>NC_067250.2:41408861-42734099 GCF_019359855.2 Lolium perenne
ACTCTCTTGTTGGATGATGAACACCACTAATTGTGTAGGATTACACGAACCCTCAATGCCGGAGTTAACAGGCTCCACAATATTCGATATTCATGTTTAAATAACCTTAGAGTGCACGATAGATCAACACAACTAAACCAAGTACTAACATAGCATGCACACTGTCACCATCACACTATGAAGGAGGCATAGATCACATCAATACTATCATAGCAATAGTTAACTTCATAATCTACAAGAGATCACAATCATAACCTACGCTAAGTACTACACGATGCACACACTATCACCATTACACCGTGCAAGAGGAATAGAGTACTTTAATAACATCACTAGAGTAGCACATAGATAAATAGTGATACACAGCACATTGCAATCATAAAGGGATATAAATAAGCACTTCACTATGCCATTCATAACAGTGAATAAGTATTCTGTGAAATATAGCCTAAGAGACCCACACGGTGCACACACTTTCACCTTTAGACATGTGGGACAAGGAGTCTCCGGAGATCACATAAGTAAAATCCACTTGACTAGCATAATGACATCTAGATTACAAGCATCATCATATGAATCTCAATCATGTAAGGCGGCTCATGAGATTATTGTATTGAAGTACATAGGGAGAGATTAACCACATAGCTACCGGTACAACCCTTAGCCTCGATGGAGAACTACTCCCTCCTCATGGGAGATAGCAGCGGTGATGAAGATGGCGGTGGTGTCGATGGAGATGCCTTCCGGGGGCACTTCCCCGTCCCGGCAGTGCGCCGGAACAGAGACTCCTGTCCCCCAGATCTTGGCTTCGCGATGGCGGCGGCTCTGGAAGGTTTCTCGTACCGTGCCTTTTTCCGTATCGAAGATTTAGGTCAGGGACCTTTAAATAGGCGAAGAGGCGGAGTCGGAAGGCTGACGGGGCGACGACACACTAGGGCGGCACGGCCAGGGCCTGGGCCGCGCCGCCTGCATGTGTGGGGCCCACCGGGCCCTCCTCTGGTGGCTCTCGGGTGTTCTGGAAGCTTCGTGGAATTCTAAGATGCTGGGCGTTGATTTCGTCCGATTCCGAGAATATTTCCTTACTAGGATTTCTGAAACCAAAAACAGCAGAAAACAGCAACTGGCCCTTTGGCATCTCGTCAATAGGTTAGTTCCGGAAAATGCATCAAAACGACATAAAGTGTGAACAAAACATGTAGGTATTGTCATAAAACAAGCATGGAACATAAGAAATTATCGATACGTCGGAGACGTATCAACCACCCAGACCGAAGTTCGTTCATTTCTGGGATTAGCAGGATATTACCGCAGGTTTGTTGAAGGATTTTCCAGCATCACAAGACCAATGACTCAACTGTTGAAGAAGGACAAGAAGTTTGAGTGGACTGACAAATGTGAAGAAAGTTTCCAGCAACTCAAGTTCAGATTAACCACAGCCCCAATACTGATCATGCCCGATATCAGCAAGCCATTTGACGTCTATTGTGACGCATCCAAGATTGGTCTTGGATGTGTGTTGATGCAAGAAGGCAAGGTGATATCATATATGTCAAGACAACTGAAGCAACATGAGCAGAACTATCCCACCCATGACTTGGAATTAGCAGCCGTAGTCTTAGCGTTGTAAGTTTTGCGTCATTACCTCATGGGTAATCGATGCGAGATCTATTCAGATCACAAGAGCCTGAAGTATATTTTCACCCAAAAGGAACTGAACATGAGGCAGCGCAGATGGATAGAGTTAATCAAGGATTACGATATGGAAATTCACTACCACCCCGGCAAGGCCAATGTGGTAGCGGATGCCCTGAGTAGACAACCAATGCAGTTGAACTCCATGATCGCCATAGAACAGACTAGTTTGTACCAAGAGTTTGAACAATTTAGACTAGCTCTAGTTAGCGAAGGATTCCTAGCGAGCATTGAGCTCCAGCCCACTTTGATGAGTCAAATCAAGGAAGCCCAGAAGGAAAATGCCAGCATTGATGGAATCAAGAGTCAGATAGGTGCAGGAAAGGCACCGGGATTCACCGAAGATGAAGAAGGAGTTCTGTGGTACAACGGACGCCTATGTGTGCCGTCAGATTCAGAGTTGAAACAAGTCATTCTGAAGGAAGCCCATGATACCCTGTATTCCATTCACCCCGGAGGCACCAAGATGTACCAAGACCTGAAGGAACAATTTTGGTGGCATGGAATGAAGCGAGAAATTGGAAGCTACATCGCCAAGTGTGATATCTGTCAATGAGTCAAACCAGAACATCAGCGACCCGCAAGACTGTTGCAGCCATTACAGATTCCTGAATGGAAGTGGGGCTCGGTAGGAATGGACTTTATCACAGGATTGCCCAAATCAAGTAGAGGAAATGATTCTATCTGGGTAGTGGTCGATAGGTTGACCAAGGTAGCACATTTCATCCCCGTCAAGACCACATACCAAGGCCCGAAGCTAGCTGAGTTATACATCTCCAGAATAGTCAGCCTGCACGGAACCCCAAAGTCTATAGTGTCAGATATAGGATCTCAATTCACCTCAAGATTCTAGCAGAAAGTACATGAAGGACTAGGAACCCGGCTGAATTTCAGCACCGCGTATCACCCGCAAACTGACGGACAGACCGAGAGAGTCAACCAGATACTGGAGGATATGTTGAGAGCATGTGTGCTCGAGTATGGATCCAAGTGGGAAGACTGCTTGCCTTACGCAGAATTCTCGTACAACAACAGTTATCAAGCCAGCCTACAAATGGCCCCCTTTGAAGCCCTGTACGGAAGGAAGTGCCGTACCCCTCTGAACTGGTCGGAAGTCGGAGATAGTCAAGTCTTCGGCCCAGATATTCTCCGCGAAGCCGAAGAGAAGGTTCACAAGATATGTTAATACCTCAAGACCGCCCAGTCAAGACAGAAGAGCTATGCCGACAAGTGACGACGAGAGATGACCTTCGATATCGAAGACTTTGTATATCTCAAGGTGTCACCCCTCAAAGGAATGCAGAGATTCCAACTCCGAGGAAAGCTTGCCCCCAGATATGTCGGACCCTTCAAGGTTCTGAGTCGCCGAGGAGAAGTATCATATCAGCTTGAACTACCGGAAGAAATGTCCGCCGTGCACAATGTGTTTCACATCTCACTGCTTCGGAAGTGTTTAGAAGTACCGGAGAAGAGGGAAGTGTTCAAGAACATCGATCACAGATCGGTGGATATCAACAAGGACTTAACTTATCGCGAAATGCCTATTCGCATCCTGGAAGAAGCTTTCAGAACCACTCGTACCAGAAGCATCAAGTTCCTGAAGATTCAATGGAGCAATCATACCGAAGAAGAAGCCACTTGGGAGCGAGAAGAAGATATGAAGAAGGAATTCCCCGATCTCTTTAGTACCTAGCTTTCTTTAAGATCTCGGGACGAGATCTTTTGTAAGGGGGAAGGGTTTGTAACATCCCAAATTTTCAATAAAGGAAGAAAGGGAAAATTTCCAAAATGCAAAATTTAGAACCAACAAAAACTTTTTATCTCCATATAGTGCTATGCATATAACTCACCTTTTATATTTGTGTTAGTGTGCATTTTCCATGATGATTGCTTGTGTGATTGCAAGTGTGCTAAAACCCTAATCAATGATCTCTTGATCACCCAAATAGAAGGAAAAAGAAAAGAGAAAATAAAATGGAAAAATCAAACCAACACTCACATATGGTTTAGGCCATTTTTCCAAATCCTTAACCTAGACCATTTTGGCTTGCACCATTGGTTGTAAATGGTTACTAAACACTTATTAGCACTCATGGAATCAAAGAAACTCAAATTGAATCAAAATTGAAATCAAAACAAGCTCACATACACTATTGGTCACTTGTGACAATTATAGCCTGATGCCTACTTTGAGCCCTGTTATTTAGAGATTTCTCAACTACACTTTGCCAACTCTTTGCACCTCATCCAAGACAACATCAAGGTGAACAACTTTGCTCAAGAACTCATCTGCAAACTCTTCATGGATTCAAAGTTATGATCAAGCAAAGTGAGGACTTTGAAACAGATTTAAGATCATATGCCATTTGTGATTTTGCAAACCACTTCAAATTTGACCACCACCACCACTCTACTCCAAATGTTATTCAATGCAAACCCACCAAATTTCATCCAAAAATTCGAAAATAACTTTCTTGTGGCCATTTCCTCGAACACCTGGTGAGCACCATCCTGCCAACCCTGGACATTGCAAAACCCAGCTGTTCTTAGCCTAAACCATCGACCCTAGGTCATCCTTTGTACCTCTCTGACCCCTCTAAGCTTTGACAAATGCAATAGACATGGTTTGGTACACGGGGTCGTCACCATTTTCGCCAGGACATGCCATGTCGTGGCATGGCATGGACATGCACTTGCTCTCTCTCTCTCCCTGGACCATGCCAACGTGCACCAACTTGTCAAACTTGTTCCCCTCACTCTACTGATCGTGCCAGACACCAGCATCAACGGAATGGTGCACCACACTCGCCGGGCCGTGCACGCCCAGAGACGCCCAGATGTGCACGCGTGCACGCTCCAGAACGCGCACGGGCACGACATCGCCAGGACTGCTCCGTTGACCCCTGCACCTCCTCTCTCTGCGCCAACTGCTCCACAACGTCACCAGCCACCGCCCAGACACGCTCATTGGATCGCGCCGCACCTGTAGACGACGCCATCGACAACGTCCTCCGCCGCGGTACTGCAAGCTCCCGTCACGCGCCCGTCCTCTCCTCTGCATCGTTTTCACCTCCGTCAAGCCCTACGTCTTAAACGTGACGTCGCCAAGCCAGGAGCGTCATCGCCAGTGCCTGCTGGCGTGCAGTTGACGTGGGAGTTAGAAATCTATGTGGTGTAACTTTTCTTCAGGTCCCCGGCAACGGCGCCAGAAAAAGAGCTTGTTGACGCGTAAAGCACACGCCCGTTGGGAACCCTAAGAGGAAGGTGTGATGCGTACAACAACAAGTTTTCCCTCAGTAAGAAACCAAGGTTATCGAACCAGTAGGAGTCAAGAAGCACGTTGAATGTTGTTGGTGGCGGAGTGTAGTGCGGCGCAACACCAGAGATTCCGGCGCCAACGTGGAACCTGCACAACACAATCCAAGTACTTCACCCCAACTTAACAGTGAGGTTGTCAATCTCACCGGCTTGTTGTAACAAAGGATTAGATGTATAGTGTGGAAGATGATGTTTGCAAAGAATAGTAAGAACAAGTATTGCAGTAGATTGTATTCGATGTAAAAGAATTAGACCGGGGTCCACAGTTCACTAGTGGTGTCTCTCCAATAAGGATTAGCATGTTGGGTGAACAAATTAGAGTTGGGCAATTGACAAATAAAGAGGGCATGACAATGCACATACATATCATGATGAGTAGTGTGAGATTCAATCGGGCATTACGACAAAGTACATAGACCGCTATCCAGCATGCATCTATGCCTAAAAAGTCCACTTTCAGGTTATCATCCGAACCCCTTCCAGTATTAAGTTGCAAACAACAGACAATTGCATTAAGTATGGTGCGTAATGTAATCAACACAAATATCCTTAGACAAAGCATTGATGTTTTATCCCTAGTGGCAACAGCACATCCACAACCTTAGAACTTTCTGTCACTGTCCCAGATTTAATGGAGGCATGAACCCACTATCGAGCATAAATACTCCCTCTTGGAGTTACAGGTATCAACTTGGCCAGAGCCTCTACTAGCAACGGATTGCATGCAAGATCATAAACAACACATATATGATAGATTGATAATCAACTTGACATAGTATTCCATATTCATCGGATCCCAACAAACACAACATGTAGCATTACAAATAGATGATCTTGATCATGATAGGCAGCTCACAAGATCTAACATGATAGCACAATGAGGAGAAGACAACCATCTAGCTACTGCTATGGACCCATAGTCCAGGGGTGAACTACTCACACATCAATCCGGAGGCGATCATGGCGATGAAGAGTCCTCCGGGAGATGATTACCCTCTCCGGCAGGGTGCCGGAGGCGATCTCCTGAATCTCCCGAGATGGGATTGGCGGCGGCGGCTTCTCTGGAAGGTTTTCCGTATCGTGGCTCTCGGTACTGGGGTTTTCTCGACGAAGGCTTTAAGTAGGCGGAAGGGTAGGTCAGGGGGCATCACGAGGGGCCCACACACCAGGGCCGCGCGGCCAAGGCCTGGGCCGCGCGGCCAAGGCTTGGGCCGCGCCGCCCTGTTGTGTCGGCGCCTCGTCGCCCCACTTCGTTTCCCTTTCGGTCTTCTGGAAGCTTCGTGGAAAAATAAGACCCTGGGCGTTGATTTCGTCCAATTCCGAGAATATTTCCTTACTAGGATTTCTGAAACCAAAACAAGAGAAAACAAGAATCGGCTCTTCGGCATCTTGTCAATAGGTTAGTGCCGGAAAATGCATAATAATGACATAAAGTGTGTATAAAACATGTGAGTATCATCAATAAAGTAGCATGGAACATAAGAAATTATAGATACGTTTGAGACGTATCAAGCATCCCCAAGCTTAGTTCCTACTCGTCCTCGAGTAGGTAAACGATAACAAAGATAATTTCTGAAGTGACATGCTATCATAATCTTGATCAATACTATTGTAAGTATATGTAATGAATGCAGCGATTCGAAGCAATGGTAAATACAATGAGTAAACAACTGAATCATATAGCAAAGACTTTTCATGAATAGTACTTTCAAGACAAGCATCAATAAGTATTGCAGAAGAGTTAACTCATAAAGCAATAAATTCTTAGTAAAAGCATTGAAGCAACACAAAGGAAGATTTAAGTTTCAGCAGTTGCTTTCAACTTGTAACATGTATATCTCATGGATAATTGTCAATCCAAAGTAATATGATGAATGCAAATAAGCAAGTATGTAAGAATCAATGCACAGTTAACACAAGTGTTTGCTTCTTAGATAGAAAGAAGTAGGTTAACTGACTCAACATAAAAGTAAAAGAATGGCCCTTCGCAGAGGGAAGCATGGATTGCTATATTTGTGCTAGAGCTTTTATTTTGAAAACAAGAAACAATTTTGTCAATGGTAGTAATAAAGAATATGTGTTATGTATAATATATCCTATAAGTTGCAAGCCTCATCCATAGATTACCAATAGTGCTTGCACCTTGTCCTAATTAGCTTGGATTTACATGGATTATCATTGCATAACATATGTTTTAACCAAGTGTCACAAAGGGGTACCTCTATGCCGCCTGTACAAAGGTCTAAGGAGAAAGCTCGCATTGGATTTCTCGCTTTTGGTTATTCTCAACTTAGACATCCATACCGGGACAACATAGACAACAGATAATGGACTCCTCTTTAATGCATAAGCATTCAACAACAGATAATATTCTCATAAGAGATTGAGGATTGTTGTCCAAACTGAAACTTCCACCATGGATCATGGCTTTAGTTAGCGGCCCAATGTTCTTCTCTAACAATATGCATACTCAAACCATTTGATCATGATAAATCACCCTTACTTCAGACAAGACGAACATGCATAGCAACTCACATGATATTCAACAAAGAAATAGTTGATGGCGTCCCCAGGAACATGGTTATCGCTCAACAAGCAACTTATTAAGAAATAAGATACATAAGTACATATTCAATACCACAATAGTTTTTAAGCTATTTGTCCCATGAGCTATATATTGCAAAGACAAAGAATGTAATTTTAAAGGTAGCACTCAAGCAATTTACTTTGGAATGGCGGAGAAATACCATGTAGTAGGTAGGTATGGTGGACACAAATGGCATATTTTTTGGCTCAAGGATTTTGGATGCACGAGAAGTAATCCCTCTCAATACAAGGTTTAGGCTAGCAAGGTTGTTTGAAGCAAACACAAGTATGAACCGGTACAGCAAAACTTACATAAGAACATATTGCAAGTATTATAAGACTCTACACTGTCTTCCTTGTTGTTCAAACCCTCACCAGAAAATATCTAGTAGAGAGACCAATCATGCAAACCAAATTTTAACAAGCTCTACAGTATTTCTTCACTAATAGGTGCAAAGTACATGATGCAAGAGCTTAAACATGAGCACAACAATTGCCAAGTATCAAATTATTCAAGACATTATACCAATTACCACATGTAGCATTTTCTGTTTCCAACCATATAACAATTAACGAAGCAGTTTCAACCTTCGCCATGAACATTAAGAATAAAGCTAAGAACATATGTGTTCATAAGCAACAGCGGAGTGTGTCTCTCTCCCACACAATGAATGCTAGGATCCAATTTTATTCAAACAAAACAAAAACAAAAACATAAAGACGCTCCAAGTAAAGCACATAAGATGTGATGGAATAAAAATATAATTTCACTAGAGGTGACCTGATAATGTTGTCGATGAAGAAGGGGATGCCTTGGGCATCCCCAAGCTTAGATGCTTGAGTCTTCTTGAAATATGCAGGGATGAACCACGGGGGCATCCACAAGCTTAGAGCTTTCACTCTCCTTGATCATATTGTATCATCCTCCTCTCTTGATCCTTCAAAACTTCCTCCACACCAAACTCAAAACAAACTCATTAGAGGGTTAGTGCATAATCAAAAATTCACATGTTCAGAGGTGAAATAATCATTCTTAACACTTCTGGACATTGCACAAAGCTACTGAAAGTTAATGGAACAAAGAAATCCATCAAACATAGCAAAACAGGCAATGCGAAATAAAAGGCAGAATCTGTCAAAACAGAACAATACGTAAAGACGATTTTTTCTGGGGCACTTAACTTGCTCAGATGAAAATTCTCAAATTGAATGAAAGTTGCGTACATATCTGAGGACCATGCACGTAAATTAGCAGATTTTTCTGACTTACCTACAGACGGGGCTACTCAATTTTGTGACAGTAAGAATTATGTTTCTGTGCAGTAATCTAAATCTAGTATGAACTTTACCATCAAAGACTTTACTTGGCACAACAATGCAATAAAATAAAGATAAGGAGAGGTTACTACAGTAGTAACAACTTCCAAGACTCAAATATAAAACAAAAGTGCAGAAGTAAAATCATCGGTTGTCTCCCATAAGCGCTTTTCTTTAACGCCTATCAGCTAGGCGCAGAAAGTGTGTATCAAGTATTATCAAGAGATGAAGCATCAATGCATTGTATCTTATCTATGTAAGTTTCAGAGGCTCCTTTTTCATTACTCTTAGGCTTGCTATTCTCATCAAACAAATTTTCAGGAACAATCCAATCAAAATTCTTTTCTAGTGCTTCGCACATTCCTAAGAGCTTGCAAGGTATTGATGTTTTAATATCCCCCTCATAATTAACTTTATTAGTGTACTTTTGTCTATCTTTTTCCATATTTTCAAGGGTACTAGAAAAGTTGGTATAAGAGCCAAGCATCTTATATTTAGCAAAGACTTTTCTAGCTTCTCTTGCTACATCGCCAAATTCTTTAAGAAGGGTTTCTAAGACAAAATCTTTCTTTTCTCCTTCTTCCATATCACAGAGTGTAAGGAACATATGTTGTATTACGGGGTTGAGATTAACAAATCTAGCTTCTAACATGTGTACTAAAGAAGCAGCAGCAATTTCATAAGTAGGAGCAAGTTCTACCAAGTGTCTATCTTCAAAATCTTCAACCGTACTAATGTGAGTGAAAAAATCTTCTATATTATCTTTTCCAATGATAGACCCTCGTCCTACCGGTACATCTTTAAGAGTGAACTTAGGAGGAAACATGATGAAATAAGTAAAGTAAATACAAGTAACTATTTTTTTTGTGTTTTTAATATGGAGAACGTAAACAAGATAGTAAATAAAGTAAAGCAAGTAACTAATTTTTTTGTATTTTTGATATAAGAAAGAAAACAAAGCAGTAAATAAAGTAAAGTAAAGCAAGACAAAAACAAAGTAAAGAGATTGGAAGTGGGAGACTCCCCTTGCAGCGTGTCTTGATCTCCCCGGCAACGGCACCAGAAAAAGAGATGCTGGCGTGCAGTTGACGTGGGAGTTAGAAATCTATGTGGTGTAACTTTTCTTCAGGTCCCCGGCAACGGTGCCAGAAAAAAAGCTTGTTGACGCGTAAAGCACACGCCCGTTAGGAACCCCAAGAGGAAGGTGTGATGCGTACAGCAGCAAGTTTTCCCTCAGAAAGAAACCAAGGTTATCGAACCAGTAGGAGTCAAGAAGCACGTTGAAGGTTGTTGGTGGCGGAGTGTAGTGCAGCGCAACACCAGGGATTCCGGCGCCAACGTGGAACCTGCACAACACAATCCAAGTACTTTGCCCCAACTTAACAGTGAGTTTGTCAATCTCACCAGCTTGCTGTAACAAAGGATTAGATGTACAGTGTGGAAGATGATGTTTGCAAAGAATAGTAAGAACAAGTATTGCAGTAGATTGTATTCGATGTAAAAGAATTAGACCGGGGTCCACAGTTCACTAGTGGTGTCTCTCCAATAAGGATTAGCATGTTGGGTGAACAAATTACAGTTGGGCAATTGACAAATAAAGAGGGCATGACAATGCACATACATATCATGATGAGTAGTGTGAGATTCAATCGGGCATTACGACAAAGTACATAGACCGCTATCCAGCATGCATCTATGCCTAAAAAGTCCACTTTCAGGTTATCATCCGAACCCCTTCCAGTATTAAATTGCAAACAACAGACAATTGCATTAAGTATGGTGTGTAATGTAATCAACACAAATATCCTTAGACAAAGCATTGATGTTTTATCCCTAGTGGCAACAGCACATCCACAACCTTAGAACTTTCTGTCACTGTCCCAGATTTAATGGAGGCATGAACCCACTATCGAGCATAAATACTCCCTCTTGGAGTTACAAGTATCAACTTGGCCCGAGCCTCTACTAGCAACGGAGAGCATGCAAGATCATAAACAACACATATATGATAGATTGATAATCAACTTGACATAGTATTCCATATTCATCTGATCCCAACAAACACAACATGTAGCATTACAAATAGATGATCTTGATCATGATAGGCAGCTCACAAGATCTATCATGATAGCACAATGAGGAGAAGACAACCATCTAGCTACTGCTATGGACCCATAGTCCAGGGGTGAACTACTCACGCATCAATCCAGAGGCGATCATGGCGATGAAGAGTCCTCCGGGAGATGATTACCCTCTCCGGCAGGGTGCCGGAGGCGATCTCCTGAATCCCCCGAGATGGGATTGGCGGCGGCGTCTCTAGAAGGTTTTTCGTATCGTGGCTCTCGGTACTGGGGTTTTCTCGACGAAGGCTTTAAGTAGACGGAAGGGTAGGTCAGGGGGCGTCACGAGGGGCTCACATACCAGGGCCGCGCGGCCAAGGCCTGGGTCGCGCCGCCCTGTTGTGTCGGCGCCTCGTCGCCCCACTTTGTTTCCCTTTCAGTCTTCTGGAAGCTTCGTGGAAAAATAAGACCCTGGGCGTTGATTTCGTCCAATTCCGAGAATATTTCCTTACTAGGATTTCTGAAACCAAAAACAGCAGAAAACAGCAACTGGCTCTTCGGCATCTTGTCAATAGGTTAGTGCCGGAAAATGCATAATAATGACATAAAGTGTGTATAAAACATGTGATTATCATCAGTAAAGTAGCATGGAACATAAGAAATTATAAATACGTTTGGGACGTATCAGTGCCCCAGAGCCGCTGTAGCACCGTCGCCATGGGTGACATCGTCACAGCACCACGGCCACCATCCGCCCCTATAAAAGGAGCCACCCCCGCACTCAAATCTTCACACAGCCAGCTTCCCCTCTCTCTTCTCACTCGCCTCGACCACTGCCCCTGCTCGATTCACCACAGTAGCCCTCTAATTTGGTCGCCGGAGCCCGCGGAGGTGCTGAGAAGCTCGCCGACGATTCCGGCCGCCGTTGGAGACGCCACTGCTACCAGCTGCTTCCACGTCGTCAACAACCTCACCGCAGCACGTCGCCGACCATCTCCGCGCCGCCGGTGAGCCTCCCGCCCCCCACTGTCGCCGCCAGTAGCCGCGTCTCTCGCCGTCGTCGACGATGAACACGATCCATAGGATCACGTTCTAATCGTGTGGCGCGGATAAGTCCACACCGTTTCGCGGTTAAAAAGACACTGACGAGTGGCCCCCACCTGTCAGGCAGCCCACGCGTGTTGGACGCGTTGTCGGCTGGCCTTTGCGCGATTTAAACAGATTGGGCCCATTTCGTTTTCCCGCCGACCCTTTAATTCAAATTCGTTTTTTTTCTGATTTAGTTCAAATTCAATACTGGTTCCATTTTCAAATTTGAATAGATTCAAAACCACTGGGCCAAATTTGAATTTGGTATTGTTGGAAAGTTTGTAAAAAGCTCTTTCCAACCCCACTGGTATCACCCTTAGATTGTTTGTAGAATTAATGTGATAAAAAGAACAAGGCAGGGACTTTTGTAACTTCAAACAATTATTAAAAATCAATCCTAAGTGATTTTGAGTTGATTCCAACTCTCATAGATCAAATTTCACATACTCTACATGTTTATGTAAAAACATCACATAGTTGTGTGTATGATCATGGACTAGAGTAAAATAATGGCTATGTGGCTATTACTAGTCCATTTAAATTGATCCAAAACTATTTCCTAATTAGTATGAGAGGTTCTCTCTCATTTAACTCATGGTCCTAAGCAATTCCAAATGATATGTTGACTTGGTTCATATCATCTCATAATGGATTACTTAGAGACATTAAAAAAGTTGTAAGTATAAGGAGTAAATTGTATGAGGTTAGTACCTCATTTAAATCATTTTCCTCAAATGATAGATATGAAGTGTTGAACTTGATCAACATGAATTCATACCCTATTATTATTTGAGGAAATTAAATTGTAAAAGGTTTCAATGAGAGGAAATTATTTCTCTCTTACAAGTTTTCTTAGCACACAAGCCAAAACCCCTTTGTGATTAGTGTTGTAATGATAGAATATCTTGTGTGACTCATGTGTGTGCTTAGTATAGTCTTAAGACTTGTTTGGTGATTGTATACCTCGTATTCGATTTTAGACACTAGTGCCGAGGAGTACCAGGAGGACGAGGTCTACTTAAAAGAAGAAGAAGACCACTTTGACCAGTACACCAGCCAAGGCAAGCTAATATTCTTGCAAGATATCTTAGTGCAAAGCTCTCCTTGAGCAAGGCACTATTACCCTATTACTTTGTGTTTCACCTTACAATCCCAATTTTTATCTCTCAAAGCTTTACCTTGATTTTTACAAGTTACTTTTATAGTTAACTTGAGTCTAGATAAGGAATAGTGCAAGAACATCAAAGTTAGCCTAGAAAGCTACAAGCTAGATAGCACCCCTCATGCTTAGTTGCTAGTGCTAAATTAAAAGTGACTACTCTAGCTGGGAACTTGTGAAACTATTTGACTTTGAAAACCTTGGAATGAGGATTTCATTCTATTGAAAGTTTGAAGGTGAAGGTGACTTGAATTAAATGGTGTTTTTGATGAAAACTGATGATTGGGTTCGGATGCGATACCCTTCCAATTCTTGAGTACCCCCACAATACCTGATTATGGGTAAGGCTTTAGCTGGAAATTTATGTGTCTTAGTATGGGTTCCGAACAAGCGTCATAGAGGTTATGCCGAGGCTGCCTCCGTTGAAAGTGAAATGACATGAAATGAGGTGAATGTACGACTCAAGCCCTGTGCAGTTCCCGGGATAACAATTGGCTATCACCGGGAGGCCAAGCTCATGGGGAGAGGTGCCTATACTAGGGTGTGTAAGTGAAAGGTTAATGGTTGACGATCCGCATACTGAGTTATGATTATTCAGGGTTATCCCTGACGGATGTAATCAAATGTTGTGGCACAAGTGTGCAACCTCTACAGAGTGTAAACCTATTCGAATAGCCGCGTCCATGGTCATGGACAGTTGGAAAGGCCATATTGTTCCGTCATCAGAACTTTTACCAAAAGGGTGACTTGTGATTTGATTTTGAAAGGTGACTTTGTTTTTGAATCACATCAGAGTTGTGGGAATGACACTAATGTTCCCACTTGAGTTAGTTATCATATGAGGAGTCTTTTACTAAAAGTGTTTATGAACTAAATATGGCTTTATGCAAATAAACCTAGAGCTTAGAACACTCTCACTAGAACTGTTAGTACTTACATTAGTATTAGTTTGCGAGTACTTGAAAGTACTCACGGCTGTGTCCCTGGCTATTCCAATGGCCAGACTATCAAGCTAAACAGTAGTATGAAGACGACGGCCAACAGGACGTCTACGACAACTAGGAGCTGCTTCTAACGTCAAGCGTTGCCTGTGGAATAGATAGTCCACTACTACTACGCTTCCGCTATTTGTGTGTAATGATCACTAGATCAAGTGTTGTAATGAGACAGGATCATGTGATCCTTTTTATGTAATGACTACTATGGTGTTGTAATGAATGATGACTCTATGATATTCAACTATTATGTCTTGCAAAAACAATCTTCCTGGGATTGCGATGTATGGCATAATAGGCATCTGGACTTAAAAATCCGGGTGTTGACAGATTGCGAGGCTTTCTAGGCGCCCCGATGGGCTTGAGCCATAGAACCTTCGTGTCGTCGTGGTGAACGAGCAGATGCCATGGGATGGCTTGAGTTGGGGCCGAATGTGCGCTAGAGGATTCGGGGGAGGGTTTGTGATGAGATTGGACGAACTTCCGGATGCTTTCCTCAAGAACACAACCTAGGGTAGTGAAACAAGAAGAGGAACACAAGGATGAACTCCGCTCTAGATCTTTCTCTTTATTGCTCTTTGCGAATTACAGGTTTGTAGCTGCAGCGTAACGGCTTACACGTGATCTCTATATGTTCTCCTAGATTGTATATCGTGCCCGTAATGGAGCTACCCCCTCTCCTTATATGATGGAGAGGTGGCTTGCAGAACAAGAAACCCTAATGGCTTGGAGAACAAGAAACCCTAATGGCATCTAGATAGCATCCAATAGAATATTCCAGCATCTAATGGCATCTTACAGCATCTTTGACTAGGCAAACTACTTTTACAATGTCTCTTTAGTCAAAAAGGGCGGCGCCGGCTCCTTTAACCACAGAGGCTGACGCCCCTGGTCGCTTTTGGCGTCATCCTCCACTCTCATCTTTCGTCTTCTTGCTCCAGAGAGAATCTTTGACCAGCTGTGCCGTTATGCTCTCCCTCCGGTATCTTCTTTACCTGGTTCCGGTACACCCCTCTTGGGGATTCCGGCTTAGATTAACTTAGCCAAATCCTTGGTTCTTTCCTCCGGTATCAATATTAAATCGGTATCTTGAGGGCTCAAACCATCCGGTTTGGCATGCCTTTGGCATACCGGGGATCATCCCCCCAACATTAGTCCCCGAAGCCGGTATAGTCTGATGGATTCTATCCAACAGACCATGCCGGGTTCCCGTATTTCAAGATCCCGGTTTAATCTTTCCGGAGGTCAACCCTGTGCCCGGCATCCTTGCCGTACTCGTCTTTTTTCTCCCTTCGTAACGTGTTTTCCGGTACCTCACTCTTCGGTATCCTTGCCATTAACTGCCTCCTCGGCGTGGTCGAGAATTTCTCGGGCCCCGCGCTTGTCAGTGACATGCGCACTGTGACTGACAGGCCAGTGGCAGTGGTCACTTCTCTTCGACTCCCGCGCGCGCATTTAATGTACCGCAGCGGATCCACGTCGCCATTTCGAATCCGTGCGGCCGACCGTGTGGCTTCTTGCCTTCTTACGCGTAGCGCCGCACCACGTGGCGGCCCACTTACGCGAACCGTCGCGGCCCACTTCGCGAACCACCACGGCCTGGCGGTTTCCAGCCCAACTTCTCTTTCGTTTATAAGGGAAACCGCCCCTTCTTATTCCTTTTCTCGCATTCCCCAAACTTCGCGCACCGTGCTCCTTGCTCCCTGCGCCCTTGCCGCTCTTCGTCCGTCGCCGTTGGCTTGAGCTCTGTCGCCCGGCGAACTCACGCCGTCTTTCCGCTGGACCTCACCGTGCGGAAGTCTCCCGCAGCATCTCCGTCGCGCCCCCGGCATTTTCGTTTCTTCGCGCCCTTCTCCGCCTCGCCGTCGACACTGCTCGTCGGCGACAACAGGCCCGCTCCTTCGCCGGCGAACGTCTTCCTCAGCGACTGCGCCGCTCGAGGTTAGTTCCAATCTCAGTTCGCCCGCTCTTTCTTCGTTTTTCAGATCTTGGGTCCATAGTGTTTTTATTTTCCCCTTTTTCTTTGATTTTCTTCTTACTCGTAGATCTTCGCGCGGGGACCAATCGTGGGATTTCTGTTTTCCTCTCTCTAAACCAATGTCTAGCGAAGAAACTCCCTCTGGTTCCTCCTCTGCCTCCTCCTCCGGTAGCCGGCGTACGTCCTCCTCAGATAGATCCGCCAACTCCGCTTCGATGGATACCGGATCTGGTAGCCACGGAGAATCCGGCAGCTCTAGCCAAGCTTCCGGCGCAAATCTTGCCGCTGTCACCCGCGGGGCCTGGATGGGCTCCAACGTCAGCCAGTATGAGATCGATTGGCTGTATCGGTCCCGCCGGATTCCGGAAGGCGTGACCTGCCGGCTTCCCACTGGCGAAATCGAACCGGTGCTTGAACCCGGTGAATATGTTGTTTTCCTAGCTCACTTTGAGCGCGGCTTCGGCCTTCCTGCCTCTTCTTTTTTCCGGAGGTTCTTAGACTTCTATGAACTTGAACCTCATCATCTTCCCGGCAACGCCGTTTTTTATCTTTCTTGCTTCACCTCCTTCATGGAGGCATATGTTGGCATTCGTCCTATCCATGAGACGTTTGCCCGTTTCTTTGCTCTGCGGATCAATTCCGTTCAGGGCAAGGACATCCCTGCACCTAAACCCCCCGTTCAATGCGGGTCCTGCATCGTGGGCTCCCGTCAAGGGAGCCCCTTTTTTAAGTTCACCGGTCTCGAGTCATGCCGGGCATGGCAAGGGACCTTCTTCTACGTGAAGAACAGCGGCGACGCGGATCTCGTCAATCTGCCGCCCTTCAATTCGGCGCCTCCCAGCAAGGCCAATTGGAGCTACAATCCAAGGTCGAGCCATCCGGAAACCAACCGGGTGGTTCGCTATATGACACATTTGATGAAGGAGACCGACATCTGCTCTGACGATATTATCCGCGCCTTTATTTCACGCCGGGTGCTTCCTCTCCAGCACCGGCAGCATAGGATGAGCGAGATGTACGGCCCTGGTGACCCCACCAAGATTACCAGCCTCCCTCTCAGCAAAAGGGACGTCGTCCGCAAGGCTACGCAGATTTGCCAAACTGCGATGCCGGATGACTGGGAGTGGGGCCTTCTGCCTTTCAGTGCCTCTAACCCTCCGACCCAAGAAGTAAGGGATTGTGTGACTTGGGTTGGTTTTCCGGTAACATTTACACTGTTGTTAACCCTTTCTTTATTTGTTTCAGCTAGAGGATCGCTTCCCCTCCATCCGCACAGAGCGACGAGGCCCCTGCGTGAAGCGCGCCCTAGATTCCGTCGATCCGGATCCTTTCATCAAGTGGAAGGATCTCAAGATGGGCAAGACTAGAGCCTCGCGCCTCGGCCCGTCGGTGCCTAAGCCTGCCGGTACCGCCGACGACCTGGAGATCATTGAGGTAGTTTTCTCTTTCGATTCCTCATACTTTTTCATTATTGTTTCTTTGTAGCTGTTTTCTTAAGAACCTTGAACCCACAGATCCACGAGCACGTGCCGCCTCTGCAAGACGAGGTCGGACATGAGTTCATGGACAACCTCACGACCCAGGGCCAGAAGAACAGGGCCTCGACGTCTGATGCCGGTTCGAGCGATGATCCTCCCTCGAAGCGGTTCCGGACGGAGCCCTTGGGGCACAAGGAAGTTGGCATGAGGCGCTACAAGCGCAAGCAGATGCCGACCTCCTCTGGGTAAGTTCCGGTTTCTTTTCTTGCTTTTCTCTTTTGCTAAGTTCTTTCTCCGGTTACTTTTTCTCAAACTCCTCTTTTTCTTTTACTCAGCGATGCGCTCAAGCTTGGCCCAAGGCCCGAGAGCTCCGGAGGCACCACGAGGACCTCAACTCCTCCTCCTCCTCACTCAAGCCCGGCACCCTCTGGTGCCGGCAACACCTCTGCCTCCCCTCTGGGGGGCACTCCAAGTTCGGGGCGCGCGGCCCCTACACCGCCTGATCACCGCGCGAAGGAGGATTTTGTCTCCCCTCCAGAAACCCAAGATGCCGGCGCCAGCAACATCGGCGCCGAAGAAGAAGCAGCCGGGCAGTCGGAACCTCTGGTTCCTTCCGTCCAGAAGAAGAAGAAGAAGACTCCCGTGCCGGAAACTTCCGCGCCGGGAGGTTCCGATCCGGGCGACGCGCCCAGCACTCCCCTTTCACCGAAAACCTCTCCAACGCCGCCGCCCAAGACTAGCGCCGCTCTCACCCTGCTGCCGCCCAAGACCTCCAAGCTCATCAAGGGCAAGGCGGCGGCTTCCGGCGCCCCTTCCGGCGGTCAGCAGCCTTTGGTGCTGCACGCCTCCCGCGCCGCCAGCGCTGCCAGCGAAAGGCCAACCGGCCTTCTTGGCCGAATCATTGACTTCAAGCGCCAAGGTCGGGAGCTGGGGCACCTCCTGCCCTACACTGAGAAGTGGAATGCCGCGGACATGTCCCCGGCGACCCGCGGCATAGGCAAAGATCGGCTGCCGCTGCTTGACCCCGCCGGAGATAAATCTTCTGAGGAGCATTTTATGCGGCTACGGCGGGCCGTCAAGGAGCTGGACAGTGCGTGGTTTGATTCCACGAACAATCTGACGGTAAGTCCTGCTAACTCTCTCTATCTTTTTCCGGTTTTCTCTTGCTTCCGGATCTTTTCTTCATGCCGGTTTCTCTCTTATTTTTATCCGATCCTCTCTATCTTCCCAGTCCCCGAGTTTTGTGTTGAGAGCGTAGCTCTTAGCACAAAATTCAACTCAGAAACGCGAGAAACCGGCATGCCCAGTCCCCGAGTTTTGGGTTGAGATCCCTGTTCTTAGGGCGAAACTATAACCAACCTTTTTGTTTTGAACAGCACACAGCTGACGGCCGGAAGGTCCTCTTTGAGGAGCTTCTATGGGAGCACCAGGAGCTTGCTGAGGCACACGCGAAGTGCCGAGGTAACCTTTTGTGGCTCCGGTAACTTTTTCCGGTAAACTTTTTCCTTCCTAACTCTGACAGTTCTTTGTCTTACAGCAATCCCGGAAGCTTCTATTGATGCCCTCCAGCGGCAGGTCGCCTCGCTCCAAGGTACGGCTGCCTCCTTTCCGGGTGAACTTGTCTTTTCCATTTTTATTTCGTTGACATTTTCTTTCCGGTGTTCTAGCCGAAAAAGAGCAGCTCGTCCTGAAGCACCGCGAGGCTCTGGATTCCCTGGATCTTTATGCCAAAGGGCTGAAGGACCAGCTTATCCAAGCCGAGCTAAAGCACAGCGAGGCCATGAAGGCCGCCGAGGCTGCCGCCGCGAGCAAGCTGGACGCGGCTCTGGAGGACGCCAGCAACTCCACCGCAGTACTCAATGCTGAGTTGGAGGAGATGGCGAAGGCGCGGAAGGCTGCTGAGGAGAAGGCCGCGCGGCTGGAGGCAGAGCAGAAGGAGTATGACCTTCTGGTCATGCAAACCGACGCGCTTGCCCTCCGTAAGCTTCCTCCTTCTTCCTTTTCATTTTCTTACTTAAAATCTTATCTTTCCGGTAGCATCTGTTTACGTTCTTTCTTTTGCCTTGCAGGGCTCTTCCCGGACTCCCAGGGGTTTGCCTCAAAGAGAGTTGGAGAGCGGCGGGTTGCCCAAGGTTACCAGAACCTGGACGCGCCGTGGGACCCTTATGACCACCTTGTTGCGCTGAACGCATGGGTGTCTCACATGCGCGTCATCGACCGCAACCTCTCCGATATTCCTGAGGTGGCCACCCAGCTTTTCAGGACTCTCTGGCCCGGAGAAGAGGTGCCCGACACCTTCTCCCTCATCAGCGACCGCCTCAAAGGTGTCGGCCGAAAGATCCGGGAGTGGCAGTGCTCCGCTGCCCGCGCTGGAGCTGATGCCGCGCTGCGCGTGGCCTGCTCCTGGTATCCCGATCTGGACCTGGACGCCCTTGTTGGTGTGCGCGAAGGAGCTCCCACCGACGTGGACCCGGTCCTCACCGCCAAGCGGCAGGATTGTGCGTATCACCTCGCGGAGTTCATCGACGCGCGCACCTTCGTCCCTGCTCCCCCAGACGTCCAAGATTATCTGAGCGAAGGCGAGGAGGGTGGGGATGAAGAGGAGGTGGAAGCTGAAGATGAGCCTCTGGATGCTCCCGGCGCTGGCGATGCTCCCCCTGAAGCCCCTGCTGCTTGATTGTTTGCAAAATGCCTGTTGGTCCTGCTTCACTTGAAACATTTGGTTAAATTCTGCCCCGGTATGCCGGGGTCTTTTGATGTAACTTAAAACTTGGCCTTTTGGTCCTTGGCTGTGCTACAACAGTTTATGCCGGTATGCTATACCGGTAAGTTATTATGTTATGTTTGCCTAACTTAGTATTTTGCTTGCGATCTTTTGCTTTTTATCTTGTACTGTGAAGATTCCGGAATTGTTTCGGCATCCAATTCGATGCACACTTGGTTCTTTTGCTTTGGCTCTGCCTACCCTCTGGGTTTTTTGGCTTATGAGTCACAAAGTTTTTTTGCCAAGCAAGCATTTTCTTGAAATTAGAAATAATTCGAAATTTTTCACAAAAAACCGGTATGACCGGGGTTAGTTAATTTTCCGGATTGTTTGTTCCCATCTCTCCTCTTCGTCGTTCGCGTGCTTAATTCCTACCGGTTTATCTTGCTTGCCATGAAGCCGAGTTTCGGACAGCAGCAGAGTCGAAGACTCCGGTAAGTTTGACACGCTACTAAGCCGGAAAGAAAAAATGTTCTGCAACCAACCGGTAACTGAAAAAATAAACAAGTTGCATGCAATTTCGGTAGAGGCAGTCCCCGAGATTTTATCGAGGGTGCCGACATCTTTTATTCATTACATATAAGGTACAAAAAAGGAACTTCTTACAACACAGCCTTATGCATAGAAGGGGCGCAAAAGAGCTACATTCCATGGGCGCTTGGTTTCTTCTCCGGACCTGTCCGCCTTTCCTTTCTTTGCTTCCTGTGCATCAATCAGGTAATATGCGTCATTGTGCAGAGCCTTGCTCACAATAAAAGGTCCTTCCCATGGGGGAGAAAGCTTGTGCCGGCCTTCAGTGCGCTGCACCAGGCGCAGCACCAGATCTCCTTCCCGGAATGTTCTTGGGTTAACCTTCCGGTTATGATAGCGTCTCATGTTTTGTTGGTAAATGGTTGTTCTTGCCAAAGCTAGTTCTCTTGCTTCTTCTAGCAAGTCCACATCATTTTCTCTTGCCTCTTTCACCTCTTCTTCGGTGTATTGTTGCACTCTTGGTGAGTCATGTATGATATCGGTTGGAATCACGGCTTCAGCCCCATAGACCATGAAAAATGGAGTGTACCCGGTGGACCGGTTTGGAGTCGTTCTTATGCTCCATAACACTGAAGGTAGCTCATCGAGCCAACACCCCGGTGTCTTTTCTAGTGGTTCAATTAGCCTGGGTTTGATACCGGAAAGTACCAAGGCGTTTGTTCTCTCCACTTGGCCATTGCCTTGTGGGTGCGCGACTGAGCACAGATCCAATCGGATATTGTGATCTTCACAAAATCTTTTGAACTCACCTTGAGCAAAGTTTGTGCCATTGTCTGTGATGATGCTATGCGGATATCCATACCGCAAGATGACATCTTTTAAGAATTTTACTGCCGTATGCCCATCACATTTTGCGATAGTTTTACCTCCAGCCATTTGGTGAACTTATCCACCATGACCAAGATGTGAGTAAAGCTGCTTCTAGCGGTTTTGAACGGGCCAACCATATCAAGGCACCATACAGCGAATGGCCAGGTTAACGGTATCATTTTTAAACCGGAAGCTGGGGTATGGTTTTGCTTGGCGTACCTCTGGCACCCGTTGCATTTTCGCACCAACTCCTCAGCATCTTCCAAAGCGGTGAGCCAATAGAACCCATGCCGGAACGCTTTTGCAACCAACGCCCTTGATGAAGCATGGTGCCCACATTCTCCCTGGTGAATCTCCTTGAGCATTTCTTTTCCCTCTTCCGGCTCCACACACCTTTGAAGGACACCGGTAACACTTCTTTTGTACACCTCCCCATTGATGATGGTGTAAGCTTTGGATCTTCTTTGGATTCGTCTTGATTCATTTTCGTCAGCCGGCAAGGTGCCGCTGATCAGGAATTCCTTAATAGGTTCAACCCAAGATGGTGCTTCTCGAACCAGAAACACCGGTACGTCTATCTCCATTTTGTCCACCATCATTGCCTCTCCTGCTGCAGATGCGGTAGTCCCTGAGCTTACCGGAGCAGTCCCCGAGTTTACCGGAGCAGTCCCCGGGTTTGCTTCATCAATATCCATGGGCACAACATGCGATTCCGGTACGAAAATTGATTCCGACTCCGGGCTTGGTTTTATGGATGGTACTCTTAAGTGTTCCAAGGCTATTCCGGGAGGAATTTCTTGCCTAGATGAGCCTAATTTGGACAAAGTATCCGCGGCTTCGTTTTCTGCGCGTGGCACATGGTGGAACTCGCAACCTTCGAAAAAGCCGGCAATCTTTTGCACGTGAAACCGGTATGAGGCCATGTTTGCATCTTTTGCGTCCCAGTCTCCGGAACACTGCTGCACCACCAGATCTGAATCTCCATAACAAAGGATCCGGTGTGCGCCGATTTCCTTTGCCACCTTGAGGCCATGAACTAAAGCCTCGTATTCAGCCACATTGTTGGATGCTCTGAAGTGTATTTGCAGAACATACCGGAGATGATCTCCCTTAGGCGAGGTGAGTACCACACCGGCGCCTAGACCTTCCTTGAGCTTGGACCCATCAAAGTGCATCTTCCAGTATTCTATCTTTTGGTCTGGCGGTTTGTATTGCATTTCCGCCCAATCGACAAGAAAGTCAGCCAGCGCTTGCGACTTTATGGCATCTCTCCTTTCGTATTCCGGTACGTAGGGCGATATTTGGATTGCCCATTTTGCGATCCTGCCGCTTGCGTCTTTGTTACACATGATATCGGAAATGGGAGCCTCACTCACCACCTTCATGGGGTGTTCCTCGAAGTAGTGTTTAAGCTTTGTGGCGGCCATGAACACGCCATAAGTCATTTTTTGGAAATGAGGGTAGTTTTGTTTCGAGAGGGAGAGCACCTCGCTCAGGTAGTATACCGGTCGCTGCACGGTTTTTCCTTCCTCTTCTCTTTCGACTACAACTACTACACTCACAACCCGGTTTGTTGCCGCGATGTACAACAACATGGGCTCCCTTTCCAGAGGCGAAGCCAGTATGGGCGCGGTAGCCAGCATCTTTTTTAGTTCTTTAAACGCTGCGTCTGCCTGAGGGGTCCAGACGAACGTATCGGATTTTTTCATCAAAGCATAGAGGGGAAGAGCTTTTTCTCCCAACCTGCTTACGAACCGGCTTAGCGATGCCAAGCTTCCGGTAAATTTCTGCACGTCTTTTAGATCGTGCGGTATGGTCATTCTTTCGATTGCCCGGATTTTTACCGGATTCACTTCTATGCCCCGACTTGATACAAGGAAACCAAGCAATTTGCCGGCTGGAACACCGAAGGTGCATTTTGCCGGATTGAGCTTCATCCGGAACCTTCTTAAGTTATCAAATGTTTGCTGGAGATCGTCGATTAAGGTTTCTTTTCTCTTAGTTTTTATCACGACGTCGTCCACGTATACCTGCATGTTTTTACCGATTTGATCATACAAACATTTTTGCATGCAGCGCTGATACGTTGCACCAGCGTTGCGTAAACCGAAAGGCATGGTGACATAGCAATAAGCCCCGTGCGGGGTGATAAACGCAGTCTTTATTTGGTCTTCCTTTTTCAAGGGGATTTGGTGGAAACCGGAATAAGCATCCAGGAAAGACAACAGTTCACATCCTGCGGTGGAATCAATCACTTGATCGATCCGGGGTAGCGGGAAAGGATCTTTTGGGCAAGCCTTGTTCAGGTTGGTGTAGTCGATGCACATGCGCCATACCTTTGGAGCTTTTGCTTCAAGGTTTTCTTCTTTCTTCTTTTCGACCATCACCGGATTGGCTAGCCATTCAGTGTGTAGCACCTCCACGATGAAACTGGCAACCAACAACTTTGTTACCTCTTCTCCAATGATCTTTCTTCTGTCTTCAGCAAACCGGCGCAGCGGCTGCCTTACCGGCTTGGCATCTTTCCGGACATTAAGACAGTGCTCAGCCAACTCCCTCGGAACACCCACCAAGTCATCAGTAGACCAGGCAAAGATATTCCGATTCTCACGGAGGAAGCTGGTGAGCGCGCTTTCCTATGCGTCACTGAGGCCGGCACCGATACGGACGGTGCGCTCTGGGTGAGCCGGATCCAGCACGATGTCCTTTGTTTCATTGGTTGGCTTGAATGCTGGTGTGCCCAAGCTTCCGCTCATTGCCGCTAAACTCAACTGTGAAGACTGAGCTAGCGCAACAGCAGTTTGCATCCTTCTTTTTTCCTCTGCAATCACCAGCGATTCAGCTAGATTTGATCCGGCGGAAGCGGTTTCCAGCGAGACTTTGTAATTTCCTACCACAGTTAGGGGTCCGCAAGGCCCCGGCATCTTCATCTTGAGATAGGCTGTGTGAGTTGAGGCCATAAAGGCTGCTAGTGCCGGTCTCCCCAGCAGCGCATGATAGGGACTGTCTAGGTCCACTACCTCGAACAGAAGGTTTTCCACCCGGCAATTGTCACGTCCACCAAAGGACACATCCACCCGGACTTTTCCCATGGGCGAACAAGACAAACCCGGAACGATTCCATGGAAAGTCGTGTGTGTTGGCTGTAGCATGTTTTCAGTTATCCCAAGTGTGCGCATAGTGTGCCGGTACATGATGTTGATGCTACTCCCATTGTCTATCAGCACCTTGCTGAATTTGACTCGAGTGCTTGGCCCATGCATGATGGGGTCAACCACAAGAGCATAACCACCTGGATTAGGCATTAGCTTTGGGTGATCCCTGAACGACCAGCTGATCTCTTGATCAGACCATAGCATGTATTTTGGGACAGCTGGCATTACTGCGTTTACCTCCATGGAGCGACGGTGCAAGCTTTGCCGGTCTGTTGGCTCAGTTACGAACACGACGCAGCACATGTCTGGATCATGGTAAATGTTCCGACCTAAAGGTGCCGGTGGAGGTGGTTGGCCGTTGCCGTTTCCCACCTGGTGAACTTGTTGTGGCGGGGGCCGGTTCTGCGGGTTTACCGGTACGGCGTTTGGTCCGGTAAGCGGAGGTGGTGGTGGTAGCCTTCCGGCATCTTTTGCCGCGCTCTGGCCCATTAGCCTTTTGGTCCAGGTACAATCTTTCGTCAAGTGGTTAGCCGGTCTTCCGGGGTTTGGTGTATGCCACCGACATGGTTGATCCATAGCGGATTCCATGGTGTATCTTTCCTCATTACTTTGCCAGGGCTTCTTTTCAACCCATTGTTTCTTTGGACCCGCCCACGGCTGCGATCCGGTTTTTTGCCTTTGGCTTCCGCTGGCGCCGGAATTTTCCTGCTCCGCGGCTACTTGTTGCGGACCATACCTTCGATCCGGAAACTCTTCCCTTCGTTTGTTTTGCCGGTTGTCCCGGTATTGTTCTTGCCTCTGGTGCGGTTGGTTTTGTTCCGGATCAGCTTGTACTGCCGGCTGCATTGGGTCTCCCAATGCGTAGCTATCAGCTACACGTATCATCTCAGCCAACGTTGTCGGCATGCTCCGCTGTAGCTTTTGCCACAACGGCGATCCTCTTCTGCACCCACTACTGAACCAAGCTATGGCTTGTGCCTCTATCACTCCTTCACAGGAGTTTCTTGTGGTGTTCCATCGAGCTAGGTAATCCCGGTCTGTTTCGTTTGCGCGTTGCACGCATAAAGCGAGCTGTTGCGGCCTGTTTGGCCTTCGATAGGTACTGCTAAAATTGCTCACGAAAGCTTCCTCAAAGTCCAGCCAGCCGTTTATGCTTCCGGCTGGCAAGTTGTTCAGCCAGATTCTTGCCGGTCCCACTAGGTATGTGGGCACGATCCTTACCGCCCAACGACGATTTCCTCCTCCGGCTACAGTTCCTCCGCCACCGGCGACGTAGACCGCAGAAACATAATCCGCGAGCCAGTCTTCCGGCTTAGTGGTGCCATCGTATGTCTTAGTGTCGCGGGGCAACTGGAAGTTGCGAACCGGTGGTCCTTCTTTCATGATCCTTGGACCGAAGCATTTCGGGCCCGGAGGTCCTTCTGCCTCGATCATTTCAGACAGATACACTCTATCCAGACGGTGCCTTGCATCCCGATCTGGTAGGCATCTTTCGCCTAACCGGCCTCCCAACGGGTTCCGGTAGACCACAACTCTCTCATCTCCTGAGTCCACCTCTTCATATCTTTCCGGTGCCGCGGCTCTTGCCTGCCGGTACCTTGGCGGAGGCATTTCTTCTTCCACGTACGCTGCTTTTGCAGCGCGGAAGTTTTGCCCACTTCCTTCTCTGCCGGCATACTCCTTTGCGGCATTGCCGTTTCCGGCGGGGGCATTTGTTTCCCCTTGATTTTTTCTACCGGCCTCATACCGCCCGGCTTGTTGTTTTCCGGCACCGGCTTGCTGCTTTCCGGCAAGAACCGGGTCGTACACCGTCATTTGGTGCGCATTTGTTTTTTCTTTTCTTTTGTCCGGATGGGGGGACGACGCCTGCCCATGGGACTTGCTACCGGCATTCCTCGCGGAACGCAGAGATTTTGATGCCACAGCTTTGTTTATCTTAGCTTGCTGCTCTGCATTTTGCACCTCAATCATATCAAGCAACTCTTTTACGCGATCTTGCTGCTTCGCCAACGCGTCACCGGTAAGCGACTCACACAGTTCTACTGCAGCCCTAGCAGCTTTCAAGGTTTTATCCGGGCTACTGTACTTCGGCCTTTCTACAATGCTAACAGATGCAGAGGCACTTTTGCCGGTAAGAACTTCTTTGCGCAAATCTTGCTCTAGATTGCGACCTTTTAGCCGGTTTTCCGGCTGCCTAGCCGGATGAGCGCTAACGGAAGCAAAGCCATGGGCAGCGTTGTACTCACGTAGGGTTAGGTTCAGCTCGCGCTGCGCCCGGATGATGTCCTTGCCGTTCTCGAGCAGCCTCTGGCGCTGCGCCTCCAGCTCCGCCTGAGCCGCTGCCGGGTCGATGTTCTGCGCGATGGGTGTGGCGAGGACGATCATCGCCGCTTGGAGCGGAGTTTCCGGTGGCGCTGCGGAGGTACCGGCACCCACCTGGTCGCGCTCGGTTGGCGGCTTGGCCGTGCGCGTGGACTTTGTTGTTGCAGCCGCATCTGCCGCAGCTCCTTTGCCGGTGTCGCCCGTGCCGATGACCAGCACTTCGACGCTGCCGGCGGCATGGCCGTTGGGGAGCGCAGACCTTGGAGGGTCCGGGGCCACCAGCACCGGCGAGAGGCGCTGGCGCTCCGGAACGGTGCCGTAGTAGACGCGGAAGCTCCCGAGCTCGACGGTGTGCTTCTTCTTGGGGTACTTACCGCCGCTGGCGAAGTAGCCGGTGTTGTCGTTGAGGTAGTCCATGCCGAGGACGTGGTCGACGAGAGCGGTGACGACGCGCTCGCCGTCGACGGTGAGGAGGCCCGCCCGAATGTGTACTCCAGCAAGCGCAGCTGCTGGCCCCACGGTGGGCGCCAACTGTCGTCGTGGTGAACGAGCAGATGCCATGGGATGGCTTGAGTTGGTGTCGTGGTATCGTCACGGCATATGCCATAGGGTGGCTAATCGAAGTGGTTCCTGAGGGATCTCACGGCGGTATCCGGATGCGGGTATGGGCACGAGCGACACGGCGACGTACCCAGGTTCGAGGCCCTCCGATGGAGGTAAAACCTCTACTCCTGCTATGAGTGTATATGATGATCACACGATACAATGGTGCTCCTAGAGCTGTGTCCGGCTGCTCCTGAGAGGCTAAGGGAGACGATGGTCTCTCTCACAGGGCAGCTCTGTAGGTGGGTGAAAGTAATAAATGATCGATCCCCTGCACGAGAGGGGGTAGTGCGGCTTATATAGGCACCGGCACTTTACATATAAGACCCTATAGTTTACTGGCCGGCTTGGCCGGCTCCGGCTTCCGCTCCTTCCCGAGGCGGTGACGTCAGGAGTGGTTGAGGCATCGTGGCCTGTCCCATCCGACTGCCACGGTCAGCGGTATGGAGAGGAGGTGTCCCTGTCTCCGTCAGCCACTGTAGCCAGTACGGATCGTCGTAAGCCCTGACGGCCTGTCCGGCGCGTGGCACTATTGCTCCACAGTGCCCCGCGCTTTACGGAAGATGGAGTCAGCGTGGACTTTGGGAACCCGGATCACCAACCCGGTTCCTTCCAGTGCAAGACTCGCCAGCCTCGAGTCGGTCTGAGGTACAAACCCCAGTCGGATATGGCTTGTAGAAGCCGGCCCAGCTACAGCATTGGTGGCCGCAGCCAGGCCGACTAGGACCTAGAGCCAACCGGCTTCCGGACCAGCCGGCCACGGCGCCAGCCGGCTGCTCCTCAGCCGGCCTTTGCCGCGAGCCGGCCGGTGGCCAGCCGGCTGCTCCACGTCCATTGCCCTATCCGGGGTCTTCCCCCCGACATTAGCCCCCGAAGCTGGCAAGGTCCTGCGTTTAGAAGGACCTAGGCAGGTTTTCCTGGCCTCTTGAATATATTTGACGGCACTTGGAGGGGCCGACTGAGGATTTCCTTTCAGCCGGCTGCGCCCTCATCCGGCTCGTTCCTGCCGGCTGCTCCCAGCCGGCCGCTTTTTACACTTGTATAGTTTTTGCTTTCTCGCAAGATCTGATGGCGTCTCCGCCTTGCTGACGAATTTTGGTTCGGATGGAACTTATCGTCCGGCTCCGGCTTGCGGCGCGCCGGAGTCTCCGCCGCCTCGGGCCCTGCGCCCGACTTGACTGGTCTGACGCCTGGCCTGGCGGTCGGTTCGTCTGGTCACATCAATGTCCCTCCGGATCCGGTGCGGTAGTGGGCGACGTGGTGTGGCCGTTTCTGGTAACGGTAGCGGTCGTGGGAGGAGTTACGGCGCAGTAAATCCGGAGACGTGGCCCACGTCGGCCACTTGGAGGCCAACCGCCCGCCGCGGTCGGCTATAAATGCTGCGGGGGCGGTATCGAGGCGGCACTTGCCCCTTTCTTCCTCCTCGCGCTCCTGCCTCGCTCCTTCTCTTCACTCGAGCTCCTCGCTGCTTCGACGCCGTTCCTCTTCCGTTCTTCTAGCGAACCTCAGCGAGCGGTTGCCCCGACGATCTTCCGCCGAGCTGCCGCCGCAAACCCGCCAATCCGGCGCCACGGGGCCACGCGCATCGACGGCGCGCCCTTCTCCACCGCGATCTCCTCCGGCGAGGAGCGGCTCTTCTTCGCCCTTCCGCCTCTCCTGGACCTCCTCTTCTTCTTCGTCCTCGATGGCCCAGCCGAGCGGCTCCTGGAAGGGTTCCTATATGCAGGAGGACGACATTGCCCGGCTCGTGCGCCTCCGCCGCATCCCGGCGGGGGTGATTACCAGGGCGCCGGGCGCGGAGAAGGAGCCTCGGCCGGAGCCCGGCGAACGCGTGGTCTTCGGCGCGCATCTTGACCGCGGATTGGGTCTGCCGGCTTCCAACTTCTTTCGCCGGTTCCTCGACCACTTCGGCCTGCAGCCGCACCACCTGCCGGCCAACGCCATGATCCTCCTCAGCTGCTACGTGGCCTTCATGGAAGGCTACGCCGGCTTGTGGTCGGACGTGGAGTTTTGGAGCCGGCTCTTCTACATCAAGGCGCAGACGACCGAAGGCCGCCTGAGGACCTGCGGCGCCGCCTCCATCTATCCTCGCACGGGTACGTCCTTCCCGCGGATTCCGACTGTCGATTCTGTAAAGAATTGGCAGATGTCTTTCTTTTATGTGCGGAACGAGAGCCCGGCCTTCGACCGGCTCAACCTGCCGGAATACAACCCGGCCCCGCCAGTCGGCCGGATCAACTGGGGCTACAACCCCAAGTCCTCGGACCCGGACGCGGAGGTGAACCTCTGTGGGACTTCTGGGCGAGTGCGTCGCGGAGGGCCGGCTGAGTGCCGAGGACCTCCTCTGCACCTACATCTCGCGCCGGGTCATACCGCTCCAGTGGCGCGTCCACAAGATCGGCCATATGTCCGGCCGGCTCGACCCGACACGGACGTCGAAGGTGGAGCTCTCCAAGTCCCAGGTGGCTCACCGGGTGAACAACATCACCAAGGCCAACATGCCGGACAACTGGAATTGGGGGCTGCCGCCTTACAGCCGGGAGCAGCCGCCTGAACTGGTAAGTTTAACGTTTTTGCCGTCTTCCGGCTTGCGGCTGCGTGGCCGACTTGATATTTATCTTGTTGTTTTCAGCTTTTCACCCGCCAAGGCATCGAGGATGGCGACTTGGCGACGAAGGTCTGGACGCCGGATCACATCGACCCGGCTGACCTAGCCGGCGACCAAGCCGGCGACGACGATCTGCCGGTGGTGCAGGATCAGGGCGGCCAGGGGGAGCATAACCCGCCGCCCTCGCCTGAGCATGAGCAGGAGCAGGAGCAGGAGCAGGAGCAGGAGCAGGCGGAGCCGGCCCAATCCGGCACGGGGCCCATCCCGGCGGTGCCTCTGCGCGCGGTGCCGCCTACGAGCACGGCGACTTCTGCGCCGAAGGGGAGGAAGCGGGCCGGCGTCGGGTCTACGGCCGCTTCGGAGGCGAGGGCCAAGAAACAGCGCCGGCTGGCGCCCAAGAAGGTCCCGGAGAAAGCCGGGTGAGTTCTTTTTCCTTTGTTGTTTGATTCCTTTTCTTTCCTTCCTCTCTGTACTTATCTTTTCTTGCTTGTTCAACTAGGGCCGCGATTAAGTTTACCCAGGGAGGCGGCTCTCGGCAGGCTCCTCCCGTCACGTCGCCGCTTCAGCGGCAAAGGAGGGAGCCAACCCCGCAACCTTCAGCACGCGCGCGCACGCCGCCGGCTGCTAACGTGCCGCCTGTGGCCACGCCACCTTCTGCGGGGGCGTCTTCTTCTGCCGCGCCTTCTGCGGCGCCTGGCGGCGGAGACCAGGGTCAGTCGGCGCGCCGGCCGACCCTAGACGACATGTTCCCGCGCCGCGCCCCGTTTGTGGAGCAGGCAGCCGGAGCTGGCAGGGGCATGCCATCTGCGGCTGGAGCTGGAGCTGGAGCTGGTGGGGCTGCGCCGCCTTCGACCGGAGTCGGCAGGCCCGCGCCCAACGTCATGGTGCTGGAGAGCTCCCCGGAAGGAGCGCCTCAAGCGCCGGATGCGACGGCTCCCACCGGGCCGACTGCTTCGACCGCGCCGCCTCCAGCTTCGGAGCCGACGAGGAGGGAGCCGACCGGGAAGGAGCCGGCGAGGGAGGAGCCAGCGCGCTCGAAGGACGCCGACTCCCGGGCGCTGGTAAGGACGAAGGGCCCGCCGGGCCCAACTGAGGGCCTTCATGTGGCCAAGGGGGCCCGGCTGCTGCATGTGCCGTCTGCCTCTGACTCCAGCCTTGGCTCGGCTGGCACCATGGAGGCTGCGTGGCACAAGGCGGATTCTTGCGAGGTGTTCAACCGGGAGGGACAGCCTGGTGCGGCGCCCATGAAGATGGTCTTCTCCGGCTACCGGGCCAGCCTTAAGAACAAGGCCGCCGAGGCCCTTGCCCAGCTAGCAACACTGGAGGATGCTGACAAGGTAGGTGTCTTCTTGTTTTTGCAATTTTGTTATTATCCTGGTAGCCCTCCGAGGCATGGTCCGGCTGCTTGGAGCCGGTCCGGGTTTCGTCTGGATATCTGATTGTTTCTTTCAGGCGGTTACGGAGCGATGCACCGTCTTGTACAACAAGGTGGTGACTAGCTACCACAAGGCCAAGATCGAGCGAGCCGGCTTGGCTCGCGAGCTGGAGGCTGTCAAGGGTGAGGCCTTCTCTCTTTTGACTTGCTTTTCCTGTGAGTTTCTTTTTTACTGACGGCCCATTTTTGCCGGCTTGCAGCTGAGGCCGCCCGGATCCCGCAGCTTGAGTCGGACCTCCGAGTTGCCCGCGCTCAATGCGCCACAAGTGAGGAAGCGAACCGGGCTGCTGCCGCCAAGCTGAAGGTGGCTGACGGGGAGCTGAAACGGCTGCGCCTTCTTGAGGCTAACCATCTCAAGGAACTTGCCGCCCTCAAGAAGGAACAGGAGGAAAAGCTGGAGGGTCTGAGCAAGCGGTTGGAGGAGGTGGAGCGGCAACGGCTTTCGCTCCAGCAAGAGGTGACCACCAAGTCCAACGAGCTGTCGGCCACCGCCAAGCGGTGGTTGGGGGAACTTAGCGCGCTCGACCGCGGCTTGGCGGGTGAGTCTTTTGTCTTATGCCTTCCCTTTTGCCGGCTTTCGGCCGTCGGCTGCCGGCTTAGGTTGGCAGCCGGCGGCAGAAACTTGACTTTTTCGAAATCTCCATCTTCGGGCTGGGGGCAGTCGGTTCTTGCCGGCTGCCGCCAGGCTTACTTTGGAACTTCGGAATCTCCATCTTCAGGCTGGGGGCAGTCGGATCTTGCCGGCTGCCGCCAGGCTTACTTTACGACTTCGAAAATTTGCATTTTTCAGCTTATTTCGGCTTTGATGGCTTCTGACATGCTTTTCTTCTATGCAGCGGCCTTCCCTGAGGCGCAGGAGGAGGCGTTAGCGGCTGTTGGCAGGGCGCGGGAGGATCGCCGGCAGGCCACTGGGGAGCAGAGCTCCGACTGCTTCACCATGGACGACTATCTGGCGTCCATCGCCGCCCGCGTGGAGCCGGTCACCAAGCTTGGCTGGGAGCTGCGGAAGGCGGCGGAGGAGCTGGTCCGACTGCTGTGGCCGACGGAGACGCTGCCGGAAGATCTCTCCAATCTCATCGCTTGGCTGGACAGGGCTCCCGACCGCTTCTTGGACTGGAAGGAGTCGGCCACGCGCGCCGGAGCCGATATGGCGCTATCTTTTGTGCTCTCCTGGTATAACGAGGTTAGCCTCGACCAGTTGGAGTTCCGGCGCGCCGACGTGGAGGACAAGCTCCCGGCGGAGAACAAGACTGCTCGGCTTGCCCGCGCCTGCGCCATTGCCGACTTCGTCGACAAGTCCATCTTCATCGCGGACCCGAATCCGCCGTCTGACGACGAGGAGGAGGAGGCTGAGGACGAGGAGGCGGACGACGTGCCCGTGGATGATCCGGCAGCCGGCTCTGCTGATGCTCCTCCGGCTAGTCCTGGTCCAGCCGGTGCTTAGCTTCTACCTGTCTTTCGATTGTTGCTTTTGCAAGACAATTCGTTAAATCCCCGGGATGCCGGGTGCATATGTAAGACAATATTATCGCCCTTTAATTATGTCACACTTTAATGTGTTTGTTAATCATTTTGCGTGCCGAGTTGCTTTCTTTCGACTCGTTCGCTTTTTCCCATCCGCCCCACTCTTTGGCTGTGCCCTTGCCGGTCGTACGTCCGACTTGCGATCCGTCGCCGGATCAAGAGCGGGCCGCTGGGTGAGGGCGACAGTATTTCAGTCGACCGAGCTGAATTCGGCAATCCGGCACTTTTATGAAAAGTTGCAAGTCAATTCGCTTTTACTCTTTCCCTTAGTCGTTTTTCGCGTGCCGGCTCCCTAGGCCTTACTCCCGCCAGCCGGACAGCCGGGTTGCGGTCTGTAGCTGGATCGGAAGCCGGCTGTCGGAAACCGGATCACGTTACTGAGCCGACCGCGTGAGAGGGTTCAAGCCAATTGGCGAAACAAGGTAAAGTACGCGAAAAACTTGTCGGAAACGGCGCTCTCGGCGCAAGCTTTTTCATAACTTACAAAAGGGATACAAGGGATACTTACATTCCTGCTCTCATGTGTAAAATGGGCGGAGTAACCTGACATTCCAGGGACGTTTAGTCTCCTCGTCAGCCTTGTCCGGCTTGTTTTTCTTAGCCTCTTGGGCATCTATGAGATAGTAGGAATCATTGCCTACTGCCTTGCTCACGATGAAGGGACCCTCCCATGGGGATGACAGTTTATGCTGTCCGGCTGTCCGCTGGATCAGTCGGAGCACTAGGTCTCCTTCTCGGAATGCCAAGGGCTGGACCTTCCGGCTGTGATAGCGTCGGAGGCTTTGCTGGTAGATAGTAGATCTAGACTCAGCCAGCAGCCGGGCCTCTTCGACCAGGTCAACTCCATCTTCGCGAGCTTCTTTGGCTTCGGCTTCTGTGTAGAGCTTGATCCTTGGCGCATCATGCTCGATATCAGTCGGCAGGACGGCTTCGGCTCCGTATACGAGGAAAAATGGTGTGAAACCGACTGAGCGGTTTGTCGTTGTGCGCAGGCTCCACAGCACATTGGGCAGTTCTTCGATCCAGCAGCCGGTTGCTCGCTCGAGCGGCTCCACCAGTCGGGGCCGGATGCCGGCTAGGACTAAGCCGTTAGCCTTCTCCACTTGTCCGTTGGACTCTGGGTGTGCCACAGAAGATAGGGCCATCCGGATCCCCATTTCCCCGCAATAGCGAGAGAAGATGCCTTGGGAGAAGTTGGTGCCGTTGTCGGTGATGATGGTGTGGGGGTAGCCGAATCTCACAATGATTTCCTTGAGGAATGTGACGGCTGTGGACCCGTCCAGTTTCTTGATTGGCTTGGCTTCGATCCACTTGGTGAATTTGTCAATCATCACCAAGAGATGTGTCATGCCGCCTCGCGCTGTTCTGAATGGGCCTACCATATCCAAGCCCCATACGGCAAATGGCCATGTGATGGGGATGGTTTTCAAGGTGGAAGCCGGCTGGTGTCTTTGCTTTGCGAAGCGCTGACAGCCGTTGCACTTCTTCACCAAATCCTCTGCGTCTCTGAGCGTAGTCGGCCAGTAAAAACCGTGCCGGAAGGCTTTGGCCACTATGGCTCTGGATGAGGCGTGATGTCCGCACTCTCCTTGATGGATTTCTCGTAGGAGTTCAATCCCTTCAGCCGGCTCGACGCACCGCTGGAACACCCCACTTACGCTGCGTTTGTACAGCTGGTGGTTGATGATGGTATAGGCCTTGGCCCTTCTCTCAATCTGCCTGGCCTGGACTCTATCATCAGGCAGCACACCGTCGGTGAGGTAGGAGAGGAATTCTTGTGCCCATGAAGGTACGCATCTTATCTCGAATACGCTAACCAACAGGGCCTCCTGCGTGGGAGCTTCCGGGTTCGACTGCATGGTCGCCGGGTTCGGCTTGCTAGCCGGCGGGTTCGGCTTGCTAGCCCCCGAGTTTGGCGATGAAGCCCCCGGGTTGGACTGAGAAGTCCCCGGGTTCGGCATGGTAGCCGGCGGGTTTGGCTTGTTAGCCCCCGACTTGGGCGATGAAGCCCCCGTGTTCGGCTGAGCAGCCCCCGAGTCAGCCGGCACGAATATTGAATCCGAGTCCAGTGACGGTATGATGGACGGCTTCTTGAGAACCACCAAGGCGACACCCGGCGGAATAGCTTGCCGGGTTGAGCCAATCTTGGACAAGGCATCAGCCGCCTCGTTGTTTGCTCGTGGCACGTGGTGGAATTCGCAGCCGTCGAAGAAGCCGGATAACTGCTGGACGTGGAAGCGGTATGAGGCCATGTTGGCGTCCTTCGCGTCCCAGTCGCCAGATGCTTGCTGTATGACCAAGTCGGAGTCGCCGAAGCAGAGTATGCGACGCACGCCAATCTCCTTGGCCAGCTTCAGCCCATGAATGAGCGCTTCATATTCCGCCACATTGTTGGATGCGGCGAAGTGGATCTGCAGGACGTAGTCCAGCCGGTCTCCCTTAGGAGAGGTGATGACGATGCCGGCTCCCAAACCATTGCGCATCTTCGAGCCGTCGAAGTGCATCTTCCAGTGTGTGGAATCCGGCACAGGCGGCAGGTACTGCATCTCAGCCCAGTCGACGAAGAAGTCGGCTAGGATCTGCGACTTGATGGCTGTGCGTGGCTCGTAGAGGATGGTGTGGGCGGCTAGCTCCAGGGCCCACTTGGCAACCCGGCCGTTGGCATCCTTGCTGCCGATGATTTCCGCCAAGGGCGCTGTGGCAACCACCCTGATGGGGTGCTCTTGGAAGTAGTGCTTGAGCTTCTTGGCCGCCATGTAGACGCCGTAGGTGACCTTCTGGTAGTGGGGGTAATTTTGTTTCGACTGGGAGAGCACTTCGCTAAGGTAATACACTGGGCGCTGAACCAGCTGCTCCCTGTTGTCAGCTTCTTTGCGCTCCACCACCAGGACAACGCTAACCACTCGGTTGGTGGCTGCGATGTACAACAGCATCGGCTCCATTGAACCCGGCGTTGCAAGGATTGGCGCGGTTGAGAGCACGCGCTTCAAGTCACGGAAAGCTTCATCCGCCTGCGGTGACCAGACGAATTTGTCCGCCTTCCTCATCAATTGATACAGGGGCAGTGCCTTCTCCCCCAGCCAGCGTGAGCGGCTCAAGGAAGCCAGGGCAGCCAGCAAACTTACGGACGTCCTTGAGGCACTGCGGCAGTTCCATCTTCTCCAGGGCACTGATCTTGTCCGGGTTGGCTTCGATCCCTCGCTGAGAGACGAGGTAGCCAAGGAGCTGGCCAGACGGCACGCCGAATGTGCACTTGGCCGGGTTGAGCTTCATCCGGAATCTTCTCAGATTGGTGAAGGTTTCTCTCAGGTCATCAAGGAGGGTAGTCGTCTCCTTGGTCTTTACAACGACATCATCCACATATGCGTGAACGTTTCTGCCGATTTGATCCTGCAAGCATTTTTGCATGCACCTTTGGTAGGTGGCGCCTGCATTTTTCAAGCCGAACGGCATAGTCGTGTAGCAGTAAGCCCCATACGGGGTAATGAACGAAGTCTTTATTTGATCATCCGGATTCAAAGGAATCTGGTGGTAGCCTGAATAGGCATCTAGGAAAGACAACAGTTCGCAGCCGGCAGTCGAGTCTATGACTTGATCTATGCGCGGCAGGGGAAAGGGATCCTTTGGGCACGCCTTGTTCAGGCTGGTGTAGTCGATACACATGCGCCAGGAGCCGTTCTTCTTCAAAACCAGGACCGGGTTCGCCAACCAGTCCGGGTGCAGCACTTCCATGATGAAGCCGGCAGCTAGGAGCCGGGCGATTTCTTCACCGATGGCCTTCCTTCGTTCTTCGGCGAAGCGCCTGAGAGGCTGCTTCACCGGCTTGGCTTCAGGCCGGACGTGGAGGTGGTGCTCAGCCAACTCCCTCGGCACACCCGGCATGTCTCTTGGAGTCCATGCGAAGATGTCCCGATTCTCACGGAGGAAGCTGGTGAGCTCGCTTTCCTATTTCTTGTTCAAGCCGGCACCGATGGTGACGAACTTGTCCGGCTGCGCCGGGTCCAGCAGGATCTTCTTGGTGTTGTCGGCCGGCTGGAAGTGAGTCGTCCCAGCCGGGTTGCCCGCAGCCGGCATGTCTGTCTGCGCGGCTTTGGCGACGGCGACGGCGTCGTGGATGAGCTGCTTCTCGGTGGCGATGACCAGCGTCTGGGCCATCTTGGAGCTCTGCGTGGCGCAGTCCATGGAGCGGCGATAGTCGCCGGCTACGGTGATGACCCCCTTGGGGCCAGGCAGCTTCATCTTCAGGTACCCATAGTGGGGCACCGCCATGAACTTGGTCAGGGCCGGCCTGCCCAGGAGCGCGTGGTAGGGACTCACGAGGTCCACCACCTCGAACTCGATTCTCTCGGTGCGGAAGTGATCCGGCTTCCCGAACATCACCTCCAGCGTGATCCGGCCGATCGGCTGGCAGCAATGGCCTGGCACGATGCCATGGAAGACGGTGGGGGTGGGGCGCAACTCGGCCTCTGGATGCCCAGCTTGCGGGCGGTGTCGCGGTAGAGGATGTTGATGCTGCTGCCGCCGTCGATGAGGACGCGCGAAAAACGCACGCTGCGCCGGGTTGTGCCGATGGTGGGGTCGAGGACCATGGCGTAGCTGCCCGGCTTCGGCAGGACAGCCGGTGTGTCGCGGCGATCAAAGGTGATGGCCTGCTCTGACCAGTTTAGGTACTGGGGGACCGGCGGTATGACCGCGTTGACCTCGAGGGAACGGCGCTCTTGGCTCGTCCTGTCCTCGGGCTCGGAGGTGAAGATGATGTAGGTGGCGTCTTCGGCCAGATATCGGCCGCCATGGTGCACTTGGTTAGCCTCGTGGTGCTCGAGGTTGGCGTTCTCTGCGCCGGCTTGGCCACCCGGCCCGCCGGCTGGTGGGGGCGGGGGGGGAGGCGGTAGAGGTTCACCGCTTGTCAGCCGCTTCATGAAGTGGCAGTCGCGGGTGGTGTGGTTGGAGGGGTTCTTGCCGCTGTGGTACTTGCACGGCGAGTCGAGCATCTGCTCGAAGGTATACTTCGGCTTCCACTGCCGGTCTTGCTTCTGGCGGCGGCTGCCGCCTGCCGCGTTGTCTGCCACGGCGGCTACGTGGGCGGAGCCGTGCACGGCGGTCCGGCTGGTCGCTGTGACGCTTGCCGCGGTAGTTGTCCCGCCGGCTGCCGTGCGAGGCGCCCTCAGCCGGCTTGTTGTTGTCCCTTCTGGTGGGGGCCGGCGAAACGTCAGCCGGCGCCTTGCCGGCTTCCTCAGCCAGCGCGTACTTGTCGGCGATGGCCATCAAGGCGGCCATCGACTTGCGGTCACTGCGGCGCAACTTGTGCCACAGCATGGTGTTGGGCCGACAGCCTCCCATGAAGAAGCTGATGGCCTGCATCTCGTGCACGCCCTCGCAAGAGTTGCGCATCTCGCACCAGCGCGTCAGGTACGCGCGATCCGTCTCGTCCGGGCCCTGCTTGCACATCTCAAGCTGTTGAGGGCGACCCGGCCGGCGATAAGTGCCGGTGAAGTTGCTGATGAAGGCGGCTTCGAAGTCCAGCCAGCCGTTTATGCTGCCGGCTGGCAGGTTGTTGAGCCACGTGCGGGCGGAGCCGAGTAGCATGAGGGGGGAGTAGCGCACAGCCCAGCGCTTGTTGCCCTTGGCGATGCCGACTGCCGTGGAGTAGTCCAGCAGCCAGTCTTCCGGCTTGGCGGTGCCGTCGTACTTGGGGGTGTCGCGCGGGAGCTGAAAGCCGTCGACCATGGGCTCGTTGAGGATCCGCGGCCCGAAGCATTTTGGGCCGGCTGGCCCCTCTTCTTCCGTGATGCGGGATTGAACCAGCCGGTCGAGGCGGTCCCGGGCGTCGGTGGGCTCGATGCGCGGGCCCAGCCGGGAGTGTGCCGGCTGGCGCGCGCCGCTTGCTTCTGGAGCCGGCCGGTGATGACGGCGGGGCCCGGAGTCTTGCTCCTGGTTCCGGCTCGGAGGGGGCCGGCTGCGGCTGCTGCCGCTCGGCTGGTAGCTTGGCCGGCCCGAGCTTGCATGCGCGGCCCGGGAGTCACGGTGCCGGCTTGGTGTTGGGGAGGCGGACTCGGCCGTGTCCCTGGCGCCTTCCCTGTCGTTGCCTGCAGCTCCACGAGCGTGAGAAGCTCTGGTGGCATTGACATACCTGGGGTCGGCGATCTGCCTGTTGGCTGCATTGAGCAGCTCAGTCACCCGCCTGGTCTGGCGGCGTAACTCTTCGCCTTCGAGGCGGTTCAGCTCTTCCGCGGCGGCTTCTGCCGCGCGCACGTTCTTGCCGGGGGTGTTGTAGACGGGGAGCTCCGCGGACGGAGCCGGCGAAGGAGCGCCGTCGCGGGCGATCTCAGCGCCAAGGTCGCGGCCCCTGCGGCGGATATGGCCGGCTCGGCTTGGCTCGTCGCCGCACGGAGGTGAGGCCGTGGGCGCGGTTGTATTCGCGCTGGGTGATCTCCATCGGCGCTTAGCAGCAGCCAGTTCTTCGGTTTGCTTGAGGAGGAGCTGGCGGTGCGCCTCCAAGTCCGCCTCGATGGCGGTGGGGTCACACCGGGCGTGAGCGGGGTGCTCAGTTTGCCCGGACTGTATCCAGCCGGGACGGTGGTGGTGGCGCTTTCGGGCCTGAGCCGGAGGCGTTGGGGTCGATGTTGCGCTCCAAGTTGGGGCCGCGCATGCGCGGGTTCTTGGTGGGGAGCTCATCGCCAGCCATCATGACTTGCACGACGGCGGGGCCGGCGGGAGCGCTGCTGCCGGCTCGCGGAGGAGGGCTAGCGCAGCGCAGCACCTACCGCGGGTAACGCGGCGGTGCGACGGTGGCGACGTAGACGTCGAAGCCGCCGAAGGAGATGACGCTGCCGCCGGCTGGGAAAGGGCGGTCAGCGAAGCAGCCAGCGTTGTCGCTGACGCAGTTGAGGGAGCCGAATCTCCAGATCAAGCCTGAAGCGACTCGCTCGCCGGTGGTGATGGTGAGGCCCGTCCGGATGAAGACACCGGCCGAGGATGCTGAAGGCCCCACGGTGGGCGCCAAATGTCGTGGTATCGTCACGGCATATGCCATAGGGTGGCTAATCGAAGTGGTTCCTGAGGGATCTCACGGCGGTATCCGGATGCGGGTATGGGCACGAGCGACACGGCGACGTACCCAGGTTCGAGGCCCTCCGATGGAGGTAAAACCTCTACTCCTGCTATGAGTGTATATGATGATCACACGATACAATGGTGCTCCTAGAGCTATGTCCGGCTGCTCCTGAGAGGCTAAGGGAGACGATGGTCTCTCTCACAGGGCAGCTCTGTAGGTGGGTGAAAGTAATAAATGATCGATCCCCTGCACGAGAGGGGGTAGTGCGGCTTATATAGGCACCGGCACTTTACATATAAGACCCTATAGTTTACTGGCCGGCTTGGCCGGCTCCGGCTTCCGCTCCTTCCCGAGGCGGTGACGTCAGGAGTGGTTGAGGCATCGTGGCCTGTCCCATCCGACTGCCACGGTCAGCGGTATGGAGAGGAGGTGTCCCTGTCTCCGTCAGCCACTGTAGCCAGTACGGATCGTCGTAAGCCCTGACGGCCTGTCCGGCGCGTGGCACTATTGCTCCACAGTGCCCCGCGCTTTACGGAAGATGGAGTCAGCGTGGACTTTGGGAACCCGGATCACCAACCCGGTTCCTTCCAGTGCAAGACTCGCCAGCCTCGAGTCGGTCTGAGGTACAAACCCCAGTCGGATATGGCTTGTAGAAGCCGGCCCAGCTACAGCATTGGTGGCCGCAGCCAGGCCGACTAGGACCTAGAGCCAACCGGCTTCCGGACCAGCCGGCCACGGCGCCAGCCGGCTGCTCCTCAGCCGGCCTTTGCCGCGAGCCGGCCGGTGGCCAGCCGGCTGCTCCACGTCCATTGCCCTATCCGGGGTCTTCCCCCCGACAGTTGGGGCCGAATGTGCGCTAGAGGATTCGGGGGAGGGTTTGTGATGAGATTGGACGAACTTCCGGATGCTTTCCTCAAGAACACAACCTAGGGTAGTGAAACAAGAAGAGGAACACAAGGATGAACTCCGCTCTAGATCTTTCTCTTTATTGCTCTTTGCGAATTACAGGTTTGTAGCTGCAGCGTAACGGCTTACACGTGATCTCTATATGTTCTCCTAGATTGTATATCGTGCCCGTAATGGAGCTACCCCCTCTCCTTATATGATGGAGAGGTGGCTTGCAGAACAAGAAACCCTAATGGCTTGGAGAACAAAAAACCCTAATGGCATCTAGATAGCATCCAAAAGAATATTCCAGCATCTAATGGCATCTTACAGCATCTTTGACTAGGCAAACTACTTTTACAACGTCTCTTTAGTCAAAAAGGGCGGCGCCGGCTCCTTTAACCACAGAGGCTGACGCCCCTGGTCGCTTTTGGCGTCATCCTCCACTTTTGATGTCAGGGCTCTGCTTAAAGTTACTTTTGCTTCGCTCATCTTTCGTCTTCTTGCTCCAGAGAGAATCTTTGACCAGCTGTGCCGTTATGCTCTCCCTCCGGTATCTTCTTTACCTGGTTCCGGTACACCCCTCTTGGGGATTCCGGCTTAGATTAACTTAGCCAAATCCTTGGTTCTTTCCTCCGGTATCAATATTAAATCGGTATCTTGAGGGCTCAAACCATCCGGTTTGGCATGCCTTTGGCATACCGGGGATCATCCCCCCAACACTTCGGGTCGTTGATTGATAAGGTACGCCGCGAGATTGGCAGTTGCTCTCTCGACGGTTTTATGCCGTAGCATACCCGCGGTGTCTGTTGTCATGAAGGACTTGGACAGGTTCGACGTGATTTCCCTAGCATCATCTTCCGAAAACCTGGATAGCCTCGATCGGTGCTTCCCTACGCCTTGACTGCTTCGGGAGGCGCTTCCTCGCGAGCCCCTTCGTTGCTCGCTAGATTGCTCTGCGGCGAATAGACGTTTCTTGAGGGTGGCTTGCTCTTTTGATAGACACTCCCGATTTTTCTCCAATATAGAGCGATAGGCATTGAGGGTTCCAACCGAAGTTCCAGCAGGGAGTGATGTGTTATTAAGCATGGCTGCTCTGGCTGCTGCCCACTCTTCCTCCACGATGGTGTAATCGTTGTTGTTGTTACTGGCGCTGTTTTCAAAGCTCAGCCGCCTGCTGGAGCGAGGGGTGCGATCTCCATCTTCCCTATTCCTTGCTTTTCCTGTGTTATTAGCGGCATAAACTTGGTGGTGCGCCGCTTTCCAGGTGACCTCCTTAACGATGCTGCCAACACTGTCCTCTCCCGATGAGTACTGGGCGCTGCAGATGAACGGTGTGTCACTCGACCCCAACCCGTGCCTGGTGTCGCAGTTCAGGCAGTAGTACGAGGTCATCTCTGATGGCGCAGGGTTATCGGATCCGACCGACATTGAAGACGTCGACCGAGGGGTCGACGATGGGGTAGAGTTCATCGAGTCCGTCAGACCTGCCGAAAGTTCGATTGCTGATGACATGATCGGCCCTGCAGCCGATGGAAGTGATTTTCTTGCCGATCTGGAGGCAAGCGGTTCTAGCAGGTGTAAGATTCCTTCCGCGTTGATGTTGTAGTGGAAGCTCCCGAACGTCATCTCCATGTTCCCTTGCATATCTGAGAAAGTTGAGCGGGAGGAGCTGCTGTGCGGGGTGAACTCGTAGGAGCCGAATCGAATCGGACTTCCTAAGACTGGTGAAGATGATGGCGTCGACGAAGCTACCGACGACATAGCTGGATCTGCCGATGACGGATCTTGTGCCAACAGGGTTCCCACAGACGGCGCCAATTGTCGAGGGTACTCCTCGGCAATGCCCTCCGATTGGGGCTTAGGGTTGATGGAATCATGTAGGCTGACACGAGACATCGGTTAACAGACAAGCGGGGAGAGCGATTTACCCAGGTTCGGGGCCCTCGATGAGGTAAAACCCTTACGTCCTGCCTGTCTGATCTTGATTATGAAAATATCGGGTTACAATGGGGTGCCGAAGGTTTCGGTTGTGATCTCGTCGAGAGGCTAAGTGCTACGGCGACCTAGCTCTAGATTTATGGTGGCTAACGTTTCTAAGATTGATCGTGTGTCCCTCGGCAGCCCCTCTCCAGGCCTCTATATAGGAGGCCAGGTCTCAAGAGATCAGTCCGGGTACGACTAGGTTTACAAAAGACCTAGCTCTAAACTTTCCTTGTTCGGCTCCTATCTGTCTTGTTCTTCAAGTAATCTTCTCCAGCATCGTCCTAGTGGGTCGCCTTGCCATCAGGTATCTTCATGGGCCTCCAGTTGGGCCGCACACGATAGGGCAATGTTAGTTACCCGAAGGGTAATGCCCACGTCACCGGAGGAACACCGGAAGTCACCCTGTCAATATCAAGACCTGGGATATGTGCTAGGCACATGGCCAAGGACATGGCGGCAACACCTCGGGCCAATGACGCTTGCTGATCCACGACCAGCTCCGGAAGAATGTCCATCCTTTGGATAAGCTTGCGAACTTCGCAAGTGCGGCTCTTCTTGATTGCCAAGTTGTGGCAAATCTTCCAGGAAGCTGAAATGAGGTCCTTGCAATCATCTCCGGCGAGCTGGAGAAGATCATCTCGGGGGAATTGGCTCTGACGTTCTTCAGTGTATTCGAGAGGCTCTGCACGACACAATTGGAGATAAGCATAAATATTGAGTTCAACGTATAAATTATTGCGTGAGCTCCGGATTTGTACCCATGACGTCGTCGTTGAGCAAGTCCCAGTGCTTCTCCGACGTCTCCATATAATTCTGGAGCCCGCTGATCTCTTTCTGCTGCTTCTGGATGGTTTCGCTATCATTTTTCCTTTTCAGTTCAAACTCACCCTCTTTCCGGATGAGTTCTGAGCTCTTTTCCGCCAGCTTCTTCTCCGCCTCTGCGAGTTTCGCTTCTAGATCTTTGTAGGACGAGCGCAGAGTCTCGAGCTCGGAAGATGCGGTGGCAAGGGAAGAGGATGCACCTATCCAGAGATAAGTCAAAATCAATTTGGAATTTGGATCATGTATTATTAGCAAAGTAAGACGGAAACCAACCTTGGGCATCTGTGAGCTGCCTCTTCAGATCCGCGTTCTCCTGCTTAAAAGTTTGAATTTTTTCCGCCTGACTCAGGGTAACGCGGTGCTGCAGGGCAATGTTTTTATGTAGCTCATAATGCAGAGCATGCTGTTCTTGTAAGTAGAAACAGAGCAGGAGTAAATTCCGGTTATTCTACAAGTAGGTCCTTCTGAAGCATTATTGCCGGAAATTTTTCCGCCATAATGCTTGGGGGCTACTAAGACATTTTAAAAATCTTCTTCAGTTTGAGTTTTCTCTAAGTATTTAGGTGCTAACTGATACGTCCAAAACGTATCTACTTTCCCGAAAACTTTTGCTATTGTTTTGCCTCTAATTTGTGTATTTTGGATGGAACTAACACGGACTAACGCTGTTTTCAGCAGAACTGTTCTGGTGTCTCGTTTTTGTGCAGAAATCCAACTTTCGGGAAAATCCTCGGAATTTATGCAGAAGGCCCTATTTTCCCAGAATACTGACGGAGCCAGAAGGACAAGTTGGGGGGAGGCCCGAGGGCCCCACACCACCTGGCGGCGCGGCCCAGGGGGGCCCGCGTGGCCATGTGGTGTGGACCCCTCGGCCGGCCTCCGACGCCCTCCTTCGGACTATTTATCGGCCTCGACCTAAAAACGCACGGAGAGAAGTCGAAGTCGCCAGAAACCCTCCAGAACGCCGCCACATCGCGAAACTCCGTCGCAGGAGCCAGAAGTCTCCGTTCTGGCACTCCGCCGGGACGGGGAATTGGAGGAGATCATCACCGCCATCACCACCGACGCCTCTCCATCAACCAGCAATGTTTCCCCCATCCATGTGTGAGTAATTCCCCCGCTGTAGGCTGAAGGGGATGGTAGGGATTGGATGAGATTGGTCATGTAATAGCATTAGATTGTTAGGGCATAGTGCCTAGTGTCCGTAATTGGTACTTTGATGATATTGTTGCAACTTGTTATGCTTAATGCTTGTCACTAGGGCCCGAGTGCCATGATCTCAGATCTGAACATGTTATTGTTTCATCATGATATTCATTGTTTATGATCTTACCTGCAAGTTGTATACACATGTCGCTGTCCGGAACCAATGGCCCAGAAGTGACAGAAATCGGGACAACCGGAGGGGATGGTAGTGATGTGAGGATCACATGTGTTCACGGAGTGTTAATGCTTTGCTCCGGTACTCTATTAAAAGGAGTACCTTAATATCCAGTAGTTTCCCTTGAGGCCCGGCTGCCACCGGCTGGTAGGACAAAAGATGTTGTGCAAGTTTCTCATTGCGAGCACGTACGACTATTATTGGAACACATGCCTATTGATTGCTTTGTACTTCGACACTGTTTTATTATTATCTGCAAATGCCCTGCTAAGATTGTTACATGAGTTTCTCTCATCCATGCAACGCCCGTTATCCATCCCTGTGCCTACAGTATTTTAATCCTGCTGTTTACTATAATTACTACTGTTGTTTCTGCTACTCTGCTGCTGTTATTTTACTACTGCTACTGCTATAAAACTGTTACTACTGATAAACTCTTGCGAGCAAGTCTGTTTCCAGGTGCAGCTGAATTGACAACTCCGCTGTTAAGGCTTCCAAGTATTCTTTGTCTCCCCTTGTGTCGAATCAATAAATTGGGTTATACTACCCTCGAAGACCGCTGCGATCCCCTATACTTGTGGGTTATCAAGACTGTTTTCTGGCGCCGTTGCCGGGGAGCATAGCTTTATTTGGAAGTTCACTTGGATTGATATTGTTCGCTGCAAATTCTCCATCATGGGTAAATCTCGCGATCCTAAAGTCGCCATATTACCATCCACTACAAGAAAAGGTACAACTCTGAGTACCTCTGCTGCTCTTGATTCACCATCTGTGATAAGTCAACTTGTTTCACCGCCGCAAGCTTCACTTGCTGGTACTTCTGCTGAATCTGAAAACTCTTATAATATTGATAATGTTTCTGCTGTGCTTGATGATAGTGGTTCATTGGGATCCTTTCTAGATGCTACAATTGCTAGGTCTAGACAAATTGAAAATGCTGAAACTCCTAATGCTACTACACCTGTTAGTTCACCTGAACTTGATTATTCTAGTGATGATCCTGATGAGGATTATGTGGAGCTTAATGATGATTTTATTAATAGATGCAATGCTACTACTGATGCAAGAAAAATTAAAAAATTTCTCGCACAATATACTGTTAGACATAAGTTATCTCCTGATCCTGAATTTGCCACATCTCCTATATGCATTAAGGATAAAGATTATGATTTTTCTCTTGATCTATCTCACATAGCTATTGTAGAGAAAACACCCTTTTGTGGTACTGAAAAAGAAAGTGCTGTAGAACACATGATTGAGCTTTCTTCTATGAGTAGCTTATTTTCTGATGATGTCAAGATGCGTACTTACTTTGTCATTAAAAATTTTCCTTTCTCATTAAAGGATGATGCTAAAACTTGGTATAATAATTTGCCTCCTGGTTCTATTAAAAATCCAACTGATTTGCGTGATGTTTTCTTTCGAAAATACTTTCCTGCTAGTGCTCAACATATTGCTTTATAGAAAATTTATAGGTTTGACCAGGGAGATGAAGAGAAATTGCCTGAGGCTTGGACAAGATTTTGTTCTCTTATCAGAGCTCGACCTGGACATGATTTAGAAAAGAATGATCTACTTGATATATTTTATAGTGGACTAACCGTTGCGTCTAGAGCATATTTGGATAGTTGTGCTGGTTGTGTTTTCAGGAAAAGAACTCCGCATTTGAAGTCAAGAATTATTGGCTAGAATAAGCCGGAATTATGATGATTGGACTACACCTGAACCAACTCCAACGCCAATATTGAAGAAGAGGGGTTTAATTAAATTAAATGATGAAGATATGAGGGAAGCTAAGAAGTCTCTCAAGGAGAAAGGTATTAAATCCGAAGATGTGAAGAATCTACCTCCCATAGAAGATATATGTGAGACAATTCCCCTTCAACCATGATTGAGGTAAACTCCCTTCAACGCTTTACTAGGGAAGATATTCCGTATTCAAAACCTCCTGCTCAATACTTAGATGAGTTTGATAATTATATTGTTAAGCAAGAAAATTTTAATATGAGAGTAGAGAATCATCTAATGGAAAATTCTCAAGCTATTAGCAATTTGCATGATATTGTGGAGAGAACCTCTAATGATGTTAAGATGCTTGTTAAACATTTTCAAATGGTTCAAACTCAAATTGATCAACTCACTAAAGTGCAAAATGACTTGTTAAAAAATAATTCTAAAGAGAAACATGCTTATGAAGTAACAACTAGAGGCAGTGTCTCTACCCAGGATCCTCTATATCCTGAAGGGCATCCCAAAAGAATTGAACAAGATTCTCAACGAATTGAACCTAGTGCTCTTTCTAAGAAAAAGAAGAAGAAACATAAAAATGTTGTAGAATCCTCTGAACCTGTTAATGATCCTAATAGTATTTCTATTTCTGATGCTGAAACTGAAAGTGGTAACGAACATGATAATGGTAATGATAATGATAAGAATGACGCTTCTGATAAAGAAGAAGTTGAAGCTGAACCTGAAAAGCATGCTAAAAATAAAAAGTATACTAAAGAAGATTTTATTGCTAAGAAACATGGTAATGAAAGAGAACCTTGGGTGCAAAAGCCAATGCATTTTCCTGCTAAGAAACTAAAATCAAAGGAAGAAGAACACTATAATAAATTCTGTGATTGGATGAAACCTTTATTCTTGCAAATACCTTTGACTGATGCTATTAAATTGCCTCCTTATTCAAAGTATATGAAAGATATTGTCACTAACAAAAGGAAAATCCCCAATGAGGAAATTTCCACCATGCTTGCTAATTACTCTTTCAATGGCAAAGTTCCAAAGAAGTTGGGCGACCCAGGTATACCTACTATTGCTTGTTCTATTAAGAATAATTATGTTAAAACTGCTCTATGTGACTTGGGAGCCGGTGTTAGTGTTATGACTTTTTCTCTTTATAAGAGACTTTATTTAGATAAGTTGATACCTACTGATATATCTTTGCAAATGGCTGATAAATCTACTGCTATTCCTGTTGGTATATGTGAGGATGTTCATGTTCAAGTTACTACTAACTGCTTGATATTAACTGATTTTGTTGTGTTGGAAATGCCTGAAGATGATAATATGTCTATTATTCTTGGGAGACCTTTTCTTAACACCGCAGGGGCTGTTATTGATTGCAACAAAGGGAAGGTTACTTTCAATGTTGATGATAAGGAGCATACCGTCTATTTCCCCAAGAGGATTGATAAAGCATGTGGAGTTAATACTATCTCTAATGTGAGAACTATCAAAATTGGAACTATCGATTGTCCTATATATGAGCCTAAAGAAGAATATCAAACTCTCGTAATTGGATCCATATCAATCCAATACAAGGTAACATGATTGATTTGAGGTTTATTTCTTCATATGTTATGTAAAATTTATTTGGTGGCAAGACTTGATCAACCTTGTTAACAAATACTTTTTATATGCATAGAGGGGTAAACAACATCTCTTTCTTCCTCCACTTGTTCTATTTGCTGTAGCACTTTTGATTTGCAAAATTTCCTTAGTTAATTAGAGATTTCAAAAAAATTCCTGGCCAGTAATAATAAACTTAATACCCAGAAAAGTGCATTTTTCAAAGTTTTCAAAAATTCACAAAAATTATACCGTTGGTCCTATTTTTCGACGAGGCACCTGGGAGCACCAGAGGATGACCAGTGGGGCACCACAGGGGGCCACCCCACCAGCCGGCGCGGCCAAGGAGGGGGGTGCGCCACCCTGTGGTGTGGGCCCCTCCTTGCTCCACTTTGTCATCTCTTCCTCCCAGAATCCTCTCTCTCCCGAAAAAACTCGAACCAGCTTTCTCTCACTCGCGTTTTTGCTCAAGAGCTCAGGATTTTTGGATCTCTTTGCTCAGCCCAGATTTCCTGCCGAAATTTGGCACATTTGCTCCTTGGTATGTGACTCCTCTAATGATCCAAGTAGAATTTCGTTTGGTTGAGTATATCTTGATTATTTTGCTGCTGTAGGTAACATGTATGGTGAGCTTGCATGCTTGTTCTAAGTTGAATAAACTAGTTTTGATGCATGATTAGTACTCTAGCAAGTTCTTATAGTAGTTTCCCTTGATTATATGTCACCAAATCAAATTTTATAATGATTGTTGAAAAATTTCAGAAAATGGAGTGGAATAGATATCAATTGGATCAACAAGAATTGGAGGTACAACAAGTCATGAGAGTGAATCGCGAAGAGGGAGTATACCCCTCTTACTACCTGTGCGCAGATTTCATGAGAAGCGCAGGAATATTGGAAGATGTTCAAAGTCTAATTCTTCGTGCAGGGTTGAGCAATTTTGTTGATGGAGAACCAAGCCAATATGCAAAATTAACTATGTCTTTTGTGCAGGACTTTAAGTTCAATTGGTCGCGATCTAACCCCACGGTTCAGTATAACATTTATAATAAAGCTGTCAACTTGCCATTTAGTGATTTTTGTGCAGCAATCAGGGTACCGCAATGGGGATCGTGCGAGAAGATGAGGGGATCGCCGCAAGAGCTCTCGAATCTCTACAAGATGATTTGTCATGGAAGGAGCTTCTCAGAGGATAGTGGTAAAATTAGTAGTATTCAACTCCCAGCCATTCGCTACTTTGCTTATTTCATCACCAAGTGCGTTCTTGCTAGAAGGAATGGAAGTAAGTTATCTATCCCGGATTTAGCCTTCTTAGCTGCTGCATTACAAGGTGATAGGACTTATAACTTGGGTGATTTGATAGCCTATAGACTTGCTACTAACCGTGAGAAGGGAGGAATTTGTGGAGGTCTCATCGCCTCTCGTTTATTAGCTATGCATGGTGTAGAACCTCACCATCTTGATATTCCGTTCACCGTAGAGAAACTTGATATAGCCTCCATGATTAATCATGAATTTGTTTCTAATTCATCTAACTTGGGTAACCTGTTGTACAAGATGACTTTTTATAAGAAAACTTGGAGGTTAACTAAGAAAATTGAAAAACTAGTAAAATTGCCTGCGCCTGTTCTATTTAACCTTGATTCCAGGAATGATTGGTCAGTCACAGAAAGTGCACTGAATGCACACATAGAGGGAGGAGGCCATCATGCAAGAGACAACACGGAGGAGGCCGAGGAACCCCTCGACTCATCCGATGCAGCAAGTTCTTCGCATCAACATTTTGGACATGTGGAGCCTCCATGTTCTTCTTCTGCACAGTGGCCCTACTATGACTACGCCATGTACGATCCACCGGCAAGGAACCTTGACCCTCGCTGGGGTTGATCTCCACTTAGGCCAAAAACCTAAGCTTGGGGGGAGGTATACCGGCATCACTCATTCTTTGCATATTATGGTTGCTGGATACTTGCATATACTTGTTTTGTTTCTTTGAGTGATTTTCTAATGAGAGGAAGATGATATTTGGGGAAGTGCTGATTGAAAACAGATTCTGGGCTGTCACCATAAAAATTCTCAAAAACAGCCAGAACAGTATTTTGCGAAGCCAATTTTTGTGCATGTTCCCCAGGTTGTTATCTAACTTTCATTAGTTGAACACTTTTCGAGCTGAGCAACGGAAGGTTTTTGTAAAAATCGATTTCTGTACTGCTGTCAAGTTTTGGCAGATTTCTGCCATCTTGCTTTTCTGTGTTTCTTTTAGTTTTCATTTTCTTGTTTTTGCTTTGTTTCTTTCCTAAAACACAAAAAGACCAAAAATATTTCTGTTGTTTCTCTTCACCATTTGTTTGCTTTGGTTTCTTGCATTTATTTTGCTTTATTTGCTATTACTGGTTTGCTACAAGAAAACCCAAAAAGATTTTGCTTTGTTTGTTTGTTTTCTTTGTTCTCGTTTCCAATTCGAAAACACCAAAAATATTTGCTGTTCTTCTTTGGTTTGTAAAGTTCATTTTGAGTTCAATGTTCTTCGGTGGCTGGAGCGTGGTTTTCATCTTATATTATCCAAGCTACACAAGTGAAAGGAAATAATGACGATCTACGACAATTGGATTGTGGTGAGAGGCTGGTATGAACTCTATTTGTTTTCATTTTTGTACATATACTCATCCATGTGAGCATGCTTAGTTGGTTCATGTGAGGTATATGTCATTTGAGAAAGTCTAGTAGTTCATGATCTCTCATGTTTAGCTCCAATTTATTAATATGAGTAGCATGTCATGGATGTTTGCTTGCATTGTTTTATTCATAAGTAAGTATGGCATTGTGGTATCCTCCTCTGAATAATTCATTTATATCGACTTGGCACATGCTCACGCATGCATATGACTGAACAAAAGTCAACTAAGCCTCGATGATTTAATTTGCTTCAGAGTTCTTGTATCACTTTTATGCCTCTGTTAATTTATTTTGCCGCAAGCATGATTATGACAGTTACTGCTCTCTTGATTTGTCGCTCCCCAGTCTATTGCTAGCATTCACTTGTACTGAGCGGGAACGCTGCTCGTGCTTCCAAACACCTGAAACCAAGTTGTTCCAAAGTGTCCACCATAAATACCTATGCATGGCATTTCAAACCATTCCAAGTAAATTCTCATGCGCTACCTTTAAAACTTTCAAAATGCTTCTCAATTTGTGTTTATGTTTCATAGCTCATGAGGAAGTATGTGGTGTTTATCTTTCAACCTTGTCATTTACTTTTGACGGACTCTCATATGGACTAGTGGCACATCCGCTTATCCAATAATTTTGCAAAAAGAGCTGGCAATGGGATTCCCAGTCCCGAATTAATTAACTTAAATAGACACTCCTCCATGGTTTGTGATTGATGGACGGCACCCGAAGGATTCGGTTATCCATGGCTTGCGTAAGCAAAGGTTGGGGGGAGTGTCATCATCATAATAAAACTAAAATAAAAAGGCACTCCTTCATGGTATGTGATTGTTGGCAGGCACCCGAGGATTCGGTTAGCCATGGTTTGTGTAAGAAAGGCTGGAAGGAGTGCCACATAAACATGCAAATAATTCATGGGAGCCGCTCTTGGGAGTCCGGTTGGCGAGGTAGTTAGTGTACCCATTACCATTCGTTGACAACAACAAACACCTCTCAAAATAATTTTACTCCTGCTTTAAAAATGAAAAGCTCTAGCGCATGTTAATCCCTGCTTCCCTCTGCGAAGGGTCAATCTTTTATTTTTATGTTGTGTCTCCATCCTTTGTTTGAGCACTATCTTGAGAGCACAACTGTCATTCTTAGTACAATATGCTTGTCTCAAAATATTATTGATTGTGGTATAACTTTGATACTTTTATCTTTGACAATCTCTATTTCTAGTCTTTCTATGAACCTCAGAGGTGCCTGGGCATTTATGTTTTGCTATTCAAATACAGGCAAGCGAGATACCACTTTATCATATTCTCTTATGAACATTGCAATCCTGCTTATATACATGATTCATGATGCTTATTATTAATTGTTGGTACCTCTCCATGATTGATATAGCTGTTAGATGATCTTATTTGCATGTATTTCATTATGAACTACTTAAGTATTAGCTATAGCATGAGAATATATACATCATATGAGCAAATGTGTTCGTGAAAGTTCTTTTATCGCTCAGTTGTTAACTGAATTGCTTGAGGACAAGCAATAAGCTAAGCTTGGGGGAGTTGATACGTCCAAAACGTATCTACTTTCCCGAACACTTTTGCTATTGTTTTGCCTCTAATTTGTGTATTTTGGATGCAACTAACACGGACTAACGCTGTTTTCAGCAGAACTGTTCTGGTGTCTCGTTTTTGTGCAGAAATCCAACTTTCGGGAAAATCCTCGGAATTTATGCAGAAGGCCCTATTTTCCCAGAATACTGACGGAGCCAGAAGGACAAGTTGGGGGGAGGCCCGAGGGCCCCACACCACCTGGCGGCGCGGCCCAGGGGGGCCCACGCGGCCATGTGGTGTGGCCCCCTCGGCCGGCCTCCGACGCCCTCCTTCGGACTATTTATCGGCCTCGACCTAAAAACGCACGGAGAGAAGTCGAAGTCGCCAGAAACCCTCCAGAACGCCGCCACATCGCGAAACTCCGTCGCAGGAGCCAGAAGTCTCCGTTCTGGCACTCCGCCGGGACGGGGAATTGGAGGAGATCATCACCGCCATCACCACCGACGCCTCTCCATCAACCAGCAATGTTTCCCCCATCCATGTGTGAGTAATTCCCCCGCTGTAGGCTGAAGGGGATGGTAGGGATTGGATGAGATTGGTCATGTAATAGCATTAGATTGTTAGGGCATAGTGCCTAGTGTCCGTAATTGGTACTTTGAAGATATTGTTGCAACTTGTTATGCTTAATGCTTGTCACTAGGGCCCGAGTGCCATGATCTCAGATCTGAACATGTTATTGTTTCATCATGATATTCATTGTTTATGATCTTACCTGCAAGTTGTATACACATGTCGCTGTCCGGAACCAATGGCCCCGAAGTGACAGAAATCGGGACAACCGGAGGGGATGGTAGTGATGTGAGGATCACATGTGTTCACGGAGTGTTAATGCTTTGCTCCGGTACTCTATTAAAAGGAGTACCTTAATATCCAGTAGTTTCCCTTGAGGCCCGGCTGCCACCGGCTGGTAGGACAAAAGATGTTGTGCAAGTTTCTCATTGCGAGCACGTACGACTATTATTGGAACACATGCCTATTGATTGCTTTGTACTTCGACACTGTTTTATTATTATCTGCAAATGCCCTGCTAAGATTGTTACATGAGTTTCTCTCATCCATGCAACGCCCGTTATCCATCCCTGTGCCTACAGTATTTTAATCCTGATGTTTACTATAATTACTATTGTTGTTTCTGCTACTCTGCTGCTGTTATTTTACTATCACATCGTTTATAAAACTGTTACTACTGATAAACTCTTGCGAGCAAGTCTGTTTCCAGGTGCAGCTGAATTGACAACTCCGCTGTTAAGGTTTCCAAGTATTCTTTGTCTGCCCTTGTGTCGAATCAATAAATTGGGTTATACTACCCTCGAAGACCGCTGCGATCCCCTATACTTGTGGGTTATCACTAACTAGTGACTAGTTTCCGCCTATATACTTGGGGGCTACTGGGAAGTACCTTCTGCTTGCAGAGGAGCTTGTCGAGGAACTGACCAACCTCCTTCTTGAAGTCCTGAATCTCCGACGACTCGGCATCAGGCTTTCCCCAGGCGTTGTTCAACATGGCGTTAAGCAGATCTTGTTCAAGATCCCACTTTTCCGTCTCCGTAAGCTTGTTAAAAAACTTGGTGGCATAAGCCTTAGGGGTGGAGGTAAGATCAGTCGGATCTCCGAAGTTCTTCGGAAAAACGACAATGTCACTGCTCGCAACTTCAGCTTTTCCCGAAGAGTTGACTTCCGCCTTCTCTCGGCCTTGTACTTCAGCTTCTTCATGGGCGTGTTGTTTTTCCCCGGAGCTTTCTCCGCCCACCTTTTCGCTACTTACTGGAATTATCTCCACGGGAGTTTCGGTAGCAGGAGGGGGAGATCGCTCAGCTTGAGGCGGAGATGGCTGGGGAGTGGCGTGGGAAGCGATTGGTGGAGCTGGTGTTGGAGGACCGACGGCCGGAGATTTCTTCATATATTTAGTGATGGGCTCCTGGACATTGGTCCGCGTGGTGGCGGTAGTCGGATTCATACAAACAAGCGAGAAAATAACTAAGTAACCAAGCTCTATCAAAACAAAGGTGGGCCGTACTCAGAGACTTACGTGGCGCCGGGAATGATAGGGTGCGATCGCTTTCCTGCTGTTGATAGCAGTTTGATGCGCTCGCGCTCCGCCTTCCTGGAATCCAGTGGGGGTGGCTTCGCAACTTTGGCCTTCTTGGCGGAGGCCTCGCCGCTAGCTCCAGCTTCTGAGCCGGAAGCTTTGGCGTGGGGCCGCTTAGTAGGTCGAGGGGCAGCCTTTCGAGGTGCTTGCTCCTCTTCCTCTTCGTCATCCTCCGGATCCTCCTCCGCCGCTTCGCCGCTAACGGGAACATCCGCGACCAAGGCAACAGTGCTCTCGACATCAACCTTCATGTTCTCCTGGCGCATCTTCAGTCCAAGATCTTCTGGCAAATCAAATTCCTTGGCAAGGGTAAGGAAAGTTTTGGGCTCCTCTTTCCTGGGGAAGAAGTAGGGGAACAGCTTTGATAAACCCGCGTCAGCATGTTCTATGCCCTCGCGAACTTCAGTTCCATGAAACTCCAGGAAAGAGAGTGCGTCCAGAAGAGGATCATCGTCGGGATCTTCAAGCTCAAATTCTTGGTTTGTTTTGGCTGCCGAGGAAAATATGTGTTGGTCGACAACAAGAAGGAAAAATTAACCCTAAAAAAAGGGGGGGAAATATAGAAGGGTACGACAAAATTACCGACAAAGCGCCGATTCTGCGCGTTCAAGCGCCTGGTGATCGCCTTTTCACGAGCAGCTTGGGAGGCCTTGTGTTCATTCAAAGCAGTTTCGGCGTCAGCCAGCCTCTTCTGCAGATCTTCGACACCAGCAGCTTTGGCCGTGGCCTCTTCAGCCTCTGCTTTAGCTTGGCTAGCATCAAGATCAGCCTTCTTGCAAGCCATTTCACTCTGCTCTAGTTTCTGAGCAAGAGTGTCGACAAGCTTGTTGGCTTCTGCAAGTTTTTCTGCCACAATAATCAAGAAGTCGTCAAAAATACAAACAAAGCAGGAGCAGGAAATCAGAAGGCAGGTGTCATAGAAAAATTATTACCTTCAGTCTTGCTAGCATATTCACGGTACCCAACAAATTGGGCACCGATACGAAGAAGTTCTTTGACCATAGGCTGTCAAAGAAAGACAAAGAAAGAAAACGTCGGTATGGGAAAAATATGAATGCATAAAAGAAGGAATTAGAGGAGCAAATTCAGCACTTACGTCATCCAAGAAAGAATTAGAGGAGCTACCCAATTCAAGGGTAGGCTCCACGATCGTTTCTACCCTTGTCCTTTTTGGTGAAGGGGCAAGAGGGCTCGAAGGTGGAGTGGGGGCACCAACATTCAGTTGAGGAGGCGAGGATTTCTCTCCTTCAGCTGGCGTCTCCGAAACAACTAAGGTACGTGATGAGCTCGTTCGAGCAGCCACGTCAAGAGTTGGTAGTTCTTCCTCATCATCACTGTGAATAAAAGACGACAGCATAAAAAGCAAGATAGACAAAAAACTTCGAGTACAAAGATAAGAAGAAGTAAAGACAACTTACGAGCTGATGAGGGATTCAAGGTATGAATCATAAGCCGCCTTCTGACGTGAAGGACCAACTTCTTCGGCTTTGGAGGTGCCGGAATCTTCGACACTATCCCTTTTCCTTTTGTGCCTTGGAGACACAGCAGAAGGAGGAGATTGTGCCGACATAGTGCCCTCGGAGGCAGCTTCCTTTTCGGAGGAACCCACAGATTTTCGAGAATCTACGGGTTCATTTACAAACGAGGGGGCATCTTGGTTGTCGTCGGCGATGATAGCCCTTTCCTCGACTTCTCCACCTTCAGGAAGGGGAGGGAGCGAGACGAGATTTGGATGGTTCTATAAAAAATAGAGGAGGATGTTAAAAAGTAGGAAAGGAAAAAATAAAGATAGAAAAGCAATAGCAAACCAAGCGAAAAAGCTTACCTTGGGAAGTGGATTGGTGGAGCTGAATGGTTTCACGTGACAAGAAGAAGGGACAGGGTCTTTTTTGCTGAGAGACGAGATTTTTCGGACAAGTTTTTCTAAATCCTTGACCTCTAAATCCGTCGACAACCGATCAACGTCCGTGGCGCCAGAATACTTCCAGAGAGGGTGTTTGCGAGCCTGAAGAGGCTGCACTCTGGTCCTTAGAAAATAGGCTGTGATTTGGATGCCTGATAATTCTTTGCCGCGAGTATTTTGCAACTCGTGGATACAAGCCATCAGGGCTTCAGTCGCTGTTCTTCCTTCTTCGGTAGCCTCCGCGTCCCAGGAGCGGCGGTGAAGAATTCTTTCGGCACCGTCAAAAGGGGGGATGTTGTCTTCAGCACATCCATGGTTCTCCTCTTGAATGTACAACCACTTCTTGCGCCACCCTTGAACTGAGTCAGGGAGCTTGACATCGAAGTAGTCGACAGTGGGGCAAACAGAAATTACAACGCCACCTATATTATAGGCGACGTTTGGAGAGCCATTGCGGCGACAGAAGAAAATGCGCTTCCATAGCGCCCAGTTAGGCTGGACGCCAAGGAAGGCTTCGCAGAGGGTGATGAAGATAGAAATATGGAGGATAGAATTGGGGGTCAAGTGATGAAGTTGCAGACCATAAACAAAAAGCAGTCCGCGGAGAAAAGGATGAATGGGGGCAGAAAGGCCGCGGATGAGGTGGTCGATGAAACTTACCCGGTACCCCATTGGAGGGGTTGGGTAGCTCTCCTCACTAGGAAAGCGCAGTGCGTTGGGTTTCTTATTGAGCCCCAGCTTCTTCAGCAGATTGATGTCTTGAGCGGAAAGCTTGGATCTTTCCCACTCCGCGGTTCCCAGATCCGTGGCAGCCATTGAAGATTCCGGCGTGCTGTGTCTGGTCAAGCGGCGCGGAGGCATCAACAATGGCGCAGTAGTGCAGAGCTTGGAGAATTATGGAACGCAAGAGGATTTGCAGAGGGGAGCACAGCAACGGCGCGAGCGGAAGTGCTCAAGGAAGAAGAAGGAGATCTTATATAGAGGTGTGGCGAAACGGCGGACCGTTGGATGGAAAAAGTGTGCAGCAGATGATAGCCACGTAGGAGCAAGGTTAAAACAGTATTTTACAGTGGAGGAGTTACGGTACGTGCGCCAGAAAAAGCGGAGGACGTGTGTCCCCTACTTGCACGACGTGTCAACGTGGTGGAGACAATGGACCCACAAGGCAGAAAAATTGCGACTATTAACGGCAATGAAGTAACTTCGACCAAGGGAGAAAATGTCGACAAGAAAAAAAAAAGAGGATTGGCGACAGAAGAACTTATTGAATACTTCGGGAGCCTTTGATCAAATACAAGTTTTTGCCCAAATGCTCGGGGGCTACTTTAAAAAAAAATAGGAAGTCTCGAGTGTGAAAATATAGAAATTGAGGGAGCCTATGATCAAATGCAAGCATCTGATCATAGCCTCGGGGGCTACTCCCATCGGGAGAGCTGTTCGCGCTCCCGAGATATAAAAAAATAAAGTATGGAGGAGGAATAACAATATAGCGACATGGTGCACTACAATGTTGAGCCTACAACCAAGCACAAGTCCTTGGCTGTAGCCTCGGGGGCTACTCCCATCGGGAACGCTGTTCGCGTGCCCGATGAAAATTATCAAAGAGAAAAAGAAGAAGAGAAAGAAGGAAAGTAAAAAAAGAAGGAGCATATTTCGAGTTATGAAGATAACTCTACATATACTCCCATCGGGAAAGCAATATAAGTCAAAAATTGACTCGATGAAATGTGCTATTCCAACAGCCGAATAAGCACTCGACAATATATTCTCAGAACGCCAAAAGTTGCGAATAAATTCTGAATGCCGCAAAACACTGCGAAGGTAAGACCCCAGATCCGTTCTGTGCGGCGTGGCACCGTCTCTGACGGCGGTTTGCTACTTTTATCCGTATCAACAGATACGAAGAAAAATCCTAACGGACGCGTTAGGTACCCGATAAATATGACTGGGACTCGACAGAATGGTAAGACCTTAAGCGGCACCTGTCGAAGTTTACACCAGTATCCCGAGATCATGTCCAGGGACGTGATCTTGAAGTAGGTTTTTGCGGATTGCCACTAGAGCAGTTAACTAGTACCTGATCCGTCAGATGAACTAGCCCCAACTACCATTATCCCTGTACAATATAGAAATTCGTGAGAAGAAATATAGAAAAGTTAAAGTTGTCAAGTAAAAATAAAACGTGGAGATTTTTCCTGACTCTACGATTCAAGCAAAATCTCGGGGGCTACTGACATAGGCATCCCCAATGGGCCTGCCGAAGATAGTACCCGGGGTTTACTGAAGGCCCACTACCCGAAGAATAAGAAGACTCGGAAGCCCAAAGATATTATTAAGGAAAGCTAGAGTTGTAATAGGAAGTGTTGTGTGTAATCTTGCGGGATGAGTTAGAAACCTCCCCGGACTCTGTAACTTGTGCAATACGAATCCCTCGGCTCCACCTCATATATAAAGGGGAGTCGAGGGACGAGGAGATCATCGAATCATTGTTGAGTAAACCCTAGTTTGTATTTCGTCGAGTACTTTTCGGCTGAAACCTTCGAGATCTACTTGCCCTCTACATCCAACGAAACCCTAGTCTACTACTTGTAGGCATTGACAAGTTAATACCTTGTCACTCGGAGTACGTTGCGGAAGTCTTCCTCCGCCAAAGTATCGAGCTGGAGAAGAAGTTCAGAGTAAGTTAGAACACGTCAAAAATTTGAGAAGTTAAGAATGACAAAGGTACAAGCGCTTACCGGAGGACACTGGTCGTTTGTCTTGATATCAAATCAGGATGGCATAGAAATCCTCAGAGAGATTCATGTTGGCGACTGCGGGCATCACGCTGCTCACAGATCCCTCATTGCTAAAGCCTTTCGACAAGGTTTTTACTGGCTCTCAGCTAAAGAAGATGCTGAAAAACTAGTGAAAACTTACCGAGGCTGTAAATATTATGCTACTCAACCTAGTGCTCCAGCTCAGGAGCTCAAGACCATCCCTATCACATGGCCGTTCGCGGTCTGGGGACTTGATATGGTGGGGAAGTTAAAAAATCGTCTCATGGCGGTTTTGAATACCTCTTGGTCGCTATTGACAAGTTCAGTAAATGGATCGAGGCAAAGCCAGTGAGAAAAGCCGATGATGCTACAACACTAAAATTCATCTGCAGCCTCGTAGTGAGATACGGCATCCCACACAGCATAATCACAGACAATGGCACAAACTTTGCTCAAGGAGAATTGAAAGATTATTGTTATGATGTAGGGATCTGACTTGACCTAGCATCTGTGGCGCATCCACAGTCCAATGGACAGGTGGAGCGAGCCAATGGCCTTATACTAGCCGGAGTCAAGCCTCACCTTGAAGAACCACTGCGTCGCGCATCCGGAGCTTGGGCAGAAGAGCTAGATGCTGTTTTGTGGAGTTTACGAACTACCCCTAACAGATCCACAGGGTCACCCCTTTCTTCCTAGTATACGGATCTGAAGCAGTGCTTCCTTCCGACATCATACACGATTCACCGCGAGTTTCCGCCTACAGCGAAGATACAGCTGACGAGGCCAGACAGTTATCTGTGGACCTGATCGAAGAAGCTCGGAACTTAGCTGACCAGCGTTCCACCATCTACCAGTAGAAACTCAGACGCTATCATAGCCGTCGAGTTCGGAACCGCTCGTTCAGGGAAGGGGACCTGGTCCTCCGCCTTCGACAGGTGAAAACACATAAGTTGCAATATCCATGGGAAGGACCCTTTGTCATCAGCAAAGTGCTACACAATGGATCATATTACCTCGTCGATTTTCGCGAGAAAAAAGATAGACCTGCAAATTGGTACCGAAAACGAAAACGATATGCATCCAGAAACCATGGCATCCCGCTGTCCCTCCGGCGAAAGAAGGATCCAAAACTGAATCCAATGTGCCACCATATGGATAACCTGGAAAAAGTGAGAGGAATTGTTTTTGTCGCGATCGTGAACATTTTACATACTTACTAGGAGTGATCTATAATATCTAAACTAGATGATTCCCCGCGACATTGCTGCGGGAATTAAACTGAACTTTATGGTTCAAAAATGGTCTAAGTTTGACAGAAGACACATTAAAATTTTCGTAATGACAATATCCCAACACATTAAATAATGCATAAATGTTTTGTACTATTCAACATACTTTGAAATAGCATGAATAATTTATTGAATGATGTAAACTATTGTGCACAATAAATGATAAAAAATTATGGCGAATGCCCATGCATCAGCTGTGCAAAATAGGTGTATATATTATTTTTATGAGTTGAAAAGGTACTTCGGAAACATACAATAACAGACAAATTTGTCATGATAAAAGATAGATGAAAAAGTGTGTACTTCTATTACATATTCTAGAAAAGAAAACCGCGAATTTCGTACCAGCCTCATCGCCCCACAATAGATAAGCTGAAGGTAACCATTTGACCAAATGCTGCGCGCACACCTGCACCATACGGTTGAATTGACCAGCGCTCTTTCTACAGTAAAATGACGAACACCATATACTAATGTATACGAAATAGAATTGACAAAAACTGACTTGGTAGGGGTGGCTCTGCTTGCAGCTAGGTAGTTTAGCAAATCTTGCTTTCTTACATTGAAGGAAATTAGCGACGCTGCTACTGCAAATTGGTGGCAAGTCATGATCTTACCAGCCCAGCTGAAGACCGGAAGGCAAAGCATGCTGCCGTGCCGGCGCTTGCTTCTCCAAAGAAAGCCATAAACGCGTGGAATTTGCAACCGCCTCATCTTTGAGGACTATCCTGTATTCCTGTCCCTGAACTGGAGAGTCGTCGTCTCGTAGAATTCAGGTATGACAGCCGCACTGACAGCAGGGCATAAGCGCGAGTGGAGTTGTGTTGAATGGGAGGAGGATGTGATATCAGAGAGGGCTGATTGAGGTCACGGATGGAGGACGAAACTTTGCATAGGGAAAAGCCCAGTATTTAAGCAAGGAAGTAGGGCAGAGGGGAAGATGCGGCCACCTGATGCCTGCCTCAGTGATTTTCCGCCCCATAGACTGCATCACTGATTAATTCTTGACGGCTCGTTTCCAAATTTCAATGCAGGGAGTCGGGAGACGAAAAGGAAAGTGTTGCCGAAGAAGATATATGGCCGCTGAACGCTGCAACCCCGGCTTTGGAAAATTAAAGAAAACATAATAAATGGCACCATCTGATTGATACATGTATGGGATGACGTGGACATGAGTTGTGTGATATTGTGGGACCGATGAGGTGGCATGCTTGCTTGTTGAGAGAATTCAATTTAGTGGAAAGAAGTCTAGATGACCCCCCTAAGTTTCAGGTTTAGGGTGGTAAACCCCCCCAAGTTTCAAGTGGAGCACTTAACCCCCCCCCCTCAAGTATCACTTACCGGCCAAATTACCCCCTCCAGGTGGTTTCAGAGGCTGATGGCTGTTTTTGAGGGTGGTATTAATCCACGTGGAGGAAGCTTGTTGGGGAGGTGGCACCTGGTCGAGCCGCTTCCTCGTTAAGCCTGTTTCTGGCCTGAGTCGCTGTGCTCTGCTTCTCTCTGCTCCCCCGCGCCGCTCCGCTCGTTTCTCTCGTCGTTGCTCCATTCGTCTCCTTGTCCCTGGATGGATGCCCTTCTTCGATCGTTCATCTGTCATCCATGTGCTATCTATCAACGCCAACAAGTGGTCGAACTCAGCTTCAGAGTTCTACTGCGTTCCTACTTCAGAACCAAGTGTGCTGAGACAGCACACATGGCTGCATCGTCGTGTGTAGAACTGCAACTACAAGGCATGGTCCAGCATCTTGGCGTTCTGCACCAAAAATGTCACGCAGCATTTCCATTCATTCTTAAGACTCGCCTCCAGAATGGCAACAGAATACGACGTTATGATGGCCATATCGTGTGTTGGAGAGCTGCTTTAGTGATAGCATGTTCCTTCGCCGACACTGGATAGGTTTAGTTCAGAGTTCAGACTACCATTTTCGATCAAGCCCCACTTGGAAAACCGGCTCCACTATTCAGTCATTAATTCACCCAAGAACATCTCAGATTGCACATACGAACAAGGGAATAAGAGATTGTTTATTTCTCAAAATTCCATTCATAATAACTTATACTCACTTGTTTCTGAAAAAAATACAATGTTCTGCAAAGATGTATATTCACATTCTGAACTCCAAATCATATTCAGGAGGCCAACAACTACATGAATCGATTAGCTATTCAGGAAGCCAATCGGCCAAACTGCAGGTACTATATACAATAGACTCCAAGGAAAATTCAAAGTATGTAACAAGCCAGTGTCACGCGAGTCTCTAGCAGGCGGGTATCGCCAGGAGTAGGGCGTCAGTGCTGATGAGCGGAGTGTGCGAACGTCGACGGCCTCGCTGTTAGGGACCTGCGAGAGTAGGATCTGCGTGGTGGCGGCCAAATACCTTGATAGGCCATGGAAGATCACATCGGCGCCTTCAAAGGGCATATCGCTTCCGGCGACGGCGACAGCGAGCGCCGATTGATCTCTTTGGGGACTCGACTCGCGGATTCGGTGGCAAGCTCCTTCTCGCGTGATCAAACAAATATGGCCGTCGAGTCCGAGGATCCGGGGTAACGCCACCGAGCGAGTCGCCGGCGATGCGGCGGTCACGAGTACGGGAGGGCCTGGGGAGAGTGCGGGCTCAACCGGGAGTGGATTTTTTCCTTACCTAACAGCGACAGGAGTGGACTTTTCCCCAACCTACGTGGGCAAAACCAGTGTCCAACTCAGCTAAAACAACCATCGCTAGGCCTGAGGGGGTAATTTAACCGGTAAGTGATACTTAGAGGGGTCAAGTGCTCCACTTGAAACTTAAGGGGGTTTACTGGCCCAAACCTGAAACTTAGGGGGTTATCTAGACTTCTTTCCAATTTAGTGGGTTGCTCCTATTTAGATATTATAGATAGGAGCAAACCACTAAGTTGATTTCTCTCAACATGCAAACATGTCACATCATTTCATCAGTTTTAGGTCCATGTCATTTCGTCACATTTGCCACATCAGCAATCTCCCATTTGGTTCTGTCACATTTTTTCGATTTTCCATTTCAGTTCAGCCTGGTCTTCGATAAAACACACACAACAAAGTATTTAGCAAAAGAAGTCCAGAACGCCCATCCCATTGCTTCAGCCCATTTGCATCCGGCTCCTCCATCTTCATTGATGATCACATGATGTACCGGCCCAAGATTTTTTGTCTTCTGCATCCACCTCTACGCACACACCGAACGAATCGCCTATGACCATTGACGCCTGGCTCTCCCTCTTCAGTATTAACTCCACGACGCTGCGCTCTCTTCCTCTCCTGCACAATCTCCGCAAGAAAGTGAAACTGATGTCGAGATACGACGAGTCAGTGCAGATTTCTCTCCCTTTAAAGCCCATCAACTTCATTGCGGCTTGCATCGCTGCCACCTTCTCCATGCTCGCCAGTCACCACCATATTGTTCCACTGGCCGTGGTCGAACTTACTTTACCCATTTGTGGTCGACAGATCATGACTCGCAGCCGCGCGCAACAAATAATCCCACCGCCGCCATGGCAAACTGCACTGTGTGGCATACGTAAGGGAAAATAGCTCTCCAGGACGACCACGCTGCAGATCCCAGAGCCCTGCTGTATTGGAATTGATTCGAGCTTTTTGCTGAAGTTCCCACGGGAGGAACTCTATCCCCCCCCATACAAGGTGAGCTCCCAGCTGCCGACTTTGGTTATAATCCGATTGGATTGATCTGGCTTTTACACTTTAAGTTATCCTCCAATGTAATTAATGGTTCTGCGGGAGGTGTATCTGCTGGTCAGCTTCAATGTTTCTATTCAACTGAGTTACTAAGCATACGTTCATCCTGATTCTCACACTTGCGCTTACTCTCCCTGGACTGTGCCACCTATGATTCAAGTTTGCATATAAAATCTGAAAGCTAATACCACGACGTCCTTCTTTTGTGAGGAGGATGAATGAGAAGGGTCTTGCCTGGAAGAGACTTTAAGTTGCCATCTTGACCTTGAAATCTTCCTTTCATAGAATTTTCCCATATTTCAGCGTCTAGGTAAGTCAGCCACATCTTACCGAAAAAAAACTTGATGGAAGAACTCTGATCAGCCTTTTTTGTAGTGGCAGATCTGCTGAAAATAGTATCTAATAGTACAACTTTTTAGATGTGCATTCATTATTTTTAGCAACTTTCCATGTACCTATGGAAGCTCAAATATTAATGTTTTAGTTTTCTACTATATTGATGAACACTGATATACAGTTAGAAGATAATTTGACAGTCCTACATCTACGTTGATCTATTGACTTCGAGCACGTGATCCATTCCACAATCATGTTTCTTGCATCTTTAATTATGAGGTATTTTGCTATAGCATATTCCCTAATTGTTGGACCACTGGACAATTTTGCTATAAGGATTCATTTCAGGCTCATCCATTCTGCAATTAATTTAATGGATTTGATGAATAAACATTAACTCTTATTTCTGTAGTATTGTATTCTTAGACATATAGTTGCCTCAATGAATATGTTACAGATAGATGAGCTCAAATATACATAATGGCTTCTTCCTTCGGAGCATTTGTTCTAGAAGTACAGAGGGCACATAAGTGCAGAATTGTCAAAGTATGATCGTCATGTCATCAATATCTTGCTTCCCAGGAGAGATAATCGCTTCTTTGGACAGAGAAAATAGCACTTATAATTTTTTTCTTCTTTTTCATGTATGCAAGTATGTAACCACTGCAAAGTTAAAAAGATCGAAATGATGATACATGTGGAATGTTTTTGAATGAGCTAGGTAGTCATTATTTTATACATGATGTGGTAAAAATGGTTACATATCTATTTTCTATGAGCATGTCTAAATTTGACTTCTTTTCATCATTGTTCACTAAATATTTCGCAGCAACGCGCGAGAAATTATCTAGTTATTATAGTGATCCTGCCGTTGAAAGTGAAAGCGGAGGCCTGTGCTTAGTAGGATGGGCTTCATTGCTGCACTCCAGCAACCAATGGGAGCAGTCTTGGCCCAACACGCCCCATGATCCTTTTCACTGTTCATCTCGACCTGAATAGTGGCTGGCTTTGAGTCTTCGCGTTTGTGAGAAGTAAACGACATCAACATATGGAAAACGTCTAGAAGCATAGTATTCAGGGCCCTGAAATCGACTGGCTGATTTATCCCACCGTGCCCTGTATAAAACGCATTTCTGGTCAACGTAGACGTGTCAATGCAGCGTGCGAGACAACTTGAGAGGGAGCAAGAATGATGGCGAGACGAAGTGGGGCGTTGACAATTATTTGATCATAAGCGGAAGAGAGAGCTTCTCCAGGATGACCACACACACAGAGTCTACGTGCCGGAGACTAAGGCAGGCGGAGGCATATGCCGGCAGCCGGCGTATCAATTCTGCACCGCTTCGGAGATACCCACACATTTGAGGAGATTATTAGGAGCATGTCTCCATCTGTCGGCAAAAGACGGCCACAGAGAAGAAGCAAACGGCTCACGGCAAGCAAGGAGCTATTGTGAAAAGTAAGCACACGGCAATGGCCTTTTCTTTGTTTTACCTTGTCCTTTTCTTTTTCATAAAATAGCCTCACTTGACGATTAGTCCAGTACTTCTTATGTGGATGAAAAAAGGCTATTGAATTGGTATTTCAGGTTACAACTTTCACAGAAACTGGCAATGAGCATTAGTCACTAGAACATTCCTTTCTCTTTTGTGTCAATATATTTACTCAGCAACGTGGCCCTTCAGAAAGTATAATCAGCGAGGGTCCATGTTTGAAGCTCTCAAATCCATTGCCTTGCTATTTAGGCCGTCCAGGGCCAACAGCCTTTGTCTTCAAGAAAGCGTCAGACACTGAGGCGCTTAATCAGTATGCAATTGGCCTTAACATTGTCCAAGTGGCCATGTATCTTCAGATTAAAGCCTAAACAAACAAAAAGCTTCAAAGAAGTTCAAAGATTTTTTTTTTCTTATGAATTGTTTTATAGGAGACAAACGTAAATGAGATAGCCAGAAGGCCTGGATCCGGGGGAATGTTCTGTGCTCACATAATCTGAATATAAATAGAGACATCCCCCTACTAATCTCCTAAAATGTGCACTTTTATATAAGAGAAATTTTCTTTAAGAAAGTGTCACACTTATTAGTCGCTTAATCAGTATGCAATTGGCCTTAACTTGTGCAAATGGCCATGTATCTTCGGATTAAAGCCTAGCCAAACAAAAAAGCTACAAAGAAGTTCAATGAATTTTATAACTAAAATTAATTCTAAAAATCACCAACTTAAATAAAGATGGGTGTCAACATGGACACAAAGCATGCAAGATGCATTTTTGGTGAACTTTTTTTTAGCAGACCACGAAATATCATTAGCTTAACCCTGGAAGATTACAACAATCGTGGCCATATCTGGAAACATCCAGATGATAGCAGACACAGGAATTTGCACAAAGACCCCTAGAAAAGGAAAAAAATACAATGATAGCCCTCCAGGTCCTTGAGCACATCCAGATCGTGTCCAGTCGCAATCCCCGCGGCCACCGGAGAAGAAAAAGACGGACTAACCACGCTCTAGCTCAAAGGAGATACCATCGGAGACTTGCTCCTTTGTGGACCTCAATAGTCGTCCGCTGCAAACAGTAGCACCATCGTCTCTAGGGCTCGTCGGCCGGGGAGGAACCCCGTCACTCCTCAGAGCGAAGCTCCGCCGCTTCCCGTCGAACACATCGAAGAAGAACGCCAGGGCCACAACCTTCAAACCTCGCCACCCACTCCAGTGCAGCAACCCTCTGGACGAAGCCAGCACACGACGCCGACCATCTCCAAGACGCATCTCACCCGATTCCCGGCCGGATCTGGAGATAATCCACCCCGGGAGCAGCAAATCAGAGAGAACGAAAGCCCACCTCAACGACGCCGAATCTGCCTCGCCGTCGCCATGAGGGAAGCAGATCCGCCCGCCAGGATGCCGGATCCCAGCCGCGGATACTTTATTCGTCGTCGCCGACATGCCGGCGGCACGCACACCTATCTCACGCCTATCTACATGTCGGAATCGAAGATCCTAGGTTCCCCTACCCTCCCGCCGCCGGGGCGGCTGACGGAGGGGAGAGAAAGTGGATAATGCACTGCCACGCAGGATGGACCCTCTATTTACCAAAATAACATCTGAATGTTTCAATCCTGAGATGTCAATGATCTAATCCCTGCCTCTGAATTTCGTGATTTGGTACTGTCAGGAAAGTTTACCCCTGACCTGAGCTCATAAGCCAAAGGCTTGACCCTCCACACCTGCCGTTTCAACGGAACGTTACAAAAGGAGACGCAACATGTCACCGAGATTTTAGCATGTAAGAATCGAGATCACCTTGAACCTAATGTTGATAACGTGTGAAATCAAACACGCATCAGCGTAAGCAGCCACGTGAAATCTACATGAGCAATCTGAGTTTGAGTTCGGTTTGACGAGAATTCAGAAAGTGGCCATCTGTTTCCTTGCGGATCTTAGTTTATCTCCAGCCTACGTGCGTGCGTGTCATCATCAATGGATGCCCTTTAAAAAGGAAGCACGGATTGGTCCACGGAAATCACATTAGCGAAACCATTCTTATTGCTCGCGAGAACCAATCCCTATCAGCAAACTTTTATTTATCTTAACATATCCGGAGGAGTCCCGAGTCCTGACCAAGCGCAAGAAACACGCACTCAATTGGAATCAACTAGCCCGTGTTCCTCTTTTTTTCGGATCAATAAATTCCCCGTCTCACTCACAGTATAGTTGATTTTGAATACTCCTTGAAACAGCCCTTCGCCCAGTTTTACAAGTAAAGCAAATATAACCATACAAAGTTCGAGATCAAGTCATAAAGAAACACACACTCAATTGGAAATCGGAATCAACTAGTATCGTGTTTCGTTTTTTCTTTGGATCAATAAATACCATGTCTCACTCACACTATAGGTAATTTTGGACGCTACCATGATCTTCAAAACACAGTTTAGTATAATTTATTTAAAATTTATATTTGTGAACAAAGTAATTTTGGATTATAAAAACATCTCGCGACAGTTCTAGTAACATAAATTTGATTTTTTAAGTGATAGTTATTTCTATATTTTCAGTAAAAATAATCAGAAATTATAAATCAGTGGAAGTTAAGTTTGTAGTCCCTTTGCAAGCAGATTAATTTCCAAGTGTGTAATAAATTTGAGTAGATCTCTGACGGGGCGAAGGGATACACAAGGTATGTTTGTGCAAACGTGGATGCGAGTAAATTAAACAAAATACTACATCTTGAATAGTAGAATTGTTTCGCAGCCCAAACTAGTTTGCTCGAGTGGCAAACCGTTCTTATTGTTGGCTTCAAATCCATTTCCATCTGTATATGTTTCGACAAATTATTTCGAGCTCTTTTGTTACCAGGCAATAAACAGACGTTGTCAATGCTATTTTGTAAAAAGGTGGCGTGGTAATTTTAATACCAATATGGTTCCAACTTTATAAACCTCTTGATGACAATTGTGAAGCCGTATATCGAGGCATACACATTTGGTATATTTTCGAAGATATTGTTGAAATAAAGTTGTCGTGGATACATATCAGAAATATTTGTGTATCAGGAATTACAACATTTTAGAATACCAAATTTGCAAAAGATGTTGATGGTTTCATCTCTTTATCTCTTAGCTCTTGTATGTGTCGGCGTTTCGCACTGTGGATATATAGAGCATACGTTTCGTGTCCTATGCATATGTCTATAAAACATTGTTAGTTCTTAGAATGTTTTTCTGTATTCATATCTATAGAGGAAACTTTGTTGATATTGTCTTTGTTCCGAAATATACTAGAGTACCGTGTTTTAGAAATTAAGACAGCCTCTAAAGTGAAACTTTGATAGTTAGTCAAAATAACAAAAAACATTTATTATTATGAATTATCTTCATTGTAACTCTGACAATATTGTATCCATTTGACTTATTTCAATATCATTTTCAGACAATAAATTTCTATTTTTGAAGCAGCCCGCATATTATTATTTGAAATGAAATGGGACAACTCAGACGAGTCCACAGCGTTGAAGATTTAATTTGAAGTGCGCCTCCCATTTCTCTCCCCTGTTCCCTCCTTCCCTCCGGGTTCCTCCATCTCCACGAGCCTATAAACCCGCCACCACCACGAACTCCACAAGCTCTCCAGCTCCAAGTAGAAGCCAAGTCAAAAATGGAGGTCATGATGCGTCCCGCCTCACCCCCGCTGCCGCGGCAGGACTTCCGGCTCGACAGCGCGGCCACGAGCCCGTACGCCACGGCGCCGTCCAGCCCGCACGGCCGCCTCGCCGCCGCCGGGTCCGATAGCCCGTTCGGCTCCGTCGAGGCAGCGGCCGCGGGCAGCCCGTTCCTGACGGCGCCTCCTTCGCCGACTCCGTTCGACCAACTGCCACCGGTCACGCCGCGCCTCACCGGCGCCAACCCCTTCGACCTTTTCCAGCACTTCTCCAGCGCGCCCGCAAGCCCCAGGCGCGCCGCGGCCATATACGCCCACTTCGCGGACCGCAACCGCGACGGCGACGAAGATGAGGACGACGACGACGACGAGGGGTTCCAGCCGCGCTCGTCCTACTCCACCACCGGCGCCTCGGCCGTGCCGTTCGACTGGGAGGAGAGGCCCGGGACGCCCAAGGCCGGGCTGGGCGGCGGGGCGGCTGCGTGGGATGACGCGGACTTCGAGTTCGGCACCGTCGCCGACAAGACCGCACCGGCGGAGAGCCTGACGACGGCCGACAAGCTGTTCGAGAAGGGTAGAATTCGGCCGCTCAAGCCTCTGCCCCTGCTCAAGACGGGCTCCGACCTCTCTGACAAGGGAAAGATCAGGCCGCTGAAGCCGCCGCCTGGCCTGCTCGACGGCGGGAGCGTCGGGTCGTCGCCGCGATCGCCGATGACGATGAGGTCTCCCCGGCGACGGAGCAGGGTCGGCTCCGGCACCGACTTCGACCCGTTCGCGGCGGCGCTGCTGGAGGCAACCAAGGCGCCCTCCCCGCTCGGCGGGAAACACAAGAGCAGCAGCGTCGCGTCAGGTTCGCCGCCCCATCAAGCCGACCCGTTCACCACCCGTCCGGCATCCAAGAGCGCCGGGTGGAGGAAGTGGCGACTCAGCGACCTGCTCCTGTTCCGGAGCTCCTCTGAAGGCGGTCGCGTCAACAAAGACCCGCTATTCAAGTGCTCGCCGACCGAGAAGGTGAGCCCGCCGCCGGCGATGATCAAAGTCGGTACCATGGACAAGCTGTCCAAGAAGCAGGGCGGCGACAAGAGCGCCGCAGCGGCGGCAGAGGGCATCGTCGGGTGCGCAAGGCTGAGCCCGCTGCAGCGACTGGCCAGAGGGCTCGGCGGGCACTCGTGGCACCACGGCCGCGGCGTGGCGTCGCCGGGGATCAAAGGGTAGAGAAGAATCCTCTGCTCTAGCCTGTAGCCGTCATCCCTCGCTTTGTTCATAGAAGAGGTGATGGTTTTCCTTTTCCTTCTTTTCTGAAAAAAATCAAACAATGTCTTGGTGTTGATTTTCTCCTCTTTGTTGAGCTTGATTGTGCTATATTTGTATATGTGGTCATGCGTACACATAATAGAAGAGATCATAAAAGTGAGAATTTGTTAATACCTTTGCAAAGCAGCTCTTGATCATTGTATACGGTCAAGCTTGTTCTTGATTTCGTTCTTCAGCTAGATTCTGTCTCGGCACAAATCTGAAATACATAATTATTGTACTCTACTAGCATGCAAATTTTTCTTTGCAGAAGGTGATGAGTTGGATTTTTTTCCTTTTTTAGATATCTGTGGTATGTGGAGACAACATTACCTCTGCTCTCTAATTGACATGGATCTACTTTTTTTTTGCCACACAAGGGCAATTATCGTAGCTACAAAAATAGGAATGAGTGTGGTTCTTGGGTTCAATTTTTTTCTTTTGTTTTTACTACCTTGGTTCCAATGAATAAGATATTTATTTATTTCCAAAATTCGAACTACCTAAAGTTTGATCAAGTTCTTTGAAAAACTCATTGACATGTTCAAACCAAAATCAACACATTTAAATACATCATACAATATATGTGTGTGTGATATCTATCAATAGAATTGTTTCTTATAGTTTTTTTTTTAAAGTTTGGTGAAAACTTACTTGGTTTTAGAGAAGAATATGGGCTTTATTCATTGGAATGGACAGAGAGTATTGCTTATTCTAATCTTCCTCTGGATTGTTTTTCTTTGCATTACATTTATCTTGGGAAAGAGCGTTCCGCTGAAAAGTACTTCGTACTTCACAATGCAAATAAAATGGACATTTGGACACACGGCCTGGGTCTCTTTCTTTCTTTTGAGGGAATATTGATGTTGAAGTGTGTATAAGAATCAGAATAATGTGCTCTTTTATTCACTTCCGTTCTTTCTAAAGCTACTTGCACCAAAATTCCCTCCCTGCATCCCAAGAAAGGGCTGATGTCTAGTGGTACTAATTAAGAGGTGAAATTTATATTGTATATATGGAAGTGGTGTAGTGGCATCTGGCCTGTGTTTGTGATATGACAACAAGGTTTTCAGTGTATATTATGTTGGAAACCACTACTTTTATTCTTTTAAGCCCACTAGTTTTGTCCCTCTTAACCAATGGGACATACAAATAAAGAAGAGATTGTAAAAGCGAGAAATTGTTAAGGGCATCTTTGGTTCGTATGATTTCAAAAATGCATGAATGATAAAAACTTAGAAACTAGATACCTATTAACTGAAAGATATTTTTGCCTTTTTCATGGTGCAATCACGATCATGTAGGAATCAAGTGGGCATGTCACCATAGTTGCCCACTTTTTACATTCCTATGTGGAATCCTACAAATCAAATAAAGAGGCCTTGAGTGGAGAAAAAATCGACAAAATATTATGCAAAGAAAAGTTTAGAAAAGTACCCTTCTAATTCAATTCTACAAATCAAACTCTACAACTTAGAAAAAAAATCTTGATGATCTAGCCCTCAAACATTCATATAAAAATTCTTTGAATCCAAGATGATGTTATCCATTTTGTTGTCGGGTTACATTCTCGCCTTTTTATTATCAAATTATTCTACATTCAAGTTCCACATGATACCATCTTCCAATAAAAGACATGATACCTTGGGAAATAAGATTGTTTGCTAGGGAAAATATATTCTAATACCTAATAGAACAGAGGGGAACATGTTTTTTGATTCATTTTTACAGTATTGATACTAGTACCATCATCGATACAAAAGTGATAATGAGAATCAAAATTATGATAAATTTTCTTCACTTGCATTCTATCTAAAGCTTTTAAGATTTGGAGACCAATAATTTACTATAAAGGCCCCCAGTCAACTCACCGCAAGGCCTCCACTGACTAGAGGCCCCCACTTATCTTTTCTGTTGGGTCTGCCCCTGTGTCTAGTGGTATTTAATAGTGGTGGAATCTAGAGAAAATTTTAGTATGATCTTGGATTTATATGAAAACAATTTAGTATGAAGTTTCTCTACTACTATAATGTAGCAGTTTTGAATTTGGAGTACCACTTCCATCCCATTTTCCTGCCAAGACAACCAGGCGGTCTATCTGCCGTTGATTTGTCCCGATGAACTGAAATCTACCGTTCATCAAACACCGACGCTCAAAATCCAACGGCTAGCATGGGCTGGATTCGTCTCTCCTGCCGGTATGCTCCAGTCCTGTCCTGTGAACCATCTAGGATCAAAACGATTTTTCTAGAAACATGTGAAAGTGCATGGAGCCCCCATGTGTGGTTTTGGTAATTAATGACAATCCCTATGGACTAATGTTTGCATTGAGTTATATTTGTAGGAGTTATCCATAGGCAATGCTTGAACCATATGTTGGCTTCAAGGTTGCAATAAGAAGAAATTGATGAAGGATATCAAGTGTCAAGTATGTCTTGAAGATGAAGATGAAGATGAAGTGAGCCCTCTTGTTATCTCAAGACATCAACATGATGAAGAATGAAGAAATGAAGTGCAAGTTCAAGATGAGCCAACTCGAAGAGACCATATGCTTGAAGCTTGCCATCCATATGGTGTTCATGGATTTGTGAAGATGTGCCGAAGAAGAAGCTCTCCCATGGTGGATTATGGGGGAGCAATCCACAAGACTTCATCAAGCAAGCACAATCAAGAAAGGCGTTCCATCTTGTTGCGGTCAAGATCGTCATCATCGAGCTCAAGTGGAATGCGCAAGGTTAAGGTTTGCTCTTGATAGGGTTTCTTTCTCACCGGTCTCATGGTGTAGTTGGAGACCGGTTTATAGTTTAGTTGCCGTACTATCAAGAGGGCTCTCGAGTGAGTAACTCGATCGTATCGTTCGGAGAGAGCTCAAACCTTTGCATCCTTGCATCATCTTTCTTGGTTGTTATTTGGATATTATCCATGTGATGTTTTAGAGCTTGTGCCTACTCTCATGACAAGCTCTAGTTCATCGAAAACGGATTTTGCATAGATCGCTTGTCGTGTTTTCGAGTTTGGTGATTTTCTCGGTTTCTCATGTTGAGGTATTGCACCTCTAAAAATCATAGAAAATCACCCCCCACTGATTTCCATATTTCCACTTTCTGTTGGGTAGCTCTTGTTGTCCTCTTTCCAACAAAATTGGTTTCATCTCGTTTGGATTCACCAATCTCAAGATATTTGCATTTCCATATTTGGGTTTAAAAGAAAGAAAAGTAAAAGAAAGGAAAAAGGGGAGGAGGGGCTGCCGCCGGAGGCACGGGCGGTACCACCGGCCTCACCATGGCCGGAGCCTCCGGGCTAGGTACCGCCCGTGGTACCGGGGAGCCATTTGTGGCTCAGTACATGTGCCAGGGAGGTTGGAGCCCCGGCGGTACCTTGGCCGGTACCCCGGCCGGAGGCTCCGGCCTCCCCTCCCGGCCCGCGCGCCCCAGGCCTCGCCCTGGCCACGTGGCCTGCCCCTACTCGCCGCGCTGCTCGACCATGGCCGGTAGTACCGGCCCAACCTGGCCGGTACCTCCGGCCTCCCCCTCCCGCGCGCGCTGCTGCCTCCAACGGGCAGAAATTTGGAGCCTCCTTTTATGCCCCCTCTCTCTCTTGTTTTATTAACTCTTGCTCCTTCTTCTTCCTCCTCTCTCTTAAGCCTCTCTCCTCCATTGTTGTTTACATTTTGAAGCTTGAGATCTTTCTCCCCTTCCCATGATTCTTGCATCTATTGAGGGGATCTAGATCCACACTTTGACCAAACCAAATCACCTCTTTGTGAGTGAATCTTTGGGATCTAGATCTTGGAGAATTTTGTGTTCTCCTCTTTGTTCTTCCTCTCTTATTCCCCCAATAGCTTTTGTAGCATTGTTGGAATTTGAGAGAGAAGGACTTGAGCATCTTTGTGGTGTTCTTGCCATTGCATTTGGTGCATCGGTTTGAGTTCTCCACGGTGATTCGTGGTGGTGAAAGCAAGAAGGTTGTTACTCTTGGGTTCTTGGAACCCTAGACGGATTCTAGGCCTTTGTGGCGGTTTGTTGGGAGCCTCCAATTAAGTTGTGGATGTGTGCCCCAATCTTTGTGTAAGGCCCGGTTTCCGCCTCGAAGGAAATCCCTTAGTGGAACCGTGACCTAGGCCTTTGTGGCGAGGGTCACCGGAGATTTAGGTGAGGCGCCTTCGTGGCGTCCGGTGTGTGGTGTGAGTACCGCATCTTGGGGTGAGGCCTTTGTGGCGTTGGTGTGCATCGAGCAACCACACCTCAAGGTGAGCCTCTTGTGGCGTTCGGGAGCACTAAGCAACCGCACCTCTCCACCGGAGATTAGCACTCGCAAGAGTGTGAACTCCGGGATAAATCATCGTCTCCCGCGTGCCTCGGTTATCTCTATACCCGAGCTCTTTACTTATGCACTTTACCTTGTGATAGCCATCGTGCTTGAAGTTATATATATCTTGCTATCACATACTTGCTTGTATTGCTTAGCATAAGTTGTTGGTGCACATAGGTGAACCATTGCTTAGAATAAGTTGTTGGTGCACATAGGTGAACAATAGTATATAGGCTTTGGGCTTGACAAAGTAAACGCTAGTTTTATTCCGCATTTGTTAAGCCCATCTCGTAAAAGTTTTAAATCGCCTATTCACCCCCCCTCTAGGCGACATCCGTGTCCTTTCAATTGGTATCAGAGCTAGGTCTCTCATTCTTAGGCTTCACCGCCTTGAGAGTAAAGATGTCGGTTAGGGGATTAGATCACAATAACTTGTTTATATTTGATGGCACAAATTATGATCTATGGAAAATTTATGTGCTTAATATTTTGCGGGGTATTTCACCGAACATGGAGCGATTTCTTGACATGGGTTTTTCTTCTCCTAAGGATCCCCAAAATTTATCTTATGAGGAGAAGAAAAACTCTTGTCTCGATGCTCTTGCTTCTCATGTGTTTTCCATTGTTGTGAGCAATGTAGTTACTTCTTCAATCATGCCTTTTGGGAGCGCTCATGAATTATGGACAAAGCTTCGAGATAAATATGATGTGTCCAATATCATTGAGGATGATTTTATTGCTTCCACTTCCGGCCGTGATGAGTTCTCATCTTCATCCACTTCACCAAAGTGTTTCAAGACACAAGGTAATGATATGGTGAGTGGTGATGGAAATTGCAATGTTGGTATTGAGCTTACTATTGATGATCCTTCATCTATATCTCATTGCAATGGTTCATCTTTGGACTTAAACACATCTAGCACTAGAAATGATTTACATGCTTGTGTTGATAGTCCTTGCATATCATGTGTAAGTTGCTTGAATAAATCTAATGATGATATGCTTGCTTTGTCTTGTGGCCATGATAAAAATGCTTCTATTTCCTCTAGTTGTTGTGTGACTAACATTGTAGAGCAAACCAAAGATTCTATTGGTCAAGACAAGATCTTGAAAGGAGCCTCAAGTAACTCCTCATCTTTATCTCACGGTCCTCATATATGCCTTATGGCCAAGGGTTCCACGGTACCTCCTACCATGGAACCTAATATGTCTCGTGGTGATAAGGATGAGGATGAATATGAAGAAGAGGATTGGGTTGTCTCTCTACGCGATAAGGGTAAGAGCGTATTCAAGGTTATTTGCAAAGATAAAATTGCTAGCACTCACTTCTTTGAAATCTTGACTACCGCTATTGAGAGCCAAAAACTTATTTGGATGCATGAGAACACCATTGATAAAAAGGGTGCTCTTGAACGAGAGTATGCCAATGATGTAGCATCCCTAAAGAATTATCTTGAAGAAGAACAAGAGACCGTAGCCTCTCTTGAAGAGCAACTTGAAACCCTTGAAGTGTCTCAAAATGAAATAGTTTATAAACTCACTAAGGAAAGAGACCATGCTAAAGCTCAAGTAAAAATGCTTAAAAAGGAAAATCCCAAAGTTGGTGTTGGTCATAATAAACTTGTTAAGGATCTAGATGATCTAGACAAGGCCCACAAGGTCTTGGAGAGCGAACACCCTATCCTCACCAAGTCCCATGAGCAACTTCAAGCTTCCTATTTAAAAGAGCATGCTATGTTACCTTCTCTTCTTAATATGTCTTGTGATGATGCTTGTGCTACTAACTCTACTTCTTGTGAAGCATCTATCTTGAAGGAGAATGTTGAGCTAAGGGCTCAACTTGAATTGCTAACTAGCAATTATGGGAAATTGGAAGAAAATCATGGAAAGCTTTCTAGCTCCCATGAGGATCTTCTAGCCTCCCATGATAGGCTAAAGTTAGCTCATGAGGCTATCATATCGAAGGCAACACCTTGTGAGCCTCATGTGGATACTAGCACTACTACCCAAAATGCTATATTGCCATGTGCTAGTCCTAGTAATTCATCCACTCATAGTATTGCTAAATCTTGTGATGAATTATCTTCCTTGCCTTGTTGCTCTAACAATGAAGGCTCTACTTCCTCTAGTACTTGTGTTGTTACTAACCATGTAGAGGAAATCAAAGAGCTCAAGGCCCAAGTCACTTCTTTGAAGACTGACTTGGTAAAGAGTCATGAAGGGAAATGCAAACTTGACACGATGTTAAGTGTGCAACAATCCCCCAATGACAAGAGTGGACTTGGATTCAAATCCAACAACAAGAACAAGTCCAAGAACAACAAAAACAAGAAGGGCCAAGTACAAGTCAAAGACCCGGCCAAGATTGTTTGCTTCAAGTGCAAAATTGAAGGGCACCATGTTAGATCTTGCCCTTTGAAGAAGAAGCAAAAAGGGAAGCGGCCTCAAGCTCAAACTCATATTCAACCTCAAGTTGAAGAAATTCCACTTCCCAAGAAGAATCAAGCCAATGCTCCCATTGTGGAGAAATCTAGTGAGAAGAAGGAGAAGAAAAGAACTTGCTACATATGCCGTGAGAAGGGCCACATCTCCTCTTTTTGCACTATTGGTACCTCATCCAACTCTATCTCCATTGATGATGTTTATTCTCTTTGTAAGGATGAGGGTGGCAATGTGTTTGCCAAATATGTTGGTGCTCAAAGTGGTGTCAAGAAAAGAACCATTTGGGTTGCCAAGCCTATTGTGACTAACCTCTTAGGACCCAACTTAGTTGGGGACCAACAATCCAAAACTTGATCAATAGGTGCTTTTTGGAGGGCATTGGAGACTTGGCTACATCATGAAGAATTAAGGGATCTTCATCATTTATATTATCTCAAGCCAAGTCTTGGTTATCTTGCTTCTATCATATATTCAATGTTCCTCCTTGCGGTAACATGTGCTCAACTCATTTATATTGAAAGTTACTCGCCCCTTTGCATGTGTTAGTTTTGTTCCTAACATGTGTTTGTATATGTTGTGCTTCCTACTTGCTTTTTCTTGAGAAATCAAGTCTATGCATGTTGGGTTGCACACCATGTATTTGTGTTTGTGTTGGAGCCTCTTTGCATCTTGGTGTATCTTATATGGCTCTTATGAGCGATTAATGGACAATCCCATTTTGGGGGAGTGATATTCCTTTGGGAATTTCATTATCCTAAACAATGTGTGTACATGAGGAATATCACTTAGAATTGATATTGCGAGATTATCTAGTCGCTATGTGGTATGTCATCTTCATGAGAAATTCAAATTCTAATGTCCATTAATATCTCTACTTGGATCTTATTTACCTCTTGTGAAAATAAATTCCTTATCACATTATGGGGGAGTAATAAGCTTTGTGCATATTACAAGCCTAGAAAATGTGAACATTTGAGGTTGTGTCACATAGAATTGATACCGTAAATTATCTCTCTCCTATGTGGCATGTTTGCTCAAACAAGCTCCAATTTGCTTAAATGGCTTCATTGCTAATATCTTTGTGGATCTTATTTGTGAAAGTTTTTCTTGGCATGTTTTTTCCCAGCGTGTCCCTCAATACATTTTTGGAAAACCATGTGCTTCAAGTCATACTATTAATTGCTTTGCATGTTGGTATGAATACTATTAATTGCTTTGCATGTTGGTATGAATACTATTAATTGCCTTGCATGTTGGTATGACTAAATGAAGCTATCAAGAAACTATCTTTGCATGATGGTTAACTCTTATCTTTTACCATATGCTTTGTTCGTTGTAAATATGATCTTATGTATACTTACAAACTACCACCGTGAAATATTTCCTAATACCTCTTGTCCTAGGACAATTGGTAATCAATTATGAGGTACATATTTATTGATCATATCTACATTGGCTCTTGTATTTATATTGCCTTATTTATTGCCATGAATTTGTTGTGCTTTGACTCTCATGTGTCTTCCTTGCATCTTATGGGTCTAAGTTGTCTATTCAAACTTTCTTAGCATTTTTAGTAGATATATGTAGCGTGATGATCCTAGTTTTGTGCATTTTGTATCCATATTCTAAATCCTAGATAATGCACTAATCTTGGGGGAGCTCTCCTATATTTGTTATAATGCTTAAACTTCTCTTGATCATTATAAAAGAATTTGGTTTTGGGAGACATAAATTTTCTTTTTTGGTACTTTGTGCCATCATAAAAAGTTTCGAGGTTTTGGTTTATTTGTTGGAACCTTGCTCTCTTGGGAGTTGGTTATCTCATTCCTTTGTGTTTAGGTTTAATTAGCTTCTTATAATGAGATAATTCTTTGGAGTCAATCTTGTGTTGATTTGATTCTTTGATATAATTTGGGCAACCATTGTCTCTTGATTTATTTGATGTTTTGTCCAAATTGTATCTTCCTTTGGTTCTTGAAAGTATTGTGCATGCATATTCAATATATGTATATCTTATGGCATGTGTTACTTCCTTTGAGCCAATATATAGGGTAAACTCCATCAAATCCTAATTTGGCTAAGATGTGCATGAAATTCAATTTCATATCTATATGCACATAGTATTGTGGAGTTTGTCCTATATGTTGTAGTGTGTCTAACTACTTCGGACCCAATTAGTTTGGGGACCATTTTGTACTTACCTTTGTGTTAGGTACAATGGATATGCATTGGATGCTTGTCTCACTCTTGGAAAGAAGTGGTGACTCAATGGTAACTTGAGGCAAGCTAGGATGGTCAACGAACACATATCTACTACATCCACACCAATGTTATCTCGGTAACAAGTATCTTCTCATGCATACTTTTCTTGTATCCAACCTTATGGTTGCATCTTGGCATGAATCTCTTGATTTGCAAATGTTGTGCTTCTTGCAAAAGTCTTAATGAAACCTCTTTATTGTGAATGTGAGTAATTTGAGATGAGTGCATTTGTTGGGAAGTTTTTTAAATCATGCTCATGATTCATCCATCCCAACTATGCCTATCTAGCAATTTTATTGCATATCAATTCCTAAAGGCTCTCACATGTGCAATATAGATGAAAGTGCAAATTTAGTTACTTCTTTTGGTATCCTCGTTTGTGATACTTGTTGCCTTTCTCAAATGTATCCCAACTATCTTCTATCCCTTGTTGATATTTGTGATGTATTTTAGTTGTTTGTGGTTGAAGTTCATGAATGTACAATAAGATAAAATTGAGCCTTTGGCCATGCTATTAAGCAAAAATTCTTATTGGTATATTGCATGACTTCGTCTTGGATATCATTCTATTTTTCTTGCGTATCTATTTTGTGTGTGCATGTTTCTTTATGGATAAATATCTTTGTGATATTGCCCACTTAGAGAAACTTATACACATAAGAGATGATACATCTCCTTTTGCTATCTTATTTATTTATTGCGTGTTGACTGGTCATGCTAAGCAATATAATTCATTGAAGACTATGATGATGCTTTTTGCTCATCCTTGTAATAGTCTTATAATATGCTTTATCATGCCTTTCACATATTCTCTTGGTTGAACCTTTTTTATTATGGTGCCTATTACTTGTTGTTCAACTATTTGTTTGTTGCAAGTGTTTAGCTTATTTTTCTATCTATGATCTATTACAAATGGTTGTGTTTTAAATGAGGAAGTGAGGATTCCATGTTATGCATATTGTATTCAAATGCAACATTTTATTTTATGCATGTACCTTGGGGAGCTTCCTCATTTGATTTAGAGCATTATCTTGTGGTGATCATTAGAGTTTGATTCACTTGGTATCTTTTGTTTTTGAATGATATTATGGGAGTGATGATTCCATGTTTGTGCACTTTATACTCCAATGCAAATTGTCTAGTTTTGTGCACAAACCTTGGGGAGCTTCCTCATATTATTTAGAGCAATCTTCTTGATCTTATCATAATATCTATCTTTCTTTTGGTATCTTCTTTGTGGTTCATTTGGTTGCTTGCTTCATTTGTTGAAGCTTCTTGACTTTGTTATCTTTTTGCAATCTTTGATCCTATCTATAGTGTGATTCCTTCCGAATATTCGTCATTGGATACGTGCATTTGATTCCACTCAAATTATGAGAAATGCACACGCTATGGAGGAACTCTCACTATATTGGCCTTCTAAATTTTTCACCCATTTCGGCAATTGGTGCCAATGGGGGAGAAGTTTGGAGGGTTTAAGGGAATTTGGTTATGTCTTTGCTTTGTGCTTAAGCATGTGCCTTTATTGCATTGCATCTTGTTGCTTTGCATAGTTGAATATTTAGAGGAAACTCCACTAGGCTTTGAATGCCAATATATGCAATGAAAGTCAAGATCATTCACACATGCATATATTATGGGGGAGTTTGATCTATATATTCAACTTGTTTGTTACTTAAATTCCTTATGTAAACCCTCTCAAAGAGATTGTCATCAATTACCAAAATGGGGGAGATTGAAAGTGCATGGAGCCCCCATGTGTGGTTTTGGTAATTAATGACAATCCCTATGGACTAATGTTTGCATTGAGTTATATTTGTAGGAGTTGTCCATAGGCAATGCTTGAACCATATGTTGGCTTCAAGGTTGCAATAAGAAGAAATTGATGAAGGATATCAAGTGTCAAGTATGTCTTGAAGATGAAGATGAAGATGAAGTGAGCCCTCTTGTTATCTCAAGACATCAACATGATGAAGAATGAAGAAATGAAGTGCAAGTTCAAGATGAGCCAACTCGAAGAGACCATATGCTTGAAGCTTGCCATCCATATGGTGTTCATGGATTTGTGAAGATGTGCCGAAGAAGAAGCTCTCCCATGGTGGATTATGGGGGAGCAATCCACAAGACTTCATCAAGCAAGCACAATCAAGAAAGGCGTTCCATCTTGTTGCGGTCAAGATCGTCATCATCGAGCTCAAGTGGAATGCGCAAGGTTAAGGTTTGCTCTTGATAGGGTTTCTTTCTCACCGGTCTCATGGTGTAGTTGGAGACCGGTTTATAGTTTAGTTGCCGTACTATCAAGAGGGCTCTCGAGTGAGTAACTCGATCGTATCGTTCGGAGAGAGCTCAAACCTTTGCATCCTTGCATCATCTTTCTTGGTTGTTATTTGGATATTATCCATGTGATGTTTTAGAGCTTGTGCCTACTCTCATGACAAGCTCTAGTTCATCGAAAACGGATTTTGCATAGATCGCTTGTCGTGTTTTCGAGTTTGGTGATTTTCTCGGTTTCTCATGTTGAGGTATTGCACCTCTAAAAATCATAGAAAATCACCCCCCACTGATTTCCATATTTCCACTTTCTGTTGGGTAGCTCTTGTTGTCCTCTTTCCAACAAAATTGGTTTCATCTCGTTTGGATTCACCAATCTCAAGATATTTGCATTTCCATATTTGGGTTTAAAAGAAAGAAAAGTAAAAGAAAGGAAAAAGGGGAGGAGGGGCTGCCGCCGGAGGCACGGGCGGTACCACCGGCCTCACCATGGCCGGAGCCTCCGGGCTAGGTACCGCCCGTGGTACCGGGGAGCCATTTGTGGCTCAGTACATGTGCCAGGGAGGTTGGAGCCCCGGCGGTACCTTGGCCGGTACCCCGGCCGGAGGCTCCGGCCTCCCCTCCCGGCCCGCGCGCCCCAGGCCTCGCCCTGGCCACGTGGCCTGCCCCTACTCGCCGCGCTGCTCGACCATGGCCGGTAGTACCGGCCCAACCTGGCCGGTACCTCCGGCCTCCCCCTCCCGCGCGCGCTGCTGCCTCCAACGGGCAGAAATTTGGAGCCTCCTTTTATGCCCCCTCTCTCTCTTGTTTTATTAACTCTTGCTCCTTCTTCTTCCTCCTCTCTCTTAAGCCTCTCTCCTCCATTGTTGTTGACATTTTGAAGCTTGAGATCTTTCTCCCCTTCCCATGATTCTTGCATCTATTTGAGAGAAAGATTGAGGGGATCTAGATCCACACTTTGACCAAACCAAATCACCTCTTTGTGAGTGAATCTTTGGGATCTAGATCTTGGAGAATTTTGTGTTCTCCTCTTTGTTCTTCCTCTCTTATTCCCCCAATAGCTTTTGTAGCGTTGTTGGAATTTGAGAGAGAAGGACTTGAGCATCTTTGTGGTGTTCTTGCCATTGCATTTGGTGCATCGGTTTGAGTTCTCCACGGTGATTCGTGGTGGTGAAAGCAAGAAGGTTGTTACTCTTGGGTTCTTGGAACCCTAGACGGATTCTAGGCCTTTGTGGCGGTTTGTTGGGAGCCTCCAATTAAGTTGTGGATGTGTGCCCCAATCTTTGTGTAAGGCCCGGTTTCCGCCTCGAAGGAAATCCCTTAGTGGAACCGTGACCTAGGCCTTTGTGGCGAGGGTCACCGGAGATTTAGGTGAGGCGCCTTCGTGGCGTTCGGTGTGTGGTGTGAGTACCGCATCTTGGGGTGAGGCCTTTGTGGCGTTGGTGTGCATCGAGCAACCACACCTCAAGGTGAGCCTCTTGTGGCGTTCGGGAGCACTAAGCAACCGCACCTCTCCACCGGAGATTAGCACTCGCAAGAGTGTGAACTCCGGGATAAATCATCGTCTCCCGCGTGCCTCGGTTATCTCTATACCCGAGCTCTTTACTTATGCACTTTACCTTGTGATAGCCATCGTGCTTGAAGTTATATATATCTTGCTATCACATACTTGCTTGTATTGCTTAGCATAAGTTGTTGGTGCACATAGGTGAACCATTGCTTAGAATAAGTTGTTGGTGCACATAGGTGAACAATAGTATATAGGCTTTGGGCTTGACAAAGTAAACGCTAGTTTTATTCCGCATTTGTTAAGCCCATCTCGTAAAAGTTTTAAATCGCCTATTCACCCCCCCCCCCCTCTAGGCGACATCCGTGTCCTTTCAACATGTACTATGCCCCGATCTGGTCATGTGAAACACCTAGGAGCTAGACTGTCGTGTGATAGGTAGCAACACATCCCGTAATAAAAAAAAGGGATTTCTATTTTCGTGCCCTCGGTTCCTTAGTTGTGCTCAGTTTTCCCCAGCCCCTTAGTTTTTCCTCAGTTTTACCCTAGCCTTTGTCTGAAGACCCGCAGAAGGAGCTCAGACGGAAGGAATCCGTTTATTTGGACGTTACGTGGCGACGTGTTGCGCCGCGTCGTCTGTGGGGCCGCGTCGTGTGGGGCCGCGTCGCGTGGGGCTGGTAGAAAGGGACCGCGTGGGACAGGACGAGAAGCGTTTGGTTGCACGTGAGCAGGAGCTGGGTTTTGTCTCTCTCGGCCCAAATTGGCATTTTTAAAAGCACCTTTTCCCCTCTTTCTCTCTCTGTCTTTTTCACCAAATTAGTATCAAATCTAGAGAAGCTTCTATTTCTGTCTTTCTTCAATATGGCAGCAAATCTAGTAGCAAATCTCTGGGGTTATTTATGCCTTTTGGCCCTCGTTTTTTGCCCAATATGGCAGCAAATCTAGTAGCAAATCTAGAAGCTATTATATGATAAATTCACAGCAGCATAATCAGAAAACTAAGTATAATACATAGGTAAACTGCATACAGCAGCCAAAAGCAGCCAATAACATTGTTAATGTTCACGACAAACTAAGCTGCAAAAATATACAAGATCACGCACGCAATGTATGGACAACAAGAAGATTAGGATGAATGAATTTGTTCTTCATTCCTCCTCATATATTTCTCCGTCGCTCCATTCGTGCAATTCCCCAAGGAAATATTCATTGAACTCCTTCCGTCTGCAGTGTGAGGCCAATACATCCTCCAAACGGTATGGCCTGTGTTCATTTCTCAAACCGTAGAGTCCTATTCTATCCACACGTAGTGGCCACTCATCCCAGGCATTTGTATCATGAGAGTACGCTGCGATATAACCCAAATCCGTGTAGTAGATGCTGCGAGGTTGAAGTGTCGGGTACACTCGGTGTCGACGGAGATACACCGGATAAAATTCACGAAGAAGGCATTACTGCCAATGTTAGTGACCGGATGGAGAGAGCGGCTCTGAGTGTCCACACGGTACACCAATGGTTTGCCCGCCAAAGCCGCGCCGACCAACAACACAAGCAGCAGATCACCATCCGACTTCACAAGGTAGAACTTCGACGTCCAAGTTACGGAAATGAAATTAGTGTCTCCATCTTGACGGTTTCGCGCGGCTGCTGCAATCGTATATTGGTGCACACTATTCTTCCGATCTCAAAATTGTCCGAAGCTACGCATACGGTTCACCATTGAACGGGGTAATGCAACGGAAAACATGGTTCTTGATCGAAAATCTTCCTTCTCCCCAATCCCCATCTTCATTTATATCCTTAGTTGGAGTGCTCTCATCGACCCAACCAATTTCCGGCGGGTAATGTGTGGCAACGAAGACCATAGTCGGGGATTTGATAACGACGGCGATTTCAGAAAAAGCAGATGGCATCTGCGCCTCAAACATCGTGTTCGATTTCTTTGTGAGTGGGTTCAGCAGCCGTATCTTGTGCGGCGGGTTCTTCCGGGCAAGCACGATGACGCCACGGGAAAAGCCGACGAAGTAGAATCTAAAATATATTGAAAAGATAACATTCAGCACTAAGATTGAAAATAAGATCTATGGTGACGCCACGGGAAAAGCCGAGGAATTTGAACCTTGCACGAACTGCAGATAGATCTATGGTGACGTAGCGGGATGTGCCGAGATGGAGGAAGGTGAACTCAGCGGCGCGTGGAAGGGCGTGGTGTAGCATGATCCATTCGTGCAGGTGCACGTCGGGATCGAGTAAACCTGAGCGCCAATTTCTACAGACTTGCCTCATAGCAGAGTAGCTGTCCACGTACTCCTCTTTCGCCAATAAGCATTCGCCGATCTTGTGAAGTGGTCCGTCAGCCGTGAGACCGGCCCGGTTCACGGAGGCGCCGCGCTGGATGCGCCGCCCTCGGATGCGCCGCCCTCGGAGGCGACGGGCTCGGCGGCGACGGGCTCAGCGGCGACGGGCTCGGAGGTGATGGGCTCGGAGGCGACGGGCTCGGAGGCGACGGGCTCGGGGGCGATGGCCGCCGTCGCATTCTTCTTCTCCATCGCCGGCAGGGGAGGGCTCGTACGGCGGGTGGGGTTTTTGGAGAAGTTGATGGGACGTGAAGGGGTGGTTTCGTGCGTGAGCGATAATGAGACGATCGTGTGCGAGAGGGAGGGAGAGAGGGGCTTACGCGTCCTAAATGCGACCCGCGTCAACAATGGCACGTCTTCCACGTCCGCACCGCGACACGCGTCAACAATGGCACGTCTTCCACTTCGCACCGCAACACGCGTCCTCGAGTCTAACCCTGGAAATTTAGATATACTCATGTATACCCTCGAGTCATATACTAGCATTTTTTGTATGCTCAGTTTTCACCTTGAGTGCTAATACCGGCTAGTGCAATATACTCAGTTTTACCCTCAAGTGGCTGGTCAACAGAGAGTCAACAAATGGGATTAACTAGTTAAATGAGTTATTTAATGTGCAAAAATTCCGAAAAGGAGTGGCACTTACTCATGGAGTCTTTACCACAAATTTCCACTTCTCAAATCATAGATAAATCGTAGATAAATCAAGTTTCACCACAAATTGCCACTTCTCAAATCACCTAGTAGCTATGAAGGTGCATGGTTTTCCATAATAAGCCCTACCCAAAACAGCTTTCCCCAAAACATACTTTGTCCGAATGAGACCATAATTTTCACACTCATGTAGATTTGTATTGCAAATAGTTTGAGGTAGGCCAAGATGGGTTTCATTGTACAAAACACGCATTTTCCATTTTTTAAATCTCATATTTGAATCCCTTAGTCTGTTTACTACTCACTTGCCCTTGGTTTCTTGATACTACTCAGTTTTGCCCTCTCCCTTCACAAACTCTCACAGACGCCCAACATTGCCCTGATTGGTCTAGCCCATGTCACGCGGATCGTGCCCGACGACCGTTGATCGTATGATCTAACGGGCAGGATAACCCCTATCTCTCTCTCTGGTCGGGGCCACCACCCTCTCTCTCTCTCTCGTCGTCGGTTAGCTTCACGCAAAGTTTGGTTTTCTGCATTATTTTTCACGAGCTAAATTATAAACTCTTTTTAGGCATTACTTTTCACGCAAAAAATGATAAACCATCACCGATTTGTTGTAGCCATTACTTTTCACGCACAAAAATGATACACCATCACCCATTTCGTGTACCCATTACTTTTCACGCAAAAAATGATAAACCATCACCGATTTTGTTGTAGCCATTACTTTTCACGCACAAAAATGATAAACCATCACCGATTTGTTGTAGCCATTACTTTTCACGCACAAAAATGATACACCATCACCCATTTCGTGTAGCCATTACTTTTCACGCAAAAAATGATACACCATCACCCATTTCTTGTACCCATTACTTTTCACGCAAAAAACGATAAACCATCACCGATTTCTTGTAGCCATTACTTTTCACGCACAAAAATGATACACCATCACCCATTTCGTGTACCCATTACTTTTCACGCAAAAAAATGATAAACCATCACCGATTTTGTTGTAGCCATTACTTTTCACGCACAAAAATGATAAACCATCACCGATTTGTTGTAGCCATTACTTTTCACGCACAAAAATGATACACCATCACCCATTTCGTGTAGCCATTACTTTTCACGCAAAAAATGATACACCATCACCCATTTCTTGTACCCATTACTTTTCACGCAAAAAACGATAAACCATCACCGATTTCTTGTAGCCATTACTTTCCTTTTAGGCATTACTTTTCACGGTAAAATGATAAACTATACCCCCACAACGGTCGACTCCTCCTTAATTTATTGTGTATAAACCCCCACAACGGTCATCTCCTCCTTATTTTATTGTGTAAACCCTACAACGGTCATCTCTCCCTTATAAACACCCACACGGCCATCCCTTGTGTCAATAGGTTCTGCCTCTCTCTTCTTTTCGTTCACATACACTTTATCCATTGCCATGGCTTCCACGTCTCGGACGCGGACCGGAAGGGGAAGGGGAAGGGGAAGGGGAAGTGGATCATCATCATTGCCACCACCACCGTCAACACTGCCATTGATCATAGAGGAGTTCTTCATCGTCGTCTATGAAGACCCTTTGGTCAAGAAGGTACGTACGCGTTCCCACATATATGATGCATGTGATTAATTATGGGCATGTTCTAAAACCCTTTAATTTCAAGGGTTCCCTAATTTCAAACGATCGGCGCTCGATCTCTTTGCAGGAACTCCCAAAAAAATTTGCGGACTATCTTGACGGCAAGGAGCCAGCTAAGGTGTATCTGCGAGCAGCTGACTGCGGTCCTCGTCTCTGGACCGTGGAGGTCCTATTTGACGGACAAGGCCGGATGTACCTCGACAAGGGCTGGGAGAAATTCGCCATCGCGCACGGTGTGGATTTCGGCTGGTTCGTACACTTCAAATATGAAGGCGATGATGTGCTCACAGTGAAGGTGTTCGACGGAACAATGTGCAGGAGGTACTACTACTCAGACGACGAAGATACTGACGATGAAAGCGACGACGACGTGAAGCCATGCATCCATCCCCTTTAGATAATTAAGGGGATTATGACCAAGAATATATATGTAGCTTCATATGCATCGATTTAGAGATCTAGCTATTTTCTATATATTATGCATGTAAAAAATAATATCGCATTTCCACTATTATTCGAGCACCACATCCTCCAAACGATGCCGATGCCGATGCCGATATCGGCATGGTCAGAACGGCTATGCTCGCCGCCACTGCTAGGTCAACGTCGGGATACACAATGTTTAGCATAAGAGTCACTTTAGATTAAGCTGCGAAAATGGGCTGAGGCGACCCCTACAGAGCGGCTCTATATTATATTCTCTAAATAAAATAGACGACCACAGCGGTCATTGGCTGCGGAGGCCCCACAGAGCGGCAATATATAATTTTCTATAAATAAATAGACGACCCACTGGTCATTGGCTGCGGCAGCCCCATAGAGCGGCCCCATTTGTCATTGGCAGCACCGCGTATACAATCAGGAAATAAAACGGCCCACGCGTCAGCGGTAGATAGATCCACCCGTCAGCACGAGACGGTCAGCGAGGAACTGACCTCACGGTAACGGTAAGGCCTCTGACCTGACGGCAACCCGCGTCTTCGAGGGGTTTCAAACTAGAGGGAGGGGAAAACTGAGGAAAAACTAACGAGCTGGGGAAAACTGAGTACAACTAACGAAGCAGGGGCACGAAAATAGAAATCCCTAAAAAAAAATCAACATAGATGCTTCATGTTCTCTTGATCACCTCAGATCTTATACGGTGAGTGTTTCTTGTCAAGTGAAGCTTACACATAAAATAAATAAATAAGAGACATGCAATAGCCAATGCACTTCAAACTTTAAGAGGCTAATTATTCCATCAAAGGAACAATTTTCATTTCTTAGTTGATGAGCGTATTTTTTGTATTTATTAATATTATTATGAATTTTTCATTATAATTTTGCATGTCCTATTTAAAATTCATCGTAAACATTTTACTTGATAAAGAGTTTGTACATATAAGTGAGAATTGATTTTGCACACACGGCATGGGTGTGGGTTTTCCATCACCGTCGATTAATTCCACGAAATTCCTCACTATGGTAGATGAAAAAGTAGCGCTATCTCTCTCCTCCTTATATCCAAATCTCAAGGTAAAACGGATGGTGGCGGAAATACCCACACCTATGCGGGTATGTACATATAAAAAGTACTATTGACACTTTTATTTCAAGAAGCACAAACTTATTTTGAGCCATTCCTACAAAAATTAATTTGTATATACTCCCATTTAGCTTGATATAGAACGTGTTTTTGCGGAAATTAATAGTGCGTGAATTGGCTATTAAAATCCTACATTTCATGAACATATACATTGTTGATCTTGCATTTTTTTAGGTTTCGCTATTCTCTTGAAAACAAAAAAAAAACTGGTTTTAAGTCAACCGTTAATAACCATGTGATCTAAATATTGGGATCTATGAAATTTCAAATAGATGATAAGATCTCATGCGGCTATAACTGTTGGTTGAGAGTAAGTTGACCGAGGAATAACCACTCTATTACATACAGATGAATGTATTCATGGAGCTTTAATTTTTTCATTCCATTTTTTTTTCTAAATCAAGTCATGTTACTACCAAATAAAAGTAGTATATGTCACACATGAATTTTATGGAATACCATTGACAATAACCAAGAGAAAACTATGTATAAATCGATCGAGAAATAGTTACTTCTTCTGTTGACTATTGTGAAGATAAAAATGTAACAAGGTAACTTTATACCGCTATGAGTATGTCAATTGTTGGAGTGTTTTCTTTAAAGCTTAAAGGAAATGAAATTTAGCTTAAATATACATGTAGTAAATGACATTTGTATTAAAAAAATGTATGCTTATATTGTGTCTTTCAACGTGTAAAGCACGTGCTACCTACTAGTCTGAAAAAAATAATAGAGACCCTAGAAAGATCCATGTAAAATTTGGTAACAAAAATATATCATGTGTGATTTGTGCTTATTTGATGATAAAGATTCTTTTTACAACAAAGTGTGTGGCTTAACATCCAAATTGCAATAATTTAATTGTGATATTCCCCAGCTCATAATTGTTGGGCAACCCTCTTCTCTCTCACCACCATGATGAGCAGAGAGGAAGAGGCCACCGCTGCATCGGCAGAGACCAGATCTGCGGGGGACGGCTTTATTTACGAAGATCCTCGTCTCCTCCCGCCGTCACACCTCTGGCTCCGACCGCTGAAGCTCCATGAGGTCGAGGAAGAAGACGACGCGGCGCCAGATCCAGCCGATGGGATCCGCCACCTCTCTCCTGGCATACTCGCCAGACGCCACTAGGGACCATAAACTAAACCTACTACTACTACAATCTACTTCGGCGCCATCTCCTATCCAACTCCGGCCGGCTAGCCCGGCGGAGAGGGAGGAGGAGCGGCCCGGTGAGAGCGAGGAGAAGAACAGGAATTGTAGCTAGGTGAGAGGAGAGGATGGGGGAAATGAGAGCGTACCCTCTGAAATATAAATCTTGAAAAGATGTCAAGATGTGCTTTTTTGCACTAGAAATAAATGATCATGTTGTTTAATGTTTGTTTTTTCTTCTTACTTCAAAAAAGAGAGTGGGATCTATAAAAGACATAAAGGAAATCAATAAGATAAGAGAATATACTATTATGGAAAATGCTTTGGATCCGGCGACCGATCGCGCGCCAGCGATCGGTCGTCCGGCCTCGCTCCCGCGCCGGCTTAATGGGCCTTCTTTTTTCGGCCCAACATTGGTTTCGCTGCAAAACACATAAGTGAGATGATGAACTATTTGTTGTAAACAATCCGTAATTTTTGTAGGATTTGTTGTTAACAATTGTTGTAAAGAGACAACTTTTTTTTTTATGCTAATAACAAAGTGATTTTTTATTTTGTTGTAACCATTTGTGACTTTGGATAAAATAGTAGGTGATTTTTGTTATAATTCTATCTGTAGCAAATTAAATTGTCTGTTGTTTTTGTGGATGATGTTTGCGACTTTTGTTGTAAACACCCAAATTATTTGTGGCATGTGTTGCTAATTATTGTTGTAAATATTTTACTGGTTTGTTCTAAAGATATTTCTGGAATGAAAGCAGACTTTTATTGTAAACATCCAAATAAAATAATGTTGGTTTTTGTTATTAATTATTGTTGTAAGTATGTTTCCGATTTGTTGTAAAGATATTATTGCATGGAAACTGACTATTATTGTAAACACCCAAATAAAAAATATTGTTTTTGTTGTTCATTATTATTGTAAATATATTGATAATTTGTTGTACATACATGTGAAGATTTACTGTGAAAATTTTGTTGTAATACTTTTTATTTTTTGTACACAAAGCGGCGGGTTTTTGTTGCTATACTAAACAGCGGGTTTTGTTGTAAATATCTGAAAGTTTGGGGGCAAAGGGAAACACGTGTTCGGTTTAAACTGATAGGTTTAGGACCGCGGGTTGATTTTCCAAATACCAGGGGGCAAAATGCAAAAACGTTTGCTGCTGCTATTTTTGGCCGGTAGATCGCGATCCAACGGCCGGGACAACAACCGATTTCAGCAGGCCACGTCGGCCGACCGACGCTGAGCGCTGCCCTACTATTATGTACTGGTATGACCACCTTTGCTTTGCTTGCTACCAATAATCGCAACTCCAGGGGTCTATTTATATTTCTTTTATGCACATTCTTTTCTGTCCCTTCATTTATGTGAATTGAGTTTTGTTACTTGCATTTTTCTCTCTCTGGTTACAATAAAGCAGGGCTTTATATTTGAAAAAACAGACGGAGATACGGTTTGAGATGGTTTTAGCCTGAACCTGAAGCGACGGTTGCTTCAACTGATGTTCAAGGTATCAGAGGAAATCCCTCCCACCAGACAAAAGCGTGGAGCAAAATAAGAATAGATAGATGATCAGTTGGATTATGTACTCGTCTGAACGTCCCTTTTTTTAACCCCTTTGTTTTTTATTGTACGAATATCGCAACAGGCAAAATCGCATGATATCGACGATATCGTTTTCAAACGCCCCTGCAGATCCAGAGTGAAGCAGGCGTCGGTCGATCGTTCTTGCCAAATCATTGGGCTCCCACAGAAGACTAAACTACAGGGGATGATCCGTTGTCACGTACTGCCACAGGCATACGTTGGACGATGTAACCAATGTTTTTGGGGACGCATTTTGTATGCTTGTAGCTTAATTAGCGATTAATATAGACTCTGATAGATAGTGCTAGTCATGTTCTACTCGCGGCGGCCACATGTCCAAACTAGCAGGGAGACTAATGTTGTCCGCCGCATCAAAAGAAATTGTTGATGGCGATCGAGGTTTAAACCCAAAACAAATTAGTAGGTGCTTAGGATATCTCTAAGAGTGTAATTCAAACGGACCGAGACAGCCTGTAATTCAAATCTCAATTTAGTCAAACATGCGATATCTTCTTATGGACAGAGGGAGTACAACATACCTATGGACTATATGTCTATATCTTCAACTCCAAACAATTCAACTCAAAACTCAATACACATAAATATATCTTTTTTCTGTCTCTAAATGTACTCAAATTTGAAGTTGCCGTTTTTGGTGTTGCATATATAAGAAAAATGTATGTTGTCAATTTTTCTGAGCATATTTGAACATGTTTTTTATCTTCAAAAAGATTGATCTCATCGATTTTATCTAAAACAAGATCTTAGGCAAGTTGTCCCCCGTTTTTGCAACCCAGCAGCAGCAGGGAGACTGCAAACGAAACGAAAATCGCGAACTGATGCATTTCTAGCCTAAATTTAGGTTGAAAATGAGGCATGCGCGCACGCATCACGGATCGCTCGGTTGCCACACATGTCCTCGCCTAGAGCGCAAGACGTTATTCACACAAAAAATAGATAGTTCATTACATAGAGTTCAAAATAAAACTAAACAAGGCCGGTTGCATCTACACCTCATCGTCCTTCGCCTCGTCATGGCCGGAGGGGTTGGCCTCGTGAATGTTTGGCCCCTTCCCCGTGGTTTGGCGCTCCTACACGCCTTTCAGCACCTACTACTGCCGCGCTGCCTAACATGGGTGACGATGGAGACTAGCCATGGAGGGGATGCCCGACCTATCCTCCATCCAACAGTGCACGCTCGCCTTCCTCTAGCGTTGCCTTGCCACTTCCATGTCCATGTCCCAGCTGTCCCTCGCCGCATGCGCCTCCACTTCCATCTCCCTGCTCTCTGCGTTCGCATCCGCCTACCGGTGCGCCTCCGTTAATGAGACGCCTATGTAGTTGTATTTGGTGGCCACCCTATCGTCGAGGATGTCCACTAGGGTTCGCCGCTCGGCAACCATGAGTTGGCAGGGGAAACCGGTCGCGGTGGGTGGTCTCAAGGACTCAAGCATAGCCACCTACTGATTCCTAGTTGCATGGACATCAACCTCCTCATTATAGTCCTCTAGATCGTCGTCCTCGTCCATATCTGTCACATCTACGGGATCCTCCGCCATCGCCGCCTCGGCGTCCACGTAGCCAGCAAGCACCGTGCTGCCTTGGTTGCGGCCTCCACCTTCACCCTGACGCTGCCTCGCGTCGATCTTCTTCGCCTCGGACTCCATCTAGAAGCGCTTACGCGCCATGTGTGGGATCTTTGCCGAGGTGGTGATATTGCGGCGAGGCATGGCTACTAGGTTTGGGTTGCTCTTCTACCCTCGTGGCGCCATCCTTCTTATAGGCGCGGGAAGGCGTGGCGTCTAGGCGTTTGTGAAGGCAACGCGTCAACATTAACATCGCAGCATCGTCCATGGCGGCGAGGGGAATGCGAAAATACGTCATGCTGCTAGGTTCACCCCCGTACCAAAATCAGGGGAGAACATGGGCCAATTTTATATCTACGGTCCACTCGAAATGAAACAAAACAAATATATTACTCGTGTCCATAAAAAGATGTTACAAATTTATCTAAATTAGATATATTTAAACACTTTTTAGTATATAGATATATTTGAATTTAGATACATTTTTAACATCCTTTTATCAACGGGGAGGAAGTCTTTGAGGTTGGAAATGAATTGGCCGGCTGGAGATGACCGTAGTGTTAGCTAGTGGCACCCAAATTATGGGATTGAGCACGTCATTGAGCTGGTTGAAAAGTGATTGACGCGGCAAGGATGCAAGATTGCAAGAGGACAGGAGGAGAGGGACGGGTGGGCCGTGCGTGCTGTAGTAGGTGCGGCTCCGACCGGCGCATGCTTGTTTTGACCGGACGACTAGCCCGGGCGGTGCCGCGCGGTCAAACACGACGTGACGGCACCACACGAGTGCCAACAAAACATGCGTTCGCTGCTTCGTGTGATATTCTCCCGATTTTAAAAAGACAAAGGACGAAGAAGGGCCGACGGTGCGACCCCCCTTCCGAACGTGCCAAGCATCATATCGAAGATGACACTTTCTTTTTCTTAGTTATAATTGAGTCTCTGGATCCCTGCCGGCGACGGAGGAATTCAGTCTCTGGTTCTCTGCCATGATTTTTGTGAACTTCCTCTGTCGTAGAGTTGGTGCGTGTTACCGGTCAGGCGAGTCGATCTTGGCTGTATGTGATAGACTGACGGCATCTCCAACTGTCCGACGCAAAGGACAGCCTAACATTTGTCGCCGGGCGTCGAAATATGCATGCACTCATGCTGACGCATAGAAACAGGGTTGTTCGTCGAGACGCAAACGCCGACTTAAATTTGCATCTCGGATGCGTTACGTTCACGTCGTGTGAACGCTCGCTTCTCCCACAGCCCACCTAGCACACTGACCTAGCTCGAGGCATGTTTCGAACCCATCCCTTTGGCCGTCTTCGCTTCCGCGTTTGTGCCGCAAACTTCGCCAACAATGGAATCGCCTCGTCTTCTACACGCGCACCAGGCTTGGCGGGTGGTGGCTGGCCTTCTGCGCCGTCATCAATGGCATCGTGTCCCGCCGCGCCCAGCCTTTAAAAGGCCACCGGCATCGTCTCTGTCATCACCCACACCACTTCCACCTCCACTCCCACAACCACCACCGCGTGCCGCCGCATTACCATGGGGAACACGAAGAAGAAGACTTCGAAGCGTCCGACAGCGGCGTGAACAAGGAGGCGCGGTCGAACAGGGTGCTGCTCGGTTTCGACACGGCGCGAATGATGCACGACAATTGGATGTCATGCGGCAACTGGCGGGACATGCACCTGCTGGGCGGCTGCTGGCGCCTCAGCCACCGTCGGGTGCCTGTCAAGCCCGTGCCCGCGCGCGACCCAGAGCGGGCCATGGAGATCTGGCGCATGCGGTCATACCTGCCGGCCGACATCCGCGCCGACCCCGCCTACACCATCGACTCCGATCGATGGATCAACTGGCGTAGGGTCAAGGCAGATCTGAGGAGGAAGGCGGGGTTCCTCGGCGACATGGACTACAGATTTTTTTAGTTTTCTTTATTCTCTATGTAAATTATGTTTTTCTCAATAGAAAATCGAAAAATAAAAATTGTGTTGGTCCGCTAGAGGCACCCCGGACGCAAACGGATGCGCGGTTGAATTCGACCACTGCGGCTGATGCAAACGAAAGCATGCGGTCAATTTGGGTCTCTATTTTGTCGGCCCGCTAGAGATTCCCTAATGGCACAGGGGAATTGTTCTGATCGACTTCTGAATGTTCTATCAAACAAAACAAATGATGTGGGCTCACGGGTCGCCTAGCGTAGGGCGACTCCGGAGACTCCCCATGTAAGAGTATATTCAGTCGCTTCCTCCAAATCGTCCTCTAAACGACGTCGAATTTTGGGGACGTGTTTCACTCATATCACGTTTGAGGGACGTCGCTCCCTAGCCGCATCCCCCAAACACGCCCCCAAAACTTAAAAATTAATTTTAATAGATAGAATAAAACTTTTTACTAATATTCAAATCGGTGCAACATAAACAAATTATATATAAAAACTTTGAAAAAACATAATCAAATTACATATATTTTTTTTAAACTACTACTTCTTCTTCTTTGATGGCCCCGCCTCGTCATCCTCATCACGGTGGCGCTTCCTGCTCGTCACCTCTTCCGAAGAGGCGGTGTCGGTCGACGCGTCGGAGGAACTTGTGTCCTCCTCGTCGTCACCGGTGCTCGCCGGCTGCGCCTTGGCCTTGGCCTTCGCTTTCGCGTCCACCTCCGCCTTCGCACGGGCCGCCGCCTCCTCGGACCCTTCCTCCTCCGCCTCCTCCTCCACGGCCTGCCATTCCTCCGCGCTATCCAGTGGCGGCGGGGAATCATCGCCGTTGTTGGGCGTCCGGACTCTGTCCCACCAATGGCGTCATCCTGGAGGCTTGCCCTCGCTGGAGGTGTCAGATGGAAGGCCAGAGATGTAGCTCATCGTGAGAAGCTTGGATGAATGGTGGCCGGTTGAAGATCCGAAAGAGCCTACGTACGGGTCTTATTGAGCGCGGATGAACGGTGGCGCAGAAGTCGAAGAGAGCGGCGGTTGCTCTTCCGAGGAGTTCGCGCTCCATTCTGGCGGTTGGCGCGTCGATTGACGCGGTTGCCAATGCGATGGTTCCCCTTCCCGGCAACTGCACCATCGCTACGTAGGCGGCGGTTGAGCGTACGAGCCGCTAACGCGTCGGGCCCGCGCCTCCTCGCCTCTCATTTCGTTGTGTCCGGCGTGCCGGGATCGTCCCCTGTGTAGAGGGGACGGGCTCGGGGCGCCGGACATTGTATTGGGCCGCGCCGGACAAAAAAGGCCTTTGGGGTGCGCGGTTGGGAACATTTTTTATCCGGCGCGCCCTAAATACCTTTGGGAGACGGTTTGGGGGACGCGACTGGAGATGCTCTAATCTAGCAAGAGCCTCGCTGTCATCATAGCCGCCGCCGGTGACGTTGGAAGCCATGCGCTAGTGATGAAGACGAAACATGTGGTGGGCTTTGCCCCGATGGTCCCCTACGCAAGGAGGTGGGCTTTTGAAGGGGCCGCACGTCTGGAAAGTGGGAGCAGCACAATCTGTCAGAGGCGCCGGCTAAACTCATGTGTTCGACATTCCTGTAGGTAGAGTTGCGGCGAGGTGCGGAGGCATCTCCCCTGTCGTGGCTTGGCATTTGGGTTACGCCTTGACTGCGTCCCGGCTAGGGCAGTGGTGAATCTATGGCTAATGTGTCCCAATCTCCGGTGGTTTGCCTTTTATTGCGTTCTTGTGCTGCTCATGGAGGATCTACGAGGCGAAGCTCCATTCGGTCGGGGTTAGCAATGACGACGTTCGTGGGCATTGTTACCTTGTTGAAGGCATCTTCGCTGTAAATCTCCTCGCCCCTGTGGCCCCCGCGCTCACAAGATGTTTCGTACGAAACCCTAGACCTTTGTCAACCGGATCAGACGATAGCGACACTTTAGGTGCCATCCTCTTTCTTGAAGGCGTCGTTTTGGAACAAGCTCTAGATATAGGGGTCTAATTGTGGAAGTGGTGTTTCATCTATCACGGCGATGATGGAGAGTCCTAGTAGCATGGTGCAGCATGGTCTTGGTGACAAGTGTGCCAAGATGGACTCGCACAGGGTGGAGGCAATGGCTAGCGTCATGGTGGCATCGATGGCAGACCTAGTAAGATCTATGCGGATCTCTATCCTAGAGTTGGCTCAGCTATTCGATGGAGGTGACGACTTCTAAGCGATGACATGTTAGGCTCGTTGAGGATCTAATGGTCCGGATGAGTGCTCCTGTTTCCCCATAGGGTGACTCGGTGATTCCCCCGGTACCCAGCTTGTGGAGCGTTGTTTCGTGTTTTTAGAGCTGGCTTTGATGACATTTTCTTGTTCCATTGCCAGGTTTTTAGGTCATCTTTGAAAAAAAAAATGAAGTGTTGCGAACCTAAGCTGGACTTGGCAAAACATTTTTCTGAAAAAATCCACCGATCTACAGTACAAAGAATCTCAAAAATAAAAAAAGTTACAAATATGATTTTAGACTACCTAGGGACGAGCACATACACTAGCACGAGTCGAATGTGTGCCGCCGTCCTTGCCCCTCCATCGCCGGACCTGGACAAAGCTTGTCGTAGTACATAAATGGAAAATTGTCATGCTAAGACTCCAAAGGACAAACACACCAGAGCAGGAACCATCATCTTTACCAGTAGATCAGAAGAGACAGACCTGAAATCACACCAACAAACACGAAAACCAACTGTATCATAGGAGATTCGTGGGACGCACAACTTAGCGCCCTCCACCGGCGGTAAACGCACCACCGAAGATAGGATAGGCCGGAGAGCACCTTGCTCTGACTATAAGATGTAGCCGTCGTTTCACCATCTCAATGAAGACACTACAAATGAATTTAAACAAACAATGAGCCCTCCGGCCGATGAGGGACCATGGTCCCCACCCCTCTGAGATAAAGGCCAAGACGAAGCAGACCAACATTATCGCTAAACGAGTAACACGAAAATCTAGATGGGTTTTTAGGACCGCCTCACTTTTCCCTGCTCGTATGTGTTAAGGCTAGCCATAGTGCTAGTATCATATAGTATCATGCATATTGGTCCCACAAAAATGCTGATGTGGCAGCTAATTAAGGAGGAGAGAGGAGATTAGAGTAACATAGGTAGATACTGTATCATAGCGCATGTCACGAGAAAAGTTAATGCCAAACAAATCTTGTGCACAAATTTGTATTAAGATTCTAAAAAGCAATAAATATAGCATGACTATGATACTACTTCATGATACTAACCACTATAGAGATAGTATCATACACAAGTATCATATGCATGATACTACTACATGATACTTACCACTATGACCAGTCTAAGGTAAAACCTAAATGCGATTGCATCCTCATCCGTGCAATAAACACAGCACCACCAACAACACTCGTGGCGACAGCTTTGGTTGGTGTGGGGACAGACGAGCGTGGTTGACCGGCAGCTCCGAGCTTTCAAGGTTTGGCCCCTGAAGCAAGTGGTGGCTACGCCGAGTCGCCGACGGAGAGAGGCCGGGTACTACTACATGGCGGTTGACTCCTTCAGTTTGGCAGAGAGAGTCAAGAACGGTGGCCGTTACTGCATTTTGGCACGTCTCGCTCCCGATCGATCGAGCGGCGAAACATGTGAACGTGGCTGGTCTCCAGAAAGTAGATGGAGCATGGACCTGGGTAGGGTTGCGAGCAGGAGCCCGCGTAAATCCACCTATGGATGTTCTAAAAGTAACGTAGTGTATTTTTTTTTACTACAGTATCTTAGATTAACGCATGTTCGGAAGTGTACATGCAAGAAGATCCATTATTAAAAGAAGAAGAAGAAACAATATTGCTTCAATCATGGATGAAAATAATGTTTTACAGCACATGCCTGATAAAATATGTAATACCTTTGTTAACTATTTTAGATCTATATTCGCCTCTTCGAATACTAACCATGGCAGGCCATTTCTAAGCACTCAATTGCCACAAGACACTTCTGACTACACTTATTCCATACCTGATGAAAAAGAAGTGTTAGAAACCCTCAAAGAAATGAGAAGAAATGCCTCTCCTGGGCCGGATGGATTCAACGTGGAGTTTTACATTGCGACCTGGAATTGGATTGGTAAGGATGTAATGCAACTCATTATTAACTTCTTCCAATCTGGTATCATGCCAGCGCACATAAATGACACACATATTGCTCTGATTCCCAAAAAATTAGTTCCTTTAGTTCCTGCTGATTACAGACCTATTAGTCTTTGTAATGTTATCTATAAAATTATTGCTAAGTGCATTGCGAATAGGTTAAAACCTCATTTGCCAGACTACATTCATCCTACTCAACAAGCCTTTATTGAAGGGAGAAGGATAAGCAATAATATCATTATAGCCCAAGAGATTACTCATTCTTTTGCCCTAAGTGCTTGGAAAGATAAAGCCTTCATGCTTAAAATAGATCTTGCTAAGGCCTTTGATAGGTTAGAATGGAATTTTATTGTTGCTTCTCTAAATAGGAAAGGCTTGCATGCTCACTTTATTAATCTTATACATGCCTGTATTTCTTCCCCTTCCTTCTCCGTTATCATAAATGGTCAGCCTTTCGCAAAATTCAAAAGTGATAGAGGTATTCGACAGGGTTGTCCTCTTTCACCATATTTATTTGTTCTGGCTATTAATGAGCTCTCTATTTCTTTACAAGAAGCTATGAGCGATAATAACTTTGTTGGTATTAAACTTGGCCCTACATGTCCTGCTATACACTCCTTACTTTTTGCTGATGATCTTATAGTCTGTGGTCAAGCAACAGAGCAGGAAGCTTTAAGAATGAAGCACATTTTGCAAAACTTTTGCAGCCTTTCGGGTCAAATTCCGAATTGGACTAAATCAGGTATTCTCTTCAGTAAAAATGTCCATCAAGCTGATAGAGGTATTATAAAACATATTTTCCATGTCCCTGATATTGATAATAATTTTATCCACCTGGGACATCCTCTTATCATTCCTGGGAAAAATAGAAATGAAGCTTACAATTTTGTGCTTGACAAGTTTCGATTTAAACTTACTACTTATAAAGCTGATCATCTCTCTCATGCTGCTAGACTTGAGCTTATCAACTCTGTTTTCTCTTCCATACCTGTTTATTACATGTCCAATATACTCTTCACGAAAAAATTCATTGCAAAAATAAGAGCCATTATCAGGAACTTTTGGTGGACAGGTATTAGGGGAGAAACAAATTCTAGAAGTCTTTGTTTAAAAGCCTGGAAAGACATTTGTTGTCCTAAGAATGAAGGTGGGTTGGGGATAAGAAATCTCCAAGCTATGAATCAAAGCCTTATTCTCATGACAGCTTGGAGAATTGCTGATAATAAAGATAATTTTCTCTATTCAGTACTTAAATCAAAATATTTCCCTGACTCTTCTATTTGGAGGCCAAACATTAATGCTCCCAAATCTGCTTTCTGGTCCTCTGTTCTAAAAGTCCTTCCTATCCTTAAAAATCACTCTTTCTACCAGATATCAGCAGGGAATATCTCTATTTGGAGCTCACCATGGTGTGAGGGTTGGTCTAATGTTTATGATGCCTTGATTATTCAGGAAAATGGTTATAAATATCCTGCGCAGGTAAAAGATCTATGGAGGAGTGACAAAAAAGAATGGAATACCATTCTAATTGATACGTTGTTTCAAGAACCTCTAGCATCTTGCATCAAGAGAACACCCATAATTGATGCTCAGGAGGAAGATCTTCTATGCTGGAAACTCACTCCAGGAGGGAAGTGTAATTCAAAAAGTGCCTACAAAGCGTGCCTGAACAGACTCCATGAAGAAGGTGTACCCAAACCTGCTCAGGTAAGTGCTCAAACATTAAATCTTCTCAAACTCATTTGGAAAAATAAACAGATGACGCCTAGAGTCAAAACCTTCGGTTGGAGACTTTTGAGAAAGGCTATGCCGACAAGTGCTAGAGCAGGTAAAATTTCTCGACACATCAGTAAACTTTGTGCCAGATGTGGACATGAAGAAACTGATATTCATCTCTTCTTCCTTTGCCCGTATGCTAGAGCAGCCTGGTTCATTAATCCTTGGTTTCTTAATATTGAACACATACAAAACTTGAACAATTCGGTCACTCAAATTATCACTAATATTCTGGGAATGAACCATCCTTACGGTTCTATTCAAAACATTTTTACTTTCCTGTGGTGTATATGGAAGGCTAGAAATGACTGTCTGTTCAACAAAAAAGATAAACACCCTTCTCATATTTTATATATGACTAATGCTATTAACCAAAACATGGAGATGTTTAATATTGTGCAGGATTCCATAGAAAAAAATTTGGTTGCAGGATCCAACCAAAAGCAGAACAAGAAAGGAAACAGGCAGGAAGGCAAGAGGTTGAGTCAAGGACAAACTATCAAATCAGATGTTATCATTCCAGGGAACAAGATTTATTCTGATGCGGCTTGGAAAACAAACAAAATACCAGGAGCTACAGGAAGGATCTCTACAGGGCTTGGTGTTTACTGCCACTTAAACAGACGCTACTTTGAAGAAAAAGTTCTCATTCAAGCTTCTGTTAAAAATACATCCCCCTCTCCTTTGCATGCAGAAGCCTTAGGTTTAAATCTGGCAGCACACATTGCGAGAAATACTGGTATCCAAGAAGTCAATTTCTTCACAGATAATCTCACACTTGCCAGAGCAGCTGCGTCCAACAGCATCTCAGGTGATCATGTACCATGGGAACTCCGACATCAGATTGCAACTTACCAGAAAGCATCAAGAGGTTTAGCTGCAAATGTTTATCACATCTCCAGGGATCTCAACAGTATTGCTCACGACTGCGCACAACAGGCAATCAGACAAGACAGCTCTTTGCCTATCTTTAGTTGCTCTAATTCAGCTCACAAATCTGTAGACAATTGCCCATTTGCTCTTACTCTTTCCCATTTTTCTGAACAAGGGATTGTACTACATGTTGTAAACTGTCTATGAGCTGAATAAAATTTCGGCGCCCCCGGCGCCACCAGTTGTTCAAAAAAAAAAAAAAAAGGTTTACGGAATGTCCACTTTGCTACCCTAACGAGAGGGCACCCAAGGGTACACAAAGTTTCGATTTGCGGAATTGTCCAACTTTGCAACCCTAACTCAAGTTTTTGTGCATTCCTAACACAAAGTTTCGACCCGTTCAGTCTAACTGGCTGACAGCGCCTGCTGGAAAATTCTCCCAAGCGTACCAGGTTACTGTATGTCACGCTGTCATCACAAAAGAGGAAAACAACGGCATTCCAACTTACATGTTTGCGCCGGAGTAGATGGTACAATTTGTCAAGCAGAATCCAGTGGCTACATTTCACAGAACTCGCCGGAAAAGAACAAGAAAATGCTACTGTAACTGCTCTTTTTTTTACATGTTCCACACAAGGGGAATTGACCAAATTCAGCAGCTTTGATGAGGTATATGGTACACTGCACTGCAGGCATGCGTAGCTGGTGCAGAAGAGCTCTATGAAAGACTGAAAACTCAGCAGGATCCTCATCTTTTTCTCAGCACAATTCATCCAATGGCATTTCCATTACATCAGGTAGCACAACCGGGCACAACCCCGAGAGTTTGTCAACACTGACACCTCCTAGTACGTCTTATATAATCCCATCAGAGGCTTCTCCCTGTCTTCAACTCGTTTCCTCGCCGCCTCCCGCGCTCTGAGGGCCGCTTCTTCCTCCTTCGTGACCACCTTGGGCTTCTTCTCCTCTCTTTTTCTCTTGTTAGCAGCAACACCAGATGGAGCGCCCTTCACAGCTCTCATCGGGTTCAGTGGTTTTGTGACCACCAAACCTGGAGCTGGCCCTCCTTTGATACTCGAGATAACTCCGCCACCACCAGGTGGTTTCGCTTGCGAAGTTGACGATTGTGCAACATCAGTTTTGGAAGTTTCCACCGACTTGTATGCCTCTTCCTGGGTTACCCATTTGCCTGCTCAGCGAAAGAAACATAAATCTATGAATTATAACAAAGAACATTTCTGGTAAGCATGAAAGGACAAATACGAAATACAGATATCTGTGTCTGCTTAAAGGATGTACCTAAACCATCAGAATAATAGAATCCAGAGTTTGAGTCGTAGTAAAGTCCAGTAGATTTATCATGATAATACCCTGTAGTTGAGTCGAATACCCATCCTGCAGAGACAAGATTTCAAACATGTTAACCAACACAGATAAGACCTTCAAAATGACATCAATGAATTGTTAACAATCTCGAAAAAATATGCTTTGGCACAGTGCAACATTATCAGATTTTCCATCAGTCCATACAGAGTATACTTCACAATCTTCTTTATTATTAAGGTTGAATTGGTGAATGCCTGGTGTCACACAAACAATATGAGCTCAAAGTCCCCCATTGGCCCATTTTTTCCTAGGCCCGAAGTCCCCCAGGCCCATTTGAAATCTCCATCGAGGCCCTGGCCCAGAACGACACATGTTCAAATTAATCACATGTGGCAATCCGATTAGGTTTCCATCACCTATCTTATATATCTCTCTCTCTAACACGTCTTGAAAACACCGTGTCCCTTCTCCATGGTATCATGTACTCTTGTATCCAAATCACCAAAGGCCAGCTGGAAAGAAGGCGTCGGTGTTGTGAGAGAAGTGGATGAGAAGGCAACAGAGAGTGGGCGAGGATGACGCCCTGCATGAGCCATGATACATCAATCACATACTGACACCGGCGGGCGTACGTGTCTCATGTAACTTCCATCGCCTAGGTTTCAGACACGGATCGACACTTCTCCAGCCTGCTGCTGCAGTGCCTTGTTCTCACAGTAATCAACCACGTGAACATGAGTCTTTTTCGACTCTTCAGTTCCACGATTTGACTAGGTAGTTTATGTTTTTGTGTAAAGAGAAAAACATAACTATGCATAGCCATTTTAGTAGTCACGGCTATGCAACTATATGGAGGGAGTAGTCGTTGCATAGAGAAATAACATTCAGAGCATGTTGCAATCAACTTTCAACTAGAGTTTGGTATATTCAACTTGTGTCGCAAAATAAAATAGCCTTTTAAATTAAGTAGTGCAGGTGTATGTGTTTTGCTGTTTTGTAGGCTGTAACTATAGTACAGATGTTCTGCTAGTTCATACTATGGAATCTGCACAGAGGAAATAACTGCCTGCTTAGTATTACTGGCAGATAGTCTTCGCTATCGTCGATGAGATTTCCATTCTCGGTCCGGTGTTTCTACACAATATGTTCCCCTTCGAGAGGTTCATGGGAGTCTTAAAGAAATATGTCCATAACCGTGCTAGGCCAGAAGGAAGCATCTCCAAGGGCTATGGAACAGAGGAGGTCATTGAATTCTGTGTTGACTTTATTCCTGACCTTAAGTCGATTGGTGTTCCTGAATCGCGGCATGAAGGGAGACTAAGTGGAAAAGGCACACTAGGAAGGAAATCAATGATATGTAGGGACGGGATTTCTTTGACTCAAGCACACTACACAGTTCTACAAAGTTCCACCTTGGTGGCTCCGTATATCGGTGACCACAAGAACTTTCTACGCTCCCAGAACCTGGGGCAGTCGAACGGTTGGATTAGACGTGAACACATGTCGACTTTCGGCGGTTGGTTGCAAAAACATCTCATGAATAACAAAGATATTGAAGATCAGCTGTACTTGCTGGCCCAGACACCATCTTCAACTGTAGTGACTTTCCAAGGGTACGAGATAAATGGGAATACATTTTACACGATCACCCAAGATAAAAAGAGCACCAACCAAAACAGTGGTGTCCGATTTGATGCAATAATGAATGAAGGCCCAAATGACACATATTATGGTAATATAGCCCAAATTGTCTTGTTACTGGTAGAACCCGAATTCATATATTAACCACCAGGCCACATGCTAAATTGTTGGACAACTAGACACTTTGCTGGGTACAGTTCGTGAAAAATACACCTTTACTAACTTGCAGCTAGCTAAATTTCAATGGTGATTTTAGAGTCAGTAATTGAAATGCTGTCTTAGCTGTGCCCTATCAAATAAGAATTTATTGAGATGTTCTAGTAAGGACGTTTGGCTTGCACGAATAAAAAGAAAGTTGGATATAGTATTGAACCAGCTAGGAAGATATATTCAAATGGTTAATTTAAGGATAAGAAACAAGTGGGACTTGAAAAACTGACGATAAATATCGGGTTCTTCCTTGGTTCAGCAATCACATTCCCCTGCTGTGATGTGGCCATCTAGCTGGGAACTAAGGAAGTGAACAACTAGAATCAGTAGGAGAAAAGTCAGCAAGGTAACGAAAGCTCGAGGAGATGCTAAAAATAGATCATCTATTTTATGCTACACGATGTGACTATGCACATAATGGTAAAAACAAATTGACAAAAAAACACAATGGTAAACTAAGGACGGAATGCAACAGGTATTCAGGTATCAAAGAAATCAACCTTCTCCAGGTGCTGCAGAACTGTCACCATCCATGTTTCTCTGGTTATTCTCTAAATCTTTCTGGTAACTCTTTTTAGCTTTCTGCATAGAAATAAAATAAAATATAATCAGGCATGCTGCCTCCGCAACTCAGGACAAACTGCAACAGAATACATCAAGCAAATATTTAAGACGGAAAGTCTGTGCTGTAAGAATGTAGCACCATATTTTCCGTTTACAAATCCAGTTCACATGAGGTACTAATGTCATGGCTGGACTTAACTGATAGATAGCACTAAATATAAAAATACAGAAAATTAAGGACTTACAGCTTCTATCAGCTGGAGGGCTTTAGCTGCTTGCTGCTGCTCCTTTTCCTTAGCAGCACCATCCTTTTGCATAGTAGACAATCTTTGGGTGACATTGTCCTTGTGCCGTTTGCCAAGTTCATGCGTTCTGATGCTGAACGGATTGTTTGATATGAAAATTTTACACAAGTCGCACCATTTGTTTCCTTGGCTCACCCAGTACTGAAACAAGAGAGGAGAAGTTATTAGTCCCAAAGTTTAACTTGAATAACTGGATGTTCAAGAGCATGACAGATTAATAACACAACAGCCAGCACAAGATTGCAGGTAAATTTTCGAAAGGTCCTTAAAGTCTAGACGGATGAAGTGCCATCATGGAAGATGCCAACACGGAACCACATCACAGGGCATTAGTTCTGAACTGTCTGCAGTTCGGCCTCCCAAAACTAAAGCCCTCCTTCTTCGCAACTGAACCATGCACAATCAAGGAACCTAACCCTAATTCTTCGAGAACCCCCACGAGACCAAAAGCTATACAGCCGCCGCGCGAGGTCCCGAGTCAATCAGCTAGCTAGCCCAGCAAAAACACGATTCTTATGCGAAGGGCGTGGCATCAACCGCAATAAGCACCGGGCTACGCCCAAATCTGTGGGCGTGAATCTCGCAGCCCCGGAAGGGTGACGCACGGCCTTAAATTTCGCATGAGGAAGTGAGATCGAGGAGTACCTCCGTCATGGTGAGTGAGCGCTCCGCGCGATTGGGTCGTAGAGCTTCGTCTCCGGGGAGGTCGCCGGAGCAGCGGCCGAGAAGGGTTTGATTTTGGGGGGATGCCGGTCGGGGTCGGGTAAGCCTTGGAGGCACTCGAGAGGAAAAAAAAAATCGCTCCGGGTGTGTCTAAGTTCGATTATTTGTTTTCAAACTGTATCGGGAATCGTAGTACAATTTAAACATACTATAACATTTTTAAAATATTGATATATTTTTTTAAATGCACATGCTATTAAAGATGCCTTAAGCTTGATGATCACAAATAAATGCATCAATACCATTATTTCCAAAATTCATTGGCACATTTTTCTTTCAAAAGTAGCACATGCTAATGCTTTTCCCGCTCTCTAACCTTGTTCGAGAATTTTGTTGGGGTCATACACTTGTTCGACAGTCTCTAACAGTACATATACAACAACGAGAGTGGGTGAGATGGAATGACCAACAAGCAGGAACCTGCGAAACTTTTCATGCCAAAATAATCCCTCCCTGGGTGCCATCCGCATGGGGGAAAACCAAATCGGTAAAATCAGCACCACCACATTTTTTGATAATTTCCAAATCTAAAATTTATAGCTTTGACTCTTGCAAACAAACTATTTCCACGTTGAACTTATGCACAACTACTAACACGACGATACGATGGGCTGGATTGTTGAGCCCCCAAACATTCCACACTAACAAATTGCTATTCATAAGGAAACCTGATCACCGAAGACGTTGCAAGGAGGTAGTCAGCGTGCAAGCTGGGCTCCCTTGGCTTTGGCTCACTTGGAGAGTGCGGTCAGCGCATTGATCTGCAGCAGCGAGAGTGGCTCGTCGATCAACGCATGCTCGTTCCTTGGTTGGGTCAACATCGGTCCATCGTGCTGGCCATCCTGGTCAGCGGATTGTGGCCTAAAGGCATGTCCTCATGCTGGCTTGACTTTGCTGCTGCTCCAACTCGCCCCAGACGATAGATGCGCGCGTCAAAAAGAAAACGGCAGCTACATGGATCTCGAGCCATCGGTCTTCTTCTCCAAAGCTTGTTTTCTATCTTTACATCTACTAGTTGAATATCCGTGCGTTGCTACGGCTTCTCAAATTTTATCGTCGCACATATAAACATAATGCACATAAACATTTACATGTATAAAAGGATACCATATTATTATAAAAACAATGAGGTTCTTCTTTGCTTAAAATGTAATTTGATGAAAATTCATTGCTTAACACCATATGCGTAGAAATAGGTATGAAAACGAAGTGGAGACGGACAAAAGTGGGTGTTTTCATTCCTTTTTTGCGGAACCAAAAACAAATACATAAACCTCCAAAAACAAAACAGATATTGTCAGAAATAGATACATAACTACTATATTAAACCTTAACAACTTCCTTTTTTCTCAGAATTTTGAGATGATTTGAGGATTAACATGGTGGTAACACGTAATCTAATAGAGCCCAGAGAAATTTCTGTGTACACTTTAAGTACTCTGTAGAATTTTTAGGAAGATTGATACAGTTATTTTTCCTCCTTCGCGCGTGGCTGTAGCCTTGCTAGAGCAGTCAAAGCGGTGCCCACGCCGCTTAACACCGCGTCTGTCACCCAGCCAACTAGCCAATTTGCCCTCCATCTCTCGCGAAGAAAGTCCAAATCACCCCCTTATGTTTCAAACATGGGACGCTAACCCCCCTTATGTTTAAACTGGGACAAAGAACCCCCCTATCTTTGCAAAACCAGGCAAATTACCCCCCTAAGTATGAATTGGCTGTTTTCTCTCCGGTTTTGGACACGTTGGACTCCTGTATTGGTACACGGTGGCATGGTTTAGCCGGACCAGATCCTTACCTGGGCGAGATGCACCTGGGCGAGCCGCACCTGGGCATAATTGCCGCGCCGCACGTCACCACGCTCGTCGCAACTGATCGCCGCCACCACGGCCCCTCGCACCTGACGGCCGCGACGACGGCGACGAGGCCAGGAGGTGATGGCCGCGCTCCTTGGCTCCGTCGTCCTCTTCCCTACCGAGCCCGCTTCCCTGCTTAGCCCTCATCCGTGCCGAGCCCTGACTCCGTTCTGTTGATGCAGCGGCGGTTCGTCCTTGTGCTCCAACTGCTGGACGACGGCGCCCTGGACAGCGTCGACGGCGGAGGACCGGCGACATCATCTTCTGCATGTATTGCGCCGCCGAGAAACAGGTCAGATCATCTTGTCCATGTATCCCTCTTTGCAGCCTGAACAGATCCTGTCAAAAAGGAGAGGCTTTTGAAGTTCAGTAAATTCAGTTAGTGGAGATAGTTAAAGTTTCGATTTTTTTGTTCATGGATGTAGGATGGAGTCATTGTGTGTTCGATTTCACTATCGAGGGAGGATGGAGTACCATGGTGGTGAGTGGGAATACATAGGAGGGAGAAGTGGCATGTCTACAATACCCGTTTCGAACCTGTCACTTACAAAGTTGAAGGGCCACCTTAGTGATCATATCAGCATTTGTCATGAAGATTTGGAAGAGACAAGTCTGAGTTGGAGACTAATTGAAAAGGATCGAAATTTGAAATTCATGTGTAGTCTTGGGGATGATACAAATGTCAACAATATGGCTCGGCATGTGACAAAATCAGCAGATGGGTTTGTTGAGATTTATGCTATAATGCCAGAGAATGCGACACTTGATAGTTCAGAGGAAGCAGAAGAAGAGGCAGTTGAGCAGCGAGGATTTGGAGAGGAAGAATTTGGAAAGGAGTATGACATTAACCTGTATGAAGTGCAGCAAGAGCAACTCCAAGAAGATCAGCATGTTGAGCTTGAGCACCAAGAAGAGCCAAGACAAGAAGACCAACTTGAGTATGAGCAGCAACAAGGGCAGCCAAGACAAGAGGACCAACTTGAGTATGAAATTAACCAGTATACAGTGCAGCAAGAGCAAATCCAAGAAGAGCATCATGTTCAGTATGAGCTGCAGCAACAAGAGCATCATGGTCAGCTTGAGCAGCAAGGAGGGCAGCTAATTGACCTAGTTGATAAGCAATTTCAGCACCAAGTCCAGCAGAACTTATCAAGGAAATTACCAGTTGTGAGGGCAGCAAGTAAGGAGAAGGGCAAGAAAATTCAGGCTGTCAGTGCACATGAAGGAGAAGATGGAGACAGTTCAGATAGTGATTATGTAGATGTTCATGAAGAAGATAGTGCAGATAGTAGTGCTGATGATGAAGAGGCTTGTTGTTACAGAAAACAAGCGCAAGATCTGAAGAATATGCTGAAAAGAAGAATGCTAGGAGATGAGGAGCTGAAACCAACCAAAGTGCCAGAAGAATTCATAGTTCCTGAAAATTTTGGAGAAGAGGAAGATGGAAGTGATTGCTTCGACACTGAAGATGAACTTTCATACGACGAAGACAGTGATGGAGTTGTAAGAACAAGGAGAACAAAACACAGAGTTTATGATGAAAATGCAGAGGTGAAAGAGTTTGAGGTTGGTCAAGCATTCCATGATAGCAGACAGTTCAAGCAAGCACTTGTCAATTATGGATTAAAAGAACGGAAGCACATAATATTTCCAAAGGATGAGAGGACAAGAGTGTTAGCCAAATGCAGTTGGGTTGGTTGCAACTGGAGAATATATGGGTCACTAGTTCCCAGTAGGTCATCATGGTTCACAGTGAGCAGGTACAATAATGTGCACACTTGTGTACCAAGGAGGGACAATAAGTTGGTTACTAGCACAGTAATAGCAGACAAATACTTTAGGGAGATCAAAGATAATCCAGGTTGGAGGATTGAGAAGATGCAGGAGGCAGTGCTCGAAGATTTGCTAGCTGATGTAAGTGAATCAAAATGCAAGCGAGCGAAAAGGATAGTTATGGAGAGGATTGTTGACAGAACAAATGGAGAATACAGTAGAGTGTATGACTATCATATGGAACTGGTAAGAAGCAATCCTGGAAGCACAGTGGCAGTGACATTAAACCCTGATGAAACCGACAAGCCTGTGTTCGAAAGAATGTATGTCTGCCTAGAGGGTTGCAAGAGAGGTTTTCTTGCTGGCTGTCGGAGAGTCGTCGGGCTTGACGGATGTTTCCTAAAAGGTGCATTTCGTGGAGAGATCTTGTGTGCCATTGGCAGAGATCCAAACAACCAAATGTATCCAATTGCATGGGCCACAGTTGAAGGAGAAAATCATGACAGCTGGTACTGGTTTTTGTCACTACTGCAGAAAGACATACATATCAATAACCAAGGTGATGGATGGGTTATAATATCTGATCAGCAGAAGGGCCTTATTAAGGCCGTCAATGAGATAATACCAGAGGCTGAACATAGAATGTGTGCAAGACATATCTATGCAAATTGGAGAAAGAAGCACAGAGACAAGGCATTCCAAAAACCTTTTTGGGCTTATGCTAAGTCTAGTGATAAAATCCAGTTCAACTACAATAGGGCTAAGCTAGCTCAGAAAACACCTGATGGTGCACAGGATATGATGAAGACTGCTCCTCAGCATTGGTGTAGAGCCAATTTTAGGCTTGGTTCCTACTGTGATTCCGTCGAAAATAATCTATGTGAGTCATTTAACAATGCAATTATGAGAGCGAGATTTTTTCCGGTAATATCTTCAATGGAAATCATGAGGAGAAAGGTTATGGCTAGAATAGCAGAGAACAAGGCGAAGTCACAAGGTTGGGCTGGCACCATATGCCCCAACATTTTCAAGAAATTAAAGTTAAATATCAAAAGATCCAATGTTTGCACAGTACTGTACAATGGAGTTGATGGATTTGAGGTTATGGAACGTGAAGTTAGAAGGTTCACTGTCAACTTGGAGAACTTTACATGCAGCTGCAGATACTGGGACCTTTCTGGTCTGCCATGTTGCCATGCCATTAGTGCTATCTACACTGTGAACAAAGAATTAGATGATTTTATTGCGCCTTGTTACAGGATTGATCTGTACGACCAGGTGTACAGTCATGTGTTGCAACCAGTTGAGGGGAAAGAAAACTGGCCAGTAGCTCCAAATCCTAGGCCTTTTCCACCTGCTAAAAGGAATGTGACTGGAAGGCCTCAAACAGAAAGAAGAAGAGAAGAGCAGGAGAAACCAAAGGGCAACAAATTATCGAGAAAAGGGTGCATAGTAAGATGCTCAGCTTGCGGAGGCGAAAACCATAACAAAAGGAAATGCACAAGTAATCCAGATGTTGTGAGGGAACATGCCGAAAAGAAGCGAGCAACTAAGAGTGCAAGGAAAAAGCAAGATAAAGCAACAACAGCTAAGGTTTGTACAGAAATAAACCAAACATATGCTATCTTCCATGCTACTTATTATCATGATATGATACTAATTTTTATTGCTACATGAATCTACTTCTACTACCCATCAGCAAGAAAGACATGTACTGTATGTAGAGAAGAAAGCAAGATCAAGGAAGAAACCTGTTGCCAATGTCAACCAAGCTGCTCCTGCCCAGATGCAGCAACCTCCTGCCCAGATGCAGCAACCTCCTGCCCAATTGCACCAAGCTCCTGTCCACAGACCTTTTGTACCACCAAAGAAAAAGCAAATAGTTGCAACTGATGCACCAGGGCAGTCTACTTCTCAGCCAGTTAGTCAAGAATCTTATGCAACCCAAATTCCAAGAAGTAGAAGAAGAGAAACAATTTCTATGTCTGATGTTGTGACAGAACAAGTGCCAAAGAAAGGAAGACTCAAATGGTACATGTTGGGCAATGAAAACAGAGGACAAGGTGTAGATGCAGAAGAGTAGTTGCTACATGTTGCCAGAGCTGGAATTATTTGTATGCAGTTTACTACATGTTGTAGATGCAGAAGAGTACTTGCAGTTTACTTCTTCAATATTTTGAAACTAGTATAACAATGTAGTTTACTGTCTGCAGTCTACATGTATCAATTTACTTGCTATATTTTGAAAATAGTATAATAATGCAGTTTACTGTATCCAGTATCCATCTTGAATAGTTTTAGTCGGATACTTCTGGAACTAGGACATGTAGAAATTGAAACTAATACCTATATTACAACATAACATAGGTAGTACTCAAGAGATTATGACAATCATTTCACATGTATTGCCAGCAAAAGCTTCCAACATTACATAGCTATTCTTAGTACCACACTACCACTACACAGTACTGATCATCTCCACAAAAGGCTGCTGCATTGCAAGGCTGCTTCTTACCAGTTCCAAAAGGACACTACATTACTACATTGCTACATGTACTGATCACTACATGCATTGCAACAAACCACAGTACCACTACACATGTACTAGGCATTCATCCAAAAGGACACTACATTACTACATTGCTACATTGCTACATGTACTGATCATCTCCAAAAGCTGACTTCTTCATCTTCTGGAATTCGACATGCTCCTACTTCATGGAGTCCTACTGGCCACCTGCATTCCATGGAATCGGCACCCCAAGCTGGGTAGCTGGGTACTCCATACTTTTCGCCAACAAATGAGCCAGTTCAACAATCGAAAGGAACCTCAAACCAATCCCTGGAACATCTACAAACTTGCAAACTTCAATCACCTCCGACATATGCTCCGGTTCACCCCCGCCCTTGGCAGCACCAGCTCTGTATGCCGCAATGGTGGCCGTCGGCATCTCCACCAACTGACGAACCTTGAACTCGGAATCCCAACGAATGATAAGCTCCATACCTCTGCGCCTGCACGCCACCGCCAGACGCTTCAAATCGAGCGTCGACCGAGGCGGAAACATCTCCTCCTGCTCCGCCCCCGCCATGTCCAGCAACACCGCTGCTGCTTCCTCCATCTCCTGCCCTTCTTTCAACGATGGAGGCTGCAGGTACATGCGCCGGAGGATCTCCATCGTCGGGCTGCTGTAGCAGGGATCGACGATTTGGGTGGTCTATGGGTGGATTAGGTGGAAGAATCGGCGACGGGTTGGAGGAAATCGGCGATGGCGGAGGAAACCGGCGACGGCGGCCGGGGGATTTTGGCGACGGCGGCCGGGGGATTTTGACGGGACGAGGCGAACGGGGCGCGTGGAGGAGAAGGGGACGGATTTGTGCGACGGGTCAACGCTGTCGCTGGGGGGTTATTTGCACCCTGTCCACCGTGGCCTTTTCCACCCTGTCCACCGTGGCCAATACCGGACACAAATCCACTTAAGGGGTAATTTGCCCGGTTTTTCATAGTTAGGGGGGTAATTTGACCCAGTTTTTAGTTAGGGGGGGTTAGCGTCCGAGACATGATACTTAGGGGGGTGATTTGGACTTCTTTCCATCTCTCGCACTCTTCTATTTCATTTTCTCCTTTTCTCCCCATGGCTGCCATGGTGCCCTGCTCCCCTTCCTGGCCACAGCCAGCGCCGCCACTTGATGCCGCACGCTCCCCCTCCTTTTTCCGTTTCCCTACCACCGCACTGTGCCCCTACGTGCGTGCTCTGTCTATTCCCCATCAGCATGTGGCCTTGCCATGGCATCGGGGCGGGGGGCGCGCCGATCTGCGTGCGGCGTTTGGGGTGGCGGCGGCGCCGTCGGCGTGGAGTTGGGCCGCCAAGAAGGGAGAGGGGCGCATCCTTTCTATTCGCCATGAGCAGGCGGCCCACGCCATGGCATCGGGGCGGGGCGCGACCTTGGTAGGCAGCTGGCGCGGCGGCGACGCCGTCGGCGTGGAGGCGAGCCGGCAAGCAGGGAGAGGGGAGAGGGAGATAGGCTTCCCTTCCGTCCATGGAGACACAGGGCAGTGGTGGTGGTGGGATCTCTAAGGTGGAGTGGGGGGCGTGGTAGGAGGCGAATGTGGTGGAGCACGTCTGTGTGTCTCTCTCATATGACAATTTTGCAGATCCTGAAGTGGGAGGTCTGATAGCGAAATTTCCGGTCAAGATATGCTCCCAAATCCTGCGTGCAAGATCTGACTGGAGCCCTTCAAGACCCATCTTCAAGGTAATAATCCCTCAATTGGCATCTACATATTCCCTTAATGTTCCTGTGTTATTTTGTTTTGTTGTTCCAGATGGCTTATGTGGTTATTTTGTCTTAGTTTGAAGATTTCAGATGAAGAGATATCGATGGAGTGGCGACAGTGACCCCACCAGCCTCTCTCCATGCCCAGTCGCGGCCTACCCGGCCCACCAGCCTCGCCCCATCGTTCCCCACGGCCGCCTCAACAGCGGCGCCTCACGATCCGACCAGCACCACATCTGAGAGCCGTGTGAGGAGGCTGGAGATTATGCGGCCGCTCGGAGTACAGGAGGTGCGGGGGCGACCAAGGCCACTAAGGTTTGCTCCGGTAGTCATGCACATGAGCGGAACAGCGTCGTGGCGGTGGCGAGTCTTTGGAGGGGAATGAGACGGTGTTGTACCGACGAGCAGCAGCATGTGAGGACTTTGGAGCTCGCTGAAATCGTGGTTACGTCGGTGGATCAGAGGGGAATCGACGCGAGGAGACCGACGCTATGCCTACCAGTGAAAAGCGGCTTCAGAGGAGTTCTGAGATGGATTATCTGTACCTCATGGTAGAGGTTCCATTCATGCAAGCATCACGAGACATGGGTATCCCACCGGTGCAAAACAAACCGTCCTACAACCATCTTTCATTTTGTTTATGCTATGGATTAAGTGGCAAAACAGCATCGTTAATCTATCAGGCTGAGTATGCATCTGGTTTGTAGAAATAAAGGTTAGCTGGTTCTCAGCGCTGCAAGCTGATGGGCTGCCAGGCGATGAGGTGAGTGCCTTACTTCTTGACCGGCTAGCAGATTTAATGGTTTAAGTAAAGTTTCAAATGCAGACTAAGATACTGAAATTATTTGCAGTCCAAGGTCTATTCTCAGCCTCCTTATGAACTGCGGTGACATCATTTGAGTTGCACAGAAATACAAATTACCAAAGGCATCTAAATCAAACGTCACGTCGTAATCAATGCATGGAACAACTTCAATCATTGCTAGAAGATGCACAAACAGATGAGGCTTTACGTGTTGTTAGGGATGTTAAGTCTAATGACTTGGGGTTCTGCTCCATATATGCGTTCAATTAACATTGTATGCAGTATTCCTTCAGTTTCCCCATTCAGAACCTTGAGCAGTGGTGATGATGCATTCAGGAAAACACTGGATAGGGATCATGTACTTTTCCTAGAGATTTGTCACAGTTTGTTGTTCTACTTCGCTGCTTATTTATAGCTCTAGATTATGTTTTTTTGGTTGGTCAAGAAAGACTACCATAGTTTACAAGTTTGTCATTTTGCGGTGTACACATGCCTGTTGTGGGTACACATCGGTATGTGTGAGAAATATTGCTACAACTGCCATAAGTATTACTGTTATCATCTCTAGATGATCCGGATGTCACAAAAGGAGGCTATCTTTTCTACCACTGTAAATGCCCTATCTGAAATTTATGTTTTTCAGATAATGTTCATTATAAATTGTACCAACGAGAAATTACATTTTCTTCTGTCTTGGGTATATATATACTTTCTTGCTACTTATGTGAGTAAAGAGAAATTTTTTGTAGTGTCATAGTTTTGAACGAACAGTTCTTTGATTTGGGTTCCTCATCTGATATATGTGGTTCCTTTATGTGTGACCAGAAAATTAAATCGGCCATGGATTGGATTCAACTGAAATGCACATATTATCTCCTTATTCAAATGCGGCTGCAAGTTCTTCTCCATCCAGAAGAGTATTGGGGAGCTGAAATTGATGTGATTATATACTGCAAGAAATTATTTATGTTTCTTAGTGCTCCAGTTTTCCGAAGCTTCTTTAGTTAAGAACCACCTCTTAACTTAATATTTCTCTTTCCTTTGACTTCAGAAGTTAAAGTATGTTCTTAACGTAATTCCTCTATTGCTTTTGACTTAAGAAGTTACTACGGTTCTTAACTTAGTTCTCTTACATTTGACTTGAGTAGTTGAATTCTGTTCTTGATTCCTTGGAAGGCGTTAGTTCTTTCTCCGTTTGTGTGACCATGGAGAACTTATATCAACCAACCAATTACTTGGTTCTATATTTTGCGCCCATGTTCTATTATTTGTAATTTTTGTATCAACCAAAGCACTAAGTTGCATGGAAATCAGCTGTCCACTCATGTTGTTTCTGAATCTCTATCATCTCATGAGGGCCGGGGAAATGATGATACTGATGTGACTACTGACACATTTACTGCAGGTATGTATCAAGCAAGTTTTCCTACTGTCACAATTTAGGATGCTGGTGATATAAAGAAAATAGTCTACTCATTTGTTAAACCTTGCTGACATCAAATATGAGCGTAATAATTCCTTCCTGAACATACAATATGCAATCAAGCAGAGGAAATAGGAAATTAAATATAGAGTAGTTGCAAGTAATGCACACCTTTTTGCGTCAGGTTTATATGTTTATCTTGTGGCTTGGACACCTTAATGTGCATGCCTAGAAACAAGCATGCTATGCGTGCTTTTACTTTTGCCTGGGCACGACTGCATCTTCGCTTGCCGTTATGTCATGGTAACCTTCAGTGTGCCGTTTGTTTAGGATTTTTTTTTATTTTCCACCGATGAATATATATTTATATGTACTAACAAAGATTATTGAGATATATTATATTTCTACCATTAAAGATATGGATTCTACGTCAGGGTAGTCCATCTAGCATGGAACCGAGCTAGGTTCTTTTACTATGTTCACAAGAGAGTATAATCTCTTTGAGAATTAATAAGCTTTGAGTTTCATGCAACAAACTATTCGTTGGGTTTCCTTACATTTTACCTATTTTTCAGTAACAAAAGATGGGATTGCATGTGGAATAAGCCAAATCAATTGATTTGTAGTTATTTGCCATCTCTCTTGCTTTGATTTCTCATTTGGCAATAAATTTGTTGGTTGTTGACGACAATGCATGCTCTTTGCTTCTTACGTTTTCAATGTATTGTCCAACTAACATTACATACTTTGCGGAGTTCCAAGAGGCAACTCCCATATTTCAATGTATTGTCCAACTAACATTACATACTTTGAGATTAGGTGGTACAGATCATATTTTGTTGTCTATCTGTGGTTTTGCTGTATATTTGTGGTTTGCGCTGAATCCTTTTTCTTATGGAAACGGTTGGCATGTGGATTTATGGGTGGTTCATGTTCAAAGCTAGCTCTGCAAGGCAGACATAATTTGCACTCTGAACTTGAGACGATTATAATGTTCTGTTTGAGTACATATCGCTATCTAGAGATGTTGCAGACATTCTGCGGTCCCATGTAAATTATTCATGTATGTGCATTTCAATATGTATATGCTATGCACTCAGTTAGTTAATGTCTTTTGCTCCCATTAGTTTCAGGATATATTTCGAGCTGACGAGATCGGACATCCCAGATCATCTCCCTGCTTCATAGGAGTGCCATATGGTGAGGTTTTATGTGATAACAACACAGGAGCTGCAAGCTTACCTGTTCATTATCTTGATGGTTGCTTCTGAAGCGCACATATAGCTGGGGTATTAGTCAAACAGTTCTGTAACAACATTCTATCTATATAAGTGTCAGTACCGTGTAATCTGTCAGTACCATCCAACTCTCTAGATTTCCCGAACCCTCCTACTGTGAGCATGATATGGACGTTGGGTTTGTCTGATTGCTTCTGCTGGCTAGGTTTAGCCCAGCAAGCTCCCAAATCCCTTTCAGTTGCCGAGGGACATGTAAATTATAAGATATACATTTGTTTTATTCTCCACAATGAACATATGTAACCTGATCTAAACTGCGCAGAGAGTTCGGGAAACTTTGAGCAATATTACTATACACAGCTTATTCCTACTATTTTATGTATCACAACTAACTAACGGGCGTGGCCCGCCACTATGCCAAAACTAATTAACAGGCGTGGCCTGCCACTGTGCCAAACCATTGCAAATGTTAGCCCAAGTGTAAAACTGATCAAGTACCTAGATATCAACAAATCTATTTTATCGATGCCAGTCGCCGCAAATGATATGCCAAATGCTATCTGCCTCCCTACCACTATAGCAAGTATATTTTAATATTGTCTATAACACCTAATTACTCTAGCCACCTCCCTTATTTCGCACATGCTAACTACTTTCATATTGACTGCTTATTTAATGCAGTTCTATGAGCTATGTAACAAAGTTTGCTTATTACCGCTACTGCTTTGCCATTGCTTAACAACACTGGCATGTATACTTTATAACCATCGATATCATTATTTGGCGAAGGAATTGGCTGCCCTAGAGTCACCCACAATTGGTCAAAAGGTACACTTCAACAAAGGGGGAGCTGGGGCCAGCCAAAACTTTGGCCTTCAACCAAACAGACCCATAACTTGGAAGTTGTTAAGGCCAATTTTATTTGTTAAGGCCAGCTTTGACTCAAATCCAAACAGACTCATAACTTGGAAGTTGTCTAAAACCTCTTTGTGCCTACTAAATGTTAAGATGATATGTTTTTTTGTCTTACCACTTCTGGCCAGACAGCGTTCCACAGATCAAGCTAAAGAAGAGCATCATCGGCAAGTCTGTGCCGCCAACATATCACTCCTTGATAAGATCCTCGCCCAGAAAGACAAGTCTGCTAGGACTGCCGAGACATCGCATCTTCCTGAGCAATAGAGTGAGAACCAAAGAAATCCTATTAGCTTTATACAAATGACACCGAGATTGTAGGCATATTATCTGATGGATAAGACTCGAGAGTGGCTAAAATAGAGTTTGTGCATAGAGTTAGAACATTGTGCACCGTGTATTCTAAAAAGTAGCAAGTCTAATGTTGTAGTTTACGTGTTCATGGTCTTTCTCTATGCCCTATCTGTGGGTATCCCATTTACTTGATCCTCAAGGTTAACTTTTTATACATATAATTTTACTGCCTGATGTATCAGATTTAATTATCAATCATCTTAAAATGCAATATTTAAATAAGAAAATATTTATCAGTTTAAGTATGACCTTAAAATTATTGTGACCAACATATTACAAAGTCGGCGCGGCGTGCCGCCGCGCCCTTTCATGCTAGTACCAAATATACGGCGTGAATACCGAGCAATGCGGGTATTGGCCGGAACCAAAGGAATCATTGAATCATGCAAAAAAAAGTCTAAAACATTCAAGCAAGACAACAAAGTTATTTCTTAATTTTAGTGCGGTATCCAATTTACTATGGAATAGGGAAATGTCAAACTATTGAAGTCACTCGAATGCATGAAGGGATTACATGGTCGTCAATTTAGGGAAGATCCGATTTGAAATTTCATCTTGAAAAGTTTATGTAATGGGTATGTTGAATTGGACCGTGCACAGCAACCCTAAAACAGAAATTCCATGTTAGCCAGAAACGGAAATGTTCCACCGGAAAAGGATGTTCCGTTTTCATTTCCGCTTCCACCAATAAAAATATGTTTTTGTTTTCATGTTTCCGTTCCGTTTCCTTTTTCCGTTGAATAGTAGAAAACTTTCCACCCTAGTTTTATCCCTATATAGAAATCAACAACTCAACAATTTTCTCCTATAGGTAAATACCCAACACAACCACGGAAATAATATGCACATACAGGTATCAGTTGGAATATTTTTTTTATTCCACGACAACAGCCAGTCTAGCTCCAAGGACATTGCAACAAAGTTTAATTTTCTTTCTTTTGACCGTCCAAATGCACAAGGGGTTCTTTGCTCCAAACCACGTCGCCTCTCTTTGACCATGAAATAAAAAAATAAATTAAAAAATCCACTTGTGTTACATGTAGTCTGGTATAAAATAAAAAAATTGCAGTGTGCCTTAGATTTCTTGTGTATAATAACAAGCTTGGGTAAAATTGTATGCAACAACATCAGTAACAATGTCTATGCTGGTTCTGGTGTCTTTTTCTCTAAATCACTGCTATATTTGGCAGAAGAGGAATTCTATATTTTGTTGCTTCAGCTACAACCAATATGGCTCATCACTCTTGCAAAACAAAATATGTGTCCCTTGAAAATTGTACCGAAGGGAGTCAGTTTGTTCTTTTCTTGATATCATCTGACTGGAAAAAAACTGAATGCGGAAATTGCCACTTTGTATAATATATCTGAATTTAGTGGCACCAAGTTTGCCCTTTGTCTTCTGTTACCTCCAATATCCATATCCATATTCTATATCTAATATAAGGAAGAATATAAACAGAAACAAGAAATTAAAACCAAACAAAAGCATTAGGCAGCTAGGTTTTTTTTTTCCTCTAGATTATTAGGCAGCCAAACCTGTACGTGCCTCATTCGGGAGGAAGCTTGTGGCATAGATATACCACATGTCCTAGCACACTACCATGCAGGAAACATCTGTATCAATACAAATTGCAAGATGCGTACAATATACATGATGGCCAAAGACAGACATAGCTCCGTACAAACAAGCACATCGCTGATATGAGCATTGGCTGATGGTCGATGCATTTGTAGATAGCAGTTATCGCTGGCCGCGCAAAGAAATAAAATATCCCACGTGCATACTGACTTGATATGAATGCCTGCAAATATATATTATAGGGACATTGAGAGGATTTCAATAATACATATCATTCAAAATTATGCATGTGGATTAGATATTTAGTTTCTAGGGTCTCTACAGAAAAGGAACATTTTAAGATGCTTATGTTGGATGATTAGCATGAGCAGACAAGCATCATTTGATTATAATTTTGTTGAAGAATTATAAGTATTTGCTTAGCATGCTTATCTTCTCTATGACTGTTTTCGTTAATACAATGAAATGCGCAGCACTGATTTCTTGATCCGCCATATTTTCTGCTTCGCGTTAACTGAAATGATGGATTGACTTCTCTAACACGCCAATCCTACAAGGACATGATGCAGAATATAGTGATGCCGGTCCAGAGTCTACACATAGTTCTTTCAAAAAATTCAGTAAGAGCTACAATAATATGAAGAGCAACATCTTGCCGTATAGTACTCTAGCCATAGTTGGTTAGCATCCATTTGGTACTACCTAATTTCTTTACAACAGTATATGAAAAGTATCTTTCAGCAGTGAGCCATTCTGAATAGAGCAATAACAAGCTGACCTCTTCATCCACCCGAGAGCCTCCGGGTCTGCATGAGCAGCGAAGCCGTGTCCTTCTCATCAGTATCCTCTCCTTGGGCCTCTTCTTCAGTTTAGTTGTTGATTCTACCGGCAAGCACGCCACTTGACTCTAGTCCCATCTCACACAACCTCCATTTACTTCTCCTCAATTTGCCCAGCTTTGTTGTATTCTGTAGCCACCCTGATCGAGTCTGTCCAGGAGAGAGCAGGCCAGGGCTGAGTCACACATGCCAAAGGAGGCGTTGGCTTATCCCCTTCCTTGCAATACCTCCTGTTTGGCTTTTGTGTTGTGGTAACACTGATGAGGAGCGGATGGCAGAGGTCCATGGGCGGGGGGAGAAGAAGGGAAGAGTCAGGAAGGAGGGGTGCTACCTCACGAAGGTGGAAGCCGTGGAGTGCACCGCAACCGACGGTCATTTTTTGCAACTGCAATCCGTTGCATCCAAGATGGAGTGACGTGGCGGCGAGCTCGGGAAGGGTTTAGCTGCCGCGAGCCCGCGACCCACGGCGAGGGATGCGCGCTCAGATCCGTCGGTCCTCTCCGCGACCTCACTCCCTTTTTTGCTTTTCTGCATGAACATCACAGCGCATTAAGTCTTGATCGGCAGCATGCTCATGCTCCTTCCGGTAAACACCAGCCAGAAGGACGTGTGTCGATGTCGCGTTGGAGATGCCTCCGGTCACCGTGGCGTCAATGGTGCCCAACCACTGCGCGACCGAGGGTGTCACAGGCATCAGAGCGTGACATGAGGGGGACAATGATGTCGACGATTGCCTTGGGCGCCATCTTCATAGGAGGCAATGGACATGGGGATGTCGTCCTGAATCATAGCATCGCTGTGATAGGAGAGCTTCTCGCTTACTGGGGTCTGCTACATGTCCGGTAGCCCGTCCTACGTACGGCAAGAGGGAGCCATGACAGTCCTTGGCTCCTCCGAGGCTCCAACGTCGCAGCTACTCGGATCCTACGCTGGCACGACAATTCTATCTTGCCTATTCGGATTTTGGAACGTGGTAACGTGGGATTTGAGAGGATCTCGTGTACCATCAAATTTGATGTACACCATCTCACAATTAATAGTCTACCAAATTTAACGTAATAAAGATGATTTGATTAGATTGCTGGCAATTAAGCGCCAATGAGAAAACTGAAAGAAGATTGCGTGCATGATCTTTGTAGCTCTATCATGATATTTGATTGTATTAATAGCAGACTATTTAACGAGGGGAAGGAATATGTGCGCTCATCTCTTTCTTTTTAGCTGCATGCAACGATAAATAATGATAGCCTACTAATTACGGATCAAATTCCGGAAACTTTCAGATCTTGCATTCTATTGCGGTGAACCAATGTGACATCGGATACAATTTAGACGCTCATATATAATAGTAAAGAAAGATATGTGAAAGCAAATTGGGTGTGATTTTTTCCTTTTTTGATGCTGGACGAGATTGATGCTGAACTTATATGTTTCCTTATTGTGTGGTAACTGGATTGATATGCAATAAATATGTTTCTATTTTTTCCGAGCGATGGGAACAATGTTTGATGGATGTTTTTAGGAGATCAACGGTTGAGATTTTCTGAATGTTTGATGTCAAAGTGCACACCATCCCCAACTTCAATATAATATGGGTGTGATTCTTTCCTTTTTTGATGCTGGACGAGATTGATGCTGGACTTATATGTTTCCTTATTGTGTGGTAACTGGATTGATATGCAATAAATATGTTTCTATTTTTTCCGAGCGATGGGAACAATGTTTGATGGGTGTTTTTAGGAGATCAACAGTTGAGATTTTCTGAATGTTTGATGTCAAAGTGCACACCATCCTCAACTCCAATATAATAGTAAAAGATGTACTATAGGTAAAGAGATTCAGTAATATTTTATTAGTCATTGCAACACTTTATTTTGCCTTATTTTTATTAAGAATAGGCTTATGATTTTTTTTGAAACACAATATATTAACCAAGCAAGCAAGCCGCCTCATTAAAAACCTTCCAGTCCCCTTAGGTACCCTGGTAAGGAAAAGAGTGCGTCAAAAACTTGCTGCTACGAATCCAGGAGAGTTACATCATTTAGTACAAAGGGGATAATAAAATTTGGAGGAACATCAGTCCACCTTAGAACTGAATTTGTACTAAAAGAACTTCTGGCTAATTCATGAGCTACCTTATTGGCCTCTCGACTGCAATGATGTTTGTTAAGAATGTTGGAATTTGATCTCGGCTAACAAACTGAGAGAGAAAACAGGGCGTACCCCACCACACACACACATCTGACATGTGCATAGTGGTCAAAAGTGCAAAATAAGACTTGGTTTTGATCATGTTTCCCTAGCAGCATGTATATAAGGAATGCGAGAACATTTTTCTGGTGATGACTGATGAGTTGATCTAACAAATCACCCCAGCTGCCGATCTTAAAAGAGTGGTGCAATGGAGGCCAGGTGATTTTGACAGAAATAATTCTTTTAGCAAAGAAAATTACAGACTGACCCTCTGGCCAAACTATTTCATTGTACTAATCCTTTTCTGTGGCGCCCTTCGGATCGGCGCCACACATGTCTGTGTGGTGCCCATGCGAACAGCGCCACAGATCCAGGCCAACGTGGCGCGGTCGACGCTTCGCGCCGTTGATCAGCCGACGTGGCAGGACGTGTGGCGCCGCTCGAAAGGGCGCCACACATTCTATTATGTGTGGCGGCCTGAGCCGCCCCAGCCCGACCACACCTCACTTGCTACTCATATCTTCTTCCTCCTCCTCCGACCAGCCACCCCACCTCTCTCCCCCACCTAAATCTCTCTCAAATCTTAGTGGATTTCATTGGATATGTTCGCGGAGTTCGTTCCCAACTCGTTCCTTAAGGTAATCTCCTCTGTTCCCCTTCTTTTCATCCAATGAATTGATGGATTTGGTTGGATCTAGATGTAAAACCCTAACTTGATTTGGCAAGTGAAGTCAATTTTTTTGTAATCTCAGGGTTTGTTGAAGTAGGACAAGTGTTAGGGGTAGGTTGTATGGGTAGAAACCCTAGATTGATTTGTTTTGATTATGGTTAACTATTGAACACATGTGTGTATGTGTTGTTCACATTTTGCTAGGGATGGAAAGAATTATCCATGTTCATTAGGTGGACAATGATGCTTTCTTGAAGGAAAACATAGAGTCGGACCCGAAAGAGGTTGACTTGGTGTTTGACCGTAGCCCTAACTTTGCCGAGGTGGTAGCACAAGTGAGGATTGACTCGAATTGGAATGAGCCAATTGATGATGTTGAGCTAGAGGGAAGACATAATGTGGGGTTCGGAATGCACATCCGTTGGAAGACAATGTGTATCAACTCCGAGCAACGTTGGTCTGTTTACAAGGAGACGGTGGCTGAATCACAAGACAAGGCTCTGGAGTTGTTTACAACCAAGACGGTTGATGCTCATTTCCAGCTTGACCTTAACCGGTGTCCCTCCCCCGTTGATGCTAGGAGTCCACCACCCATGAGCCAAGAAGAAGCCACCGAATCTCCCATTATCCAAGATGCACCGTTGGAGAAGGAGTATGACGAGCATGACGATGGTGATAATGGTTTCGAGTTGAACTACAACAATGTTGGTGATTTGGATGCATATTTGACGCAAGAGGACATGGACCACTCCATTCCTTATTCCCGATGTTATGCCTCAGACTCGGATGATGATGGTCCCGATGAAGAAGTTGATGAGGATGGCTTAACGGCTAAGGAAGCCGAAAGAGCCGACATCTTCAAGAAGATAACTGGACGGGATATTCAGATACCAGTCTTGCGGATGGAGCCGTGGTTGGTGGTGGCAAAAGTTTACTTCTTGGATCTAGGCCAATTTCCAAGAGGGATGTGGATGCCAGGACGAACGTGATATTTAAAGGGCTCACGTTCGATACTTTCTTGGAATTGAAGGTATGGATGAAGGAGTTCTCGATTAAGCATCATCGCCCTTACACCGTTGTTCACTCGGACTTGAACACGCGGTACACGCTAAAATGTGAAGATAGTAGGTGCACATGGGTTGTCCGTGCAAGACCTTTCAAAAAAGGGCCCTCTTGGCAGATAACTAGTTGTGTAGTCACTCACATGTGCCGGGGGAGGAAGCTTGATGGCGCGGATGCGCAGCCGGACCACCGTCAACTCACATCCGAGTCCATTGCATACAAGCTCTCGGCTGAGATATCATCACTTCCAACCATGAGCATTAGGTCTGTGCAAGATACGGTGAAATCCCGCTTTGACTATACCGTCAAGTATGGGAAGGCATGGAAGGCCAAACAAGCCGCATTCAAGATGTTGTACGGTGATTGGGAGGAAGCATACAATCGAGTCCCTAAGTTGTTGTTAGCGATTGCCGCTACTAACCCGGGCATGGTTCATGTGGTGGAGCCTTCTAGTACCAAAATGACATTGCATGACGGTAAAAGAGTGAGGGTATTTCACCGTGCATTTTGGTCGTTCAAGCAATGCACGAGGGCATTCGAACATTGTAGGCCGGCCATCGCCGTCGATGGTACCTTCTTGACCGGGCCGTACAAGGGCACACTATTGGTGGCAATAGGAAATGATGCGAGCAACCGTTTAGTACCTTTGGCTTTTGCATTGGTAGAGGTTGAGAACAATGTTAACTAGGAATGGGTTTTCCAGATATTGAGAACGAGGGTCATACCACTGATACGTCTCAAACGTATCTATAATTTCTTATGTTCCATGCTACATTTATGATGATACTCACATGTTTTATACACATTATATGTCATTATTATGCATTTTCCGGCACTAACCTATTAACGAGATGCCGAAGAGCCAGTTGCTGTTTTCTGCTGTTTTTGGTTTCAGAAATCCTAGTAAGGAAATATTCTCGGAATTGGACGAAATCAACGCCCATGGTCCTATTTTTCCACGAAGCTTCCAGAACACCGGAGGAGATACGAAGTGGGGCCACGAGGTGGCGCCACACTAAGGCGGCGCGGCCAAGGGGGGGCCCGCGCCGCCCTGTTGTGTGGCCCCCTCGTGAGCCCCCCTGACCTACCCTTCCGCCTACAAATAGTCTCCGTCGCGAAACCCCCAATACCGAGAGCCACGATACGAGAAAACATACTGAGACGCCGCCGCCGCCAATCCCATCTCGGGGGATTCTGGAGATCACCTCCGGCACCCTGCCGGAGAGGGGAATCATCTCCCGGAGGACTCTACACCGCCATGGTCGCCTCCGGATTGATGTGTGAGTAGTTCACCCCTGGACTATGGGTCCATAGCAGTAGCTAGATGGCTGTCTTCTCCCCATTGAGCTTCATTGTCTGATCTTGTGAGCTGCCTATCATGATCAAGATCATCTATTTGTAATGCTACATGTGTGTTTGTTGGGATCCGATGAATAGAGAATACTATGTTATGTTGATTATCAATCTATCTATGTGTTGTTTATGATCTTGCATGCTCTCCGTTGCTAGTAGAGGCTCTGGCCAAGTCATTGCTTGTAACTCCAAGAGGGAGTATTTATGCTCGATAGTGGGTTCATGTCTCCGTGAATCTGGGGGAGTGACAGAAACCTCTAAGATTATGGATGTGCTGTTGCCACTAGGGATAAAACATTGATGCTATGTTCGAGGATATAGTTATTGATTACATTACGCACCATACTTAATGCAATTGTCTGTTGTTTGCAACTTAATACCGGAAGGGGTTCGGATGATAACCTGAAAGTGGACTTTTTAGGCATAGATGCATGCTGGATAGCGGTCTATGTACTTTGTCGTAATGCCCAATTAAATCTCACAATACTCATCATGTCATGTATGTGCATTGTCATGCCCTCTCTATTTGTCAATTGCCCAACTGTAATTTGTTTACCCAATATGCTATTTCTTATGGGAGAGACACCTCTAGTGAACTGTGGACCCCGGTCCATTCTTTTACATCGAATACAATCTACCGTAACATCGTTTCTCTTGTTCTCTGCAAACAATCATCATCCACACTATACATCTAATCCTTTGTTACAGCAAGCCGGTGAGATTGACAACCTCACTGTTTCGTTGGGGCAAAGTACTTTGGTTGTGTTGTGCAGGTTCCACGTTGGCGCCGGAATCCCTGATGTTGCGCCGCACTACATCTCGCCGCCATCAACCTTCAACGTGCTTCTTGGCTCCTACTGGTTCGATAAACCTTGGTTTCTTTCTGAGGGAAAACTTGCTGCTGTGCGCATCATACCTTCCTCTTGGGGTTCCCAGCGAACGTGTGAGTTACACGCCATCAAGCTCTTTTTCTGGCGCCGTTGCCGGGGAGATCAAGACACGCTGCAAGGGGAGTCTCCACATCGCAATCTCTTTACTTTGTTTTTGTCTTACTTTATTTTATTTACTACTTTGTTTGCTGCACTAAAACAAAATACAAAAAAATTAGTTGCTAGTTTTACTTTATTTACTGTCTTGCACTCTATATCAAAAACACAAAAAAATTAGTTACTTGCACTTACTTTACTTATTTCATCATGTTTCCTTTTAATTTTACCGTTAAAGACATGCCGGTAGGGCGCGGGTCTATAATTGGGAGAAATAATATAGAAGAATTTTTCACTCATGTTAGTATGGCTGATGATTTTGAAGATAGACACTTGGTAGACCTTGCTCCTACTTATGAAATTGCCGCTGCTGTTTTAGTTCGTATGATGGAAACTAAATTTGTTAATCTCAATCCTATAATCCAACACATGTTCCTTACACTCGGTGATATGGAAGAAGGGGAAAAGAAAGATTTTGTTTTAGAAACCCTTCTTAGAGAATTTGGTGGTATAGCAAGAGAGGCTAGAAAGGTCTTTGCTAAATATAATATGCTTGGTTCTTGCACCAATTTTGTTAGTCTCCTTGAAAAGATGGACTTGGAGAGAATAAGGTACACTAATAATATTGATGATGGTGGGGAGATCAAAGCACCAATACCATGTAAACTCTTAGCTATGAATGATGCACTAGAAAATAACTATGCTTGGCTTGTTCCCGAAAATTTGTTTGATGAGAGTAGCAAGCCCAAGACTAATGAAAAGGGGGACGCTAAAACTTATGTATCCAATATATTATGCATGGTTGAGAAAATTCCGCATCCCGCTGCAGATGCACCACCCTCCGATAATACTTGATACGCACTTTCTGCGCCTAGCTGAAAGGCGTTAAAGAAAAGCGCTTATGGGAGACAACCCATGTTTTTACTACAGTAATTTTGTTTTATATTTGAGTCTTGGAAGTTGTTTACTACTGTAGCAACCTCTCCTTATCTTAGTTTTATTGCATTGTTGTGCCAAGTAAAGTCTCTAATAAAAGTATGATACTAGATTTGGATTACTGCGCAGAAACAGTTTTCTTTTCTGTCACGAATCTGGGGCTAATTCTCAGTAGGAAACTCAGAAAATTATGCCAATTTACGTGAGTGATCCTCAGATATGTACGCAACTTTCATTAGTTTTAAGTTTTTTCATTTGAGCAAGTCTGGTGCCTGTTAGAAATTCATCTTTACGAACTGTTCTGTTTTTGACAGATTCTGCCTTTTATTTTGCATTGCCTGTTTTGTCATGCTTGATGGATTTCTTTATTCTATTGACTTTCAGTAGCTTTGTGCAATGTCCAGAAGTATAAAGAATGATTGTGTCACCTCTGAATATGTGAATTTTAATTGTGCACTAACCCTCTAATGAGTTGCTTCAAGGTTGGTGTGGAGGAAGTTTTCAAGGATCAAGAGAGGAGGATGATATACACCATGATCAAGGAAAGTGAAAGATCTAAGCTTGGGGATGCCCCGGTGGTTCACCCCTGCATATTTCAAGAAGACTCAAGCGTCTAAGCTTGGGGATGCCCAAGGCATCCCCTTCTTCATCGACAACATTATCAGGTTCCTCCCCTGAAACTATATTTTTATTCCGTCACATCTTATGTACTTTGCTTGGAGCGTCTGTTTGTTTTTGTTTTCTGTTTTGTTTGAATAAAATGGATCCTAGCATTCATTGTGTGGGAGAGAGACACGCTCCGCTGTTGCATATGGAAAAATATGTCCTTAGGCTTTACTCATAGTATTCATGGCGAAAGTTTCTTCTTCGTTAAATTGTTATATGGTTGGAATTGGAAAATGATACATGTAGTAATTGCTAAAATGTCTTGGATAATGTGATACTTGGCAATTGTTGTGCTCATGTTTAAGCTCTTGCATCATATACTTTGCACCTATTAATGAAGAAATACATAGAGCATGCTAAAATCTGATTTGCATGTTTGGTTTCTCTAAGGTCTAGATAATTTCTAGTATTGAGTTTGAACAACAAGGAAGACGGTATAGAGTCTTATAATGTTTACAATATGTCTTTTATGTGAGTTTTGCTGTACCGGTTCATCCTTGTGTTTGTTTCAAATAACCTTGCTAGCCTAAACCCTGTATCGAGAGGGAATACTTCTCATGCATCCAAAATCCTTGAGCCAGCCACTATGCCATTTGTGTCCACCATACCTACCTACCACATGGTATTTCTCCGCCATTCCAAAGTAAATTGCTTGAGTGCTACCTTTAAAATGTCCATTCTTTACCTTTACAATATATAGCTCATGGGACAAATAGCTTAAAAAACTATTGTGGTATTGAATATGTACTTATGCACTTTATCTCTTATTAAGTTGCTTGTTGTGCGATAACCATGTTTCTGGGGACGCCATCAACTATCTTTGTTGAATATCATGTGAGTTGCTATGCATATCCGTCTTGTCTGAAGTAAGAGAGATCTACCACTTTTATGGTTAGAGCATGCATATTGTTAGAGAAGAACATTGGGCCGCTAACTAAAGCCATGAATCATGGTGGAAGTTTCAGTTTTGGACATATATCCTCAATCTCATATGAGAACATTAATTGTTGCTACATGCTTATGCATTAAAGAGGAGTCCATTATCTATTGTCTATGTTGTCCCGGTATGGATGTCTAAGTTGAGAATAATCAAAAGCGAGAAATCCAAAATGCGAGCTTTCTCCTTAGACCTTTGTACAGGCAGCATGGAGGTGCCCCATTGTGACACTTGGTTAAAACATGTGTATTGCGATGATCCGGTAGTCCAAGCTAGTTAGGACAAGGTGCGGGCACTATTAGTATACTATGCATGAGGCTTGCAACTTGTAAGATATAATTTACATAATACATGTGCTTTATTACTACCGTTGATAAAATTGTTTCTTATTTTCAAAACTAAAGCTCTAGCACAAATATAGCAATCGATGCTTTCCTCTTTGAAGGACCATTCTTTTACTTTTATTGTTGAGTCAGTTCACCTATTTCTCTCTACCTCAAGAAGCAAACACTTGTGTGAACTGTGCATTGATTCCTACATACTTGCATATTGCACTTGTTATATTACTCTATGTTGACAATATCCATGAGATATACATGTTACAAGTTGAAAGCAACCGCTGAAACTTTATCTTCCTTTGTGTTGCTTCAATACCTTTACTTTGAATTTATTGCTTTATGAGTTAACTCTTATGCAAGACTTATTGATGCTTGTCTTTAAGTACTATTCATGAAAAGTCTTTGCTTTATGATTCAGTTGTTTACTCATGTCATTACCATTGTTTTGATCGCTGCATTCATTACATGTGCTTACAATAGTATGATCAAGATTATGTTGGTAGCATTGTCACTTAAGAAATTATCTTTGTTATCGTTTACCTACTCGGGACGAGTAGGAACTAAGCTTGGGGATGCTTGATACGTCTCAAACGTATCTATAATTTCTTATGTTCCATGCTACATTTATGATGATACTCACATGTTTTATACACATTATATGTCATTATTATGCATTTTCCGGCACTAACCTATTAACGAGATGCCGAAGAGCCAGTTGCTGTTTTCTGCTGTTTTTGGTTTCAGAAATCCTAGTAAGGAAATATTCTCGGAATTGGACGAAATCAACACCCAGGGTCCTATTTTTCCACGAAGCTTCCAGAACACCGGAGGAGATACGAAGTGGGGCCACGAGGTGGCGCCACACTAAGGCGGCGCGGCCAAGGGGGGCCCGCGCCGCCCTATTGTGTGGCCCCCTCGTGAGCCCCCCTGACCTACCCTTCCGCCTACAAATAGCCTCCGTCGCGAAACCCCCAATACCGAGAGCCACGATACGAGAAAACATACTGAGACGCCGCCGCCGCCAATCCCATCTCGGGGATTACGAGATCACCTCCGGCACCCTGCCGAGAGGGGAATCATCTCAGGAGGACTCTACACCGCCATGGTCGCCTCCGGATTGATGTGTGAGTAGTTCACCCCTGGACTATGGGTCCATAGCAGTAGCTAGATGGTTGTCTTCTCCCCATTGAGCTTCATTGTCTGATCTTGTGAGCTGCCTATCATGATCAAGATCATCTATTTGTAATGCTACATGTGTGTTTGTTGGGATCCGATGAATAGAGAATACTATGTTATGTTGATTATCAATCTATCTATGTGTTGTTTATGATCTTGCATGCTCTCCGTTGCTAGTAGAGGCTCTGGCCAAGTCATTGCTTGTAACTCCAAGAGGGAGTATTTATGCTCGATAGTGGGTTCATGTCTCCGTGAATCTGGGGGAGTGACAGAAACCTCTAAGATTATGGATGTGCTGTTGCCACTAGGGATAAAACATTGATGCTATGTTCGAGGATATAGTTATTGATTACATTACACACCATACTTAATGCAATTGTCTGTTGTTTGCAACTTAATACCGGAAGGGGTTCGGATGATAACCTGAAAGTGGACTTTTTAGGCATAGATGCATGCTGGATAGCGGTCTATGTACTTTGTCGTAATGCCCAATTAAATCTCACAATACTCATCATGTCATGTATGTGCATTGTCATGCCCTCTCTATTTGTCAATTGCCCAACTGTAATTTGTTTACCCAATATGCTATTTCTTATGCGAGAGACACCTCTAGTGAACTGTGGACCCCGGTCCATTCTTTTACATCGAATACAATCTACTGCAATACTGTTTCTACTGTTCTCTGCAAACAATCATCATCCACACTATACATCTAATCCTTTGTTACAGCAAGCCGGTGAGATTGACAACCTCAATGTTTCGTTGGGGCAAAGTACTTTGGTTGTGTTGTGCAGGTTCCACGTTGGCGTCGGAATCCCTGGTGTTGCGCCGCACTACATCTCGCCGCCATCAACCTTCAACGTGCTTCTTGGCTCCTACTGGTTCGATAAACCTTGGTTTCTTTCTGAGGGAAAACTTGCTGCTGTGCGCATCATACCTTCCTCTTGGGGTTCCCAACGAACGTGTGAGTTACACGCCATCAACCACCTTCAAAGGAAGTGTGTGTCATCTCGGATCGTCATCAAGGAATTCTCAAAGCGGTGGAGATTGACATTCCCGGGAATGCTCCCGTGCACCACCGATGGTGCATGAGGCATTTTTATGCAAACTCTATCGGGCATGTAAGAATAAAGAGTTGTCTGACCTCCTTCAAGATTGTTGCCTCGCTTACTCCGAGCGCCGTTTCACAAACCTATACAATGGCTTGCTGAAGCACAAAGAGCTCAACGCAGGTGGTTATGAGTTTCTTGATAGGCACCTTATATTTCGGTCAAAGTGGGCACGAGCTTATGATGAGGATGGGAGGAGGTATGGTCAAATGACAAGCAACATGGTTGAATGCTTCAACAATGTGCTGAAGGGTGTTCATGCATTGCCCGTGACAACAATAATTCAATACACATTTGAGAAGTTGAATGTCTATTTTCAGAACTACACCGAAGAAACGGAGAAGGAAATTGCTAGGAACTGCGAGTTCCCAACGAAGGTTGATGAGTTCATGCAATTTCAACTGAGGAAGGCGGACACCCAAATAGCTACATGTTATGATAATGTTGAGTGGGTTTATCAAGTGAATGATCCGGGAGGCACCACACAAGGTGGTGTCCAACGTGGAGGCCGGGCTTTCCATGTGTCCCTAAAGACATGTGATTGCTCATGTAGGAGGCCATCCTGCTTCATTTGGCTTGCTCTCACTTGCTCAAAGTGGCACACACTAGACGTGTGGACTATAATCACCCGCTCGCCGTTCGGGAGTCCAAGTTCTCCATCGAAGCCACAAAAAGGACATGGGCCCCAAGGTTTTCTTCATACTTGGACCAATCACAATGGCCGGAGTATCATGGAGTCCTAGTTTAGCCAGATCCGGAATGGACGGTTGTGAAACGTGGAAGAAGAAAGACAAAGAGGTATCACGAAGATATGGATAGATGGGGCATTTCAGGAAACAAATTATTCCAAGAGGCTCGCGAGCCAACTCATTGTGGATCATGCAATAGTAAGGAGCACAATAGAAGAAAATCTTCAAATGGGAAGAAGTCAAAGGACAATAATGCTAGCACAAGCCAATAAACTCCTAGCCAACAAGCTTCAAATCAACTTCCAAGCCATCCACGTCCTAGCCAACAACCTCTGTTGGGGGGATGACCCCCGGTATGCCAAAGGCATGCCAAACCGGATGGTTTGAGCCATCAAGATACCGGTTTAATGTTTATACCGGAGGTCGAAGCTAAGTGTTTGGCTAAGTAAACCTAAGCCGGTATCCCCAAGAGGGGTATACCGGAACCGGGTAAAGAAGACACCGGGCTACCGGTAAGAAGAGCATGTCGGCAAGACTGGTCAAAGATTCTCTCCAGAGCTACAGGACAAAGATGAGCTAAGCAAAGTAGCTTTAAACGAAGCCCTAACGCCAAAGAGGAGGATGATGCCAAAAGCAACCGGAGGACGTCAGCCTCCCTGATTAAAGATACCGGCGCCGCCATTTATGACTAAAGTAGCTTTGTAAAGTAGTTTGTCTAGTCAAAGATGCCATTAGGGTTTCTTGCCCTGTAAGCCACCTCTCCCCTATATAAGGAGTGGGGGCATCCCCATTATGCGGGTAAGTTAAGACAAGCTAAGATAGATGATACATGACCTGATATGTGATACGTCCATTTTGCATCACTATTTTATATCATAATTTGCTGTTATTCATTGATATATTTCATATTTGGATATGATACTTATGTTATTTCATCTATTTTGCATGTTTTATGATTATTGGAGGATCGCGCACCGGAGCCAGGATTCTGCTGGAAAAAGCGTCGTCAGAAGGCAATATTTCGGAGGATCAACAATTGCCAGAAATTATCTGAAAAATCCTATTTTTCCAGAAGACGAAGGGAGCCAGAAGGAGGAGCCGAGGAGGGCCGCCGTGGGCCCACCTCATAGGCTGGCGCGGCCCAAGGCCTGGCCGCGCCGCCCTGTGAGGAGGGGGCCCACAGCCCCCTCTGGCCCCCTCTCCTTCGCGTACATCTTCGTCCCGAAAACCTAAGACCTGGAGGATAGTCGCAAAGAGTCACAGCCGCCTCTGCGGGGCGGAAAACACCAGAGAGAAAAGAGCTCTCCGGCAGGCTGAAATCTGCCGGGGAAATTCCCTCCCGGAGGGGGAAATCGACGCCATCGTCACCGACATCGAGCTGGACATCATCTCCATCACCATCGTCATCATCTCCATCATCATCACCGCCATCTCCACCGCTGCACCTCGTCACCGATGTAACAATTAGGGTTGAATCTTGATTGTTTGATAGGGGAAACTCTTCCGGTATTGATCTCTACTTGTTATTGATGCTATTGAGTGAAACCATTGAACCAAGGTTTATGTTCAGATTGTTATTCATCATCATATCACCTCTGATCACGTTCCATATGATGTCTCGTGAGTAGTTCGTTTAGTTCTTGAGGACATGGGTGAAGTCTAGATGTTAGTAGTGAAATATGGTTGAGTAATATTCAATGTTATGATATTTAAGTTGTGGTGTTATTCTTCTAGTGGTGTCATGTGAACGTCGACTACATGATACTTCACCTTTATGGGCCTAGGGGAATACATCTTGTATTCGTTTGCTAATTGCGGGGTTGCCAGAGTGACAAAAACCTAAACCCCCGTTGGTATATCGATGCAGGAGGGATAGCAGGATCTCAGAGTTTAAGGCTGTGGTTAGATTTATCTTAATTACTTTCTTGTAGTTGCGGATGCTTGCAAGGGGTATAATCACAAGTATGTATTAGTCCTAGGAAGGGCGGTGCATTAGCATAGGTTCACCCACACAACACTTATCAAAACAATGAAGATTAATCAGCTATATGAAGCGAAAGCACTAGACTAAATTCCCGTGTGTCCTCAAGAACGTTTGGTCATTATAAGTAAACAAACCGGCTTGTCCTTTGTGCTAAAAAGGACTGGGTCACTCACTGCAATTATTACTCTCGCATTTTACTCACTCATACTTTATTCAACTGCTGCATCAAAACCCCCTGAATACTTGTCTGTGAGCATCTACAGTGAATCCTTCACCGAAACTGCTTGTCAACACCTTCTGCTCCTCGTTGGGATCGACATTCTTACTTATCGAAAATACTACGATACACCCCCTATACTTGTGGGTCATCAAGACTATTTTCTGGCGCCGTTGCCGGGGAGTGAAGCGTGATACGTCTCCGACGTATCGATAATTTCTTATGTTCCATGCCACATTATTGATGATATCTACATGTTTTATGCATACTTTATGTCATATTTATGCATTTTCCGGCACTAACCTATTAACGAGATGCCGAAGAGCCAGTTGCTGTTTTCTGCTGTTTTTGGTTTCAGAAATCCTAGTAAGGAAATATTCTCGGAATTGGACGAAATCAACGCCCAGGGACTATTTTCACATGAAGCTTCCAGAAGACCGAAGAGAAGAAGAACTGGGGCCACGAGGCGGCGCCACAGCAGGGCGGCGCGGCCCAGGAGCTGGCCGCGCGGCCCTAGCGTGTGGGCCCCTCGTGACTCTCCCGACTCTGCCCTTCCGCCTACTTAAGCCTCCGTCGATAATAGCCCCAGTACCGAGAGCCACGATACGGAAAACCTTCCAGAGACGCCGCCGCCGCCAATCCCAACTCGGGGGATTCAGGAGATCACCTCCGGCACCCTGCCGGAGAGGGGAATCATCTCCCGGAGGACTCTACACCGCCATGGTCGCCTCCGGATTGATGTGTGAGTAGTTCACCCCTGGACTATGGGTCCATAGCAGTATCTAGATGGTTGTCTTCTCCTTATGTGCTTCATTGTCGGATCTTGTGAGCTGCCTAACATGATCAAGATCATCTATCTGTAATGCTATATGTTGTGTTTGTTGGGATCCGATGGATAGAGAATACTATGTTATGTTGATTATCAATCTATTAACTATGTGTTGTTTATGATCTTGCATGCTCTCCGTTATTTGTAGAGGCTGTAGCCAAGTTTTTACTCTTAACTCCAAGAGGGAGTATTTATGCTCGATAGTGGGTTCATGCCTCCATTAAATCTGGGACAGTGACAGAAAGTTCTAAGGTTGTGGATGTGTTGTTGCCACTAGGGATAAAACATTGATGCTATGTCCGAGGATGTAGTTATTGATTACATTACGCACCATACTTAATGCAATTGTCTGTTGTTTGCAACTTAATACTGGAAGGGGTTCGGATGATAACCTGAAGGTGGACTTTTTAGGCATAGATGCATGCTGGATAGCGGTCTATGTACTTTGTCGTAATGCCCAATTAAATCTCACAATACTCATCATGTCATGTATGTGCATTGTTATGCCCTCTCTATTTGTCAATTGCTAAACTGTAATTTGTTCACCCAACATGCTATTTATCTTATGGGAGAGACACCTCTAGTGAACTGTGGACCCCGGTCCATTCTTTTAATTGAATACAATCTACTGCAATACTTGTTCTACTGTTCTATGCAAACAATCATCTTCCACACTATACATCTAATCCTTTGTTACAGCAAGCCGGTGAGATTGACAACCTCACTGTTTCGTTGGGGCAAAGTACTTTGGTTGTGTTGTGCAGGTTCCACGTTGGCGCCGGAATCCCTGGTGTTGCGCCGCACTACATCTCGCCGCCATCAACCTTCAACGTGCTTCTTGGCTCCTACTGGTTCGATAAACCTTGGTTTCTTACTGAGGGAAACTTGCTGCTGTACGCATCACACCTTCCACTTGGGTTTCCCAATGGACGCGTGTTGTACGCGTATCAAGCTAAATTTCTGGCGCCGTTGCCGGGGAGATCAAGACACGCTGCAAGGGGAGTCTTCACAATCCAATCTCTTTACTTTGTTTTTTTCTTGCTTTATTTTATTTACTACTTTGTTTGCTGCACTAAATCAAAACACAAAAAAATTAGTTGCTAATTTTACTTTATTTACTATCTTGTTTGCTATATCAAAAACACAAAAAAAATTAGTTACTTGCATTTACTTTATCTAGTTTGCTTTATTTACTATTGCTAAAATGAGTAATCCTGAAGTTGAAGTTCGTTCATTTAAACAACAAGGGGGAGAATGTTTAAAAGATTATTGGTATAGAATTAGTGATTCTCATAATAGGTGCACTAAGAAACACTCCACTATTATTCTACTCAGGAATTTTTATGTTGGCATCTCTAGCTGGAATAGGTATGTTCTTGATTGTCTCGCGGGAGGTAATTTCCTAGGCACTCCTGCTTTAGAAGCTAGTTGTATTATTGAGAGTCTATTTGGAAAACCACCTGTTAATGAAGTTAAAATTGAAATCTCTCTTGAAGATATCATGAAAAAGATGGAGACCATAGAGCAAAATCTTCCAAGCATTGAGACTAAATTGGGAATATTACTTAATAGCACTGATGAACTTGATAAATCTCTAGGAGGAATTAATGAGAGAATTTCCACCTTAGAAACTTGTGCTACTCATGATAATCAAAACCATAGGATTAGTGAACTTGAAGAAGCTATGGGAATTTTGGGTTCAACTTTTTCTTCTCTTAAGTATAAAGAGAAAGCTTATGTAGGTAAGGAGCAAAAGTTCATGTATGTCTCTAAGATGCCTAAGCCAAAAAACTATTATAGGCCTAAAATTGACAAAGCTCTTAATACCAATATAGATAATGGAGCATCCAATACTCCACCGCTTGATAATACTTGATACACACTTTCTGCGCCTCGCTGAAAGGCGTTAAACAAAAGCGCTTATGGGAGACAACCCATGTTTTTACTACAGTACTTTTATTTTATATTTGAGTCTTGGAAGTTGTTACTACTGTAGCAACCTCTCCTTATCTTAGTTTTATTGCATTGTTGTGCCAAGTAAAGTCTCTAATAGAAGGATGATACTAGATTTGGATTACTGCGCAGAAACAGATTTCTTTGCTGTCACGAATCTGGGTCTAATTCTCTGTAGGTAACTCAGAAAATTATGCCAATTTACGTGAGTGATCCTCAGATATGTACGCAACTTTCATTAGTTTTAAGTTTTCTCATCTGAGAAAGTCGGGTGCCTCTTAAAAGTACGTCTTTACGAACTGTTCTGTTTTGACAGATTCTGCCTTTTATTTCACATTGCCTCTTTTGCTGTGTTGGATGGATTTCTTTGTTCCATTAACCTCCAGTAGCTTTGTGCAATGTCCAGAAGTGTAAAGAATGATTGTGTCACCTCTGAATATGTAAATTTTGATTATGCACTAACCCTCTAATGAGTTTGTTTCGAGTTTGGTGTGGAGGAAGTTTTCAAGGATCAAGAGAGGAGGATGATACGACATGATCAAGGAGAGTGAAAGCTCTAAGCTTGGGGATGCCCCGGTGGTTCACCCCTGCATATTTCAAGAAGACTCAAGCGTCTAAGCTTGGGGATGCCCAAGGCATCCCCTTCTTCATCGACAACATTATCAGGTTCCTCCCCTGAAACTATATTTTTATTCCGTCACATCTTATGTACTTTGCTTGGAGCGTCTGTTTGTTTTTGTTTTCTGTTTTGTTTGAATAAAATGGATCCTAGCATTCATTGTGTGGGAGAGAGACACGCTCCGCTGTTGCATATGGAAAAATATGTCCTTAGGCTTTACTCATAGTATTCATGGCGAAAGTTTCTTCTTCGTTAAATTGTTATATGGTTGGAATTGGAAAATGATACATGTAGTAATTGCTAAAATGTCTTGGATAATGTGATACTTGGCAATTGTTGTGCTCATGTTTAAGCTCTTGCATCATATACTTTGCACCTATTAATGAAGAAATACATAGAGCATGCTAAAATTTGGTTTGCATAATTGGTCTCTCTAAGGTCTAGATAATTTCTAGTATTGAGTTTGAACAACAAGGAAGACGGTGTAGAGTCTTATAATGTTTACAATATGTCTTTTATGTGAGTTTTGCTGCACCGCTTCATCCTTGTGTTTGTTTCAAATAAACCTTGCTAGCCTAAACCTTGTATCGAGAGGGAATACTTCTCATGCATCCAAAATCCTTGAGCCAACCACTATGCCATTTGTGTCCACCATACCTACCTACTACATGGTATTTCTCCGCCATTCCAAAGTAAATTGCTTGAGTGCTACCTTTAAAATTTCCATTCTTCACCTTTACAATATATAGCTCATGGGACAAATAGCTTAAAAACTATTGTGATATTGAATATGTACTTATGCACTTTATCTCTTATTAAGTTGCTTGTTGAGCGATAACCATGTTCCTGGGGACGCCATCAACTACTCTTTGTTGAATATCATGTGAGTTGCTATGCATGTTCGTCTTGTCTGAAGTAAGAGTGATTTATCATGATCAAATGGTTTGAGTATGCATATTGTTAGAGAAGAACATTGGGCCGCTAACTAAAGCCATGATCCATGGTGGAAGTTTCAGTTTGGACAACAAACCTCAATCTCTTATGAGAATATAATCTGTTGTTGAATGCTTATGCATTAAAGAGGAGTCCATTATCTGTTGTCTATGTTGTCCCGGTATGGATGTCTAAGTTGAGAATAATCAAAAGCGAGAAATCCGATGCGAGCTTTCTCCTTAGACCTTTGTACAGGCGGCATAGAGGTACCCCTTTGTGACACTTGGTTGAAACATGTGCTATGCTATGATAATCCATGTAAATCCAAGCTAATTAGGACAAGGTGCGGGCACTATTGGTATACTATGCATGAGGCTTGCAACTTGTAGGATATAATTTACATAACTCATATGCTTTATTACTACCGTTGACAAAATTGTTTCTTGTTTTCAAAACCAAAGCTCTAGCACAAATATAGCAATCGATGCTTTCCTCTTTGAAGAACCTTTCTTTTACTTTTATGTTGAGTCAGTTCACCTATCTCTCTCCACCTCAAGAAGCAAACACTTGTGTGAACTGTGCATTGATTCCTACATACTTGCATATTGCACTTGTTATATTACTTTACATTGACAATATCCATGAGATATACGTGTTACAAGTTGAAAGCAACCGCTGAAACTTCATCTTCCTTTGTGTTGCTTCAATACCTTTACTTTGAATTATTGCTTTATGAGTTAACTCTTATGCAAGACTTATTGATGCTTGTCTTGAAGTACTATTCATGAAAAGTCTTTGCTTTATGATTCAATTGTTTACTCATGTCATTTACATTGTTTTGATCGCTGCATTCATTACATATGGTTACAATAGTATGATCAAGGTTATGATGGCATGTCACTCCAGAAATTATCTTTGTTATCGTTTACCTGCTCGGGACGAGCAGGAACTAAGCTTGGGGATGCTGATACGTCTCCGACGTATCGATAATTTCTTATGTTCCATGCCACATTATTGATGATATCTACATGTTTTATGCATACTTTATGCCATATTTATGCATTTTCCGGCACTAACCTATTAACGAGATGCCGAAGAGCCAGTTGCTGTTTTCTGCTGTTTTTGGTTTCAGAAATCCTAGTAAGGAAATATTCTCGGAATTGGACGAAATCAACGCCCAGGGGCCTATTTTCACACGAAGCTTCCAGAAGACCGAAGAGAAGACGAAGTGGGGCCACGAGGCGGCGCCACAGCAGGGCGGCGCGGCCCAGGAGCTGGCCGCGCGGCCCTAGCGTGTGGGCCCCTCGTGACTCTCCTGACTCTACCCTTCCGCCTACTTAAGCCTCCGTCGATAATAGCCCCAGTACCGAGAGCCACGATACGGAAAACCTTCCAGAGACGCCGCCGCCGCCAATCCCATCTTGGGGGATTTAGGAGATCGCCTCCGGCACCCTGCTGGAGAGGGGAATCATCTCCCGGAGGACTCTACACCACCATGGTCGCCTCCGGATTGATGTGTGAGTAGTTCACCCCTGGACTATGGGTCCATAGCAGTAGCTAGATGGTTGTCTTCTCCTTATGTGCTTCATTGTCGGATCTTGTGAGCTGCCTAACATGATCAAGATCATCTATCTGTAATGCTATATGTTGTGTTTGTTGGGATCCGATGGATAGAGAATACTATGTTATGTTGATTATCAATCTATTACCTATGTGTTGTTTATGATCTTGCATGCTCTCTGTTATTAGTAGAGGCTCTGGCCAAGTTTTTACTCTTAACTCCAAGAGGGAGTATTTATGCTCGATAGTGGGTTCATGCCTCCATTAAATCTGGGACAGTGATAGAAAGTTCTAAGGTTGTGGATGTGCTGTTGCCACTAGGGATAAAACATTGATGCTATGTCCGAGGATGTAGTTATTGATTACATTACGCACCATACTTAATGCAATTGTCTGTTGTTTGCAACTTAATACTGGAAGGGGTTTAGATGATAACCTGAAGGTGGACTTTTTAGGCATAGATGCATGCTGGATAGCGGTCTATGTACTTTGTCGTAATGCCCAATTAAATCTCACAATACTCATCATGTCATGTATGTGCATTGTTATGCCCTCTCTATTTGTCAATTGCCCAACTGTAATTTGTTCACCCAACATGCTATTTATCTTATGGGAGAGACACCTCTAGTGAACTGTGGACCCCGGTCCATTCTTTTAATCGAATACAATCTACTGCAATACTTGTTCTACTGTTCTCTGCAAACAATCATCTTCCACACTATACATCTAATCCTTTGTTACAGCAAGCCGGTGAGATTGACAACCTCACTGTTTCGTTGGGGCAAAGTACTTTGGTTGTGTTGTGCAGGTTCCACGTTGGCACCGGAATCTCTGGTGTTGCGCCGCACTACATCTCGCCGCCATCAACCTTCAACGTGCTTCTTGGCTCCTACTGTTTCGATAAACCTTGTTTTCTTACTGAGGGGAACTTGCTGCTGTACGCATCACACCTTCCACTTGGGGTTCCCAACGGACGCATGTTGTACGCGTATCAAAGCGCTATTGGTAAGTGGAATTGGTAAGGAAAACTTTATTGTTAGTGCTGATTTTATTTCTGCCTGCTGCTATAATTCATTATGGAGAGATCTTCTCTCGAATGCTTATTTGGAAAATCTACTACTACTGCAAAGGTAGTGGATGAGGCGCCAGGTGAGAAAGCGGTTCCATACAAAATACCTATGAAAATTATTGAACGTGTTGTGGATAACCGTTATACAGGGGATGGAACTGTCCATCCTGGAGATCATTTACTGTTCTTACATGAATTATGCGGTTTATTCAAGTGTGCAGGTATTGCTATGGATGAAGTGAGGAAGAAACTATTCTCTATATCGATGTCTGGTAAAGCGGCGCATTGGTATAAATTACTGGATGATGGGGATTCTCTTGAATGGAATGATATTGTGCCCCGATTTTATTCTAAGTTCTATCCTCCAAGTGAAATTCACAAAGACCGGAACCGCATATATAATTTTTGGCCTCATGATGGAGAGAGTATTTCCCAAGCATGGGGGAGATTAAAGTCTTTAATGCTCAAATGCCCCATTCATGAGCTTCCTGGTAATATTATTATTGATAATTTCTATGCAAGACTTTCTTTTCAAGACAAGACCTTGCTGGATACTTCTTGTTCTGGATCATTTACACGCAACAAAGAAGAGTTTAAAAGGGACCTTCTTAATCGGATCCAGGAGAATACTAAAGGATGGGAGAACGACAAGGATAGAGAATCAGGTATAAATTATGATTATAAATGCATTGAAGCTTTTATGGATACTGATAAATTTCGTAATACGAGTGCTACTTATGGTCTTGGTTCTCAAGTTGCTGCAAATCTTTATAAAGCTTTTGCCTCTCATTATGAATTGCCTATGAAGAATTTTGATAAGTTTCATGAACCGTATAAAGATAAAATTGATTCATCTATAAATAAATGTGTTGTAATTGAAACTGTGGATCATGTTATTCCTGAAGCTTATATTGAAAAAACTCCTTTCCCTGCTAAAATGAAGGAGTACTCTGTTATAAATAGTGCGGTTAATAAAAGTGAAAAGAAACCTATAGAACCTGAAGAGCAAATAAAAGTTGAACCCGCTATTGCAATAGTTAAAGATCTTGTGACTTAAAATGTGGAAGATGGTCATATTATTTTCTGTGAGGATGCTTCTAATATTGTTTCACATCCTAATAAGTCTAGGAAAGCTAGTGTTCCTATGCTATCAGTTAGAATTGGTGATCATTGTTATTATGGTTTATGCGATATTGGTGCAAGTATTAGTGCTATTCCTTATGAGCTTTACACGGAGATTATGCACGAAATTGGTTCTTGTGAACTTGAAGATATTGATGTGGTTATTCGGCTGGCTAATAGAGAAACTATCTCTCCAATTGGTATTGTTCGAGATGTGGAAGTTCTATGTGGTAAGATTAAATATCCTGCCAACTTTTTGGTACTTGGTTCTGCTGCTAGTAAGTATTGTCCTATCATTTTTGGTAGACCTTTTCTAAATACTTGTGGAGCTGTTATAGATTGCAAGAAAGAGAAAATTTTGACTAAATTTGCTGGTGAATCTTATGAGTTTAATTTCTCTAAATTTGCCAAAACCCCTTATAAAGCTGATTCACCTAATAATGATTTTAGAGTTGAACAGTGTGCATCTATTGCTCTTGCTCCTAATAATCCTTTGCAGCAACATTTGGAGAATAGTGAGAGTGAAGTTTTTAGGGAAGAAAGAAATGAGCTTGATGAAATTTTCCTTCGTCAACCTATACTTAAACATGATTTACCGGTAGAAGATCTAGGTATAACATTGCCACCAAAAGAAGATCCTGTTTTTGATTTAAAACCATTGCCTGATAATCTTAAATATGCTCATATTGATGATAAGAAAATATATCCTGTTATTATTAGTTCTAAGCTTTCAGAGATTGAGGAAGAAAGGTTATTGGAAATATTGAAGAAATAATGAGGAGCTATTGGCTACACTCTTGATGACTTCAAGGGGATTTCTCCCTCTATTTGCCAACATGCCATAAATATGGAAGATGATGCAAAGCCTGTTGTTGAACATCAACGTCGTCTAATTCCTAAGATGAAGGATGTGGTAAGGAATGAGGTATTAAAACTTCTTGAAGCTGGTATTATATATCCTATTGCTGATAGTAGATGGGTTAGTCCTGTGCATTGCGTTCCTAAGAAAGGAGGAATGACTGTTGTGCCTAATGATAATGATGAGCTCATACCTCAAAGAGTAGTTGTAGGGTATAGAATGTGCATTGATTATCGAAAAGTTAATATGGTTACTAAGAAAGATCATTACCCTTTACCTTTTATTGATCAAATGTTAGAAAGGTTGTCCAAGAATACTCATTTTTGCTTTCTTGATGGTTATTCTGGGTTTTCACAAATTGCTGTTAAAACTAAGGATCAAGAGAAAACCACTTTCACTTGTCCCTATGGAACTTATGCTTATAGACGTATGCCTTTTGGTTTATGTAATGCTCCTGCTACTTTTCAAAGATGCATGTCTGCTATTTTTCATGGTTTTTGCGAGAGTATTGTAGAGGTATTCATGGACGATTTCTCTGTCTATGGGAATTCTTTTGATAATTGCTTGCGGAACCTTGATAAAGTTTTGCAGAGATGTGAAGAAACTAACCTTGTTCTTAATTGTGAGAAATGCCACTTTATGGTTAATGAAGGAATTGTATTGGGACATAAAATTTCTGAGAGAGGTATTGAAGTTGATAGAGCTAAAGTTGAAGCAATTGAGAAGATGCCCTATCCTAGGGATGTTAAAGGTATTCGTAGTGTTCTTGGTCATGCTGGATTTTATAGGAGATTTATTAAAGACTTCTCCAAGATTTCAAAACCTCTTACTAATCTTCTTCAAAAAGATGTACCTTTTGTTTTTGATGATGATTGTAAGGAGGCTTTTGAAACTCTAAAGAAAGCCTTAACAACTGCTCCTATAGTTGAACCTCCTGATTGGAACTTACCTTTTGAAATTATGTGTGATGCTAGTGATTTTGCTGTAGGTGTTGTTCTTGGACAACGAGTAGATAAAAAATTGAATGTTATTCATTATGCTACTAAAACTCTTGATGCTGCTCAAAGAAATTATGCTACAACCGAAAAAGAATTGTTAGCGGTAGTCTTTGCTTGTGACAAGTTTAGATCCTATATTGTTGATTCAAAAGTTACCATTCATACTGATCATGCTGCAATTAGATACCTAATGCAAAAGAAAGATGCTAAGCCAAGGCTTATTAGATGGGCGCTTCTGTTGCAAGAATTTGATTTGCATATTATAGATAGGAAAGGTCTTGATAATCCTGTTCTTTGATAATTTATCTAGATTGGAAAATATTGCTTATGATCCTGTTCCTGTTAATGATAGTTTTCCAAATGAACAATTGGCTGTAATAAAGGTGAGCTCGCGAGATAGCCCTTGGTATGCTGATTATGCTAACTTTATTGTTTCCAAGTACTTGCCTCCAACCTTTTCAGCTCAGCAAAGGAGGAATTTTTTTTATGATTTGAGGCATTATTTTTGGGATGACCCACACTTATATAAAGAAGGAGTGGATGGTATTCCGCGAAGATGTGTTCCCGAATATGAACAACAAGAGATATTGAGTAAATGTCATGGTAGTGCTTATGGAGGACATCACGCCGGAGATAGAACCGCGCAAAAGGTTCTACAATCAGGTTTTTATTGGCCAACTCTCTTCAAAGATGCAAGGAAGTTTATTTTATCTTGTGATGAATGTCAAAGGGTTGGTAACATCTCCAGACGTAATGAAATGCCTATGAATTATACTCTTGTTATTGAACCATTTGATTGTTGGGGATTTGACTTCATGGGACCTTTCCCCTCTTCAGAAGGTAACACTCATATACTTGTTGCTGTTGATTATGTTACTAAATGGGTGGAAGCCATACCCACAAAAAGTGCTGATGGTGAGACTTCTTTAAGAATGCTTTTAGATATTATTTTTCCCAGATTTGGAGTTCCTAGATATCTTATGACTGATGGAGGTTCTCATTTTATTCATGGTGGTTTTAGAAAAACTCTTGCTAAATATGGTATTAATCATAGAATTGCTTCTGCTTATCATCCTCAAACTAGTGGGCAAGTAGAACTATCAAATAGAGAGATTAAATCTATCTTGCAAAAGACTGTTAATAAATCTAGAAAGAATTGGGCTAGTAAATTGAAGGAAGCATTGTGGGCTTATAGAACTGCTTATAAGAATCCCATGGGTATGTCACCGTATAAAATGGTCTATGGGAAAGCTTGTCATTTACCTTTAGAACTAGAGCACAAAGCTTATTGGGCAGTAAGAGAACTAAATAAAGATCCTAAACTTGCCGGTAATAAGAGATTGCTGCAATTGAGTTCTCTAGATGAATGGAGAAGTGAAGCTTATGAAAATGCTAAACTCTTTAAAGAGAAAGTTAAGAAATGGCATGATAGAAGAATTATCAAAAGAGAATTTAATATTGGGGATAAAGTCCTATTGTATCGGTCTCGTCTCAGATTCTTTGCAGGGAAATTATTCTCAAAATGGGAAGGACCATATGTCATTGAAGAGGTGTATCGTTCAGGAGCAATTAAAATTAGCTCTCTCCAAGGCAATGCCACACAAGTGGTGAATGGACAAAGACTCAAGCATTATATCTCAGGTGATTCTTATAATGAAGATGTTGATGTTATTCGAGTGGTAACTCCGGAAGCTTTCATCAAAGGTCAAATTGACAGTCCGGCAGAATTCGACTTTGAATAGGTAACAGTACTGGTAATAAAAAAAATTCGATTTACTTTCCGAACAATGTTTTTGCTGTTTTTGGAAAATATGAAAAATTACGAGATCGAAACGGAGTGGAGGAGACGCACGAGGGGCGCCCCCATAGGCCGGCGCGGGCCCCAGCCTGGCCGCGCCGCCCTATGAGGAGGCCACCTCGTCGCCCCTCTCCGACTCTGGTTCGGCCTGGTACTTTCCTTTTGTTGTAAAAATTCCTGCTATATAACCCCCCAGACCCCTGGAGGTCCGTATATCGTTTTCTCGACGTGTTTTGTTTCGAGTTGTTTCTGCCAGGATCTGTTTTCAATCTAGAAGCACCATGGTATCCGACAACAAGGGCAAGGGGCTTTCGGATGAAGATATTCAAGATCCCGAGTGGAAAGAGGTGGACGAGAGCGTCAAGGGAGAAGATGAAGAAGAAGTGGAGGAAGACTCGTGTGCGCACCCGCGTGCTACCATCGCAAGCATCAGGGTGATGGAGAACCCTCTCAGTGCCAAGAGGAGCGCAAGAATTCGCACCGGAGGAAAGGTTCCACGTCACTACCTAGCTCCAAAGACATCTTCTCCAGGCACCTACAACCCCTTCCGTAATCTAATTTACAATAGTCAAATTGAAAGGACTCCCAAGGCAGCATTGCCTAGCAATTGGGATATAGATCGTTCTAACATTGCAGGAAGGATGAAGCCTGAAGCTGAAGGGTGGGGAAATAACTCCAAGAGTTGGGACTCGCCGTCGGACATACTTCTTAACCGCGTCGAGCACAATTCGGAGATGATCCGCAACCTCATGTACAAGATTGATGAGCTTCAGGAGCTGGTTGAGAAGCTTGTCAAGAATTCATCATCACCACCGCCGAAGGAGTAATTCATCATCGGTATTGGCATCCCCTTGGTTTGTTCCAAGCTTGGGGGAGTGCCGCGGTATCACATCATCACTATCTTTTACTTTTTACTGTCAAGTAGTGTCATATCATGAGTAGGGAAGTTATCATATAAGATGGGTTGCAGTGTGGAAGTATCTCTCCTTTAGTTGGTTATCTATGTATCCCTTGGTGTGAGTTATCGTTATGGAATATTAATGAGAAGTCTTATCATTTACAGATTGCACATCTCATTTTAGATTGCAATCTCTATTATATGATTGATCTTGTTATTAGTATTGGTATCACTTTTGGAGCATTGAGTTAATCTATTTGGTTTTGGCAAACTTAGCATTGGTCCATAGCAACAACACTTTGAGGTTTAAGTAGAGAAGAGAAATACATGTAGTTGTTTCATTGTCTTCCTTTCTTGCTAGCCCATAGCTTATTATTCTGAAGTTAAAACTGTTTGCGCTTACAAGGAAGATGCATGATTGTTTCTATCACATGTATATTTGTTTGCTTCCCTCAACTCTTATGCTTGCTAATTAACCTTGCTAGCCATAAATCTGTACCGAGAGGGATTACTTCTCGTGCATCCATACTTTAACCCAAAACTATGCCATTTGTGTCCACCATAACTACCTACTACATGGTATTTCCTGCCATTCCAAGCAAATACTTCGTGTGCTACCTTTAAACAATTCAAAATTTACTATCCCTTATTTGTGTCAATGTTCTATAGCTCATGAGGAAGTATGTGGTGTTTTATCTTTCAATCTTGATTGGGCAACTTTCACCAATGGACTAGTGGCTTCATCCACTTATCCAATAACTTTGCAAAAAGAGCTGGCAATGGGATTCCCAGTCCCAAGTTAATTAACTTTCATAATTTTACAAATAGACACTCCTCCATGGTATGTGATTGTTGGATGGCACCCGAGGATTCGGTTAGCCGTGGCTTGAGAAAGCAAAGGAGGGGAGGAGTGTCATCCAAACAAAACTAAAATAAAAAGGCACTCCTTCATGGTATGAGATTGTTGGCAGGCACCCGAGGATTCAGTTAGCCATGGTTTGTGTAAACAAAGGTTAGAAGGAGTGCCAACCAAAAATAAAACTTTATGGGAGCCGCTCTTCGGGAGTTTGTCTGGCAAGGGGGTTAGAGTACCCGCTACCAGTCGTTGACAACAGCAAACACCTCTCAAAATGTTACTTTTATTCTCTTTATATGATTTCAAAACTGAAAAAGCTCTAGCACATGATTTAATCCCTGCTTCCCTCTGCGAAGGGCCTGTCTTTTACTTTATGTTGAGTCAGTAAACCTATTTCCCTCCATCTTAAGCAAGCATTTGAGTTGTTGTGATCAAACTATCTATATTGTGATTTACTTCATCATGTCTTTTACTCTTCCTTGTTTAGTACAAGTTTTATCTGAATGAATATAGCTTTGAAAGTTATCAATGATTATGAGGAGATTATTATGATTGAGTATGCCAGTTGTGCCATATAAGTTTTAACATAAGAGCGCTGCTCGATGGATAAGTACAATCTGTTAATTGTTCTCTGACCAAGAACGAAGTTTGCCATCACCAATTATGATTTCTTATGCACTTTTATTTGTGATTACCCTCTACTTGTTTCAAGTTGAATTATATGAGGAAGTTGTTCACTACAATGTCTTGTGTGAATTAATATGATGCTTCTTGTCCGTATTTTATTTATCAACTCTTCACTCCATAAACATGTGGTCCTGTTTACCGAGTTCAGTTTCGCTTGGGGACAAGCGAAGTCTAAGCTTGGGGGGAGTTGATACGTCCATTTTGCATCACTATTTTATATCATAATTTGCTGTTATTCATTGATATATTTCATATTTGGAGATGATACTTATGTTATTTCATCTATTTTGCATGTTTCATGATTATTGGAGGATCGCGCACCGGAGCCAGGATTCTGCTGGAAAAAACGTCGTCAGAAGGCAATATTTCGGAGGATCAACAATTGCCAGAAATTATCTAAAAAATCCTATTTTTCCAGAAGACGAAGGGAGCCAGAAGGAGGAGCCGAGGAGGGCCACCGTGGGCCCACCTCATAGGCTGGCGCGGCCCAAGGCCTGGCCGCGCCGCCCTGTGAGGAGGGGGCCCACAGCCCCCTCTCCTTCGCGTAAATCTTCGTCCCGAAAACCTAAGACCTGGAGGATAGTCACAAAGAGTCACAGCCGCCTCTACGGGGTGGAAAACACCAGAGAGAAAAGAGCTCTCCGGCAGGCTGAAATCTGCCGGGGAAATTCCCTCCCGGAGGGGGAAATCGACGCCATCGTCACCGACATCGAGCTGGACATCATCTCCATCACCATCGTCATCATCTCCATCATCATCACCGCCATCTCCACCGCTGCACCTCGTCACCGCTGTAACAATTAGGGTTGAATCTTGATTGTTTGATAGGGGAAACTCTTCCGGTATTGATCTCTACTTGTTATTGATGCTATTGAGTGAAACCATTGAACCAAGGTTTATGTTCAGATTGTTATTCATCATCATATCACCTCTGATCACATTCCATATGATGTCTCGTGAGTAGTTCGTTTAGTTCTTGAGGACATGGGTGAAGTCTAGATGTTAGTAGTGAATTATGGTTGAGTAATATTCAATGTTATGATATTTAAGTTGTGGTGTTATTCTTCTAGTGGTGTCACGTGAACGTCGACTACATGATACTTCACCTTTATGGGCCTAGGGGAATACATCTTGTATTCGTTTGCTAATTGCGGGGTTGCCGGAGTGACAGAAACCTAAACCCCCGTTGGTATATCGATGCAGGAGGGATAGCAGGATCTCAGAGTTTAAGGCTGTGGTTAGATTTATCTTAATTACTTTCTTGTAGTTGCGGATGCTTGCAAGGGGTATAATCACAAGTATGTATTAGTCCTAGGAAGGGCGGTGCATTAGCATAGGTTCACCCACACAACACTTATCAAAACAATGAAGATTAATCAGCTATATGAAACGAAAGCACTAGACTAAATTCCCGTGTGTCCTCAAGAACGTTTGGTCATTATAAGTAAACAAATCGGCTTGTCCTTTGTGCTAAAAAGGATTGGGCCACTCACTGCAATTATTACTCTCGCATTTTACTCACTCATACTTGATTCAACTGTTGCATCAAAACCCCCTGAATACTTGTCTGTGAGCATCTACAGTGAATCCTTCACCAAAACTGCTTGTCAACACCTTCTGCTCCTCGTTGGGATCGACATTCTTACTTATCGAAAATACTACGATACACCCCCTATACTTGTGGGTCATCAATATGTTGTAGCCAGAAACTTGTAACCTGTTAAGATCAATAAAGAGAAAGATCTAGAGCAGAGTTCTTCCTTGTGTGTTTCTTCTTGTATCGCTGCCTTTGGCTGAGTTCTTGAGGAAAGCATCCGGAAGTTCATCCCATCTAATCGAAAACCCTCCCCCGAATCCTCTAGCGCACATTCGGCCCCAACTTAAGCCATCCCATGGCATCTGCTCATTCACCACGATGACAGTTGGCGCCCACCGTGGGGCCAGCAGCTGCGCTTGCTGGAGTTCATATTCGGGCGGGCCTCCTCACCATCGACGGCGAGCGTGTCGTCACCGCGTCCTCGGCATGGACTTCATCAACGACAACACAGGCTACTTCTCCAGCGGCGGTAAGTACCCCAAGAAGAAGCACACCGTCCAGCTCGGAAGCTTCCGCGTCTACTACGGCACCGTCCCCGAGCGCCAGTGCCTCTCGCTGCTGCTGGCTCCGGACCCCCCAAGATCTGCGCTTCCCAGCGGCCGCGCCGCCGGTAGCGTCGAGGTGCTGGTCGTTGGCGCAGGCGATGCCGGCAAAGGAGCTGTGGCGGAAGGCGCTGGACCGACGAAGTCCACGCGCACGGCCAAGCCGCCGACCGAACGTGACCAGGTGGTTGCGGGTGCCTCCGCGGTGCCACCGGAAACTCCACTTCAGGCGGCGATGAGCGTCCTCGCCACTCCCATCGCGCAGAACATCGACCCGGCAGCGGCTCAGGTGGAGCTGGAGGCACAACGCCAGAAGCTGCTCGAGAACGGCAAGGACATCATCCGGGCGCAGCGCGAGCTGAACCTAACCCTACGTGAGTATAACGCTGCCCATGGCTTTGCTTCTGTTAGCGCTCATCCGGCTAGGCAACCGGAAAACAGGCTTAGAGCTCGCAATCTAGATCAGGATTTGCGCAAGGAGATTCTTACCGGAAAGAGTGCCTCTGCATCTGTGAGCATCATAGAGAAACCCAAGTACAGTAGTCCGGATAAAACCATCAAAGCTGCTAGGGCTGCGATAGAGCTATGTGAGTCGCTTACCGGAGATGCGTTGGCAAAACAGCAGGATCGTGTTAGGGAGTTGCTTGACATGATTGAGCAGCAAAATGCTGAGCAGCTCGCAAAAGTAAACAAGGCTGCGGCATCAAAATCTGTGCGTTCCACAAAGAATGCCGGAAGCAAGTCCCATGGGCAGGCATCGTCCCCCCATCCGGACAAGAGAAAAGAAAAAGCAAACGCATAGCAAATGACTGTGTACGATCCGGTGCTTGCCGGAAAACAACAAGCCGGTGCCGGAAAACAACAAGCCAGGCGGTACGAGGCCGGTAGAAAAAATCAAGGGGCAGCAGGTGTCCATGCCGGAAACGGCTACGCCGCAAGAGATTATGCCGGCAGAGAAGGAAGTGGGCAAAATTTTCACGCTGCAAGAGCAGCGTACGTCGAAGAGGAAATGCCTCCGCCAAGGTACCGGCAGGCAAGAGCCGCAGTACCAGAAAGATATGAAGAAGTTGATTCAGGAGCTGAGAGAGTTGCAGCTTACCGGAATCCTTTGGGAGACCGGTTAGGTGAAAGATGCCTACCAGACCGGGATGCGAGGCACAGGCTGGATAGGGTGTACTTATCTGAGATAGTGGAGGCGGAAGGTCCTCCAGGCCCCAAGTGTTTTGGCCCAAGGATCATGAAAGAGGAGCTACCGGTTCGCAATTTCACGTTGCCCCGTGACACTAAAACTTATGATGGCACCACCAAGCCGGAAGACTGGCTCGCGGATTACGTGACCGCGGTATATGTTACCGGTGGCGGAGGAACCGTCACTGGTGGAGGAAACCGGCGCTGGGCCGTAAGAATTGTACCATCCTTCCTGGTAGGACCAGCGCGCATCTCGCTAAACAATTTGCCGGCGGGAAGTATAAATGGCTGGCTGGACTTTGAGGAAGCTTTTGTAAGCAACTTCAGTAGTACCTACCGGAGGCCAAACAGGCCACAGCAGCTCGCTCTATGCGTGCAGCGCACCAATGAAACAGATCGGGATTACCTAACCCGGTGGAACTCCACAAGAAACTCCTGCGAAGGGGTAATCGAGGCACAAGCCATTGCTTGGTTTTGCAACGGGTGCAGAAGAGGTTCGCTTTTGTGGCAAAAGCTGCAGAGAAACATGCTGACAACTTTGGCAGAAATGATACGTGTGGCAGATAGCTACGCACTGAGAGACCCAATGCAACCGGCAGTACAAGCTGAGCCGGAACAAACAAACCAGCCTCAGCAACGCCAAGAACAATACCGGGATAATAGGCAGAACAAACGAAGGGAAGAGTTTCCGGATCGAAGATATGGTCCACAGCAAGTAGCCGCGGTGCAGGATAATTCCGGCGCCAGCGGAAGCCAAAGGCAGATAACCGGATCGTAGCCATGGGCGGGTCCAAAGAAACAGTGGGTTGAAAAGAAGCCGTGGCAAACTGATGAAAGGTACACCATGGAATCCGCTATGGACCAGCCATGTCGGTGGCACACACCAAACCCCGGAAGGCCGGCAAACCATTTGACAAAAGATTGTACTTGGACCAAAAGGTTGATGGGTCAAGGCACAACAAAAGATGCCGGAAAACTACCACCACCACCCCCGCTTACCGGACCAAATGCCATACCGGTGCAACCTCAGCCAAACCGGCCTCCACCGCAACAAGTTCACCAGGTGGCTGATGGCAATGGCCAACCACCTCCACCGGCACCTTTAGGCCGGAACATTTACCACGATCCGGACATGTGCTGTGTAGTGTTCTTCACTGAGCCAACAGACAAGCAAATCCTGCGACGCCGTTCCATGGAAGTGAACGCGGTGATGCCGGCAGTTCCAAAGTACATGCTATGGTCTGATCAAGAGATCTCCTGGTCGTTCAAGGATCACCCGAAGATAATGCCTAATCTGGGTGGTTACGCTCTGGTTGTGGACCCTATCATGCATGGGCCAAACGCTTGAGTCAAATTCAGCAAGGTGCTGATAGACAATGGGAGCATCATAAACATCATGTACCGGCACACTATGCGCACGCTTGGGATAACTGAGAATATGCTGCAACCGGCGCACATGACTTTCCACGGAATCGTTCCGGGGCTGTCTTGCTCGCCCATGGGAAAAGTCCGGGTGGATGTCTCATTTGGTGGACGTGATAATTGCCGGGTGGAAAATCTTCTGTTTGAGGTAGTGGACCTGGAGAGCCCTTACCATGCACTGCTGGGGAGACCGGCACTGGCAGCTTTTATGGCATCAACTCATACAGCCTATCTTAAGATGAAGATGCTGGCACCTCGTGGACCCTTGACCGTGGTGGGAAACTACAAAGTCTCACTGGAAACCGCTTCCGTCGGATCAAATCAGGCTAAATCACTGGTGATCGCAGAGGAAAAGAAAAGAATGCAAACTGCGGTTGCGCTGGCTCAATCCTCACAGTTGAGTTTAGCGGCAATGAGTGGAAACTTGGGCACACCGGCATTCAAGCCAACCAATGAAACAAAGGACATCGTGCTGGACCCGGCTTACCCTGAGCGTACCGTTCGCATCGGTGCTAGCCTCAGTGAGGCATAGGAAAGCGCGCTCACCAGTTTCCTCCGTGAGAATCGGAATATCTTTGCCTGGTCTACTGATGACTTGGTAGGTGTTCCGAGGGAGCTGGCTGAGCACTGGTTGAACGTCCGGAAAGATGCTAAGCCGGTAAGGCAGCCGCTGCGCCGGTTTGCTGAAGACAGAAGAAAGATCATTGGAGAAGAGGTGACAAAGTTGTTGGTTGCCGGTTTCATCGTGGAAGTGCTGCATACTGAGTGGCTAGCCAATCCGGTGATGGTCGAGAAGAAGAAAGAAGAGAACCTTGAAGCAAAAGCTCCAAAAGTATGGCGCATGTGCATCGACTACACCACCCTGAACAAGGCTTGCCCAAAAGATCCTTTCCCGCTACCCCGGATCGATCAAGTGATTGATTCCACCGCTGGATGTGAACTGTTGTCTTTCCTGGATGCTTATTCCGGTTTCCACCAAATCCCCTTGAAAAAGGAGGACCAAATAAAGACTGCGTTTATCACCCCGCACGGGGCTTATTGCTATGTCACGATGCCTTTCGGTTTGCGCAACGCTGGTGCAACGTACCAGCGCTGTATGCAAAAGTGTTTGTATGATCAAATTGGTAAAAACGTGCAAGTCTACGTAGACGATGTCGTGATAAAAACTAAGAAAAAAGAAACCTTAATCGACGATCTCCGGCAAACGTTTGATAACCTAAGAAGGTTCCGGATGAAACTCAATCCGGCAAAATGCACCTTTGGTGTCCCAGCCGGCAAGTTGCTTGGCTTCCTCGTATCAAGCCGGGGCATAGAAGTGAATCCGGTAAAAATCCGGGCAATCGAAATAATGACCATACCACATGATCTCAAAGACGTGCAAAAGTTTACCGGAAGCTTGGCATCGCTAAGCCGGTTCATAAGCAGGTTGGGAGAAAAAAGCTCTGCCCCTCTATGCTTTGATGAAAAAATCCGATACTTTCGTCTGGACCCCTCAGGCAGACGCAGCGTTCAAAGAGCTAAAAACAATGCTAGCCACTGCGCCTTGCTGGCGTGGGAGTCGTAGCTTCCTTGTGACGGTAAAGCACTCGTCCGTTGGGAACCCCAAGAGGAAGGTATGATGTGTACAGCAGCAAGTTTTCCCTCAGTAAGAAACCAAGGTTTATCGAACCAGTAGGAGCCAAGAAGCACGTTGAAGGTTGTTGGTGACGGAGTGTAGTGCGGCGCAACACCAGGGATTCCGGCGCCAACGTGGAACCTGCACAACACAACCAAAGTACTTTGCCCCAATGAAACAGTGAGGTTGTCAATCTCACCGGCTTGCTGTAACAAAGGATTAGATGTATAGTATGGATGATGATTGTTGTCAGAGAACAGTAAAACAAGTATTGCAGTAGATTGTATTCGATGTAAAAGAATGGACCGGGGTCCACAGTTCACTAGAGGTGTCTCTCCCATAAGAAATAGCATATTGGGTAAACAAATTACAGTTGGGCAATTGACAAATAGAGAGGGCATGACAATGCACATACATGACATGATGAGTATTGTGAGATTTAATTGGGCATTACGACAAAGTACATAGACCGCTATCCAGCATGCATCTATGCCTAAAAAGTCCACTTTCAGGTTATCATCCGAACCCCTTCCGGTATTAAGTTGCAAGCAACAGACAATTGCATTAAGTATGGTGCGTAATGTAATCAATAACTATATCCTCGAACATAGCATCAATGTTTTATCCCTAGTGGCAACAGCACATCCATAACCTTAGAGGTTCTTGTCACTCCTCCAGATTCACGGAGACATGAACCCACTATCGAGCATAAATACTCCCTCTTGGAGTTACAAGCATCAACTTGGCCAAAGCATCTACTAGTAACGGAGAGCATGCAAGATCATAAACAACACATAGATTGATAATCAACATAACATAGTATTCTCTATTCATCGGATCCCAACAAACACACATGTAGCATTACAGATAGATGATCTTGATCATGATAGGCAGCTCACAAGATCAGACAATGAAGCACAATGGGGAGAAGACAACCATCTAGCTACTGCTATGGACCCATAGTCCAGGGGTGAACTACTCACACATCAATCCGGAGGCGACCATGGCGGTGTAGAGTCCTCCGGGAGATGATTCCCCTCTCCGGCAGGGTGCCGGAGGTGATCTCCAGAATCCCCCGAGATGGGATTGGCGGCGGCGTCTCAGTATGTTTTCTCGTATCATGGCTCTCGGTACTGGGGGTTTCTCGACGAGGGCTATAAGTAGGTGGAGGAGATAGGTCAGGGGGCCGCCCGAGGGGCCCACACCACAGGCCGGCGCGGCCAGGGCCTAGGCCGCGCCGCCTGGTGGTGTGGCCACCTCGTGGCCCCACTTCGTCTCTCCTTCGGACTTCTGGAAGCTTCGTGGAAAAATAGGACCCTGGGCGTTGATTTCGTCCAATTCCGAGAATATTTCCTTACTAGGATTTCTGAAACCAAAAACAGCAGAAAACAGCAACTGGCTCTTCGGCATCTCGTTAATAGGTTAGTGCCGGAAAATGCATAATAATGACATATAATGTGTATAAAACATGTGAGTATCATCATAAAAGTAGCATGGAACATAAGAAATTATAGATACGTTTGAGACGTATCAAGCATCCCCAAGCTTAGTTCCTACTCGTCCCGAGTAGGTAAACGATAACAAAGATAATTTCTTAAGTGACAATGCTACCAACATAATCTTGATCATACTATTGTAAGCACATGTAATGAATGCAGCGATCAAAACAATGGTAATGACATGAGTAAACAACTGAATCATAAAGCAAAGACTTTTCATGAATAGTACTTAAAGACAAGCATCAATAAGTCTTGCATAAGAGTTAACTCATAAAGCAATAATTCAAAGTAGAAAGTATTGAAGCAACACAAAAGAAGATGAAGTTTCAGCGGTTGCTTTCAACTTGTAACATGTATATCTCATGGATATTGTCAACATAGAGTAATATAACAAGTGCAATATGCAAGTATGTAGGAATCAATGCACAGTTCACACAAGTGTTTGCTTCTTAAGGTAGAGAGAAATAGGTGAACTGACTCAACAATAAAAGTAAAAGAAAGGTCCTTCAAAGAGGAAAGCATCGATTGCTATATTTGTGCTAGAGCTTTTATTTTGAAAACAAGAAACAATTTTGTCAACGGTAGTGATAAAGCATATGAGTTATGTAAATTATACCTTACAAGTTGCAAGCCTCATGCATAGTATACTAATAGTGCCCGCACCTTGTCCTAATTAGCTTGGACTACCGGATCATCGCAATACACATGTTTTAACCAAGTGTCACAATGGGGTACCTCTATGCCGCCTGTACAAAGGTCTAAGGAGAAAGCTCGCATTGGATTTCTCGCTTTTGGTTATTCTCAACTTAGACATCCATACCGGGACAACATAGACAACAGATAATGGACTCCTCTTTAATGCATAAGCATGTAGCAACAATTAATGTTCTCATATGAGATTGAGGATATATGTCCAAAACTGAAACTTCCACCATGATTCATGGCTTTAGTTAGCGGCCCAATGTTCTTCTCTAACAATATGCATGCTCTAACCATAAAAGTGGTAGATCTCTCTTACTTCAGACAAGACGAACATGCATAGCAACTCACATGATATTCAACAAAGAATAGTTGATGGCGTCCCCAGAAACATGGTTATCGCACAACATGCAACTTAATAAGAGATAAAGTGCATAAGTACATATTCAATACCACAATAGTTTTTAAGCTATTTGTCCCATGAGCTATATATTGTAAAGGTAAAGAATGGAAATTTTAAAGGTAGCACTCAAGCAATATACTTTGGAATGGCGGAGAAATACCATGTGGTAGGTAGGTATGGTGGACACAAATGGCATAGTGGTTGGCTCAAGGATTTTGGATGCATGAGAAGTATTCCCTCTCGATACAAGGTTTAGGCTAGCAAGGTTATTTGAAACAAACACAAGGATGAACCGGTACAGCAAAACTCACATAAAAGACATATTGTAAACATTATAAGACTCTATACCGTCTTCCTTGTTGTTCAAACTCAACACTAGAAATTATCTAGACCTTAGAGAAACCAAACATGCAAATCAGATTTTAGCATGCTCTATGTATTTCTTCATTAATAGGTGCAAAGTATATGATGCAAGAGCTTAAACATGAGCACAACAATTGCCAAGTATCACATTATTCAAGATGTTATACCAATTACCACATATATCATTTTCCAATTCCAACCATATAACAATTTAACGAAGAAGAAACTTCGCCATGAATACTATGAGTAAAGCTAAGGACATATGTGTCCATATGCAACAGCGGAGCGTGTCTCTCTCCCACACAATGAATGCTAGGATCCATTTTATTCAAACAAAACAAAAACAAAAACAAACAGACGCTCCAAGCAAAGTACATAAGATGTGACGGAATAAAAATATAGTTTTAGGGGAGGAACCTGATAATGTTATCGATGAAGAAGGGGATGCCTTGGGCATCCCCAAGCTTAGACGCTTGAGTCTTCTTGATATATGCTGGGGTGAACCACCGGGGCATCCCCAAGCTTAGAGCTTTCACTCTCCTTGATCATGGTGTATATCATCCTCCTCTCTTGATCCTTGAAAACTTCCTCCACACCAAACTTAAAGCAACTCATTAGAGGGTTAGTGCATAATTAAAATTCACATATTCAGAGGTGACACAATCATTCTTTATACTTCTGGACATTGCACAAAGCTACTGAAAGTCAATGGAATAAAGAAATCCATCAAGCATGGCAAAACAGGCAATGCAAAATAAAAGACAGAATCTGTCAAAACAGAACAGTTCGTAAAGACGAATTTCTAACAGGCACCAGACTTGCTCAAATGAAAAAACTTAAAACTAATGAAAGTTGCGTACATATCTGAGGATCACTCACGTAAATTGGCATAATTTTCTGAGTTCCCTACAGAGAATTAGCCCCAGATTCGTGACAGCAAAGAAAACTGTTTCTGTGCAGTAATCCAAATCTAGTATCATACTTTTATTAGAGACTTTACTTGGCACAACAATGAAATAAAACTAAGATAAGGAGAGGTTGCTACAGTAGTAAACAACTTCCAAGACTCAAATATATAACAAAATTACTGTAGTAAAAACATGGGTTGTCTCCCATAAGCGCTTTTCTTTAACGTCTTTCAGCTAGGCGCAGAAAGTATGTATCAAGTATTATCGAGAGATGAAGCATCAACATCATAATTTGTTCTAATAATAGAATCAAAAGGTAACTTCATTCTCTTTCTAGGGAAGTGTTCCATACCTTTCTTGAGAGGAAATTGATATTTAATATTACCTTCCTTCATATCAATGGTAGCACCAACAGTTCGAAGAAAAGGTCTTCCCAATATAATGGGACAAGATGCATTGCATTCAATATCCAAGATAACAAAATCAACGGGGACAAGGTTATTGTTAATGGTAATGCGAACATTATCAACTCTCCCCAAAGGTTTCTTTATAGCATTATCAACAAGATTAACATCCAAATAACAATTTTTCAATGGTGGCAAGTCAAGCATATCATAAATTTTCTTAGGCATAACAGAAATACTTGCACCAAGATCACATAAAGCATTACAACCAAAGTCATTGACCTTCATCTTAATGATGGGCTCCCAACCATCCTCTAGCTTCCTAGGAATAGAAGTTTCGCGTTCTAGTTTCTCTTCTCTAGCTTTTATGAGAGCATTTGTAATGTGTTTCGTGAAAGCCAAATTTATAGCACTAGCATTAGGACTTTTAGCAAGTTTTTGTAAGAACTTTATAACTTCAGAGATATGACAATCATCAAAATCTAAACCATTATGATCTAAAGCAATGGGATCATTGTCCCCAATGTTGGAAATTTTTTTAGCAGTTTTATCACAGGCAGTTTCAGCAGTTTTAGCAGTTTCAGGAAGTTTTTCGCGCTTTGCATTAGAAGTGGAACCATTGCTAACACCTATTATTTTACCATTATTAGTAGGAGGTGCAGCAACATGTGTAGCATTAGCATTGCTAGTGGTAGTAATAGTGCAAACTTTAGCTACATTATTCTTTTTAGCTAGTTTTTCATTTTCTTCTCTTTCCCACCTAGCATGCAGTTCAGCCATTAATCTTATATTCTCATTAATTCTAACTTGGATGGCATTTGCTGTAGTAACAATTTTATTATCTATATCCTTAGGTTTAGCAGCCATTTTATTAATTAAAGAAGATTGTGACGCAGACATGTATGAGATTCGGGTTTCAGCATTTGCAAGTTTAGTTTGCAACCCAGAGATCTCCATATTCAGATTTTCAAGTTGATTTCCTATATTCTTCAATAAGGTAGATTGCTCATTCATAGTTTTAGTAAACAATTTATTTTGCTCATATTGTGATTGCATAAAGTTCTTGGTGGATCTTTCTATTTCTAACATCTTTTCCTCATTAGGTGAAGCATATCTACCATAAGCATTAGCAGGATATGGCCTAGAATCATTATAATTGTTATTTTTAATGAAATTCACATCAACATGTTATTTTTGAGCAACCAATGAAGCTAACGGAACATTATTAGGATCAACATTTGTCCTATCATTCACAAGCATAGACATAATAGCATCAATCTTATCACTCAAGGAAGAGGTTTCTTCGACAGAATTTACCTTCTTACCTTGTGGAGCTCTTTCCATGTGCCATTCAGACTAATTAATCATCATATTATCAAGAAGCTTTGTTGCTTCACCAAGAGTGATGGACATAAAGGTACCTCCAGCAGCTGAATCCAATAGGTTCCGCGAAGAAAAATTCAGTCCTGCATAAAAGGTTTGGATGATCATCCAAGTAGTCAGTCCATGGGTTGGGCAATTTTTAACCAAAGATTTCATTCTTTCCCATGCTTGTGCAACATGCTCAGTATCCAATTGTTTAAAATTCATTATGCTACTCCTCAAAGATATAATTTTAGCAGGGGGATAATATCTACCAATAAAAGCATCCTTGCATTTAGTCCATGAATCAATACTATTCTTAGGCAGAGATAGCAACCAATCTTTAGCTCTTCCTCTTAATGAGAAAGGGAACAATTTTAATTTTATTATGTCACCATCTACATCTTTATACTTTTGCATTTCACAAAGTTCAACAAAATTATTGAGATGGGCAGCAGCATCATCAGAACTAACACCAGAAAATTGCTCTCGCATAACAAGATTCAGTAAAGCAGGTTTAATTTCAAAGAATTCCGCTGTAGTGGCGGGTGGAGCAATAGGTGTGCATAAGAAATCATTATTATTTGTGGTTGTGAAGTCACACAACTTAGTATTTTCAGGAGTGGCCATTTTAGCAATAGTAAATAAAGTAAACTAGATAAAGTAAATGCAAGTAACTAATTTTTTTTGTGTTTTTGATATAGAGTGCAAGACAGTAAATAAAGTAAAACTAGCAACTATTTTTTTTGTGTTTTGATATAATGCAGCAAACAAAGTAGTAAATAAAATAAAGCAAGACAAAAACAAAGTAAAGAGATTGCGATGTGAAGACTCCCCTTGCAGCGTGTCTTGATCTCCCCGGCAACGGCGCCAGAAAAAGAGTTGCTGACGTGGGAGTCGTAGCTTCCTTGTGACGGTAAAGCACTCGTCCGTTGGGAACCACAAGAGGAAGGTATGATGTGTACAGCAGCAAGTTTTCCCTCAGTAAGAAACCAAGATTTATCGAACCAGTAGGAGCCAAGAAGCACGTTGAAGGTTGTTGGTGACGGAGTGTAGTGCGGCGCAACACCAGGGATTCCGGCGCCAACGTGGAACCTGCACAACACAACCAAAGTACTTTGCCCCAACGAAACAGTGAGGTTGTCAATCTCACCGGCTTGCTGTAACAAAGGATTAGATGTATAGTGTGGATGATGATTGTTTGCAGAGAACAGAAAAACAAGTATTGCAGTAGATTGTATTCGATGTAAAAGAATGGGTCGGGGTCCACAGTTCACTAGAGGTGTCTCTCCCATAAGAAATAGCATATTGGGTAAACAAATTACAGTTGGGCAATTGACAAATAGAGAGGGCATGACAATGCACATACATGACATGACGAGTATTGTGAGATTTAATTGGGCATTACGACAAAGTACATAGACCGCTATCCAGCATGCATCTATGCCTAAAAAGTCCACTTTCAGGTTATCATCCGAACCCCTTCCGGTATTAAGTTGCAAGCAACAGACAATTGCATTAAGTATGGTGCGTAATGTAATCAATAACTATATCCTTGAACATAGCATCAATGTTTTATCCCTAGTGGCAACAGCACATCCATAACCTTAGAGGTTCTTGTCACTCCTCCAGATTCACGGAGACATGAACCCACTATCGAGCATAAATACTCCCTCTTGGAGTTACAAGCATCAACTTGGCCAAAGCATCTACTAGTAACGGAGAGCATGCAAGATCATAAACAACACATAGATTGATAATCAACATAACATAGTATTCTCTATTCATCGGATCCCAACAAACACACATGTAGCATTACAGATAGATGATCTTGATCATGATAGGCAGCTCACAAGATCAGACAATGAAGCACAATGAGGAGAAGACAACCATCTAGCTACTGCTATGGACCCATAGTCCAGGGGTGAACTACTCACACATCAATCCGGAGGCGATCATGGCGGTGTAGAGTCCTCCGGGAGATGATTCCCCTCTCCGGCAGGGTGCCGAAGGTGATCTCCAGAATCCCCCGAGATGGGATTGGCGGCGGCGGCGTCTCAGTATGTTTTCTCGTATCGTGGCTCTCGGTACTGGTGGTTTCTCGACGAGGGCTATAAGTAGGCGGAGGAGATAGGTCAGGGGGCCGCCCGAGGGGCCCACACCACAGGCCGGCGCGACCAGGGCCTGGGCCGCGCCGCCTGGTGGTGTGGCCACCTCGTGGCCCCACTTCGTCTCTCCTTCGGACTTCTGGAAGCTTCGTGGAAAAATAGGACCCTGGGCGTTGATTTCGTCCAATTCCGAGAATATTTCCTTACTAGGATTTCTGAAACCAAAACAGCAAAACAAAGAATCGGCTCTTCGGCATCTCGTTAATAGGTTAGTGCCGGAAAATGCATAATAATGACATATAATGTGTATAAAACATGTGAGTATCATCATAAAAGTAGCATGGAACATAAGAAATTATAGATACGTTTGATACGTATCACGCCTATACTAGCTTCACCTTTGGAAAGGGAGCCCATGTTGTTGTACATAGCAGCAACAAACCGAGTTGTGAGTGTGGTAGTCGTAGTTGAAAGAGAAGAGGAAGGAAAAACCGTGCAGCGACCGGTATATTACCTGAGCGAGGTGCTCTCCCTCTCAAAGCAAAACTACCCTCACTTCCAAAAAAATGACTTATGGCGTGTTCATGGCCGCCACAAAGCTTAAGCACTACTTTGAGGAGCACCCCATGAAAGTGGTGAGTGAGGCACCCATTTCCGATATCATGTGCAACAAAGATGCTAGCGTTAGGATTGCAAAATGGGCAATCCAGATATCACCGTACGTACCGGAATACGAAAGAAGAGATGCCATAAAATCGCAAGCTTTGGCTGATTTCCTAGTTGATTGGGCGGAAATGCAATACAAGCCGCCAGACCAGAAAATAGAATACTGGAAGATGCACTTTGACGGATCCAAGCTCATGGAGGGTCTAGGTGCCGGTGTGGTACTTACCTCACCTAAAGGAGATCACCTCCGGTATGTTTTGCAAGTGCACTTCAGAGCATCCAACAATGTCGCTGAATACGAGGCTTTGATTCATGGGCTTAAGGTCGCAAAAGAAATCGGTGCACACCGAATCCTTTGCTATGGAGATTCAGATCTAGTGGTGCAGAAGTGTTCCGGAGATTGGGACGCAAAAGATGCCAACATGGCTTCATACCGGTTTCACGTGCAAAAGATTGCCGGCTTCTTTGAGGGCTGCAAATTTCACCATGTGCCACGAGCGGAAAATGAGGCTGTGGATGCTTTGTCCAAACTGGGCTCATCCAGGCAAGAAATTCCTCCCGGAATAGCCTTGGCACACTTAAGAGTACCATCGATTAAACCAAGCCCGGAATCGGAATCAATTTTCGTACCGGAATCGCATGTCGTACCAATGGATATCGATGAAGTAAACCCGGGGACTGCTCCGATAAACCCGGGGACTGTTCCGGTAAACTCGGGGACTGTTCCGGTAAACTCGGGGACTGCTACGTCCATACCGGAAGAAGCAATGATGGTGGATAACATGGATATAGACGTACCGGTGTTTCTAGTTCGAGAGGCACCATCTTGGGTTAAACCTATTAAGGAATTCCTGATCAACGGCACCTTGCCGGTTGACGAAAATGAATCAAGACGAATCCAGAGAAGGTCCAAAGCTTACACTATCATCAATGGTGAGGTGTACAAGAGAAGTGTCACCGGTATCCTTCAAAGATGTGTGGAACCGGAAGAGGGAAAAGAAATGCTTGTGGAAATCCACCAAGGGGAATGTGGGCACCACGCTTCATCAAGGGCGCTGGTAGCAAAAGTATTCCGGCATGGCTTCTATTGGCCCACTGCTTTGGAAAATGCTGAGGATTTGGTACGAAAGTGTAACGGGTGCCAGAGGTACGCCAAACAAAATCATACTCAAGCATCCGGTTTAAAAACAATACCGCTAACTTGGCCGTTTGCCGTTTGGTGCCTTGACATGGTTGGTCCATTCAAAACCGCGAGAAGCAGCTTTACCCACATCCTAGTGATGGTGGACAAGTTCACCAAATGGCTTGAAGTAAAACCTATCGCAAAATGTGATGGGCTGTTGCGGTCGAAACCCACCGGTGAGCAGCGACGGGCAACACAGTAGAGCCGGGAACAACTTAGGGCTTCGGTTGGCCCTGGTCCCTCCGAGCGACGGCCCGCAAAGCTTTCTGGTCACACGTCCGATGCTGAATGCAAGGGCGTGCCACCTGACCTATACCTGGTCAGGAAGGTGATGGAGATGCCTCGCTTAGTTTCCTGCATGGCATACACGTAAACATTAAATACGAGCCTCGATCGGCTCTCAGGTTATCCTGTGAATCGGCTCATGGGAGCCGATCCACCCATGATTCGTACGAGGTGCACGAATATATGGTGGTCCTGCTTGATCAAGATACAACTGATAAGATCTACGACGATTTAGGGTTTTCACCGCATAATCGGAACATCCTACTCAGGATTGGGCCTCGCGGCCACGCACGGTGATCGTAAGCCGATCCTAGACAAGGCCTAAAAACCAACACGAGGTTGATTCCCGGAACGTCCTGTCTAGGACTTGCGAACGACACCCTACGTGCCGCTGGATCCTCCAGCCCCTTATAAGGCCTAACTATTGCAGATATTAAACTAATCCTTGAAGAATCAAGGAGCAACCGTAACGGATCGAATCTACTATACTATGATCAAGCGGGGTGCCGCCCCTACACCTAAGATAGGTGTAAGGGCGGCGAGACATGTTAGGGGTTGCACTACGCAAGCATATGATACGAAGAACTATGCTAACCCTAACACATCTATGATAACTACGTTGCTCGCCATCAAAAAGGCTTCAGTACGAGCAACGCATGAACAACGTGGAGCTTGTGCTGCCTAGATCGCAAGATGCGATCTAGGCAGCATGTCGCTTACCGGTAGAAACCCTCGAGACGAAGGAGTTGGCGATGCGCCGAGATTGATTTGTGTTGGTTGAACGTTGGTTGTTGTTTATTCCATAAACCCTAGATACATATTTATAGTCCGTAGACTCTCTAATCGTGGGAAAAGTCCCAACCGGGCACGGGCCCAACTCTAACTAAACCGACACGTATCCTATTATGTTACAGATACAAGGGCAAACTAGCCCAAACTTGCTAAACAAGGCCGATTCACGTATATTCTTCGTATATAATCTTCAAATCCATCTTGATCGCGGCCCACCTCTGACTTGGTCAAATTCCGGTGATAACATATGCCCCCCTGGTTTTGGAATTGATAATTCCAAAATCACTCTGTCCTTCCTTCGTCGGGTCATGTCATGGTAGAACCGTTGCAGTATCCTTTATCATGATGTCTTGTCTCCTCAAAAACTTGATAACTTTAGCACCATTTCCTTGGAAACCGCAATGGCTTTAAATCCCTCATTAGGCTCCTCCTTATTAAACTGTGCCGACTGACTAGCCTCTTTCCCTGTAGCAATGTGTTCCCCTCCTCCACTGGATACCCGCCGGCGAAGTGCCTCCGTGTTTGGGCAGATAGTGAAGATGACGACGCAGAGGAAGAAGCTCCGTTCAAAGGCTGGAGCGGCAGTGACGAGGAGTCCTCCGGAAGCAGCGCTGGTGACAGCTACGACGAGGGCAACGAAGATTAGTGACATAGCGTCAGTAGCATGCGAGCAACCGGCTCTTCTTTTGTTCCTCTTTAAGCAATCGGCTCTTCATTGTAAAAAACCCTCCTTTGTTAACGAAGAGGCATTTCCAGTCCATTGTTCTGCCGATAGTCAAAGTCACAAAATCTCCAACAAGAGCCGATGGCATCGCATCGGTCTCTATCATAAAAACACGAGTAAAGTCGACCTAGCCGCCCTTTCAAACGGTAACCTGCGACCTTCATCTGAAAAGGTAAACTCAGATCCCCAAATCGCCGCCTGAGCAGCTCCAACCCACCACCATTTACACAGATCTCGACCGCGCCGCCCCCGGCTCCTTCAACGCATCCCATGGCGGAACCATCCAATACTGATACCACGGCCTCCGGACTAAAGGTAATCCTCAATCTCCCCTCGCCGTTCGACTTGGCATGGGATTAATGGCAAACTCCTGAATTAATGTCTCGCTCCGTTATTAATTTAGGTTTCAGACATTCTTCTGCCACATCCTTCTCTCGCAAATTCGATGTGCCTCGGTCCTCGTTCTTCTGAGAGTCCTGCCCTGTTAATTTCGTGCGAAGCTAACAGAATCCCCTTCGTGAGCCAGAACCTAGATCTGACTTCCTGGGCCGACTGCTTGCGAGCCTGGCCTAATCCTCCTGAGGGTTGGGTGGCATGGTACAATAGAGTATCAAAAACCCACTACGCCACTTGGGAAACCGTAGGGATAGCCGATGCCCTGTCCTTATCATTATCTCCTCTTGAGAAGAATGAGAACATCCTGAAAACCATCGGCTATTTCTGGTCTGATGCACTAAACTGCTTTATGTTTGGCCATGGCCCTATGACACCAACTCTGCTGGATGTAGCCATGATCACAGGTCTAGACATCGCATCCCCCAGCCCTTCTGCGTTCAAGCTGCCGAAAGTTCCTTTCACCCTTTCCTCTAAAAAAGAATGCACCAGCTGGGGTGCCTACCTCAATCGTTATATGAAGACCAAGGGCCCTGTGACCGAGAGGGAACACACAGCCTTCCTGAACTTCTGGTTGGAGCACTTCATATTCTGTGGCCCGTCGCTCGCCCCTACCAAGAACTACCTCTCCCTGGCCTATGAACTTGCCAAAGGCACTCAACTTGGTCTCGGCAAACTATTTCTTGGAGAGGTCTATCGATCTCTTCAATTGATGTCTGTCAAGTTGTTCTCTCAGAGGACAGTTAAAACTGGAGGTCCCTGGTGGTTTATTCAGTTATGGGCTCAGCTGTACTTTCAGCACCAGATCCCAGACTTCCCACCTTTGACCACCTGTACCTTCCCGGATGTTAATGGAAAGGAGATCCGATGCACCAGTTATGGCCAAGCTTTGTACGGCCTCCCAGGCAGCAGGCTAATCCCAAAAGAAGCAGCAGGGTGGTTCAAAATTTTCTTCCAAGGTTCAGACAACCCTCTGTTCTTTCCTTACACTGAGTCGGAAAATTTTGAGAACCCAGTCTCCTTCCGATTGGATAACTTTGCCGATGACGCTAGCACCCGGCATCTGTACTCTATCATGCTTCGCCCTTGTTTTCTCCCAGTTGGCATGAGTACCTCCAACCGGATTATCAAGCCCGGCTATGAATCTTACCAACCGGTAGTAGTAGCCCGACAGCTTGGTCTCGGGCAAGTGCCTCCACACTTCTTCTTACACCACCTGACAGCAAGCAGAGCTGAACTGCCTGATATCCTCACTGGCCAAAGGTGTTACACTTTCTTCGATGATCTGGCCATCCCGATCCCCCACAACCTTCGTTTCACCTTCACTACCGACGGCTTTGAGGCTTGGTGGCTCATGTGGAAGACCCACGCCTTCAGAAGAGCTCTAGGACCGCTGTTGAGACAGCTTGATGCTGAATATGACGTTCCCGCAGACCAGGTACCCTTTCCCATAATTTCCACCATGGCTTCAGGTAATTATTCGTATTCTGATTCCGTTTCCTGGCAGCAACAAGACGGCCCGGATCCTGCACAGGCCGATGGCTCTCCCTTCGTATTCCTTCCTCCGGCTCCAGTGGTTTTCTACTGTCAGAGCTCGCCTCCCCTGAAGAAAGTCATAATGCAGGGTCAGCCGATTTCGCCGAAATCGGCTCCCAAGAGTAAAGCGTCTTCGGGGCCGGTTGCCCCCCGAGCCTCGACTCAGGCGAGGACGGGAGTGAGGAAAGTGGCTGCCAGGAAGACCCTGAAGCGTAAAGCCCCTGCCCAAGAAAGCTCACACGTAAGTTGGCTTGCCCTGTCCGCATTCATCAGTTTTCCCAGTTATCTGCCTTCTCTGTTTTTTCCGCAACGTGTCTGTGTTTGCATTCTTCAGACTTCCACCGAAGAGGACTCCAGCGGGGAAGCAGAACCCAGCCAGAGGGATTCGAGCTCGGATAACTCAGAGAGGTCCTCCACACAGAGCCAGACGACCTCGCCAATGCCGGCTTCGAAGAAAAAGTCGATTCCCGAGTCTCCTCCTCCCCAAGTCCTGACCAAGTCCGGGTCACGCGTGAAGCGCCGATGCGTCAAAGGGCCCGCAAAGGCTCACAAGCCCCTCTCTCAAGCCAGGAGGTCTCAAATGTAATCATCTCCCTGGTTTTATATTCCTTGCTACCCAGTGTCGCTTGGATCGGCTAACCACTTTCTTCTGCAGACTAATGATACCTCTAGCAGCGACGTCGAGGAGGTACTGATGCCGCATCCCCAGCTAGACCTAGTCACCCCGACGATCGCGGCTGGCCAAGTGGCCAACATGGCTCAGTCCACGACAAAGCCGATTATCACACCATCGGCTGCTCCTCCTACGTTGGGACAGGTACGCCCCGCTTCTTTGGCTCTATCATTTTCTCCGTCGCGTACTAACACAGTTTCGTCTTGTCAGGGCTGTGATCTCTCGAGCTTGCTGACGTTCGATCCCGAATCCATCGAACCAACTACTGCCAAAGCGAGTGAAGAGCCCAGCCCTAGCACGGTCCATGGTACACTCCAGCGCCTCAAGGATTTGCTCTCTTCCTCAATTGACACCCTGCTCGAAAATTCTGAGGAAGTCAAAGGTATCTTCGAAGGTATCCAGCCCCATCTCCCTATGACACTGCAAGTGAAGCTTTGGCCAGCTGTGACTCTGTCGGCCTTCAAGTCAAGGGTGCAATCGGCTCGTCAAAGGATTAATCTTCGCCACGCCCAGCTTCCACTGAGAGCCGATATCGCGGACAGGTGTCAACGGCTCAACGAGAAGAAGGCTACTGTAGACGCCAAAACTGACACCTCTGCCAATAATGCCGAACTCGAGACCCTGCGTAAGGAACTGGAGAACCTCGAAGAGAAGGTCAGGGTGACCAAGCAGCTTATCAAAGATAAGGAAGCCTTTATTGCCCACTCTCGAGAGGAAGCCAAGGGCCTCACAGCCGATCTGAAAAACGATCTGGCTGAAATTCGTGCCCTGAGTAGTCAGCTGGTGACAGGCAAAGACGAAGACGACGAGGCTGAGATCGCCGAGGTGGGTCGCATCCATGCCGACGCCCTTCACGCCCTTAGCGCGTTTCTTCAGTAGAGCCTGCCTGCGTGAACTTTGTCAAATGTCTTGCTGGACTTGTACCTCTAGGGCCGATGACCGTGTGTATGTATCGGCTCATCTTGATCGGCTGTACTCGTTGTATTTTATTTATTATTTTTTTTTTACTGGCCGGCTTTCCACCGGCTCCTAATACTTCATTGCCCCTATGTGTCTGTCTGCTCATGTGCCCCCTCGAGCCGAATCTGTCAGGTAACTGCGGATATCGGCTCTGCGGTTTGTTGATAGGATTCTGCCGGAACATCGGCTTTGCAGTCATGGACCAATCCTGATTTCCCTGCCCTTGCAAGCCGATGTAAATCCATACTCCAGTCTTCTGTCACCCGCTAGATTAATGTTGAGTGCCGGCGAAAACGCACGGCCCGGATAACACGGGGCGGCTGCTGAATTGGCCTCTATTTCGACGGTACTGGTCGAAAGAGGTGTAAATCTCGTCGTGCCGGCCAATGCCTCATCACCGGCTTTCCTTCGTTTGGCGCGTCGTAACCCCCTTTTGGCGGCTGATGCTCGTATGTGACAAGAGTGCCATCCGCCATCTCAGATGTAGATGGCGATGTGGTTGATGTAGAAGCTTGTCCCACCGGGCGTGCCAGAATGTGTTGCGGTCGAAACCCACCGGTGAGCAGCGACGGGCAACACAGTAGAGCCGGGAACAACTTAGGGCTTCGGTTGGCCCTGGTCCCTCCGAGCGACGGCCCGCAAAGCTTTCTGGTCACACGTCCGATGCTGAATGCAAGGGCGTGCCACCTGACCTATACCTGGTCAGGAAGGTGATGGAGATGCCTCGCTTAGTTTCCTGCATGGCATACACGTAAACATTAAATACGAGCCTCGATCGGCTCTCAGGTTATCCTGTGAATCGGCTCATGGGAGCCGATCCACCCATGATTCGTACGAGGTGCACGAATATATGGTGGTCCTGCTTGATCAAGATACAACTGATAAGATCTACGACGATTTAGGGTTTTCACCGCATAATCGGAACATCCTACTCAGGATTGGGCCTCGCGGCCACGCACGGTGATCGTAAGCCGATCCTAGACAAGGCCTAAAAACCAACACGAGGTTGATTCCCGGAACGTCCTGTCTAGGACTTGCGAACGACACCCTACGTGCCGCTGGATCCTCCAGCCCCTTATAAGGCCTAACTATTGCAGATATTAAACTAATCCTTGAAGAATCAAGGAGCAACCGTAACGGATCGAATCTACTATACTATGATCAAGCGGGGTGCCGCCCCTACACCTAAGATAGGTGTAAGGGCGGCGAGACATGTTAGGGGTTGCACTACGCAAGCATATGATACGAAGAACTATGCTAACCCTAACACATCTATGATAACTACGTTGCTCGCCATCAAAAAGGCTTCAGTACGAGCAACGCATGAACAACGTGGAGCTTGTGCTGCCTAGATCGCAAGATGCGATCTAGGCAGCATGTCGCTTACCGGTAGAAACCCTCGAGACGAAGGAGTTGGCGATGCGCCGAGATTGATTTGTGTTGGTTGAACGTTGGTTGTTGTTTATTCCATAAACCCTAGATACATATTTATAGTCCGTAGACTCTCTAATCGTGGGAAAAGTCCCAACCGGGCACGGGCCCAACTCTAACTAAACCGACACATATCCTATTATGTTACAGATACAAGGGCAAACTAGCCCAAACTTGCTAAACAAGGCCGATTCACGTATATTCTTCGTATATAATCTTCAAATCCATCTTGATCGCGGCCCACCTCTGACTTGGTCAAATTCCGGTGATAACATGGGCATACGGCGGTAAAGTTCTTAAAGGATGTCATCTTGCAGTATGGATACCCGCATAGCATCATCACTGACAATGGCACAAACTTTGCTCAAGGTGAGTTCAAAAGATTTTGTGAGGATAACAATATCCGGTTGGATTTGTGCTCAGTCGCGCACCCACAAGGCAATGGCCAAGTGGAAAGAACAAATGCTTTGGTACTCTCCGGTATCAAACCCATGCTCATTGAACCTCTTGAAAAGACACCGGGGTGTTGGCTCGATGAGCTACCATCAGTACTATGGAGCATAAGAACGACTCCAAACCGGTCTACCGGATACACTCCGTTTTTCATGGTTTACGGGGCTGAAGCCGTGATTCCAACCGATATCATACATGACTCACCAAGAGTTCAGCAGTATACCGAAGAAGAGGTAAAAGAGGCCCGAGAAAATGATGTGGACTTGCTAGAAGAAGCAAGAGAGCTAGCCTTGGCAAGAACAGCCATTTACCAGCAAAACCTCAGACGCTATCACAGCCGGGAGTTTAACCCGAGAACATTCCGGGAAGGCGATCTGGTGTTGCGCCTAGTGCAGCGCACTGAAGGCCGGCATAAGCTATCTCCCCCATGGGAAGGACCTTTCATTGTGAGCAAGGCTCTACACAATGATGCCTATTACTTGGTTGATGCACAGGAAGCAAAGAAAGGAAAGGCGGACATGTCAGGAGAGGAAACCAAGCGCCCATGGAACATAGCTCTTTTGCGTCCCTTCCATGCATGAAGTTGTGTTGTAAGAAGTTCTTTTTTGTACCTTATATGTTATGAATAAAAGATGCCGGCACCTCGAGTGAATCTCGGGGACTGCCTCCACCGAAATTGCATGCAATATGTTTATTTTTTCAGTTTACCGGTTGGTTGCAGAACATCTTTTCTTTTCGGTTTAGTAGCGTGCTAAACCTACCGGAGTCTTCGACTCTGCAGCTGTCCGAAACCCGGCTTCATGGCAAGCAAGATAAACCGGTAGGAACTAAGCACGCGAACCACGAAAAGAGGAAGTGGGAACAAACAATCCGGAAAGTTTAACTAACCCCGGTTATACCGGTTTTTTGTGAAAAATTTCGAGTTATTTCTAAGTTCAAGAAAGTGCTTGCTTGGCAAAAGAACTTTGTAACTCATACGCCAAAAAACCCAGAGGGTAGGCAGAGGCAAAGCAAAAGAACCAAGTGTGCATCGGATTGAATGCCGAAACAATTTCGGAATCTTCACAGTGCAAGATAAAAAAAGGCAAACCATGAGCAAAGTGCTAAGCCCTTAAGCAAACATAACTTAATAACCTACCGGTTAAATATACCGGCAGGCAAGATGGTAGCACAGCCCAAAAGAAAGGCTAAGTTTTATATTACATCATAACCCCCGGCATACCGGGGTCGAATTTAATGAGCATTGTCTTAAGTCATACAGGACACAGCAAAAGCAGATAAGCGTTTTCACGCAAGAGGAGCTTCAGGAGGAGCATCACCGGCTTCTGGAGCTTCCGGAGGCGCATCGCCAGCATTGGCGTCTTCATCTTCCTCATCCTCTCCTTCTTCTTCATTGCTGAGGTAGTCCGTGACGTTCGGAGGAGGGGGGATGAAGGTGCGCATCGAGGCATACTCAGCGATCCGGTAAGCCCGATCCTGCCGCTTAGCGGTGAGGGCCGGATCGGTATCGGTGGGAGCGTTCTTGCGCACGCCAAGGAGGGCATCCAGGTCCAAGTCCGGGTACCAGGAGCAGGCGACGCGTAGCGCCGAATCTGCTCCAGCACGAGCTGCTGAGCATTGCCACTCCCGGAACCTCCGACCGGCACCTTTCAGCCGATCGTTGGTGAGCGACAAGTTGGCTGGCACCTCCTCCTCAGGCCAGAGCACCTTGAAGAGCTGGAGAGCCACCTCAGGAATGTCGGCGAGGTTCCGGTCCACAGCATGCATATGGGAGACCCGGGCGGAGAGCGCGACCAGATGATCATAAGGGTCCCAGGGCGCATCCAGGTTCCCGAACTCTTGCGCGACCCGGCGCTCTCTCACCTTCTGGACCGCATACGCCTGTGAATCCGTAAAGAGCCCTGCAAAACAAAGAACAGAGATAAGGACATGCTACCGGAAGGTATAAGCTTGTAAGCAGAAGCCGGAATAGAAAGAAGAAAACTTACGAAGGGCGAGCGCGTCGGTTTGCATGACCAATAGGTCGTAATCCTTCTGCTCTGCCTCTATAAGCGCGACCCGATCTTCGGCTGCTTTCCGCGCCTTGCCTACCTCCTCTAGCTCAGCCCGCAGCACCACGTTGGAGTTGTTGGCATCCTCCAGAGCTTCATTCAGCTTGGCTTTGGCGGCAGCCTGGGCGTCCTTCATTTCCTTATCGTGCCGCAGCCCGAACTGAATGAGCTGGTCCTTCAGCCCCTTGGAGTAGATCTCCTGGGCGTCCAGAGCCTTGCGGTGCTCCTGGATGAGCTGCTCTTTTTCAGCTGGAGCCCGGAAAGAAAGTATTAACAAATTTGCAGCTGGTAAAGTGAGGAAGAAACAAGTTAACCGGAAAAGAAGGAGTGGTACCTTGAAGTGCGGCGAGCTGATTCTTGAGGGCTTCGAAGGAAGCCTCCGGGATGGCTGTTAAGCAGAAAGTTATAAGTACCAGAAAAGAAAACCTTCCGGTAAAAAGATGTCGGGGGCACAAAAGCTCACCTTGGCACTTGCTGTGCGCTTCAGCAAGATCCCGGTGCTCCCAGAGAAGCTCCTCAAAGAGGTGCCTCCGGGTGTCGGCAGTGCTCTGTTCAAGAAAAGATGTAAGAAAAAGAAGCCGGTTTCTTAAGGTTTTTGGCTAAGTTTCATGCTAAGAGCTACGCTCTCAACACGAAACTCGGGGACTGGGGAGATATGCATAATCCGGAAAAAAGTGAAACCGGCTTAAGTTGAGAAATTGAAAAAAGTTTGGTGAAACTTACCACCATGTTGTTGGTGGCATCATACCACGCGCTGTCCAGCTCCTTTACCGCGCGCCGCAGCCGCATGAAATGCTCCTCCGTGCACCGAGGGCCAGAGGGGTCCAGCGCCGGAAGCCGATCCTTCCCAAGGCCGCGTGTAGCTACGGATACATCCGCAGCGTTCCACTTCTCAGCGTACGGGAGCAGATGCCCCAGATCGCGGCCTTCGCGTTTCAGCTCGGTAATCCGGCCCAAGGCACCGGAAGGTTTTTCCCCAGCCACGGCGGCAGCAGGGCCGACGTGCAGCACCAAGGACTGCGGGCTGGCAGATGAAGGGCTGGAAGCCGTGGCCTTCCCCTTGGTGATCTTGAGGGCTTCTGGCGGCGGCGTTGGCGTGGCCCCGGTTGGCTTGGCGCTGGCAGCTTCCGGCGGTGGCGCAGGCGTTGTCTTGGGCGACGGAGGGGCGTCCTGGCCCAAGTTAGAACCTGCCGGCGCGGAAGAGTCCGGCACCGGCTTGGAGGGGGAAGCGTCTGTGGTCTTCTTCTTTTTGGGGGCGGGAGGAACCAGAGGTTCCGCCCTCCCAGCAGCTTCTGGATCGGCGCCGATGTTGCTGGCGCCGGCATCTTGTTTCTGTAGAGGGGAGGCATGCTCCTCCTCTGCGCGGTGGTCAGGAGGTGTAGGGGCCGCGCGCCCCGAACTTGGAGTGCCCCCCAGAGGGGAGGCAGAGATGTTGCCGGCACCAGGTGGTGCCGGGCTTGCGTGAGGAGGAGTTGAGGCCCTTGCAGGTCCTTCAGCGCTCTTGGAGAGCTTGAGTGCAGGGCTGAACGAGAGAAAAAAAAAGTTGAAAAAAGCAACCGGAAGAAAAGGTTGGTAAAAACAAAACAAGAAGAGAAATGAGGGCTTACCCGGAAGCAATCGGCATCTGTTTGCCTATGCGGCGCTTCTGGGCCACAGCATTTCCCCCGACAACCTCGATCCGCTGGCGTTTGGCGGGAGGAGCTTGGCTCAAACCGGTATCAGGTGCCGGAGCCTTGTCCTTCTTGCCTTGGGGAGCAAGCTTCCCCAGGAACTCCTGGCCGGCCTCGGCCTGCAAGGGAGCAACGTGCTCATGAACCTGCGGTTGGGTGCTGGCTGAGGGAGCATCTACAGAGGAGGAATCACAGTAAAGTATGAGAGACCGGAAAAGAAAGATACCTCAAGCACAGTGAGATCGTCGGTGGAGCCGGGAGCTTCAGACGAGAAGTTACCGGGACGCGAAGTGTGAGTCCGGCCCATCTTGAGGTCAGACCAATGGATGTAAGGGTCTGGGTCCACCCGGTCCAGAGGGCGCTTCCGGCAAGGGCCTCGTCGATCTGCTTCGATGCGAGGGAAGCGGACTTTGGCCTGAAAACAAATGAACGGTTAGTTAGCCACAAGGTAAAAGTTACCGGTACAACAATCCGGGTGGCACAATCTCTTACTTCCTCAGTTGGAGGATTGGTGGAGCTAAGAGGCAGGAAGCCCCATTCCCAGTCATCCGGCATGGCCGTCTGGCAGATCTGCCTAGCCTTGAGGACTATGTCCTTCTTGCTTAGAGGGAGGCCGGTGATCTTGGTAGGATCGCCAGGACCGTACATCTCACTCATCTTATGAGCCTGGCGCTTAAGAGGAAGCACCCGGCGTGAAATGAAGGTGCGGACGATGTCATCAGAGCAGATGTTGGTCTCTTTCATCAGCTTCTCCATGAAGCGTACTACCCGGTTCGTTTCAATATCGTTGGTCCCAGGAAAGTAGCACCAGTTGACCTTTCTAGGCGGCGCCGGATTAAAAGCCGGCAGATTGATGAGATCTGCGGCGCCGTCGTTCTTCACGTAGAAGAAGGTCCCTTGACATAACCGGCATGACTCGAGACCAGTGAATTTAAAAAAGGGGCTCCCTTGGCGGGAGCCGATGATACAAGACCCGCATTGAACGGGGGGTTTGGGATTAGGAATGTCCTTGCCCTGAACGGAGTTAATCCGAAGAGCAAAGAAACGAGCAAAAGTCTCGCGAGTGGGGCGGATGCCGATGTAGGCTTCCATGAAGGTAGCATAGCAGGAAAGATAGAAAACGGCATTGCCGGGAAGGTGGCGAGGCTGGAGTTGGTAAAAATCCAGAAATTGGCGGAAGAAGTCAGAAGCAGGAAGGCCGAAGCCGCGCTCAAAGTGAGCAAGAAACACGACGTACTCACCGGGTTTGGGCACCGGCTCGATCTCTCCGCGCGGAAGCCGGCAGGATACTCCTTCCGGTATCCTTCTAGACCGGTAGAGCCAGTCTATCTCGTGTTGCGTGACGTTGGAGCCTTTCCAGGCTCCGCGTGTGATACCGGATAGATCTGTTCCGGGGGCTTGGCTAGAGCTGCCGGCCTCATGATCTTTGCCGGTGTCGGTTTCCATCCGGGCAAGATCTGCGGTTAGCCCGTCGGAAGCTTCGCTCTGTTGGCTACTGGAGGAGGACACGGAAGCAGACTCGCTGCTAGACATACGAATCTACCTGGAAAAACAGTTTTCCCAAGATCTACCCTTGCGCGAAGATCTACGAGTAAGAGAAAAAGCAAAAGAAAATAGGAAGTAAATATCCTAACGACCCAAGATCTGAGAAGCAAAGAAGGGAGAGGCAAACGCGGGTCAAGCCTAACCTGAGGCGGCAGAGACGTTGAGGAAGAAGATCGCCGGCGGGGCGACGAGCTCGTGGTCGCTGAGGAAGTCCGGCGACGAGGAGGCGGAGAAAAGGCCGTCGAAGCACGAACGCTGCGGTCGCGGCAGCAGCACTGCGGAGAACCACCACGCAACGAGGCTTGGTGAGGCTCGGCGGAGCAGCGGCAGAAGTTCGCCGGGCGGCGGAGTTCCGGTGATGAACGAAAGCAGCGAGGGCGCAAGAGGGCGAAGAGCTCCAAGTGCGCGAAGGAGTTGAGAATGCGAAGAAAGGAGGAAGAAGGAGCGGTTTCCCCTTTTATAGGAAGAGGAGATAATGGGCTGGAAACCGCTGGGCCGCGGCGGTTCGCTCCATGGGCCGCCACGTGGCGTGAGGATACACGCGCAAAAAACAGAAAGCCACAGGGAGGCCGCACGGATCCGGAATGGCAGCGGGGATCCGGTGCGGTGCCATAAGTGCAGGCGCAGAAGCCGAAGGGAGGTGACCCCTGACACTGCCGCGTCAGGTACAGTGCGCATGTCACTAACAGGCACTGTACCCGAGAAATTCTCGACTTCGCCGAGGAAAGATTTAATGACTAAGATACCGGAGGATAAGATACCGGAAAATACCTTGCAAAGAAAGAAAAGGCGTTAGTCCGGCGAAGATGCCGAGATCTAAACTGACCACCAGAAAGATTAAACCGGTACCTTAAGATATGGGAACCTGGCATGGTCTGTTGGATAAAATCCACCAGACTATACCAGCTTCGGGGACTAATGTTGGGGGGATGACCCCCGGTATGCCAAAGGCATGCCAAACCGGATGGTTTGAGCCATCAAGATACCGGTTTAATGTTTATACCGGAGGTCGAAGCTAAGTGTTTGGCTAAGTAAAACTAAGCCGGTATCCCCAAGAGGGATATACCGGAACCGGGTAAAGAAGACACCGGGCTACCGGTAAGAAGAGCATGTCGGCAAGACTGGTCAAAGATTCTCTCCAGAGCTAGAGGACAAAGATGAGCTAAGCAAAGTAGCTTTAAACGAAGCCCTGACGCCAAAGAGGAGGATGACGCCAAAAGCAACCGGAAGACGTCAGCCTCCCTGATTAAAGATACCGGCGCCGCCATTTATGACTAAAGTAGCTTTGTAAAGTAGTTTGTCTAGTCAAAGATGCCATTAGGGTTTCTTGCCCTGTAAGCCACCTCTCCCCTATATAAGGAGAGGGGGCACCCCCATTATGCGGGTAAGTTAAGACAAGCTAAGATAGATGATACATGACCTGATATGCTGTAGCCAGAAACTTGTAACCTGTTAAGATCAATAAAGAGAAAGATCTAGAGCAGAGTTCTTCCTTGTGTGTTTCTTCTTGTATCGCTGCCTTTGGCTGAGTTCTTGAGGAAAGCATCCGGAAGTTCATCCCATCTAATCAAAAACCCTCCCCCGAATCCTCTAGCGCACATTCGGCCCCAACTTAAGCCATCCCATGGCATCTGCTCGTTCACCACGACGACAACCTCTAAGCCATCAAAGTCCTGGACAACAAGCTCGAAGGCAACCCACTACAAGGCATCAATCACAATGACAACAACCTCCAAGGCAACCAAGGAGCCATCTAGGGCTTACTAGAGATCGCCATGGTGGACGTCGGGGTGCTACTATGATAGGATACCTAGCAGGGTCTTTTCCATATGTGTCTCCAATATATTAATAATATTTCCAATATATTAATACTATTGTAATTTATATTTTCCAATTTCGTGACTCACTTTGTTTTTTCAATTTTATTTTCAGGTATGGCAACTCAACCCATCAAGGAGAAGGCGGCGTGGGAGGGCAATGACGAGGATGAGTCCGTTTGGGAGGAGGCTTTGAGGACGGTGCGGGAGAAGGAGAAGGCCGAGCGGCGCCACACATTCAAAGTGTGGCACCCATGGGAGCGGCGCCACACGCCCTGCCACGTCGGCTGGTCAACGGTGCGCAGCGTGAACCGCGCCACGTCGGCCTGAATCTGTGGGCCCATTCGCATGGACGCCACACAGACATGTGTGGCGCCGATCCGAAGGATGCCACACAAAAGGGTTAGTCCAGTAAAACAGTTTGGCTAGAGGGTCATTCCGTGCTTTTCTTTGCTAAAAGGGTTATTTTTATTAAAATTCTATAGAGGCCCGTCTACCACCGCCGGCAGTGCCGATGGCGTCCATGTGTTTCCCGCACGACTATGACGTCTGTGCCACGCTACTTGTACACCACCACGGTCTGAAGCCTGAAACGAGCGGGCAATCATGTCCATGTTCAGTACCTGTAAGACCCCCTGATTCCCTGTATCGATGTGCAAATTAGGTGTTCCAGTTGCAATCAGGTAACGTTGTTGTCCTGCCTACTGATGATTTTAATGCTAACAGTTGCAAGCTGCAACGATGGTGGCGTTCCATGGGTTATGTGGTGGAGCTGCTCCAGGAAGCTGTACATGGACATGGAAACGCTGGCCAACGAACTGCAGGAAGTACAGTTGCCCACGCCTAGCCTGGACTCCGGAGGACAGAGCTCGCCTGGGAAATGTACTGTCGGTTTGTAGTAGCACTAGCGCACCTCACTGCTCTACCGGATCTCAAACCGAATCTCTATGCAAGTGGGCAACACACCTGTGGAGGTGGAGGAGACCGGGAAGAAAACGCGCGCAGCTACACAGATCTCGAGCCATTCTTCTTCTTCTCCAAAGCCTCTTCTCCAGCTTGCGCGCGCATTGCCCACCGATCCTGTCAGACTTTAATCCGTGGCCAGGCAAAGCCAGCTCTAGCTATTTAACATCCTCCCACTCCCACCACCAACCCCGCACCCGCGCGCTGCCCGTCTCCCTGCCATGGATCCCGACTCCGAGATCAGCTTCGACTTCCAGCCCTTCCTCTGCCAGTACAAGAGCGGCCGCGTCTTCCGCTACCGCAGCAATGCCACCGTCCCCGCCGGCACCGACCCCGTCACAGGCGTCGTCTCCAGGGACATCCACGTCGGCGCCGCCCGAGCGCGCGTCTACCTCCCGCCCGACGCGGCCGCGTCCAATGCCAAGCTCCCCGTCATCCTCTACTTCCACGGCGGCGGCTTCGTCGTCGGCTCGCCCGCCGGCACCTCCAACCACGCCTACCTCAACGACCTCGTCGCCCGCGCCGGCGCCATCGGCGTCTCCGTCTACTACCGCCTCGCGCCGGAGCACATGCTCCCCGCGGCGTACGAGGACGGCTGGGCGGCCGTGCGGTGGGCCGCCACGCGCGGGGACGGCGCCGACCCGTGGCTGCTCGATCACGCCGACCTTTCCCGCGTCTTCCTCGCCGGCTGCAGCGCCGGCGCCAACCTCGCGCACAACATGGCCATCCGCGCCTCCGCGACCGGCGCGCTGCCGAAGGGCGTCACCGTCCGCGGCCTCCTGGCCGTGCACCCGTACTTCACCGGGAAGGAGGCCGTGGGCGCGGAGGTGGACTTCCCCGCGGACGTGAGGGAGCACATGGACTGCACCTGGAGGTTCGTCTTCCCGGGGTCTGCCGGGCTGGACGATCCACTCGTGAACCCGTTCGTCAACGACGAGGCGCGCGCCGCCGTGGCCAAGATCTCGTGCGAGCGCGTGCTGGTGTGCGTGGCCGAGGCCGACCTCCTGCTCAAGGAGCGCGGCCTGTGGTACTACCGGGAGCTCAAGGCGAGCGGCTACGCCGGCGAGCTGGACCTGTTGGAGTCCAAGGGCGTCGGCCACGGGTTTCACATGGATATGCTCCACTCCGAGGAGGGCGTCAAGCTGCAGAAGCGCACCGTTGCCTTCATCAGGAAATGACAACGGCCGGTGGAGGAAAATAGGTCTCCTTTTATGTTTCTGATAATTGAGTTTTTGAAATATTTGAAATTTACATTTATGTTCTAAAAATCATAAGATTTTTCCATGAATAATACAGACACATGTCTGAGAAGTTTCGGTAAAAATAACGTTGTATTTTCAACTACAGAAATAACAAATTTGTGGCTATATATAGTATAGCAAACGCGGATTTAGTCAGAAAATATCTTTCTTGTATAATTCAATTACTCCCCCGTTCTATGAAATATGCCGCACGTTTATCAAAATTTAAATATATAGGGTGTGACTATTTTTCAGTCGACTGAGAACCTATTTCGTTCTTAGTCAAATAATATCATCAAATATCAGATGCAGCTGATAAATAGCACGAATCACGAAGTAAATCTAACGGTGTAGAACTTGACATCTAGCAAATCCCATATGCATATACTAAATCAAAATTTAGATAAATTTTAGACAAATTTAAATGAACCGAGCGAGGGATTACATATTTTCCTCTCAAATTTCTACTGTAGCTTCAAAATTTACTCTATGAGAGCTCTTGATTCTTCCTCGCTTCCCAAGGTCAACTAGAAAACTAAACAATTGTTTTATAAAATAAAGCGGGATTTAAAACTTAGGTTCTTGGAGTGCTTTTAATGGCGCTGGGCTGCAGCTGGTTCAGTTTGTACTAGAGGGGTGGCGATGAGTAGGTTTGGTTAAAACGTGTGGTCTGAACGTGGTATTTGAGTCTGAATTTGATCGTTTATGTTATAAATGGAATCGGGGAGGATGTCTCCGTGAGAATCTAATTTTTTTTGGGCTGTACCGTCCAACATAAAGGTAATTCGGGATTATTTAGAGTGCGAAGTCGATCGGTCTTGCTATATACTTTTGATTGATCACATCGCATCGTCGTGGACACGTCGCTAATGGAGTCAAATCCGGATCCGGCCATGGTGTTGCACTCCTCCTTGGGCGTGGGCCACCTCGTCCCCATGGTAGATCTCGCCAAGCCCTTCCTCCGCCACAACATCCCCACCGTCATCACCGTCCCGACCCCTCCGGCCCCTACCGCTGATTTGTTCGCCTCCTCCGCGCCAGCCATCGCTAGCCTCACTACTGCCAACCTGTCGATCTCCTTTCACCGCCTCATTTCATAGCATTAGCTATAGATTTTTGATAGTGAAATCTGAGGTATCCGACATGCATGTTGGTACAATTATGGAGTCGAATGATACGATTTTCTTTGAGGACATCTTTCCCATGAAAGACAAGTCTAGCTCATCAAATCAGGAGATGCCTAGTTCATCAAGTCAGGAGTTAGTTATAATTCCTGAACCTACCATTGCGATAGAACACTAGGATAATCATGTGGAGGACGACAATGAAGCTTCCAAAAGGAGCAAGAGACAGAGGACTGCAGAGTCCTTTGGTCATGATTTTATTGTGTACCTCGTGGATGATACTCCCACTTCTATTTCAGAAGCCTATGCATCTCAAGATGCTGACTACTGGAAGGAAGCTGTCCGTAGCGAGATGGATTTCGTCTTAGCTAATGGAACTTGGGAGGTTACTGATCATCCTTATGGGTGCAAATCTGTAGGATGCAAGTGGGTGTTTAAGAAAAAACTTAGGCCCGATGGTACTATTGAAAAGTACAAGGCACGACTTGTGGCCAAGGGTTATACTCAGAAAGAAGGCGAAGATTTCTTTGATACATACTCACATGTAGCTCGACTGACCACTATTCGAGTACTACTTTCCTTGGCTGCCTCACATGGTCTTCTCGTTCATCAAATGGATGTTAAGACATCTTTCCTAAATGGAGAGCTCGATGAAGAAATTTATATGGAGCAGCCTGATGGATTTGTAGTAGATGGTAAAGAAGGAAAGGTGTGTAAGTTGTTGAAGTCTTTGTATGGTCTTAAGCAAGCACCTAAGAAGTGGCATGAAAAGTTCGAAAGAACCTTAACCGCTGAAGGCTTTGTTGTAAACGAAGCTGACAAGTGTGTATACTATCGCTATGGTGGGGGTGAGGGAGTTATCCTTTGTCTCTATATTGATGACATATTGATATTTGGGACCAGCCTTATTGTCATTAAGGAGGTCAAAGAGTTCTTATCCCGTTGATTTGAGATGAAGGACTTAGGAGTAGCTGATGTAATCTTAAACATCAAGCTTCTCAAGGATGACGATGGTGGGATTATTGCTTCAATCCCACTGTGTGGAAAAGATATTGAGTCGCTTCGGGTATAGCGACTGCAAGTCTTCTCCAACGCCTTATGATCGATCCTAGTGTACTAATTCGAAAGAACAAAAGAGCTGCTAGAGATCAATTGAGATATTCTTAAATAATTAGATCGCTTATTTATTTAGCCAGCGCCACGAGGCCTGACATCTCCTTTGCTGTAAGCAAATTGGCTCGATTTGTATCAAGACCTGGAGATGTTCATTGGCATGCTCTTGAGAGAGTGTTGTGCTATTTGAAAGGCACTGCAAGCTATGGTATTCACTATACTGGGTATCCGAGGGTACTTGAGGGTTATAGTGATTCCAATTGGATTTCTAATGATGATGAGACTAAAGCCACGAGTGGTTATTTGTTTACACTTGGTGGTGGCACTATTTCCTGGAAGTCTTGCAAGCAGACTGATACGTCTCAAACGTATCTATAATTTCTTATGTTCCATGCTACTTTTATGATGATACTCACATGTTTTATACACACTTTATGTCATTATTACGCATTTTCCGGCACTAACCTATTGACGAGATGCCGAAGAGCCAGTTGCCGTTTTCTGCTGTTTTTGGTTTCAGAAATCCTACAAAGGAAATATTCTCGGAATTGGACGAAATCAACGCTCAGGGTCTTATTTTTCCACGAAGCTTCCAGAAGACCGAAGTGATTACGAAGTGGGGCGACGAGGCACCGCCACCATAGGGCCGCGTGGCCTGGGTGGGGCCCGCGCCGCCCTATGGGGTGGGCCCCTCGCGCCGCCTCCAACCCTGTCCTTCCGCCTACTTATAGCCTTCATCGCGAAAACCCTTGTACCGAGAGCCACGATACGGAAAACCTTCCAGAGACGCCGCCGCCGCCAATCCCATCTCGGGGGATTCAGGAGATCGCCTCCGGCACCCTGCCGGAGAGGGGAATCATCTCCCGGAGGACTCTTCATCGCCATGATCGCCTCCGGATTGATGTGTGAGTAGTTCACCCCTGGACTATGGGTCCATAGCAGTGGCTAGATGGTTGTCTTCTCCTCATTGTGCTATCATTGTTAGATCTTGTGAGCTGCCTATCATGATCAAGATCATCTATTTGTAATGCTACATGTTGTGTTTGTTGGGATCCGATGAATATGGAATACTATGTCAAGTTGATTATCAATCTATCATATATGTTTTGTTTATGATCTTGCATGCTCTCCGTTGCTAGTAGAGGCTCTGGCCAAGTTGATACTTGTAACACCAAGAGAGAGTATTTATGCTCGATAGTGGGTTCATGCCTCCATTAAATCTGGGACAGTGACAGAAAGTTCTAAGGTTGTGGATGTGCTGTTGCAACTAAAGATAAAACATCAATGCTTTGTCTAAGGATATTTGTGTTGATTACATTACGCACCATACTTAATGCAATTGTCTGTTGTTTGCAACTTAATACTGGAAGGGGTACGGATACTAACCCGAAGGTGGACTTTTTAGGCATAGATGCATGCTGGATAGCGGTCTATGTACTTTGTCGTAATGCCCAATTGAATCTCACTCTACTCATCATGATATGTATGTGCATTGTTATGCTCTCTCTATTTGTCAATTGCCCAACTGTAATTTGTTCACCCAACATGCTATTTCTTATTGGAGAGACACCACTAGTGAACTGTGGATCCCGGTCCATTCTTTTACATCTGAATACAATCCACTGCAAACATTGTTCTTTACTGTTCTTCGCAAACAAACATCATTTTCCACACCATACATTTAATCCTTTGTTTACAGCAAGCCGGTGAGATTGACAACCTCACTGTTAAGTTGGGGCAAAGTATTTTGATTGTGTTGTGCAGGTTCCACGTTGGCGCCGGAATCACTGGTGTTGCGCCGCACTACACTCCTTCACCAACAACCTTCATGTGGCCTTCATCTCCTACTGGTTCGATAAACCTTGGTTTCTTACCGAGGGAAAACTTGCTGCTGTACACATCATACCTTCCTCTTGGGGTTCCCAAAGGACGAGTGCTTTACCGTCACAAGTAAGCTACTTTCTGGTGCCGTTGCAATCCAACTCCCACGTCAGCAGCTACTTTTCTGGCGCCGTTGCCGGGGAGATCAAGACACGCTGCAAGGGGAGTCTCCCACTTCCAATCTCTTTACTTTGTTTTTGTCTTGCTTTACTTTTCTTTATTTACTGCTTTGTTTGCTTTCTTATTATCAAAAATACAAAAAAATTAGTTACTTGCTTTACTTTATTTACTGTCTTGTTTGCGTTCTCTATATCAAAAACACAAAAAATTAGTTACTTGCATTTACTTTATCTAGTTTGCTTTATTTACTATTGCTAAAATGGGTAATCCTGAAAATACTAAGTTGTGTGACTTCACTAGCACAAATAATAATGATTTCCTATGCACACCTATTGCTCCACCTGCTACTACAGTAGAATTTTTTGAAATTAAACCTGCTTTACTGAATCTTGTTATGAGAGAGCAATTTTCTGGTGTTAGTTCTGATGATGCTGCTGCCCATCTTAATAATTTTGTTGAACTTTGTGAAATGCAAAAATATAAGGATGTAGATGGTGACATTATAAAATTAAAATTGTTTCCTTTCTCCTTAAGAGGAAGAGCTAAAGATTGGTTGCTATCTTTGCCTAAGAATAGTATTGATTCATGGACTAAATGTAAGGATGCTTTCATTGGTAGATATTATCCTCCTGCTAAAATTATATCTTTGAGAAGTAGCATAATGAATTTTAAGCAATTGGATAATGAGCATGTTGCTCAAGCATGGGAAAGAATGAAATCTTTGGTTAAAAATTGCCCTACCCATGGACTGACTACTTGGATGATCATCCAAACTTTTTATGCAGGATTGAATTTTTCTTCGCGGAACCTATTGGATTCAGCTGCTGGAGGTACTTTTATGTCCATCACTCTAGGCGCCGCAACAAAGCTTCTTGATGATATGATGATTAATTACTCTGAATGGCTCACGGAAAGAGCTCCACAAGGTAAGAAGGTAAATTCTGTTGAAGAAACCTCCTCCTTGAGTGATAAGATTGATGCTATTATGTCGATGCTTGTTAATGGTAGATCTAATGTTGATCCTAATAATGTTCCTTTAGCTTCATTAGTTGCTCAAGAAGAGAATGTTGATGTGAACTTCATTAAAAATAATAATTTCAACAACAATGCTTATAGGAATAATTCTGGTAACAACTATAGGCCATATCCTTCTAATAATGGTAACGGTTATGGTAATTCTTATGGTAATTCTTACAACAATAATAGGAGTGTATCCTCTGATCTTGAAGCCATGCTTAAAGAATTTATTAGTACACAAACTGCTTTTAACAAAACTGTTGAAGAAAAGCTTGGTAAAATTGATATTCTTGCTTCTAAAGTTGATAGTCTTGCTGCTGATGTTGATCTTTTAAAATTGAAAGTTATGCCTAATGAAACTAAAGATATTAAGTCATTTGCTACAGCAAATGCCATCCAAGTTCTAATTAATGAGAATATTAGATTGATGGCTGAATTGCATGCTAGGGGGAAAAAGAAGAAAATGCTAAAGAGAATAATGTAGCTAAAGTTTGGACTATTACCACCACTAGTAATGTTGATGCTTCACATGTTGCTACACCTCCTACTATCAATGGTAAAATAATTGGTGTTGCCAATGTTTCTACTCCTAATGCAAAGCGTGCAAAACTGTCTGAAACTCCTAAAACTGCTCAAACTGCCTGTGATAAAACTGCTAAATTTTTTCAAAATATTGGGGACAATGATCCCATTGGTTTAGATCATAATGGTTTAACTTTTGATGATTGTCACATCTCTGAAGTTATAAAGTTCTTACAAAAACTTGCTAGAAGTCCAAATGCTAGTGCTATAAATTTTGCCTTTACAAAACATATTACAAATGCTATCATTAAAGCTAGAGAAGATAAATTAAAACTTGAAACTTATATTCCTAGAAAGTTGGAAGATGGTTGGGAGCCCATCATTAAGATGATGGTCAATGATTTTGATTGTAATGCTTTATGTGATCTTGGTGTAAGTATTTCTGTTATGCCTAAGAAAATCTATAATATGCTTGACTTGCCACCATTGAAAAATTGTTATTTGGATATTAATCTTGCTGATAATTCTATGAAGAAACCTTTGGGGAGGATTGATAATGTTTGCATTACGGTTAACAATAACCTTGTCCCCGTTGATTTTGTTGTCTTGGATATTGAATGCAATGCATTTTGTCCCATTATTTTGGGAAGACCTTTTCTTCGAACTGTTGGTGCTATTATTGATATGAAGGAAGGTAATATTAAATATCAATTTCCTCTCAAGAAAGGTATGGAACACTTCCCTAGAAAGAGAATGAAGTTACCTTTTGATTCTATTATTAGAACAAATTATGATGTTGATGCTTCATCTCTTGATAATACTTGATTCACACTTTCTGCGCCTAGCTGAAAGGCGTTAAAGAAAAGCGCTTATGGGAGACAACCCATTATTTTACTTCTGCACTTTTGTTTTATATTTGAGTCTTGGAAGTTGTTACTACTGTAGCAACCTCTCCTTATCTTTATTTTATTGCATTGTTGTGCCAAGTAAAGTCTTTGATAGTAAAGATGATACTAGATTTGGATTACTGCGCAGAAACAGAATTCTTACTGTCATGAAATTGAGCCGCCCCATCTGTAGGTAACTGAGAAAAATCTGCCAATTTACGTGCGTGATCCTCAGATATGTACGCAACTTTCATTCAATTTGAGCATTTTCATCTGAGCAAGTTTAGTGCCCCAGAAAAATTCGTCTTTACGGACTGTTCTGTTTTGACAGATTCTGCCTTTTATTTCGTATTGCCTGTTTTGCTATGTTTGATGGATTTCTTTGTTCCATTAACTTTCAGTAGCTTTGTGCAATGTCCAGAAGTGTTAAGAATGATTATGTCACCTCTGAATATGCGAATTTTTGATTATGCACTAACCCTCTAATGAGTCTGTTTTGAGTTTGGTGTGGAGAAAGTTTTCAAGGATCAAGAGAGGAGGATGATACAATATGATCAAGGAGAGTGAAAAATCTAAGCTTGGGGATGCCCCCGTGGTTCATCCCTGCATATTTCAAGAAGACTCAATCATCTAAGCTTGGGGATGCCCAAGACATCCCCTTTTTCATCGACAACTTATCAGGTCACCTCTAGTGAAACTATATTTTTATTCCGTGACATCTTATGTGCTTTACTTGGAGCATCTGTATGTTTTTATTTTTGTTTTTGTTTGAATAAAATCGGATCCTAGCATTCCTTGTGTGGGAGAGAGACACGCTCCGCTTGTTCATATGAACACTGGTGTTCTTAGCTTTACTTTTAATGTTCGTGGCGAAGGTTGAAACCGCTTCGTTCATTGTTATATGGTTGGAAACAGAAAATGCTTCATGTGGTAATTGGTATAATATCTTGAATAATTTGATACTTGGCAATTGTTGTGCTCAAATAGATCATGTTTAAGCTATTGCATCATGTACTTTGCACCTATTAATGAAGAATTACCATAGAGCTTGTTGAAATTTGGTTTGCATGATTGGTCTCTCTAAAGTCTAGATATTTTCTGGTGAGGGTTTGAACAACAAGGAAGACAGTGTAGAGTCTTATAATGCTTGCAATATGTTCTTATGTAAGTTTTGCTGTACCGGTTCATACTTGTGTTTGCTTCAAACAACCTTGCTAGCCTAAGTCTTGTATTAAGAGGGATTACTTCTCGTGCATCCAAATCCTTGAGCCAAAAACTATGCCATTTGTGTCCACCATACCTACCTACTACATGGTATTTCTCTGCTATTCCAAAGTAAATTGCTTGAGTGCTACCTTTAAAATTCCATTCTTTGTTTTTGCAATATATAGCTCATGGGAAAAATAGCTTAAAAAACTATTGTGGTATTGAATATGTACTTATGTATCTTATTTCTTATAAGTTGCTTGTTGAGCGGTAACCATGTTCCTGGGGACACCATCAACTATTTCACCTTTGTTGAATATCGTGTGAGTTGCTATGCATGTTCGTCTTGTCTGAAGTAAGGGTGATTTATCATGATCAAATGGTTTGAGTATGCATATTGTTAGAGAAGAACATTGGGCCGCTAACTAAAGCCATTTTTCCATGGTGGAAGTTTCAGTTTGGACAACAATCCTCAATCTCTTATGAGAATATTATCTGTTGTTGAATGCTTATGCATTAAAGAGAAGTCCATTATCTGTTGTCTATGTTGTCCCGGTATGGATGTCTAAGTTGAGAATAATCAAAAGCGAGAAATCCAATGCGAGCTTTCTCCTTAGACCTTTGTACAGGCGGCATAGAGGTACCCCTTTGTGACACTTGGTTGAAACATATGCTATGCAATGATAATCCATGTAAATCCAAGCTAATTAGGACAAGGTGCGGGCACTATTGGTAATCTATGCATGAGGCTTGCAACTTATAGGATGTGTTATACATAACACATATGAATTATTACTACCGTTGACAAAATTGTTTCTATGTTTTCAAATAAAAGCTCTAGCACAAATATAGCAATCCATGCTTCCCTCTGCGAAGGGCCTTTCTTTTACCTTTATGTTGAGTCAGTTTACCTACTTCTTTCTATCTTAGAAGCAAACACTTGTGTCAACTGTGTGCATTGATTCCTACATACTTGCTTATTTGCATTCATCATATTACTTTGTGTTGACAATTGTCCATGAGATAAACATGTTGAAGTTGAAAGCAACCGCTGAAACTTATATCTTCCTTTGTGTTGCGTCAAAACTTTTTACTAAGAATCTATTGCTTTATGAGTTAACTCCTATGCAAGTCTTATTGATGCTTGTCTTGAAAGTACTATTCATGAAAAGTCTTTGCCATATGATTCAGTTGTTTATTCATTGTCTTTACCATTGCTTCGAATCACTGCATTCATCTCATATGCTTTACAATAGTATTGATCGAGATTATGATAGCATGTCACTTCAGAAATTATCCTTGTTGTCGTTTACCTACTCGAGGGCGAGTAGGAACTAAGCTTGGGGATGCTTGATACGTCTCAAACGTATCTATAATTTTTTATGTTCCATGCTACTTTTATGATGATACTCACATGTTTTATACACACTTTATGTCATTATTACGCATTTTCCGGCACTAACCTATTGACGAGATGCCGAAGAGCCAGTTGTTGTTTTATGCTGTTTTTGGTTTCAGAAATCCTACAAAGGAAATATTCTCGGAATTGGACGAAATCAACGCCCAGGGTCTTAATTTTCCACGAAGCTTCCAGAAGACCGAAGGGATTACGAAGTGGGGCGACGAGGCGCCGCCACCATAGGGCCGCGCGGCCTGGGTGGGGCCCGCGCCGCCCTATGGGGTGGGCCCCTCGCGCCGCCTCCAACCCTGCCCTTCCGCCTACTTATAGCCTTCGTCGCGAAAACCCCTATACCGAGAGCCACGATACGGAAAACCTTCCAGAGACGCCGCCGCCGCCAATCCCATCTCGGGGGATTCAGGAGATCGTCTCCGGCACCCTGCCGGAGAGGGGAATCATCTCCCGGAGGACTCTTCATCGCCATGATCGCCTCCGGATTGATGTGTGAGTAGTTCACCCCTGGACTATGGGTCCATAGCAGTAGCTAGATGGTTGTCTTCTCCTCATTGTGCTATCATTGTTAGATCTTGTGAGCTGCCTATTGATGTCTACGTTCCCCCTCCTTTCCTGTAGACAGTGTTGGGCCTCCAAGAGCAGAGGTTTGTAGAACAGCAGCAAGTTTTCCCTTAAGTAGATCACCCAAGGTTTATCGAACTCAGGGAGGAAGAGGTCAAAGATATCCCTCTCATGCAACCCTGCAACCACAAAGCAAGAAGTCTCTTGTGTCCCCAACACACCTAATAGGTGCACTAGTTCGGCGAAGAGATAGTGAAATACAGGTGGTATGAATATATATGAGCAGTAGCAACGGTGCCAGAAAATAGCTTGCTGGCGTGTAGTTGATGGTGGTAGTATTGCAGACGATAGTAACGCAGTTGAAACAAGAAACAAGCAGTAGTAACGCAGCAGTAGTAAACAAGTAGCGATAGCAGTATTTAAGAACAAGGCCTAGGGATTACACTTTCACTAGTGGACACTCTCAACATTGATCACATAACAGAATAGATAAATGCATACTCTACACTCTTGTTGGATGATGAACACATTGCGTAGAATTACACGAACCCTCAATGCCGGAGTTAACAAGCTCCACAATAATGCTCATATTTTAGTAACCTTTAGTGTAAGATAGATCAAAAGACTAAACCAAGTACTAGCATAGCATGCACACTGTCACCTTCATGCATATGTAGGAGGAATAGATCACATCAATATTATCATAGCAATAGTTAACTTCGCAATCTACAAGAGATCATGATCATAGCATAAACCAAGTACTAACACGGTGCACACACTGTCACCTTTACACACGTGCAGGAGGAATAAAACTACTTTAATAACTTTGCTAGAGTAGCACATAGATAGTAGTGATACAAAACTCATATGAATCTCAATCATGTAAAGCAGCTCATGAGATTATTGTATTGAGGTACATGGAAGAGAGATGAACCACATAGCTACCGGTACAGCCCCGAGCCTCGATGGAGAACTACTCCCTCCTCATGGGAGCAGCAGCGGTGATAAAGATGGCGGTGGAGATGGCAGCGGTGTCGATGGAGAAGCCTTCCGGGGGCACTTCCCCGCTCCGGCAGCGTGCCGGAACAGAGACTCCTGTCCCCCAGATCTTGGCTTCGCGATGGCGGCGGCTCTGGAAGGTTTCTGTGGGTTTTGTCGAACGCCTCGAGGTTTTTAGGTCAGGGGCTTTATATAGGCGAAGAGGCGGCGCAGGAGGGCTTCTGGGGGGCCCACACCATAGGGCGGCGTGGCCCCCCCTCTGGCCGCGCCAGGGTGTGGTGTGGGGCCCCCAGGGCTCCCCTCTGGCGGCTCTCGGGTGTTCTGGATGGTTCCGGGAAAAATAGGAACCTGGGCGTTGATTTCGTCCGATTCCGAGAATATTTCGTTACTAGGATTTCTGAAACCAAAAACAGCAGAAAACAGGAACTGGCACTTCGGCATCTTGTTAATAGGTTAGTTCCAGAAAATGCACAAATATGACATAAAGTGTGCATAAAACATGTAGATAACATCAATAATGTGGCATGGAACATAAGAAATTATCGATACGTCGGAGACGTATCAGCATCCCCAAGCTTAGTTCTGCTCGTCCCGAGCAGGTAAAACGATAACAAAGATAATTTCTGGAGTGACATGCCATCATAACCTTGATCATACTATTTGTAAAGCATATGTAGTGAATGCAGCGATCAAAACAATATATATGACATGAGTAAACAAGTGAATCATATAGCAAAGACTTTTCATGAATAGCACTTCAAGACAAGCATCAATAAGTCTTGCATAAGAGTTAACTCATAAAGCAATAATTCATAGTAAAAGCATTGAAGCAACACAAAGGAAGATTAAGTTTCAGCGATTGCTTTCAACTTGTAACATGTATATCTCATGGATATTGTCAACATAGAGTAATATAATAAGTGCAATAAGCAAATATGTAGGAATCAATGCACAGTTCACACAAGTGTTTGCTTCTTGAGGTGGAGAGAAATAGGTGAACTGACTCAACATTGAAAGTAAAAGAATGGTCCTCATAGAGGAAAAGCATCGATTGCTATATTTGTGCTAGAGCTTTGATTTTGAAAACATGAAACAATTTTGTCAACGGTAGTAATAAAGCACATGCATCATGTAAATTATATCTTATAAGTTGCAAGCCTCATGCATAGTGTACCAATAGTGCCCGCACCTTGTCCTAATTAGCTTGGACTACCGGATCATCACAATGCACTGTTTTTACCAAGTGTCACAAAGGGGTACCTCTATGCCGCCTGTACAAAGGTCTAAGGAGAAAGCTCGCATTGGATTTCTCGCTATTGATTATTCTTCAACTTAGACATCCATACCGGGACAACATAGACAACAGATAATGGACTCCTCTTTTATGCATAAGCATGTAACAACAATTAATGATTTTCTCATTTGAGATTGAGGATATATGTCCAAAACTGAAACTTCCACCATGGATCATGGCTTTAGTTAGCGGCCCAATGTTCTTCTCTAACAATATGCATACTCAAACCATTTGATTATGATAAATCACTCTTACTTCAGACAAGACGAACATGCATAGCAACTCACATGATATTCAACAAAGAAATAGTTGATGGCGTCCCCAGGAACATGGTTATCGCACAACAAGCAACTTAATAAGAGATAAAGTGCATAAGTACATATTCAATACCACAATAGTTTTTAAGCTATTTGTCCCATGAGCTATATATTGCAAAGATAAAGAATGGAAATTTTAAAGGTAGCACTCAAGCAATTTACTTTGGAATGGCGGAGAAATACCATGTAGTAGGTAGGTATGGTGGACACAAATGGCATAGTGGTTGGCTCAAGAATTTTGGATGCATGAGAAGTATTCCCTCTCGATACAAGGTTTAGGCTAGCAAGGTTATTTGAAACAAACACAAGGATGAAGCGGTGCAGCAAAACTCACATAAAAGACATATTGTAAACATTATAAGACTTTACACCGTCTTCCTTGTTGTTCAAACTCAATACTAGAAATTATCTAGACCTTAGAGAGACCAATTATGCAAACCAAATTTTAGCAAGCTCTATGTATTTCTTCATTAATAAGTGCAAAGTATATGATGCAAGAGCTTAAACATGAGCACAACAATTGCCAAGTATCACATTACCCAAGACATTTATAGCAATTACTACATGTATTCATTTTCCAATTCCAACCATATAACAATTTAACGAAGGAGAAACTTCGCCATGAATACTATGAGCTAAGAACACATGTGTTCATACGAACCAGCGGAGCGTGTCTCTCTCCCACACAAGCATGATGTAATCCAATTTATTCAAACACAAACAAAAATAAAAGCACACAGACGCTCCAAGAAAAAGCACATAAGATGTGATGGAATAAAAATATAGTTTCAGGGGAGGAACCTGATAATGTTGTCGATGAAGAAGGGGATGCCTTGGGCATCCCCAAGCTTAGACGCTTGAGTCTTCTTGATATATGCTGGGGTGAACCACCGGGGCATCCCCAAGCTTAGAGCTTTCACTCTTCTTGATCATAGTATATCATCCTCCTCTCTTGACCCTTGAAAACTTCCTTCACACCAAACTCGAAACAAACTCATTAGAGGGTTAGTGCATAATCAAAAACTCACATGTTCAGAGGTGACACAATCATTCTTAACACTTCTGGACATTGCCTAAAGCTACTGGAAGGTAATGGAACAAAGAAATCCACCCAACACAGCGAAAGAAGCAATGCGAAATAAAAGGCAGAATCTGTCAAAACAGAACAGTCCGTAAAGACGAATTTTAAAAGGGCACCAGACTTGCTCAGATGAAAATGCTCAAATTGAATGAAAGTTGCGTACATATCTGAGGATCACTCACGTAAATTGGCATAATTTTCTGAGTTACCTACAGAGAATTTTGCCCAGATTCGTGACAGCAAGAAAACAGTTTCTGCGCAGTAATCCAAATCTAGTATTGACTTTACTATCAAAGACTTTACTTGGCACAACAAAACACAAAACTAAGATAAGGAGAGGTTGCTACAGTAGTAAACAACTTCCAAGACACAAATATAAAACAAAGTACTGTAGCAAAATAACACATGGGTTATCTCCCAAGAAGTTCTTTTCTTTATAGCCATTAAGATGGGCTCAGCAGTTTTAATGATGCACTCGCAAGAAATAGTAGTTGAAGCAAAAGAGAGCATCAAGAGGCAAATTCAAAACACATTTAAGTCTAACATGCTTCCTATGCATAGGAATCTTGTAAATAAACAAGTTCATGAAAAGCAAAGTAACAAGCATAGGAAGATAAAACAAGTATAGCTTCAAAAATTTCAGCACATAGAGAGGTGTTTTAGTAACATGAAAATTTCTACAACCATATTTTCCTCTCTCATAATAACTTTCAGTAGCATCATGAGTAAACTCAACAATATAACTATCACATAAAGCATTCTTATCATGAGTCTCATGCATAAAATTATTACTCTCCACAGTAGGCGGCACTAAAAGACCAATATCATTATAATCATCATAAATAGGAGGCAAAGTATCATCAAAGAAAATTTTCTCCTCAATGCTTGGGGGACTAAAAAGATCATGCTCATCAAAACCAGCTTCCCCAAGCTTAGAATTTTCCATATCATTAGCAACAATGGTGTTCAAAGCGTTCATACTAATATCATTGCTACTAGCATGCAAATAAGATTCCATGGGTTTTTTAATTTTCGCATTAAACCATTCATGTCTTGACTCAGGAAATAGAATAAAAAGCTCACAGATGTTGTTCATTATGCCTTACTAGTGTAAACAAGAAACAAAAAGTTGCAATTGCAGGATCTAAAGGAAATAGCTTCAAGTACTTACAACGCCGGAAAATAGCTTAGTAGCCGAGATACGGAGTGTGAGTACCTTTTACCTTTCCTCCCCGGCAACGGCGCCAGAAAATTAGCTTGATGTCTACGTTCCCCTTCCTTTCCTGTAGACAGTGTTGGGCCTCCAAGAGCAGAGGTTTGTAGAACAGCAGCAAGTTTTCCCTTAAGTAGATCACCCAAGGTTTATCGAACTCAGGGAGGAAGAGGTCAAAGATATCCCTCTCATGCAACCCTGCAACCACAAAGCAAGAAGTCTCTTGTGTCCCCAACACACCTAATAGGTGCACTAGTTCGGCGAAGAGATAGTGAAATACAGGTGGTATGAATATATATGAGCAGTAGCAACGGTGCCAGAAAATAGCTTGCTGGCGTGTAGTTGATGGTGGTAGTATTGCAGCAGTAGTAACGCAGTGAAACAGTAAACAAGCAGTAGTAACGCAGCAGTAGTAAACAAGTAGCGATAGCAGTATTTAAGAACAAGGCCTAGGGATTACACTTTCACTAGTGGACACTCTCAACATTGATCACATAACAGAATAGATAAATGCATACTCTACACTCTTGTTGGATGATGAACACATTGCGTAGGATTACACGAACCCTCAATGCCGGAGTTAACAAGCTCCACAATAATGCTCATATTTTAGTAACCTTTAGTGTAAGATAGATCAAAAGACTAAACCAAGTACTAGCATAGCATGCACACTGTCACCTTCATGCATATGTAGGAGGAATAGATCACATCAATATTATCATAGCAATAGTTAACTTCGCAATCTACAAGAGATCATGATCATAGCATAAACCAAGTACTAACACGGTGCACACACTGTCACCTTTACACACGTGCAGGAGGAATAAAACTACTTTAATAACTTTGCTAGAGTAGCACATAGATAGTAGTGATACAAAACTCATATGAATCTCAATCATGTAAAGCAGCTCATGAGATTATTGTATTGAGGTACATGGAAGAGAGATGAACCACATAGCTACCGGTACAGCCCCGAGCCTCGATGGAGAACTACTCCCTCCTCATGGGAGCAGCAGCGGTGATAAAGATGGCGGTGGAGATGGCAGCGGTGTCGATGGAGAAGCCTTCCGGGGGCACTTCCCCGCTCCGGCAGCGTGCCGGAACAGAGACTCCTGTCCCCCAAATCTTGGCTTCGCGATGGCGGCGGCTCTGGAAGGTTTCTGTGGGTTTCGTCGAACGCCTCGAGGTTTTTAGGTCAGGGGCTTTATATAGGCGAAGAGGCGGCGCAGGAGGGCTTCTGGGGGGCCCACACCATAGGGCGGCGCGGCCCCCCTCTGGCCGCGCCAGGGTGTGGTGTGGGGCCCCCAGGGCTCCCCTCTGGCGGCTCTCGGGTGTTCTGGATGGTTCCGGGAAAAATAGGAACCTGGGCGTTGATTTCGTCCGATTCCGAGAATATTTCGTTACTAGGATTTCTGAAACCAAAAACAGCAGAAAACAGGAACTGGCACTTCGGCATCTTGTTAATAGGTTAGTTCCAGAAAATGCACAAATATGACATAAAGTGTGCATAAAACATGTAGATAACATCAATAATGTGGCATGGAACATAAGAAATTATCGATACGTCGGAGACGTATCACCTATCATGATCAAGATCATCTATTTGTAATGCTACATGTTGTGTTTGTTGGGATCCGATGAATATGGAATACTATGTCAAGTTGATTATCAATCTATCATATATTTGTTGTTTATGATCTTGCATGCTCTCCGTTGCTAGTAGAGGCTCTGGCCAAGTTGATACTTGTAACTCCAAGAGGGAGTATTTATGCTCGATAGTGGGTTCATGCCTCCATTAAATCTGGGACAGTGACAGAAAGTTCTAAGGTTGTGGATGTGCTATTGCCACTAGGGATAAAACATCAATGCTTTGTCTAAGGATATTTGTGTTGATTACATTACGCACCATACTTAATGCAATTGTCTGTTTTTTGCAACTTAATACTGGAAGGGGTGCGGATGCTAACCCGAAGGTGGAGTTTTTAGGCATAGATGCATGCTGGATAGCGGTCTATGTACTTTGTCGTAATGCCCAATTGAATCTCACTGTACTCATCATGATATGTATGTGCATTGTTATGCTCTCTCTATTTGTCAATTGCCCAACTGTAATTTGTTCACCCAACATGCTATTTCTTATTGGAGAGACACCACTAGTGAACTGTGGACCCCGGTCCATTCTTTTACATCTGAATACAATCTACTGCAAACATTGTTCTTTACTGTTTTTCGCAAACAAACATCATTTTCCACACCATACATTTAATCCTTTGTTTACAGCAAGCCGATGAGATTGACAACCTCACTGTTAAGTTGGGGCAAAGTATTTTGATTGTGTTGTCCAAGTTCCACGTTGGCGCCGGAATCACTGGTGTTGCGCCACACTACACTCCTTCACCAACAACCTTCACGTGGCCTTCATCTCCTACTGGTTCGATAAACCTTGGTTTCTTACTGAGGGAAAACTTGCTGCTGTACACATCATACCTTCCTCTTGGAGTTCCCAACGGACGAGTGCTTTACCGTCACAAGGAAGCTACTTTCTGGTGTCGTTGCAATCCAACTCCCACGTCAGCACAGACCATCTTAACGAGGTCAACAATGGAAGAGAAACTCACATCACTAGACACTGCCACTGTTGAAGCAGAGTGGCTTCGTGAGCTCTTGATGGACTTACCTGTGGTTGAGAAACCAATACCCACTATTCCTATAACCTGTGATAATCAAACTGTGATCATCAAAGTAAACAGTTCTAAGGATAATATGAAATCATCAAGGCATGTGAAGAGGAGATTGAAATCTATCAGGAAAATGAGGAACTCCGGAGTTATTGTGTTGGATTATATCCAAACATCTAGAAACTTGGCAGATCCTTTCACAAAGGGTCTATCACGAAATGTGATAGAGAATGCATCGAGGGAGATGGGACTGAGACCCACACTATGAGTTGCCTACAGTGGTAACCCACTCTATGTGATCGGAGATCCCGTGAATTAGAGCTGGGAGACAAGATGTTAGTCTGCTGGGAGGAGAGTATCCCTATAATGATTTTATCCTCTCCGTGAAGATGCAATACTCTCCTGATCTGCATGGCAGGTTGATATTTATCTTAATGTGCTCTAGGTGGCTTATTCAAGCAATGTTGTCCTGCAGAATATTTTCTGAAGAACACACCTATATGAGTCTGATTGTTGAACATCACAATCTATGAGAGTTGGGGGCTCTCTAATAAACTCATGAAAGGCACTGGAGTATGACGTATAAGCTCCACACCGCGAGGAAGCCTCGCGGCAGCCCTGTATCGGTTTAGGCTTTGTGTGAAGCTAGTTCGCAGAAAACTTGTAGTTCAAGACGTAGTCCACTATTCAAGTTGCAAACTAGTGTAATATGAAGTTCTTCGTGGAAGTTAAACTTAACAGTCTCCACCGTGCACCGGTATATAAAACAATGATTCTGGAATAATGGCATTAGATGTGCCAATGAGACTTTGCGGGGGATTGCTGGAATTTTGCCTTGGACCTTAGCCCATGTTCCAATACAAATTCTGAAATTCTCTTGGTCCATGTGGGAATGGAAAGGGGTGGGACTAAAGTTTAGTCCCACATTGCTAATTGGGAGAGAGTTAGAGTGGTATATAAGGTGGGTTGTTCTAGTCCTAGTGAGTGAGTGAGAAGAGAGAGAGCCCTCGCGCACTCCTCCTCCGCCGCCGCTTGCCTCGTCACGCACGCACGTCACTACGCACCGCGGGTTGCGAGAATCTCGCCGAGCTTATCTTTTTGCTGTTTGGAAAATTAATAATCAATTACGAGTCATTAATGGATGTTAACACAGCCGTTTTTGTTCCGATTTTTTTGGATCGTGGACTCGTACGTGGGCTGCGTCCCGCAAACCCTAGCCTGAATGAGACACCATATGCGACCGCCTCTTCCAGTTCATTGCGTCGCCGCCTTCGTATTCCTCATCCCGTCCTTTGGCGTGCACCGAGCAGCGGGACAGTAGGCCTCTGGAACCCTGCCTCTCGTAGACCTGTACGGGTGAGGGGCAATCAGGTTTTTGGGGAGCGCTTACGCACGACATCGTCCGACGATGACTTCCCAAACGACGACTTCTTCCTAGACATCGACAACCTCTTCGGCAACCTCAACATGGGCGACAACCAGGATGCTGCTGCCGCCAACATCGCCGATGATGCTGCTGCTGGCGCCAACGCCGGACGGTACATGTTTCTATCCTCCTCGTTTCAGATCTTACTAGAGTTCCCAGCACTGCTGTTTGGAGTAGATGCGATAGGTTTATCTTGTTTGGATGCTATATGTTCATCTACTCTGTTGATCTGCATGATTAGTTCATCTGTTGTTTATGTAGTTATGATTTATCAACTGCTAGTTCGGATTAATTCATATGATAATTTGCTTACATATTCAACAATCGACGACGTCGTGAACGACGACTTATTCTTGGATATCGACAACCTCTTCGGTAACCTCAACATGGGCGACAACCAGGATGCTGCTGCCGCCAACATCGCCGATGTTGCTGCTGCTGCCGCCAACGCTAGACGGTACACGTTTCTATCCTCCTCATTTCAGATCTTACTAGGGTTTCTAGTACTGCTGTTTGGAGTAGATGCAATAGATTTATCTTGTCTGGATACTATATGTTCATCTACTTTATTGATCTGCATGATTAGTTCATCTGTTGTTTATGTAGTCATGATTTATCAACTGTTAGTTCGGATTAATTCATATGATAATTTGCTTACATATTCAACACCTTCCCCCCATCGCCGCCCTCGTCCTCGACCTCTTCTGCGTCGATGCCCTCGACGCCACCTCCCAGATCGGCGCGCCGGCCTACTTCTACTACACCTCCTGCGCCGGCGGCCTTGCGGCCTCCCTCCACCTCCCCCGCTACTTCGCCACGACAGAGAGGAGCTTGAAGGACATGGGCAGGGCGCTCCTCTGCTTCCCGCCTTCCCCAGCGTCCCACCGATCCCGGCGTCGGTCGGACATGCCGAACAGCGTTCTGGACCGCGCGAGCCGACCCTGTGCCGCTCGGATCGGGCACTACGTGCGCATCCCGGAGGCGCGGGGCGTGCTGGTCAACACCTACGAGTGGCTGGAGGCGAGGGCCGTCAGGGCCTCAGGGAGGGCACCTGCATCCCAGACCGCCCGACGACGGCCATGCTGCCGGTGTACTGCATCGGAACGCTGATCGTGAAGCCCGAGGCAGCGGCGGCGGCACAACACGCGTGTCTGTCGTGGCTAGACGCGCAGCCGGCGAGGAGCGTGGCGTTTCTCTGCTTCGGCAGCATGGGGGCGGTGTTGGCGGCGCAGCTGACGGAGATAGCGCGCGGGCTCGAGGGTTCAGGGCATCGTTTCCTGTGGGTCGTGCTTACCCCACCCGACGAGGACGCGGCCAAATTCTTGTTGTCGCGTCCGGAGCCAGACCTTGACGCGCTCCTCCCGGAGGGGTTCTCGGAGAGGACGTGAGACATGGGGCTGGTGCTCAAGACGTGGGCGCCGTAGGTGGAGGTGTTGCGGCACGCTGCCACCGGCGCGTTCATTACGCACTGTGGATGGAACTCCGTCCTGGAAGCGGGGTCGGCCGAGACACCGATGATATGCTGGCCGCAGTACGCGGAGCAGAGGCTGAACAAGGTGTTCGTTGTGGACGAGATGAAGGTCGGCGTGGTGATGGAGGGGTACGACGGCGACCTGGTGAAGGCCGAGGAGGTGGAGAGGAAGGTGAGGCTTGTGATGGAGTCGGAGGAAGGCGAGAAGCTCAGGGAGAGGCTGGCATTGGCCAAGGAGAAGGCCGTGGAAGCCCTGGCTGACGGCGCGCAGGTCGTCGCAGATGGCGTTCACCGACTTCTTGCAGGATTTGAAGCTCTCCAAGTGATCAATGAAAGCACACAAGATAGCGATGACGTTGGTCGTCTAGCAGTGATTCCCTCTGAACTGTGAACTATCATCCCTTTCCATGTTGCAGGAGCTGGTGATTATTGTCCTGTGAAGATTAGCTGCTTCAGCAACTGTAGTCTTGAATCATGTATTCCAACGCAACTAAGCAAGACATGCCATATCGAAAGTGAGGCTTTCATCAGTTAGATTGTTGGATCACAATAATATGAGAGACAACAACGCAATGGAATATGACAACAAATTTTTAGGAAAAAATATATCTTAAAAAATAGACTCTTTGCCAGGCACTAACCAAGAATGGAGAATCACATTTCTAGCAGGGGTTAATGGAGGTTAAAAATTTCTTTTGGCAACATTGCAGGGTTCAAGTTGGGGATGGAGCTAGAACAAGCTTTTAGGAGGATCAATGGATAGGTCCTTCCTGTCTAGTAAAAATCTTCCCAAGACTGTTCTTAGTCTCTATGAACAGAAATGTCACAATACATGAAGTCTTGGATGCAGGTGTAGAAGCACTTAGGTTTAGAAGAGCAATGGTTGGAGGGCTTAGAGAACAATGGAATGATTTAAAAAAGCTGCTGGAAAGGGTTAACTTAATTAATAAACCTAACAAGTTGATCTGGAAATTAACAAATTCAGGGAAATTTTCAGTTAAATCCTTATATCTAGCAATGCAATGCAATGCAATGAGGTGATCCCCTACAGATTTATGTGAAAAGTTAAGATACCCCGTAGAATTAAGACTCTCTTGTGGTTAATGCTGAAAAAAGCATACTAACAAGAGATGTGTTGTTGCAAAGGGGAGGTAAATGTGAGAAGAAGTGTTTATTTTGTGGAAGTAATGAATCTATTAACCATCTCCTTTTCAAATGTTTTCTTGCTAGATACATTTGGAATGTGGCCAGCTGCACTTTTGATTTTAATTTCCAATTTGAATCTGTTGATCATTGCATCTCCAATTGGTTGAAAGGGTTTGGGAGAAAGAAAATGAAAATCCTTGCTGTAGGAATAGCTGCTGTAATTTGGAGCATTTGGAAAACAAGGAACTTAGCATGTTTTGAGAAAAAATGGCCTGATGAACCTTATGTTGTAATTCTAAAAACCTGTTACTATATTAACTGTTGAAGTTTGCTGCAGGTGAAGGAGGACGCTAAGGGTCTGCTGGAATTCTGTGCAAAGGTGCTGGAAAGAGTGGCAATGGAAGTGTTTGGGTCAATGAGAAGTTGGATTTCATGGACGCCGAGACTGTCGATGTAGGAAGAATAAAATGAGAAGGAAAAAGAAAGGAAGACTGACAACAGGGAGGGGGAAAAGTATTGAAGGATGCAATCTGGTGCGGAAAATTGTTGATCCTCGTGGGAGGAGGTGGAAGTTAGCAACAATGGAGTCTTTCTCCTTCTTGGCCTCAGTTTTTCTTCACCGCAAACTTCCTTTCTTTTCGCTTTAGCCTGTTTGAGAACTGTTGTTTGTGGGAAAACTTGTCTGTAGTATGTACGCTGGTTTCCTTAATGAAATTGGGGGTGACTCCCTTTTATCTATGAAAAAAAAAGCAACGCAATGCATAAATGAAGGATTGGCAGTACAGTTGACCTCGATATTTAGCACGTGCTGACAGAGATGCCCACCTTGATGAAGTGCGAGCCTTAATGCCGCCGAAATGCACAAGGCTTTCAGCATGTTGTTCTGACATCTGATTGCCTATTTATCATCCAGCGCCTTTCTTCTCAATCTCAGGATCGGTCTCTGTTGGGGTCGGTAGTGCAGGATATCAAGATCCTAGCAAGGGGTTTTGGTTCTTGCAGTTTCAAGCATGTCAGTCGGAAGTCGAATGTCGTCGCACACCGTTTAGCTCTTCTTCGGAACACTCTTCTTTTTCAGCATTGGTAGGCCGACGAGCTGGAGTCGCCGTCGTACGTGGTGTGATGGACAAGTGGAGTGCAGCAGTCCACTACTCCACTCCGTCCATATGCATGTAAGCTGAAGGAAAAATATGGATCTCGATTTCAGTCCCAAGTCTCATTCGAACCAGGATAGCTAGGTTTCTCTCTCATAGGTACGTCGCGCTCACTTTGATCACTTATCAGCAACATCGCAAATAGTACTACGTACGTTCGTTCCTAGCTTGATCGTCAAGCCAGGCAGCAAGCCACTGTCGAGCTCTAGAGTTTTTCAAAGACAGCAACTCACCATCACTGTCTGTCGAAAACTCATGCATCCTGTGATCTCCAACGCCAGCCAGGGATAGCAGTCTGTTCGGTCACGTAGAACTTGTGATCGGTGGAGAAAAAGCAATTTGAAGTTATACTCCATAATTCAACCTAGTAATGTCACTAATCTTGCACACCTCCATGAGGACTGAAGAAGCTTAATTAAGACGACGGCATACTGTATTATCTATGGATGATTAAAAATCTCTGAAGATAGGTCGGCAGAACTGGAAGTAGATGTTCTTGATACTGACCAGATGCATGCATGGCAGAAACAAAATCAAGTCGTTGGACTCAGTAACCACTCACTATGGCCATCGATCTCGTATCTACTAATACAAGTTACTAAGGTGTTGTACTACCACTACTAGATACAGCATCGATCGATCACCTCTTCTGTTGATCCACTAGACTTAGCTATCCTTGAGACCTTGACCGCCGATCCAACAATCCATGCGGCCAAACAGATACGCCATTGATTTCTTCTCACACGGGCACCGTCCTGGCGTGCGCCGGCGCGGCTGAGGTCTCGTCATCATTCTCGCCGGAGAGCTCCTCGAGCGAGATGCCATTGGACTCGGGTGCGAGGAACGTGAACCCCATGCCCAGAAAGTTGCACGCCGCGAGAATGAACAACGAGTTCCTCACCCCGATCCCGGCCTTGTACCCATGATCCACCAGCTTCGCGTCCTGGTTCTGCGCGAGGTACAGGAACCCGAACGAGCCGACGATGGCGCCGAGCTTGCCCGCGGCCGCCGAGATGCCGTGGCAGGTCGACCGGAGCCTCGCCGGAAAGATCTCGGCGGGCACGATGAATGTGGTGGAGTTGGGCCCGAAGTTGGCAAAGAAGAAGGTGAGCCCGTAGAGCACAACGAACCCGACGTGGTTGCCGGGGGTCGTCCAGTGGTGGTACGGGAAGGCGAGGCCGAGCATGAAGACGGCCATGAAGAAGAAGCCGCATAGCTGGATCCAGAACCGCCCGATGCGATCGATGAGGAATACCGTGAACCAGTACCCTGGCACCGTGCCGCAGAGCGCGATGAGCGTCTGCGCGCGCGCGATGCGGTGGACCTCCTCCAGGGCGCTCATGGTCTTGGCCTTGGGGATCCAGTGGATCGCCGTGAAGATGTCTTTTTGGAAGAGGTTCTGCGAGTAGAAGGCGATGTCGAGGAGGAACCAGCAGGTGGCGGTGCCGAGGAGGTGGAGCCCGTGGCGGCGCAGGAACTCGCCGGAGAAGAGGCCGAACGAGTTTCGATCTCCGTCGGATGGGGCGGGGTCCTTGGAGTCGTCGGCGATGTCGACCTGGAGGACCTTCGACATGTCGGCGGCGGCCTGCTTGGCGTTCTTGGCGACGAGCGCGGTGTATCGCGCCGTCTCGGGCATCTTCATCCGCCAGTAGTAGGTGAGCAGTGCGGGGATGGCGCCGAACATGAGGATGACGCGCCACACGTAGTCGGCCTGCGGCGGCGTGGACGCCACGGCCCCGTCCTGGTACGCCGGCGCGTCGAAGGCGGCGCGGAAGGCGGCGGACACCACGAGCGTCACCACGCCGCCCGTCAGGATCCCGAACCCCTGCATGGCGAAGACGGCGGCGATGAAGGCGCCCCTCGTCTTCTTGTTGGCGTACTCGGACATGATCGTGGCGGAGAGCGGGTAGTCGCCGCCGATGCCGAAGCCGAGCCAGAACCTGAAGAAGCAGAGCGTGGCCATGACGCTGGCCGGCGTGGACCCGAAGGAGAGGCCGGAGGCGAGGGAGCAGAGCACCATGCACATGAGCGTCATCCCGTAGACGCGCTTGCGGCCCATGCGGTCGCCGAGCCAGCCGAAGAAGAGCTGGCCGGACAGCGTGCCGCAGAAGGCGACACCGTTGACGGCAGCGGCGACGTTGGGCGGGAGCGAGCCTGGATCGGACGCGCCGGCGCGGTAGTAGTAGACGCGGCCGAGGAGCTTGGTGACGAGGGAGATGCAGAAGAGGTCGTAGGCGTCGGTGAAGAAGCCCATCCCCGCGATGACGATCGCCGTGAAGTGGTACCACTGCGTCTTGGCGGCGTCCAGCGCCGACAGCACCTCCAGCTGCTCCCGCGCCATGGCCTCCCGCCCGTTCGCCCGTAGATTGATCTCGTTTGATTCTGTTTAGTTAGCCCGATTGATAGACCCGTGAGTGCCGGTAGGATAGCATAAATAGGGGATTGGTTGTTGACTGGTGCGAACGTACGCTAGGCAACCGTATGGTTGTGGGACTGTTGAGAATAAACCATTGTGGTTTGTTTCGATTCTCTTTTACTCTTGTAAAAGAATATGATATTCTGAGAGAATATTCTTTTACACTCGTATTTTGGTATTCTCTCCCATGCAATTCAGAGTTTGTTACGTCTACCATACTTCCTATTCAATCACGTAATTATTTATACTAGATTTACTTGTGCGCCTTGGCGCACGATCCCATGGAGTTCTTGCCAATGTACATTTTATATAACGGCATATTTTTTTTACTAAAACAATATTTTTGAGAATTACAAAAACTCCAAAATTAACAAACCACGGTCTTGGCATTTGTACAAATCGATGATAAAACCCTATTTCAAAATCAGCATATTCATAAAGAATCAGGTAACATGTGTCTAATTTTATCTTGATTGTAGCTTTTTTGCTAATATGTACAATACTGGCACAAATAGTCACATATTACTTAAAGGAAATGTAGTACAGATTCAGTTTGTTATTATATTTAAGAATCGAAATCTACATTTGTTGTTGGAAATGAACTTGCAGGAATTCAAGGCTCCTGAAGACAACGCTTGCATATGCATTTCCAAGCTAACACCTGATAATTAATTGCTCATGCGCTTTACTGCCACCTTCGATGATCTGGTCCTTGATTAATCCCACCGCAATACATCAAGAGAGGAGCTGATTTCAGAACTGCGAAGTGATTGAAAATATATCATGTCTGCACACATCAGAGAGGATTCAAATAAAAAGGCGTACAATCTAATAACAGATGGGGAGAAAGCACATACTCATGAATGAACCAATTAACTTATATTCAGCGTTTTTAGTTTGGAAGTGAAATGGGCAAATGATCCTATCCTAAAACCTGAAGCGCCATAACTACATCTTGCCATCCATAAAGTACAGTTCAACTTGATACCAATATCAATTTCACCAGATCAGTAGCCATGGACTTGAAATAGGGAACCCTTGGATATTTAGTGGGTCAAGAGGATTTTCTCAACGTCTGGGACACAAATCATACTTGCTGTCATGGACAAACAATGACCCAATAAAAAGGAAAAACAATTTCCTGAAGTGATAAGTATAAGAAAAAGAGAAGAAAGATAGTGCACCAAATTTGAATATACATTTTTAAGTTTCTTCATACAGTATCCAAGCAGAAGTACAATCATACATTCCAGGTTCCATTTCCTGAACATGTACATGTTGCTCGAGTTATTCCTTAACCGAACAATGTGACAATACAAAATAAATTTGAGAAGAAACCAAACTATGTAGAGCAAAGAAAAACGTAGGGGGTCAATAGGATGACCTAAGCAGTATTTACATTTCTAAGCAAAAACGTAGGGGGTCAAAAGGGCAGCAGTATTTTATAATAGGTAGATGGTCATAACTACATCATGTCTATTGTATCTTAGTATTACTTGAGATCCAACATAGCGGTAAAAAAGGCCTTTCACTTTAAACTCTGATTTCAACTGGCAAGTGGAAGAGCCCATCTGGAAAAACTATGTGTAATGATATGTATAAAAGAATGAACTGCTAAAACGCAATCATTGGAACTTTCACTTGTTTGAAGGTGACTATTCATGGGTAAAGACACTTTAAAAAAAATCCGGGTACAATTAAAAGACACTTATATCCTAAAACAGATCTACTGTAATTTGGATTAGAACTAAATGTATTCAATGGAAAAAATAGAATCATAAGGAAACACCGCATCATGCAGATCTCTAGAAATAGAAACCAATGTAAACGGAATAAGCTCTAATGTTGAATCTAAAAACTTTATGCGTATCAGCCTACTATCACAGTATTCTGCACTATTGAGTACACATGACCACATGTTGGCAACGCAACCACTAAGTAAAGAATATTGATTTTATTTTGAGGAGTGCACCATCCTAAATATAAATAATGTTTTCTATCCCTAAGTTTACTCCAAATGTTTCCAGGATATGAGCAGGATACAGTTAAGAAGAAAAAGACAACAAAGGAAGAGGTGCATCAATACTAAACACTTGTAGCTAACCCACATGGAAAGGAAAGATAACTGCTTAGGAAACATAATCTCACAAACATGGACGATATATATATCAGAGGAATATGATGAACAATTAAAAGGGCCTATGTCTGTGAGAATGACCTTTCACTAATCGTACACATCATAATTTCTTGATTTATTCTTCAAGGTATCGCAACTATTGATTCTTGAAGGGATACGAACTAATCCACTATTTCCATGGGCAAACGTCAGTCAGCCTTTATTTTTTGCTTAGGCTCTACGGTCGTGTGAAAGCCAAATGAGGCATCAGAGCTGGGTGCTCACAAACATCTTAAGAAACTGAAGAACAAAAGTTTCATCTCAGGAGCTACGCCAAAGAATGAGTAGCTTTGCAATAATACCACAATTGACAGAGAATGAAAGAACAGAGCAACACTCGACACCATATCATATTTTTGTAGTGATGTAAGATGTATCTAAGAAAAAGAAGAGTTTAACATGCTTAACTGTGCTTACTTTCTATGAAATTAAACTGCATCTTCTAACTAAAAGCAATAGAAAGCACAACAAAATATAATTAGAACAAATGTGTGCTGATACAAGCAAAGGAAGCATGCCCAGATCTTGATTTTGAAGAATATATTTAGTTCTTTCATAACCTGCCAAGTATATGAAGCTAAATAAACGAGCACACTCCAAACTACCACAGTTGAAATGCACAGCATAAAGAGAAAAATTTCATACAGGCATAACAACCCAAATGCTCTGAAATCTAAAGCTTCTGAGATAGTTGCATCGCAAAATATGAACACTATCCTTACATAGCATGTTTCACCTCAGTTTTCAAACACCTAGACTGCATCCTGGACATATATCAGATACGTAAGAGATGATCTATTATGTATCCCATGTATGAATCTTTGTGCAGCAGAAACATCCCTTTATCTTTCTGGGCTGACAAAATAGGAGGAATAATAGTACAACAACTAAAAAAATACAAAAATGCAGTTCGATATCTATGTTAAGCATTTTAAAATAAAGTGTGTGCGATGGTAGAAGATTGCATACTTTCATTACAAATTTAACTAACAATCTCTAAAGTGCGCCATGAGATTGTCAATCAAGGGAACAATAGTCACAACACATGGGAAGGTGTAATCCAGAAACAATAGACACGCCATGAGATTATCAATCAGGAGTGTTATTACCTTGTTCCCATTCTGAAACGGTCATGTCTATGGAGACCTGGTACTATAAACACCTCCTAAACAACATCATCCCATCCTAACTGGAAGCAATAGCGGCGAGCAACCTCTTCATGCTAGAGATGAGTTAAAGGAATAGGACGGACAATAAATAAATAAAACATTTACACATAGGGTGGATGTACTAAATTGAAAAGAGGAACTCACACATTAACCTAAAATAAGCAGCCTAATAACAAATAGCAAGTTGAACCGAAGCCAAGAATGAATAATCATCTCTGAACCCTGAACAAAATATTCCTACCAAGTAGAAAGGTTGAAAGATAAAGTAACCCAGGAAAGCTAATTTCTATTTCGAGATTAGCAGTACTACCTTTATTGTTCTCTTAATGGACAAACATGCCACTATGAATGCCAACTTAAGAAAAATGCAATAACCCTTACAGCTAATAGTTAGAAACATTAGGTGATAGGCATCCACAAAGGCTATTAAGAGCGCTATTCATAAAATCCATAATCCGAGATAACATAAATTAATATGATGCATAATTGTCAAGCATAACCTAAAAGGGGAGCATATATACCAGGATATATTAATAATAGATCATATCTACGCTAGATAAATCAAAATAGCAAGTATAATCAAAATAGCAGAGTATTTTTGACATGTCGAAGGCTTGGTGAAGCATACCACGTTTTCAAATAGAATAAAGTTGATAAATTTAGCAAGAGGCATCTTAGGATACTTCCCTTCCTGGGTCCACAAGGAGATAGCAGTAGGCACGCAATGGGCCTGAAATGGCAGATAAAACTGCGACAAGCGCAAAAAAATCAGCATGAAAACATTTAGCATCTGACAATGCATGGCGAACAAAGATGTATAAATAACAACACCTATCTCGGAGGCATTACCATATCTGGTTCCAGTCCATCAAGCGTCCTATTGAATTCGTAGTCTGGTCCCAAAAACGAACAGATATCTGAAGATGAATCATCAACATCTGTAGTACGAAAGATGACGAAAATAATACAAGACTGATTCTCGTTAATAAAGCTAACCCAAATGAAAAAACAATAGGAAAAAGAATGAACTGAATCCTTTGACTCACATGTATGTTAGCTCAGTCCATAGACTTCTGTTCTCTTCAAAAGCTGCTACCTAAAGAAAAAAAAAACAGTTTTCAGAGGAATCCCTCTTGTGAATTGGAAATTTATTGCAAGCCAGCGACCCAGAAATAAGTAAGTAAAAAGGGTATGCATCAGCTGAGCTCCCAGCTATCTGATTGTAATCTATGAACTTTTTTAAAGGCCTAGCATGCCCTTTTAGAACCCCACACACAGAAATGAATTTAGGTAGAAATTCTATTGCTAAGTAGTTGGAACCCGAGTAGTATTTTTTCTGTACTCTCAAGATGTCACCTTGTGTATTAATACATAACTCACCATGCAAAAAAATATAGAATGGCCATTGTGCTATCAAATATAGTTTGCCATTTTGCATAAGCCATCTTAAAGCTTATACAGCAGCATTGTTCACGGAGAAACATGAGAAGCACTATCAGTGAGGTAAACTTAAGAACAACCACCTCTGTGGTGTGCTACACACAAATAGGCACAGGTCACCGAGTACTGTTTTGGGCATAAAGTAAATAAGCTATGAAGGTATGCAATAGGCCTTGAATTTTTAGGGCAACTACACTAAATGCATTCCCCATAACCAATGTAATGCAAATTCCATGCTGGTCAATAATAAGCATGTAAAGGAAAATAGTATGTGTCAGAAGTTGAAAGGCACCATTACTGAGCCAACAATAGCACTATAAAAAGTAGTGCCTTTTCTAATTAAAATAAATTCTTGGATGTATAACACTACATGTGGATATGGTAAACATGTCAGACTTACTGACCAAAAAGACAGAGAACTTGCAGATCCTTTGCGGAAGAAGAGGTCAAGGAGAGCCAAGGAGCTAATGTGGCATCTCTTGTCCTCCTATTGTCATCCAATCAATACTCTTTTACGCCTGACATGTATAGAAATAATTAATGTGCACATCTTCAGCCTCAAACCAGGAAACAGTTTGACAAAATAAACCGCATATAATTGGAGCTACCTCTGCATTGCGCCAATACAGGGCAATTTAATGAAGCGAGAATGGAGGCTATAGTCTGTGATCTGCTGCAACGAACAACAACTTGCAATCTTTATCTAAAGCAGCAGCTGAAAGAATATCATTTGATCAATTGGAGAAAGCCCACCATTTCGGAGAAGGAGATGATTCATGGTCTGAAAATGCAGAAATAACCTAGGATTTGGGGATTTTTTGGCAGAGAGCCATGGAGGTGAATGAATCCCAGCGCCACCCCATCTCCCCATCTCCTGAAAACCAACACATTCTCCCCTCCCAAGCAGTTGAGAGAGATATATAGAGGGGATGACCAGGCCATGGACGGACAAAACTGGGAGTAGGAGGGTGGCGGATCTCTCGCGTACCATAGCAGATGGAAGAGAGACGAAGACGGCTCCTCGCGGCGATGCGAGAAGAGCGGCATCCCTTCCGCTCGTCCATGCCATGGACGATTCGAGGAGGCAGCGAGGAGGAGCATCTCCACCAACCAATCGCCCACGACCACGAAATCAGCCACCGCGGCCACGAAATCGACGAGCGGCGTGGGGGCGGAGATGGCGCGGGATGTGGCGGCTGAGCGAGCTAGCGGTGGGGCTGGGGGCGTGAGGCGACGGCGGACGGCGGCGCTGCCATGCGCAGGTGAGGGAAGGGGCGGCGCGACGGGAGGAGAAGGGGCGGCCCGATGGGTGTAGAGGGGAGAGGCGGCGCGGGGTGGCGGCGGGAGGCAGGTGCGCGAGGGAGAGGAGGAGGAGCAGGTGCGCGACGACGCCGGGCCGGGCGGGCTTCACATGACCCATGGGTAAAAAACGGGTTCGCGCGAGGGCCTCATCCTGGACTACTCCACAGTGAAAAAATGGACGGACGAGATCCACCACCAAACAAAATCCAACGGCTACGAGCCTCAAATCGCTGTGAGGCCCCCTATGGGGGGCATCATATACACCTTTAGATTCAATGGTTCGGATAAATCCAATCTGTAACAATTATTGTTGTGGTTGGAAAACGAGGAAACAAAGGTGTTACCATCATCGCAGGTCTTCATGAGTCTGGAAGGTGACACTCCATGTGTTGACAAAGGTGTCAAGCATCAATTGCCACATACGAGTAGTGACAATGGAGTCAAGACCTCCCAAAACATTGCCAAGAAAATTTCAATGTGTTCACATACATATATGCAAGCGTATCTCCAACTCCCAGTAGCGAAAGAACCCTCGCTGTTGTGCGGCGCCTCTCGTCCCTATCTCCTTCTACAGTAACTGAGAGAGGCGACCAGAGAGGCGACCAGATCTCCGGCGCTGGTTCCGGCCGTTTCTCCGCCCCGAGGGCCTCGTGCTCGTCGGTGGTGGAGGAGTGGCCGGATCCGGCGTCCGGACTTGTATAGCAGTAGACTAGGTATAGTCTTCAGTGTTAGGGTTTGGCCCCCCAGCTTCTCTGCTCCGGCGGCGGCGGTGGTGGGGTTCAATAGTTTGCCTCCGGATCCGAGGTCGACGAGGCTGTTTCGGTCTTCATCAATCGACGATCTGGCTTGGCTGTGTGTGTGTCCAGGCAGGGTCGTCGAGGCGGCGGCGGCGACTCAGTTGAGGACTTTTGTTCCCCTTTCTCCGCTCCCCCTCCGCCGGCGTTTTCTCCATCTCCGGCGATGGGTGCAAGGGGATTTGTATAGGAGTTGCGCCGACACTAGTTGCCGGCAGGCTCCAGGGGCTGCTGGTTCCGATGCGGGCTTGGTGGATGTGGTTGGGCGGCGCTGCGGTTTTCCATCGACTTTGTCGATTGGCTCCGTCGGCGGCGCGACTTGGACAAGCTCGGGGCTATCCCCGGCCGATGTTCCCCAAAGAAGGCAACTCCGCCGTGCTTGGCGGGTGCGGTTAGAGGTCCACAAAGCAGCGACGTCTGCGAGGGTGCTTCTCCGAGTCAAGGCTCGTTGGCGTCATCTCCTTCCTCTCCGGCGTTCTCGACGGCGGCGGGTGCGGGAGATGCTTGATGGCGGTCTGCGCAAAGATCTCAAGGGCCCATGTGTAATTTTCTTTTTATGTGAGGTCTTTTGTGCAAAGTATCGGAACAGCTGTTGTTCTGGAGTGTTCGTGTGGTTTCCACGTTGTAATCGGTTGCTAATATGAATGGATGCGTGGTTACTTCTCAAAAAAAAAATACATATATGCAAGCACACTAATAAAACAAATTGAAAATACCGCTCATATGTGACAATTGATGCTTGTTGCGTGCGTTCTGATTAGGGGTGAGCGTATATACGTATTTGTGAGTGTTTGCGTTTGTATTACGTTTCGTAAAAAAAAAATGGGTCGACAAATCAAATCATAGGTCTTGATTGATTTGATCCACCTTTCTTAGTTCGGGATACTGCCTCCAGCACAACGCAAACTAGGTAGAAAGACAAATTTTGGAAGATTCTCTCGCTGGCTTGGCCGGGCGAATGCTTGCTCCGTTTCATAATTTTTATCATGGTATTAGTTTAAATTTGAAATACAATCACCACAAGAATTATAGAAAGGAGGGGGTATGAGCTATGTGCCAATTACTCAAATCAAATGGGACTAGTGTGCAGATTAGATGCACGGTGAACCGGTGGGAGTAATACATGATTAGTTGATGACTAAATATATGTATATCACAAAGAAGACTCCAACAATGCTGAAATTTTCTCAAATAAATGGTAAATTGTTGACAATGTTGAGAGAGAACAAAAGGAACTTAAGAAAACACGAGTGTCCATAGAACTTCTACATCGGAGTGGTGAGGATGCGTCTGATGAGCTTCATGGCACTGTTCTAGAGCGAGGTCGTACGAAACCCGTTGGCGGTGAGCACGACATTATACCTAGCGGTACCAAATTATCATAGGAATCTAGCAAGAAGCAGGCAATAACTTCAATTTTCACGGCATCCAGTAAGGTGCGGAAGAACAGGAGGCCAAAGGGCTATGGTCCTCACACATAGCCAAGATCGATCCTTTCGTTTCATCCTCACCGAAGGAGACTTCAAGAGCGGTGACCTCACGTACATATGGGACCTGGCTATGGTCAAAACTCCCAAACGGGGGAGGGGGGATAGACAAACCCTAGTCATAAGAAAGATGTGGAACTTTGATCTTTTCATGTGTCGTTTTCCTTTTAAATCATGTTTCAGAGGAGACAAGGAAGGAGAAGATGATCGAATCACGCTAGTGTGATTCTTTTAACAACAGGCTCTCCATTGATTTTCATCAAAGAAACCACACGCCAGCTTGATTGCAGTCGAGATTACGATAATTAAGTATCACGGGTTTATAAGAAAAGCAGACATGAGTATTTTACGGTCGTCGGTGTACTGAACACATGGAAGTATGGACATCTGTTAGTCGATTGGTACACTTTAAAATACTTCTGTGTACGCCAGTAGGTATACTGATCTGAAACTATTATCCCATGCCAATCACGTCATTGATTGACGCTCTAGTCCTAGCTATAATTGAAGTGAACCAATCGAAACAAAACGTGAAACCTTGATACTTTCACCGGATCGGTTTAACAGACACGCACGTAGTTTAAGAAATTAATTTGACTATTATTTTAGTCAACAAAATATGAAATATATATCACGAAAATTATATCATTGCAAATTTTTTTTGAATATGAATCTAATGGTATAGATTTTGCAGACATAAGATTTATATTTTATTAATTAAATTAAATGTTCAATTTTATCTTTAACTGTGTGCATGCCTGTTAAACCGATCCGGAGAAAGTACTCTTCCATACCGTTTACAAGGCAATTACGTATTTTGAGGAAAAACTTTTAATACTAATTTAGTCAACAAAATATAAGATATATATCATAAAAATTATACTGTTGGAAACTTCTTTTGAATATGAATTCAATGTATAATTTTTGTGACATATATCTTATATTTAGTTGATCAAATTTATAGTTAAACTTTTTTTCGAAATGCGTAATTACCCTGTAAACCGGTATAGAGGGAATAGTTGATACAAACATGTTACCACTTGAGGTACCAATTATCAGTGTGTGGTGGCCCGTATAAACATACTACGTACTGGCTGTCTCGCCTCGTGAAACATGAGGACACGTCTTCCGCTTGATCATGGCCGACGAAATCGACATGGATTAGAAGTTATATGTTGACCATTGAAGAAATACTCTTATGTACACTGCATAAATCTGATGGGCTCAACTAGTGTGTACAACACAACACACCATGTTATTTATTTATTTTGCGAAAAATTCACGGATCTATTGATAATCATCAATAGAAGTATAAAAAAATAAGAGATAGGTTATTGGATAACCTAGCGACGACTACAAGAACCCAAGTGAGCCGAAGGCCACGCCCCTCTCTGACGGGAGCCGGATAAAGCTTGTTGTAATAATAATTGTTGTAGTAAGCAACAGGAAATCATCGTGACATGCCACGAAAGCAGTAACCATCGTCAATGATGAGAACCATATGTTGGAAAAGATAAAGTTGCAACTACACCAACAAAAACAAAAATTGACCAGATCCGGGAAGATTCACAGGACACATAACTTCACGCGTCCTCTGTCCGTGCTAGGTGCACCATTAAAGTGAGAATAGAGCAGGAAGAATCTTATTCTAATTTTAGGATGTCGTTATTGCTTCATCATTCTGAAGAAAACAGAACCAAAGCCCTCCTGCCGGCTGAGAGACCATGGTCCTCACCACCTCTAAGGCTCCAAGGGCCGCGGGAGGCAGAATGGACCGCCAGTGTGGACCGCCAGTGAGGTGACCGAAACCCTAGATCAAGATCGCGGTTTTCTCTCCCAGGTGGGTGATGTACCAAATGAGAATTTCTAAGGCCGCGTGTGAGCCAAACCACGGGGGTGCCACCCCGGCGTCATCTTCTTTTTTCATGTCATCGCCAGAGCAAACTGCATGCTCGTTTTCAGAGGAAAAGTTTGACAAGATTTGAGGATTCTGCTGCACGCGCGTGCACGCCCTTTTCACGGTTCCTGCTATTGTTGACGACTTTGGCGTTTGTTTTTTTTTAGTTGGATTCTATCGTAGTAAGGAAACTATTGTTCCTTTTTGAGTTGCATGCGCATGCTGCTCACCAGATGCTTCTAAGCATCGCCGTTTTCACAACATGGCAACAACAAATATGTCAACGATTGATGTGCACCTCTCATATACTTGCCTGCTCCAAAGACAATAGCTTTTAAAGTTTTCCAGGAGCATTGACTTTTTTAAACAGAAAAAAAAAAGTTGAAACGTGAAGCTAACAAACGAGCCGTCCACCAGCAGTACGCGCGCACACACCTCCACTGTGGTTTCTTGGATTCATCTCGATCAATCGATCCATTCCATCGGCTCTCGCGGTTGCCATATTCTCCGGCCCTGTTAGGCTCCGCAGCACCATCCAAATTTTGAAGCTATATTGTGTATGACAATATTAGTGACTTATTTCAGACCGCGGAATTAAGGTTCCACCAGAGGACTAAGCATATACAATTAATGCCGACTCATTTGGAAAATGAGTGATGCGTTGAGACGCAAATGAATTGCAAAATACATACGTTTCTGAGTGTGTCAGAACCATTGACTAAAACCTCTCCCGTGAGCAAAACATGATAAAGCACCAGAAGGCCAAGGTGTTATATCTTTACAAATGTAAACTAGATTATTGACTCTAGTGCAAGTGGGAGACTGTTGGAGATATGCCCAAGAGGCAATAATAAAATGGTTATTATAATATATCTTTGTGTTTATGATAATGTTTACATACCATGCTATAATTGTATTAACCGAAACATTGATACATGTGTGTTATGTAAACAACAAGGAGTCCCTAGTAAGCCTCTTGTATAACTAGCTTGTTGATTAATGGATGATCATGGTTTCGTGATCATGAACATTGGATGTTATTAATAACAAGGTTATGTCATTAGGTGAATGATATAATGGACACACACCCAAATAAGCATAGCATAAGATCAAGTCATTAAGTTCAATTTGCTATAAGCTTTCAATACATAGTTGCCTAAGTCCTTCGACCATGAGATCATGTAAATCACTTACACCGGAAGGGTACTTTGATTACATCAAACGCCATTGCGTAAATGGGTGGTTATAAAGATGGGATTAAGTATTTGGAAAGTGTGAGTTGAGGCATATGGATCAATAGTGGGATTTGTCCATCCCGATGACGGATAGATATACTGGGCCCTCTCGGTGGAATGTCATCTGATTAGCTTGCAAGCATATGATTGGATCATAAGAGATGACATACCACGGTACGAGTAAAGAGTACTTGTCAGTAACGAGGTTGAACAAGGTATGGAGATACCGATGATCGAACCTCGGACAAGTAAAATATCGCGTGACAAAGGGAATTGGCATCGTATGTAAATGGTTCAATCGATCACTAAGTCATCGTTGAATATGTGGGAGCCATTATGGATCTCCAGATCCCGCTATTGGTTATTGCTCGGAGAGGAGTCTCGACCATGTCTGCATAGTTCGCGAACCGTAGGGTGACGCGCTTAAGGTTCGATGTCGCATAAGTAGATTTGAATATGGTATGGAGACGAAGTTTGTTCGGAGTCTCGGATGTGATCCAGGATGTCACGAGGAGGTCCGGAATAGTCCGGAGAATAAGATTCATATAAGGGAAGTTGATTTCTGGGTTTCGGAAATGTTCGGGATTTTTCCGGTGGTTGATCGGAAGGTTCTAGAAGGTTCCGGAGGGGTCCACCATGGGGCCCACGACCTAGGAGGCCTAGCATGGGCCGAGGGGATGCTCCCTGGCCTAATGGGCCAGGGGCACATGCCCCCAAGGCCCAGGCCGGCCAACCCCTAGGGTTTCCCTAAGGGGGATCAACTTGGGGGAGGGGAAAGCCCTCTCCCCCCTTTGGCCGCCGCCCCCCCTAACCCTAGATGGGAAAGGGGGCCACCCCAGCCGACTGGCCCCCTATATAAAGAGGGGAGGGGGTGGCCGGCCAGCCCCATCCCATTGTCCCTCCTCTGGCCGCCTCTCTCTTCCACCATATGCTGCTCCGGCTTAGGCGAAGCCCTGCAGCTTTTCTTCCTCCACCACCACCACCACGCCGTCGTGCTGCTGGAACTTGGAGGAGATCTACCACACCTCCGCTGCCCGCTGGAACGGGGAGAGGAAGGGGCTTCATCGACACCGTACGCGTGACCGAGTACGGAAGTGCTGCCGGATTGCAGCACTGGGGATGATCGTCTACACCAACAACGAGATCTAATCTCGTAGGCTTTGGAAATCTTCGAGGGTTAGTCTCACATCAATCTCGTTGCTTCGATCTTGTAGATTGGATCTTGGGTGTTCCATAGATTAGATCTTGGTTTTATTCGTCTTGCGGTAGGAAAATTTTTGTTTTCTATGCTACGAACCCCATCGATGGTATCGAGCCATGTCTATGCATAGATCTGTTGCACGAGTAGAACACAATGGTTTTGTGGGCGTTGATGCTTTTGTTGCTTTAGTTTGTGTACTTTGCATCTTGCGGGATGGTGGGATGAAGCGGCCCGGGCTAACTTTACATGACCGCGTCTCATGAGACTTGCTCCACGCTTGACATGCAACTTGTATTGCATAAGTGGCTTTGCGGGTGTCTGTCTCTCCCACCATAGTGAAGATTCCAATTTGCACTTTCTATTGTCAACACTAGTATCACCGTTGTGGTTCATGTTCGTAGGTAGATTGGATCTTACTCGAAAACCCTAAACCACGTAAAATATGCAAACCAAATTAGAGGCGTCTAACTTGTTTTTGCAGGGTTTGGTGATGTGATATGGCCATGATGTGATGATGATTATATTTAATGTATGAGATGTTCATTATTGTATTATGGCAACCAGTGAGCCTAATGGTTGTCTTTAAATTTGTTAAGACCTGCGTGTCTATTCATCATGTAATAGCTTTATTTCAAGTAGTTTTTATAGTAGCTATAAGTGATGGACAACCATGAAGCGGTGCCATGGACCTTGGTACAATGCTGGTGATGATGGAGATCATGCTCGTGTGCTTTGGAGATGGAGATCAAAAGCACAAGAAGAAAGGCCATATCATATCACATATTATGAATTGCATGTGATGTTAATCCTTTATGCATCTTATCTTGCTTAGATCGCGACGGTAGCATTATAAGATGATCCCTCACATTAATATCAAGATAATAAAGTGTTCTCCCCTCGTATGCACCGTTGCTACAGTTCGTCGTTTTGAAGCATCTCGTGATGATCGGATGTGATAGATTCTACGTTCACATACAACGGGTGTAAGCCATGTTTGCACACGCGGAATACTTGGGTTTGCTTGGCGAGCCTAGCATGTACAGACATGGCCTCGGGACACAGGAAACCGAAAGGTTGAACACGAGTCATATGGATGATATGATCAACATGTTGATGTTCACCATTGAAGCTACATCATCTCACGTGATGATCGGTTTTGGTGTAGTAGATGTGGATCGTGTGCCACTTAACAACTATGAGGGATGTTGTATTAAGTGGGAGTTCATCAGTAATTAGATTAAAACATGAACTAATTATCATGAACATAGTCTGAATAGTATTTTGAATTAAAGTTTGTAGAATTGGCATCCGTTTTCTACCATGCGCTAGTCTTGTAATTGAGATAGAAATATTGTTAAGTCTGACAAGTAACTTTACGGACTGGTGTCGTATTGTTAAAGAATCAAGATATGATTAAGTCCTAATGCAAACTTTTAGTAAACCTCACATTGATGATTCAAAGAGCAATGGTTTCAATTAGTACCCAATCATCTTGTCTCCGTGAAACTTGAAATCCGTTTGAAAAGTAAGGAGCTGAAAATTTTGTTTTCAGAAATAAGCGAGGTATGAGATATATGTGATATCTAAGACCTTATTGCAAGATGATAGAATATAATCTAGTGAGACTACATAAACTCATAAGTTTTATGGGAATGTACGAAGGTTGAAGACGCCAGGCGTCCCAATCCTCCAACTAAGTTGGGCACTAACGATATTCGCATATCCATGAAATGATCGTCCTTAGTATGCACCGTTGCTAAGACTCGTCGTTTCGAAGCATCACGTGATGATCGGGTGTGATAGATTCTACGTGTGCATACAACGGGTGCAAGCCAGATTTGCACATGTGAATACTAAGGTTAAACTTTACGAGCCTAGCATGTGCAGACATGGTCTCGGAAAGTCGTCATGATATGATGAATAAAATTATGACTGAAATTGTTCATCATATTACAAAGTTACTAATAGTGAAGTCTGGAACACTTGTCATATGATGATCAACTTCAAGGTAAGAACCTCAAAGTTATTGGTATTTGACCAATGGACCTAGAAGTTATTGAAGGTGAAGTGTTTTCTGAGAATGGGGAAAGCTAAAAGAGAAACCACAAAGATATTTTGGCAGAAAGAAAGGAAAAGACTAGAAAGTCTAGCTCAGGTGTATATAGATGATATACATGTTATGGATGTATTCCTTGCTTGGTCACATAATAAAATTCTTGGGTATTTGTACCAGATTGGTTGGTATGAGATGTCATACAATACAACGCAATACAAGAATACGATGGCCTAAGTGACTGATAAGGAATATGGTAATAATGCACGTCTGGAACATAATAAAGTGTTATTATGTTTGTCATTGGCATTCTACCTAGCCCTTAGAATTTATAATAAAGAACTTAATAAATTGTTATTTTGCTCTGGTCAAATGAAAACAATGAGTTGTTCAAATTACGACATTACTCCATGTACGATGGATAAGTTATTATAAATCTTAATGGTGAAACACACATACATAACACTGACGCTAAAATGCCATAAGGCAAATGATTTGAATTCCACTCATTTGTGGAACCGCCATTTAGGTCATGTTAGAAAGGAACGCATGAAGGAACTCCATTTGAATGGAATTTTGGAGTCATATGATTTTTGAATCATTTGGCGCTTGCAAATCTCTTCTAAAAGGAAATGACTTAAATACCGTTCATAGGCCAAGAGTTGAACGGGCAACTAACTTAGTGGAAACATACATGATGATGTATGTGGTTCACTGGACATAGTTGTGTGCGGGAGATTCTTCTACTTCATGAAAACTTCCAACAATGAATTGAGTATATATATGTGGATATATTCGATAAGGAAGAAGTTTGAAAACATTTGAATGGATTCAAATAAGTTTCAGCATGAAGTGGAAATCATCGTAATAGAAAAGTCAAAAATCTATGATTGGATCATGGTGGAAATATTTGAATTACGAGTTTTAGCAAACATCTAAGAGAGTTATGAAATTGTTCTACAACCTCACGTTTCCTGGAATATCATAAGTGATGATGGAGTATCCGAGAGACGTATCCAAACCTGTTGGGTTAATGATGAGATAAAATATTGATGCCATTATATTTTTTGTGGATTATGCTTTAGAGACTACCGCTTTTACACTGAATAGAGCGTCATCATGATCCGTTGAAATGACACCATACGAGTTATGGCATGGGTATGAACCCTAATAGTCCTTTCTTATTTTTGGTATGCATAGCATAAGTAAATAAGTTTACAACCAAAATCGGATGAATGTCTTTGTTGGTTATCCCAAAGAATTGATTGGGAATTCTTCCCACTATGAAGTAAAAGACAAAAGTGTTTGTTAATGTTACTTGCTTATTTCCAAGAAATTGTTTTCTAGCGAAGTATTTGAGTGGGAGGACAATGGAATTTGATAAGGTTTATAAACCTGAGCATGATGATCAGTAGCGCAAAGCATCGGAAATGGTTTCGGAAGTGGCTACGAAGATCATGGCTCCCATGTCTACAAAGTGTTATAGTCATGAAAATCAAAGTACTTATTGAACCTTGTAGGTATGGTTTACTTTGTGATCAAATAAATGATTTGTGGACAAAGGATTGATTTTCAACAATGATAAACCAACTACATACAAAGAAGTTATGATGGGCCCTGACTCCGTTAAAATGGCTATGCGCCATGAAATCCAAGATAGATGAATACCTTTTGAAAGTAAATGGATCTATAAAATAGATGGACTTGGATGGAATATCCTTAAAGAAGCTTGACTTATCGAAAAGTTGTTTACGACAAAGTTCAAAGAGTTGACTACGATAAGATTAGATCTTCCGTGGCAATGCTTATAGTCTATGTGGATTATTCTAGTAATCGCTACATATTTCTTTTATGAGATATGATAGTAGGATGGCAGAAATACATTCCTTACCAGAAGTGTGTATGAAGGATGTATACTAGATACAACCAAGAGTTTTGCTGGTCTGTGGAATACTAGATAGGTATACAAACTTCAATTGGATGAAGTGAGTATCACGGAGTTGGAATCTTCACCGGATGAAATAGTCAAAAAGAGTTTTGATTTCATTAGAAACGATGAAGATGCTTGCATTTGCAAGAAATTAAGTGGGAGCGCTGAGACATATTTATAATACTTTATGTAGATGACATATCGTTGATTATAAATAATGAAATTATATAATTGATTAAAAAGATTTCATTGACAATTAACTTCAATGAATGGATATGGACTGAAACATATTTAGTGTCAAGATCTATGAAGATAGATTGAAGCACATAATAAGTTTGAGTCAAAGTACATAGAATGGATATTGAAGTAGTTCAATATAGAAATATTAAGAAGGTGTTCTTTCCATGTGAAGGTTTAACAAGACTTGAGTGTATTTGACACTCGATGAGTAAAAACACATGAGTGATTTTAGATCACGAATAATATGTACAAAATCAGATGTCCTGTGCTCTAAAAGGTTAGGAGCATATACCAGAGTGATTCATGTGATGATCATTGGACAAACAAGAAGAATATCCCTGTGTGCTTTAGAAGAACCAAGGATATATATATATTTTTTGTATGGGGTAATGACAAACAAATCGATGTAAGGTGTTGCACCGATATTAGTTTGATCACATATAAAAATATTTTTCAATCTCAATTAGTATAAGTGTTGTTTAAAAGGTAGCGCAATGAGCTAGAAGAAGTTTTTGCTAGATTTAGAAGAGTTCTAAATATTGTGACGGATTCTACAAACGAAGGCAGAGTATGTCATTGTTTTGACAATGACTAAGGATGTTAAGTCAAGGAGTTCTTTGAGAACTTGGTGTAGTTCCGATAGTGTCAGAATTTTGAAGCTATATTGTGTATGACAATATTAGTGACTTATTTCAGACCGCGGAATTAAGGTTCCACCAGAGGACTAAGCATATACAATTAATGCCGACTCATTTGGAAAATGAGTGATGCGTTGAGACGCAAATGAATTGCAAAATACATACGTTTCTGAGTGTGTCAGAACCATTGACTAAAACCTCTCCCGTGAGCAAAACATGATAAAGCACCAGAAGGCCAAGGTGTTATATCTTTACAAATGTAAACTAGATTATTGACTCTAGTGCAAGTGGGAGACTGTTGGAGATATGCCCAAGAGGCAATAATAAAATGGTTATTATAATATATCTTTGTGTTTATGATAATGTTTACATACCATGCTATAATTGTATTAACCGAAACATTGATACATGTGTGTTATGTAAACAACAAGGAGTCCCTAGTAAGCCTCTTGTATAACTAGCTTGTTGATTAATGGATGATCATGGTTTCGTGATCATGAACATTGGATGTTATTAATAACAAGGTTATGTCATTAGGTGAATGATATAATGGACACACACCCAAATAAGCATAGCATAAGATCAAGTCATTAAGTTCAATTTGCTATAAGCTTTCAATACATAGTTGCCTAAGTCCTTCGACCATGAGATCATGTAAATCACTTACACCGGAAGGGTACTTTGATTACATCAAACGCCATTGCGTAAATGGGTGGTTATAAAGATGGGATTAAGTATTTGGAAAGTGTGAGTTGAGGCATATGGATCAATAGTGGGATTTGTCCATCCTGATGACGGATAGATATACTCTGGGCCCTCTCGGTGGAATGTCAGCTGATTAGCTTGCAAGCATATGATTGGATCATAAGAGATGACATACCACGGTACGAGTAAAGAGTACTTGTCAGTAACGAGGTTGAACAAGGTATGGAGATACCGATGATCGAACCTCGGACAAGTAAAATATCGCGTGACAAAGGGAATTGGCATCGTATGTAAATGGTTCAATCGATCACTAAGTCATCGTTGAATATGTGGGAGCCATTATGGATCTCCAGATCCCGCTATTGGTTATTGCTCGGAGAGGAGTCTCGACCATGTCTGCATAGTTCGCGAACCGTAGGGTGACGCGCTTAAGGTTCGATGTCGCATAAGTAGATTTGAATATGGTATGGAGACGAAGTTTGTTCGGAGTCTCGGATGTGATCCAGGATGTCACGAGGAGGTCCGGAATAGTCCGGAGAATAAGATTCATATAAGGGAAGTTGATTTCTGGGTTTCGGAAATGTTCGGGATTTTTCCGGTGGTTGACTGGAAGGTTCTAGAAGGTTCCGGAGGGGTCCACCATGGGGCCCACGACCTAGGAGGCCTAGCATGGGCCGAGGGGATGCTCCCTGGCCTAATGGGCCAGGGGCACATGCCCCCCAAGGCCCAGGCCGGCCAACCCCCTAGGATTTCCCTAAGGGGGATCAACTTGGGGGAGGGGAAAGCCCTCTCCCCCCTTTGGCCGCCGCCCCCCCTAACCCTAGATGGGAAAGGGGGCCACCCCAGCCGACTGGCCCCCTATATAAAGAGGGGAGGGGGTGGCCGGCCAGCCCCATCCCATTGTCCCTCCTCTGGCCGCCTCTCTCTTCCACCATATGCTGCTCCGGCTTAGGCGAAGCCCTGCAGCTTTTCTTCCTCCACCACCACCACCACGCCGTCGTGCTGCTGGAACTTGGAGGAGATCTACCACACCTCCGCTGCCCGCTGGAACGGGGAGAGGAAGGGGCTTCATCGACACCGTACGCGCGACCGAGTACGGAAGTGCTGCCGGATTGCAGCACTGGGGATGATCGTCTACACCAACAACGAGATCTAATCTCGTAGGCTTTGGAAATCTTCGAGGGTTAGTCTCACATCAATCTCGTTGCTTCGATCTTGTAGATTGGATCTTGGGTGTTCCATAGATTAGATCTTGGTTTTATTCGTCTTGCGGTAGGAAAATTTTTGTTTTCTATGCTACGAACCCCATCAATCTTGTCTTTGAATCAACCCGCGGTCCCTGCCACTAATCCTAAGCTGTGTCAAAAAAGTCCTTACAATCTGTATGCAGCTGACAGGCATACATGAAACAGAAAATGCAAGTGTTCCTAAGCTGAATTACTAAGAAAGCCTTGAGGATCATTTGCTGTAATAGATTTCGTTGGAGAGACAAAATTAAACCATACATAAGCAACTTGAAAGATGCAATATTCTAGGAAGGTGATAATTTGTTTATTAGCCCCAAATTCCCCATTACCTTAGTACCTCTTCCTGCACACTAATTACGATGCATCCATGCACATAAAAATAAAAAGATAACTTGTAGAGTGGAGAATTCAAACACTGCAATATTAGGAAGACTGGTGGCCTCTTAATAACTGTAGAAATCAAACTGTGACGTTAGAGAAAAGCCGTTACAAAGTGACACCAATTTCATCCATATTTAACAAGCATATCAAACTGTATATGATACATGATCATGCTGCCAAACTATATAATCTAGGGCATAGCCAATCTAATGAACATATAATAGCTTGGAGAGAATATACAAAATGAGCTAGATTGATTGCAAACGGTTGCAGCACTCGCAAACAGAAATCATTGAGCAGAACATGATTTCCAAAACATCCCTTTTAGATGCTAAAGCTTACCTGCAATACAGTCGAATCCCAAATCTACCAGAGAAACAACTGAGCCTTTAGGCAGCAACCTTCAACAGGACCACGACCTGCAACAAAGAGGTGACTACAAACCATCTGAAGTAAAATGGCAAAGAAGTGAAAATCGAAGAGATAAACAAAACAATTGCCACACATTAACCATAAGAACAAATTAAAAAAGAATAGATTTAGGAGCCTTGCTTTGACCACACACAAAGAAGAGAATTGAAGAAGGCGCCGAGAGTATCTGCTTGTCAAAGTAATGCTTGTCCAAGCAGGCGTCTATATGTTTAAGCCTAAACACCACATATCTTAAAATTTGCGAAGAAACCTATTGCAAACCGTATCAACAGGTTGTGCTAGTTTAGATACGTAAACACCCAATTTAATTGATTTACTAATTCTATATCCATGAGATCTAACAGACCACCAGTTTGCCAACACGCTATATAAATCATGCATAGAACCACTCATAAGCAAGCAGCAAATAAACATACGAATAGAATGTCAAGAAATATATCACACACATCAATGGCAATTTAAGTTTAGAGCAAAACATATTGCTTTTCCATACATTAGGTTTAGATACATTAGAAAATTCAGGATAGTTCCTTCACTACGTTATGTCCAAACCATCACAAATGTCGCTTTATGAATACTGAACTTTTCAGGAACAGGTGGAGCATATAGAACTATGCTCTACAGTCTGAAAGAGAAACCTGGAGAATTGGAGTATTATGATAAAACTTAGAAGCATATATGGATGCCAAGCTGCAAATACAGTGTATGCACCATCAGCTAGACGACTTGTTCGGTCGACATTTTTGTAGATCAGAAGTCTAACCTTCAGCGATTGATGCAATAAATAGCAAATAATTTTAATTTTAATAAGCTCAAATATGAATACTTCTATCAGTTGGGTACAATGGCACAGCCTGATTTCTCTCTGGGTCCACCTAGGATTATACACGATCTCTCCCTATGACTCATTGCATATCATTTGCTACAAGAGAAAACTTAACTTAAAAGAGATGATATTCTGAATCTTACTCCAACTTTTTTTGGTAACTATTCCTTGGAACAAACAATTTTTTCTTGCCAACAATCACATAGTATGTTTTACACATTTACTTTCATGGTACCAAGTGAAAATCCAGCAACCGCATAGCAAATAAACTGCTTGAAAAGCACGATACACATCAGTGCATTTCTAGCAGAGAAATGAAATTATGTTTTTACAGCAATATGTTTTACTTATTAGGTTAGCAGATCAGTAACATCGTTATAAGGGCATATGCATAACGTCCTTGTTCATGCAATAAATGCATCATCAATGTAAAGAAACACTGGAAAAAATAACAGAAATTAAAGCAACAACCACTGACCTGCAGCAAGATGAGCATTGTACTCGGAAGTGCAGATATACGAAGGATCAGCAATACTCTTGCAGTAAAAACGAAAAGGCCAATAGCAATATTATTCTGAGGCTTCAAACACTATAACAAAGACATAGAGGGAATTAGTCAATTTCATTCGGAAGTAGCACTCACTGTTGACAAACCTGAACTAAATTTGAATTGAAGATATTAATAATAGGACGAACAGATTGACAAACACACAATAGTTCTGTAAATTATTAAATTTATGAACAGTGGAATAAGGAGAGGACAGTACAAAGAAATTCTAACCGACAACCAGACTGTATAGAAACAGTACTATCGGTGACAGCTTACGAACACCATATTAGTGTCTTAGTCCAGCAGTAAAACATTGATGATACATGTGTAGGAAAATACCATAGATCAGCAGCTCTAGACTAAATAATAACATGTCAAATGTCAAATTCCTTCCCTGGACAAAATTTTCAGGCTTGAAAACCCAAGTGAACCTCCCAAACCTTACTTTTTAGCTACATACGAAATGCATAATAGTACTCTACATCTACAAATGGTAATCAACTTTGATCCCACCTAGGCTTATGCGGAGGAAACTCCTTCAAGAATAGAGACAAAAATACATAGCGAGTACCGCATAAACGAACCTTTAAATATCTGTTGGCAATGTAAACCAACATATTTGAAGGGTGGCAGCGTGAAAGTGAATCATATTACAATGTAGAATGACCTACACAGAGTTAAGAAGAGATGACAGTGGTACCTAATCTCTGTAACTGATCCATATGTATTTCATTTTGTCACCAGACTGCATATGAGAATTACTCACACAAAAAACTGTCATAACCTGATATGAATTGCATAGTAGAAAGACATTCAGTTTCAAAAATATTTGAGGCACTCCAATCATTCCGGGTGAAGGCTATCGTGGATGCGCAGCCAGGGCTCCATGAGGGGCCACAACACTATCATATCAACATGGATAAGAAAATGGTGATAAGTAGATAATGGGAGTGAACCAGGAATTTACATATTTCATGCTCCTGAGCATGCCATGGTGAGCTAGAACAAACTACATACTAAAGAAACTAAGCAGAAGAGCAAGCTGGCAACCAAATTAATACAAAATTTCGTCAAAGCCTAAAGCTTACGAAGGATGGATCAAGAATGACCAAGAATTAGAGGACACTAACCTTAATGAGAATATGTAAGCTCTGATCCCCTCAAGTAAAACCCCAAATCTGCAGGTACCAAGGCATTCCTAAACATTAGTGATGCTTATGAAATCGAGAAGCTGAGAAACATTAGTGTACCAACTATCTCTAGATAGTGCAAGACGTTTTTCCCGAGGCCATGGATAATAACATGAATATAGACCTCCAGAACCCATTGCATCTTCTTAAGCACAAATCTGTTCTGAAACACATATCTAGACCAGCCAAATCTTTTCAGAAACACACATTCATATTACTTAAGAACCCACAAGCAAGACCAATCAAATTAGCAATCTTTGCACTTGATCAAGGGGCATATTCCACCAACTTTGGTGATCATATGATCCAAAGAACACCAAATCACTTACCCAGAAGTATGATGCAACACTCTAACACGTTCATAAATTCTATTATAACCTGCATATCAAGAAATCCATCTCCAAACATCAAAATCTTGCAAAAAAGGTACAAAGAACATATATGACAGCAACTAAAGCAATACCATATCATGTATTCCATGCATTGGTCCACATATCTGATCCAACAGTAATTTATATGGATTCCTTTATGTTCTAGCATACCTAGAAAAACACCAAATTTGAACCAGGTTGCTCTTGGGCTTGTTCTTGCTCACCAGCCCAGTCCTCAAGTCCCTGTCGATTTCCATAGGAAAAGCAACCAATTAAACACAACAATCTAGGTAATATCTAAGAAAAATTCATCATTAGAACCTAAATAAAAGGCAACACATTATTACCAAGAAAACCACCTCAGTAGTCCTACTTCCTAAGCTGCTGCATCAAGATGGGGATCCCGTGAGAGAGAGAAGAGGAGGCAGGGGAAAGTGAGAGGAGGGCAAACCTGCAGGTCCCTTCAAATAAGAGGTGAAGGAGGGTATTTTCCTACGATGGTGGTCATCATCCTTGGCGACGGTGAAAGGCGGAGGGAGCTCCTCCACCACCGCCGCCGAGGTACTCTAGGCCATCTCTCCGCCACCGGCTGCGCAATGCCTGGCTGCCTCCTGCGTGCCCATCGCCGGATCCTCCCTGAGCGCCCTGTCCGCGCAACCTCCTCCCGCGCCGCACCTCATCTCCCTCCGCCCCGGCCATCCGCTCGAGCCCGGCCGCGCGCTGGTCCGCCGGGCGACGCCCCTATGCCACCCATGCCATGGAGAAGGAGAGACGCGCGGCAGCGGGGACGAGAAGAGGAGAGCGCCGGCGCGGACGAGGAGAGAAGTGTGGCGGCGGCGATTGGAGGGCGCGAGGGGAGAGGAGAAGGCCAGAGGCGAGACTGGATAGGGTTTGGCTGGTCGTGGCTGCATTTTCCTCTCTTCTCATGATATTTCTCTCTTCCTTTTACGGATCCAATCACAACGCGGCACGTGGCCCAATCAGTGAGGCGGAGCGGGACGAGCGCCCTTTCCTCGCGCGACTGGTGGCCTGTCGTGGATGGCCTGGGAAGGCTCCATGAGCTTGCGGCAATTATACCTTTAGATTCAATGGTTCGGATAAATCCAATCTGTAACAATTATTGTTGTGGTTGGAAAACGAGGAAACAAAGGTGTTACCATCATCGCAGGTCTTCATGAGTCTGGAAGGTGACACTCCATGTGTTGACAAAGGTGTCAAGCATCAATTGCCACATACGAGTAGTGACAATGGAGTCAAGACCTCCCAAAACATTGCCAAGAAAATTTCAATGTGTTCACATACATATATGCAAGCGTATCTCCAACTCCCAGTAGCGAAAGAACCCTCGCTGTTGTGCGGCGCCTCTCGTCCCTATCTCCTTCTACAGTAACTGAGAGAGGCGACCAGAGAGGCGACCAGATCTCCGGCGCTGGTTCCGGCCGTTTCTCCGCCCCGAGGGCCTCGTGCTCGTCGGTGGTGGAGGAGTGGCCGGATCCGGCGTCCGGACTTGTATAGCAGTAGACTAGGTATAGTCTTCAGTGTTAGGGTTTGGCCCCCCAGCTTCTCTGCTCCGGCGGCGGCGGTGGTGGGGTTCAATAGTTTGCCTCCGGATCCGAGGTCGACGAGGCTGTTTCGGTCTTCATCAATCGACGATCTGGCTTGGCTGTGTGTGTGTCCAGGCAGGGTCGTCGAGGCGGCGGCGGCGACTCAGTTGAGGACTTTTGTTCCCCTTTCTCCGCTCCCCCTCCGCCGGCGTTTTCTCCATCTCCGGCGATGGGTGCAAGGGGATTTGTATAGGAGTTGCGCCGACACTAGTTGCCGGCAGGCTCCAGGGGCTGCTGGTTCCGATGCGGGCTTGGTGGATGTGGTTGGGCGGCGCTGCGGTTTTCCATCGACTTTGTCGATTGGCTCCGTCGGCGGCGCGACTTGGACAAGCTCGGGGCTATCCCCGGCCGATGTTCCCCAAAGAAGGCAACTCCGCCGTGCTTGGCGGGTGCGGTTAGAGGTCCACAAAGCAGCGACGTCTGCGAGGGTGCTTCTCCGAGTCAAGGCTCGTTGGCGTCATCTCCTTCCTCTCCGGCGTTCTCGACGGCGGCGGGTGCGGGAGATGCTTGATGGCGGTCTGCGCAAAGATCTCAAGGGCCCATGTGTAATTTTCTTTTTATGTGAGGTCTTTTGTGCAAAGTATCGGAACAGCTGTTGTTCTGGAGTGTTCGTGTGGTTTCCACGTTGTAATCGGTTGCTAATATGAATGGATGCGTGGTTACTTCTCAAAAAAAAAATACATATATGCAAGCACACTAATAAAACAAATTGAAAATACCGCTCATATGTGACAATTGATGCTTGTTGCGTGCGTTCTGATTAGGGGTGAGCGTATATACGTATTTGTGAGTGTTTGCGTTTGTATTACGTTTCGTAAAAAAAAAATGGGTCGACAAATCAAATCATAGGTCTTGATTGATTTGATCCACCTTTCTTAGTTCGGGATACTGCCTCCAGCACAACGCAAACTAGGTAGAAAGACAAATTTTGGAAGATTCTCTCGCTGGCTTGGCCGGGCGAATGCTTGCTCCGTTTCATAATTTTTATCATGGTATTAGTTTAAATTTGAAATACAATCACCACAAGAATTATAGAAAGGAGGGGGTATGAGCTATGTGCCAATTACTCAAATCAAATGGGACTAGTGTGCAGATTAGATGCACGGTGAACCGGTGGGAGTAATACATGATTAGTTGATGACTAAATATATGTATATCACAAAGAAGACTCCAACAATGCTGAAATTTTCTCAAATAAATGGTAAATTGTTGACAATGTTGAGAGAGAACAAAAGGAACTTAAGAAAACACGAGTGTCCATAGAACTTCTACATCGGAGTGGTGAGGATGCGTCTGATGAGCTTCATGGCACTGTTCTAGAGCGAGGTCGTACGAAACCCGTTGGCGGTGAGCACGACATTATACCTAGCGGTACCAAATTATCATAGGAATCTAGCAAGAAGCAGGCAATAACTTCAATTTTCACGGCATCCAGTAAGGTGCGGAAGAACAGGAGGCCAAAGGGCTATGGTCCTCACACATAGCCAAGATCGATCCTTTCGTTTCATCCTCACCGAAGGAGACTTCAAGAGCGGTGACCTCACGTACATATGGGACCTGGCTATGGTCAAAACTCCCAAACGGGGGAGGGGGGATAGACAAACCCTAGTCATAAGAAAGATGTGGAACTTTGATCTTTTCATGTGTCGTTTTCCTTTTAAATCATGTTTCAGAGGAGACAAGGAAGGAGAAGATGATCGAATCACGCTAGTGTGATTCTTTTAACAACAGGCTCTCCATTGATTTTCATCAAAGAAACCACACGCCAGCTTGATTGCAGTCGAGATTACGATAATTAAGTATCACGGGTTTATAAGAAAAGCAGACATGAGTATTTTACGGTCGTCGGTGTACTGAACACATGGAAGTATGGACATCTGTTAGTCGATTGGTACACTTTAAAATACTTCTGTGTACGCCAGTAGGTATACTGATCTGAAACTATTATCCCATGCCAATCACGTCATTGATTGACGCTCTAGTCCTAGCTATAATTGAAGTGAACCAATCGAAACAAAACGTGAAACCTTGATACTTTCACCGGATCGGTTTAACAGACACGCACGTAGTTTAAGAAATTAATTTGACTATTATTTTAGTCAACAAAATATGAAATATATATCACGAAAATTATATCATTGCAAATTTTTTTTGAATATGAATCTAATGGTATAGATTTTGCAGACATAAGATTTATATTTTATTAATTAAATTAAATGTTCAATTTTATCTTTAACTGTGTGCATGCCTGTTAAACCGATCCGGAGAAAGTACTCCCTCCATACCGGTTTACAAGGCAATTACGTATTTTGAGGAAAAACTTTTAATACTAATTTAGTCAACAAAATATAAGATATATATCATAAAAATTATACTGTTGGAAACTTCTTTTGAATATGAATTCAATGTATAATTTTTGTGACATATATCTTATATTTAGTTGATCAAATTTATAGTTAAACTTTTTTTCGAAATGCGTAATTACCCTGTAAACCGGTATAGAGGGAATAGTTGATACAAACATGTTACCACTTGAGGTACCAATTATCAGTGTGTGGTGGCCCGTATAAACATACTACGTACTGGCTGTCTCGCCTCGTGAAACATGAGGACACGTCTTCCGCTTGATCATGGCCGACGAAATCGACATGGATTAGAAGTTATATGTTGACCATTGAAGAAATACTCTTATGTACACTGCATAAATCTGATGGGCTCAACTAGTGTGTACAACACAACACACCATGTTATTTATTTATTTTGCGAAAAATTCACGGATCTATTGATAATCATCAATAGAAGTATAAAAAAATAAGAGATAGGTTATTGGATAACCTAGCGACGACTACAAGAACCCAAGTGAGCCGAAGGCCACGCCCCTCTCTGACGGGAGCCGGATAAAGCTTGTTGTAATAATAATTGTTGTAGTAAGCAACAGGAAATCATCGTGACATGCCACGAAAGCAGTAACCATCGTCAATGATGAGAACCATATGTTGGAAAAGATAAAGTTGCAACTACACCAACAAAAACAAAAATTGACCAGATCCGGGAAGATTCACAGGACACATAACTTCACGCGTCCTCTGTCCGTGCTAGGTGCACCATTAAAGTGAGAATAGAGCAGGAAGAATCTTATTCTAATTTTAGGATGTCGTTATTGCTTCATCATTCTGAAGAAAACAGAACCAAAGCCCTCCTGCCGGCTGAGAGACCATGGTCCTCACCACCTCTAAGGCTCCAAGGGCCGCGGGAGGCAGAATGGACCGCCAGTGTGGACCGCCAGTGAGGTGACCGAAACCCTAGATCAAGATCGCGGTTTTCTCTCCCAGGTGGGTGATGTACCAAATGAGAATTTCTAAGGCCGCGTGTGAGCCAAACCACGGGGGTGCCACCCCGGCGTCATCTTCTTTTTTCATGTCATCGCCAGAGCAAACTGCATGCTCGTTTTCAGAGGAAAAGTTTGACAAGATTTGAGGATTCTGCTGCACGCGCGTGCACGCCCTTTTCACGGTTCCTGCTATTGTTGACGACTTTGGCGTTTGTTTTTTTTTAGTTGGATTCTATCGTAGTAAGGAAACTATTGTTCCTTTTTGAGTTGCATGCGCATGCTGCTCACCAGATGCTTCTAAGCATCGCCGTTTTCACAACATGGCAACAACAAATATGTCAACGATTGATGTGCACCTCTCATATACTTGCCTGCTCCAAAGACAATAGCTTTTAAAGTTTTCCAGGAGCATTGACTTTTTTAAACAGAAAAAAAAAAAGTTGAAACGTGAAGCTAACAAACGAGCCGTCCACCAGCAGTACGCGCGCACACACCTCCACTGTGGTTTCTTGGATTCATCTCGATCAATCGATCCATTCCATCGGCTCTCGCGGTTGCCATATTCTCCGGCCCTGTTAGGCTCCGCAGCACCATCCAAATTTCCAGCACCCGCTGCAACCACAAGTTTAGGTCGCCAGTCACATCAGTCACGCTCTGTCCTGCACATTACGTAAGGAGCAGATCAGATCAGCGAATCAGAGTATACCAGAATTACTCAGATCATGTCCATATTCACACGAATATATACGTCTCTTGTTGTGGTGTATCTTTCTCGACAACACGTACTATAGCAGATTACCTAGCTAGATTAATTCAGGTGATTGATGAGATGTGAGGATCGGCATTTTGCAGTTAACCTTGGTATAAATTTGTAGTCGTTGATCCGTAGTGTCTGTGTATCGACCAATGACCATTGAAGAAATATGGAATCTTTACAAAATTCCACTAGAAAGAAGCTAATTAAACATGACAACATAAGTTTGACCAGACACCAGTTACACACCACCAGGCACGGGTAAAAGGGTCAAGTTCTAAGAAACGTAATTTGCTGGTATACTTGATTTTTGCGCGCATCAATCAAAGTTCTCAATCTTGATTGGAGTTATATCGTCTGCCACCTCGAATTTGCCCACCAATCGAGCAAAAAACACCATCTGCTGCTCCAAGGTGAACTTGATGTTTTCAGCCTGTTCCAAGTGGGGAAAAAAGGAGGTTAAAATCCACAAGAACCTTGAGAGTTAACAGGGTTGAAGGTGCAGAAAGGTAATTAGTGCAGTGTATTCAACCTTGCGGAACCCATGCTGCTCTCCTTCATATTCAACTAACGCAACAGGCAGGCCCCTTTCTTTCAAGGCCTTGTATATTTTGCGTGCCTGATCTGGTGGTACAACCTGCAAAACATTTAAGCGTGTGAAATATTTTGCCAGGGTATACTTCAGCCTCACATTTCCGCAAGCTAGATGCAGATTCTGATTTTACATAAACTAGAGCAAACTTTTGGTTTGTGAGATTGCATCACACTTCACAAGGAGATGTTGCACTGATAACTCATTTTAATGGAATCCTATGAATACCTTATAGGATTGCTTTTCACTTTGATAATTTTGCCTCCAAACTTTGGCATTCAGTTCTTAACAAAGGGAATCTCAGGGTTACACATAATACATTGCTTCCGCAACCTTTCCAGGGTCAGGTCCAAACTTGACAATTTCTTTAAGATATAGAATGTGAATATGGATTTTTTTTTATCTGAAGTACAAGATGTTATAAAAGAGCTAGGGAAGCGCAGCCATTAGTTTTACAGGAGGAACTACATTATAACCATCCAAAGAATGGAGTGGCTAATCTACAACAGAAGAAACAGAATCTTAAGGGTCAAAAGTGCTAGCTTGTATCTGTCTGCTGGATATTGGTTCCAACTAAAGGCTGCAACTTACCTTTTAATATAGTCAGGGTTGGTCTCATATATAACTGTGGTATGTAATAGAAACAGACATATACATGGTTCTACTAACTCAGAATTCATGATAACCCATGTGGTTGGTGATAATCACCTACCTTATCATCCAACCCTTGAAACAGAATAACTGGGCATGTAAATTTATTAACAAAGTTGATTGGAGATCTCTCATAGTAAGCCCTTTCATTTCCTGAAAGGATATAGTGGAAGAAGTAATCATTAACTCGTACCAAAGGGTGGGTATCCTTTTCCAAAACAAAAATGATGAGATACTTTCTTACCGACAAGATTATCGATATAATGGGACTCAAATTTGTGAGTCTCTGCTCTCAACAAAGACAAATCACCAATCTGCTCATCAATTAAGCAAGAGAGTTAACTATAATGTCTATATAAACAAAGATAAATAATATATAACTAAATTATAGGTACCAAGATGGCACTAACCAACTGCATTATGCAATCAGTCTACCAATGCAAATGACAAAGTATAAGCAAGCATTGGGATTTTTTTTCTTTCTGAAAATAATCCCCTTTTGCGAGAGCTCGGGTCTATGCATAAGCAAATGAGGAAGGCCCCGTAAGACCTTATTGGACAAAGCCACTCACACAAACAGCACAGCCTTTGGACAAGCTTGTGCTTGATACGTATAAAAGAAAGAGCAATAGAAAAATGAATGGTCTGCCTCTAAATTTCATTCCCTTGACACATATATAAATCTAGTTCAATTAACAATCGACTTAAAGACCTTTTTTGGAAGAAATAAGATTCGAAAACATTCAAAATTGACTCTTCCATCTACTAATTATTCACAACTTCATCCTTGGTTACACAAATCACGATACTGGATGGACAGACGGTGACCAGCAGCATTATGAGAGTGCCACGATGACTAAGATTTGATCATAAACCCTAGAAGGCACTCCTTGGACTTGTGCTCAAAGCCAGAACATAAGTCCTGAGTAAATTCTTGAACGTACTCCCTCCGTAACTAAAAGTAAGGCGTATTTTGCTTCGTTAAGGCATGTCTTTGACCAGCAATTGCTCAAGGAATACAAGGTTAAATGACATGAAATTTGCATCACTGCATTCGTTTCCAAAAGTACATTGTTATTATAGTGATTTTGTATCACACAATCCACATATTAAAAGAGTAATTGTTGGTCAAAAACTTGTCTTAACAAAATAAAATGTGCCATAATGATCGGAACCGAGGGAGTATATATCAAGCAATAAGGCACAACAGGCCTCATTTGGAGCTTAGAAATTTCACAAGAAACAGTTCAACTCCCAAAGGGATCGGGGAAATTTCCCAAGTCCCAAACACGGTCCATCAGGGTGTGTGGCTGTGCGCAGATGTCCTTAAATATTGATGCCTGGAGCCAGACACAGAAATGCAGCTAGTCACGCAACCTATAGTTGGACAAGGACTAAGAGTCTAATCTTTGATCTCTCTTTTAGAATAAAAAAACATGTTAGTGGTGCTGCTCTGGCTTGGCTCCTTTTTTTATAGTCCTGTCTGCCCCCCTCCGGTCCACTTTCCTTATGTACATTCCCTCTAGTATAGTATAGCTCCTTCCTGTAATTATTTTCCCTTTTTAACAAAACTTACTGTCAGTGCCTCCCATACAGTTTAGTTATAGCTTTCATTCACATTAAGGAAAACAACGATTATAGTTTCTCTGCTCTTTACTACCTGATGAGAGTTTCTATTATTTGAGATAAGCAATACGTTTCTCTTCTCAGTGTAGGGTTTAGCATCTGCTGTGGTCTGTTCTGCGACAGAACACTTCATTTCCGTTTTATAATGAAACGGAAAAAAATGATGTTATTTTATATTGAAAAAATATGATGACTGATCAAAGGTAGCCAAATGGACAAATAAATGTAACTCTGGTTGATCAATATACAGGTCATAGTAACGATCTAAGATTATACCATTTTGAGACTCCAGGAACTGTTTATGAGAAAACAAATATAAAAGCTGCAGAGCCCATTGAGTATCTGGTGAATGTTTGCCTATAGCAGCCCAACAAACAATAGATCCTGAAAAGATAGAACTTACTCCATACAAAGATGCTCCAGCCTTGAATGTATCTCTGAAAGCCAGTGAAGCTAAAGTAGTGTATCCGCCTGCCGATCTCCCAGTTATACAGAGGCGCTGTTCATCTACTTTCCCATTCTCCACCTTACAATAAAAGGAAGGTGCATTTAATCATTGCTAAAAAATGCTACTACTCCCTCCAGTTCAAAATAATTGCACAAAATTGGATGTATCTAGACATATTATAACCACTGATGATAGGAAGTACCAGGAACTTTGCACAGCTGCAACAATCATCAACATCAACAATACCCCATTTCTCCAATAGTCTCTCTCGATATTCTCTCCCATAACCTTCAGTTTATGTTTCAATACACGTTTAGCTTATAGTAATAAAAAAATCAAATGAACCTAAAGCCTTTATTATAATCAATAGCCCACAACTAACTAATAAAGAGTTTTCTACATGTATAATAAGGTGTAATCTGAATATTAGAGGTTATAGGACAGACCGGTGCTTCCTCCATAGTTAACATCAAGAAATGCCCACCCTCGACTTGTCCAATACTGGACACTAAGGTCTAGAACAGCACGCGTTTCACCTGTAGGTCCTCCTGAAAATTGTGGGAGATATCAAAGCTCCATGGTTTTGTTGTCATCATGGAAAATGGATGATCAAGTAACTCACTGAACAAACCCACATTTTTTAATGACATAGACGTAAAAAACACAAAACTTTTTCCAACCGGGCTTCCACCCCTTTCCATTGCAATTAACGGAAAGAACAGGTTCAAGTTATATTTACAACAGAGAGGGGTTAGGGAGAGAGGGTAGCGAGCTGGAGCAGTGCCAGGAAACCCACTGCGAATACTCGCCGTCGAGTACCCGCTATGGGGCGAAAACCTGACACCACTATATCATAGTTCTAGCCTAACAGGGTTTAAACACAAAACTTGAGTATGAATAATTACATCGAGACATCAAAAAGGTTTGTTAATTCCCTTACCATGTGTTTTGACAAGCAATGGAGGCTTTTCATCTGGTAAACCTTGAAACATTGGATTCAAAGGTGGGTAGAAATAGGCATAAGCATTCTTCCCAGGGCTGGATGTAGGGAACTCGATAAATTCTGGGGTGCTGAAGAAAGGTCTATACTGCACAACATCTGGTGAGGAAGACCAGACTATTGAGAAATTAACTGCTTTTGTTTTGTTCTCATCCAAAGTCACCTGAAAGAGTTAACGTATGCGATGCATCAGTTGATGCACTACTACATCATAAATACATAACCAAAAATGAGGATACCACATCCTGGAAACCTTTGCAATTGACAATGGAACACTTGCAGAGGCACCTTCGATATAGAAGAAATCATCTCCAGTTACCTGTCATACCGTAGAAGAGGTCAACACAACCACGAGTTAAAACTGAAGTTAACACACCACAGTACATGCATGAAACAAAAACTCAAATAGATGGCACACAGCTTCTGTCATTCTGATGCTTACCACATTGTATAAATCGGAGAAGGGGGTGTCGAGCAACGAAACAGAACCTGAATCACAGTTTAGAACACCAAGATATGACTTTCCGAGCTGCCTGAGTGACATTGGCACTGGGATCATGGAATGGTATTTAAAGATGCTTTATTAACAGAATACAACAACTTTACAAAATTATCAGAACCTGTAAGTAAAAACGATATGATTGCTCCTTCCAAGAAAATCGTAAGAGCTGATGCCAAAAACCCACAATGGTCTTGTGAACTCAGCATCTAATGTGTAAACTGGAACAATTTCATTGGTGTTTTCAACCTGATACAATGAAGTGGAGATATTTAATGGAAGCAAAGATCAGATGATGAGAAAGAATGTAATATTTAACATGGCATGAGTCGTGAGCTCTGAAGTTATTACTCCCCACGACACAAAAAACCAACAGTGTCATCAAAATGTATGAAATTAAAGAGCTCAGGTACTGAGAGAGAACCAAATTACCCATTTATAAATGTTCCAGAATCCACTCCCTCTGTCAGTTATGAAAAACAGTTCTCCTGCAAGTTAGCATGTATTAGAATAATTTTGTTCCAAGCCATGACAAAATTATGCTACTCAGTAGTCAGTGGTCACCTTCTTGTCATGGAAGCAAATATATTAACATGAAAGTTGTATAAGATATCAAACAGTTCAATCACTAGGCATTGTCAACCGTGAACAAAAGGCCTAGAAAACAATAATGCATAAACCCGTCGAGAGAGAGTGGCTAACAAAGTTAGGCCCAGTTCTTTTTGGCTACGGCTTATGCATAAGCCAGTCTAGCTTGAGCTGTCCACAAAAACGGTTGTGAAAATAAGCTCAGCAGAAACTGACCTCCAGTTCTTTTGGGCTTTCATTGTCTCGGCTTATTATCTAAGTTGTCTGGTAAAAGTTCTGTAATGCCCCTGAATATTTTGTACTATTAGCCTAAAACTATAGGGAAAATTGAACACTTCAAAAACAAACAAAAAATCTCAATTGCATACATCTGATGCGCAAATACAAATGCTGGTTGTCATACAATAGTTGAACAGATCGTCACAACATGAGCCGTGCGTACATACAACTACAACCTAAGCTGAAATTATCCAATTTATGAATTACAACCTAAGCTGGCATGTTGCTTGACCCTGCTCGATCGGTGGTGGATGTGCGCGTTCCTGGTGGACCTTTACCTTGTGGCCGCCGGAGTGGAGAGAAGGACGGACGGAGGAGGTAGCGCTGGTGGACAGAATCAGTACATCGCACCTGGCCGGCAAGCTCGACCTCGCCTGGATCCGCTCGACCTCGCCTGGATCCGGGCCAACGAGGTGAGGCAGGACTCCGGCTTGAGGAGGACGGGCGAGGGAGCAGCAGCGAGGGGCCGGAGTCGCAGCGCCGGTCCTAGGCCGCAGCGGAGGGAGGGTCGGCCGGCGAGTTCGAGCTCCGCTCGATGGGCCGAAGAACGCGCAGGGGGTTGCCGCAGGATAAATCTGCTCCATGGAACGGATGCGGGGAGAGATGGGGATCTACTTGGCTACGGACGGCGTGCGGAGGCGGCAGGCCGGAGCAGCCAGGTCCGGCGGCGGCGGAGATGCGTGGGAGGCTGTCGCGAGCGGGAGGTCGATGGGGTGTGCGGTCCTGCGCGGTTTGGATGGATACAGACATAAAGATAACCTTTCGTTCCAGCGTGGTGGCATTTTGACGTAAATAGAGTAGCAAATAGGGGTATACTCATATAACGATTCGGTGGAGCTCGGGAAGCTGTGAAAAGCTGGGGTAGGGTGGCTTCCCCCCACTACACAGGAATGGCCGAAGCCGGCTGCCCCCCACAACGGCTTAAAATCAAGTTCTTTTGGGCTGTAGCTTATTTTCACCTCTAAGCCATTGAGAAGCTCCAAAAGAACTGGGCCTTAATCCTGTATAGTTTTGTTTTCCTTTCTTTTCCTTTTCTATTGTAGCTCTGCTACCACCTGTTTGCTCCCGTCTTCTCGACGGTTTTCTTCTAATATATAATGACGCATGCTTTGGCATGTCTTCGAGAAAAAACAACAATGCATAAAAGCAGTTGTTGGTTAAGAACAAAGTGCTGTACTCCAATACTGAAGATAAACTAGTTTCCATACCATGATACAAAATACGATGGTCTATTTAATTAAAGAAGCTCCATAAAATGTTGAAACAGTAGTCAGACCAACAGAAATTAGAGTCGTGAAACTCAGCATAATATAACTTCCAATTCCATCATCAAACCAAAGAGTGTATTGAAGACATGAAGATGCACAGCTATAAAATATGTGATAAAATATGTCAAGTTCGCAATACCATATTTCCTATCCTTTTTTCATAAAAATCTTTGTTCAAAAATGGAACTTCACAAACAAGACAAAAGAGAAAAATAATACACTAATCAGAAACTTCTGTCACTCAAGTAAGAACAATATCTGAGAAAATAGCAAGGAATATAGGGAACTTTAGCTGGTAAAAGACACCTTTTGGAGACCATTTAGGTTCAGCAGGGGATTCCACCAGCATTGGATTGCCACCAGCAACACAGACCCGTTTGGACAAGTCTCTGCACAAAAACACATCAGCAACAGTTAGAAAAGACAATTCCCGACAGTAAATGGAATGTAATGCTAGAGCTTGGTGAAACATACTAAGACAACAAGCGCAGTACTCACTAGTCAGTACCATGATGCAAGCTCATACATTATATGACAGAATCTCATTATATGAAAGATTTTAGGAAAATGCATACACTGTATTGTTCGTTGGTTGGAACAAAAATATGCAAGTCCAAGTAGAAACTGACATTAGAAGAATGTCACTGGATGCAGATTTCAGGGCTGTACTGGTCTAGGATTTTATCTGACTTCTGATATTTTAGTTGTTCAATGGAAAGGGCGGGGACAGAAAAAATTTGTTACCCAGGGTCATGTGGTTGAGGTACATCACCTAAGCGCAGGAAGCACAGGGAGAAATTTGGGAAATTTGCGCATCTCTCTTAATTCATCTTGTGCCATTATATAGGCCAGGCCAATCCAATACTTGGATCCTGAAGATCTTATCTAAGGGGAAAAAAGTATCTAATTGTAATTTAAGGAAAAAAATAGAAGGCATATCTCAGCTAGTTTTTATCAGGGGATCTCAGCTAGCAGTACTCCCTCTGTTCCATTTTAATCTAGCACATCTTAAGAAAAATCAGAAAAAATAGTAATGCATTTAGTAGCACTACTTAGATATGTGAACAAGCAAGCCAACCTACATTGAACGTACATCCAACAACAGAGAGAGCTGGACTGCTTCGTTTTGTGTGTTCTTCTTGACTAAAAGCTGGAATGTAGATTAATATGGAACAAAAATTTGATCTAGAATGTACTCCCTCCGTTCCTATTTAATTGACTCGAATTTAGTACAAACTTGTACTAAATCCGAGTCAATTAAAAAAGAACGGAGGGAGTAGATTAAAAGAGAACGGAGGGAGTAATTGTGACGCCCCGGAACCGGTACCATGAGGATTCCGGGATCGCCGAAATCCGCACGATATCGATTTAGAGACGCCCTCCTACACGCCGTGCGCGATGAATCACACACGTGATGCAAGAGGAATTACCACGAGTAGTAACATTACAACAGGTTTACAATAGAGCCCACAAGAAACATATATTACAACAACTCCAACGAGTCAAGATACAAATATACAGCACGAAGATCCGAATCATACAGAAGATCAAATACGTCCGAGTACGGACAAGATACAAATTGGACTAACAGTCCTGAAGATAACCAATGGCGTCCATAACCCTGCCCAGGCCAAGCTGGAAGGGTAACCTTGCTAACATCGTCATCTCAAACCTACGAAAGTCGGGGCAAGGGTTGCCGACAAAAGGGAGAGGAGAGACAAAAGAGAAAGAAATGCAAGGATAAGTACCAATGGCACATACTTGCGAGACAAGACCAGCTGTGCTCGCTGGTGGACGGTATAAACATCGCCCGGCTATATGGTGGAGTTTAGCGGCAGCAAAGCTTGTACTAACCGATAGAGACACGCTACAACATCCGTCTAATCAGAGAAGATAAGAGAGCGCATGAGATAACAACTAAATACTACACAAACATAACCCAGACGATTACACATATCCCCTTCAACAAAGCGAAGAAGCAATGTAAAGGCATTCAACGGTGGACAAGTTTTATTATATTTGTTGTAGGAATGCTATATTACTACGCAAGTTATTATCAAATTATTAGCAACAACATAAAGGTGTAAGTTGTTCTCAAGCCATACAGCTCCAAGCCATCCATAACTGCGGACACGGCTTATCGATAAGATGTACACCCAAATGTAACCATAGGCATGCTCGAACCCACTTAATACAGGTGGAGTCTCACAACAAGACCATTCCCAATGCAAGAGAACGTTTAAGGGGAGCCACCCCACTAAGCTACCCGTGACGAAGTTCGGCCGTACTCCGATACAGACCCAGAGGTTTGTGCCAACGGCTAAGCTAAGTGTGAACAACCTGCTGTCGCTAATCGTTCCACGAGACGAGTACATTACAGAATATAAACACCCGAAGGCAACAGGAAGTAAATCGTGCATATGAGCAAATAAAACCAAGGTTGTGGTGGAGGGGAGGACCACGGCAGCGCACGCCATCTGCGTGAGGTGCTCCCATCGCTTTCCGGAGTGACGAGGACGGAGGAAAAAGAAGGAAGGAGGCCGAAGGGGTACGCGGGCCAAGGTGGGTTGGGCCAGCGCTGGGCCAGGGAGGGAAGAGCTGGGCCGCCTTGGTTGCTGCTGGACTTGGGCCACTGGGAGAAGAGGACTGGGGCAGAGAGAGAGAGGACCCGGGAAGGGGAGAGGGGTTTTCTTTTTTTTTCCTTTTCCTGTTTTCCTTTTCTCTTTTGTTTTATTTCAGAAAACCTGTTTTTTGCAAATTGATTTGAACCAGCACCAACAAAAGTTTGAGTTTTGAATATAGGGTAGAGATAGAGACAAAATAAGAGCCAAAGGTTTTATAATAAAAATAAAATAATTTTGTTTTAGGGTTTTCATAACAGAAAAGGAAAGAGGAGGTTTTATTATAAACCCTTATGAGAGGGAAAGAAAATAACTAGGGTTTGTAAAATAATTTTATTTATTAAAACCATGGATGATATGATGCATGATGCCATGATGATGCATAAACAAAAAAGAACAAGCAATTCTAATATGGGTACTACCCGGGGCCGTTACAGTAATGCCATCTTGATTCACTGCTACTGGGGGAGGGGGCACCCTGGGTCTGGGCCTGGCCTGTCAGCTGTAGCCTGTGGCCATGCCCCCACATGACATAAAAGGGCAGGAGATGTTTGGCTTTCCACTGTTAACTGTTCAAATGTGTATCATAACTACATGTTGTAACAGACGAGTTTTCCTGGAGATGTTAATACATAAAGTGGACTAGAGGGGGGGCGCGTAGAAATGCAGAATGTATCTTCAGATAAAGTGCCTGGCTATCCATATTGAGGTGATGATTAACTACGTTCTTTTTATTTATAATGTATCCTGCAAGAAAAGACAGCATGTTCCAGTATCCAGTTCAAAAGATAATTCCACTTACCCGCTTTCAGAAAAGTAGCCAACCCAGAGTTCTGATTTATCCCATGCCATGTTTGGATGACCCCACTCAATCCATGCCATCCGCTTTTTATTTTGATCAATTCGAGGAGAAGCATAGAAGTCATTCCCACTGATCAGCACCTTTGGTTCTTCAATACAGAAAAATATGTGAGATATTTTTATTCAAACCAAAGTAAGCATCAAACAAAACAAACAAAAACTGAGATCTACTTGGTACAAATTACAGAATTATCTACTTACCATGGACATCCCCACCGCTTAAGTTTACAGATGCAATTGTTGTAGTGGGATTCAAGCTACTCGTCCGTCGATCTATCAAGAAATTTGAGCATGTCAGAGTTCAGCAGTTCATCCTGCAGCTAGACACACTGCATGTAAATCTGTAAACAAATCATATGTGAAGTACCTTCCATCACAGTAACATAACGGCTGAAGTGTGGATCAAAGACTCCATCAGCATAACTGACGTCAGGTGCACCATAATCAGGTGTAAGAGGCGCAGGTAGACTAGCAGCTGATGAAGGGAAAATGATCATATCAAATAATTTCAAATAAAAACACCATAATTAATTTGCGAAGATGAAATGTTACTAAATAATTGGTTTGAATTAGTGTCATTCCCTACAACCCTCCCTGGCCATCTTGTATACCCATCCTTGTACAGCCTTCTTGCTTGTACAATTCATAGTTAACAAAACATATACACTTGATGTCTTGCCTACAGTTTTCAGTAAAAAAGATACCCTACTTTTTCTATCAGATCATTTCATCGGCTGCCAATGATAAGTATTAGACCTAAATGTAAGTTTTCCTGCAATCAGGATTCACGATTCGTGAGGATTAGAGCAAAGAGCTTTAGCTAGCCTACCTATTGATTACGATGTTGATGATCTCACGAATAAGGGTTTTAGGCACTCAATCCGAGCTTCAGTACTATAATGTATCATGTAAGTTGGCATCACTCAATCTAGCCCTCTCCTCCATCATACTTTTAGGCACATTGCTATTCATATTACCCATTTGAATGAACAGTTGAACAAAGTATAATCTATGCAGTATAACCTAATGAAGGAGATGTAATGGAATATAAGACTAGCATTTGATGGAGACTAAACGTAAGTAAGAAAACTAAACATCGTATAATTCCAACTTAATCACATTTCTTTATTGAAATGATAAGTCACATGTGGATTAGAGTGACGTTGAACTAACTCCATTCTAAATGCTTACTATCCCACTTACTTTCGGTCAGTTGCTTGTAAAGACGCTGATCCTCATAGTTTGAGAAAAGAACAACATTATCTTGGACTGCAAATGCACCACCTCCATATTCTTGAGCCAGAGTGCGTGCTGCAAATTCCTGAGGTATGACATCCACAGGCTTGTCACCCTCCTTTACAATAACCATACGCCTGAATACACAATTAGTTAAATATGGCCCAAAATATCCAATTTGAGTCTCCACACAAACTAACTGAGACCTAACAAGATTGAATATGGTTGACCAATAATAAGCACGAACATAATGTAATTGACATATGCCGAGGAGTTTGGCACGCGGCCCATGGTGTCACTGATTTTGAATGAGGAAGGATGTGTTAATTTATCATTCAGTTCGTCTGACACCATTTTATCTCATGTGCAACATGGACACGCCTCAGGCTTGGTACACTCTAGGTTCTAAGATTGCATGTAACTATTGGTAAAATCCATCAAGCAACTGCATTCTCATTTTCAAGTCTCATCATTCACATACTCTTGGGCATGGGCTATTGTAATTTTCTTAGACAGACAAAAACAGTTTTATCATAGTCATGGAATCAATCTCATTGGAGATATCTTCCCTCTTACTGGAATGGAGAGAGAATCATTAATCTGCCAAGAATCTCAAGCTCCGTTAAACAAAGAAAATGATTCCAAGTAACATTTTCCTTCATATTCAGCTATATTCACTTGCTGGTGATAGAACTACTCAGGCCAATGGATTTAGATGTTCCCACAAGCTACGAAAACAAATCCGTGTATGTAAACTTGCTAAGAAATCACCAGACTGCTCACCTATTCGAACACGCAGAAGGTAAAATAGTAAAGGAAACATTGAGGATATATTGCATTAATCGACACCAGAACCAGACTTTCGAGGCAAAAACATACTGCATCGGCCAATTAAGCACTTAAGCACGGAATCAGTGCTCACTCACCCTTTCTCCTCGGGGCGGCCCTCGATCCATAGCAGCCGACCGTCTCCGGCGAGGGCCATGCCCCCGAGGCGCTTGTCGGCGCCGGAGACGACATCCGCGGTGATGGGCGACTTCCAGGACCCGTACGGCGCCGCCGTGGGCTTCTCCCCGGCCGCGGCGGCTGGCGACGGCGCGGTAGAAGCGGAGGAGGAGGAGGAGGACGACATGCGGGGCGGCGAGGCGAGGGCACGGCGGAGGGGGGTGCGGGGGAGGGCACGGAGGACGAGCGCCGGGGCGGAGGTGGAGCAGGCCGCGGGTAAGATGGAGGCGAGGAGTGACGCCATTAATTGGGCGGCGTGGACTGCGATTTTATATAGGTTTTGATGAGGGTTTTGCGGCTATTTACTATAGTGCAAGTGCAACATTATTCTACCCACCTTCTCGAAAATGAAACCAAATCAGAGCATACATTTGTATCCTTTGAATCTTAGGCCAACTTCAAGATAGAAATATGTACATAAGACTGGTCATAGTGGTAAGTATCATGTAGTAGTATGATACTCCTACATGATATTATCTCTATAGTGGGTAGTATCATGGAGTAGTATCATAGTTATGCTATATTTGTTGTTTTTTAGAATCTCAATGCAAATTTGTGTAGTACAAGATTTGTTTAGCATTAATTTTTCTCGTTGTTTGCGCTATGAGACGGTATCTACCTATGTTACTCTAATCTTCTCCATCCTCCTTAATTAGCTGCCACATTAGCATTTTTGTGGGACCAACATGCATGATACTAGCTATGATACTACCACTATAGCTAGCCTAATGGTGGAGTGTACTATGAAAGGTTGAGATAGTGTTGACTGCCAAAACCCACCGGCGGGCAGCGACTGTCAACACGGTAGAGCCGGGAAGAGCCTAGAGCTGCGGCTGGCTGAGACCCCTCCGAGCGACGGCCCGCAAAGCTCTTCTGGTCACACGTCCGATGCGAAGTGCAAGGGCGTGCCACCTGACATATACCTGGTCAGGAAGGTGATGGAGATGCCTCGCTTAATTTCCTGCATGGCATACACGTAAACATTAAATACGAGCCTCGATCGGCTCTCAGGTTATCCTGTGAATCGGCTCAAGGAGCCGATCCACCCATGATTCGTACGGGGTGCACGAATATATGGTGGTCCTGCTTGATCAAGATAAAGCTAATGAGATCTACGACGATTTAGGGTTTTCACCGCATAATCGGATCATCCTACTCCAGGTTGGGCCTCGCGGCCACGCACGGTGATCGTAAGCCGATCCTAAACAAGGCCTAAAAACCAACATGAAGTTGATCCCCGGAACATCCTGTTTAGGACTTGCGAACGACACCCTACGTGCCGCTGGATCCTCCACCCCTTCGTAAGGCCTAACCATTGCAGATATTAAACTAATCCTTGCAGAGCAAGGAGCAATCGTAACGGATCAGATCTACTAAATAATGATCAAGCGGGGTGCCGCCCCCACACCTGAGATAGGTGTGAGGGCGGCTAGACATGCAAGGGTTGCACTACGCTAGCATGTTACGCGAAGAACTATGCTAACCCTAACACATCTATGATAACTACGTTGCTCGCCATCAACAAGGCTTCAGTACGAGCAATGCATGAACAACGTGGAGCTTGTCGCCTAGATCGCAAGATGCGATCTAGGCAAAGATGTCGCTACGGATAGAAACCCTCGAGACGAAGGAGTTGGCGATGCGCCGAGATTGGTTTGTTTGGTTGAACGTGAGTTGTTGTTTATTCCATAAACCCTAGATACATATTTATAGTCCAAATGGACTTTCTAACGTGGGAATAATCCCCACCGTGTACGATACCAACTCTAACTTCTGATCTAAGATACAATCTACCATAATTAAAGATACACGGGCAATCGAGCCCAAACTCCTCGTGCAAGGCCGCTTCAGAGATCTTCTACGTGTAATCTTCCAAGCCCATCTCTCTTACGGCCCACCTCCTGATTTGGCCAAAATCCGGTGATAACACATGCCCCCTGGTTTTGGCAATGATAATTCCAAAACCACTGTTTTTCCTCTCGAAGGGTCATGTCGTGGCGAGCAGAGCCGTTGCAAGATCCGCTATCATTATGCCCCGCCTTCTCGCCTTCTCTCGCAAAATTCGATAACTCGGCATCACCTCCTCGTAAACCGCAAGGGCATTAATTCCCACCAGGCTTCTCATTATTTAACCGTGCCGACTGATTAACTCTCTTTATCCCCTTCCTCTGTTCCAGCCGTCGGCACCCAAAAACTCTCTTCTCCCTCAGCCATGTCGTCTTCTTCCTCGTCTTCCGTCTCTCTCCAATCCTCTTCCTCAGCGAGTTGGTCCCGCAGCACGACAAGATGGAGGCGTACAACCGCCGGGCTCCCAAACATTGGGACAAGCAGGAGTGGGACTTCGACTTCGTGCCGGAGGGTGAGGACCTCGTCTGGTCAGATGGGGCCATGCCCCTAACAGACGGGGAAGATGACCTACGGTACCTGGTTGACGGAGCACTGGAGAGCGGCGACGACGACCCTCCCTTTCGGGGGTAAATTCACATCTGTCACCAAAAGAGAAGAAGAGGATGTCGAAGACGAAGACATCTCCTCCGACATGAAGAAGGGACAGGAGGACGACACCTCCTCCGACGAACCGCCGGCGAAACGCATCCGGGCCGGGGCTTGGTCGACGAGGACGATGATGATGACGAGGAAGAAGCCTCCGCCGAAGGTTACTGAGCAAAGACCGAGGGATTCGTCGACAGCAGCAATGAAGGCAGCTACCTCAGCGACGGCGAAGACGGCAACAGTCCTTAGAATAGGGACCTACTAGCATAAGATTAGCGTAGCAATCTGTCCCCTTTGTTGAACAATCGGCTCCTCTTTATAAGAAATCTCATTATTAATGAAAAATTTCTTTTGATTTTGCCAATGTTCTTTATGTCGACTCACCGATTTTCCTCATCCGACCTTGATGGTTGCTAACCAATGCTTAATGACCAGCGAGACAAGCTAATTCAATCATCCTTCCAAGTTAACTTCCAAGTTAGCTAGCCTCGCCGATGACAATAGCTCTGGGTGCAGCCGAATTAGCTTGTCAATTCGGTCAATGCTCGATGAGCCGATGGCAACGCATCGGTCTCTCACAATAAATTTCAAGATAGATCCATCCGGACTCAAACTCCCGGTCAAACAGGGCCAAGCCATAACCATGTTAAACTTAGCGGCAAAACTCCTGAAATAATGCCCAGCCTCCTCATTAACCATAAATTTCAGACATTCTTCCGCCGCATCCTTCTCTTCCAGATCCTCTTTGCCTTCAGGAGAGTCCTAGGACTATTGCTGGATCAATTCAAACGCCGAAGCTGCCACTTCTGCAGAACAGGCATTACTTGTCCACAAATTCCCTCGTGATGGTATGCAGTGACGTTTTACAATCCTGCTCTGTTTTCTTACAGCAACCATTTCTCGAAGTCAAATCGAGATGCAGAGCTAACCGATTTCAGCAAAATCGGCTTCTTATAGCAAAGGACCTTTCGGGGCAAGCTGCCCCCCGAGCCTCGGTCGGGGCGAGAATAGCAGTGAGCCGACCAAGTCGGTCATCCTCGGTCTCCAACTCGTGATGCAGTATCCGCCGATTCCAACAAAATCGGTTCTTCAGAGTGAAGCAATTTCCATGCGAGCTGCCCCGAGCTTCTCCGACTTACATCTTGTGCTGGCTGATCAGATCGGCTCGTCATCTTTGGCAGGCAAGTAACTTCACGGCGAGGATGCCTTTGAATTTCGATGCCCTCCAAAACTCCGGACGTAACAACCCCCGGAAGTGACAATACCAAGTCACCTTGGCCAAGCCTTAGGCAAAAAACGTTACGACCGATTGCTTCGTCATCGGCTGTTCTCCTGGTCCTAGAAGAGATATGCTCCCTTCGTTAGGCTCATCCTTACCCCGACTTGCTCTCGTCGTTGGTCGTGGTCATGACCCTCAAATCGCCCCGGCCGATCTCAGTGCACGAATACTCGCAAAGAGAACCCGGAGATCCTTTGAAGAGAAGATCCACTTCTGCTCCATTGATCCTCTAATTATCACAGCCATACTTCTTGAGTCGATGGCCATGCATCGGCTTTTCGGTAAAAAATTTTTTACCGGCCGATTTTCCTCTAATCGGCCCCTAGTGTTTCATTGTACACATGTTTGCTGCACATGCTCATCGACTATATGCCCCGAGCCGAATCTGCGGTGTGACTGCAGATGTCGGCTTTATGATTAGCTAGGCACCGCACTTGCACGTCGGCCCCGCAAGGATTCGTGCTGGCTTTCACCCGCCGATGTAGCCGCTGCCCAAGAGATCGATGTTGAGCACAAGCGTAACATGTGGTAAAGATAATTCGGCCGATTGCTTGGAATCGGCCTCCATATCGTTGAAGCGGCGATCGAAGGTTCTCAGAACGTCCCTTCATAGACTTTTGGGGCCGATCACAAGGATCAGCCTCATCGCGTTTGCTCATCACTTTGCCTCAGCTACATGGTCGTGCCGGTGGATAAAACCAGCTTAACTCTTCCCTTCGTCACGTCGATGCGCTCGCGATCGTCCAAATTGATACCCGAGAGGGGTTCTTGGCCCGCTTCCCATGCGTTCATGCCGGCCGTTGAAATTTCTACTGAGTCATCGGCCCGGACGACCTCTACCTCATCTCCATCCCATTGTATTATGCATTGGTGCATCGTGGAGGGAATGCAGCGATTGGCGTGGATCCAATCTCTCCCTAGCGTAACGATAAGTGCTCGTGCTATCGACGATGAAGAACGTTGTAGGGATAATTTTCCTTCCTACGGTCAGATCCACGTTCAGAACACCTTGTGCGTCAGATGCTTGGCCGTTGAAATCGCTCAATGTCACATTGGTCTTGATTAGATCTGAGCTAGAGCGTCCCAGCCGACGTAGCATAGAGTATGGCATGATGTTGACTGCCGCTCCGGTGTCCACCAAAGATCTTATTTACAGTGCCTCCCATCGATGTAACCTCGCAAGTACAGGGCCTTCAGATGTCTGTAGCTTCTTTCTCGTGGCTTTTCAAAGATGACCGGCCGTGGGCCGCAGTCCAGTTGTGCCACAGGTGCTTCATATAACCTTGGAGCACTAAACTCCGTTGGAAGGATGAAGACCATGTTTGTGCCAGCCGATGTATCTTCATCGGCTTTCTTTTGCTTGGGGCGCCACTCTTTTCTTTGCGGCCGACCTTCTTCGTCCAGGGTTCGCTCAATCCTTGCGGCCAGATCAGGTCGTGCCTTCCTCAACGTGTGCAGGTACAATCTTTCAGCTTCTTCCAGCCCACGCAGACGCTGAACCCTTCGTTTTTGGGAACGGCTGAGCCCATCAGGGCACCACCTGGGCCGATGATACTTATCTTCTTCACCATCGTCCTCTAGTTCCTCGAGATCTTCCATCCGAGTGGATTCAGCACGCTTGTCCCGAGGCGGGAGAGGCCCTAGACGCTTGAACACGGACACGTTAGCTGCATCCTTCTTCCTTTGTTTGCATTCTGGGCAGTTCTCGATTGTTGGCAATCGGCTCACTCCTGAGTCCCAGCAATGTTTGAAGAAAGGGCAGTCCCAGTGCCTATCCATGTCATCTTGCCCCTTTGACCTTCCTCCAGCGTGACGATTGTACCCGTCGTTGCTTCTATCATGCTGACGGTACCTCCTGTCCTCTGCATCAGACCGACAATTTCTCTCATCATCTACGTCGTAGCGCCGACGTCGGTCGTACCGTTGCTCATATTTGTCGAGGAGATGCTCGGAAAGTGGATGTTGATACCGCACGCTTCTCACTTCCTCCTGTTTTCGCCGGAGTCCCTGATGTTGTGGCCTGGTTCGTGAGTGCCCAGTTGCCACAATCTGGCACATACGTGCACGCGTATCCGTGAGGGATCTCCTTAGGCGCCTCGGGCAAGAACTGGTAGTCACTAGGGTCACCACCAATCTTGTAGACGACGAATGCCGGTGTAGCCGGCACTTCTGGTGCTGCCAACGCATATGGCAGCGGTGGACGGGACTGGAGTGGCAACTCTCCTTGATGCGTCCCGAGAGCTGGTCCTGACGGCGAGTACTGGTGCCTCATGATCTCCTGGATCACGCGAAGAGCGACACGCTCCAACGTGTTGACCAGGTTCTCAGAGTGGCGGTGTAGCGAATGAGCCACCAAGTAGTTGATCTCCTGCCGTAGGCCCCTGGTGCGTTCCTCCGACGGGGCAGAGAGGTCTATCCCATCGAGTGCACCTTCCGGTGAGAACCCCTTCTATCTGATGCCATGGGAACGGGTTCTCTGAAAAGAGCCGATGAGGTCGGCTTCGAGGGTGACTTTGATCTCGTCATACCTCTTCTTGAGCTCGTCGGGCAGCTCCTCGTAGGTGACTGGCGTGCCGTCCGCCATCTCAGATGTAGATGGCGATGTGGTTGATGTAGACGATGGTCCCACCGGGCGTGCGTAATGTGTTGACTGCCAAAACCCACCGGCGGGCAGCGACCGTCAACACGGTAGAGCCGGGAAGAGCCTAGAGCTGCGGCTGGGCCGAGACCCTCCGAGCGACGGCCCGCAAAGCTCTTACGGTCACACGTCCGATGCGAAGTGCAAGGGCGTGCCACCTGACCTATACCTGGTCAGAAGGTGATGGAGATGCCTCGCTTAATTTCTGCATGGCATACACGTAAACATTAAATACGAGCCTCGATCGGCTCTCGGGTTATCCCGTGAATCGGCTCAAGGAGCCGATCCACCCATGATTCGTACGGGGTGCACGAATATATGGTGGTCCTGCTTGATCAAGATAAAGCTAATGAGATCTACGACGATTTAGGGTTTTCACCGCATAATCGGATCATCCTACTCCAGGTTGGGCCTCGCGGCCACGCACGGTGATCGTAAGCCGATCCTAAACAAGGCCTAAAAACCAACATGAAGTTGATCCCCGGAACATCCTGTTTAGGACTTGCGAACGACACCCTACGTGCCGCTGGATCCTCCACCCCTTCGTAAGGCCTAACTATTGCAGATATTAAACTAATCCTTGCAGAGCAAGGAGCAATCGTAACGGATCAGATCTACTAAATAATGATCAAGCGGGGTGCCGCCCCCACACCTGAGATAGGTGTGAGGGCGGCTAGACATGCAAGGGTTGCACTACGCTAGCATGTTACGCGAAGAACTATGCTAACCCTAACACATCTATGATAACTACGTTGCTCGCCATCAACAAGGCTTCAGTACGAGCAACGCATGAACAACGTGGAGCTTGTGCTGCCTAGATCGCAAGATGCGATCTAGGCAGCATGTCGCTTACCGGATAGAAACCCTCGAGACGAAGGAGTTGGCGATGCGCCGAGATTGGTTTGTTTGGTTGAACGTGAGTTGTTGTTTATTCCATAAACCCTAGATACATATTTATAGTCCAGCGGACTTTCTAACGTGGGAATAATCCCCACCGTGTACGATACCAACTCTAACTTCTGATCTAAGATACAATCTACCATAATTAAAGATACACGGGCAATCGAGCCCAAACTCCTCGTGCAAGGCCGCTTCAGAGATCTTCTACGTGTAATCTTCCAAGCCCATCTCTCTTACGGCCCACCTCCTGATTTGGCCAAAATCTGGTGATAACAGATAGTTAACCAAGGGTTTGCAACAGAAGATTGTTTTCTAAATTATCTCTCTGCATTGTACTACAAAATTGTTTTGCTCGAAATAAATCCATAAAAGCAACCATCTCGAGTGGCATGTTTTCTCAACAAAATGATGGATATGGAGCCCACATGGATTCCTTGCATCAAAACGGTTTTCTAACCCACTTTTTTCTCTTAAGAAAACACCGTGTATGGATTTTTTTTGTTGCTACGAGTCGTCGTCATGTGATTGACGTTTTTCCTTGATATATATTCACATTATGAAACAATCATGCTAATAAGCTCTTGTATCTGGAGTACATTAAATGTTAGTTCCTAGAATATTTTTCTTAGAAACCAAAGTATGCGAGTATTACGGAACTAATTGCATCCACACCCCATATCCTATGTTGTCCCTTTGAGTTTTTCTTTAAAAATGTAAGAACATTCATGGATATGAGTTTAGGTTCCACATATTTTGACCATTTGTGACCTGTGTGAAAAAGAGAAGATCTAAGTGAACAGTATCATGTGCTAATCACACTTTTTTTTGCATGCTGCACATTGTCATATTTTTGGATCAAATTTTGTTGGTACAAAAGATATGGCATAACCAATGTCCATGCTAATTTTCTACATTTTATTAAATCTTAGGAATGCATCATGCAACATGAGATGCAGGCGCAACTAGTATGGGATTTTAGGTTCCCAGTTAAATGGTTGTTCCCAAAATATGTAGAGTATTTCATCTTGCGGGTGGAAATCCCATGGAAGGCTAACTTGGAAAAAAAAAATCTTAGTTATGCATAGTATGTGCACATTGCGCCAAAACTCGCCAAGGCCAACAGCATACGCCTCCTATGCGGCCGTTGCTAAGTCTGCACTCAATGTCGGCAACAGCTGAGTACGGGGCACACTCATCACACTGTGCTCTTGACCGGGGAACGATGCCAAGTTGGTGAAGATCATCATTTGGGATGGGTGTAGTATCTTTGCGATTGCAGTTTAAATCTATCTGATTTTTATCCGTTTGCTTAAGGAATCGGCAGACCCTGTAGAAACAGCCGTCAATTCAGAGAACAAGTACAGTACACCAGACTGCTCATGTAAGAACGCAAAAAAAAAAGATATACATCATTCAAGAAGCTGAATTCAACTATTGGAGGTTTAGTTTTCCAAACAAGATACATCGATAATAAAACAGTAGTATGTTCAGGATATTTGAGTGCAAAAGGGAAAGTCGATGATCTTAACAGTCTGCATGCCCTTAGCCTTCAGAATACTAGCAAATTCCCAACACTATTCCAGAACAGGCTAGAATCAGGAAAGATATATATCACCATCTCACAAAAAAAAATATATATCACACAGGAAATCATTAGACGGAAAAAACTGAAGATTACTTATGAACTGAAACTGAAACCCTTTCTATTCATATATGAATAAGTGGCTGCTCTTAGACAAGTTCACATCACATCAGTCAGAACTAGTTATACAATTCACTTAGAAGATAGTCGGTATGCAATTCATAACAAAAGTACCATGTGGGTACAACTACCTGTTCAATTGCTTTTTCCAATGTGGGTACAGAAAGAATGCTATCTACCTGTATCTACACTTGATGAATGCTCGCATTTGTCTGTATCTAAACTCTAACCTGAAACCTGTATTTGCCATTTACCAACTATCCATTTGCCGTTTGTTTCGCAACAGAGTAACTAACATTACTGCTCTTGGCAACCAGCTAAGTAAGCACAAGCCAATCCGGTGGAACACCGAAGAATATCTCGGCCACCCCCGTCACCAAAGAATGCATGGCGAGTTGACGAGCAGCTCCATTGCTTTCTTCGGTAATGGCTTCCACTGTGCAATGTGAGGGATCCAGCAATTTCATCAACTCTTCCATCTGTGGGCATGGAGCATGAGCACTGGCTAGAGGGTCGAGCAGTTGGAATAGATGGGACTCCAGCACAATAGAAGTTGGTTGATAGGCCCGAGCGATTTTGATCCCTTCACAGCAAGCAGCTGCTAAAAGAACTGGTCCCGTGACCTGCATCGGGAAACATGATGCGCAGATGAATTGCCAGGCTCCCTTCTTAATCAACAACCCTGCAGCACCTGTAGTGCCATCTTCCGCAATCAAACTAGCGACATGGACCCGCACTTTTTGCTCGAATACTTCTGATGCAGGTCCTTTTCCTTTGATATCTAATGTGGGCAGCACTGCAATATGACACAAAGGTTCAAACGTGTCTAGCTTGCAAGCTGGAAATGACAGGCGTTCACAAAAGCTAACCTTCTCCATCCTGCATCAGCCTCTGTGGGGTGAGTTGTGCTGATCTAGGTTGGCGCAGAGATGGTACTCCCATTGCAGGTGTGCCATGGTTATTCCGCATCAGCGGTGGAGCCATTAGCTCGGATCCTGGTTGGCCCATAGATAGTTTTGAGAATGCCAGTTCTGCAGAAATATCAGAGAAAGACCAAAAAAGTATAATATTAGACAAAGCATACCTTATAACACAAATATTTCTGCAACGCATATGGTTTGATGATGCATATTAACTAGAAAGTGAAATACTGTTCTCTGTGCATAGCTCAAAATATATGAACATATAATCATGCATGCTAAAACAAAATTTTGAATAATGTATAGGCATAACTAGGTATGTACTTATATTTTGAAACAATAGAATTCATTGCATTATAAGGAGACATACCCTGTCAATTAAGTAAACAGACAGTATTATAAGAAGTTGATCTAGGTAATACCAAACATTCCTGAATACATTGTGAGAGTTGAAACTATAAATACAGTTGCATTATTTCCAGTATATGTTATGTGAACAAAACAAGTATCCAACACACATTCCCTTGTTATAATCAAGACAGAAAATATACGTCTTGTCGTTCAAAGCAAGAAAGTTATTGGTACTAATTTAAGTTAAAAGGCAAAGCCTACAAGTCATGAGAATTTTTTTGGTCATGAATTTGCAAGTCAAGAAACATGTTAGGTAATATACGTGTGGTAAGCGAACAGACAATGTTACTAACCAAGAGAAGAATCAGTCCCCCATGGAGCAAAATCTGAAGCATGCCTTCCCAAGTTAAAGGCAGGTGTACTATCAGGCGTTCGAGCATGTATGATAGGAAAATTGATCACTACACAGTACAAACATGAGGCATGATGATTAGTGTAAAGACATACTTATGTCACTGTATTTTGAGTAAGCAAACAGGAAGCATTTACTAACCAGCATTATAATTTTTCTGTTGTGGAGGAAGCATTGCAGTAGGAGTACTGGAGGTAGAAGCATCTATCTGATTGAGGATTGCAGCATGTCTGAGTACTGCATACATATGATATGATGATCAGTGGAAAGAAATTCAGACAGAAGCAAAAAAAAAAAAAGCTTAGCTATACTACTACTGCCATGTTAGTTACACCTGGACCTTAGATGATGTTGTTCAGAAACGGCATAGAGCATGAATATGAAATAACATCTTACATAAGTTATGTGTGTGATATAATCCATAAAAATGACATTTCAATCAAATCACATGACACTTCATCATCTGTACTTCTATCTATGTGTGATGAAGTAGGAGATCATAATGTTGAATATACAATGAGGAGTAATGAGCATTAACCTTGTCAACAAGGATATCAACTGTAGGCATCTTTATCGGGAAAAAAAAAATCTACCTTAGGTGTACCTTGACTGCAAAATATTTGGTAAACTAAGCAAACTATGCTAAGCTGCTAAGTTTTGTTTCTATTAGGAGATGTTCTTTTACTTTTCAGAAATCCTCTTTGGTAATACTTGACAGGAGTTTCCAGAAATAATGAACTGGAAAGATAATGTAACAACATATTGTATGCATCAGGCATGCCTAATATTGCACATGAGAACAGTCTTGATCAGATAGTCATACATTCACAACACTTACATTATAGCAGTATAAAGATAATCTTGAAAAAAACCCGGCAATAAGCAAAGGCCAAAAAACTACATCTAGGAGTCAAAACATTTAAAAAAGAGCCCAACAACATTAAAAGAGGATCTTTTAGAGGCTAAACCTGGATCTGAAGGATATTTGAACAGATAACCAACCATCTGAGGCGCACAAAGTCTGCAAACAATAAAAAGTTAAGGTAACTTAGGTGAGGAGGTGAGCTAACATGACATGTCCAGCTATAGTTGAAATAGCATGCATAGCACAGAAGAAGGAAATAAGCAAACTGTACTTTTGTAAAATAGAAGTAGTGAATGTGTCGGGGATTGACTTCTTCCCTCCTGCTTCCTACAGCTTAGGTTTTAACTACTGTATAGATCTCTACCGAATGGCAGAACAGAAACACATATTATCAAGCCTTTGTCTCGACGATTCTTCTTATCAAGTTGACTGAAGCAAATCTTTTAGGCCAAGAACAGCATTGGACAAACACAAACACATATTCATTCCAGTAGCAAGGGATCTTCTTGGCACTAGAAAACTCAAAAACCAAAGCATCTGTTGCAACAGTAGACAATTGACCGAGTGCTTAAGCACGTAATAACTCATTCCGATATAGCAACAATTCTGTGCACCATGGCCACACTAAATGAAATCGTTCATTCCACCAGCAAGAAATCTGCACAGGAGACCAGAAGGAATTAACCGGGTGTTTGAGCCTGTAACCATACAAGCCAAATTGCTTTAACATGTGTCAGACAGACTGTAAGCCCATTTCTGTAAGCGCAGATCGTCGAACAGATTGCGGGTGTCTGGGAGAAATTTCAATACGAACCTGCTCATTAGCGCGTGAGCCCACGCGTATTTCGCCCAGTACAGAGCCCACGAGTCCTCGTCGGGCCACGGCGGCGAGCTTCTGGAGGAGGGGGAGGAGGAAAAAGAACATTGCAAGAATCAGAGCAAGAACAGGACCAAATTAGCGAGTATGGTGAAAGAATCATCGCAAGAATGAGAACAATAACGCAACCAATTATGTTCTAGAAAAGAAGCGGTAGAATCAGAGCAGTGATGCAGCCAACTGGGCCCAAGAGGAAGCGAAAGAACCAGTGCCTAAATCAGAGCAAGAACCGCTAAATCACAAAAAGGCCGGGGCGAGCAAGAATCATAGCCTGGGAAAGGGGGAGAACCACCGCAAGAATCATAGCAAGAACTGGACGAATTAGCCTCCTCGAGAAAGCAATAGAAAAACCATTGCAAGAATCGGCACAAGGACGAGTAGAATCGCCGCGAGAACTGAACCGATTAAGCGCGAGATCAGAGAAACCGCAAGAGAAGAAGAGGGGAGAAAGAACCGCCGCAAGAACTAATCATAGCAAGAACTGGACCAGTTAGCCCTTGGGGAAAGCAATAGAAGAACAACAGCAATGGCGATAAGAATCGCCGCAAGAACCGAGCGGATTAAGCGAGGTTTCACCAAGGGCCTCACCCAGGCAGCGGCGCCAGGAGAGCCGTCCCTGCGAAGCTGGCCAGGCGGCATTGCAGGTCCGCGCGTGCCCCGGGGACGGAGTCCAGGTACTCGAAGAGGTCCCCCGGACGGCGGCCGATGACGAGCGCAAAGACGCGCTCCGGGTCGAGGTAGCGGCCGGAGGGGGGGCCGTAGCCGTAGCCGGAGGAGCCCATCTGCACAAGCGCGCGCGAAGAGCTGAAGGGAGAACCGGAAGTAAGCAAGAAGAAAATGGAGCAGCGGCAACGGGGAAGCGCAATGGTAAGAGGCGGGCGATGCCGGGGATCTCTCACCTCGAGGGCGGCGGCCGGCGGCGCGAAGTCCGGAGAGAGGAGGCTGGGGTTGGGCGAGAGCGAGGCGCGACGCGGCGCCTCTTTTTCCCTTGTTGTTTGGAATGAGCAAAGACCGAGACGACCGCGTGCGTCGTGCGTGTGAAATATACTTGCGGCGCCGGAAGGAAAGAAACGAAGCCTATCTAGGCCCAATTGATTACCGCGGAGCACCAAACTGGGCTTGCATAGGCCCAATTGATGAGATAGAAGAAAAAAAAAAGCCATTTCCGCAAGATGAGATAGAATGACGAAAACTCGCCAAAGCCAGGCGCGGCGTAGATTGGTACTTTTAAATGGTACTAGTTGAATTGCCCGTGCGATGCCACTGGATAAAAAACAATTTGGCCTAATTCAAAAATATGACTCCCCATTTACCCATTGTTTTGATTCAAAAATATGCCTCCTCCCTCCCATCCCTATTTCATTCCCGCAGTTTCAAAAATACATCATCTCTCTTTAACATGGCCAATGTCATCTCTCTTTACCTTCAAAAATATGTCAGCTCTTTTTACCATGGCCTAAGCGCCTTTTCAAAGGGCTAGCAAATCTGCTAAATGGCCCTCAGCCCTAAAGATGATGCGGATTGTTTTGTTACAAAATGATACCGTTCTCCTACCACAAGAGATGAGTGAAGATACGCATAGTGCAATTATAATGTCTGTCGGTCATTATCTTTCAATAACATAGATAACACATTTATGACCGTAAGAAACTTAAATAAAAAATAAATAGTGCTCAACTTTGAAAATTTAACAAAAAAAACTAATTAACTAAAATGCCTCCCTTCCTTACACTTCTCCAGTTTCACGGTGGTCTGCATGGTGACTTACAATGTACATATTTAACTGTAGTGGATAGATGGTGCATACTCATAGTCACAGTCATTTGCCTTGAACATTTAACCCCTGCCAACAGCTCTTGTCGGGGAGATCTTCCATGCACACAAAGATGGAGAAGCCGCACCTCCATCATCGGCTTATCCTCCGCCGCTCATTGCCAGCCGGGTCGGTCCCCTCGTCCTTTCCTGGTGACCAAGAGTTCTCCCCACCTCGCTTCTTTAGTCGATGGAATGCTCCAGGTCCCAAGAGTGGACAGATTTAGGCAGCAGATACTTTGGTTCAAGGTTTCAGATTTCTATCTCCAGGCAGAGTGAAATTTTGATCTAAGCTTAACATATATATAATGTGGATCTTAGTGATTGCACAATTCACATATTTTGTTCCCTTTGTTCAAAAGAATCATGAAAAGCATCTGGTACTTTAGAAAAAATACCACCTAGAATATGTGTAAACAACTTCGTCCAAATAAGAATGAATACTAACTGTGCCATATCTTGTTTATTCCTTATAACAGCTAAAAACATATATCTTGCGTTTAATGATACTGTTAACATGTGATCCCATAACAAACCAGTCAGGCGACTCAGGCCACTCCTATAACCTCGTTCCGCTCTTAAATTGACAGGCGGCGGCCCTTCGCGGCCTTTTGAATGCCCCGTGCGGTTCTCCGACGTGAGTTGCTCGATTCCACTCGTCACAGAGATCTTCGAGCACAACAGGACGAACAAAATGCCCTGTCTTAGAGTGCTGTCCGCCACCACCATGTGCGCCATCCACCATGAACCCCGCTGTCCTTTTTTTTTTTGGAGAAGATGAACCCCGCTGTCTATGGAGGTAATGATACGCATCAAGGATCAGACATAGAAAGTAAATTTGATCAGGCTTGTTAAGGCATCCTAACATTACGTAGTCACACATATGACATGATGATTCAGAGTTTGATCATACTATGATTGCATGCACGTGCAAATTTTACGGAAGTATCTGGAGAGAAGGATGTCATACCTGATAATTTTGTTCAACACTAAAACATATTATAAAAAAGAGAAGTCTGTCATCACATAGTTATTATCACACCTTCAATTACCAATTGTGAAGGCGAACGCAAGCAGTCAGATAATTGACAACCTGCAATGCTTTGCCACTTGCAAGGAACCTCCATACTTAATAGAACGATATGGCTCAGTGTGATAATACTTTCTGAAGAGATGATTAACTAAGAGAGACATAAAAAATTACTGATCGATATGTGCCTAATAAAAAGGCTACAAACCTGAGAAGTCTGGATAAGAAAAATTAGACAAAATCTTACATAGAAAGGGATGAAAGAACAAGAGCATGGCCAACACGGGCTGGCCTTATATAGCAATTACAGTTCGAGTTTGTAATTTGACTCACCTCTGTTCATCTTTTTATGTATATAAATATGAGTGTTTTTACATTCATCCTCTACCTTTAAAAAAAATCATAAGATCCAATCACTGCATGCATCTAATATATCCGTAAATATGACAAATGATCATTAGATGTCAAATTCTACTTTTCAGCTACTCTTTAGATCATTCTTTCTCAAGTCTTTGGAACATTTGTGTTGTTTGAAAATCTTTTGGTGCATAGCATGCGGAAAAACATTTGGGGGGCTGATATAGTAAAAGTTTCAGAACGAATATGCCAACAGCCTCTGCACCAACTTATTGAAGACATGCTGAAGTACGGAAGGAGGACGTAATGTTCCATGCTCAGAGAATTGTGCTAACTAATGCCGTCTCTCGTATTTGAGGAAAATATCATTGGCCAAATCGTTGAGATGTTATTGGAACCTGCAATCCTGAAGACTTTGCCCATCATCAGGATCATAAATATGCTTTTCTTACTGGAGCTGTGGAAGGCAGCCTGACACTAAATGGTGAAGGTACGACCCATCAAGTACACCTATATTATTGTGAAAAATAAATTTTAACTGGTACACAGTTTTACTACATATACGAAGATGAAAACATCTGAATAACTTAATGTTGTTTTTTGATAAATTAATTATTCAAACTAAACAAATTCATACCAGCTGCTTGAAGATCACAAGGCCAAACCCTGCCCCACCATATATTTCTTTCATCCTCGGCATTGGACCAACAGAGGGCGGAGCGAGACTGACTGGGAGCTCGGCATGGACCACACAACATTTCAGCTGTTATGATGTCCAGTACAAATAAACAAAAATAAGTCAACCAAGAATTCCCATCTGAAGCTACTACTAAGAGGTGACCTTCTGGAACAAATCAGCGTACAGAACACAAGCTAAGGAGAACAAAAGAAGACATGTCTGAATTTTTCCTCGAACCGGCACTGGCCTGATGCATGTTGCTAAGCTTAAATCCTGTTACATGATGCGACTTCCACCATCAGCCTGACATGAACAATAACATATACATTTCAGACATTGAGATGGCTAAAAACATATGTTCATTAGGATGAGCATAGTATTATATTTGGGGGAGCTGACTTGTTACCATAGGCTTCTAGGCACGAAAAATGCAAGCCATGGTAACTTCTCCCAGATTTTTTTTAAAATAATATATTGTTCAGATCTGTAGCAAAACGAAATGGTGCCAAACACTTCTCCCATTAGTTTAAATACACAGCAATCTTGAAATTACCCCCGAACCTGAATCTCTGCATATAGAGCCAGTGTACTTCTCCTGGTACTTTCAGAAATATGCAGAAATCGTGAACTTATCCCAAAACTGAGTCTATGCATATTAGAGGAGCACACATGACATAAGTATTATGAAATGAAAAAACAAAATAGGACCAAATTAAATTGCAGCATGTACAAGTACAAGTAGTCAAAGGTACATGTCTAGGGTTCCATTTAACATCACAAATTCCAGATACAAGAAATAATACTGAATAAGCTCCTTGCTCAACGGCAGCAGAAAATCATTCGTTGTTTCCATATGTTCCTTCCAGCAAGCTGCTGAAACAATTATTTGTGCAATAGTTGTGTTAGCATAAGGAAAATAACATCACTAAGACTTGCATATTACCTTGACTTGTGCTATATTCACAAACCATATATTACTTCATCGCCCGTTTTCTTCAGTGCTGCTGCTGCATCATTTTCTGAAGAGAACTTGAGGAAGCCATTCCCTTCGTATTTCCTAGTCAAAGGATGAAATAAATTATTTACACTATATGACACATCCAGAAGAAATCTCTACTACCTAATTGAATAAAAAGGCATACCCAAAAAGAGACTGATGTAGCACCTCTTACCCCCAACAAAAATTTCAAAGCACTCGGATTGACCACGTGTAAGTGTGGAATGGGGCAGCTCCTCTCTCCCCCAATTCAGCATCAAATAAGTACAGAATCAATAGCTAGACTGAGCATGTAGGGAGTATAGAAAAATGAAAGATTGACACAGGGAACAGGTTCAGACCAAGTTGGAAGAGGGCAACCAATTCATCTTTCACGATCCTCTGCACACGGCAGTGGCATGCCCATCGCAAAGAGCAAGGATTGAGGGGAATAGCAGGGTCACACATCGTCACTTTCGCGTCTGTTGGAGACGCATGGCGCTGGAGGGGGGCACATGGAACTGCAGGGGCAGCACAGGAACGGTCGGAGAGGAGGACCTGTTCGGCAAGCAGTGGGCAAGGTTTCGGCGGCGCGCGTTCCAGGAGGAACTGTGGTCGCCTGACCGGAGAGCTTGGGGCGGCGTGCTCTCAATGCCATCACCACAGAGAGACGCACCCCTCTCCATCTCCACGTCCGTCCCTCCGCCCGTGTCGATAGCCTCAACCGTGGAGCGACTCTGTGGATCTGAGGGAGGCGGCCGGCGGACTGGAGGTCCTCCGAGCTCCGTGGGAGGAGGCGGAGGGTTGTCGGCGGCAGCACCACATCTGGGTCATGGAGTCAGCGCAGGGGAGGTGGATGATGAGGCGAGGGTTTCGGTTGCTGGGATCTCGTTCTATTCTGATGATGTCGTTGGCTTTGGCCCAGTTGGGCCCATGCGGGGCGACGAAATGCTTGACGAAGGGGGTTGGCTTTATCACAACTTTTTCTAAATACGGATGAATCTATAGCTCGTATCTAAACAAATTTGAGAAATTAGGGAGTATTTTACAGGGCATTGCCTTTTTTTTTACATTTAACAGTAGTAAAAGTTCCTACTATTTTTGTATTAAAACACCCCTTGGGGGAAAAGTTCAAGCAGTTAAACAGAGTGAATTCACAAATGACCATGTATAGAATACAAAAGAAACAAGGGCTATCTATTTCTATGGTTGGCCTATAAACTATGTGAGAGGTTGTGAATGAAGGGGTGTAACTCCTTCTTGGTTCTATGGACTAGCAGAGCAAAATCTGGCTTGAATCTTCTCTTCCAGGAATCAACTTCAGGTGCTATATTATTGAATATAGAACATTGTTACTCTCCTTCCATAAACTCCAAGCACCAACAACAAAAACTACCATGAACATGGGACCAGTCCTCTGAGATTTACCTTGTTCAAGTATTTTATAGGGCATTGCCTTATGGCTCATAAGTCCTGTGAATTTGATAATTTTGGTGAGAAACTTCTTATTTATTTTTATCTTGGAAGATTTATTGTCGTCGTCTTTTTTTTGAATGGTTATCTTCATCTTGTACTAACAAGTAGAGATGTCAACTAACCACAAAGTTCTTACGTGAAAATATTGTAGTACTACTATAAGTCTATGCAATCTGCTGACAATTATGATCACCAAGTACATCCGCATGTCGTTTCATCTCCAGAACCCCGCGCACGCAAAGCTGGCCATCCTTCCTAGTTATCCTGATTGAGAAAGTGTTTTCCTTGCATCTCCCTTTCTGATGCCACGCAGTCAAAGCTTGGATGGTAATCTTCGATCTAGGATGTTTGCAAACAATAATGAGAAAAGGGGCACTATATATTTGAGTTAGAAATAGAGAAAGTATTGTTCTTGGTACAATGATGACACACGTCGATTTGTTACAAAAAAAATTAGAGGTTGCAACTTACAACAATAATACTCCCTCGCTCCATAAAAGATGCCAGAGATTTATCTAAATTCGAATGTATCTAGAGAGTGTCTAGATATATCTAAATTTAGACAAAATCTTGCGACATTCTTTTATGAATAGAGTAGTACAATGGACTATGGTTGTTAGCAAGAATCTTTCAACTGAACTTGCTCTTCGACACTAACCGGTTAAAACTTGGAAATGAACAAAATGTTCAAAAAGCAGAAAGGTATCTCCACTTTGGCAGAAATAGACTAGATTGAAAACTCAACATTCCTTGTCTGCTTTGCTAAAAAAAAACGTGCCTAGACTACCTCAAAGAGATGCTAACTTTTTTGAAAAGAAACACTATAAAGCAACAATGGAGTACAAAGAATGACCCGAACTGTGGCACCCCGGGATCAGGGTTAGACAAATACCAGATCTTCGTTTGATATAAGCCTGACCTAGAGCTCGAGAGTCTACAGCGAGAGAAATTGGTAACACAACAACGACTCTATGATTCAAAGAAGTAATACAAGCTCTTAACAGAGAAAAGAACCAAAGTATTATAAGCAGAGATCACTAACCTTTATTACATCAATCAACGAAAGCGAGGTTATGCTATTAGACATATCAAAATAGCAAAAGGCCTAAGAGGCTAGGAGCACAACGGTGATGTCCTAGCTCATAGATTCCACCTAGAAACTCCAAGCTACTCGTCGATGTCAATCTAGAAACCACCATCTGTTGGAGAGACTTCGTCTGCAACAAAAATGTAACAAGCTGAGTACATGAACTTAGCAAAAACTTAATACAACTTGTTAACAAAGCAGGTATGCGAGGCTTTCTGTGAAGTTATTTCGCATAAAGCCAGTTTTCCTTCATTAAACAAGAGGGAGAAGAAAATCGACTACTCATGACCTTTAAAAGGGGATAAGAGAGCAATCTCTCTAGCTCTATTGATCATCATATTGTATCCACCAAATCATCATCAGCTTAAACCACTCATCTCAGATCACCCCCTTGATACCTCGGAGTAGGCATCCATATGCACACTTTGTTTACCAAGTTTTACGATCATGTTAAGGTTGTCTATGATCATAAAATCCATTCCCAAGTCGTTTGTAACCGTGGACACGGCTTTTAAAAAAGATTTATAACTCCATAGGGGTGCACAACTTTATCCACAGGTGCCAACCGATTCTTAGTGCCATAACATTAGCTCTCTTTCTTTGAAAGCAGGCAGTGGGTGGTTGACAACGATCTTTACCTTACTGTCGCCTAGACTATGAGTCACGCCATAAGGATTGTTCTATCGTAATGGGTCAATTCCTGAAGTCGGTCCTTAAGGATGTGAGACGAGGTTGGTTTCCCCATAGGTTCGGCCCCCGGCAACCTCGTCTATGCTTACCTATATGTTATGCACCTTTTCCCAACCATTTTTCTATGTGTATGTCCAAATAACGCTCAAACTATGTAACTCATGGAATCGACTAGATAAGTTAGTTAGTCGAGAGGGTACCATTATAGGGTATCATGTGGTTGTACGATCGGTCTTGGTTCAAGAGGCGAGAACTCGGATCCTATGATCGGCAGAAATTAAACAACCCACCACATCCCACTTTGGCCTCTCGTCTAAGCCTTTAAGCATGTTTAACAAGCATCTACATACTTACCATGTTAACCCATCATGCTAGTTTCATGTAAGGTTGTAGTCTGAAGACCAGAGTAATAGCGTAACGAACTAAGCATGGCTAAGCATAAAAGATATAAAGGCTCTAGCAATGCACACATGCCAAACCTAGTTATGCTAGGAGCAGTGGATCAAAGATTTTAGACTACAAGGATGGAACACGCAACAAGTAGGATAACTCTACATATCGATAAAAGACATATGAATCGTATACAATATGTAGTAACCAGAGGTTGAAAGACTTCAAAACCACATGAACAAGATTATGCTTGCCTTGTCGTTGGTAACCAGATATTGATCTTCAGAAAGTCGTCGATCTTGATCATGATCTTGTTGCTCACATCAACTCCGGATCCTATCGGGAAGAAGCGAACACACTGGAAAGGGAAACAATATTCAACACATGGCATTGATGCGCAAACAAGAATGATAACATTCCATATTAATAGTATTGGAATTAACCCTATGACATGCTCATCAATTTAAATGGAGTTGGAATGCATAATACATTGCATTTCCATAAACCCCATAAGAGGATTCATTTGTTCTCCTATTATGAACATGGTTCAAAGTTGTTTAACAATGCATGATTTTGATACTGAAATGTAGATCTCATTTTTCTTAAGATTTTGATATATTACACATATTTTTTTAATTTAAAATGAATTAGTTACGAAATGGGTTTTTTCCCTTTCTTTTTGGGTTCTTTTCCCAGTGTATTGTTCCGCATTCTGAACAATCTCTGTACTCCTACTAATTAACAACGAAAGCTGCACTGTCAGCCTTCCGTCAAAAATTTTAAAAAAAATCACTCATTACTTGAAATTTCTGAGATAAAAAAAATCATTACTTACTCAAAATTTCCCTGAAATGATATGGAAACATTTGCTTTATTATTGCTCAGAATGGTAGGCTAGAGTTTATTTGTAATTACAGATAGGACAACTTGGTCAAGAGGTGTGACGAGGTGCAACCAAAGTGATGTTAACAGTATACAGATAATATCACTTCAGAACTATTACAAGACATTCGCTCCGCTTTGTTCTGCCACAGAAAAGTCGGCCAAAACCAATACATTCTACTTTAAACGATCACAAGGAGGACTAATCAAAGTTGACAATCTTGATGGGGGTGATGTTATCTGCCACCTTGAAGTGTCCCACTAATCTTGCGAAGAACATCATCGCCTGCTCCAAAGTAAACTTGATGTTCTCGGCCTGGTCCAAGAAATGCATGTCAGTTATGAACTATCATCTATGAAATTTGAGTTTATTCCTACTGGGCTTTTCAAAGGTAAGTAGTCATCATTTATATTCAGCAAAAGGAAAATCAAGTTGGTTGAGTAGTGAGTACACTCGGTGTTCACAATTCACGTGCAATGCGGTACACCGAAGGTGCCTTGCATAGGAAGTTCAAAGGATAGGTGCCTTCTACAACGAGATACATGAAAGAAAGTGATCGCTGACCTTGCGGAAACCATGTTGTTCCCCTTCATACTCAACCAAAGCAACAGGTAGACCTTTGTCCTTTATAGCCTTGTATATTGTTGTTGCCTGATCCGGTGATACAACCTGAAGATCATCAAAGTGTAAGCTTGCAAAGATATGAGAAAGAAAAAAAACAATAGCCCAACAGTTCACAGGATAGAATGTAGAGAATTGACACACTACCACATTGTGTGTTATAAGCACATACTCTTATCAAAACATATAGATATCTTAAACTATTATTAACCATGTAGGCAAGGCAACTAGTGTTGCTTCACTTAAAACTGTACTGATGACAGCAAACACTTAAAAATTCGAAGTCTACCGGGTCTTCCAATCCTTGAAACAAAATGACTGGACATGTAAATCTTTCAACGAAGTTTATTGGTGATCTCTCAAAGTATGCCTGTTTATCCCCTGGAATTGGAGGTACAGTGATGTTATTTATCCAATCATGGACATATTTGAGCATCCATATCACCATAAAGATGAGTACAAAGTTCCTTACCCACAAGGTTGTCAATATAGTATGCCTCAAACTTGTGCATGCCTGCCCTCAGTGAAGCCAAGTCAGCGATCTGCTTATGAGATATATAAGTTTTTAAATTGTAATAAACTTCAGCCGAAATAGAGAAAATTGTAATTTGGAACTTGCCCCATATAAAGAAGCACCAGCCTTGAATGTCTGCCTGAAAGCTAGGCAAGCTAAAGTTGTGAATCCACCTGCAGATTCTCCTGTTACACAAAGACGTTGCCCGTCCACTCTTCCAGTTTCCACCTTAACAATCAGCATTGTATATTATATTCATTCATCTTTTCTTATCATATGCAGTGAATAAAATTATGAATAAGCCATACCAGAAATGTGGCACAGCTGCAGCAATCGTTTACATCCACAACACCCCATTGCCCTAAAAGCCTCTCTCGATACTCTCTCCCATAGCCTTGAAGAAAAACATAGAGAATACTTATTACAACTTTCATGTTTTTAAACTAACAGATTAAGGCTTTTGTAAATAAGAGAATGGATTTCATTAAATAACACATGCACCAGATGTGCAAGTACATAGAACGCAGGATGTTCTTCATCAGATAGAATATCTGACAAAATTAAGATACAAATACCTGCACTCCCCCCGTAGTTAACATCAACGAGTGCCCATCCTCGGCTCGTCCAGTACTGCACACTAAGATCCAGAATCCCGCGTGCTTCATCTGTAGGTCCACCTAAATAATTGCAGTAATGTCAAGCGAAGTTCTCAGTTCCGCTGTTGTGATATTTGGCCAGCCAATTAGAGCAACCATTCATTTCACTAGCCTTAGAAATCTGATAAGTTCGTGAATACAGCTAGCACTGTTGTGTGCCCTTTTATCATCATAAGAGCACAAGCAATGTAAACAGAAAGCTAGCAGACCAGCAACTGTTCATCTTTAGACAAATTATGTTTTCTGATGAAAATTGGCAATGAACGGCAGACATTGACAACAAGAAAGAACGTAAAACATATTTTGCAGAAGCCAGCATGTAGTATGCTTTTTTTCTTTTGACAGAGTGCATACAGTATGCTTTTGGTACTATGAACATTAAGATACAACAAAGATTTGATAGATTACCATGGGTTCTAACCAATAATGGGGGCTTTTCATCTGATGAACCTTGGAAAATATGATTGTGTGGAGCATAGAAATAAGCATAAGCATGCTGTCCCGGGATTACAGTTGGGAACTTCATAAATTCAGGCAAACTAAAGTAGGATGTATATTTCGTAATGTCCTCCGAGGAGGACCAGACTATAGAGAAGTCAGTTGCCATTGTTCTCTTTTCATCCAGTGTCACCTGGTAAAAAATATATGATTAAGCAAGGGTGCAAGCTGCAGGATCTCATAGTAGACATTTAGCATACACAACAAATTCATGAAAGTAGTTCAACAAACCTTCGCTACTGAGACTGGAAGACTACCAGATGCGCCCTCAACATAGAAAGACCCATCTCCAGAAACCTAACAAATAAAAGAAAGTAATTTATAGATCACCATTTAACAAATTTAAGGAATGCAATGTACTATCAATTAATTTTTGAGGTAAGTCATCAGATTGTGTACTTACTATGTTAGTTACAGAAGAGAAGGGAAGGTCAAGTTTTGAAAAAGACCCCGAATTATGGTCCAGCAACCCAACATATGACTCTCCATTCTGCCTGGATAAGTAAGATAAGTTCATTTTTCTGAACCACATACAACCATAAAAAGTAGTCAATAAATTGTGATGAACCTGTAGCAGCAAGCTATTTTCTGACTTGAGTCATCATTTCTTAGGAAATCATAGGAGCTGACACCGAAGATCCACATTGGCTTTGAGAATTCAGCATCGATCGAGTAAACTTGTACTACTACATTGCTCTGCTCATCCTGTCATAAGCGAATTGGCACAATAAGCAAGGAAAAACAAATCAATAATTCCCCAAACAAAAACCATATGTGCAAAGAACCTAATCACTCTTACCACCCTTCTAGTTAGGGAGATTATTATAGTAGGCCATCAACATAATACCAACAATATCAGTCTATGGGCTTGCCAAAATAGCAACTCAGCAACAAAGTGATTTATCACAATTGTTTGTGTGAATAGATACATATGAATGTAAAAGTATAATTTTATTTGTTTAAATAAGAAATTAGATTGTGAAAGGATAGGTGCAAGTAACAAATATGGAGATATGCCAGTGGTAATCAGGACATACATCTACTACCGGCTACTCCATGCTACAACTAAATAGTTTAACAAATTGGGAGAAAATGGAAAACACATCAGAAATTAACAAGTTGGAAAAATTATACCCATTTATGAATATTCCAAAACCCAGTCTGTCTGTCTGTTATGAAGAATAGCTCACCTAAAGAAAAATTAGTCAGAGTAAATGAGATTCTGAAATATAATTTGCATCTTTTTAGTGAAGTACATACTGAACAATTTAATATGAAGAAACTCAATTAATCATGTGGAAACATGTATGGAACTAGTTTGAACATCAAACTAGAGTATGCCGAGATGCAAAACACCTTTCGAAGACCACTTGGGTTCAGTAGGAGCTTCCACAGACGTTGGGTCTTCACCAGCAACGCAAATACGTTTTTGCACCTCTCTGTACATAATAGATACTATAATACATCAGAACACCTTAGGAGAAGATAAGTAAGAATTCTTGCATACTTGAACCAACACACAACTCAATCACTCGCCTTTTGCTTTTCAGATTAAAGGATTACAAAACAGAAATATCCGATTAATTGATCATCTGGTACATTCTGAACACACGAATATCCGATGCTACAATGACCAAGATAATGTTTAAATACAATCTAGAAAACTAGCATTTGCCCTGAACTGGCTACATGTCATTCAAAAATAGACAGTGCTAAAGGATCCAACAACATCCTTCAGTATATTTCCAGAAAAGGGTCTAAATACATCCTTCATTATACAGCAACAGGTAAAGTAAATATCCTTTTTCACCAAAAAAGTGCAATAGAAAAACAGGCAAACAATTTGAAACAAACAAAGCATGCAAATGAGATATTACCCTTTGCTGGAGAAATAGCCAACCCATAGTTGGGCTTTATCCCATGACATGTTTGGGTTACTCCATTCAATCCATGCCATGCGCTTATCAGTTGGATCGATGCGTGGAAAGGCATAAAAGTCATTCCCACTGACCAGCACAGTTGGTTCTAAGCCAAAAAAAAATGAGAACATTATTTGGATAATCTGGAAGGATCTTCAGCAGAAGTTAGCGCAACAGGTGCTCTGTTCTTCTTACCATTAACATCTCCAACACTTGTGCTCACAGCAGCAACTGTTGTGATGGGATCTGAGCTACTCTTGCGGTGATCTGTCGTCAAATGGGATATATATTATTCTTAAAAGAATGTAGAAATCAATATTGACATGATTTATGTAGAGTACTACTCACCTTCCATTATAGTGATGTAACGGCTGAAGTGAGGGTCGAAGACACCGTCTGCATAGCGGACTACTGACCCACCATAATCCGGGGTCAGAGGTAGTGGCGAGTTATCTGAAACCAACAAAAAATAAAGTTTTGAAATACCATTACAGGAAACCCTTATTTTTCTAATAATCTGGAGCAGCACTGTACAGTAAGCGTCCCTCGAAAAAGTCACAATATAGGCTAGAAAGATGCAGAATAGTTTTTTTTTCAAGTCAAACATTACAATCAGTATATTAAAATCAAAGCTACTTCATGTTAATGGAGATGTTGCTTTTTATACCCCTCAAGTATGGAGACCCCAGCATGATGCAAGCCATGAGCATCCCAACATGACACAAGTAGCTAGCAACAGACCATATGTAATTTGAATCTGATATGAAAGGCACACTTCTTGTCTCATAAAGATGCAGAAGTAAGAGAGCACACGCCTATTATATTGATTTAAGTTATGCTACTGCAAAAGAAATTTTTTGTAAAGTGCAAGTGTGGTATGCAACAGCAATGCGCCTGCCCACGATTATAAGCAGTGACACTAAGATAGCAAAGCAATCACTATGAATGCAAGCTTCCTCCTCCGTACCTCCTATGGTTTGCTTGTACAGGCGCTGGTCGCTGTAATTGGAGAACACAACAACATCCCCTTGCACAGCAAACGCGCCACCGCCGTACTCCTGCGCCAGGGACCGCACCGCGAACTCCTGCGGCGTCACATCCAAATTTCCGCCATTTTCCCCGGCCCCTTCCTTCACGAGAACAGCGCGCCTGGAGAAGATGGAAGAGAAACCTCAGCTACGATGGGTGCTAAGGTTTGGGGGCAGCGAGATGGGGTGGGTGGGTTGTTTTTCGCGTACCCTCCTTCCTCGGGACGCGTCTCGACCCAGAGGAGCCGGCCGTCGCCGGCGACGGCGAGCCCCTCGACGGCCTTCCCGGCGGCGGAGACGGCGGCGGCGCTGATCGGCGACTCCCAGGACCCGTACGGCGCGGCCGCCTTCTCGACCCCCGTGGCGTGCGGGTGCATCGCGGCGCTGGATTCGGCGAGCGGCGGGGCAATGGAACTGAGCAGTGGAAGTGTGGAAACCAGTGGTACTCCATTCGTTCGAAGGAGAGAGAAAATTGTTTGACTGCAGCATTCCCAAAACGCTGAGATAAAAAAAAAAAAACTCTGTTATCCAGGAAAGATCCACTTCTACGGTTTCAGAGTTTCAGACAAATCTTATGTATATCGAGGGAAGGGATGGAGAGTTTGTGCACATGGGCTAGTGATCTAAGTTTTTAAAAATAATCATAAATGTATTTTTAAGTTTAAAAAATAAAAAATCCATATAATATATCGCACTTGGGTGTAAAATATCAATTTTAAATACTTTATGCTCTAAGCTACATAAAAATGATAAAAGTGTAGATCTGAGTTGTCATTTTCAAATCTCTAAAATATATCAGATTTTGTCATTTTGTCTAGCAAAAAATAAAAAGAATTTCGGTTGAAATTTTGCATGATTGTGAGATATATCACTAACAATCTCCAAAATTATTTTCAAATTTTTTGATAACTTGTAAAAATACTTTTTAATTTTTTAAATGGTGAGAGCACTGAAGCTGGGTAGCCAAAAGCACTTTCCAGGTATTACATCACATCTAAGTTAAAAACCTCTTACTATAATGTTCTCTACAACACTTCCACTTTTTTGCAAATAAAAGTTTGTCTCGTGTAGATCTTTACTATTAAATGGGAGTTGGTCATTTGACACTCAACGCACTTTCGTGGTCGTCATTAAAACAATCCAGACCGTCCAATCCACATCCGATGTCTCAGAGGTTCCACCACACAAAAAGGCAAGTTCTAAGAAAAATTACCGCACAATAAGAAATCCCAGATTTGATGCACAATTGATTATCAATAAAAATCTTTACTTGCTGTTAATAAAATCTTTACTTGTTGTTAATAAAATGTTTACTTGCTGTTAATAAAATCTTTACTTGATGTGCAATAAGAAATCCCAGATTTGATGCGCATCCGATGTCAATAAAAATCTTTACTTGCTGTTATTGTACTGGTCGCTCCAATCCTTCTTTGGTTAGCGCTAGATTAGAGGACCTTCCCTGCTTGCGCTAATCTCGACTACTCCAGTCCTGCCGAAACGCCAACCCCGTATTTCCTCAAAATACTGCACAGAGAGAAGAAATAGAGGCGACCAACGACGCTAGGGTTGGCCGCCGCCGCCCCGTCTCGTCGTCCTCCAGTGACGACCGTTCTCGCCGACACACTAGCTGCAATCCATGTGCCCCTCCTCCTCCGGCGACCTACACCCGCCAAGCAAGACCCCTCCGGCCCATTCGGCGACGAGCGGGCTGCTCCTCCACGACGCCTGTCGCCCATGGAGCCCAGGGTCGAGGTCTCGAGGACCACATCTGGGTCCACCATCCACGCCGCCTTCCTCCACCCCGAAAACCCCCTGCGCTGCCGCTGCGGGCTCTGGCCCGTCATCACCGGCGACATTGACGGCATCAACCAGTCCGCAAGACTTTGGCATATGGGAAAACGATCTGCTTCACTTAAACATATGAAACTGTCCACTGTTTTATGGAACAATCTATTCAGTCATATTAGTGCTCCATGTTCGTTTACCTTTTTTCAGGGAAGAACTCCATGTTCCTTGATGCTGAGACCAAGAAACAACATCAGAAAATTAACAGAAGAGGTATTGTATAGTGAATACATTTTTTGGGTAAGATTTTACAACTTGTGGGAATATTTTTTTTTATACCAAATCGACATTGTGGTTCCTGCAGGTTAATGCTCTGTGTAGTATATAAGCGATGCATTATAGATTCATTAAGCTCCTCATTGCAGAATCATGGCGAATTTTTTTTAAATAATACGAATTTTTTATTTAATTCCAGGACTATCACTCGTTTTTAAAATTTTCCAAAAGTGTGACTCGGTCGGACTATAGCAGGCCGATCGGCCGGCAGCAGGCCGACTGGGTGTCGGCTGCAGTCGGCCGTCGGGTTGTCAGACTCGTTGGTCGATAGATGACCAACTGGTCAGCTACAGACCAATTGGTTTGCCACAGACCAATTGGTTTGCTACAACCCGATTATTTGCATGGATGTATTTTCTTCGTTTGCATGAAGCTTATGGTTAGCAGAGGTATAGCTGAAGGTACTTATGGCGTCATTTTTAAGCGGTACAACATACTGATACATAGTTCATACATGAAGTCTGATACATAGGTGATGCATACATAAATGTCTGATACATAGATACATAAATGTCTGAGACTATGGACGGCGTCTGGGGTTTCGTGGAGGCGGCGTAGTACGGGGTGTCCAACCGAACCTGTTCGGGGCCCTGGTTATGCGAGCAGGGATCCAGGACCCGGACTCGGGGTCGCATCTTGTGTCTCTGTGTGGGCTGTGGTGGAGGAGTCTCGCATACCGACATAGTTCTGCTGCGTCTTGTAGTACTCCATGTGCTCGTGGATCCCGATCACTAGCTCCCCATGAAGGATTGGACGCGGTGTCGCTGCGAGTATCCTGTGCCACGAAACATAAGTGATGTCAAACTAAGTGGAGTATAGTCTATATGGAACACAATATATAGAATAGTACATACCCCGTGTGTATCCTGCTCCTCCCATGAAAGGGGCCTCTTGCCCTTGCCATCGGTCGAAAGCAGCTTGCTGCTGAAAGTCGTCGAAGAAACCGTGACGCTGGTACTGAAAGTCATCGATGGAAGGAGTGTGTTGCTGCTGCCACGACGAACCTCCTGCCTGGTCAGGAGGTGGTGGTCTGGGTGTCGGCGTCGGTGTGAGACGTGGCCGTGATCCGTGGTGCTGGTACTGATAGTCGTCGACGAAAGGAGTGTGCTGCTGCCACGACGAACCTCCTGCCCGATCAGGAGGTGGTGGTCTGGGTGTTGCGGTCGGTGTGAGATGTGGCCGTCGCTGCTGCTGTGTGGAGGGTCGCGGTGGAAGGAGGTGGCGCTGAACGACGTCGGAACTACGGCTGCATGTGATAGCCGAGTAGATCCCGCGTAGCTTGTCCTCGAGACGCCTCAACCAGGACACATGTTGGTCACGCCGCGAAGAAGTGCACCGGACACTTGACGTGTGTACCGAGCGACTTCATCCCGTAAGTCATGATCAGCTGACCACGAAAAATCATGGTAGCATATAAATCGTAGAACCCAATAGATAAACGACAAGTATGAGGGTGGAATAGAAAGTTGTACATACCGCATGCTGTCGACTACCGGCTGTGGACTGAGTCGGGTACATATCGTGCATAGACGCAGGTGGCGCCTGAGCTGGATCAGTCGGCGGGATGAGGCGCACTCGCGCGGCTGCAGTGTACCTCTGCAGATATGCGGCAAACTCCTGTGGGTCAAACTGCTCATCGTTCGGCCAGACGTGTGTTGTCGCGCCATCCCACTCAGCAACATACCTCTGAGCCAACGCGTACCGAAGCCACCATGTCGAGGAGTGGCTAGTACCCTTCCTGTTGTACCTGCAGAAAATAATTGTGAGAGTTAGTCGAACCATGATGAACAGGCTTAAACTTAGCGACGCTCAGAACTTACTTGTGGACGTAGGCAGGGAGAGGTGCTATCGGTGGTGGAGGATCGACCAGCTGCCGAGAGCCGAACTGCCTCATGATCCTCTGCTGGGCCATTATCTCCACGGACACATCGAAGATGATCTTCGACTGTGTCATCCAGTACGCACAATCTCTATAACAGAGGTTAGAGATCCCGCCGGGGTACCTTTCATGCACGGCGGCGGCCATATAGGGCTGCCAGATCACCGCCCTATCATCGAGCACGTCGAACTGCTCGGTGAACGCAGGGTAGCTTCTCGACCTGGTCGCGAGCAAATCGTCTCTGCGAAGAGAAATAGTCAGTACTCGTGTAAAACTATAAATTACGAAGGAACTATGTTCGACAGTCTACATACCTCGCGACGTGTCCAAAGTATGCCGAAAGTAGGCATGTCGATGTGGTCCGGATCAGCCAACTCGTTTGCCCCGAAAGGGCGCTCAGCATCTATGTCTGGCCGACCAATCGGGAACCTCTCCCAGGACCACAGCTGCAAGAACAGTGGGCAGCCAAGAAGCCCAGACTTGGGAGAGACAAGTGTACAAGCATTGCACAAACCTCGGTATGTGGCTGCTAAAACCGCGGAACCCCAACTCCGCTGTATGATGTCGTCGGCGGTTTGTGCCTCTGCTATCTCCAGTGCAATGGGGATGAAGCGCCTGTTGATGGTGGTCTGATGGTTCTCTGTGAACATGACCTTCCCAAGCAGCCACAATATGTACGCCTCGAGACTCCTAGTGATTTGTGCCTCACTCATCGGCGGTGTGAACTGTGAAACCTACAACCATGAAAAAAAAGATGTTAGTTATAACAACGCAATAACCATAAATAAATTTGTTATAACAATGGTTACCTCGAAGTTCAGTAACCAGTCAGACTTTGGACCGTGGTCCTCACAGAGAAACTCAGTCTGGCCCGCACGAGTTCCCTCAAAACGTGCAGGCATTTCTTCATCCCAAAGCACTGGTTCTGCCAGCGGGCCTATGGGCTGACCCGCCAACGGTAGGCCCAGTAAGAAAGACACGTCCTGGAGAGTAGGGGCGAAAGTGGAACGTGTGTGTCTCGGGCAAACCTCATCTCCATCGCCCTCTGCTTAGCCCTCCAAGCCTTGCCATAAGATATGGTGTAAAAATGATGCTTCTTAACATTCTTCTGGATGGCGTTTACTCTCATGGCTTGCCCTTCCACTATTTCAGTGTACAACAGCCGAGCTATGAGATTAGACGACAGGTTGCAATGATCATTGAGGATACTTGCAAGCTCACAACTATGTGCCACAAAGTCGCTCACACGCCATGTTGTGTCATACTTAGGAACATACCCATGCACCCTTCCGGGATAATTGATGTCCACACATTCCATCGTCAGGTATTTTCCAGATGACACGGTTGTTCTCAGCTGCCTCTGACTCACCATTGCCCACTTCATTATTGCATCCTGCATATGTCGCTTCGACGGAAACATGGCCCCTACGGCGACATTGTTACAGTGATACTCCCGATTAGAATCAAGACCATCGTTGATTGTCATTACAGCATTTAAAAGTTATGATTCCATCTGCTCGGAATAGGCACCTCCTCCCCATCATCGGACTCATCGGAATCATCAGCATCACTTTCACCTTCTGTATCTTCCTCTTCCATCCAGTTCGGCTGTATCCATTTTCTTCGTCACCATCAACCTCACCGTCTTCTCCACCGTAACCATCACCACGGCCGCTATAAACATCTTCCGCATGGCTGCTCTGTTCAGGCTCGTAACCACCGCCACCGCCGGTGCTTCACCGCTCTCGGCCTGATTCGTAACCACCTCCTCCATCAGAACCGCCTTCAGGAGGCGCTACCTCCTTCTCCACCGGAAGAACTAATGCCACAGGGTTAGTTCCTCTCCTTTCAGACCCTTTTAACCAGCTCACCCACTTAGAGGTATCATCTACAGGCCTCAGATACCACAAAATGTTTGATATCGACTTAGTCCACAATGCATGCACACCCACTGTGTGCACTTCAGGATTAAGCCCGAAACATTATCTCAAGCAGTCCATCACCTGCTCACATGTCCATGTTCTAGGAGCAGTCATATTCATCTCTACAGATTTGAACTCACTCAGATCAACTCCCATTTCATTTGATCGGACACTACCCATACCATAGTAAATTACTATCTTCACTACATCTGTCATCTTTGCTCACCTAAAAAAAATTCCATCCGCGTCAACTACTAAAACCAGCCCACATAAATACACTAACACTAAAACCAGCCCACATTAACCTACACAGTTAACACTACTATGCAAAGATTAGGATTTACCCTTGTAGCGTGAGCAGCCTCTCCAACTGTAGCAGCACGAGCAGCACGAACAGCACGCGGCACCTCAGCGCCACCACGAACCAGCAGCAGCTCAGCCCCTTACACCACCACCAACCTCCACCACTTCATCACCATTGCTGCTAAACAACACCACCAATCCTCTCCAAAACCTAACCCATCTGTAGATCGAGCTTCCCTCAACTAATAGCAGCAAAATGTTGAAGTTTTATTGGCTAAATCACTAGGGATCTGCGAAATATGCTGAAGTTTTCGAGCTGTTCTTGTGCAGCCAGGGAAGAAAGCATGCAGGAAAGAGAGAAGGGAAGAAGAGAGGAGAGAGGAGGAAGAAGACAGAAGAATGAAGAAAAGGCTGGCCGGGGGAGCGTCTGCGCGTGGCCGGGCGAGGGCGTCTGCGCGTGGCCGGCCGGGTCGACCGACGCGACGCGTGCATGATGCATGCCACAGTCTGGCTGCTCCCGTCCGATCGGACTGCAGCAGTCCGACGGGGTGCTGTCCCCTCTGGTCGGCCACCGCAGGGCCTGCAATCGGCCTGCTGCCGGCCGATCGGCCTGCTGTAGTCCGACCGAGTCACACTTTTGGAAAATTTTGAAAACGCGTGATAGTCCTGGAATTAAATAAAAAATTCGTATTATTTAAAAAAAAATCGCCAGAATCATGCATGTTCAACTATAGATACTAAATATTGTTTGGATTTAGCTATTGGTTAATCTATGTCGCGTAAAGTATGACGCATACAATCATTACCTACTGAACTTCTGCTGTAGCAAACTTGGGTTGATTTTTATTAAGTATGTTCAGCACTGTTTGCTTAGTAGTGTAAAATTTTCAAAATTCCATGTATAAGCTGGAGCTCTCATTCACCTCCCCATTTGACTACTACTGAAAAAATAATAGAGCTTATTTCAAACATGGCATATTTGATGGGGTTTTAAACATGATTAATCCCAACGAGTTTGTGCTCTTGCATTTCTTCATTTTGTAGTTTTATTGCTCCAGGAATTAAGCTTCGGCTGTATCCAATAGCTTGGTTGGAGCTTCATCATCTTGGCTCGTTTCTTGACATCTTGTTTGGTGCTTATTAAACTGTACTTATGTTTGCATTCTCGTAGGCAGAAGAGCAGCCTGAAAAATATTGGAAGGCAGGGAGTCTGTCGATCGGGTAGGCACCAACACAAAGCTTACTGCTCCGCTGAGAGCTGTGGCAAAGCCGAGTAAGGGTATGCATAGGGAAGGAGGGAAAAGGGATGTACCTCGACGTAGCCCCCAAGGAGGAAAGCGGCGTCTGAAATGTCGCCAACGCCGGGCCGCCACCGCCGGCCAGGGATTTCTCCTGGACAGAGCCCCAGCCCCACCACCCCGAGAGGGCTCCCGATCTGGAGGAATCGAAGCCAAGGGGATGGGATCAGCGTGGTGTGGAGTCGTCGTCTTCAGATCTGGCGGGGGTCAACGGGGTGACCCCGCACAACAACCACTGTCCACCGTCCCCTCGCCGCCCGCACGACCAAGGACGGCGGTCAACATCATCGGCAAACGTCTACCACCGCCAGGACCAATGCCGCCCGCTCGGCCATCTAGGGCCACCGCCCTGGCTTCCGTGGTCCCTCACATGGTTGCGACGCGCAGCACCTCGCCTGTGGCCACCCAAGCGCTGGCGAGGCCGGGCGGAGGGTGAGAGAGAGGGGGCCACCGTGCTGCCAGATGCAGGGACCATCCCCCTCGCGCAGCAGCCTGCCTCCATTTCGCCACACCTGGGGACCCACGAGCAGATCCCCGCCGCCCCCATCACCAGCGATGCACGGCTTCGCCGGGAGCAGCCTCCGGGACGGCAAGGAGAGAGAGGGAGGCTAGGGGAGGTGGTGGCGGGGGTTAGGGTTATCGATCCCTCGGTTGCCTAAAGGAGGCGACGTGAGGGGGTACCTGTCCCAGGCTGTGCAATGTCCTTTCAATGAGCTCTGATCACTTGAAGTAACCTCCATTTTCTTCCTAGATGCATATGAGGTAATTCAACCACTGCCACTTCTTTCCGTATTTTTTTTCTTTAATCTCTTATCATTTGTTTTCCTATATGGCCACATCGTACCAGACAACTCCTCTATGGCAGGAAAGGTGGCATTGTGGAGCGGAGCATGCTGGGTAAGTGGTGGCTGACTATCAAGAGTCATGGCCAATCAATATCGAACAATGTGAGGAAGCACTTGAAAGCAGGGGCCTACATGAAACGTCTTTGGCCACCAGGGTGAGGGCGTGAGGCTGGTGGATAGCTAGGCGACAAGAACGTAGCAAGCTAGGAGGATTTTCGCTAAGCAGAATTTTCGTAAATAAACTCAATTAACTTTATCTCTATGATTCAACATTGATGCAGACCTTTAGAACTAAAGCTATAGCTAGATTTCAATTTTTTTTAAAATAGTTTAGCAGTCTGCCATTTTCCAACTAATTTTGTGGAGAGTAGCAAATGCATGGGCTGATATAAATTTCATTCTCCCTTTAACTATATACTTTATTTTAGGTACAATTAGTGTCATAGAATAAATTGTGGCTCCTCATGGAAGTTACTATTTCACTACAAGAAGTTGTTTTCTATTTCTCTTTATTTATTGATTTGTTTTGATTTTGTTCTCAATGCCATTAGTGGTTCAATTTGAAGCATGCTACTTCATGTGAGGGGACATGGGGATATTTTAGCATATAAACTTACTAGAGGCTTAAAATTTTCTGTTGTTGTATAACATAATTTGATATTTTTCGTCTCTTCTTGACCATTAAGCTCATTATTTTAGAATTTTGTTTCAGATATTTATCAACCTAATCTTGCAATCTTGGGAAGGGACATCCCGACAATGGCGAAATGTGCAAGGAGATAATATCTCATGTAGGATAGATTTGTCCGATCGACACCAGGCCAAATAAAGACACTCTAACTTCCCTTATGAAGCTCCTGGAACGTCTTTATCATCATCACCCTTAGAGCTGGGCACGAGATTTCCGCGCTATATTTTCATGGCTGCGGAGAAAGATGTACAAAATTGTGGTGCAGAAAATATCAGTTCGTTCATGGTTAGGAAAACCCATAAAAATGACAAGAATCTAGCCAAACAGTTGCATGCCACTAATGTTAGAATAAAAAGCCTACATTTTAATCGTAAGGGCCTGATAAAAACCCTATCTAGAAGCTGTGTTTCCTTCATAGAAGTCTCTACAAGTTGAAGACATTCAGGTTTGTCAATTTGGGCCTGATGATTTGTATAATGTTTTGAAATTTTCGCCGCCTAGGCAATTGGTTCCTATCGCAGGCTAAAATGGTTCGATGTGTCTCTTCATACGAGGATAAGGACACGAGTTATTCTTGGACCGGTGCATTTATATATACAAATGTGTTTTTATTGATCCATGACACAGTATTATAGTATTGTTATATTCATATTTGTTGCATGCATTTTATGTGATATTTGTGATAACAAAAGAAACTTAAAAGGCCGTGGCAACGCACGGGCATTCAACTAGTAAATAGAGTTTGCTAGTTACGGTTTGACAAGCTACACTTCAAGCCTTTGATCTACCCAAGTTTGCTAGTAAGAGCATCTCCAACAGACGTGCTAAAGCGGCCTGCGCTAAAATTAATTTACAACGCCAGATTTTCTGTTTTAGTGCACGCGGATGTTCAGCACTATTTCAGACGTTGGAAAATATAACGCTTCACCAGATGCGCAAAAACGAAGCGTGTGCGGTGGGGTTTTGGCCCTTGATCAAACAACAATATGCAACCATGAATAATTGTGAACACAAAAAAATTAAAATATGACTTGTTCAACATAACAACTCAAATCTAGAGCATAGTTCAAAAGCAAGGCATAGTTGAAGACCACCAAATGAGAAACAAAGTTCATGCAAAACACTAGTAAAAACAACAATCGTTCATCGTCACCATCATCTTTTGCACCTTCATCTTGTTCTTCATCTTCACTTGCAACTTCAGTTGTATGTGCATGACTAGAATGAATCTGCGCCCCACGTTGGACATATGTGAAATGAATGTCTCGCATCAACACTACATAAAAATGTTGTATCAATTGCTACACATCTACAAATATTCTACCAAAGGCTATTCATCTAGACATACGCTACCAAATGCTATTCATCTCAACATATCCTACCAATTGATATTCATACCTTAAGTCATATCGTCGCCTAGGTTGGGCGCGTACGGCGGCGCGCCCGATTCCGGTGTGAATGACTCCGGTGGCGGTGGTGGTGGAGGATGGGGAGGCTAGATTTTGGCCGCGGTGAAGAAGTCGAAGTTGGCCGCCGCTAATCCATTTCCCAAGTGGATTTCACTAGATTGGAAGAGATTTGTGGTGATTTCGATTTATATGAGATTGAACCGCCCTCAATTATGTTAAATAATTTCAATCTATCAAGCCGAATAAGGTCTTAAGTGATGAATCTGTACTTTCCATGTCCGCAACTTAAATTCAGCATGCATTATTATTCCATATGTATGTAGCGTTATTTGAAACATCCATCCTCTGAAGTGTTAAAAATAAGAACACTATTCTCATTTCACACACGCAATGATAATTTCATCGCATGGAGGCCAAGCATGCCCACGGAACAAAAAAAAAATCCCCTTTTTTGGTGACTGCACTATAAAATAACAAGTAATACACAAAGCATTACATCTTTATTATATCATCCAGATCTCACACATATCATAAAACCTTACTACTTGGTACAACCACCTGGACCTCCATAGTAAAACATTTCATTAAGAAAATAACTAACGTCATAACACTGCTTATGGGATACGTAAGCACGAAGGCCAACAGGCCATGGATCAATTCCGTAGCCTTTGCCACTGGAGTCGACGTATCGGACGTCTCGAACAGAAGCTGCTCTTTGTTTGGGCCAATGTCCATTGCCCATTGGGGGACTAGCACTATGAAGCGTAGATCGAGTGTAACCACCCCATTGTATGTTATTTGCATGGTCTTCTAAATTATTAAAAATACTCTTTGGCCAGTACCCAACAGCGCTAAGGTTATGGTTATCACGACCAAAGTGCAGCCACCAGTCACCGTCATCCTTATTCTGAAAAAAGGAACCAAACATATAACTAGTAAAGCAAATGAGCCTATGCTATGATCTATATGCATAAAAATGGACCACAATTCAACTCTTTAATTGTTCAAAGAAAACCTTCAGCTAACATATTTAAAGTGGTGAATCTTGGAGTGTGCACTAGTGCTTTAAGAATGTACCTTAAAAATCTTTATTGTGATCTTAAGATGTCCGTCAGTAGGATCTAGAATATCTCCTGGCGTGATAGGAGCATTATTTACCGGCACAAAACCAACGCATGAGATATCATAGCACCCAGTTGATTTATACCCATCTGCCTGTTAGACAATAAAAGATCATGAGGTGTATGATACATAAGGGTATATGACTAAGCAACACAAACAATTCAACCATGTACCGTCCATAGTGTAAAGAAATGTGTTCTGCTATCACCGTACTGGGAAGGGTTTACCTGCATTGAACATAAAAAACTGATAAATACCACAAAAGGCAGGCATCCATAAATTTTGGTCATGTCTAGAACACAATGGTCTAAAATAATCCCCGCTAAATTGAGAGGAAAACATAAATTCCAGGTAGACCATGTTCAAGATGCCCCATCATTTCTCTCAAAGCAAAGACTGCTTTCTCCCCATCTCCTCTCTCCTTCAAAAGATTCTTCGGCTAGGGCGGAGAGAGGTTTGCTGTATACAAAGCCCATGTGGTCATTTGCCTCTTAACCTCTGTGTTTGTCTGTTGATGAAGAAAAAGTTTTCTTGCCACTAGCAACGCGCTACATCTGGATCTTCTTAGTGCGGATCAATTCATGAGATGCTTCCTCTGCTAGTGGCGGTCGGGGTTGGAGTTTGTCAACCGCGAGATCGTTGTTTGATTGGCACTTCAGTGTACATTTGGGCTCCTTCATGCACATGTGGCGTCCTAGGCAAGGTGGCCAAACACGTTTGTAGTATTCCGCTTCATTGATGAGCACATGCTCACTAATTAAAGGTATGCCTAATGTTGTGGACTGTAAATGATTTACTAAGCGTGTTCTGATCCGCTGAGATCTATAGTGTAAACAAAGGGCCTTATGTTTAAAAGGTGAAGGTAAAACATGTTTCAGTTGTATGTCGAGAACTAACTTACCGTCCATCCGGCTATTGCAACATTGAGGCTACTGACGTCATCCCTATGCTGATTTACCACACATATTTGTGACTCAATTAATTGGCTGTTACTCAGATTCTCCAAACCATATACGTCAAATGTTGCCATGCCACCAATAAGGATAGATTCAGTGACAGTGTTTGACATGATGATAGCATACTGTGCGAAGAGAAAACATGCACATTAGTTACACACACGATTCTACCTATAAATAGTGAGTACACATATGCTAAATAATGAAAACTTCCTTATGAAGAGAGAAACATATATTATTCCAAAATCATGGTTTAGTTCATTTTGTTGTATGTATGATACAAAGTTCTTCACTCAAAGAATGCAAAATAGCTATTTTAGCAACCTGAATCCTCGCAAAACTTTTTTGAGTGCTTTGTGCAAACAACCTCCATGCATTTATAGGATGCAGCTAAAGTCACAAAAGAAAGATAGTGAATAGATGAACTCAATTGTTCAGTAAAGAAACATCAACCACATTAACAGCAGCTTTGACCTTGTTAGTAGAAAATATTATGGCGTCCATTAAATTCAACACAGGATTTTAAGAAATGTTTTTAGGGTAATTACCAGGTATAGTTGTTTGCATGTATATGTGATACATTAAATCTATCGTTGAAATGGGAAAAATCACTTACATGGTCAATTATACTTGCATCGTCTGCCTTTGTGAGTAGCCGGCTATTATTCGAGAAGGATTGCTGCCTCATTTGAATAATGTTCCTAGAATATGCATCGTTCAACCATGATATTGCCGTAGCTTGGTATGAATAGACAACCAACAATACAAGAAGTTGCAAAAGCCACATAGCTTTTGGCCTTCAAACTATAATCTTCCCTCTCTTGTCTAGTGAAGAAACTGTGTGACAATAAGTTAAAGGAAATATCTCTAAATGACCCAAAAACAATTGGTACTAAGGAACATATGTCTGTGCATATATATATATCGGCATGGTTTATTATCACAGAAGCATTTATAATATGCATGGATGGGCATGTGATGGATACTAATGAATTATCAAATAAATAAATATATACTCTATCTAAAAAAATCTATTGTGTATAAGTAAAGATATTTTCTTATTTATTATTGTACACATGCATATGTGCATGCTTCATTTATGTCTTATTGCAAAAAGGCACACTAAATGCAAAATCAATATTATATATGGTTAGATATTATCCAGTTACATGTTTAAGTGGAGAAAATATTAAACAAACACTTTACTATTACATCATATCCAACGCACAAGAATAAATATTCTTAGATATGCATATATAAACACATTTATGATGATTTTGTAACCCTCGGATATTGGTTTGGTACATTATGTGGCGACTACAAATTCGTGATGTTGATATCAAATATATCATGCGTTCTTGCTACCGTAAACATTAAATAAGAAGATATGTGCCACCACAACTCATTAATTGTGTGTTAATCACAATGTTGATAGAAAATAAATGAAAACAATTTGAGAAACAATACAAATATACAAGTTCCCTAAATATGTCTTCATGATTTAGCGTATACATTTATCATCAAAATATTGGTATAATATAATATTCCAAAGATTGCATACACATATATATACTCACTACTACAAAATAGTGGCCTCACACACCGCATCACTGATGACCCTTAAGTAATGAAAGATCGAGATGTCGCCTAGAGGGGGGGGTGAATAGGCAATTAAAAACTCTTGCGGATTTGTCTTGTAAGAATGCAGAATTAAACTATCGTTTAGTTTACAAGCACAAACCCTAAATATGCTAAGCTCAACTAAGTGTAACAATAGCAACTAGAGCTAAGCAAGATAGGCACAAGATATATGTAGCACAAGTGATAGCAATATATCTGTACTTCAAGCACGGTGGCTATCACAAGGAAAGAGAGCTCGGGTATAGAAATAACCGAGGCACGTGGAGACGAGGATGTATTCCCGTGTTCCCTTCCTTTGCAAGAAGGTACGTCACGTTTGGGGGAGTGGATGTCCCACGAAGGATTCCCCGCGCCACGAAGGCTCACCCTATTCTCCGAACCACACCCACGAAGGATAATGGCCATTTTCTTATGGTTAGCTTTTCCTCCGCTCCGGAGATGGCAAGCTCCACAACCACTTCACAAGCTCCACGAAGGAGAAGCCCGGGCCCCTTCACAATCTTCCATGAAGACATCACCGGGGCACCAACCAAGCCAACTAGGAGGTCTCCCTCCAAGAGTAACAAGCTCACGGTCTCTCACTCGAACTAATCATGGTGGAGAGCTCAACACTATGCAATGATGCAAAGCAAGAACACTAGAGGTGTTTAAGTCCTTCACACTCAAATCCCACCCAAACAACAAATGCTAGGATGAGATTGGAGAGGAAGAACAATGGGGAAAGTCAACAAAAGAATCCAAGATATAGATCCCATGAGTTCCCCTCACTTAGAGGAGAAATGGATTGGTGGAAGTGTAGATCTAGATCTCCTCTCTTAGATCCCTCAAGAATGAGCAAGAATCATGGGGGGAGACAAGAGAGAGAGCAAGTTCTTCAAATGCAACAATGGAGGAGAGAGAATGGGAAGAACTAACTTGCTCAAGGTGGAAGAAGGGCTATTTATAGCTAGGGAGCAAATAAAACCGTTGGGGGGAAAAGACAAGTCAAGACGCGCAGGAAAAACGACCCAGTCGGCGCATAGGCCGGCCGACCGGACCTGGAGCCGGCCAGGCCGGTCACCAGTCCGGCCGGACCGGGCCACAGGACGGTCGGGGCGGGAGCAGGCTGGAAGGGGGCGGAGCGGCCCAGCCGGTGGCCCAGTCAGCTGACCGGGGCTGAGGCCGAACATGCCGGTCTGGGATCCGGCCCAGCCGGACCTGCAACCGGCGGAGCGGAGCGGCGCGCCGCACAGCGCAACGGATAGGCCAGGCGAGGTGGGCCGCGCGGGGGAGGCGGAGACGGCCCAGCCCGGCCAGGAGGCCGGTCGGCCGGGAGGGGCGCCGAGCGGGCTGGCGGGCGCCGGGTGCTGGGCTGGCCCAGACCGGAACCGCCAAAGTAAGCGGCCCGGCTGGCACCAGCACCAGATCCGGTCCGGACCGGGTGGGCCGGTCAGGCCGGTCGGCCGGCCGGCCACTACCTCCCCTTTTTTTTCTTTTTTTTCTTTTCTCCCTTTTCCTTTTTCTTTAATAACTAATGCTCCCGAACTCCGATTCGAATGAAACCAATTTTGTTTGGAAGATAACAACAAATGCTATCCAATAGAAAGTGAAAACTCAAGAATCCGTAGGAGGGGATTTTATCATGAATATAAAAGGTAGAACCTTATATCATGAATAACCGGTAAAATCACCCAACCTCGAAAACGCAATAGAAGATGCATGCGAACTCCGTTTTCGATGAACTTGGGCTTGTTGTAAAGCTAGAAACAAGCTCAAAAACCTTACACCGATAAACACCAAGAATCAATAGGAATATGCAAAGTATGCAAAGGATTGAGCTCCCTAAGACGATGTGATCAAGTTACCCAACCGAAAGCCCCTCTTGATAGTGCGGCTATCTATCCTATAATCGGTCTCCCAACAACCACCTTGAGACCGGTAAAAGTAAAACCTATCAAGGTCATACCTTTGCCTTGCGCATCCCGCTTGATCTTGATGATAACACTTCAATCTCTACACAAGCCGGAATGCCTCACTTGATCAATGTTGCTTCGTGAAGACTCACAAATACTCCCCCATACACTATGATGGGAAAGCTCCATTGATGCACATCTTCACATGTCCATTATCACCAAATGGACGGCAAGCTTCAAACATGTGATCCACTCAAGATGCTCATCTTGAACTTGCCCAACTCAACCTTGTATCTTCTCATACTCACATAAGATAGAGCATGGCTAATATTGAGTTCCACATAAGAACTCCATCTTCATTTCTTCTTCTTGATCATATCACATATATATCTTCAAATCGATGATCTTGATGCCAATACACAAGGTGTATCTTTATCTTCATGGCATCCATACTTGAATCCAACACATGGAATACAAGTAGTACCTATGGAATATTCCTTCATATAAACTCAATGAAAACATTAGTCCATAGGGGTTGTCATTAATTACCAAAACCACACATAGGGGCAATGTGCCCTTACAAGTAATGTTCAACACCATGATGTGCGCACTAAGAGCGGGCTAATAATGATTACCGGGAGTTCCATTGATGTGGTCCCACACTAGTGAAATGATGAAAGTGCTCCTAGACTCCTATTGGGTTTTGAATGATCGATGTCAATCTAGTTATACTAATACTTTTATCTAGTATACACAGAACCTAGTCCCGGAGGTAAGACAACCCCTCAAAAAGAAAGTGGAAGACCACGTTGATTAAAGACTCAAGACGTAGAGGAAGGCTTGATGCAAGGAACAATACTGACACTCTTGATGACTAAACGTTGAACAATGTTGAAGTTTGTACCAGTTACCTACCTGAGATTACCTTTGGGTATCACCAAACCTTCCCTTGAGTATTTCCTTCCAATGGTTCATGGACAACTATGTGGAATTTCTGATTTTCTAAACTATGGAGGAAAGTTGGAAATTAATGGTCAAATCTGTGCTATCATCTCTACCCATGTTTTACATTTGCTGCCTTGGCATTCCAGTGACTATCAAGGATCAAGTAATTAAATATATGAGACATTGCTTATGGAGGAAAACGAATAATGATATACAAGCGCATGGGAAGGCTCTAGTGGCACGGAATAAAATCTGTAGACCAAAAGATCAAGGAGGATTAGGAGTGATGAATCTGGAAACTCAAAACAAAGATCTTCTGCTAAAAAACCTGCACAAATTTCATAATGATACGGACATTCCGTGGGTCAAGCTTATCAGAGGAACCTATTATAATTCTGGAAGGATACCTAATACAATGGAGGGATCTTTCTAGTGGAAGTCTCATCTAAAATTATTGGATACATATAAATCCATGGCCAAGTGTAACCTGGGAAGTGGGAAGACAATATTGTTCTAGACTGACATTTGGGAGGACTCTTGTCTGCTTCATCAATTACCACACTTAGTCTCTTTTGCAAAGAAAACAGACCTCTCAGTATGTGATGTCATCTCTCAAGAATTTTTTGAAGATTTGTTCCACCTCCCTCTATCTCAGCAGGCCTTCCAAGAATTTGAACAAATTTGAACGAATTTGCTACAATGCTCTGAACACTATACAAAGAGGAAACAAGGACTCATGGAGCTCATGGAGGTACATTTGGAGTAATAGACAATTTTCAACAAAAAGGGCATACAATGTTATGATAGGGGTGAGGCATACACCTAAAATTTTCTCTTGGATTTGCAAATCATCATGTCAAGCAAAACACAAATTCTTCTTCTGGCAGCTACTTTTGGATAGACTAAATACAAGAAACCTCCTAGCAAGAAAAAAAATTCACCTTGCCATTCTATTCTTGCGCAACTCTCCAATGTAATGAGGAAGAAACATTGGTGCATCTATTTTGAACATGCCCATTTGCAGAGTTGTGCTGGGATTTTGTTTGCCCACAAAGAACTCGTTTACTATCAGTTATGGATGCTTTTTATGATATAAAGACAAAAATGAATGTCCCTTTCGCCATGGAAATTATCATCTCAGCAGCTTGGGGGATCTGCATAGTGAGAAACAGAAAAAATTTCAAGAAACAAAGACCAAGCTTCCAGAGTTGGAAGGCAATTTACAAAAATGAGCTCAGAATGATCCAGTTCAGAATGAAGAAGAAATATACATAATCTTTCAGAGAATGGTTACAATCAAATGTGTGGTTTTCCTTAGTTTTCTCCTAGTTTTGTTATCTTTTGCTTTGTATACCTTTGGTATATAGAATACACTTGTATTGTATCGTATCGATATTTATATAATAAAAAAATGCAGTAGGATTTTCCACCGTTAAACCCTCAAAAAAAGTTTGTACCGGTTAAGAGTAAAAGGCCCCTACGCTTCTTTGAAGACATGAGTGTTCCTGGCGTGCTTCAAGACTCAAAGCCAAACAAGATTGAAAATTGTAGTATCTTCATAGTTTTGATTCATCTCATGACAACTGTACTATGAAGGGTGGGTATGATCTTCAAGGCCGAACACGGAATTTGTTCTGTGCTCAAATCAGAGTCAACATATTTTCCACAACATACATGTCCTTTGGAAATATCTTGAGGTATTAATTAACTTTCACATCTTGAGACCCGAACTTGAACACAAGTAGTCGAAGGAGAGGCCTCGGCCTAGAAACCTATGTCAATAGGGAGTTTAGTTCCTCATGTAATGATAAGTTGATGCCTCGGAGTTAGGGCTTCATGGACATTACTGAACGCCTCGGTGACTGATGCATTGATACGTTAGAAATTTATATATCTATGAACTTGGAAGTTAATTATGTTATTATCCGTCATATTTGCATCATATTAGGAGTTACTACAAAAGTTTTTAATGACCAGGATTTTCCATGATAGATAATTATTTTCGTATTTAACTCTAGATGGAAGAAAAACATCCTATTAGTATTTTTGACTTTCAAGGAGCTAAGGGACGCGGAAAAGAGCAAGGTAAAAAATGTTGATTCAATTTTTTTGGACGAACCCAACAAGCCAAATAAGGACCTCACAATCCCATCAGGCCATCTAGGGGGGCCATAGCGCATTCACACTCCCTAGATTCTCCACACATGTGTTTCGGGGCCTTGAGCCTCAGATGTTGTCCATTCCCCTGCCATCATTTTTGTTTTGACCTAAAAACCCATAAATATAACCTCACGGAATTTAGTTCGAGACACATGAAGGCAGGGACACGAAACAAAGAAATAGAGAGGTTGCAATCCACTATTGGAAAAGAAATGGTGGGGGGCGAGTTGGGCCACACGGTGAAAAAAATCTCCTTATACGACACTTCCAAGATCCAGCCGAGGTAAAAGACCACGAGGATTACCACTAGAGATCTCAATGAAGCGCATTGGGACAGTGCAGACCACAATCTATGCACTACCACAAACACGTCGTCGAAGTGCTGAACGTACAACACCTATGCTGGTATCCACACGTGCAAGGAGGAGCACCAGTGCTAGCCTACTACGTCTGGTATGGCGACTGGACTGGAGTGGAGGCGCTAGGGTTCCCAATAATTTGGAGTGGTATAATCATGCCCTTTGGGCAGCCGCCACCCCACTATATACATGGGAGTAAGTGTGGGCTTCACAACACACTTGTGGCCCACTTATTGAAACCCTAACCCGGTCATCGCGAGTCCAACTCGCTGACCCGGTCCGTCTCTAGCTTAGGTACAACCTAGCTAACTCACTTCGTAGTCGGATCCCATCCGAATAGCTTTTTGCTCTTAAGTGTATGACCTCGCGAGCTAACGACAACTTTGACATAGTTGGAGTCCGACTCGCAATGGATCAGTCAGCAGCGGATCCTAGAGAACATGCCGACTCTAAAGTACCATCGAGTTGATCATGACGACAAACCTATCCAGTGTGACTTCCGTCCACGTCCTTTTGTCTCACAATATATATTTTCAAGCTATAGGTGAGTTGATGTCATGCCTTTAAATGGTCATATCTCTTCTCCATATGTGATATGTAATTCATCTAATTAACTCTTAGTTGGCTGCGTCGGGTAACACTTAACCAAGTCGCGCAAGAGGGTCTAGAGAATATCTCTCCATCTAGAGGTACAATATACCATCTTGGTTATCCACATCACGCAGCTTGATTCTTAGCTGGCTCAAACTCATTGCTTTATGGTTGCCCCAATTGGCGAAACTTAAGTGAGCCGATCCACAACTCATATCGTGTGATCATCTCAGGTCTAAGAGTTCCATTAATTAAGACATACAAATCACGACTTTCTCGTTGCATCTCAATATGGGTTAGTCCGACTTGCTAAACACTTTAGTCGAGTCCATGTAAGTCGGATTAGCATCACCATATCCATGACAAGTGGAACCGAGTCATGTTCCGACTTGCACATTAGTCTAAGTCGTGTGTCCAACACAATCTTGAAGACTAAGGCCAATGTAGTATGAACAACATGAATACATAGATACACAACCGAATCACATACTCAACGATATATATCAAATGTTCATTGAAAGACAACTTAATAACTTTATCAATAATCATGAATTACATCATAAATGATTGCCTCTAGGGAATATTCCCAACAAACTGTTGCTAGGATCACCTCCAGCTAGCCGCCTCTCCTCCATCACCATCGCCTCCTTGTTTCTCTCGATCATCCACCCCATTGTAGATGCCATATGGATGGTGGATCTTTGTTTATGAAATGATGAACTTGCTGATTTGCTATGAGATATTTATAGATACATGTTATGCTTATGTTCTACTTGCATATATGATAGAACTACACTAGTTGAAGTACATGTGGGTTCGCGGGAGATTATAGAAAGCGCGACCTAATTATTTGGATACTTGTTATATGGGGTTATTGGGTCCTAAATTTTTTTTAGAAACCGCAGACCTAGGGATAAAAAAGAGAACAAAGTACTTCTGCTCGTGACAGGAGGTGAACATCTAATGTGATCTACAAATTGATTACCAAAATTCCGACCATGATATTATCTGAAGTAACTGCTGGAGTTATTCTCCCCGAACACAAATTGCATTTGTGGCAAGGCGCCAAATTGAGGAGGGAGTGGTGGTGGTGCATGAAGTGGTCCATGGGATGTCCAGCTTTAAGGCAAAGGGCATTGTTCTGAATCTTGACTTTGAAAAGGCTTTAAAACAAGGTATATTGACATTTTCTTAGAGATCTTTTGATGGAGAAAGGTTTCTCAAACACTTGGATTAACCGACTTAATTTGTGTATGAAAACATGTAGGATGCGCATTAACATTAATGGTAAGAACACTAAAAAAATTCTAGAGTATTCAGAGGGTACCATCAAGGTGACCCTCTTTATACTCTCCTATTTCACATCGTAGCGGAAGCATTGGGAGTCATGATTACAACAGGGAAAAATCATGGTCATCTCCATGGCTTGGTTTTTCATTTGATCAGTGGTGGCATACAAACCTACAATATGTTAATGATACCACTTTGCACGTCAAGTTCACCGACGAATCATCGATCACAAGAATGAAGTTTATGGTATATTGCTATGAGGATATGGCAGGATTGAAAATAAACTTTTAGAGGAGTGATTTTTTTATTCTAGGGTCCACCAAGATGAACAACAAGAAGTACTGGCAAACTTGTTAGTTGCAACGTTAGTTTGTTTGCAATGAATTCTTGGGAACTCTAGTTTCTAACATGAAGATGGTGGCATCCAACTTTGAGTTTTGGCGACCAAAGTGAAAAAGGAGTGGGGAACTGGTGGCCTTTTCGGTAGGAGGGAGGAAAATGTTAATCGATTTCTGCGTTAGTAATATTCCCACATATGTCATGGGTTTCTACTTGCTTTTTGAAGGGACACATTATAATTTTCAGATGGTCATGCTAATTTCTACTGGGATGGGACCGGTTGCAAGAACAGATACCACATGATTAAGTGTCAAAGTATGAGTGGATTGAAGGAGTTTCGGGTTTGGGTTTTATTGAAAGTAGGTCGGAAGATATGTTTTTGCTTGCTAGATGGTTGTCAAGATGAAAAGAGGAGATCAGGGTTTTAGCATTCAAATCTTGCAGGTCATCTATTTAAATGATGTAGGATTCTTTAAATCTGATACGACGACATGTGCCTCTTGGAAGAGAGAGAGTAGGTGTAGGTGGGTGTAACATAGTAAGGAGAGAGAGAGTAGGGTTTAGATTCCTTGGTTTGAGTGTTGAGATACCGCTTTGTTTGCAAAGTTAGCTTAACTTCTTGTAATTGTTCTGCTCTATTGTCTCTTCTACAAAAAAAAAATGGTATGTCATTGACGTAATGTGGAAAAAAATTAGTAAAACGGAAGACAATGGGGTTTATGATGAAATTATGGGAAGTGTCATGCAGTAGGGCAAAAGAATCATGAGAACCAATACCACGCTTGCAAAGAGTTTTATATGCCTTTGCTCACTAGGTCAGTCTGCCATGTGGGCTATTTCTCTTTCATTTCCGAGAAAGATTCAATTTTCATATATTGATGACTATATAGAAAATGAAAATTTTAAGCAAAGTAACATGATATTCATAGCAGAAAAATGCACCCCTGATTTACGAGAAATCTTCCATCATTGACAAGTAATGCATCATCCATAGAAATTGCTAGACTAGTTCTAGAAAAATACTTGGTTGATTTCAGCGATATTCAACCAATAACAGTGACACGTTTCTAGCATATATAGTGGGAGGGAGTAAAACAAACAGTTCAGATTTAGTTAGGTGTGCGTCTCTTAAGGACTGGAAAATCTAAATATTATACCTACATGAAGGTATCTTGTACGTGTGCATATTATCATCACATGCAAATGAGAAAATCTTTGGTGGAAATGGTAATACTACAACATAAAGGATACCTACCTTGGTATCCCTTTTAGGCCACAAATCTAATAAAAATACCAAGAGGAAAGAGTAACTCAGGGACAATTTGAATATGTGCTCGCACCAGAAAACATAAGAGAAGATACAAACATATATCACTAGATGAAGATCACGTGTGTACATACTAGTATTACATGAAAAACAACAACCTGGAAATGATACAATGCACGTGCATATGCACATACATACTACACAAAACACTAGTACCTATTTGATAAAGCAAAGTACATCATAATCGAAATTAAGTGGACGAACTACTCAGCAATTGAGCCATCAAGGAAAGGATAGTCTGTGTAGCCAACAACGGGATCTTGCGTGTAGAAGGTAGTGCGGTCGTACTCGTTCAAAGGGGCACCTAGCTCGAATCTTTTTGGCAAATCCGGATTAGCTAGAAAGAGCCTCCCATAAGCGACAAGGTCAGCATATTCATCAGCGATCACCTTGTTGCCTTCCTCCCGATCATACCCACCGGCGGCAATGAAAGTGCCGTTGAATGCTTTCCTGAAAGGTAGTAGCCCGTGAGGTATCTTCCTCCGACCATCCACAATAGCCATCCGAGGTTCAACCATGTGGCAGTAGAGAAACCCTTGGTGCTTGTTCAGCTGTTCCACCATGTATGCGCCAAGGGCATGCGGGTTGGAGTCGTAGCAATCCATGTAATCCACAAATGGAGACAACCTTATGCCTACACGATCCGCCCCGATCTCACCAACAATAGCGTCAATCACCTCCACAGCAAAGCGGCATCGGTTCTCAAGGCTGCCACCATACTCATCGGTGCGGTCATTGGAGCTATCTTTCATGAACTGCTCTAAGAGGTAGCCATGTGCGCCGTGGATCTCCACGCCATCGAAGCCTGCCTCGATGGCGTTCCGAGCGGCGCGCCTAAAGTCATCGATGATCGCGGGAATTTCTTCTATCTGAAGCCGGCGGGGCTTGGAGTATGCTATGCCGGCCTCGGCGTCGGGCGTTATCTGCTTGTCAGTGCTGGAGATTGGCGCCTTCCCGTCCGGCTGGTAATCTGTTTTGTCAGTAGATCAACATAAACCAGGATTAGTATGGCGAATTAACCATAGAATCAGATAAAATCTTGAGGGTGTATGTAGTTCAGCAACGACATGGATTTGCAACTTACCGTTTGTGGATACTCTTCCGACATGCCAGATCTGGCAGAAGAAGAGCGCACCCTTGCGGTGGACGGCGTCGACGATGGGCTTCCAGGCTTCCACCTGCTCCTGCGTCCAGATACCGGGGGTCTCAGGGTACCCCTTCGCGGTGACGGAGACGTCCGTGGCCTCGGAGATGAGGAGGCCGCCTTTGGTCGCCCGCTGCGAGTAGTAGAGCGCCGCGTGCGGCTGCGGCACGCTGCCGTAGGAGCGGCAGCGCGTGAGCGGCGCCAACACCACCCGGTGGGAGAGGTCGAAGCGCCCTAGCTTGTGCGCCGTCAGCAGCGGGATCGCCTCCTTGGCCACCATTTTCTCTCGGCTGATTTGCAGGGGAATGGCTAAAGGTTGCTTTGGTTCTTGCTTCTGAGCTCTGTATCTGTTCTGTGTGTCTGTGCTTCAATCGGGCCGAGGGCCTGTCTGAATTTATAGGTGTTGGTGGCGTGGACCTCTCCGGTGTGGCATGACGCGCCCGCCGTGCGTCTTTTCCTGCTGGTACCGCAGATTGTCCTCTTCCATTTCCACCATCTCGTCACCCTCTCCGTCATCCTCTGTGTGAGCCCGGCGACGAAAGCCAGATTCATTGTACTTGGTCATGTATAACGCGTGTTCACTTTGAGCACCAATCGAGCGTGTGGTGTGGTTCTTGTCAAGGTACCAGCGGTTTGTGATCGATTGTGATTCACTGATTCGTCAGCACTCAGCAGGTATCTTTCAGCACTCAAAAGATTCTTCCTGGCAAAAAGAGGTAAACCACTCTTTAAAACCTAACTGTCGGTGGCACCAGGAGGCTATGGGTAGAGGACACAGGAAGGATCCTCATGTATAATCCGTTGGTGCTGGAAGTAAACCTGCTTACACCGTCCCAACGTCACCGCAAACGTTAGCCTTATTGCAACTTGTCACTTTTTAAACATAAGGCCATAGGCCCGGCTTTATATATAAAGCCACACGGCAACCACAAGGTTCGAATAGCTTACAAACAGGTTCCTGAACTCAACACACCCCAATACTCAAGTCCACCTAACATCAGATCACAGGATACAAGAAGCCACCACCCACACAACAACACGGCACTCTGATAGACATGTAGCTTCATCCGGCTTGAGCACGCGTCATCGACTGCAGCCTCCTAACCCCTTCCATCACCACGTCCAAAGTCGCATGGTCCCTCGGTCTGACCAGAACCCTCCAGCGCTGCATATATGAATGTATGTGAAAGAAGATATCAGCGGGGTTATTGATAAGCTTTCCTTCCATAGCTAGTTTGTTCCTAACATTCCAAAGCGCCCAAGATTAGGCCGCGAAGGTGAACCAAGCTAGCCTACGTAAGGACCCCGAGAGGCTCTGGACTAAGGCAATGAATTGCCCAGCCCCTGCTGGGTTCCAGTCACACTGCAGGAGCTCCCTAGCGCCTGCCCACGCCAGTTTGGCAAGATGGCATGAGAAAAAAATATGGTTGCAGTCCTCCTCTTCCCCACAGAAGGCGCAAGCCCCATTCGTCGGGCCATTCCTCTTCGCAACCTGCACTCCAGAAGGGAGCCGGCTCCTGATGAGTTGCCACAGGAAAACCCTAATCCTGGGCGGAACCCTCGTCTTCCAGACGTCTTTAAAGTGCGTCACAACCGCCCCTTGCGAGAGGCACCCGTATATGGACCTTGTGGAGAAGCTCCCGGATGGCTCGAGGGCCCAAGACACCTCATCCACCCCTTCCGAAAAAGGGTGGAGATCAAAGATCCTACAGAGGTTCTCCCATTCCACAACCTCCGCAGTGCCAAAGGTTCTCCGAAACCTGATGTGCCACCCATTGGCATCCCGCACTCCCGCAACTGTGGCAAAGTGGTTGTCACAGCATTGAAATAGGCGGGGAAACAGCAATCTCAGGGGACCCTTCCCCGTCCACCAGTCGAGCCAAAAGTACGTGCGTCTCCCATCCGCAACCTTGTGCCTCGCTCCCAGCTTAAAGTACCATTTGATCTTCTGTATGGCATTCCAAAACTGGGAACCCTTCGTAGGCACAAGCGGGGAGAAGATATCATTCTCCCCCAGGTACTTGGCTCAGATCAGGTCCGCCCAGAGACCCTCCGCTCCCTGGTATAACTTCCAGATCCACTTCAACATCAACGCAATGTTCATCAATTTCGTGTTGAGGATTCCCAACCCTCCAAGCTCTTTGGGCTTGCACACCGTCGCCCGATCGACCATATGGTACTTCCTCTTATTCCCGGCTCCTTCCCAAAAGAAGCGGGCTCTGGACTTATTCATTTCCCCGTGTGTCGCTTCATGGAGAAGATAGATCCCCATCGCGAACATCGGAAGGCTCGACAGACAAGAGTTGGTCAGCTCAAGCCTCCCTGCAGATGCCAGAAAAAGTCCCTGCCATGGGTCCACCCGATGTCCCACTTTCTCCGTGAGAAAATACCAGTCTGCGACAGATAAGGTCTTGTCCGAGACCGGAAGGCCCAGATAGGACATGGGCAGCTTCCCAAGGTTGCAATTAAGCAAGTCAGCGATCCTGCGCCTCTCCGCATCATCAACCCCTGTGACAATCGCCTCACTCTTCGAAAAATTGATCTTGAGACCCGACATGTTCTCGAAGCATAGCAAGAGGAGCTTCAGGTTCGCAATCCCAATGTCAGAGGGCTCAATCATGATCATCGTGTCGTCTGCGTATTGTAGGTGAGTGATTCCCCCTGGAATCAGGTGTGGCACAACCCCCTGTATGTGTCCACCATCTTTGGCTCTGGTCAGGATAGCTGCCAAGGCATCCACCATGAAGTCAAAGAGAATGGGAGATAGGGGGTCCCCCTGCCGCACCCCTCGAGCATTACGGAAATATTGTCCCACCTCACCATTAATGTTGATCGCCGTGTGTCCGCCCGAGACAAGTTGCATCAACCTGTGTACCACCCCTGCTGAGAAACCCTTCCTCACTAGGACTTCACGAAGGAACTCCCAGTTCACACGATCATATGCTTTCTCAAAATCCAGTTTAAGCAGCAGACCCTTGAGCTTCTTAATGCGCAGCTCATGGGCAATCTCGTGAAGTGCTAGCACCCCCTCGTGCAAGCAACGGCCTCTAATGAAGGCCGTCTGACTCCTATCTATCGTCCTGTGAGCAATCGGGGACAATCTAGTCGCATACGCTTTTGCTATGAATTTAAAAATCACATTGATGAGCGCAATAGGTCTGTAATGTCTAATCTCTTCCGCCCCTCTAATCTTTGGAATTAAGGAGATGATACCGTAGTTAAGGCGCGCTATGTCTACTCTCCCTAGAGCAAACTCGTTCAAGATGTTGAGGATGGGTCCTTTAAGGCTCTCCCAGAACCTTTTAAAGAACACCACCGGTAACCCGTCCGGACCCGGAGCCGAGTCCGGTTTCATCTCAGCAAGCACTGCATCCAGCTCCTCAGGCGTAAAAGTAAGCAGCAGTTCCTCATTCTCCCCATGAGACACCTGTTCCTCCGCCGGCCACAGGTCCGAGCCTAAGGAGAAAACTTTCTCCTCCCCCACCGACCCCATGAGCCCCTGGTAGAAGCCGTAAATGTGATCTACCAGGTCCTGTTGTACGGAAATTTCCCCGTTCTCCGTAATCAGGCGGGGAATCATGAATTTTCGGCGTCTGCCATTCGCGAATGCATGAAAATAGGCCGTGCACGCGTCCCCTTTAAGCGTCCACTGCACGCGACTCCTCTGTTTCCAGTACTCCTCCTCAAGACTGTCCGACGCAATGATTTGATCTTCCAGGCTGTATCGGATAGCCCATCCCTCCTCGTCCAGCCCGTCGGCGTCCGCCTTCGCATCCAAATCCTGGATCCGTTTGACCAGGTCCTCGCGGAACACTCGACGCTCTCTCCCTAGATTGGCACCCCATCCCTTGAGGAATTGCCTGAGCCCTCGGGTAATATGCTGCCAGAGGTCAATACTTGACCTCTGAGTTCCAGCTGCCAACACGGCAGACCCAATCTTGCCACGTACCAGCTCCCCAAAGCCCGGTACCCCGAACCACCACGTCTGAAAGAAGAACCGTGGGGAACGCACCAGACCCTTCTCCCCATTGTCCAAGATCAAAGGGCAGTGGTCAGAACCAATCCTCGTGACTGCCGTAAGAGAGGCCAGGGGGAAGATCGCCTCCCAGGCAGGCGAGACAAACACTCTGTCCAGCACCGACCGGATCGGTGCGGCCTGGTTGTTAGTCCACGTAAAGCGGGCCCCCGCCCGACAAATCTCCCTCAGGGCTAGGCTAGCTAGAACGTCATTAAACCGGCGCACCCGTGGCCAGTTGACCGCCCCATTGCTCTTATCCTCCGCCCTACGGACTAGGTTGAAGTCCCCTGCTACTACAATTGGTAGCAAGCAGTTGGCCACCTCCGTCTCGAGTTCGCCCAAGAACTCAGACGTCCTCGAATGATCTGCCAGGCCGTACACTAACATGAATCGCCACTTAAGGTTGTTGTTTCGCTGTAAAATGTCAGCGCTGATAAAGAAGGAACCCTTCCTCCAGAATCCAACCTCAAAGAATTCATCCCTGAATCCAAGAAGAAGCCCCCCCGAGTGCCCCGTAGCCGGCACCCAGTTCCAGTTGAATTGACCCCCGTGTTCCAGCCAACGTAGTTCCTGTGCCGAAAAATCCTGTTTGATAGTCTCCTGCAGACCGATTATGTCCACCTGATCCGTCTTGAAAATGTTCTTCAGCTGGGTCCGCCTCCTCGGTGCCCCCCAGCCTCGGATGTTTTGGATAAGGAACCTCATGATACTCCCCGACGCTTACTCATGCCTTTCCTGACCGTGAGCGAGGACTTCTTCCTCCTACGCTTGGGAGCGTGAGTGGTGCCGCCCTTCGCCCCACCCAAATTCTGCTCCCCCGCCGACAACGGGTGCCTCCCCCGCACCCGGTCACCCACCTCCTCACCAGAGGCCTCAGACCCCGCATCTCTCTCCCCGAGAGATCTCCCCGTCTCCGGGTTAGGGTCCGTAACAGCGAGGGCACCCTGCCGCTCGAGCACATCGGCCGGGAGGTTCTCCTCTGCCCTCTTGCGGGCCTCCTCCTCCAGCCGCAGCCGTCGTGCCGCGGCCGCAAGAGCCGCTTGGACCTTTTCTTTGGCCCGCACAATGGAAAGCGCCTCCCCCGGGCTACCCACACTCGGCGAAAACACGATACAACTATCCTTGATAACGGAAGAGAGGTGAGAGTCGGGAAGGATGTCCAAGATGGCGAAGTCCGTACCTTTGTCGACGTCCTTGTTGTTGTTGATGACCGTCTCCAGGTTCTTGTCCGCCGCGAGCTGTTGCGCCTTCTCCATCATCGTCGAGGCCACCGCCCCCTTCCCGTGCCTTGAGCTCTTGCGGACCGCCGCGGCCGGCTTGGTCGCCGTCCTCCTCGCGTAGGGGATAGCCGCTAACCGTGGACCACGTGCCACCGGCATCACCGCACGCGTCTCCCGGAGGAGGTCCTTGACCACCTCTTGCCCCACACCGCCTCCATCGACCGCCTCTGTCGCTCCCAGAATCGCCAACTCCTCCTCCGTGCTACCAGGGCACGCCTCACGCCTTGCCACCTTCGCCGGTGGAGCCATCGGCTCCGGGCTGTCCACGCACCAAGAAGTGGGGTCCGTCACCGTGGAGAGCGAAGAGCCCTCCAAGCCCGCCCAGCCGGTCTCCACTCCCACCAGCTCCACCTGCGACACCTCCGGTCCGCCAGCCGTTAGAGCAGGGAAGGAGAGCTGGGTCGCTGCGCCTTTCAGGTTTGACCCGTATTGGTCCAACACCAAACCAGCTGTCACCGTCCCCTTCCCAAGCGGGGGTGCGGACTGAGAACCCTGACCCGACACAACCTCCCCCTTGTGGCTCTTGCCGGTGGCCGCCGCCGCTGTAGCCTTTCCTTTCTCCGACTCCCCCTCCTTCGCCTTGTCGCCGTTCTTGTTCTTCCTGCGCCGATGCCTGTTCCACTCGCTGTCCGTGGAGAATCCGTCGGACTCATCATCGTCCTCATCCTGGCGTGCCAGCGGCTTGGGCGGCCCCGCTGAGCCGCCCACTCCCCCACGCGGTGGAGACTCAGCCTGAACCCCCACCGTGTAACCTTCCCCATTGACGAACACCTGGATCGATCCCTTGATCCTCTCCGGGAACCGGCAGTGGAAGCGCATGCGAATCGGTTCCGTGTCCTTTTTCTTCAGCGACAGCTCGTCGACCTCAAAGGGCCTTCCCACCATCACAAACGCTGCCATGAGCCTCTCCTTCGTCATCAAATCCTCCGGGACTCCGGTCAAACGAACCCAAGTCGACGGGAGTAGCACGCTCGGTTTTGGAGCCAGAAAGGCCTCACGGATAGCAGTATCCGTCTTGCTCAGCAGGAGGTAAAGCTTGCCACTACCCGTGCTCAACCTAAGCGTCTCACGGGAGGGGAAGACCACGGAGAACTCCACCTCCGAGAGCTTGCGTACTTGCCAATCCCAAAGCTCATCCACGAGGTGCTTGAGCTCACCGGAAAGCATCTCCTCCGACAGCGGCTTCCCCTTGAAGCTAATGATCGCCGCGAACACCTCCCCCGGTGCCTGGCTGCCCCTTAGTGGCTCCACATCGATGTTGTAGAACCCTCCCCCAGAAATCGCGTGTCCCATAGACTGAAGCCTCAGCGTCTTCCCTCTCGACAGACGGTTCGCCGAGGTGTGACCCTCGGCGCTGCAAATCACACACAGAGGCTCGAAAGTGCACTCCGATTGGAAATGTCCCTCGCGACCGCACTTGAAGCATTCCCCACCGACCAGCATCCCTCCCTTGGAAGCACTGGCTTTGTTCTTCCCCTTCACCACGGGCTGCTGCGCACCCCCGGCTGCACCCTGCACCTTCTTGAAAGGCCTCGCCTTGTTGTTGTTGTATTGGCGAGGCGCCCCTGCGCCACCGTGGTCGCCCTGACCCGCAGTCGCCACACGGTCTCCCGGCCCCCTGCCTCGCTGCGCCTCCTGTTGGCGCTGCCACTGCTCCTCATCACGACGCTGTGCCGCCTCTCTGCATTGTTGCTCTTCCCACCACGGCGGCGGCGAGCCCCAATCTTCCCTGCCGCGCCCCTGGTACCGGAAATCCGCGCCCTGGTAGCGGTATTCCCCAACCTGGCGGCTGTTCCCCTCGTGCCTGTCGCCACCATCTTGCGTCCCGCCTTCGCCGCGACCCACGCCGGAGCCGTGACCCTCGCCAAAAACTCCGCCATCCGACCTCCACTGGCTCGCCTCCCCCTCCAGCCGCCTCTTCCGCCCCTCCTCATACCCCCTGTCCATCACCGCCGCCGCGAAGGAACGCGAGAGAGATGGTGGCGGCGCGATTTTCCGGAGCAGACGGTGCGGCAGCGCGGTAGGGTCGTTTAGCCTCTGTCTCACCTCACTTGCACGAGCTGGAAACCCTAGGGTAGGAATGGCGCAGCCCTTTGGCATCCAGAGCCACGTAAAGCGCCTCGCCACCCGATGGCTGGGCCTCTCCACGCCCTGCGGATCGGCCGCCACCACCAACTGGGCCGAAGGCGGCCCAGCGGCCTGAGAAATCGCCAGCCAGGAGCCCTCCACAGCCTCCATCCCAAGGCCCACTGGAGTGCTGCACAGGCCAACCCCAACTGGGCCATGCGGCCCAAAGGCCGGCCCCCCGGAGGAGCAGGCCGCGGCCCCCAAGCCACGCACCGCAACTCCGTCTTCCTCGTTCACCTCCAGCGTTGGCGGCGCCGACATCGGGGAACCCTGCCGCTCCGGCGACGTCGCCCCTGCCCGCACTGCCGCCGACATATCCCCCGCCGGCGCCGAACCTGGGGACCTGGCAGCTCCCACCAGTGCCCCTGCACCTCGAGACCTCCGCCCACCCAGATCTCCCAGGCGCCGGAAACGGGGCACCGCCCGCGGCCGGACCCAGGCGCCCCTACCTCCGGGAGCGAACGCCGTCTGCCTCCCGGTCTTCAGCGCTCCGCCCAGCTCCTCCGCACGCTGGACAAAGCTGTCCAGCCTCAGCTCCGACGGCCTGTTGATGGGCGAGCTCGGTTCCCCCGCATCTGAGGACTCGACCTCCTCCGCATCGGATCCCGGCGAGGCCGCCCCGTCCGCCTCCTCCAGGGCCCAGAACCTACCCCGGCAGCTCCCCGCTCCCGTGGTCAAGGGGGACCGCGGCGCCCCCATCTCGGCGCCCCGACCCTCCCTGTCGTCGCCGCCCGTGCGGCCGAAATTCAAAATCGCCTTCGGGTCGCCCAAAACGCCAGAGCTCACTGTACGGTCACTACCTCAGAAGAATGACTTTTTTCATATGCAACTTGTCACTCCTATCGCGTTCCACTAGGTATTAGGGCATTTTCAGCTGTCAAATGCAAATCTGATACGAAAAGTGTCTGTTTTGTTCCGTCCGATTCGAGCCACGAACTCTCGCATATTATTTTCTGGTAATATTTATACTAACAAAAAAAAATAATTTACATTGGACAAAAAGAAACTTAAATAAAAATAGAATGAACCCTAGCTAACTAGGGTTTGCACCATTGCCGAATGTTCCTCGTCGAGGATGTCAATGAAGGCTGATGGCTCCCATGAAAACGGTCAGTATGGCACCGGAAGAGTTCCAGCCATTCGCGATGGCATGGTGACGCGAGTTCTGGCGTCGGCACGGGAGGTGGCGCAGGTCTGATGGCGTGTTGGGGTGACCGGCGGCCATTCCTTCCATGCGCCAGAGCAGATCCGCACAGTGATGCGTGTAGTTGACACGTCCGTTGGGAACCCCAAGAGGAAGGTGTGATGCGCACAGCGGCAAGTTTCCCTCAGTAAGAAACCAAGGTTTAATCGAACCAGTAGGAGTCAAGAAGCACGTTGAAGGTTGATGGCGGCGGGATGTAGTGCGGCGCAACACCAGGGATTCCGGCGCCAACGTGGAACCTGCACAACACAAACCAAGTACTTTGCCCCAACGAAACAGCGAGGTTGTCAATCTCACCGGCTTGCTGTAACAAAGGATTAGATGTATAGTGTGGATGATGATTGTTTGCAGAAAGAGAACAAGATTGCAAGAGATTGTATTTCAGTATAGAGAATTGGACCGGGGTCCACAGTTCACTAGAGGTGTCTCTCCCATAAGATAAACAGCATGTTGGGTGAACAAATTACAGTTGGGCAATTGACAAATAAAGAGGGCATGACCATGCACATACATATTATGATGAGTATAGTGAGATTTAATTGGGCATTACGACAAAGTACATAGACCGCTATCCAGCATGCATCTATGCCTAAAAAATCCACCTTCAGGTTATCATCCGAACCCCCTCCAGTATTAAGTTGCTAACAACAGACAATTGCATTAAGTATTGCGCGTAATGTAATCAGTAACTACATCCTCGAACATAGCACCAATGTTCTATCCCTAGTGGCAACAGCACATCCATAATCTTAGAGATTTCTGTCACTTCCCCAGATTCACGGAGACATGAACCCACTATCGAGCATAAATACTCCCTCTTGGAGTTACAAGCATCTACTTGGCCAGAGCATCTACTAGTAACGGAGAGCATGCAAGATCATAAACAACACATAGACATAACTTTGATAATCAACATAACAAGTATTCTCTATTCATCGGATCCCAACAAACACAACATATAGAATTACAGATAGATGATCTTGATCATGTTCGGCAGCTCACAAGACCCGACAATTAAGCACAATGGGGAGAAGACAACCATCTAGCTACTGCTATGGACCCATAGTCCAGGGGTAGACTACTCACTCATCACTCCGGAGGCGACCATGGCGGCGTAGAGTCCTCCGGGAGATGATTCCCCTCTCCGGCAGGGTGCCGGAGGCGATCTCCTGAATCCCCCGAGATGGGATTGGCGGCGGCGGCGTCTCTGGAAGGTTTTCCGTATCGTGGCTCTCGGTACTGGGGGTTTCGCGACGGAGGCTTTAAGTAGGCGGAAGGGCAGGTCAGGGGGCCACACGAGGGCCCCACACTACAGGTCGGCGCGGCCAGGGGCCAGGCCGCGCCGCCCTATGGTGTGGCCACCTTGTGGCCCCACTTCGTCTCCTCTTCGGTCTTATGGAAGCTTCGTGGCAAAATAGGACCCTGGGCGTTGATTTCGTCCAATTCCGAGAATATTTCGTTACTAGGATTTCTGAAACCAAAAACAGCAGAAAATAGCAACTGGCTCTTCGGCATCTTGTTAATAGGTTAGTTCCAGAAAATGCACGAATATGACATAAAGTGTGCATAAAACATGTAGATATCATCAATAATGTGGCATGGAACACAAGAAATTATCGATACGTCGGAGACGTATCAGCATCCCCAAGCTTAGTTCTGCTCGTCCCGAGCAGGTAAAACGATAACAAAGATAATTTCTGGAGTGACATGCCATCATAACCTTGATCATACTATTTGTAAAGCATATGTAGTGAATGCAGCGATCAAAACAATGTATATGGCATGAGTAAACAAGTGAATCATAAAGAAAGACTTTTCATGAATAGTACTTCAAGACAAGCATCAATAAGTCTTGCATAAGAGTTAACTCATAAAGCAATAAATCAAAGTAAAGGTATTGAAGCAACACAAAGGAAGATTAAGTTTCAGCGGTTGCTTTCAACTTGTAACATGTATATCTCATGGATAATTGTCAACATAGAGTAATATAATAAGTGCAATATGCAAGTATGTAGGAATCAATGCACAGTTCACACAAGTGTTTGCTTCTTGAGGTGGAGAAATAGGTGAACTGACTCAACAATGAAAATAAAAGAATGGTCCTCCATAGACGAAAGCATCGATTGCTATATTTGTGCTAGAGCTTTTATTTTGAAAGCATGAAACAATTTTGTCAACGGTAGTAATAAAGCATATGTATCATGTAAATTATATCTTACAAGTTGCAAGCCTCATGCATAGTATACTAATAGTGCCCGCACCTTGTCCTAATTAGCTTGGACTACCGGATCATCGCAATACACATGTTTTAACCAAGTGTCACAATGGGGTACCTCCATGCCGCCTGTACAAAGGTCTAAGGAGAAAGCTCGCATTTTGGATTTCTCGCTTTTGATTATTCTCAACTTAGACATCCATACCGGGACAACATGGACAACAGATAATGGACTCCTCTTTAATGCATAAGCATGTGGCAACAATTAATTTTCTCATATGAGATTGAGGATATTGTCCAAAACTGAAACTTCCACCATGAATCATGGCTTTAGTTAGCGGCCCAATGTTCTTCTCTAACAATATGCATGCTTAACCATAAGGTGGTAGATCTCCCTTACTTCAGACAAGATGAACATGCATAGCAACTCATATGAAATTCAACAAAGAGTAGTTGATGGCGTCCCCAGAAACATGGTTATCGCACAACGAGCAACTTAATAAGAGATAAAGTGCATAAGTACATATTCAATACCACAATAGTTTTTAAGCTATTTGTCCCATGAGCTATATATTGTAAAGGTGAATGATGGAATTTTAAAGGTAGCACTCAAGCAATTTACTTTGGAATGGCGGAGAAATACCATGTAGTAGGTAGATATGGTGGACACAAATGGCATAGTGGTTGGCTCAAGGATTTTGGATGCATGAGAAGTATTCCCTCTCGATACAAGGTTTAGGCTAGCAAGGTTATTTGAAACAAACACAAGGATGAACGGTGCAGCAAAACTCACATAAAAGACATATTGTAAACATTATAAGACTCTACACCGTCTTCCTTGTTGTTCAAAACTCAATACTAGATATTATCTAGACCTTAGAGAGACCAAATATGCAAACCAAATTTTAGCATGCTCTATGTATTTCTTCATTAATGGGTGCAAAGTTTATGATGCAAGAGCTTAAACATGAGCACAACAATTGCCAAGTATCACATTATCCAAGACATTTTAGCAATTTACTACATGTATCATTTTCCAATTCCAACCATATAACAATTTAACGAAGAAAAAACTTCGCCATGAATATTATGAGTAAAGCCTAAGGACATACTTGTCCATATGCTACAGCGGAGCGTGTCTCTCTCCCATACAGTGAATGCTAGGATCCATTTTATTCAAACAAAACAAAAACAAAACACAAACCGACGCTCCAAGAAAAGCACATAAGATGTGATGGAATAAAAATATAGTTTCAGGGGAGGAACCTGATAATGTTGTTGATGAAGAAGGGGATGCCTTGGGCATCCCCAAGCTTAGACGCTTGAGTCTTCTTGATATATGCAGGGGTGAACCACCGGGGCATCCCCAAGCTTAGAGCTTTCACTCTCCTTGATCATATTGCATCATACTCCTCTCTTGATCCTTGAAAACTTCCTCCACACCAAACTCGAAACAACTCATTAGAGGGTTAGTGGACAATAAAAATTAACATGTTCAGAGGTGACACAATCATTCTTAACACTTCTGGACATTGCATAAAGCTACTGGACATTAATGGATCAAAGAAATTCATCCAACATAGCAAAAGAGGCAATGCGAAATAAAAGGCAGAATCTGTCAAAACAGAACAGTTCGTATTGACGAATTTTATCCAGGCACCAGACTTGCTCAAATGAAAATGCTCAAATTTAATGAAAGTTGCGTACATATCTGAGGATCACTCACATAAATTGGCATAATTTTTTGAGTTACCTACAGAGAAAACAGCCCAGATTCGTGACAGCAAAGAAATCTGTTTCTGCGCAGTAATCCAAATCTAGTATGAACTTTACTATCAACGACTTTACTTGGCACAACAAAACACTAAACTAAGATAAGGAGAGGTTGCTACAGTAGTAAACAACTTCCAAGACACAAAATAAAAACAAAGTACTGTAGTAAAAACCATGGGTTGTCTCCCATAAGCGCTTTTCTTTAACGCCTTTCAGCTAGGCGCAGAAAGTGTGTATCAAGTATTATCAAGAGACGAAGTGTCAACATCATAATTTGTTCTAATAATAGAATCAAAAGGTAACTTCATTCTCTTTCTAGGGAAGTGTTCCATACCTTTCTTGAGAGGAAATTGATATTTAATATTACCTTCCTTCATATCAATGATAGCACCAACGGTTCGAAGAAAAGGTCTTCCCAATATAATGGGACAAGATGCATTGCATTCAATATCCAAGACAACAAAATCAACGGGGACAAGGTTATTGTTAACGGTAATGCGAACATTATCAACTTTCCCCAAAGGTTTCTTTGTAGAATGATCAGCAAGATTAACATCCAAATAACAATTTTTCAGCGGTGGCAAGTCAAGCATATTATAGATTTTCTTAGGCATAACGGAAATACTTGCACCAAGATCACATAAAGCATTACAATCAAAATCTTTGATCTTCATCTTAATGATGGGCTCCCAACCATCCTCTAGCTTTCTAGGAATAGAGGCTTCGCGCTCTAATTTCTCTTCTCTAGCTTTTATGAGAGCATTTGTAATATGTTGCGTGAAAGCCAAATTTATAGCACTAGCGTTAGGACTTTTAGCAAGTTTTTGCAAGAACTTTATAACTTCAGAGATGTGGCAATCATCAAAATTCAAACCATTATAATCTAAAGCAATGGGATCATCATCCCCAATGTTGGAAAAAATTTCAGCAGTTTTATCACAAGCAATTTCAGCAGTTTTAGCAGTTTCGGGCAGTTTTGTACGCTTTGCACTAGGAGTAGAAACATTGCCAACACCAATTATTTTACCATTAATAGTAGGAGGTGCAGCAACATGTGAAGAATCAACATTACTTGTGGTGGTAATAGTCCAAACTTTAGCTACATTATTCTTTTTAGCTAGTTTTTCATTTTCTTCTCTATCCCACCTAGCACGCAATTCAGCCATTAATCTTATATTCTCATTAATTCTAACTTGGATGGCATTTGCTGTAGTAACAATTTTATTTTCAATATCCCTATTAGGCATAACTTTCGATTTCAAAAGATCAACATCAGCAGCAAGACTATCAACCTTAGAAGCGAGAATATCAATTTTATTGAGTTTTTCCTCAACAGATTTGTTAAAGGCAGTTTGTGTACTAATAAATTCTTTAAGCATAGCTTCAAGTCCAGGGGGTGTTTCCTATTATTACTGTAAGAATTCCCATAAGAATTAGCATAACCGTTACCATTATTATAAGGATATGGCCTATAGTTATTACTAGAATTGTTCCGATAAGCATTGTTGTTGAAATTATTATTTTTAATGAAGTTTACATCAACATGTTCTTCTTGGGCAACCAATGAAGCTAACGGAACATTATTAGGATCAACATTTGTCCTATCATTCACAAGAATAGACATAATAGCATCAATCTTATCACTCAAGGAAGAGGTTTCTTCGACAGAATTTACCTTCTTACCTTGTGGAGCTCTTTCCGTGTGCCATTCAGAGTAATTGATCATCATATTATCAAGAAGCTTTGTAGCCGCCTGATGTCTACTTCCCCCTCCTTTTCCTGTAGACAGTGTTGGGCCTCCAAGAGCAGAGGTTTGTAGAACAGCAGCAAGTTTTCCCTTAAGTGGATCACCCAAGGTTTATCGAACTCAGGGAGGAAGAGGTCAAAGATATCCCTCTCATGCAACCCTGCAACCACAAAGCAAGAAGTCTCTTGTGTCCCCAACACACCTAATAGGTGCACTAGTTCGGCGAAGAGATAGTGAAATACAGGTGGTATGAATAAGTATGAGCAGTAGCAACGGTGCCAGAAAATAGCTTGTTGGCGTGTAGTTGATGGTGGTAGTATTGCAGCAGTAGTAACGCAGTAAAAGGTAAACAAGCAAATGATAGCGATATTTAGGAACAAGGCCTAGGGATTACACTTTCACTAGTGGACACTCTCAACATTGATCACATAACAGAACAGATAAATGCATACTCTACACTTTTGTTGGATGATGAACACATTGCGTAGGATTACACGAACCCTCAATGCCGGAGTTAACAAGCTCCACAATTAATGTTCATATTTTAGTAACCTTATAGTGTAAGATAGATCAAAAGACTAAACCAAGTACTAACATAGCATGCACACTGTCACCTTCATGCATATGTAGGAGGAATAGATCACATCAATACTATCATAGCAATAATTAACTTCATAATCTACAAGAGAGCATGATCATAGCATAAACCAAGTACTAACACGGATGCACACACTGTCACCATTACATCGTGCAGGAGGAATAGAACTACTTTAATAACTTTGCTAGAGTAGCACATAGATAAATTGTGATACAAATACATTGCAATCATAAAGAGATATAAATAAGCACCTCACTATGCCATTCAACAGTGAATAAGTATTCTGTGAAATATAGCCTAAGAGACCCACACGGTGCACACACTGTCACCTTTACACACGTGGGACAAGGAGTCTCCGGAGATCACATAAGTAAAACTCACTTGACTAGCATAATGACATCTAGATTACAAGCATCATCATATGAATCTCAATCATGTAAGGCAGCTCATGAGACTATTGTATTGAAGTACATAGGAGAGAGATGAACCACATAGCTACCGGTACAGCCCCGAGCCTCGATGGAGAACTACTCCCTCCTCATGGGAGCAGCAGCGGTGATGAAGATGGCGGTGGAGATGGCAGCGGTGTCGATGGAGAAGCCTTCCGGGGGCACTTCCCCGCTCCGGCAGCGTGCCGGAACAGAGACTCCTGTCCCCCAGATCTTGGCCTCGCGATGGTGGCGGCTCTGGAAGGTTTCTGTGGTTTTCGTCGAACGCATCAGGGTTTTCGATCCAGGGGCATTATATAGGCGAAGAGGTGGCGCAGGAGGGCTTCTGGGGGGCCCACACTATAGGGGGGCGCGGCCCCCCCCCCTGGCCGCGCCGGGGTGTGGTTTGGTGGCCCTGTCCCCCTTCTCTGGCGGTTCTCGTGTGTTCTGGATGCTTCCGGTGAAAATAGGAACTTGGGCGTTGATTTCGTCCGATTCCGAGAATATTTCGTTACTAGGATTTCTGAAACCAAAAACAGCAGAAACAAAGAATCGGCACTTCGGTATCTTGTTAATAGGTTAGTTCCAGAAAATGCACGAATATGACATAAAGTGTGCATAAAACATGTAGATAACATCAATAATGTGGCATGGAACATAAGAAATTATCGATACGTCGGAGACGTATCAGCATCCCCAAGCTTAGTTCTGCTCGTCCCGAGCAGGTAAAACGATAACACAGATAATTTCTGGAGTGACATGCCATCATAAACTTGATCATACTATTGTAAACACATGTAATGAATGCAATGATCAAAACAATGGTAATGACATGAGTAAACAAGTGAATCATATAGCAAAGACTTTTCATGAATAGCACTTCAAGACAAGCATCAATAAGTCTTGCATAAGAGTTAACTCATAAACAATAATTCAAAGTAGAGGTATTGAAGCAACACAAAGGAAGATTAAGTTTCAGCGGTTGCTTTCAACTTGTAACATGTATATCTCATGGATATTGTCAACATAGAGTAATATAATAAGTGCAATAAGCAAATATGTAGGAATCAATGCACAGTTCACACAAGTGTTTGCTTCTTGAGGTGGAGAGAAATAGGTGAACTGACTCAACATTGAAAGTAAAAGAATGGTCCTCCATAGAGGAAAAGCATCGATTGCTATATTTGTGCTAGAGCTTTGATTTTGAAAACATGAAACAATTTTGTCAACGGTAGTAATAAAGCATATGTATCATGTAAATTATATCTTATAAGTTGCAAGCCTCATGCATAGTATACTAATAGTGCCCGCACCTTGTCCTAATTAGCTTGGACTACCGGATCATCACAATGCACATGTTTTTACCAAGTGTCACAAAGGGGTACCTCTATGCCGCCTGTACAAAGGTCTAAGGAGAAAGCTCGCATTGGATTTCTCGCTATTGATTATTCTTCAACTTAGACATCCATACCGGGATAACATAGACAACAGATAATGGACTCCTCTTTTATGCATAAGCATGTGACAACAATTAATAATTTTCTCATATGAGATTGAGGATATATGTCCAAAACTGAAACTTCCACCATGGATCATGGCTTTAGTTAGCGGCCCAATGTTCTTCTCTAACAATATGCATGCTTAACCATAAGGTGGTAGATCTCTCTTACTTCAGACAAGACGGACATGCATATCAACTCACATGAAATTCAACAAAGAGTAGTTGATGGCGTCCCCAGTGAACATGGTTATCGCACAACAAGCAACTTAATAAGAGATAAAGTGCATAATTACATATTCAATACCACAATAGTTTTTAAGCTATTTGTCCCATGAGCTATATATTGCAAAGGTGAATGATGGAATTTTAAAGGTAGCACTCAAGCAATTTACTTTGGAATGGCGGAAAATACCATGTAGTAGGTAGGTATGGTGGACACAAATGGCATAGTGGTTGGCTCAAGTATTTGGATGCATGAGAAGTATTCCCTCTCGATACAAGGTTTAGGCTAGCAAGGCTATTTGAAACAAACACAAGGATGAACCGGTGCAGCAAAACTCACATAAAAGACATATTGAAAACATTATAAGACTCTACACCGTCTTCCTTGTTGTTCAAACTCAATACTAGAAATTATCTAGACCTTAGAGAGACCAAATATGCAAACCAAATTTTAGCATGCTCTATGTATTTCTTCATTAATGAGTGCAAAGCATATGATGCAAGAGCTTAAACATGAGCACAACAATTGCCAAGTATCACATTACCCAAGACATTATAGCAATTTACTACATGTATCATTTTCCAATTCCAACCATATAACAATTTAACGAAGAAGAAACTTCGCCATGAAAATTAAAAGCTAAGAACACATGTGTTCATATGAACCAGCGGAGCGTGTCTCTCTCCCACACAAGCATGATGTAATCCAATTTATTCAAACACAAACAAAAATAAGAAACATACAGACACTCCAAGCAAAGCACATAAGATGTGACGGAATAAAAATATAGTTTCAGGGGAGGAACCTGATAAGTTGTCGATGAAGAAGGGGATGCCTTGGGCATCCCCAAGCTTAGACGCTTGAGTCTTCTTGATATATGCAGGGGTGAACCACCGGGGCATCCCCAAGCTTAGAGCTTTCACTCTTCTTGATCATAGTATATCATCCTCCTCTCTTGACCCTTGAAAACTTCCTTCACACCAAACTTCTCATAAACTTCATTAGAGGGGTTAGTACATAATCAAAAACTCACATGTTCAGAGGTGACACAATCATTCTTAACACTTCTGGACATTGCTCAAAGCTACTGGAAGGTAATGGAACAAACAAATCCACCCAACACAGCGAAAGAAGCAATGCGAAATAAAAGGCAGAATCTGTCAAAACAGAACAGTCCGTAAAGACGAATTTTTAATAAATACTTCCGTTGCTCAAATCAGAAAACTCCAAACTAATGAAACTTGCGTACATATCTGAGGAACACGCACGTAAATTGGCATATTTTTCTGATTTTTCTACAGAGAAAACAGCCCAGATTCGTGACAGATAGAAATCTGTTTCTGCGCAGAAATCCAAATCTAGTATCAACCTTCGATTAGAGGCTTCACTTGGCACAACAAAACACAAAACTAAGATAAGAAGAGGTTGCTACAGTAGTAAACAACTTCCAAGACACAAATATAAAACAAAGTACTGTAGCAAAATAACACATGGGTTATCTCCCAAGAAGTTCTTTCTTTTTAGCCATTAAGATGGGCTCAGCAGTTTTAATGATGCACTCATAAGAAATAGTAATTGAAGCGAAAGAGAGCATCCAGAGGTAAATTCAAAACACATTTAAGTCTAACATGCTTCCTATGCATAGGACTCTTGTAAATAAACAAGTTCATGAAGAGCAAAGTAACAAGCATAGGAAGATAAAACAAGTGTAGTTTCAAAAAATTCAGCACATAGAGAGGCATTTTAGTAACATGAAAATTTCTACAACCATATTTTCCTCTCTCATAATAACTTTCAGTAGCAACATGAGCAAACTCAACAATATAACTATCACATAAAGCATTCTTATCATGAGTCTCATGCATAAAATTATTACTCTCCACATAAGCATAATCAATTTTATTAGTTGTAGTGGGAGCAAATTCAACAAAGTAGCTATCATTATTATTCTCATCAAGTGTAGGAGGCATAGTATTATCATCATAAAAATTACTCTCCATAGTAGGCGGCGTTAAAAGACCAATATCATTATAATCATCATAAATAGGAGGCAAAGTATCATCAAAGAAAATTTTCTCCTCAATGCTTGGTGGACTAAAAAGATCATGCTCATCAAAACCAGCTTCCCCAAGCTTAGAACTTTCTATATTATTATCAACAATGGTGTTCAAAGCGTTCATACTAATATTACTACCAGCATGCAAATAAGATTCAATAGGTTTTTTAATTTTCGCATCAAACAATCCATGTTTTAAATCAGGAAATAGAATAAGAAGCTCATTCTTGTCCATTATGCCAAACTAGTGTAAACAAGAAACAAAAAGTTGCAATTGCAGGATCTAAAGGAAATAGCTTCGAGTACTTACAGCGCCGGGAAATAGCTTAGTAGTCGAGGTCCGGAGTGTGAGTACCTTTTACCTTTCCTCCCAAGAATCGCGCGAGAAAATAGCTTGATGTCTACTTCCCCCTCCTTTTCCTGTAGACGGTGTTGGGCCTCCAAGAGCAGAGGTTTGTAGAACAAAGCAAGTTTTCCCTTAAGTGGATCACCCAAGGTTTATCGAACTCAGGGAGGAAGAGGTCAAAGATATCCCTCTCATGCAACCCTGCAACCACAAAGCAAGAAGTCTCTTGTGTCCCCAACACACCTAATAGGTGCACTAGTTCGGCGAAGAGATAGTGAAATATAGGTGGTATGAATAAGTATGAGCAGTAGCAACGGTGCCAGAAAATAGCTTGTTGGCGTGTAGTTGATGGTGGTAGTATTGCAGCAGTAGTAACGCAGTAAAACAGTAAACAAGCAGCGATAGCAGTATTTAGGAACAAGGCCTAGGGATTACACTTTCACTAGTGGACACTCTCAACATTGATCACATAACAGAACAGATAAATGCATACTCTACACTTTTGTTGGATGATGAACACATTGCGTAGGATTACACGAACCCTCAATGCCGGAGTTAACAAGCTCCACAATTAATGTTCATATTTTAGTAACCTTATAGTGTAAGATAGATCAAAAGACTAAACCAAGTACTAACATAGCATGCACACTGTCACCTTCATGCATATGTAGGAGGAATAGATCACATCAATACTATCATAGCAATAATTAACTTCATAATCTACAAGAGATCATGATCATAGCATAAACCAAGTACTAACACGGATGCACACACTGTCACCATTACATCGTGCAGGAGGAATAGAACTACTTTAATAACTTTGCTAGAGTAGCACATAGATAAATTGTGATACAAATACATTGCAATCATAAAGAGATATAAATAAGCACCTCACTATGCCATTCAACAGTGAATAAGTATTCTGTGAAATATAGCCTAAGAGACCCACACGGTGCACACACTGTCACCTTTACACACGTGGGACAAGGAGTCTCCGGAGATCACATAAGTAAAACTCACTTGACTAGCATAATGACATCTAGATTACAAGCATCATCATATGAATCTCAATCATGTAAGGCAGCTCATGAGACTATTGTATTGAAGTACATAGGAGAGAGATGAATCACATAGCTACCGGTACAGCCCCGAGCCTCGATGGAGAACTACTCCCTCCTCATGGGAGCAGCAGCGGTGATGAAGATGGCGGTGGAGATGGCAGCGGTGTCGATGGAGAAGCCTTCCGGGGGCACTTCCCCGCTCCGGCAGCGTGCCGAAACAGAGACTCCTGTCCCAGGATCTTGGCCTCGCGATGGCGGCGGCTCGGAAGGTTTCTGTGGTTTTCGTCGAACGCATCGTGGTTTTCGATCCAGGGGCATTATATAGGCGAAGAGGCGGCGCAGAGGGCTTCAGGGGGCCCACACTATAGGGGCGCGGCCCCTCGGCCGCGCCGGGGTGTGGTTTGGTGGCCCTGTCCCCCTTCTCTGGCGGTTCTCGTGTGTTCTGGATGCTTCCGGTGAAAATAGGAACTTGGGCGTTGATTTCGTCCGATTCCGAGAATATTTCGTTACTAGGATTTCTGAAACCAAAAACAGCAGAAAACAGGAACTGGCACTTCGGCATCTTGTTAATAGGTTAGTTCCAGAAAATGCACGAATATGACATAAAGTGTGCATAAAACATGTAGATAACATCAATAATGTGGCATGGAACATAAGAAATTATCGATACGTCGGAGACGTATCACCGCCCCCAAAGTGATGGACATAAAGGTACCTCCAGCAGCTGAATCCAATAAATTCCGCGAAGAAAAATTTAGTCCTGCATAGAAGGTTTGGATGATCATCCAAGTAGTCAGTCCATGGGTTGGGCAATTTTTAACCAAAGATTTCATTCTTTCCCATGCTTGTGCAACATGCTCAGTATCTAATTGTTTAAAATTCATTATGCTACTTCTCAAAGATATAATTTTAGCAGGGGGATAATATCTACCAATAAAAGCATCCTTGCATTTAGTCCAGGAATCAATACTATTCTTAGGCAGAGATAGCAACCAATCTTTAGCTCTTCCTCTTAATGAGAAAGGGAACAATTTTAATTTTATAATGTCACCATCTACATCTTTATATTTTTGCATTTTACATAGTTCAACAAAATTATTAAGATGGGCAGCAGCATCATCAGAACTAACACCAGAAAATTGCTCTCGCATAACAAGATTCAGTAAAGCAGGTTTAATTTCAAAGAATTCTGCTGTAGTAGCAGGTGGAGCAATAGGTGTGCATAAGAAATCATTATTATTTGTGGTTATGAAATCACACAACTTAGTATTTTCAGGGGTGCCCATTTTAGCAGTAGTAAATAAAGCAAACTAGATAGAGTAAATGCAAGTAACTAATTTTTTTGTGTTTTTGATATAGCAAACAAGATAGCAAATAAAGTAAAACTAGCAACTAATTTTTTTGTATTTTGATTTAGTGCAGCAAACAAAGTAGTAAATAAAACTAAGCAAGACAAAAACAAAGTAAAGAGATTGGGATGTGGAGACTCCCCTTGCAGCGTGTCTTGATCTCCCCGGCAACGGCGCCAGAAATTTGCTTGATGCGTGTAGTTGACACGTCCGTTGGGAACCCCAAGAGGAAGGTGTGATGCGCACAGCGGCAAGTTTCCCTCAGTAAGAAACCAAGGTTTAATCGAACCAGTAGGAGTCAAGAAGCACGTTGAAGATTGATGGCGGCGGGATGTAGTGCGGCGCAACACCAGGGATTCCGGCGTCAACGTGGAACCTGCACAACACAAACCAAGTACTTTGCCCCAACGAAACAGCGAGGTTGTCAATCTCACCGGCTTGCTGTAACAAAGGATTAGATGTATAGTGTGGATGATGATTGTTTGCAGAAAACAGTAGAACAGTATTGCAAGAGATTGTATTTCAAGATAGAGAATTGGACCGGGGTCCACAGTTCACTAGAGGTGTCTCTCCCATAAGATAAACAGCATGTTGGGTGAACAAATTACAGTTGGGCAATTGACAAATAAAGAGGGCATGACCATGCACATACATATTATGATGAGTATAGTGAGATTTAATTGGGCATTACGACAAAGTACATAGACCGCTATCCAGCATGCATCTATGCCTAAAAAATCCACCTTCAGGTTATCATCCGAACCCCCTCCAGTATTAAGTTGCTAACAACAGACAATTGCATTAAGTATTGCGCGTAATGTAATCAGTAACTACATCCTCGAACATAGCACCAATGTTCTAACCCTAGTGGCACAAAGACATCCATAATCTTAGAGATTTCATCACTTCCCAGATTCACGGAGACATGAACCCACTATCGAGCATAAATACTCCCTCTTGGAGTTACAAGCATCTACTTGGCCAGAGCATCTACTAGTAACGGAGAGCATGCAAGATCATAAACAACACATAGACATAACTTTGATAATCAACATAACAAGTATTCTCTATTCATCGGATCCCAACAAACACAACATATAGAATTACAGATAGATGATCTTGATCATGTTCGGCAGCTCACAAGACCCGACAATTAAGCACAATGGGGAGAAGACAACCATCTAGCTACTGCTATGGACCCATAGTCCAGGGGTAGACTACTCACTCATCACTCCGGAGGCGACCATGGCGGCGTAGAGTCCTGCGGGAGATGATTCCCCTCTCCGGCAGGGTGCCGGAGGCGATCTCCTGAATCCCCCGAGATGGGATTGGCGGCGGCGGCGTCTCTGGAAGGTTTTCCGTATCGTGGCTCTCGGTACTGGGGGTTTCGCGACGGAGGCTTTAAGTAGGCGGAAGGGCAGGTCAGGGGGCCACACGAGGGCCCCACACTACAGGTCGGCGCGGCCAGGGGCCAGGCCGCGCCGCCCTATGGTGTGGCCACCTCGTGGCCCCACTTCGTCTCCTCTTCGGTCTTATGGAAGCTTCATGGCAAAATAGGACCCTGGGCGTTGATTTCGTCCAATTCCGAGAATATTTCGTTACTAGGATTTCTGAAACCAAAAACAGCAAAAACCAGCAACTGGCTCTTCGGCATCTTGTTAATAGGTTAGTTCCAGAAAATGCACGAATATGACATAAAGTGTGCATAAAACATGTAGATATCATCAATAATGTGGCATGGAACACAAGAAATTATCGATACGTCGGAGACGTATCACACAGCTGGATGGCAAGTCCCTCCCACTTGGCGAGCTCGTCGAGCTCTCTCTAGGCAATGGCCATTAGGATAGCCTCCTCCTCGCTCAGCACCAGCGGCAATGACCAGTAGCTCAGGAAGGATCCTCATGTACAATCCGTTGGTACTAGAGCACGTGCTTAGAGCATCTCTACAGACGAGCCCAGTAGCACTCCCGATAGCTATTTGAGGGTCGGCGGTAAAATTAGGCTCACACCGGCGCATCCAATAGAATCGCCGGCTACCCTATGTCGGCCCCTTCGCACGGGGTATGAATTGGGGGCACCGGCACCCTTGTCCACGTAGGAAAACGCCCGCGGGGCCTTTCTGCTAGCCAAACGCGAGTGTTTCCCCCACCTCCTACCACATCCGGTCCGCCTCCCACCGTTCTGGATTGCGATCGACGGCATCATCGTCGCCTCCCCCGTGGTCGCCTTCCACCCTGCCTGTCCAGAAACCACCGGCCGTCGAAACCGCTAGCGCCTGATCTCAGCACCAGCCGCCTAGCCTCCTTGCCGGCAGTAGGAGGTTGCCGCCAGGATTGTCCACCCGTTCCTCCTGCAAGGTGTTCGGCGGATTGCCACGATGGACAGCGATGGCGAGATGTTGGTGCAGTTGTTCATGGAGGAGGAGAACAATGTCGCGGTCCGACGGCACCAGCAGCAGATGATGCTGGCAAGCCTCCTCTGCCTCCGCTAACCCATTGTGGCCTTGGCGGCGCCTCGATGCGGCGGTTCAAGGTTAGCAAGACAAAGAACAAGGAGCGGCATCGTCAAGTCGGCACGTTGTTTCTTGACTCTGACTACTTCTCTGATGGCACAACTCACACGCCGAAGGATTTTCGGCGCCGGTTCTGGATGACCAAAGATCTATTCATGAAATTGTCTTCGGCGTCAAGGAGTACGACGACTACTTCATCTGTAAGCAAGATTGCACCGGTTTGTGGAGTTTTTCCTCAATCCAGAAGTGCACTGCTGCATTGCGCTATCTTGCATATGGAGATCCCCCAAATGCAGCTGATGGCTACCCGCACATGGCGGAGTCGACATGCTCCAAGACTTTCTACAGGTTTTGCCGAGCCGTCATAGCGGCGTTTGATGGAGATTATTTAAGAGCACCAACAACGGATGATACAGCTCGGATCCTGGCACAAAATGCTGCTCGAGAGTTTCCTGGGATGCTCGGAAGCATCGACTGCATGCATTGGGATTGGAAAAATTGCCCTTCTGCTTGGAAAGGAATATACAAGGGGCATAAAGGTCAGTGCAATGTCATTCTTTAGGCGGTGGCAGACCATGATCTCTAGATTTGGTATGCTTTTCTTTGGCATGGCAGGAACCCATAATGATATCAACGTGTTGCAGCGTTCTCCGGTGTTTGTCAGGCTAGCTGAGGGTCAAGCTCCTGCCGTGAACTTTGGGTTCAACGGCCACACTTACAACAAGGGGTACTATCTAGCCGATGGTATCTATCTAACGTATGCTACATTTGTGAAAATAATCTCTGCTCCAGCTTCGGAGACGAACGCTTATTTTGCGACATGCCAGGAAGCAGCTCGCAAGGATGTGTTGAGCAGGCTTTTGGTGTGTTCCAGCAGCGTTTCGCCGTTGTCAGGTACCCTGCTCTCACTTGGTCGGAATCTCAGATGTGGGAGGTGATGAACGCTTGTGTAATCATGCACAACATGATACAACATGATCTTTGAGAGCGAGACCTCTAGATGATGATCAACCATTTTATTATTAAGGGCATCTTGCTCAAGTTGAGCATGTATCCCAAGAGTTCGCGGCTTTCCTTCACATGCATGCAGAAATCTAAGACGCAGATGTTCATGCTCAACTTCAGGCGGATCTGGCTGTGCATCTGTGGGCGAGAAGATGAGCCGTCAATGCATGATTTAAAATTTAAATTATTGTATGAATAATTCCATTTGTATTTGTATAAAACTATGTTAAATATTCTATGAATAATTATTGCTCGAATAAAATTTAAGTTAGTGCATAAAAAAATTTAGGGGACGCCGGTGTGGGACGGTCGGCCCTATAGTTCGGGAGGTCGTGCCAGCCTCCCCATACACTCGTACCGGCGCATCTGTCGGCGCCTATTTGGAGTCAATCAGTGGAGATGCTTGAAAGGATCGTATGCCGCACCTAGAGGGGGGGGGGTGAATAGGTGCTAACCAATTTTTAGTTCTTTTTCAATTTAGGCTTGACACAAAAGGTAAATTCTCTAGATATGCAACTAAGTGAATTTACCTATATGACAGGGCAAACAACTAAGCAAGATATAGCTAAGCAATATAGAGATAGAATAGGATAGAGGTAACCGAGAGTGGAGCACGCGATGACACGGAGATGATTCCCGTAGTTCCCTTCCTTTGCAAGAAGGTACGTCTACGTTTGGAGGAGTGTGGTTGCTACGAAAGCCAAACCAACAGCCACGAAGGCTTCACTCAGATCTCCGGTGAGCAACGCCACGAAGGCCTAGCCCACTTCCACTAAGGGATTTCCTCGAGGCGGAAACCGGGCCTTTACAAGGTTCTTGGGGCACACATCCACAACCAAATTGGAGGCTCCCAAATCTGTTACAACACAACAATCAACAACAATACATCAACACAAAATCAACTAGGGAACCAAATAGGAACACTAGCATGAGATCCCTCAAACAAGAGAGGGGGAAATGAAGAACGCTTCGGTGAGGATGTAGATCGGTGTCTTCTCCTTCGAATCTCCAAAGATCAAGAGCTTTGGTTGGGGGAGGAAGGAGATCTTGCAAATCTTGAGTTTCTTGAGGTGGCTCTAATGGAGGTGGCTTGGCAGATTTCTTGTGTAATGATTGAGCAAGCAACCAAGGTAGAAGAAGGGGGGTATTTATACCCCCTCTCAAAAAATGAGCCGTTGCAGCTTCCGGGGGGGCGGATAATCCGGCCTAAGTAAGGGCCGGATAATCCGCCGCCCCCGGATAATCCGGCCTACGGGACAAAACAGTGACATTATCCGGCCAAATGTCCGGCCCTATGCCAGAGAAGCTTTTCTTCCAGTCCTTAGCCAAAAATGGGGGGGGGGGCGGATATTTCCAAAATATCCGGCCCGGATATTCCGGCCCTGGTACAATACCGGGACAATATCCGGGCAAATGTCCGGCCCCCATACTGCGCTGCTTTTCCTCGAAGACTTAGCCAAAATCAGGGGGCCGGATATTTCAACAATATCCGGCCCGGATTATCCGGCCTGGCCATCTTTTGCTGTTAACTTTTGACAGACCGATCAAATCCAACACACATAAATATGAATCTATGTAAACCCTGTACCACTTAAACAAACATTAGTGTATCACATATATTGACATCAAACACACAAAACATAATGTGAGAGATGTTCTTTCAATCTCCCCCTTTTTGGTGTTTGATGACAATATACGGATTTGCAAGGGAATCACTATAGAGACAAGCATGATGGCAAAACATAGAGGCACTCCCCCTACATGTGTGCATATAAGTAATTTGCATTTGAATACAAATACACAACACATAGGAGTATGGTGCCTCAACACAAGAGATATCCAACATGAGCTCTAACAATAGACATTGTCACATATGAAGTTGAGATAGGATGCAAGAAATCATACCCATGTGTAGATATATAATGCGGAGATATAGCATCACACATAATGTAATATCCTTGATCTCAACAAATAGAAATCCGAAAACCATAACAATGTCTCACACCACATAGCACATAGTTTTGAACGGCACACAAACAAACCAAATAGTTCAAATAAGAGGGAACACAAGCAATATAAGAATGATAAACGCATATGCTTGTGCCCAAACCATGCAAATCCCCAAGAATCCTAATAGAACACTTCTCCCCCTTTGGCATCGAGACGCCAAAAAGGGGACAAGCGCGATGCTACACGTCCCATGGGAATCACTCGGAGGCTTCTTCATCATCGGACTGGTATGCCGCTTCCTCTTCTTCCTCATCAGTGTCAGATGCATCCGGAGAGCGGCGAGAGGTGTTGGACCTTTGAAGGCAATCATCAAGATCACTCCATGGAACCTGTGCAGAGTGCCATCCACTGTAACCCTGGTGAGCTGGAGGCTGAGGCGGGGGACCTTGATCACCACTGAGCTTGTGTAGAATAACCGCCTGAGTATGCTTAATCTCAGAACGCTCTCGGCTAGCTGCATAGTTCTCCTTATGGATTTCAATGTTCATGCAAAGGATGTGACGCTGAAACCAACTAAGCCGGCTCACTTGCTTCCTCATAGCCGGGACATCAGGATGACGAGCAGGAGCAAAACCACTAGAACGAGCATCACCCATGAAAGTGTCAGGTGCAGGTACAGCTGAAGAGACTGGCTTAAGCTTGTAGGCCTTCTTGACATGGTGCTTCACAAAAGGATACCCACTCAAGTCTTCACCACTCACAGCCACAGAGTTGTTGATGAGAAGCTGAATGTAGGGTGCATAGGGTATGGTGGTCCGGGAGACCATGGCATCATGGATCTCATGGAAGATAAAGTCCATGATATCAAGAGAGTAGTCCCGTTCCTCATTACCATCACGAGCACACTTAAAGCTGAGGTGCATAAGGTCCACAAGGACTCCCCGGAGAGCATCATTGTTACCACCACTTGGGCAAATGGTTGCCCGAAAGAACCGGAGCAACTGACTGTATATGGGAAGCAGCCCCTTAGCAAAACCAATTTTTCCCGCTGAGGTATAGAGATCCACAAGAGCATTCTTATCTGTCTGTTGTGGTCCATGAAGACGACGACCCTCATTAACAGGAACTCCAAGAATACCAGCAAATCGGCGCAGAGTGGCACTGCAGTGAGTGGAGCCAGTCATCCATTCCAAAGTGCGTTCCTCATCTTTCTTGAATGCCAAAGTGGCAAAGAATTGCTTCACCAAATCTGGGCTATAGTCACATTGAATCTTCATGATATCATGCAAGCCCAGCCTTCCAGCTACCCAGATTGCATCTTCAAAGTGATTTTTGACCGCCAGAATGTCCACATCGATAGCTTGCATGGGTCTCAGATTCTTCATGGGCTCATAGACATCCTTGTAGATGAACTCCTGCTCCATGCACCAGTATCTCCTGCCCTCTATCTCTTCATCCCTTGGAACATCTTCATACCAGTTCTTCATGCGGATAGCGGAATAAGAGACTGGGTCCATGGCCTTGTAGTTCTCCCTCACTTCCTTGTTCTTCCGCCTTGAAGTGACGGACTTGCGAGGTGCATTGGGTGCATACTCGTCACTAGATCGATCATGCCTTGAGCGTCTCCGACCACCCCGAGAAGCACCACCTGTGAGAAGCAAAGGCGGGTAGCAAAGAGAAGGTAATGCTCATAAGTCATGTAAGATACAGTAATATACTCGAGAAACATGCTATAAGTCGGTACAAATCTAGACATGATAGATTGAAGCAAAAACTGCAGCGGCGATGAAGCTCCAGGCCGGATAATCCGGGGTCCCCAGGGGGCGGATAATCCGGCCGGGCCGGATAATCCGGCCAGCGCGGGGGCCGGATAATCCGGCCCTGCGAAAGTTGCAGTTTTCCAATCAAAAGTTTGTCTAAGACTAGATCGGCCTCATAGCATGCAAGAGGAGTACACTACACATGATTTGGAACAACTAGACACCAATTCCACCAAGAAAATAGCACATATAAAACACAACATCTAGGGTTAGAGATTGTGAATCATACCCACATCCATTGTGGAAACCGCTTGGAGGAGAAGGTAGCTAGGGAGGAGATGCACCCGATCCACCCAAGAACTCCGAGAGGGGGCGGACGGAGCGTCTCCGGCGAGGAGGAGGAGGAGGAGGTCCGGCGATCTTGAGAGGAGAAAGAGGAGAGAGAGGCGCGTGGGGGGTGGTGTGAACCGTTTGCCCCCCCGCGGCCTCGACCTCAACCCTTTCAAGATCTGCCCAGGCCGGATAATCCGGCCCTAGCTTAGGGCGGATAATCCGGCCAGGCCGGATTTTCCGGTGTCTCCTGGGGCCGGATTATCCGGGGTTCTGGAAAATTCTAGAATCACCGGGAATCCGGCCCATCTTTCGTTGGTTATTTGCATGACCCATATGTGATACAATAATGTATCACGTCACATATAAGGTGCAAATTTACCAATAAGATGGAGCAACCTAGATCATCCGACCGAAACACCTCAAACTCCAAGTTTTTACCAAACATGACAAATGAGCAAGATGGAAATGGCTTATAGGAGAGAGTAGGCTTAGGTTTTAGAAGATACAAACTGTTGATGGTACATGGTCACTCAAGTTTGCAAGATATGAGCAAATAAGGCCAAACTAGAGTGATTTCCCATAAGAACATGGAGATGTCTATAAAATCCAATGAAAATCCAAACAACTCCAACTCTTCACGAAGAAGAGTGTGGTGGCCTAGGCCACCATATATGAGTGTTATGGTATGGCACCGCGAAGATATATCTTGGGTCCAAACCAATACTCATCATTTAAGCTCACATATCAACATATGATATAACGAGAATGAAATCTTTAATGTTGGCATTATGGGGGGAGGGATAGCTCAATTATTTAAACCGCACTCCCCCTATTTCCATGCCCACATCTAAACCAAATAAAGTTTTGAGACGAAGGTGTGTTTGCAAGATGGTCAAGCTATACTCCTTGAATCGATGATATTTAGCTCATTCCTCAAATAAGTGAACCTTGCTTCATCAAGAGGCTTCGTGAATATATCGGCAAGTTGATCTTTGGTAGGAACATAGATGAGTTCAATATCACCACGGGCAACATGATCCCTAATGAAATGATTCCGGATCTCAATATGCTTCGTTCTTGAATGTTGCACCGGATTATAGGCAATCTTGATAGCACTTTCATTGTCACATAATAGAGGCACTTTGTCACAAATGACACCGTATTCCTTTAAAGTTTGCCTCATCCATAACAATTGAGTGCATCCACTTGCGGCGGCAACATATTCGGCTTCGGCGGTGGAGAGAGATATACAATTTTGCTTCTTAGATGACCAACACACCAAGGACCTACCAAGAAATTGGCAAGCCCGGAGGTTGATTTCCTATCATCCTTGTCTCCCGCCCAATCCGCATCGGTGTACCCATTGAGAATAAAACTTGAGCCTTTGGGGTACCAAATACCATATCTTGGGGTATCAACCAAATATCGAAAGATTCTCTTGAGAGCTATCATGTGGCTCTCCTTAGGAGAAGCTTGATACCTTGCACACACACCAACACTCAACACTATGTCCGGTCTAGATGCACAAAGGTAAAGCAAGGATCCAATCATGGAGCGATATACCTTTTGATCCACCTCTTTACCATTGGGATCAAGTGCAAGATGACATTTGGTAACCATAGGAGTGGCAACACCTTTCATCTCGGTCATCTTGAACCTCTTGAGCATGTCTTGGAGATATTTTGCTTGGTTGATGAAGGTTCCTCCTCTCAATTGCTTGATCTCAAAACCAAGGAAGAACTTCATCTCTCCCATCATAGACATCTCAAACCTATCGGTCATAAGCTTTGAGAATTCATCATTGAAAGCTTTGTTAGTAGAGCCAAAGATAATATCATCAACATATAATTGGCAAACGAAAAGCTCCCCATTGACCCTCTTAGTAAAAAGAGTGGGATCGATTAGCCCAACATCAAACCCACGGTCTACCAATAATTCCTTAAGGTGCTCATACCAAGCTCTAGGAGCTTGTTTGAGACCATAAAGAGCTTTATCGAGCTTGTAGACATGGTTAGGGAAGTTGAGATCCTCGAACCCCGGGGGTTGCTTAACATAAACCTCTTCATGTATAGGACCATTAAGAAATGCACTTTTCACATCCATTTGTTGTAACTTGAAGTTATGATGCGATGCATAAGCAAGAAGGATACGGATGGACTCAAGGCGAGCCACGGGAGCATAGGTTTCTCCAAAGTCAATTCCCTCAACTTGAGAGAACCCTTGAGCCACCAATCTTGCCTTGTTCCTCACAACATTTCCAAACTCATCTTGCTTGTTCTTGAATATCCATTTAGTGCCAATAACATTGCGGCACCCCTTTGGCTTCTCTACTAATGTCCACACTTTGTTGCACTTGAAGTTGTTGAGTTCTTCGTGCATAGCTTCCAACCAATCCGAATCTTCAAGGGCTTCAAATACTTTCTTGGGTTACACTAAGGAGATATAAGCATGATGGTTGCTAAAATTAGCCAATTGCCTTCTTGTGGAAACCTTTGCCCTTATATCACCAAGAACCTTATCATGAGTGTGATCACGAAGCTCAAGGTTCCTTTCTCTTCTTGCTAGACGACGGGCCTCGATCTCCTCCTTGGTTCTTCTTGGCCTTGGAGGTATCACTTGATCAACTTGATCTTTTGGGTCCCCTGCCTTGACCTTCAACTTGAGCAACTACAATCTCTTGTGAGTGCTCAACATCATGTGCTTGATCTTGGACATCATTTGGTGCAGAGCAAATATCAAATGGATACTCGTCGGAACCATCATGAATTCTTGGTTGATCATGACCTTGATCTTGTCCTTGATCTTGTCCTTGATCTTGCACACTAGAGGGAGGGTTTTGTTCTTGTTCTTGGGTTGGTGCATCATTTGCTTCACTTGATGGGGTTTGTTGATGTTGAGAAGATGAGGGCTCCACCGTGGTAGAGCATAGTCCTTCCCGAGACGCCACACCGTGTCCCTCAATGGGGCGGAAAAATCCCACACCCATTCTTACTATGGCATCTTGAGGTATTTCATCACCTGCACAAACATCAACTTGCCCCACTTGGGAGCCATCATTTTCTTCGAACTTCACACTACAAGATTCAATGATAATCCCGGAGGCTTTATCAAAGATTCTATAAGTGTGAGACTCGGCACCGTAACCAACAAATATACCCTCCAAAGCTTTAGGAGCGAATTTAGATAAACGAACTCCTTTGATTTTGTAGAAACACTTACACCCGAACACCTTGAAGTATGAGATATTAGGCTTGTTCCCGGTGAGTATTTCATATGGAGTCTTGTTCAAGCCCTTGCGGAGATAGAGCCGGTTGGAGGAGTGACAAGCGGTGGAGATGGCTTCGGCCCAAAAGTTATAGCGGGATTTATACTCCGCCATCATAGACCTTGCCATATCCATAAGAGTCCGGTTCTTCCTCTCCGCAACACCATTTTGTTGAGGGGTGTAAGCGGAATATTGATGACGAATCCCCTCATCACTAAGAAAATCATTGAGTGTGTAGTTCTTGAACTCGGAGCCGTTGTCACTTCTTATTGCCATAATGAGGAGGTTGTGTTGGCGTTGCACCTCGGTAGCAAAGTCAATGAATATTTGTTGAGTCTCATCTTTCGTCTTGAGAAAGTAGACCCAAGTGTATCTTGAGTAGTCATCGACAATCACCAAGCAATGTTTCTTCGCACCAAGACTTGCATGAGTAACGGGACCAAAGAGATCCACATGAAGGAGCTCCAAGATCCTCTTGGAAGAGATAATGGTCTTGCTTGGATGCGGAGAGTCATGCATTTTGCCTTCAACACAAGCCCTACAAACACGATCTTTGGCAAAAGACACATTTTCCATTAGTCCCACAATATGGTTCCCCTTGTGAAGACTTTGCAAAGTTCTCATGTTGACATGGGCTAGGCGGCGATGCCACAACCAACCCACGTCCGCCTTTCCGAATAGGCACATCGCACTTGTCGTGGTGGTCCCCGAAAAGTCCACCACATACAAGTTGTGTTCGCGATACCCAACGAATGCGACTTTTAGAGTCTTGCTCCACAAGAGGACCACAATATCTTTATCAATAAAGACGGCTAAACCCATCTTGCCAAGGGCGGAAACGGAAAGCAAATTGTAACCAAGGGTTTTGACAAGCATGACATCCACAAGAGTAATGTTGTGTGCAACCACAACCTTGCCAAAACCCAATACCTCGGATGTAGAATTATCGCCAAAGGAGACGGTGATATTATTTATGTTGGGCCTCAACTCCTTGACGAGGTTCTTGCCGCCGGTCATATGACTTGTACATCCACTATCAAGTACCCATTTTGAACCTCCGGCGGCATAGTCCTACATGAGATCAATTCTTGGATTTAGGTACCCATTTTTCAATGGGTCCTCTTTTGTTAGCAACAAGGGTCTTTGGAACCCAAATAGACCAAGCAACATAACCATCATATGGACCAACATATTTAGCATAAACATCACCATAATAATCTTTAAAGATAACATAGTGAGGGTTATCTATTCCCGCACCATCATCATTAATGGTGTTGCCCTTTCGGGGTTCACCATTAGCTTTCTCATGTGCGGGCTTGGTCTTTTTCTTGTTTGCCTTTTTAGCCTTGGTATTAAAACCAAGTCCCTCCTTCCCATTGTTTGACCTTTGCTTACTCAAAAGATCATCCAAGGAAAGTTTACTTTGGGGAGAGGAGGTCCTAGCAAGTTCATCTTTCAACCTAGCATTTTCCTCAATTATATTTGCATGATCACATGAAGGAGTAGAGGTACTAGGTATGTCATATGAAGCAAGCCTAATTTGAAGTTGCTCATAAGACTCGGAGAGGAGAGAGTATTCACTCTTCAAGGCTTTGTGAGCCTTGTCTAGTTCATCTAGATCCTTCACAAGTTTCTCATGATCAACACCAAATTTGGCCTTTTCCTTTATAAGCACTTTAGTCTTAGCTCTAGCAAGATCTCTAGCTTTAGTGAGCTTGTTAATTTTATCTTGAGGCTCTTCAAGAGTTTCTAGCCTCTCCTCAAGAGAAGCTATAGTTTCTTGACTTTCCTCAAGAGCATTTTTAAGGGCATGGATTTCAAGAGAGTCTTCTCTCTCTATTTGACCCTTTTTCTCAAGCATATCACTTTGTTGAGCTATACGAACCATGAGGCTTGAAACATGCTTCTTAGTGTTACCTTGTAGGTTACTAATGAACTCATCAAACTCTAGCATCTCTTGTTTCACTTTTAGACTAGCGGGGTCAACCCCTAGATCATTAGCAATGTTAGGCATAGAGGGGTTAGGCGATGATACCTCGGAAGATTTAGCCATAAGGCAACTTTCTTCCTCCACATGAATGACCTCATTGGGGGATTCACTTGGTGATGAAGAGTTAGTGGAGAGGGAGGCAAGAGCGACCAATCCATTAGAGGTTGCATCTTCTTCATCATCAACATCGTCATCTCCGGAGGTATACTCTTCTTGAGTTGATAGCACAATAGGTGTGTCCAAGGAGGACCTTGCCATGAAGCAATGTGCATTCTTGATATGAGGGTTCTCATTGGGAGATTCAAAGAGAGATGAAGAGGGTATGTTGGTGGTGACGATGGCGGCCAATTCCTTTGAGCTTTCTTCATCTTCATCATCACTAGAACTTTCAACTTCATCGGATGAATATTCTTCCCTTGTTACTAGCACAACTCTTGAGGGCCTCTTGCCCTTCTTGGTCTTGTTGTTGTAGAACTTCTTGTTGAGGGGCTTTGAATATTTGCCCTTTGAGTCTTTGCTCTTGTCCTTGGGAATGAGCCTCCCATTATGAAGCTCTCTATTCTCATAGGGGCATTCGGCAATGAAGTGGCGCTTGTCATCACAATTGTAGCATGATCTTGTCTTTGGACCAAAGCTAGTGAACCCACTTTTGTTGTTCCTCTTGATGTTGTCTTCCTTGGCCTTGGAGGGATCAACCCAAAAGGATTTTGCATGGAAGGCCATGTGATCATGGTAGTGGCATTGCAAATCTTCCGGATAGGATATACTCCAAGATGCCCTATAAGATTCTTGAGGAATCACTTCTTCAACGGAGTTGACCACCAAGGCAAGGTTAGAACCTTTTACCATCCCAAGAGCACGATTGCGAGAATCATGAGAGGTTTCCTCAAGCACCTTGAGAGCTTGCATCTCGTGCACGACTTGTTGAGAGGTGAGAGAGGAATAGCATTCCCTTCCCACAAGAGTCTTGACATCAATGGGTACAAATGGCATCATGCATTCAATGTACTTCTTCTTGATCCAAGAGTCATTGATGTGGGTGGCACCAATAAGCCGGAAGGCATCGGCAACGGTGAGAAGTCTTCCATACATGTCTTCATGATCTTCATCCGGTAGCCTCATGAACCCTTCGGCTTTATTCTTAAGAGCATTATACTTGTTCCTCCTTGTGCTCTCACTTCCAATGCAACTAGCGGTCAAACCATCCCAAGCTTCCTTGGCGGTGGTGTAGTTCCGGACACGATGCAATTCCTTTGTCCCCACACTAGTTTGAATCATGTGCAAGGCGGTGTTGTTGAGTTGACTATCAACCGCTTCTCTTCTAGTCAACTTGTCGGGGTTGTATGGCTTGAAGCCCTCCAAGATGATTCTCCATAATTCATTGGAGGCACTACAAACATGAGAGCGGAACTCAAATTGCCAAGTATCGAAATTATCAATAGAAAACTTAGGTGGGTCGCCCCGAATGTTCAAATAGGGATGGGGAACCGGTATATCGGGTGATTGGAAAGGTGGAGGTACTCGATTGTAGCTCTCACTCCCACTAGTTCCCTTAGGAGATGCAATGGGAGATTTGATAGTGTTTAAGTTATCACCTTCCACGGGTTTGGTAGATGAGGGTAAGTCCGAAGCCTCTCCCTCATCTAACGCACCCGTGTCTTTTACCTCTACACTAGGAGCCTTGGGAAGGGCCGGAGCCAAAAGCTCGGCAATCATCTTTTTCATGCTTTCCATTTGGGCTTCCATGGAGGACTTCAACGAATTGAAGTCTTCCACGGAGACCGTCTTGGCGGCCCCTTCCGAGGACTCCTCGTCCGGCATACTCTTAGGCGGTTAAGCCCGAAATAAGAGCCGAGGCTCTGATACCAATTGAAAGGATCGTATGCCGCACCTAGAGGGGGGGGGGGTGAATAGGTGCTAACCAATTTTTAGTTCTTTTTCAATTTAGGCTTGACACAAAAGGTAAATTCTCTAGATATGCAATTAAGTGAATTTACCTATATGACAGGGCAAACAACTAAGCAAGATATAGCTAAGCAATATAGAGATAGAATAGGATAGAGGTAACCGAGAGTGGAGCACGCGATGACACGGAGATGATTCCCGTAGTTCCCTTCCTTTGCAAGAAGGTACGTCTACGTTTGGAGGAGTGTGGTTGCTACGAAAGCCAAACCAACAGCCACGAAGGCTTCACTCAGATCTCCGGTGAGCAACGCCACGAAGGCCTAGCCCACTTCCACTAAGGGATTTCCTCGAGGCGGAAACCGGGCCTTTACAAGGTTCTTGGGGCACACATCCACAACCAAATTGGAGGCTCCCAAATCTGTTACAACACAACAATCAACAACAATACATCAACACAAATCAACTAGGGAACCAAATAGGAACACTAGCATGAGATCCCTCAAACAAGAGAGGGGGAAATGAAGAACGCTTCGGTGAGGATGTAGATCGGTGTCTTCTCCTTCGAATCTCCAAAGATCAAGAGCTTTGGTTGGGGGAGGAAGGAGATCTTGCAAATCTTGAGTTTCTTGAGGTGGCTCTAATGGAGGTGGCTTGGCAGATTTCTTGTGTAATGATTGAGCAAGCAACCAAGGTAGAAGAAGGGGGGTATTTATACCCCCTCTCAAAAAATGAGCCGTTGCAGCTTCCGGGGGGGCGGATAATCCGGCCTAAGTAAGGGCCGGATAATCCGCCCCCGGATAATCCGGCCTACGGGACAAAACAGTGACATTATCCAGCCAAATGTCCGGCCCTATGCCAGAGAAGCTTTTCTTCCAGTCCTTAGCCAAAAACGGGGGGGGCCGGATATTTCCAAAATATCCGGCCCGGATATTCCGGCCCTGGTACAATACCGGGACAATATTCGGGCAAATGTCCGGCCCCCATACTGCGCTGCTTTTCCTCGAAGACTTAGCCAAAATCAGGGGGCCGGATATTTCAACAATATCCGGCCCGGATTATCCGGCCTGGCCATCTTTTGCTGTTAACTTTTGACAGACCGATCAAATCCAACACACATAAATATGAATCTATGTAAACCCTGTACCACTTAAACAAACATTACTGTATCACATATATTGACATCAAACACACAAAACATAATGTGAGAGATGTTCTTTCAATGCTCTCAGTGCTTACACCGTCCAAACGTCGATGCAAACTTTGGTCTTATCGTCATTTGTCACTCATGTTGCGTTTCATTTGGTATTTGAGCATTTTCAGCTGCCAGATGCAAATCGGATACGAACTGTTCGAATCGAGCTACTGACTCAAAATAGGTCATCTCGCATCACGTGTTTGGTTGGGTCGGGTAGCCCAGTGACCTAACACATATTATTTTCTGGTGATATTTATGTTACTAAAAAATGAATTTACATAGGGAGAAATAGAAACTTAAATAAAAATAGAATAAACCTTAAGTAACTAGGGTTTGCACCATTGCCGCCTATTCCTCATCACCGAGGTCGATGAAGCCCTTTTAGCAACCTATTTTAGTTTGGTAAAACGGTTTACATTATAAAACAAAGTGATATAAGGGTCATATATCAACGACTAACGCACTGCGACCTGTCCAACGCGTAGACGTCCATGTAGAGGTGAGATCAGGTCCAGAGGACCGGAGTGAGCTCATAAACGTGGCTACCTTGGCAAATGTGATGAAGCCTAGCCGAACTAGCTATGATTAGAAACTCCGTTCGAAAGTGATTCAACTTTATGTAGACTAGCAAAGAAGGGCGCGGCGGCACGCCGCGCTGGATCTTGGTAATTGTCTAGTTAATTTTTGTTAGAATTTAGTAAGATTTTTTTAATTTGGAAGTCACAGCGAGGTGATATTTTTAAGGTCAGAGCGCCGTGGTAGTACCCTTGAAGGTACTAAAAAGGTGCAAACGCTAGTAGATATACTTAGAATGAATTACATGGTGAATCATGTTGATGCTTTTGTGCCGATACATAGGTGGATTTGCATTAGAGAGGGGATTGACTATAATCTACACTACTGCTAACAGACGCAGCTGATAGTATGCTCAGGCCCACAGCTGATTTGATTCTACTGCATCTAACCTATCATATCAGTTATCTTCATCGGTGTCTTAGGATAACCGCGATCTCCTTTAGTGTCTTGATGTTGACCTGGATGGACGATAGTGCAGAGATCCTGAAAACTAAGGCGATCTTGTCTATTTTGGAGAGAATCTGGGGCTCGTGCTCATGGCTGGAGAGGGCATCAAACATCCTGAGAAAAAGACCATACTTATTCTGCATCTTCACTAATCTTGAATTCTCTGATGAGAAACCTTGAAGCTTTCTTCCTTGGATGTTGCAGGATACAACTTGATACACCGTGGTTACTAATATCCATCCATGCAAAATGCTTGAGATTTTTCTAGAACCAAGAACTGAATAATGTTGACAAATTAGCTAAGAGCTCCACCTGCGGTAAGCAAACCGAAAACAGACTGTCAATGACTAATAACCTGATACTCGACATCAGCGACTGCTAAGAGCAGTGTCTGAAATCTTAGTCTTAGGGGAATAGACTGATGTGAAATACTTGCTCATAACATAGTAACTTTAGGGTTAATATGAAGAAAGACCTTCTGTACTGATGTTATGCAAAATTGTTGTAAAAAATGCGTAGAGATAATACAAACTCAATACTTGAGATATGTGATGCTTGCAAAAACTGTTAACATAATTCATATTTCTATGGATGCATCAGTTTCATGTAAATCTTATGTTCTCCATATAATGAGTCCCATAATTAAGTAAATAAAACTCTTTAATTAATATAAAACTTGTCCCTTAAGGAGACGAACTTTTCAACTTGGACAAACCATATACAGGATTGCTACCTGCAAATATGTCTGTCATGCAATGGCTTAAGAGATATGCGTCAGTCATCCTAATTTACACATGATAATATATGGATCAATGGAGATGCAAAAGGCTAGAGCAAAAGAACAGCAAGCACAACAATTTTTTTTGCAGGTTAATGTTGTAGATTTCATATTTTTATATATATAGCTTGGTAAACTAAATCATCTTCAAATAAATATCACCTTCGATGATGAGCATTGTATGCACCACTGATGCAGAATCAGGGGTTGAGAGAAGCTTCATTTTCAAAACAAAAGACTACATTACCTTTGACTCATCTACGAAGCTGAGAAGGAACACCTACATTAGCAAGATGTAAAAAAATGTATATGAGCTCTATTAGCTACCCAAGTGAAACATTGTTAATATTCACTACAACACATCTGATTGATAGCAAAAAAAGAATGCATTCTACTCATCTAATTGTGCATAGCTCAAGCCATGCCGGGTTGCAATACCTTAGATAGGAGTCTAAGATCAAGCCCAATACGGAAACTCTCTCAGCTCTTTATAAATCAAGTTCATTTGAGAATCTTTCATGCAGGAGTCTACTACCTAAGATCAATTCCTACTATGACCATAGGGTGGTTTGCTGATGCAAACTCAGAGCACACCGATCTACATCAACACCCTGCGAGCCTAAGTTTATCTTAACCTCAACGAAAAGATGTACCAAAACTTATTACAGTTTAGTCTCTAATTCTTCTTCACCGAACTCATTCTCGATGCATAACAACAAATAACAAAAAAATAGCGTAACAATCTAAAATTACCACTTCATATAGAACTGACATCAAGATCTATTGCAGCTAGACAATATGCCTATATAGGGCATAAAAGTTGTACTGTGATTCTAACATGGTTATCTCTGGTTTAATTACTGTACGAAACACGAAGCATTTTACTGTAGGCCTTAATTTAGCACTGTTCCAAAATGAGCATTATTATGCGGCTTGAATGGCCAAAAGTAGTTGAGGAAAATAGCAGAAAGTATTCGATTTATCGATAGAGTATTAGTACGATGGTGGGAGGGTTACCTGAATTTTAGGCTAACTAACCACACATGCTTGGGGAAGATCCTAGAATTCAATTATATGCACATCTTTCACTGTTGGGAGACTGTAGGACCTGTCATATGATCTATCATCAGAAACTCCATCTGTAGATAATCAATACAGAGTCATAGATAACAGACAGGGGACAAAAAAGGGAAAAAACCTCGTATGGTGAAGATGGTTGTGATGCTTCCAATATCGGAATTAATGATAGAGAGCACAGCTTTAAAGCATCGCAACAAATCTCTGTTCTCCAAAATTATTATAAACCAATCAACAACATGAATAGTCGCACATAGTCAATTTGCAGGTGAACCTTTTTCTGAACAAATCTATCTGGAATCAATACTTTCTATCATCCTATGAAAATTTAACCAAGAGAATGACATGATGGAGACTAGGAAGACGACAGACGTGGCCACCAGACACGCACAACAGATTGGGAAGGCTATGAAACGTCGGGGGTTACTGGATCGAGTGGAGAACTGGAAACCCCATGGTGACAATGTTGACTCAGAAAGTATCAGGTTGGCATCGCGGACACATTGAGCAGATGGAAAAGAACTGGCATGTTGCTTAAGGTACCATCCGCAAGCACGACTGGCTGAATTAGCTCGTTGTTGAGGAAATCGCTTGCTTGCTCCCACAACTTATTCATCACGGCCATCTACGACTGTTGCGTGCGTAGTTGTGTAGGCAAAAGCGTTCCATCTTGATATAGTAACCTGCTCTACTAAAACAACATGAAATAAGAGAGAAGGAACATTAACCATTACACCAACTATTGGAGACTAACCCTAAAAAAAAACTAATGTAGACTAAGTACTATATATTTATCATTTTTCCTAACATTTTCTAATTGTGTTAAGTTTCATGGAAGGAACAACAGAAGGACTAAACTGGACAATAGTTTGTTCCTTGGAGCAACTAACGAAGATATTTAGATTAAGCATAAAATATAGTTTAAATTGTGAAACCTCATTACCTGTATAAGAAAATAAAATAAAAGGAGAATCTAACAGCTGCTTCCTTAAATTCCAGAAGGTTCCATTGGATTCACGATCAAAGAATAAACCTGAAAAGCTGCAGTAAATCAAATGAATTTATTGTCTTAATCATCTATATTCCACAAGAGTTGTGTCTCAGCGGCAGTAAAATTTATTGAAGGATTTCAAGAAAAAGAAAGAACTTACCTGGCTCTCCTATCAGATATTTGTGAATGGGTCCATCTCTGAAATATTTTATTTTCTTATCATATTTCCCTATACTCTGATGGATCTAATCATCTATAAAGGCAGAAAGATGGTAAGCGTAAATTATTTTAGAAAACGTTCGGTGAAACATGAATAAATGAAATATATTTTTGCTAAGAAGAAATATAGCAAGTAAACTATACAATAAAATCACAATGTATTGACCTTCAACAATGGTATCTTTAGAGCATTGGAAATGAGCTCACGGTTGTACAAAAATCACTGAACAAAAGAACCTGCAGAAAAGGGCAGCATGTTCAAATAGAAACTAAGGCAATGGTACCAATTTATCAACCCTGGAAATAGATGATCCACATGGACTAAAACAAAAAAAAACTCAAAAAATACTATATCTATTTTGATTAAAATTCATCCGGTATCAGACACACTAACCTGCAAATGATAGGAAAATCAAATAACTTAATTTACTCTGTCTACAACTTGTTGAAGACATCTTAGAGAACCTTGTAGTTACGGATCATATTGTGCTCTATCTTTGCATCAAATTCACCTACAAAACACCCAGAAATAGGCATCGTGATGATCTAAGGCACCAAACTTCAGAACCAACAGAAGACATCAAAACTCTCTTAGTAACCTCGTGTATTGCAGCACTCCAGGGTGAACCATAACCAGCAGCTGGAACTACACCACAGTACCTACAACAAGATAAAAGTCACCGAATCAAAATCAACAAAAAAATCTTGAACCAGATGTACTTACAATGTACTGCAAATTACTATTGTTGTAGCTCTCAAAATCCCACAAAAAAACTTGAAGAAATTAGCTCTTTAGTTCTTATGAGTATAAAATCGAACAGGTAGATGGCATGAGTACACACAAAAGCAGTCACAACAAATTGAGAATCTGGGGGGTTCATCCACCAACGGAGAGAGAAAGAATCAACAAATGGTAGGGAGGAGTAACAGTAGAGAGCAGCTAGTAGCAGGGGCAGCCCAAGAAAACAGCTAGCAGTAGGCAACTCACAAGTTTTTCCATGAACGCGGACGTACAACCTGGAGACGGCGGCCTCGCATCCGCAAGCAGGCGACATCAGACGGGACGGGTGGAGAGGGGGCTGAGCGATGTGCTAGCGAAGCTCCGGCCAGTGAGGAGTGAGTGGAGGCAGGCAGCAGGAGGAAGGTGCGCTCGTACTCGGGAAGCCGCGCCGGGCGTAGGCGCCGGGGGGCATGGCGGCGGCCGTTCATCGGAAGGCTGAGTTGCTCCATCGAGAAGGGAACTCGAGCAGGGAGCGGGAGGCGCGGGCAGGCCAGAGAACGGAGATGGGCATGGCCGGACGACTCGTCGCCGGCGACCTCCACTGAAATCCTAGAAATTGCAGGCGCGGGCGGAGTTTTTACCGGACGATGGAAGATATGCTGGGGGATTTGGGAGACAGAAGAATAGGGAGGCACAACACCGCTTTGACCAAATTCCACGGAACCGACAGATAGTGCTCATGATGTCCCACCACCGCTACGTATTTTTTTGCTATGACCACCCAGGCAACATTCCAGGACAGTCGACCACCAGAAAACCAGTCAGTGTCAACATAGATAGAAAACGCAAGACTAACCCAGAACTGCACACGGAACAATAAAAGAGCACAAGAAAACACGTGTCAGCATGGCAAGTAGACACAGAAATAATCCAAAAATCTGAGAAAAAAGGAAACCGTTCAGATTTAGTATAGTAGTTATACAAATTACACACTGAACTAGATATATGTGTATCATCTTGGTAAAATCCAAGACACTTGGAATCGCTAGCTAGTTCGATACATCGAATCATTCCATTCTTAGCTTGGTAGCATACGATTTCTACAAACAAATTCATGCGTACGTGCACAAATACTGCACCACATGATCAATGCCAAGAGGAATGCGACAGGAGTGACAGATGACAGTAAGGCAAACGTTTGCAGTTACGTTGGGACGGTGTACGCACGTGTGGTGCCACTCAACGAATTCACGCGAGGAACCTTCTGGTGTCTTCTTCCCATAGCCACCAGGTGTGCAACCGACAGTTTTGTTCAGAAGAATGGTTTACCTTTTTTGCCAGAAACAGGAAGAATCTTTTAAATTTTAGCGGAAGTACAGACCGTACAAACCAGAAGTCAAAAACAAAATTTACTGTACCTGCTGACGATCGAGTCACAACCGGTCACCAAACTGATGTTGCCGTGAGTGACGGGAACCATAGCAGACGTTTGTCCAGGTGCAATGTACGTGTGTTGGCTATAATCACGCGGCTCACACAGAGGATGACGGAGAGGGTGACGAGATCGTAGAAATGGGAATAGACTGACTGGTCAAAAGGAAGAGACGCGGAGCGGCCGGCGGGTGCGTCATGCCACACCGGAGAGGTCCACGCCACCAACACCTATAAATCCAGACAGGCCCTCGGCCCGATTGAAGCACAGACAAACACAACAGATACAGAGCTCAGAAGCAAGAACCAAAGCAACCTTTCGCCATTCCCCTGCAAATCAGCCGAGAGAAAATGGTGGCCAAGGAGGCGATCCCGCTGCTGACGGCGCACAAGCTGGGCCGCTTCGACCTCTCCCACCGGGTGGTGCTGGCGCTGCCGCTCCTACGGCAGCGTGCCGCAGCCTCACGCGGCGCTCTACTACTCGCAGCGGGCGACCAAAGGCGGCCTCCTCATCTCCGAGGCCACCGACGTCTCCGTCACCGCCAAGGGGTACCCTGAGACCCCCGGCATCTGGACGCAGGAACAGGTTGAAGCTTGGAAACCCATCGTCGAGGCCGTCCACCGCAAGGGTGCGCTCTTCTTCTGCCAGATCTGGCATGTCGGAAGAGTATCCACAAACGGTAACTTACAAATCCATGTTGCTGAAATACTCCCTCCGGTTTTATTTAGATCGCATTATGGATTCAGTCGAAGTTGAATTTTTTCAAATTTTGACCATAATTCTAGGAAAAACTACCAATATCCGTAATACCAAATACATATAATACGAAAATTTAGTTAATCACGATTTTAATACAATAGATTTGTATTATAGTTTTTGATATTTTTTCTAAATATTGATCAAAATCATTCACCCTAAAGATTTTATCTGATTCTACAGTTATTTCGTGGTACTAATCTTGGTTTATGTTGATCTACTAACAAAATAGATTACCAGCCGGACGGGAAAGCGCCAATCTCAAGCACAGACAAGCAGATAGCGCCCGACGCTGAGGCCGGCATAGCCTACTCCAAGCCCCGACAGCTTCAGATAGACGAGATCCCTGCGATTGTCGACGACTTTAGGCGCGCTGCTCGGAACGCCATTGAGGCGGGCTTCGACGGTGTGGAGATCCACGGTGCACATGGGTACCTCTTGGAGCAGTTCATGAAAGACAGCTCCAATGACCGCACCGACGAGTACGGTGGCAGCCTCGAAAAGCGGTGCCGCTTTGCCGTGGAGGTGATTGACGCCATTGTTCACGAGATCGGGGCGGATCGTGTGGGCATAAGGTTGTCCCCATTTGTGGATTACATGGATTGCTATGACTCCAACCCACATGCCCTTGGGGCATACATGGTGGAACAACTTAACAAGCACCAGGGGTTCCTCTATTGCCACATGGTTGAACCTCGGATGGCCATTGTGGATGGCCGGAGGCAGATACCTCATGGGCTACTACCTTTCAGGAAAGCATTTAACGGCACTTTCATTGCTGCTGGTGGGTATGATCGAGAGGAAGGCAACAAGGTGATCGCTGATGAATACGCTGACCTCGTCGCCTATGGGAGACTCTTTCTGGCTAATCCAGATCTGCCAAAAAGATTCGAGCTAGGTGCCCTTTTGAACGAGTACGACCGCACTACCTTCTACACGCAAGATCCTGTTGTTGGCTACACAGACTATCCTTTCCTTGATGGCTCAATTCCTGAGTAGTTCGTCCACTTAATTTCTGTTTATGATGTACTTTGTTTTATCAAATTGGTAGTGTTTGTGTAGTATGTATGTGCATATGCACGTGCATTGTATCATTTTCACCATTGATTGTTGTTTTCCATGCAATACTAGTATGTAGACACGATATTTTCATCTAGTGATTTTTATTTTTATTTTCTCTCATTTATTTCGATGCGAGCACATATTTAAATTTTCCCTGAGTTACTCTCTCCTCGTGGTATTTTCGTAAGGTCTGTGTTAGAAAAGGGAGTATACCATTTTCACCATAGATTAGATATGTAATGATAATATATGCACACATACAATATACCTTCATGGCTAAATATTTAGATTTCCAGTCCTTAGAGTAGCACACCTAACTAAGACCGTTCTTTTATTCCCTCCAAATATATGTCCTAGAAAAGTGTCACTATTATCAGTTGAATATCGCCGAAATCAACAAATATTTTTTCTAGAACTAGCCTAACATTTTCTATGCATGATGCATTGCTTATCAATGATGGAAGATTTCTCGCAATTAGGGGTGTATTTTCTCCCTATGAATTGCTAGCTACACTGGTATGGTTACTACCTGAAATCTTTCATAAGAACTTTCAGACCACATGTAGGTATCAAGGAGATCGTTTAAAGCCAGTATTATTTCCACATAGAAATATAATTTCTCATGTTCCTTTGCTTAAAATTTGATTTTCTATATAGATTCATCAATATATGAAAATTGAAGTTTTCTTGGAAAGGAAAGTGAAACAGCCCACGTGGTAGACTGACCCACTGAGCAGGGGCATATCAAACTCTTTGCACCGGTGGTATATGTTATCATGACTTGTTTCCCTACTCCATGCCACTTCCCGTCATTTCATCATAAACCCCACTATCTTCCGTTTTGCTATAGTATTTTTCTTTCCAGAGTAGGTCAATGGCAATGGACATGGCGTTTTGGCTCATGGGTGTATCTACACCTATTAGAAAAATTAAATTTTAAACCCAATTCAAAATGTTAAAAGAATTCGAATAAAATTTCTCAGTGTGCATCCGGACATCCTATGTTAGCTCACAAAAGTTTTGCATGAAAAAACATTTCGTGTGACCTATGTAAAAAACATAAATACATGTCCCGTAAAAAAAATTAGAGCACCGGAAATTGTCTTTTTTGCACAGGCCACAAACTATTATATTTTTTCGAGACACTTTCTGTGTAGGCATAAAATGTGTGGAAGTACACCCCAAAAAAATTCAAAATTTTTAGACATTTTGAAATATGTTTTTCTTGTAATAGGCGCATCTACACCTATGAGCCAAAATGGATTTCTCAATGGCAATACCATATTTTTATAGAAGAGACAAGAGAGCAAAACAATTACAAGAAGTTAACCTAACTTTGCAAACAAAGAGGTAGCTAAACACCCACACCAGGGAATCTAAACCCTGCCTCTTCTTATTATGTTACACCCACCCACACCTACTCTGATCCAAAACTTGAGCTCGGCAATAATCTGCACTACAAGTTTAGATACCGAAAAATGCTCATTGACGCCGTTGAACACCCTAGTGTTCCTTTGATTCCATAAATACCAACATACAAGCGTGAAAAGGCATCAAACTCCTTCTCTTTCCTATGGTAGCATTTTCTACCTTAAGCCACCGGGCTCCAGTGTCTTTATTCTCTCCTGTATGTTCACTTGTATGTATGCGCACATAAATAAGAAATGTCCTGATACGATTCAATTAAACGAAATCACAGATGGACCGTCATGCAAAATTGCGAGTGGGCCGGCCCAGTGAACCACAAAAGTTCTAATGTAGCGCGGCCCAACAAGATTATATACCTTAAATGGGCTGGCCCATTATACTTAACGGGCTTGCCATCAAGCATGTAATTGTCTGGCCCATAAGGTTAATGGACCTGCTAATCATCTAACTAGGCTAGCCCACATACTAATTGGGACGGTCTATTTACTAAATAGGCCGGCCCATTTACTAGTTGACCACTGAAACCAAATAAGTTAGTCGGCCCACCTACTAAGTGGGCGGGCCCATTTACATTATTGATCGGTCAAACCAAAACATTCGGCCCATCCCGCGTATGTAATTGGTTGGCCTATCTAGTTGTTTGACCGATCAAAAGAGTACATTAGGCCCAGCTCGCGCAATAAATGGGCTGGCCCATTTATGTGTTGACTGGTCAAATCAATACATTTGGCCCGACCCACATGCTAATTGGGCCAGTGATGACCCACAAGTATAGGGGATCGCAACAGTCTTCGAGGGAAGTAAAACCCAATTTATTGATTCGACACAAGGGGAGACAAAAAACACTTGGAAGCCTTAACAGTGGAGTTGTCAATTCAGCTGCACCTGGAAACAGACTTGCTCGCAAGAGTTTATCAGTAGTAACAGTTTTATAGCGATGAGTAGTGAAATAACAGCAGCAGAGTAACAAAGACAGCAGTAGTGATTTTAGTAAACAGCAGGATTAAAATACTGTAGGCACGGGGACGGATGACGGGCGTTGCATGGATGAGAGAAACTCATGTAACAATCATAGCAGGGCATTTGCAGATAATAATAAAACGGTGTCCAAGTACAAAGCAATCAATAGGCATGTGTTCCAATTATAGTCGTACGTGCTCGCAATGAGAAACTTGCACAACATCTTTTGTCCTACCAGCCGGTGGCAGCCGGGCCTCAAGGGAAACTACTGGATATTAAGGTACTCCTTTTAATAGAGTACCGGAGCAAAGCATTAACACTCCGTGAACACATGTGATCCTCACATCGCTACCATTCCCTCCGGTTGTCCCGATCTGTCACTTGGGGCCATTGGTTCCGGACAATGACATGTGTATACAACTTATAGGTAAGACCATAAACAATGAATATCATGATGAAACAATAACATGTTCAGATCTAAGATCATGGCACTGCCCTAGTGACAAGCATTAAGCATAACAAGTTGCAACAATATCATCAAAGTACCAATTACGGACACTAGGCACTATGCCCTAACAAACTTATGCTATTACATGACCAATCTCATCCAATCCCTAACATCCCCTTCGGCCTACGGGGGGAATTACTCACACATGGATGGGGAAACATGGCTGGTTGATGTAGAGGCGTTGGCGGTGATGGCGGTGATGATCTCCTCCAATTCCCCGTCCCGGCGGAGTGCCGTAACGGAGACTTCGGCTCCCGCGACGGAGTTTCGCGATGTGGCGGCGTTCGGAGGGTTTCGGCGACTTCGACTTCTCTCCGTGCGTTTTAGGTCGAGGCCGATAAATAGTCCGAAGGAGGGCGTCGGAGGCCGGCCGAGGGGGCCACACCACAGGGCCGCGGGGCCCCCCCCGGGGCGCGCCGCCTATGGTGTGGGGCCTCGGGCCTCCACCTTAATTGTCCTTCTCTGCTCCCTCATTGTTCTGGGAAAATAGGGCCTTCTGCATAAATTCCGAGGATTTTCCCGAAAGTTGGATTTCTGCACAAAAACGAGACACCAGAGCAGTTCTGCTGAAAACAGCGTTAGTCCGTGTTAGTTGCATCCAAAGTGCACAAAATAGAGGCAAAACAATAGCAAAGTGTTCGGGAAAGTAGATACGTTTTGGACGTATCAACTCCCCCAAGCTTAGCTTATTGCTTGTCCTCAAGCAATTCAGTTAACAATCGAGCGATAAAAGAACTTTCACGAACACATTTGCTCATATGATGTATATATTCTCATGCTATGGCTAATACTTAAGCAATTCATAATGAGATACATGCAAATAAGATCATCTAACAGCTATGTCAATCATGGAGAGGTACCAACAATTAATAATAAGCATCATGAATCATGTATATAAGCAGGATTGCAATGTTCATAAGAGAGTATGATAAAATGGTATCTCGCTTGCCTGTATTTGATTGGCAAAACATAAATGCCAGGGCACCTCTGGAGTTCATAGAAAGACTAGAAGTAGTGATTGTCAAAAGATAAATGCATCAAAGTTATACCACAATCAATCATATTTTGAGACAAGCATATTATACTAAGAATGACAGTTGTGCTCTCAAGATAGTGCTCAAAGAAATAATGGAGACACAACATAAAAGTAAAAGATTGACCCTTCGCAGAGGGAAGCAGGGATTAACATGCGCTAGAGCTTTTCACTTTTATAAAGACAGGAGTAAAATTATTTTGAGAGGTGTTTGTTGTTGTCAACGAATGGTAATGGGTATACCAACTACCTCGCCAACCGGACTTTCAAGAGCGGCTCCCATGAATTATTGCATATTTATGTGGCACTCCTTCCAACCTTTCTTTCACAAACCATGGCTAACCGAATCCTCGGGTGCCTGCCAACAATCTCATACCATGAAGGAGTGCCTTTTTATTTTATTTTTATTATGATGACGACACTCCCCCCAACCTTTGCTTACACAAGCCATGGCTAACCGAATCCTTCGGGTGCCGTCCAACAATCACAAACCATGGAGGAATGTCTATTTAAGTTAATTAATTTGGGACTGGGAATCCCATTGCCAGCTCTTTTTGCAAAATTATTGGATAAGCGGATGTGCCACTAGTCCATATGAGAGTCCGTCAAAAGTAAATGACAAGGTTGAAAGCTAAACACCACATACTTCCTCATGAGCTATGAAACATAAACACAAATTGAGAAGCATTTTGAAGGTTTTAAAGGTAGCGCACGAGAATTTACTTGGAATGGTTTGAAATGCCATGCATAGGTATTTATGGTGGACACTTTTGGAACAACTTGGTTTTCAGGTGTTTGGAAGCACGAGCAGCGTTCCCGCTCAGTACAAGTGAAGGCTAGCAATAGACTAGGGAGCGACAAATCAAGAGAGCAATAACTGTCATAATCATGCTTGCGGCAAAATAAATTAACAGAGGCATAAAAGTGATACAAGAACTCTGAAGCAATATAAATCATCGAGACTTAATTGACTTTTTGTTCAGTCATATGCATGCGTGAGCATGTGCCAAGTCGATATAAATGAATTATTCAGAGGAGGATACCACAATGCCATACTTACTTATGAATAAAACAATGCAAGCAAACATTCATGACATGCTACTCATATTAATAGATTGGAGCTAATCATGAGAGATCATAAGCTACTAAACTTTCTCAAATAACATATACCTCACATGAACCAACTAAGCATGCTCACATGGATGAGTATATGTACAAAAATGAAAACAAATAGAGTTCATACCAGCCTCTCACCACAATCAGATTGTCGTAGATCGTCATTATTGCCTTTTCACTTGTGTAGCTTGGATAATATGAAATGAAAACCACGCTCCAGCCACCGAAGACCATTGAACTCAAGATGAACTTTACAAAACCAAAGAAGAACAGCAAATATTTTTGGTGTTTTCGAATTAGAAACAAGAACAAAAGGAAACAAACAAACAAAGCAAAATCTTTTTGGGTTTTCTTATAGCAAACTAGCAATAGCAAATAAAGTGAAACAAATGCAAGAAACCAAAGCAAACAAATGGTGAAGAGAAACAACAGAAATATTTTTGGTCTTTTTGTGTTTTGGAAAAGAAATAAAACAAAAACAAGAAATAGCAAACTAGAAGAAACACAGAACAAAAGGATGACAGAAATCTGCCAAAACCTGACAGCAGTACAGAAATCGATTTTTACAAAAATCTTACGTTGCTCAGCTCGAAAAGTGTTCAACTAATGAAAGTTAGATAACAACCTGGGGAACCTGAACAAAAATTGGCAGCTCAAAATGACGCTCTGGCTATTTTTGAGAATTTTTACGGTAACATTCCAGAATCTGTTTTCAGGCAGCACTTCCCCAAATATCATCTTCCTCTCATTAGAAAACCACTCAAACGAACAAAACAAATATGTACAAGTATCCAGCAACCATAATATGCAAAGAATGAGTGATGCCGGTATACCTCCCCCCAAGCTTAGGCTTTTGACCTAAGTGGAATTCAATCCCATCGATCCCATGAGGTAGTGTCTCCGTAGTATGACGAAGATGGATCGTATTCCGGGTATGTGCTAGAAGAAGCACCCGGATACGTGACGGTGTGGTCATAGGAGGCCCCGGCGTCCTCGGAGTCATGTTGCTGGTGGAAGTCTTTTATCTTCAAATGTTCATCCACTTCCTCCTTAGTGCACGACCATGATTGCCTGTCAATACTGAACAAACCTGGTTGGGGAAGAGGAATTTCCTTCTCATCCCCGTCAGAAAACAACATTCTATAGACCATATTATCTAAAGTAGAATCAGCGGTAACAAAATGATGACTCTTCATAGCAGCAATATCAAGTTTCCTAGGAGCCAATGGCACATCATTAGGATCAAGAGGAAGACTTAGATATGTTAAAACGCGCAGCGCAATAGTTCCTCCAAAAATAGGTGCTGGCGCAAAGTTGACGTGGGAGTTAGAGATCTCTGTGGTGTAGCTTTTCTTCAGGTCCCCGGCAACGGCGCCAGAAATTTAGCTTGATGGCGTGTAACTCACACGTTCGTTGGGAACCCCAAGAGGAAGGTATGATGCGCACAGCAGCAAGTTTTCCCTCAGAAAGAAACCAAGGTTCATCGAACCAGGAGGAGCCAAGAAGCACGTTGAAGGTTGATGGCGGCGGGATGTAGTGCGGCGCAACACCAGGGATTCCGGCGCCAACGTGGAACCTGCACAACACAACCAAAGTACTTTGTCCCAATGAAACAGTGAGGTTGTCAATCTCACCGGCTTGCTGTAACAAAGGATTAACCGTATTGTGTGGAAGATGATTGTTTGCGTAAAACAATGAGAACAGTATTGCAGTAGATTGAATTTCAGTAAAGAGAATTGGACCGGGGTCCACAGTTCACTAGAGGTGTCTCTCCCATAAGACAAACAGCATGTTGGGTGAACAAATTACAGTTGGGCAATTGACAAATAAAGAGGGCATGACCATGCACATACATATCATGATGAGTATAGTGAGATTTAATTGGGCATTACGACAAAGTACATAGACCGCCATCCAGCTGCATCTATGCCTAAAAAGTCCACCTTCAGGTTATCATCCGAACCCCCTCCAGTATTAAGTTGCACAGCAACAGACAAATGCATTAAGTATGGGGCGTCAGCTAATCAACAACAACATCCTGAGACATAGCATCAATGTTTTATCCCTAGTGGCAACAGCATAACACAACCTTAGAACTTTCTCACACATCGTCCTGGTGTCAATGTGCATGAACCCACTATCGAGCATAAATACTCCCTCTTGGAGTTACAAGCATCTACTTGGCCAGAGCATCTACTAGTAACGGAGAGCATGCAAGATCATAAACAACACATAGATATAACTTTGATAATCAACATAACAAGTATTCTCTATTCATTGGATCCCAACAAACGCAACATATAGAATTACAGATAGATGATCTTGATCATGTTAGGCAGCTCACAAGATCCGACAATGATAGCACAATGGGGAGAAGACAACCATCTAGCTACTGCTATGGACCCATAGTCCAGGGGTAGACTACTCACACATCACACCGGAGGCGACCATGGCGGCGTAGAGTCCTCCGGGAGATGATTCCCCTCTCCGGCAGGTGCCGGAGGCGATCTCTGGATCCCCCGAGATGGGATCGGCGTTGGCGGCGTCTCGGAAGGTTTTCCGTATCGTGGCTCTCTGCATCGGGGGTTTCGTCACCGAGGCTTTAAGTAGGCGGAAGGGTAGGTCAAGAGGCGGCACGAGGGGCCCAGAGACCATAGGGCCGCGCGCCAGGTGGGCCGCGCCGCCCTATGCTCTGGCTGCCTCGTGGCCCCTTTTCGTCTCGTCTTCGGACTTCTGGAAGCTTCGTGGCAAAATAGGACCCTGGGCGTTGATTTCGTCCAATTCCGAGAATATTTCCTTACTAGGATTTCTGAAACCAAAAACAGCAGAAAACAGCAACTGGCACTTCGGCATCTTGTTAATAGGTTAGTTCTAGAAAATGCACGAATATGACATAAAGTGTGCATAAAACATGTAGATAACATCAATAATGTGGCATGGAACATAAGAAATTATCGATACGTCTGAGACGTATCAGCATCCCCAAGCTTAGTTCTCGTCCCGAGCAGGTAAAACGATAAATACGATAATTTCTCGAGTGACATGCCATCATAATCTTGATCATACTATTTGTAAAGCATATGTAGTGAATGCAGCGATCAAAACAATGTATATGACGTGAGTAAACAAGTGAATCATAAAGCAAAGACTTTTCATGAATAGCACTTCAAGACAAGCATCAATTAAGTCTTGCATAAGAGTTAACTCATAAAGCAATAATTCAAAGTAAAGGCATTGAAGCAACACAAAAGAAGATTAAGTTTCAGCGGTTGCTTTCAACTTGTAACATGTATATCTCATGGATATTGTCAACATAGAGTAATATAATAAGTGCAATAAGCAAGTATGTAGGAATCAATGCACAGTTCACACAAGTGTTTGCTTCTTGAGGTGGAGAGAAATAGGTGAACTGACTCAACATTGAAAGTAAAAGAATGGTCCTCCATAGAGGAAAAGCATCGATTGCTATATTTGTGCTAGAGCTTTGATTTTGAAAACATGAAACAATTTTGTCAACGGTAGTAATAAAGCATATGTATCATGTAAATTATATCTTACAAGTTGCAAGCCTCATGCATAGTGTACTAATAGTGCCCGCACCTTGTCCTAATTAGCTTGGACTACCGGATCATCACAATGCACATGTTTTTACCAAGTGTCACAAAGGTACCTCTATGCCACGTTGTACAAAGGTCTAAGGAGAAAGCTCGCATTGGATTTCTCGCTATTGATTATTCTTCAACTTAGACATCCATACCGGGACAACATAGACAACAGATAATGGACTCCTCTTTTATGCATAAGCATGTAACAACAATTAATAATTTTCTCATTTGAGATTGAGGATATATGTCCAAAACTGAAACTTCCACCATGGATCATGGCTTTAGTTAGCGGCCCAATGTTCTTCTATAACATTATGCATGCTTAACCATAAGGTGGTAGATCTCTCTTACTTCAGACAAGACGGACATGCATAGCAACTCACATGAAATTCAACAATGAATAGTTGATGGCGTCCCCAGTGAACATGGTTATCGCACAACAAGCAACTTAATAAGAGATAAAGTGCATAATTACATATTCAATACCACAATAGTTTTTAAGCTATTTGTCCCATGAGCTATATATTGCAAAGGTGAATGATGGAATTTTAAAGGTAGCACTCAAGCAATTTACTTTGGAATGGCGGAAAATACCATGTAGTAGGTAGGTATGGTGGACACAAATGGCATAGTGGTTGGCTCAGGTATTTTGGATGCATGAGAAGTATTCCCTCTCGATACAAGGTTTAGGCTAGCAAGGCTTATTTGAAACAAACACAAGGATAAACCGGTGCAGCAAAACTCACATAAAAGACATATTGAAAACATTATAAGACTCTACACCGTCTTCCTTGTTGTTCAAACTCAATACTAGAAATTATCTAGACCTTAGAGAAACCAAATATGCAAACCAAATTTTAGCATGCTCTATGTATTTCTTCATTAATAGGTGCAAAGCATATGATGCAAGAGCTTAATCATGAGCACAACAATTGCCAAGTATCACATTACCCAAGACATTTATAGCAATTACTACATGTATCATTTTCCAATTCCAACCATATAACAATTTAACGAAGGAGAAACTTCGCCATGAATACTATGAGTAGAAACCAAGGACATACTTGTCCATATGCTACAGCGGAGCGTGTCTCTCTCCCATAAAGTGAATGCTAGGATCCATTTTATTCAAACAAAACAAAAACAAAAACAAACCGACGCTCCAAGCAAAGCACATAAGATGTGATGGAATAAAAATATAGTTTCAGGGGAGGAACCTGATAATGTTGTCGATGAAGAAGGGGATGCCTTGGGCATCCCCAAGCTTAGACGCTTGAGTCTTCTTAGAATATGCAGGGGTGAACCACCGGGGCATCCCCAAGCTTAGAGCTTTCACTCTCCTTGATCATGTTGCATCATACTCCTCTCTTGATCCTTGAAAACTTCCTCCACACCAAACTCGAAACAACTCATTAGAGGGTTAGTGCACAATAAAAATTAACATATTCAGAGGTGACACAATCATTCTTAGCACTTCTGGACATTGCATAATGCTACTGGACATTAATTGATCAAAGAAATTCATCCATCATAGCAAAAGAGGCAATGCGAAATAAAAGGCAGAATCTGTCAAAACAGAACAGTTCGTATTGACGAATTTTAAAATGGCACCAGACTTGCTCAAATGAAAATTCTCAAATTGAATGAAATTTGCGTACATATCTGAGGATCACTCACGTAAATTGGCATAATTTTCTGAGTTACCTACAGGGAGGTGGACCCAGATTCGTGACAGCAAAGAAATCTGGAACTGCGCAGTAATCCAAATCTAGTACTTACTTTTCTATCAACGGCTTAACTTGGCACAACAAAACACAAAACTAAGATAAGGAGAGGTTTCTACAGTAGTAAACAACTTCCAAGACACAAAATAAAAACAAAATACTGTAGGTAAAAACATGGGTTGTCTCCCATAAGCGCTTTTCTTTAACGCCTTTCAGCTAGGCGCAGAAAGTGTGTATCAAGTATTATCAAGAGACGAAGTGTCAACATCATAATTGGTTCTCATAATAGAATCAAAAGGTACCTTCATTCTCTTTCTAGGGAAGTGTTCCATACCTTTCTTGAGAGGAAATTGATATTTTATATTACCTTCCTTCATATCAATGATAGCACCAACTAAGAAAAGGTCTTCCCAATATAATGGGACAAGATGCATTGCATTCAATATCCAAGACAACAAAATCAACGGGAACAAGGTTATTGTTAACGGTAATGCGAACATTATCAACTTTCCCCAAAGGTTTCTTTGTAGAATGATCAGCAAGATTAACATCCAAATAACAATTTTTCAAATGGTGGCAAGTCAAGCATATCATAAATTTTCTTAGGCATAACAGAAATACTTGCACCAAGATCACATAAAGCATTACAATCAAAATCTTTAACCTTCATCTTAATGATGGGCTCCCAACCATCCTCTAGCTTTTTAGGAATAGAGGTTTCGCGCTCTAGTTTCTCTTCTCTAGCTTTTATGAGAGCATTTGTAATATGATGTGTGAAAGCCAAATTTATAGCACTAGCATTAGGACTTTTAGCAAGTTTTTGCAAGAACTTTATAACTTCAGAGATGTGGCAATCATCAAAATTCAAACCATTATAATCTAAAGCAATGGGATCATCATCCCCAATGTTGGAAAAAATTTCAGCAGCTTTATCACAAGCAGTTTCAGCAGTTTTAGCAGTTTCAGGCAGTTTCTCGCGCTTTGCATTAGAAGTGGAAACATTGCTAACACCAATTATTTTATTATTATTAGTAGGAGGTGCAGCAACATGTGTAGCATTAGCATTACTAGTGGTGGTAATAGTCCAAACTTTAGCTACATTCTTCTCTTTAGCTAGTTTTTCATTTTCTTCTCTATCCCACCTAGCACGCAGTTCAGCCATTAATCTTATATTCTCATTAATTCTAACTTGGATGGCATTTGCTGTAGTAACAATTTTATTATGATGATTCTCATTAGGCAAAACTTTCGATTTCAAAAGATCAACATCAGCAGCAAGACTATCGACTTTAGAAGCAAGTATATCAATTTTCCCAAGCTTTTCTTCAACAGATTTGTTAAAAGCAGTTTGCGTACTAATAAATTCTTTAAGCATGGCTTCAAGTCCAGGGGGTGAATTCCTATTATTGTTGTAAGAATTACCATAAGAATTACCATAGCCGTTGCCATTATTATAAGGATATGGCCTATAGTTGTTACTAGAATTGTTCCGGTAAGCATTGTTGTTGAAATTATTATTTTTAATGAAGTTTACATCAACATGTTCTTCTTGTGCAACCAATGAAGCTAATGGAACATTATTAGGATCAATATTAGTCCTACCATTCACAAGCATAGACATAATAGCATCAATCTTATCACTCAAGGAAGAGGTTTCTTCGATAGAATTTACCTTCTTACCTTGTGGAGCTCTTTCCGTGTGCCATTCAGAGTAGTTGATCATCATATTATCAAGAAGCTTTGTTGCTTCACCAAGAGTGATGGACATAAAGGTACCTCCAGCAGCTGAATCCAATAAATTCCGCGAAGAAAAATTTAGTCCTGCATAGAAGGTTTGGATGATCATCCAAGTAGTCACGGCATGGGTTGGGCAATTTTTAACCAGAGATTTCATTCTTTCCCAAGCTTGAGCAACATGTTCAGTATCTAATTGTTTAAAATTCATTATGCTACTCCTCAAAGATATAATTTTAGCAGGGGGATAATATCTACCAATAAAAGCATCCTTGCATTTAGTCCATGAATCAATACTATTCTTAGGCAGAGATAGCAACCAATCTTTAGCTCTTCCTCTTAATGAGAAAGGGAACAATTTTAGTTTAATAATGTCACCATCTACATCTTTATATTTTTGCATTTCACATAGTTCAACAAAATTATTAAGATGGGCAGCAGCATCATCAGAACTAACACCAGAAAATTGCTCTCGCATAACAAGATTCAGTAAAGCAGGTTTAATTTCAAAGAATTCTGTCGTAGTAGCAGGTGGAGCAATAGGTGTGCATAAGAAATCATTATTATTTGTGGTTGTGAAGTCACACAACTTAGTATTTTCAGGGTTGGCCATTTTAGCAACAGTAAATAAAGCAAACTAGATAAAGTAAATGCAAGTAACTAATTTTTTTGTGTTTTTGATATAGCAAACAAGATAGCAAATAAAGTAAAACTAGCAACTAATTTTTTTGTATTTTGATTTAGTGCAGCAAACAAAGTAGTAAATAAAACTAAGCAAGACAAAAACAAAGTAAAGAGATTGAGAAGTGGAGACTCCCCTTGCAGCGTGTCTTGATCTCCCAAGAACGGCGCTGAATTTACTTTGTCGGCGCAAAGTTGACGTGGGAGTTAGAGATCTCTGTGGTGTAGCTTTTCTTCAGGTCCCCGGCAACGGCGCCAGAAATTTAGCTTGATGGCGTGTAACTCACACGTTCGTTGGGAACCCCAAGAGGAAGGTATGATGCGCACAGCAGCAAGTTTTCCCTCAGAAAGAAACCAAGGTTTATCGAACCAGGAGGAGCCAAGAAGCACGTTGAAGGTTGATGGCGGCGGGATGTAGTGCGGCGCAACACCAGGGATTCCGGCGCCAACGTGGAACCTGCACAACACAACCAAAGTACTTTGTCCCAACGAAACAGTGAGGTTGTCAATCTCACCGGCTTGCTGTAACAAAGGATTAACCGTATTGTGTGGAAGATGATTGTTTGCGTAAAAACAAGAGAACAAAGATTGGCAAGAGATTGAATTTCAGTAAAGAGAATTGGACCGGGGTCCACAGTTCACTAGAGGTGTCTCTCCCATAAGACAAACAGCATGTTGGGTGAACAAATTACAGTTGGGCAATTGATAAATAAAGAGGGCATGACCATGCACATACATATCATGATGAGTATAGTGAGATTTAATTGGGCATTACGACAAAGTACATAGACCGCCATCCAGCTGCATCTATGCCTAAAAAGTCCACCTTCAGGTTATCATCCGAACCCCCTCCAGTATTAAGTTGCAAAGCAACAGACAATTGCATTAAGTATGGTGCGTAATGTAATCAACAACTACATCCTTAGACATAGCATCAATGTTTTATCCCTAGTGGCAACAGCACAACACAACCTTAGAACTTTCTCACATCGTCCTGTGTGTCAATGCAGCATGAACCCACTATCGAGCATAAATACTCCTCTTGGAGTTACAAGCATCTACTTGGCCAGAGCATCTACTAGTAACGGAGAGCATGCAAGATCATAAACAACACATAGATATAACTTTGATAATCAACATAACAAGTATTCTCTATTCATCGGATCCCAACAAACGCAACATATAGAATTACAGATAGATGATCTTGATCATGTTAGGCAGCTCACAAGATCCGACAATGATAGCACAATGGGGAGAAGACAACCATCTAGCTACTGCTATGGACCCATAGTCCAGGGGTAGACTACTCACACATCACACCGGAGGCGACCATGGCGGCGTAGAGTCCTCCGGGAGATGATTCCCCTCTCCGGCAGGGTGCCGGAGGCGATCTCCTGGATCCCCCGAGATGGGATCGGCGTTGGCGGCGTCTCTGGAAGGTTTTCCGTATCGTGGCTCTCGGTACTGGGGGTTTCGTCACGGAGGCTTTAAGTAGGCGGAAGGGTAGGTCAAGAGGCGGCACGAGGGGCCCAGACCATAGGGCCGCGCGGCCAGGCAGGGGCCGCACCGCCCTATGCTCGGCTGCCTCGTGGCCCCTCTTCGTCTCGTCTTCGGACTTCCGGAAGCTTCGTGGCAAAATAGGACCCCGGGCGTTGATTTCGTCCAATTCCGAGAATATTTCCTTACTAGGATTTCTGAAACCAAAAACAGTAAAACAAAGAATCGGCACTTCGGCATCTTGTTAATAGGTTAGTTCCAGAAAATGCACGAATATGACATAAAGTGTGCATAAAACATGTAGATAACATCAATAATGTGGCATGGAACATAAGAAATTATCGATACGTCGGAGACGTATCAATAGGCCCCCTGTTAGTCAGGCGGCGAGCAATAAGAGCACCAAGGTGATAAGATGTCTGACCAGTAAGTGCAATATTCAAGAAAGCAAGATGGTAACTAGAAATGTTGCTAGTGTTCTCCCTACCAAGAATGCTAGTAGCAATGTAATATGCAAAATACTTAATGGCAGGGAGTTGAATGTTTCTTATCTTGCCACGCTGAATGGTGCGACAATCATCATCAGTAATCCCTCGATAGAGCTCCAACAAGTCCCGGGGGTTGTCATCAATCCTACTTGCTGTACCTACAGGGACAATATCCAATGCACGACAAAAATCCTCCAATTTCATAGTAACAGGATTACCATAGATCTTGAATGCAACCGTCGGCTCATATTGTTTGTTGTCGAACTTGAAACTTTCGACGAAGATTTTGGTGAGCATGTAGTATTGCTCCCTTTCATCTCCCACATAGGTGGTTAACCCTGCCCTGTTGACAAGGGTGAAGAAATCCTCCAATATCCCTGCATTCCTTAGAAAATCATAGCATGGAAAAGTCGAAGCATTAGGAGCCCCGTTGTCCTCTTCGGGCGCGAAGCTAGGCGCGATGATGTCCTCATTGTATGATCGCCTAATCCGGGTGGTGGCCCTAGAAGGCCTCCCGGTGCTGGTTGTCCCTTTCTTGAACAACTCTCCAAAGTTGAACTTCTTCATAGCTTCTCTGAAATTTTCAACAAGTGATATAAAATTTGGTTTGGTGACATATAATCAAGGGAAACTACCATAGGAACTTGCTAGAGTACTAATCATGCATCAAAACTAATTTCTAGCACTTAGAACAAGCATGCAAGCTCACTAAACATGTTACCTACAGCAGCAAAATATTCAAGATATACTCAACCAAACAAAATTCTACTTGGATGGGTGGAGGAGTCACATACCAAGGAGCAAATGTGCCAAATTTCAGCAAGAAATCTGGGCTGAGCAAAGAGATCGAGAAATCTGGAGCTCTGGAGCAAAAACGCGAGTGAGAGGAACTTGGTACGAGTTTTTTCGGGAGAGAGAAGGTGCTGGGAGGAAGAGATGGCAAAGTGGGGCAAGGAGGGGCCCACACCACATGGTGGCGCGGCCACCTCCTTGGCCGCGCCGGCCTGTGGTTTGGCGCCCTCTGGTGCCCCACAGGTCATCCTCTCGGTGCTCCTGTGTGCCTCGTTGAAAAATAGGACCAACGGTATAATTTTTGTGAATTTTTGAAAACTTTGAAAAATGCACATTTCTGGGTATTTAGTTTATTATTACTGGCCAGGAAAAATTTTGAAATCTCCAAATAACTAAGGAACTTTGCAAATTAAAAATGCTACAGCAACTAGAGCAAATGGAGGAAGAAAGAGATGTTGTTTACCTCCTCTATGCATATAAAAGGTATTCGTTAACAAGGTTGATCAAGTCTTGTCACCAAATAAATTTTACATAGCATAAGAAGAAATAAACCTCAAATCAATCATGTTACCTTGAATTGTATTGATATGGATCCAATCACGAGAGTTTGATATTCTTCCTTAGGCTCATATATAGGACAATCAATAGTTCCCACTTTGATAGTTCTCACATTAGAAATAGTATTAACTCCACACGCTTTCTCAATCCTCTTGGGAAAATAAACGGTATGCTCCCTATCATCAACATTGAAAGTAACCTTTCCTTTATTGCAATCAATAACAGCCCCTGCGGTGTTAAGAAAAGGTCTCCCAAGAATAATAGACATATTATCATCTTCAGGCATTTCCAACACAACAAAATCAGTTAATATCAAGCAGTTAGTAGTAACTTGACCAGGAACATGCTCACATATACCAACAGGAATAGCAGTAGATTTATCAGCCATTTGCAAAGATATATCAGTAGGTATCAACTTATCTAAGTAAAGTCTCTTATAAAGAGAAAAAGGCATAACACTAACACCGGCTCCCAAGTCACATAGAGCAGTTTTAACATAATTATTCTTAATAGAACAAGGAATAGTAGGTATACCTGGGTCGCCCAACTTCTTTGGAATTTTGCCATTGAAAGAGTAATTAGCAAGCATAGTGGAAATTTCCTCATTGGGGATTTTCCTTTTGTTAGTAACAATATCTTTCATATACTTTGAATAAGGAGGCAATTTAATAGCATCAGTCAAAGGGATTTGCAAGAATAAAGGTTTCATCCAATCGCAAAATTTATTATAGTGTTCGTCTTCCTTTGATTTTAGTTTCTTAGCAGGAAAAGGCATTTGCTTTTGCACCCAAGGTTCTCTTTCATTACCATGTTTCTCAGCAATAAAGTCTTCTTTAGTGTACTTTTTATTTTTAGCATGCTTTTCAGGTTCTTCTTCAACCTCTTCTTTATCAGGAGTATCATTCTTATCATTATCTTTATCATGTTCATTACCACTTTCAGTTTCAGCATCAGAAATAGAAATACTATTAGGATCATTAGCAGGTTCAGAGGATTCTACAACATTTTTATGTTTCTTCTTCTTTTTCTTCTTAGAATGAGCACTAGGTTCAATGTGTTGAGAATCTTGTTCCATTCTTTTGGGATGCCCTTCAGGATATAGAGGATCCTGGGTAGAGACACCACCTCTAGTTGTTACTTCATAAGCATGTTTCTCTTTAGAATTATTCCCTAACAAGTCATTTTGCATTTTAGTGAGTTGATCAATTTGAGTTTGAATCATATGAAAATGTTTAACAAGCATCTTAACATCATTGGAGGTTCTCTACAATATCATGCAATTCACTAATAGCTCGAGAATTTTCCATTAAATGATTCTCTACTCTCATATTAAAATTTTCTTGCTTAACAATATAATTATCAAACTCATCTAAGCATTGTGCAGGAGGTTTCGAATACGGAATATCTTCCCTAGTAAAGCGTTGAAGGGAGTTTACCTCAATCATGGATGAAGGGGGAATTATCTCACATACATCTTCTATAGGAGGTAGATTCTTCACATCTTCAGATTTAATACCTTTCTCCTTGAGAGACTTCTTGGCTTCCCTCATATCTTCATCATTCAATTTAATTAAACCCCTCTTCTTCAATATTGGCGTTGGAGTTGGTTCAGGCGTAGTCCAATCATCATGATTCCGGCTTATTTTAGCCAATAATTCTTCATCGTCTGGAGTTCTTTTCTGAAAACACAACCAGCACAACTATCCAGGTATGCCCTAGACTCAATGGTTAGTCCGCTATAAAATATATCAAGTAAATCATGCTTTTCGAGATCATGATCAGTGCCGAGCTCTAATAAGAGAGCAAAATCTCGCCCAAGCCTCGTGCAATTTCTCTTCATCTCCTGGTCAAAATTATAAATTCTCTGCAAAGCAATATGTTGAGCACTAGCAGGAAAGTATTTGCGGAAGAAAACATCAAGCAATTCTTTTGGACTTTTAATAGAATTAGGTGGCAAATTATTATACCAAGTTTTAGCGTCATCCTTTAATGAGAATGGAAAGATTTTAGCAACAAAGTAAGTACGCATCTTGACATCATCGTAAAACAAACTACTCGTAGTAGATAACTCACCATGTGTTCAACAAAGACTTTCTTTTTCAGTACCACAAAAGGGTGTTTTCTCAACAATAGCTATATGAGATAGATCAAGAGAAAAATCATAATCTTTATCCTTAATGTTTATAGGAGATGTGGCAAACTTAGGATCAGGAGACGCTTTATATCTAACAAAGCATGTTCTCGCAAGCAACTTTTTAATTATTCTTGCATCAGTAGTAGCATTGCATTTTTCAATAAAATCATCATTAAGCTCCACATAATCTTCATCAGATCATCACTAAAATAATCAAGTTCGTGTGAATTAACAGGTGTAGTAGCATTAGGAGTTTCAATATTTTCAATTTGTCTAGACCTAGCAATCGTAGCATCTAGAAAAGATCCCAATGAACCACTATCATCAAGCACAGCAGAAATATTATCAATATTATGAGAGTTTTCAGATTCAAATAGAAGTACCCGCATGTGAAGCATGCGGCGGTGAAACAAGTTTATCAATCACAGATGGTGAATCAAGTGTAGCGGAGGTACTCAGAATTGTACCTTTTCTTGTAGTGGATGGCAATATGGCGATCTTAGTATCGCGAGGTTTACCCATGATGGAGAATTTGCAGCGAACAATATTAATCCAAGTGAACTTCCAAATAAAGCTATGCTCCCGGCAACGGCGCCTTAAAATAGTCTTGATGACCCACAAGTATAGGGGATCGCAATCTTTCGAGGGAAGTAAAACCCAATTTATTGATTCGACACAAGGGGAGACAAAGAACACTTGGAAGCCTTAACAATGAGTTGTCAATTCAGCTGCACTGGAAACAGACTTGCTCGCAAGAGTTTATCGCAGTAACAGCTTTATAGCAAGAGTAGTGAAATAACAGCAGCAGAGTAACAGAGACAGCAGTAGTGATTTTAGTAAACAGCAGGATTAAAATACTGTAGGCACGGGGACGGATGACGGGCGTTGCATGGATGAGAGAAACTCATGTAACAATCATAGCAGGGCATTTGCAGATAATAATAAAACGGTGTCCAAGTACAAAGCAATCAATAGGCATGTGTTCCAATTATAGTCGTACGTGCTCGCAATGAGAAACTTGCACAACATCTTTTGTCCTACCAGCCGGTGGCAGCCGGGCCTCAAGGGAAACTACTGGATATTAAGGTACTCCTTTTAATAGAGTACCTGAGCAAAGCATTAACACTCCGTGAACACATGTGATCCTCACATCGCTACCATTCCCTCCGGTTGTCCCGATTGGCCACTGGGGCCATTGGTTCCTGGACAATGACATGTGTATACAACTTATAGGTAAGACCATAAACAATGAATATCATGATGAAACAATAACATGTTCAGATCTGAGATCATGGCACTCGGGCCCTAGTGACAAGCATTAAGCATAACAAGTTGCAACAATATCATCAAAGTACCAATTACGGACACTAGGCACTATGCCCTAACAATCTTATGCTATTACATGACCAATCTCATCCAATCCCTACCATCCCCTTCGGCCTACAGCGGGGGAATTACTCACACATGGATGGGGGAAACATGGCTGGTTGATGTAGAGGCGTTGGCGGTGATGGCGGTGATGATCTCCTCCAATTCCCCGTCCCGGCGGAGTGCCAGAACGAAGACTTCTGGCTCCCGCGACGGAGTTTCGCGATGTGGCGGCGTTCTGGAGGGTTTCTGGCGACTTCGACTTCTCTCCGTGCGTTTTTAGGTCGAGGCCGATAAATAGTCCGAAGGAGGGCGTCGGAGGCCGGCCGAGGGGGCCACACCACAGGGCCGCGCGGGCCCCCCCTGGGCCGCGCCGCCCTATGGTGTGGGGCCCTCGGGCCTCCACCTTAATTGTCCTTCTGGCTCCCTCATTGTTCTGGGAAAATAGGGCCTTCTGCATAAATTCCGAGGATTTTCCCGAAAGTTGGATTTCTGCACAAAAACGAGACACCAGAGCAGTTCTGCTGAAAACAGCGTTAGTCCGTGTTAGTTGCATCCAAAGTGCACAAATTAGAGGCAAAACAATAGCAAAAGTGTTCGGGAAAGTAGATACGTTTTGGACGTATCAGCCAGCCCATTTAACAAGTTGACTAGTCATTTCAAGACATCCGACCTGGCTCGCTTACTCAATGGGTTGGCCTAGTTTGGGCCGGCCTCTTAAGGCGTAGCAGGTCTTGTGTGGGTCTGTTATCTACCACTAGATGACCCGTTGCGCTATCGCGCAATGACGAAGGCTAACCATAGGGTTTCTCTTATTTTAGTACCGAATTACCGCGTTGTGCTATTGCACAAATAGCATAATTCAATAAGAATTTGAACCATAAGTTTTGGCTTATTTTAGTATTAGAGGCTTGGAGCAGAGCTGTACTCTTCTTGCCGATGTCATCACCGTAGTGGTAAAGGGAGCTATAACATCATCCGAGGTTGGAGTAGAGCTTTTGGATCGAGTAGAATAGTATCCAACATGGCGTCCCATGGTGAGGTATAATAGTATGTAGTGTGGTTCGTTGGAGGAAACTCCCTCGACAGCCCGTTGCGCTATCGCGCAAACACCAGAATTTAAACTGTAAGATTTAGCTTATTTTAGTATTAAGAATTAGCTCAGAAATATAACCGTCAGCATTACATTGAGGTGGTGCAGTAAGATATGACAATATCTAAACTCCCGCACCAAATTATGGTCATTGTACCAAAAGATGTAGCATCATAAAAGAAGTGCAAATGGATAATTAGTAATTCCAAAAGGAATGCTTCTACTTATTGTAAGCAGAAAGATAAAAAGTTTGGTTCGAGATTCTAAGCCGCTTCACCGATACCACAAGAACCAGAAACTATTACAAATGTTTACCAGTCGTACCAACGTGCCCTAAAGGTAGAAGCAAAACAAAAGTGCAACATTTATCATATATCGCAGTGTAGCGAAACTATTACAAATGTTTACTCATTGCACCAACGTTGTGCCTCGCCCTAAAGGTAGAAGGGAAACAAAAGTGCAACATTTATCATATATCGTAGTTTAGCAGTAGTTTAGTGATGGCGGTATAAGTAGATTAGTTTTGTGTTGATGGAATTTAGGGTTATAACAGCTCCCTCCACCGAACTTGTGAAGCCGCTTTCATATTGCCAATGGCTGCATTGACATAATCTGGTGACAATTAAAAAACATCAATACCTGTAAGCAAATTTCTAATAGAGAAAATAGCAGAATCAGATTTGACAATAGAGAACTCGGGCCTGCATGAGAAGGCATTCATAAATATTGTACGACAATTTTTTTTTATAGAAAACTGTAAACCGTAATGAAAACCTACAGCATGTCTGCAAACACATTTCTAATAGCAAAAACAGCAGCAACAACTGCAATATACTTAAAACTAATTTCTTCCACCTTCATTTATGTTGTTTATTTTAGACCAACTCAGCTGGCAAAAGAAATGCCAGAAATATATTATTTTTGGATACTAATAGTGGGCAAAATTTGAAAACATGTATATAAAAATGCAGCCATGAAGCATGGTATATAGAAAAATACAGGCATGAAGCAGTGTATATACAACAATTTGGAATAACAAGATGGAAATAAAAAGAAAGCAACGGAAAAAAGGCCAGAATGGATTGGGCATCCCTACTATCCACGGCACCGAATCGTGAATGCACAATCAGGAGCTTCCTCTCCTCTCACGGCGTTGCACCATGACTGTTCTAACCTACATAAATATTTAGTGAGCGGACAAACCATTAGGTCATGCCAGTGCCAAATCGCAACAATTCTATCAGCGTGATGGAACAAATCAATTAGAGGAAGAGGAAAGAATCAGTACTTTACCTTTTGATGCCTGGGAGGGAATTCACCATGCAGGAACCGGAGCACCCTCCAACCAGCACCAATCCTTCAACTGCACTGAGAAATATATATGCCAGATCTCCTTAGGAATCATCTCTATATTTGTCACAACTTCTTAGTACTCTAGAGTAGAAGTCATTAAGAACGGGATAGGTTGGAGACTCGTTGCAGGAGGATTCCACGAGTGAACCTAAATCTTCTAGCAACCAAACAGACGGGAGTGGGCTTGAGAAGACGTCCCTTTACCCATCATAAATATGTAGAGATATGTAGGTAAAAGGCACACGCTGCAGGCTGCTGTCACAACAAATGATACTGGCAGAGGTGGAACCAGAATCAAATGGAGACACGAAAACCTGTCATATCTTTGTGTGCATATGCATCAATGCACGGAGAAAACTGACTTTCTGATGTGAAACTAAATAAAAACTGGAGGATGTTGCACTCGACAACTGACCATAATACTGGTCATGCTGCACGGCTACAAAAAAATGTTTAAGGCTACTGAAATGTGTAATCAATATAAATTATAACATCTAAGAGACGGAGAAAAGTGGAGTTACCCTTTGCGCAGCAGTGCCTGTGCAACCCAAAGAGCATTGTACAGGGTGTTCTCTCGAGATCCAGAGGTTATTCCATATCGACTTCCAATATTACTCATAAAAGAATCTAGGATGAGCAAAAAACAATATTTAGAACCATGTAGTGAAAACAGAAGTGCTGAGGTTTTTCATACACAGGTATCCCACTCCAATCTTATCCATCTGGCCATTTTTCATTCCAAAGCAAAATGAAATAATATCATGCCTAGTATGTTGATGTACTATTACAAATGATATTTCAAAAACAATTTTCTAGGAACACGAATATGACCCTTAAAATTATTAATGACTAAGAGAATACAGAAGATGAAACCAAGATGAGATGCAAAATGCCACAATCAAATGATATAATACAGTGTCTGCGTTTCAGTCTTGTAGCATGATTTTTATGCAGGTGCAATGTGACATCAGTCAACATCCAACTGTACAGTTTTAAATTATGAGCAAGAGTTACGTACAAATCCAGCATATGAAAGTAGCATAGAATGTTTATCCCTCGAACTCTGACCAGCTGTTTCAAAAGGAGCAATTCGTGTAGCAGCAAGACCTTCATTGGATGAGTAAACAAATAATGTTGATCTCTCCAAGTGGCACTACTACTGAAACTATGTTCAGAGGCACATTCTGCGGTAATATAATGAAATTCTGGATCAACTCTAAATCAGGTCAATTGTGGAGCCGAAAGGCAACATAAATAGAGTCAATGGCTAATAATACCTACATCATATCACAAGAAGTCAATGTAAATTTCACAACCAGCTTACTTGATATGTAGTGAATAATAACAAATAAATAAATGACTGCTCCCAAACAAACTTTTCTTAAAATTTGGAGACCATTCCCATCTGAAATTTCTGAAGGCCAAACCGTAAATATTAACCACATGGCAAGTGGTTTAGCTGGTGAAGTGCTTGTCTTTATGACACATTAATAATAGGCATGGTAATATTATCTAGCAGGTAATTCTGAATGCAAAACAATGCATGGGTGACGAAATAAAAGTGGCATCTTAATATCCAAAGCAACCATTTGTGGGAGTGAAAGTAGGCTCAAGATCCCCATGTCCATGCCAACTGAATTATTACAGGCCATATAGACCAATCAACGCAACAAGCTGGGACCAAAATAATAATATAAAATGCATAAGAACCAAGAAAGGACTAACAAGGCAAGTATTGGATCATTCATTACCTTTGAATATTTGCCCACAACTTGATTCCTTCACAATTTATAGCAACCAAGAACTCGGGCAGGTGTCAAAGTATGGCAACAATTTTTAATTCATGAAGGGATCGCCACTCAACAGATTCAACGCGAACACGTACAACCCGAGATCGCTCTGCTTGATCACTCGCCGATCAATCCTTGATTTGACTACTTATTCTACAAGAATAAAGATGATTATTGTCGTTATGGCACTCGGCATTTGCCGCCAGTTCAGATAATGTCAGTAGTTCTGATGAATTCTATGTACCTTCAAAATAAGAATGAACCTAGAGACAATGCCCTCATCGCTCTTCTGTTGTTTCCCCATTGGTACCTGCAGTACCTAAATCAAAAAAAAAATCATAAATTAAGAATTCGAGTGGGTTAATGGGCGCTTCTAAATTACCAATGCATCCCAATTCTCAACGAAAAAATAGAATTTAGAAGCATATACCTACCTGGGCGTTGGCATCTTACAACTGACCGGTGGCATGCATGCAAGCAAGAAGTGGGGCGCTGGGTGGAGCACCAACAGCCCACGGTGTTGGATGCCGGCCACCTCGGCATCTTGCATCCCGATGAGCTCCGCATTCTTGTCAGTAACCAGATCATTCTCACAGAAGATGCAGTCATTGTTGGTAATAACTGCAAACGGAAGAACAAATATTAGCCCAAGTTGCACACCAAAGCTCAACCTAAAAGGAAAACTGTATCAGAATCCCACCTCATATCCAATTCTTTAGTTGACAGTCAAGTTGTTATGAACAAATATGAAACTTCCCCGGTGTTAGACTGAATAAACAAGAATATTAACACTCAGAAATCAAACTAATCCTGTTCTGGTAAAAAAATGTGAAATTAGTACTCACCTCACACATGAGGAAGGGAGGAGCATCAACATATGAGCTATGGAGATAGAAGAGAGATCAAGAGGATTATTTTTCAATAAAAATCCTTTAAGCACTCCAGCTCCACTGTATGAAGGGGCAATATTATTATTGTCCAATGTTGGGCAATGATCGAGATAATCCATCTGCATCACAAAAGAAACAATAGCAAGGTCAAGCTTTCGAATTACTGGCAGAGAACATAAGCTCTTCTTTTTAGTAAGAAAAGGCATCATCCATCCCGAATTTTCACCTGTCCTTTTGTTCAAAAGTAATTGTTCAAAGCTCTTCTTTTTAGTAAGCAATGCACCACTGATCCTGAATCTGCACCTCTCCTTTTGCATCTGCGCCGACCACCAAGAAAATGAACAATAAACATTGAAAAAACAACATAACCTAAGCATATATCACGAATTCCATTTGTCGCCGAACTAACCTAGGGAGATGGTATACCTAGTGACAAGTTCGAGATGACGAGGTGTTGCTGGCAAGGTCGCCTAACTCTGGCCGAGGAAACCGGATTGCAAGAACGCCAAAAGGCCCCACCATCTTGTCATCGTGCACCGGTGGTGCGAGACATCTCGATGATCTCCTCGCCACCCACATAAGTGAAATGAGGAGATAATGGAGCACCAAGTCCTCATAATTAACCTGTAACAATCATGTAGAGTATTTTTTATTAGTAAGATAACAACTATATCCAAAACTGGCTAATCCCCAAAACTGCACTTCTCATTTAGTATTTGCATCAGGCACCAAACAAGGATCTGAAGTGTAACATCAAAACACATTGACAGACCAACCAGGTATAACCAAATCTGTGAGTGCACACAAAACCAAAGAGGAGACAAGAGGGGGCAGGTCACTTGAAGTAACTATCTGCCATCATCCAACAGAAAGCTTGCAATGTGTAACAAAATGATAAAAGCCTGGTAACTCTACGAATAGAAATAGAGGTTAATTAAAAACCTTGATGAAAGAAGCTTCAACATAATTTTAGCTTTGCTTTCTGCCACTTCTGTAGGTACAACCGCTGCAATCCCAAGCCTATACCGATGCATTACTCCTAGACATAAAACGGGCAACAAATATTATGACTGAAATTTAAGAAGGGGAAAAATAAAATAAAAAACATATTAAAAGCTTCATATCCACTTCATAAATGCATGTAGAAGGTCATCTCTAGTAATATGGATTTAGTTGGAATCTACATCAAATAAAGTAAAATACTCTATATGTCAAGACGAGCAAACTATCCAAATATCCAGTGATCTGTTTTCCCAAAATAAAATTATGTGAGGCAAATGGATGATTCTTATACCTAAAGAGATTGACAAAGTCATATATACATGACAAAATTCTAATCAGCGGCAAGTAAATACCGCGTATAGTATAAAAGAAATCGAAGGGGGGAGAGAGAGAGAAAGCTCACAACGGGTGCAGCACCGTCACGCCAATGCGAACTGCCATGTTCATGCATCATATACGAATTAGAAAGCCACATTGACACACTTTTCAAAATATTAATGCATGAATGGGTAATCAAATTCTTAAATACAGTCTAATGTACATCAATAAATTAGATGTGCATCCAGCTTTCAAAAATATGAAGCCACCCATTTGTTTTCCAATGTTTTCCGCTTAGATTTCATGATTTTGAAAGATGTAACAATGTATTTGCCGTTGGAGATAATTCGGGGAATACAACATCGGCCTTTCCCACAGACAATCAGTATGTTATTGTACAGAGTAGTTTAACCAAAAAAAATACAATGTAGGGAAAAGAAGATACATGGATTGTCACAAACAGGATAGAAACAATCAAGACAGGAAGAAGGATAGAGAACAAAAAGAAGGAACAGAGCTTTCTCACCTCACCATGATGCTCCCTGTGATCGCCATCAGCAAGAATCTTCTATAACTGAGAATCAAACAAACAAAAGAGAAGAATTGGAGCCCTTGATTTCCTACCTGGGGGAGACGAGGCAGCCAAGAGGAGGAGGAAGCAGCGCAAGTAGCAACGCAGAGGAAGACCGGCATGACCAGATCCCGCATGTCCTCCCCGGATCCTGCCCCTCGGTGTCGCCACAGCACCGTCGCCCGCCGGCCACCTCACCGCCGGGCCTCGACCCTCCCGCTCGCCCACCTCCCCCATCACCTCAATGGCGGCGGCCGCGCCCGATATAGGCACATAGGTTTGTTTTGGGAGATTATATTTTGTGTGTTTGCTACTCATGTGCTCTGGCACTAAAAGAAAAACACTTTAGGAAATGAGCATGCTTTCTGAATTTTCTCAGGAATCAAGAAATATGATAAAGAAGATATATAATTTGGAAAATCTTACACAACGGGTAGATAACAAACGAAGACCAGCAATCAAGCAGAGGGATGTGAAGCCCGCAAAGAGCATGCCTTAGAAATATGATCAATTAGTACATGTTGATTCTCTCTAGGATAATTATTATGCATTAAAAGGTCAAGTTTAGAATATTCCACTTCACAAAGTAATTAATGCGCAAGAGAATATAATAGTAATACTGCTGAGACTCAACATGTAAGAGAAAGTTGTCATAAATCTAGCTTACCTTAACAATTAATAATGATGCTGAAACATGTTATCTACAATATTAGCACCAGCCTTGAGAACCTTCTCAATTCGCACCTTTGTTATTCAGATTCTCTACGAAAAGCAAGGTATTAACGTTTAGGTAAACTACTGGACACCATAAAATAGAAAATAAACTGATTGTGAAGGTAGTAGGCTGTAGGTACAAACCATACAATGGTAGGGAGCTAAGAAACCGAGGACATAATGATTAGAACTTGTTTATAAATTATATCAATAAAAAACGACCAGTGGGTGTATTTTGGATTTCTATTGTAGTAAGCAAACCACAAGGGCTGTGGCAATTTGACCATGCATTCCACTGGCTGAAGGATGAGTGAGAGTGAGGAGCAACCGGGAGGGAGATAAGTGTCCGGAAACCAAAATAGTCAAGAAAGCTATATGACCATACATGTAGTTTCCCAATAGGATGCAATGGATGCAAAATTGGAGAATATTATGCCAGGGTGATCAAGGGACACCAAGTTAGTGTACTTGATAGGATCTCTCACAAGGCACACAAAATTTTACCATTTGTCTGATTGTCTCATTGGTATATCTTTGAAAGCAAGTATTCTTAGAGAATGAAACAGAAGGGAAATAAAAAAAAAGCAAATCATAGTGTATACAAAGAAAAGATGCACACAACCAGAGCTGCTAATATCAGAAATTTGTGCCTAGTAGCACATGAAACAGTGGTGACTAAAACAACAATATATCCTCCATTACATATTTGTCCCTCACCACATAAATCACGAGATAACACACTGAAGCACTAAGAAATTCAGTATCATGATAGAAATGAAGCTAGATACCATGGTAGATCACAAACACGTGCCCACAAAAATCTACACCATAGGCTCATCACCCAATTAGGAGACAGTAGCAATGATATGCCCACAAATTAATCAGACAGAGCAGGAGACATCTCATACTTTAGAGCTAGTATAATAAATGTAGGCAAATTACTTCTGGATTTTATCTGATGTGGTAAAGCAGTTCTTCAAAATAGAAACAAAATATAAAGTACTATAAAAGTAAGGTCATTTCTTTACTGCTTCATAATAGCTGTATCATCCATATATTTTATGTTCGACGTTATCTTTACCAGATGGACTCTCTCCATGATATGTTTTCACGGTATTATCCAAACAAGCAATGTGTCAACTAAATCCACCAAAACTACAATAAGAAATCTTCTTCTGAATTCTTGAAGGAAATAATATCAAACCTAAAGCCTAAGCAGTACTATTGGGGAACATGAAATTGGAAGCTGGCAGAAATACCAATGAGTGGCAATTTCATAGAAATAAAAATCATGGTAGTTTTCTGATTTCCCAATTGGTTCTTTGAGTTCATCCTGGAAAAGATTAAACTATCGCCTTGTGTAACCTTCATTGAATTCATATGGCAAAACTTAGGACATCAAACCTGAGCTAAAAGACAGATTAAGTCCCCACAAGTAAATCCACGAGCGCATTGACTACTAAATTTATAGTTGTTTCCTACTTACTACCATACCATGTAGTACAGCTTAAAAATGTCCAAGACCCATGTCTTCAAAGGGTAGTATTTTATATATAACCTAATTTAGCAAGTAGACGACTTTTTTCTCTCTCCCAATAGGTAAAAAAACCACAAACACCAAGTAGCAATACAAATTTTCTAGCTTATAAGGAAAACCATCTTGTTTAGCATGTAGTATTGAACCAAGTTTTGTCTAGAACCTTAACCATGCATCATAAAACCCATAATATTTTCTTGTTCTTTTCGTGACGTGCAAATCTCTTATTAATAGAGCAGTAAGAGATGAAAAATGGCTCGCCTTGGGGCCTTCCTTCCCAGCTGTAGTGCGGGATGAGCTGCACATCAAGTGGTGTAAGAGACAAGACCGTTTTAGATGCCACTGCCTGCAGATAAAACAAATTTCAGTTGAGTCAAGAATTAAAACAAACATCAATCTATTTTGACAGCGAGGAGGCCATAGACGCGAAGGTACCGAGAAGAAAGTGCAGCCGTGCAGGCCATGCCGGAATCCGCCTCCTCCTCGTCCCGTTGAGGCCATGCCACCCGCCCCTTCTTCCTCCCTTCTAGGCATCCAGTAGTCCATCACCGCGCCGCTTTCTCCAAAAGATCCGGCCGCCGTCCATGATAAAAAGGAGAAAAACGAGAGTGAGAGATGAGAGAGAGATACACAGAGAAAGAGAGGAGGGAGAAGCAAGACGAACCTCATCCCCGCGCTACCACCTGCCGCTCCGTCCCCGCACGTCCGGTGGTCAGCCCCAGGTCATCCCCCATCGTGCCAGGTCGCCGCCGCCAGCCCATCACCGCGTCGTTGACCCGCGACAATCGCCGCTCCCGCGCCTCGCATCTACAGGCGGGCCGACCGTCACCTCCACGCTGCGCCCCAGCCTCCTCTTTGTCACCTGGGCGGCCGGCGCAGCTCCGCCTCCCTCCTCCTCCTGCACGCCGTCGTCGCCGCCACACAGGTCGCCGCCACCAACCCACCACCGCGCCCTCGACCCGCGATGCACAGCAGCCGCCCTTCCCCGCACCAGCCCAGCCCCATCGCACCGCTGCGTCGGCGCGACGCCCGACCTCCCTCCCCAACGGCGCGGCCACGGCCTCCATCCTCCACCGCGTGACCCCGACCTCCTTCCTCCATGCGCGCCGCCACCTATTGTCGCCGCGGCTGCCGCCCTATGTCTCACCGTCGGGGCTCCGCCCCACTTCCAACCGCCAGCGCGCTGCCGCAACCTACACCCCACGACGCCCTTTTAGAGCAGACCTCGCGACGGCCCCGCCTCCCCCATCTTTCCTGTCGCCGGCGAGCAAGGGCTCCACGGCGGCGGAGGAGGCTGCTATTGGAGAGGAGAGGAGGAGGTGGGGATTGGGGAGCGAGGCCAGGATTGGGGACGTCGGTCGATCTAGATTCTCTCACCTCTCTGGCGGAACGAGCTAGCCTGTCGAAAACGAGCAACCCAGAAACTCACGGGTCGCTGCCTCTGTCCGCCGGACCCGCACAATTCCGGTCCCAGTCGTCATTGGCTATCCGGAGAAGAAAGAAGTGATAAAAGTAATAACCTATACAACGGTTGAGATGAAAAGCGGGGAGTGAAACCGTACGGCCTGGTAGTATCCAACGACCAACGAGCGTTTGCCCCTTTGGATGACTTGGTTGGCCGGGTAGTCTAGGAACATTTATAGAAGGAATGAACATTTGCCCAGTTAACAGCGTCTGCCACATGTCAGTTACCCGTCGATTTGAAAATCCGTAGTGGATCTTTAGTTGACGCGATATGACCACATAACCCGTTCGTCACCTTAGACCCTTTAGCAACGAAAAACACCCCTTAGGCGACCAAAAATTAACGTGGTACATATCAACTTTTTTTTGTATTGTTAATACTGGAAAGCAGACGACCTTAGATGCCGCATGCCAGTTTAAAGGTTTGTAATGTCACATTAGATCAGTAACTTACAAAATACCGCCAATGTGTAATTGACATCTAGTACATGCTAATTTTATTACTCCCTTCAATCCATATTACTTGTCGCCAACTTAGTACATGCTAAATCAGCGACAATATGGATTGGAGTGCGTAGTATTAATTGTTGCAGTATCGTCTCCATGTCTACTTGTACATATTTTGTTAGAATCTCTGTACAATGGTTGCTGAAGTAGGGAACATGTTGTCTTGCAACCAGCTTTTGTAGTGTCATATAGTAGTATCATGCATATGATAATTTTGTATGATACTAGATCCATAATGCATAGTATTATAGACTAGTATCATAATTTTACTATATTAATTGATTCGTAGAATCCCAATACAAATTTGTGTACAAGATTTATTTGATACTAACTTTTCTCGTGATGTGCGCTATGATACAGTATCTACCTATGATACTCTAATCTTCTCTCTCATCCATAATTACCTGCCACATCAGCATTTTTGGTGGGGCTAGGATGCATGATACTAGCTATGATACTAGCACTATGGCTAGCCAAGGCTGATATGAAATAGATAGTTTGCTACATGATAATATAACACATTGGGTTTCGCAACTATCAATGCAACATGTGCTTACATGCTCATTACCTTTTTTTCGATAAAGACATGCTCATTACTTACTTTACCTTGGTATTTTCTTGTTTGCATTTCTCAGAAGGGCTTGATACTTTTCTTTTCTGATTGTGCAGAAGATGAGTCCTCAATTTGTTGAACTATCATGCATGAATTTTTATTTGCAGAAAGCAAGGAAGTTGGTTGCTACTGGTACATGGTACATGAGAAGGAGCTATGGCTGCAGCTGAAAGCGCAACCAAAGTACGTGCAAGGAATGTCAGTTACTATGTCATCGTATCATCAACTTAAGCTGGAGCAAAGCAAAAATAGAGGAAATATAGGTCGAATGCCTCAACCGCTTCATTGATTGGGGATAAATAATTGGACAGCTTCATGACAACAAATTGAGGACTCTTCACTACCATTGCTTGACAAGTGAAACCGATATGTCGAATGATTTTTGTTTTGCGAGGCCTGTTATAAATTGAAGTCAAGTGGACGAACTATTCAGCAGTTGAGCTATCATGGAAAGGATAGTCTGTGTAGCCAACGACGGGATCTTGTGTGTAGAAGGTGGAACGGTCGTACTTGTTCAAGGGGACACCTAGCTCGAATCTCTTTGGCAAATCCGGATTAGCCAGAAAGAGCCTCCCGTAGGCGACAAGGTCAGCATAGCCGTCAGCGATGACCTTGTTGCCTTCCTCCCGATCGTACCCTCCGGCTGCAATGAAAGTGCCGTTGAATGCTTTCCTGAAGGGTAGAAGCCCGTGAAGTATCTGCCGACGGCCATCTACAATGGCCATCCGAGGTTCAACCATGTGGCAGTAGAGGAACCCCTGGTGTTTGTTAAGTTGTTGCACCATGTATGCACCGAGGGCATGTGGATCGGAGTCGTAGCAATCCATGTAGTCCACAAATGGAGACAGCCTAATGCCCACACGTTCCGCGCCCACCTCGCGAACAACCGCATCAATCACCTCAACCGCAAAGCGGCATCGGTTCTCGAGGCAACCACCGTACTCATCGGTGCGGTCATTGCAGCTGTCTTTCATGAACTGCTCCAAGAGGTACCCGTGTGCGCCATGGATCTCCACGCCGTCGAAGCCTGCCTCAATGGCGTTCCGAGCAGCGCGCCTAAAGTCATCGACGATCGCGGGGATCTCCTCTATCTGAAGCCGCCGCGGCTTGGAGTACACTACGCCGCCCTCGGCGTCGTGCCGCCCATCGGGTTCAGGCGTTATCTGCTTATCCGTGCTGGAGATCGGTGCCTGACCATCTGGCTGGTAATCTATTTTGAACAGAGGCGGGATTAGTAGCTAGTAATAAATACTGTAATCGAATCAGATAAATTTTTCACGGAGATCACCAACGCAAAATTAGATAGCATGGATTTCGAATTTACCGTTTGTGGAGACCCTCCCGACATGCCAAATCTGGCAGAAGAAGAACGCTCCCTTCCGGTGGACGGCGTCGACGATGGGCTTCCAAGCTTCAACCTGCTCCTGCGTCCAGATGCCTGGAGTCTCAGGATACCCTTTGGCGGTGAAAGAGACGTCGGTGGCCTCGGAGATGAGGAGGCCGCCCTTGGTCGCCCGCTGCGAGTAGTAGAGAGCCGCGTGCGGCTGCGGCACGCTGCCGTAGGAGCGGCTCCGCGTCAGCGGCGCGAGCACCACCCGGTGTGACAGATCGAACTGCCCCAGCTTGTGCGGCGTCAGCAGCGGCATCGCCTCCTTCGCCACCATCTTCACTGAACTTGCTCTGTTTCTTGGCTTGCGAGGTCTGTTCTCTTTGTGTGTGTGTGGCTCAATGTCAATCGGCTGGGGGCTGTCTGAATTTATAGTTGTTGGTGTGGAACTGTGGACCTCTCTCCGTGTGGCGTGACGTGCCACAAGTCTCTTCTCCGACGGGCGCATATTGTCATGTTGGAATCCGGCCAGTCTGTTCCCATTTCCACCATGCGCAGTGATAGCAAGATACTCGTGTTCACTCTGCACACCAATCAAATGTGTGGTGATCCATTGTGATTCGCCAGCAGGTAGCAGAGACTTCTGGCACGTGCTTACACCGTCCAACGTCACTGCAAACGTTGGGATTACTGTCAATTGTCACTTCTGTTGCATTCATCTTCACTTTGATCGGGTGGTGCCGTGTCCATGCACGTGTACGTGCTTGTTTGTAGAAATCCTACGCTAGCAGCTCCTCAATCACCTTGTGCAGCAGCTAGACCGTAGTACTCCGGCCAGGCTCCTTCCCGTTCGCCACGGCCGCCGCGTTCGCCAGCTCGCTCCGGTGCCTCTCGACGTGATCCCACCTCTGAAGGGACGCGTACATGTTGGACAGGCCGTACGCCGCGCCGTCCCGGAGGTCCAGCTCCGCGATCCGCTCCGCCGCCCACTCGCTCACCCTGACGCCCTCCTCCCCGGAGTTGCGCGCGTGCAGCAGGAGGCACCCCAGGATCTTGGCGTTGGGCCGGACGGGCATCGTGCGCACGAGCTGCACGGCGTCGCGGAGCAGCCCCGCGCGGCACAGGAGGTCCACCATGCAGCCGTGGTGCTCCTCCCCCGGAGCCACGCCGTGGACCGGCAGCATCTCAGCGAAGAGCTCCCGGCCCTCGGCCACCAGGCCGGAGTGGCTGCACGCCGACAGGAGCGCCACGAACGTCACCGCGTCCGGCCTGGCCTCACTTCTCTTCGTATTTCTGCTCGTCTCGACCATGTCACGGAACGCCCTGACAGCGTCCTCGCCACGGCCATTCCTGCCGAGCCCCGCGATCACCGTGTTCCAGCAGAAGAGGTTTGGGGTGCCGGGCATGGTGTCGAAGACTTCCAGTGCGCGGTCCACGCTCCCGCACTTGAAGTACATGTCCATCAGGGCGTTGCTCAGCACGGCGTCGGGGGTCAACCTCAGCTTCCGGATGGAGAGATGGACGGCCCGGCCCAAGGCAAAGTCCCCCACCTGCACGCAGGCTGTCACCACGGTGGACATGGTGACCGCGGTGGGCCTCGGCGTCCGCTGATCATCCTGCCGCTGCATCAGCCGGCGGAACATCGCGATGGCAGCGGAGGGGTCTCCCCGGTGGAGATACCCGGCCATCATCGTGTTCCACGTCACGACGTCCCGCAAGGACAAGCACATACGGTCGAACAGCTCCCGGGCAGCATCCATCCGCCCGGCCTTGCAGTACCCGTCGATCATCGCGTTCCACGACACGACGCTGCTCATCTTCGCGCGGAGGCTCGCCTCGAAGACCTCCCTGGCCGAGACCAGGTCGCCACCTCTGCAGTAGCAAGTCAGCACCGTGTTCCACGAGGCGGCGGTCCTGTCATGCTCCGGCATTCGATCGAACAGCCTCCGGGCGTCGGCCATCCTCCCGGAGGCGCCGAGCGCGGCCAGCATGGCGTTGTAGGCGATCCCGTCCCGGCGCGGCATCTCGTCAAACAGCCTCTGGGCGGGAGCGAGGAGGCCGCGCTTGCCGTAGCGGGCGAGCAAGGCGGTGGCCAGCACGACGTCGGAGGCGAGGCCCAGCTTGCAGGCGAGGCAGTGGAGTGCCTGCTCTTCGCGACGGCCAGGGCGTCCGGCGATCGCGCGTAGGAGGGCGGCGCGGTCGCGCGGAATCGTCCTCGGGTGCATTTCTTTTTCACCTCCAAACCGAATCTCCCCATTAGCCTATGCTATGCGGGATTTGTAATCGCCGTTCCCCCAGCCGTCACATACTGAACTTCGCAAGGCTGCTCCAACAGAATTCAGAATTTAGCCTGTGCACTTCAGCTGCTCCCGTTGCTGCAGCAAGCTTGTGGAACTCGGTACAATGGAAAAGTAATCTCCACCGGCACGGGCGCAAGGCCGTCCGGAAATAGCGACCGACAAGTGCCATTGGAGGCATCGGCATCTCTACTTATATTACTTAAAAAAGACTAAAGTGGTTCCTTATTCTGCCATCCACAATACGTCAAACTTTGATCGTCCTCTCGTCGTACTCCTGTTCCACACCTGGGCCGCGTCGTCCTTCCCGCAAACGTTGCCATGGGCATGGCTTCGTCGTCCCGCAAATGTCGCCGCATTCAACCCTAGCACCAAGCAGCCCTTCGCCGCCAGTCTCGCCTCCTCGCCCAAGCTGCCTCCCGCTGTCGTCTCCCTGGAAAAGTGCCCGCAGTCTCGCCTCCTCATTGCTGGACTCCCGACCACCGAGCGAAGCGCCGCCTCCATACTCTCTCCCCAAGAATCCAGCCACCTCTCCTCTCGGACTCTCCAGCATCCACACCTTGGCGACGGCCCTATCGGCCTCTCCCCACATCCGGGGGCCCTCACACCTCCTCCTCTAACGCCTCCTTGGTCGTCACCGTCTCTACCGCATGGATCCGGCGCCATCGCCTCCCCCTCGGCTGTCGGTAATCCCCCTGCTTGTCCATGTTCACCACCGCTCGACACCCTCCATAGATCGTGACCGAGAGGAGCAGCACATACCCTCAAAAAAAGAGGAGCAGCACAGAGTCAATCTGGGCATGGAGGCCCAGATCCGACCTCCCCCTCCTCCTCCTTTCCCCTCTCTCTAATTCATTCTCTCATATTGCAAATCAATTTCGTTCATGTTTTAGCAAATCTGTAGCAATCAGATTATTTACCATGTAATCCATTTTTCGTAGTCAATTTTAGGTCACTGGATGCACGAATCGAAGCATGGTTTCAGTGAATTTTGGGTCAATGGATGTGCGCTCGTCAGGCCACAACCGCCGGCAAGTCTGTCGTCGCGGACTTGACGAACTGCTTGGCGGGATCGGCGCTGGGTTTAGGTAGGTCGGCTTCCTGGCCTTCATCGTCGCGTGGGAGCAGCTCAATCCTCAAGTCCCCATACGTAGCTGTGAACAAGGTAATTTCTAATCGACTGCACTTGTGCGGTTTATTCTCGAAACATATGTACTACTTAGCAGTGAGGTTTCAGTGTTGATTCTTTTGGGGACAATCACAATTGTTGCTCTCTTTTACTAACAAAGGTGAGCACTTCTACCTATATGCACATACATTCGTTGATTCAGCTAAAGCAAATACTAGATTGCCTGTGAATCAGTTTTTTGGTATAATACTCACAGCTGGGTTAATACCTAGAAGGTTGTTGTTTCCATTGACATTTCCGTCAAAAAATTTAATTGTACTACATGATATGAATTGATGATAAGAAGTTAAATAGTTTATCCTATCAGTAACTTTTACTTTAATTCAAATGTGCAGATATATTTCATCTCATGCTTTCATAAATACAATTATTGTATGTGGGACTCTGGGTGCAGAACAACATGGTGGTCATCATAACCGATGCCTTTTGTTTTATTCCTTTACTGCAGACCAAAGTTTGCTTTCTTTTAACCAAAGTATGTATTATTCAGGTATGATCAAGAATGCTAAGCAATTTGAACTAATATATGCAATATTCTCTACTACTTAAAAAGACTAAAGTAGTTCCTTATTCTGCCATCCACAATACGTCAAACTTTGATCGTCCTCTCGTCGTACTCCTGTTCCACACCTGGGCCGAGTCGTCCTTCCCGCAAACGTTGCCATGGGCATGGCTTCGTCGTCCCGCAAATGTCGCCGCATTCAACCCTAGCACCAAGCAGCCCTTCGCCGCCAGTCTCGCCTCCTCGCCCAAGCTGCCTCCCGCTGTCGTCTCCCTGGAAAAGTGCCCGCAGTCTCGCCTCCTCATTGCTGGACTCCCGACCACCGAGCGAAGCGCCGCCTCCATACTCTCTCCCCAAGAATCCAGCCACCTCTCCTCTCGGACTCTCCAGCATCCACACCTTGGCGACGGCCCTATCGGCCTCTCCCCACATCCGGGGGCCCTCACACCTCCTCCTCTAACGCCTCCTTGGTCGTCACCGTCTCTACCGCATGGATCCGGCGCCATCGCCTCCCCCTCGGCTGTCGGTAATCCCCCTGCTTGTCCATGTTCACCACCGCTCGACACCCTCCATAGATCGTGACCGAGAGGAGCAGCACATACCCTCAAAAAAAGAGGAGCAGCACAGAGTCAATCTGGGCATGGAGGCCCAGATCCGACCTCCCCCTCCTCCTCCTTTCCCCTCTCTCTAATTCATTCTCTCATATTGCAAATCAATTTCGTTCATGTTTTAGCAAATCTGTAGCAATCAGATTATTTACCATGTAATCCATTTTTCGTAGTCAATTTTAGGTCACTGGATGCACGAATCGAAGCATGGTTTCAGTGAATTTTGGGTCAATGGATGTGCGCTCGTCAGGCCACAACCGCCGGCAAGTCTGTCGTCGCGGACTTGACGAACTGCTTGGCGGGATCGGCGCTGGGTTTAGGTAGGTCGGCTTCCTGGCCTTCATCGTCGCGTGGGAGCAGCTCAATCCTCAAGTCCCCATACGTAGCTGTGAACAAGGTAATTTCTAATCGACTGCACTTGTGCGGTTTATTCTCGAAACATATGTACTACTTAGCAGTGAGGTTTCAGTGTTGATTCTTTTGGGGACAATCACAATTGTTGCTCTCTTTTACTAACAAAGGTGAGCACTTCTACCTATATGCACATACATTCGTTGATTCAGCTAAAGCAAATACTAGATTGCCTGTGAATCAGTTTTTTGGTATAATACTCACAGCTGGGTTAATACCTAGAAGGTTGTTGTTTCCATTGACATTTCCGTCAAAAAATTTAATTGTACTACATGATATGAATTGATGATAAGAAGTTAAATAGTTTATCCTATCAGTAACTTTTACTTTAATTCAAATGTGCAGATATATTTCATCTCATGCTTTCATAAATACAATTATTGTATGTGGGACTCTGGGTGCAGAACAACATGGTGGTCATCATAACCGATGCCTTTTGTTTTATTCCTTTACTGCAGACCAAAGTTTGCTTTCTTTTAACCAAAGTATGTATTATTCAGGTATGATCAAGAATGCTAAGCAATTTGAACTAATATATGCAATATTCTCTACTACTTAAAAAGACTAAAGTGGTTCCTTATTCTGCCATCCACAATACGTCAAACTTTGATCGTCCTCTCGTCGTACTCCTGTTCCACACCTGGGCCGAGTCGTCCTTCCCGCAAACGTTGCCATGGGCATGGCTTCGTCGTCCCGCAAATGTCGCCGCATTCAACCCTAGCACCAAGCAGCCCTTCGCCGCCAGTCTCGCCTCCTCGCCCAAGCTGCCTCCCGCTGTCGTCTCCCTGGAAAAGTGCCCGCAGTCTCGCCTCCTCATTGCTGGACTCCCGACCACCGAGCGAAGCGCCGCCTCCATACTCTCTCCCCAAGAATCCAGCCACCTCTCCTCTCGGACTCTCCAGCATCCACACCTTGGCGACGGCCCTATCGGCCTCTCCCCACATCCGGGGGCCCTCACACCTCCTCCTCTAACGCCTCCTTGGTCGTCACCGTCTCTACCGCATGGATCCGGCGCCATCGCCTCCCCCTCGGCTGTCGGTAATCCCCCTGCTTGTCCATGTTCACCACCGCTCGACACCCTCCATAGATCGTGACCGAGAGGAGCAGCACATACCCTCAAAAAAAGAGGAGCAGCACAGAGTCAATCTGGGCATGGAGGCCCAGATCCGACCTCCCCCTCCTCCTCCTTTCCCCTCTCTCTAATTCATTCTCTCATATTGCAAATCAATTTCGTTCATGTTTTAGCAAATCTGTAGCAATCAGATTATTTACCATGTAATCCATTTTTCGTAGTCAATTTTAGGTCACTGGATGCACGAATCGAAGCATGGTTTCAGTGAATTTTGGGTCAATGGATGTGCGCTCGTCAGGCCACAACCGCCGGCAAGTCTGTCGTCGCGGACTTGACGAACTGCTTGGCGGGATCGGCGCTGGGTTTAGGTAGGTCGGCTTCCTGGCCTTCATCGTCGCGTGGGAGCAGCTCAATCCTCAAGTCCCCATACGTAGCTGTGAACAAGGTAATTTCTAATCGACTGCACTTGTGCGGTTTATTCTCGAAACATATGTACTACTTAGCAGTGAGGTTTCAGTGTTGATTCTTTTGGGGACAATCACAATTGTTGCTCTCTTTTACTAACAAAGGTGAGCACTTCTACCTATATGCACATACATTCGTTGATTCAGCTAAAGCAAATACTAGATTGCCTGTGAATCAGTTTTTTGGTATAATACTCACAGCTGGGTTAATACCTAGAAGGTTGTTGTTTCCATTGACATTTCCGTCAAAAAATTTAATTGTACTACATGATATGAATTGATGATAAGAAGTTAAATAGTTTATCCTATCAGTAACTTTTACTTTAATTCAAATGTGCAGATATATTTCATCTCATGCTTTCATAAATACAATTATTGTATGTGGGACTCTGGGTGCAGAACAACATGGTGGTCATCATAACCGATGCCTTTTGTTTTATTCCTTTACTGCAGACCAAAGTTTGCTTTCTTTTAACCAAAGTATGTATTATTCAGGTATGATCAAGAATGCTAAGCAATTTGAACTAATATATGCAATATCTAGCTGACAAACCTGATGTCGTAAAAAATGCTACTTTCATTTTGGTTAGATATATCTTGTAACAAACCTATGAGAAAACAATTGGTAGTTCTCTAACTTCTATTTTTTGGGAAATGCTCTTGTTACATATTAAGTTGCCAACTCTGAAGGTTGATTGAAAATATTCTGTTGTTATTTTACGACCATACTATAGTTTGATCGCTTGCTATAAGAAATAACCGTGTTACATACTTCAGTTTTTGTATTTCAGAAGATGAATTGTGCTTTAATATCATGATCATATAGGAGGATCATATTGATTAGCTCAATTTTTATTATTTTCCATGATTTTAAGACCGGTCATCCTATTTTGTCATGATCATCCATAGTTTTCTCACATGCGAGTAGACAAATATCCAGGTTATCATTTAGCACATATATTACTTATGATCTCACTGATGGCATAAACTTTAGGATACCTGTGATATTGCATTGGCAGATACAAACGTAATAAATCTTGGTATTAAAAAAGAGAGATACAATTATTTATTGATCTCAATCAAGGTTCAGAATTTTATTAATTGATAGACGCAGAAAGAAAGGAAGGCAAAGTGCTTTTTATAAGTTATTTCTCGAGCTATGTTCAATTTTAAGCATGCATATCGACGATTGGGATAGGCTCGGTCCGATCCTAATTGAAAATGAGACCGATGGTATTACCATGATGTGTAGTTTGTTGATGCACTGCAGTGATTTGTCCCCTGGTAATTAAATTCCATCTTCTAGGAATAAAATGTGCATGTTCAAATATATGTATTTACACTCCAACTTTTATGGTATAATGAACAATTGTGACTGCATGACCTGGGCTTCTTCCTTCATGTTAGCTTGGTTTAGCTGTTGGTCTAAGCTTTATATAACTATGAATTGTAAGTATACATTTTCGCAGCAGTTCGTTAAAACAATAAAAGAGGCCACCCTCTCGGTAGACAACTTGTAGGCATGCCCTCTGCAGCTTCCCGCTCCATAAAAGAGGCCGCTTCCATTGTATATGTATGCTTGCGTTATAAAAGCCTTAGTGTGCTGATCTATGACAAGCTTATCAGCAGATTGAATCTTGTCCTGGTCATATGGGATGTTAGTCTCCTGCAGCTGAATGTATGCTCCTTTCAAAAATTTGTGTCTCCTTGGAGCCTGGTCAGATCATTACTTCTTAATTTCCCTTACGATCAACCAAGTTAGTTGTGTCCTATAAATGTATAAGTAGGCATTCACCTACAAAAGAAACTACTGGGGTCAGGTTATAACATTACAGAATAGGATGTGAACTACATAAGTGGCGAGAATACGAATGCCTCAAAAGCGACTTTCTTCTTAGTATTTCACATCCTTTAATAAGATACAGAAAGAGATTTTCATAAACTAAACTACAAAATTCTTTGGGTTGCTCTAAAGCATAGGATGAATTAACTACCTTTTCATGAATGTCCAAGAATTTTTATTGTTGAAAAGAGGCCCTTAATCGAAAAACTAATTTATTCTTTTTCCAAGGTCCGCTCTCAAACATTTGCATTTATTTATAACTCATTTAAGTTCTTTCTAACAAAGAAAATCATCATATGTGTTGTGATGACTGCGGGGACACTTGGCACCGTGACGCGAGATCCAGATCATGCACCACCTCTCCGAGCATCCTCGCCGTATGAGGATGCACTCTTCATGCATATTTTCATGGAGATCTGAGGCGGTGGCTAGCTCTTCGACCTCATCGTGACCAAGGAGCACTACACCAAGTGTGCTGCTGCGAAGCTCATCAAAACAATTATTGTGGCTGTGGAGAGATGTCACTTGCTTGTCGTCCTGCACAGGGACCTCCAGCAGGAAACTTCTTGTCTGCCGGCACCGCCAATGACATGCCACTGATTTTGGGCTATCCATGTTCTAGAAGCCTGGTATGTACTATGTTTCTTTGCTTTACTTTGACCAGTCTACCACAATTCATGATATAGAGATGGCCTTTCATGTGTAGTAATTTATTGACCGGTTGGAGCTTATTGGGATGATAAAGATGGCAATAGTACTTTGTAAACATTTGTTTAAAAAAGTATTCCTGTTATTCTATATTTTCTTGAAAAGGGTGCAATAGTATTATCATGTTTTTGGTTGTCTTACTTGGCACTATAAGAATCAATGTAGACGTCTCCGTCATTGTGGCTACCTATTCTGCAGATTTTTTTTCTCTTCGGAATTGGGAGCATAATTTATATACATTTTGAGAATCATGGTTTTAAGGCGTCTGCCTTTTAGAATGCTTAGGCAATAAGGCGCCATGGTAGCGCCTCGGAATTTTTTCCGCTTTAGGAATTTAGGTGTCAGGGCGGGTGTAAAACGCCTTACCACCTTAAAAACCCATGTTGAGAATGCCTATTTTACAGAAGGAAAATATTTGTTGCTCACTCGAGTTAGTGTTGGTGATCTGATTCTATCATTTGTTGCTCTGATAGGAATTTTAATCTCCAACAAAGTTACATAATTCTTGCAAATACAAGAAAAGGGCAAATTGTATGAAGAAACCTTCATGAAATGGTCAAATTTCAAAGAAAAGTGTTGCAAATTGTCAAATCCCCCGTCCCAATCCTCTACCACATGCACTTATCGGTCTTTTCCTTATCTCTCCTGTTAGTTATGTGGAATGTGATGGCCTAGATTCTGGTGTAATAAGATAAGTATATATAGTTTTAATTTTTGACTTGTTTCTCGAGTTGTAGTACTCTTTCAGGAAGATTTTCTAATTTTCTACATGACCAACATCATTAATTGGTTTTTTATATGGACCTTTAGCTATTTTCTCTTAGAACTATCAAACTAATGTAGCCTGCGCATTCATTCTAGCATGTAGTCGGTGAATGCACAACAGCCTACTGTTAGTAATGCAGATGATGTTCCTTTAACTTTGATGTAGGTAGCTTTGATGAAAAGTATTTTGAATTATGGACGAATTTTAGCCATTTATTTGTGTTAGTGCAGAACTATAACTCATATCTAACATTGTGCTGGATTTAGATCTGTTACAGTGGCTGATTGCCATTTAGATATCCTACAATGGCATATTTAGTGGCAATGCACCCTGGATTTCCATTAATATGTGTGCTAGGGATAAACTGATCATGTTTGAGGTGAGATACATAGCACGAAATTGTTACCGTTGCGATCTATAACCACTATTCATCCCTTTGGTTCTAGCTGAATGAAAAATGACATAGAGCTTATGTGCCCTCCAGGTTTACTTTGGCATGGTGATCTTCCTGGGGTCCATGGTGTACAACCCGCAAGAGATCATTTAGAGGGCGCACCACGGCGACATGGACTACATCAAGCATGGGCTCACCCTCTTCACTTATTTCATCGCCGTCCTTGTCAGGATCCTCATCATCATGGTGATTGGTGAGCACCCAAACCACCTTCGCCGCATATTCATTCTCCATCCACTGTTTTCCCCAATTTATGGTCATGTTGATGTGGTATGATCTGATCTATTGTGATGATGATGCTGGTTTCCATTGCAGCTCAAGAACGTAGGTGACAATTCAAAAGAATGGGGGAGGAGGAGGTCTTGAACATTTCGTCTGCACATATTGGTACTACCACTGCTACGTAAGAAATCTGGTGAAGTAAGTGTGTGTGAAGAGGAGGAGGAGGTCTTAACATTTCCTCTGCACATAGTAGATACTACTGCTACTACCACCATCGCTATTGTTGCCACCTCTGCTACGTAAGAAAGCTGGTGCTTGTGTGTCTGTGGTTTGAACTTTGCACCGTTCATTCATTTATGCGTTGAATGCATCTTTGTGTCGTTTAAATTTTATTGGATGTCCATGAAGGATCTGCCAAATACATCTCATGCATGTGTTGCAGCCTTGTGTTGATGAGCTATGTTATTGTTGTGGTTGGCTCGCTGGGTGGTGCTTGCACCCTGTGTGTAATTCTGTCTTTTCATTGTTGTGGAGTCGGTACGTTGACATGTCTCACAATTCAGCCTTAGAGTTTGAGGCCTCTTGAGACTGCAAGATTCAGAAACATAACAAAATACAAGGATGAGAAACACATGAAGAAGATACCTAATACAGACTACTCCCTTCGGTCTTGATTAATTGACGCAACAGATTTCGTAGACCCATAGCATAGTGCTCCTTTGATACAATGCAACTATATGAGAAACGATTAGTACCCCGCTCCTCCGATCCATAAATTAGTTCCATAAATTAGTACCCCACTCCTCCAATCCATAAATTTGACCTTAACCCTGGACACTTATTATGAGTAGTAGATTTCTATCAACCTTTAATACAAGACGATATACTATTAAAGGGGTATGAAAAGCAGGCAACAACTAACTGCTAAAATATGTCTTCTCAAGAAAAAAAATACTGCACCGCCAACGGTTGGAAGTGTTGATTTATTTGTTCAGTGATTTTGGTACCACCGTAATATTTCCTAAAAACGAAATATTGTTTTGCATATATTACATTCTATACCTTCGGAGGAATGTTAGCTTTATGTACCATAGTCATCCTCCGTAAAGCCTTTGGCTGAATCTATATTTTGGGCCATCCTCGGTAAATCGAGGCTCAACCAGGGATAATGTAAAATGATCTAATGATATTTATGAAGGTTCAGCACATAGGTGTAGAACTTACTATGGAAGAGTAACAAGACCTAGAACTTGAAACCACGCAGAAGCATAATAATGTTGTCTTGTTATTGCATTTGGTATTATCAAGATGTAGTATATTATGATATCTTTGATTTGTTTTAGTTGAGAATTATATATGTGCATTGAGAAATGAAATTTAAGGACCCGTGGCAACGCACGGGCACTTGTACTAGTTCGGTATAAAAGATTTTAAGGTACTTTTTGGCAAAATATTTAACACAGTGCAATCCTATTACATAGTTTTGAACGCAAAAATAATAGTTTTACAATAATTTAAGCAAATAAGTAAAATTATTAAATATAGAAATCTTCTATGTTTTTTGATACATGGGGAGGAAACCTTCAAACCCGGTCGACAGGTGATGATCAACTTCGGCAAAAGGTGATCATACCGTTGATTATCAACCACTGCAATGCGCTCATTTTGATGATCATGTTGAGAATGATGACACAACAATTTATGAATTCCCAGGTATGAGACGTGTACTATGTAAGAGTTGGGTGCTGAACAATACCAAAACAAGCTTTAATCATATGAAATGCTCGCTTGACATCTTTTATACAACTCTTCTGACACAAAGCAAAGTGAGATTTCTACCTATTAAAAGGGTTGGGGATTGTCCACACAAATATCAACCATTTTGGATAGATCCCATTAGCTAAATAGTACCATTCGGTGTATGGGTCATTGATGACGTGTCAAGCACACGTCCGTTGGGAACCCCAAGAGGAAGGTGTGATGCGTACAGCAACAAGTTTTTCCTCAGTAAGAAACCAAGGTTATCGAACCAGTAGGAGTCAAGGAGCACGTGAAGGTTGTTGGTGACGGAGTGTAGTGCGGCGCAACACCAGGGATTCCGGCGCCAACGTGGAACCTGCACAACACAATCCAAATACTTTGCCCCAACTTAACAGCGAGGTTGTCAATCTCACCGGCTTGCTGTAAACAAAGGATTAAATGTATGGTGTGGAAAATGATGTTTGTATGCGAAGAACAGTAAAGAACAATGTTTGCAGTAGATTGTATTCAGATGTAAAAGAATTGGACCGGGGTCCACAGTTCACTAGTGGTGTCTCTCCAATAAGAAATAGCATGTTGGGTGAACAAATTACAGTTGGGCAATTGACAAATAAAGAGGGCATAACAATGCACATACATATCATGATGAGTAGAGTGAGATTCAATCGGGCATTACGACAAAGTACATAGACCGCTATCCAGCATGCATCTATGTCTAAAAAGTCCACCTTCGGGTTAGCATCCGCACCCCTTCCAGTACTAAGTTGCAAACAACAGACAATTGCATTATGTATGGTGCGTAATGTAATCAACACAAATATTCTTAGACAAAGCATCGATGTTTTATCCCTAGTGGCAACAGCACATCCACAACCTTAGAACTTTTTGTCACTGTCCCAGATTTAATGGAGGCATGAACCCACTATCGAGCATAAATACTCCCTCTTGGAGTTACAAGTATCAACTTGGCCAGAGCCTCTACTAGCAACGGAGAGCATGCAAGATCATAAACAACACATATATGATAGATTGATAATCAACTTGACATAGTATTCCATATTCATCGGATCTCAACAAACACAATATGTAGCATTACAAATAGATGATCTTGATCATGATAGGCAGTGATATGTCTCAGATGTATCGATAATTTCTTATGTTCCATGCCACATTATTGATGATATCTACATGTTTTATGCATACTTTATGTCATATTTATGCGTTTTCCGGAACTAACCTATTGACGAGATGCCGAAGGGCCAGTTGCTATTTTCTGCTGTTTTTGGTTTCAGAAATCCTAGTAAGGAAATATTCTCGGAATTGGACGAAATCAACGCCCAGAGTCTTAGAATTGGACGAAGCTTCCAGAACACCCGAGAGCCGCCAGAGAGGGGCCACAGGGGGCCCACACATGGTGGCGGCGCGGCCCGGGGGGGGGGGGGGGCGCCGCCCTAGTGTCTGGTGGCCCCAGACCCCCTCTGACGCCGCCTCTTCGCCTATAAGAAGCCCCTCGACCTAAATCTTCGATACGGAAAAACCACGGTACGAGAAACCTTCCAGAGCCGCCACCATCGCGAAGCCAAGATCTGGGGGACAGGAGTCTCTGTTCCGGCACGCTGCCGGGACGGGGAAGTGCCCCCGGAAGGCTCCTCCATCGACACCACCGCCATCTTCATCAACGCTGCTGTCTCCCATGAGGAGGGAGTAGTTCTCCATCGAGGCTCGGGGCTGTACCGGTAGCTATGTGGTTCATCTCTCTCCTATGTACTTCAATACAATAATCTCATGAGCTGCCTTACATGATTGAGATTCATATGATGATGCTTGTAATCTAGATGTCATTATGCTAGTCAAGTGGATTTTACTTATGTGATCTCCGGAGACTCCTTGTCCCACGTGTGTAAAGGTGACAGTGTGTGCACCGTGTGGGTCTCTTAGGCTATATTTCACAGAATACTTATTCACTGTTATGAATGGCATAGTGAAGTGCTTATTTATATCTCTTTATGATTGCAATGTGTTTTGTATCACAATTTATCTGTGTGCTACTCTAGTGATGTTATAAAAGTAGTTTATTCCTCCTGCACGGTGTAATGGTGACAGTGTGTGCATCGTGTAGTACTTGGCGTAGGCTATGATTGTGATCTCTTGTAGATTATGAAGTTAACTATTGCTATGATGGTATTGATGTGATCTATGCCTCCTTTCGTAGTGTGAAGGTGACAGTGTGCATGCTATGTTAGTACTTGGTTTGGTTATGTTGATCTGTTATGCACTCCAAGGTTATTTAAATATGAACATTGAATATTGTGGAGCTTGTTAACTCCGGCATTGAGGGTTCGTGTAATCCTACACAGTTAGTGGTGTTCATCATCCAACAAGAGGGTGTAGAGTCTAGCATCTATCTATTTATTCTGTTATGTGATCAATGTTGAGAGTGTCCACTAGTGAAAGTATGATCCCTAGGCCTTGTTCCTAAATACTGCTATCGCTGCTTGTTTACTGTTCTACTGCATCTGTACTGTCTGAAATATTACCACCATTCATCACACGCCAGTCCTGGACAGCAAAGCACTTTTTTGGTGCCGTTGCTACTGCTCGCATTTATTCATACCACATGTATTTCACTATCTCTTCGCCAAACTAGTGCACCTATTAGGTGTGTTGGGGACACAAGAGACTTCTTGCTTTGTGGTTGCAGGGTTGCATGAGAGGGATATCTTTGACCTCTTCCTCCCTGAGTTCGATAAACCTTGGGTGATCCACTTAAGGGAAACTTGCTGCTGTTCTACAAACCTCTGCTCTTGGAGGCCCAACACTGTCTACAGGAAAAGGAGGGGGCGTAGACATCAAGCACTTTTCTGGCGTCGTTGCCGAGGAGGAAAGGTAAAAGGCACTCATACTCCGGTTCCAGGTAACAGTACTTTTCTGGCGTCGTTGTGTGTGTGCTCGAAGCTATTTCCTTTAGATCCTGCAATTGCATCTTTTTGTTTCTTGTTTACACTAGTAAAGCATAATGGAAAACAACAAAAATATGAGAGATCTTTATGAACTTTATCTTGAATTAGGACATGATGTGTTTGAAGAGAGAATTAAAAAACCCATGGAACTTTATATGCATGCTAATGGGAATGTTATTAATATGAATGCTTTGAACACTATTGTTGCTAATGCTATGGAAAATTCTAAGCTTGGGGAAGCTGGTTTTGATGAGCATGATCTTTTTAGTCCCCCAAGCATTGAGGAGAAAATTTACTTTGATGATACTTTACCTCCTATTTATGATGATTATAATGATAGTAGTCTTTTGGTTCCACCTACTATGGAGGATAAATTTGAATATGATTACAATATGCCTCCTATATTTGATGATGAGAATAATAATGATAGCTACTTTGTTGAATTTGCTCCCACTACAACTAATAAAATTTATTATGCTTATGTTGGGAGTAGTAATAATTTTATGCATGAGACTCATGATAAGAATGTTTTACTTGATAGTTATATTGTTGAGTTTGCTCATGACACTACTGAATATTATTATGAGAGAGGAAAATATGGTTGTAGAAATTTTCATGTTACTAAAACACCTCTCTTTTTGCTGAAAATCTTGAAGCTGCACTTGTTTTATCTTTCTATGCTTGTTGCATTATGCTTCTTGAACTTGTTTATTTACAAGATTCATTTTCATAGGAAGCATGTTAGGCTTAAAGTTGTTTTGAATTTGCCTCTTGATGCTCTCTTTTGCTTCAAATACTATTTCTTGCGAGTGCATCATTAAAACTGCTGAGCCTATCTTAATGGCTATAAAGAAAGAACTTCTTGGGAGATAACCCATGTGTTTATTTTGCTACAGTAATTTTGTTTTATATTTGTGTCTTGGAAGTTGTTACTACTGTAGCAACCTCTCCTTATCTTAGTTTTATTGCATTGTTGTGCCAAGTAAAGTCTTTGATAGTAGAGTTGATACTAGATTTGGATTACTGCGCAGAAACAGTTTTCTTGCTGTCACGAATATGGGTCTAATTCTCTGTAGGTAACTCAGAAAATTATGCCAATTTACGTGAGTGATCCTCAGATATGTACGCAACTTTCATTCAATTTGAGCATTTTCATTTGAGCAAGTCTGGTGCCTCAATAAAATTCGTCTTTACGGACTGTTCTGTTTTGACAGATTCTGCCTTTTATTTCGCATTGCCTCTTTTGCTATGTGGAATGGATTTCTTTGTTCCATTGACTTCCAGTAGCTTTGGGCAATGTCCAGAAGTGTTAAGAATGATTGTGTCACCTCTGAACATGTGAATTTTTGATTATGCACTAACCCTCTAATGATTTTGTTTCGAGTTTGGTGTGGAGGAAGTTTTCAAGGGTCGAGAGAGGAGGATGATACACTATGATCAAGAAGAGTGAAAGCTCTAAGCTTGGGGATGCCCCGGTGGTTCATCCCTGCATATTTCAAGAAGACTCAAGCATCTAAGCTTGGGGATGCCCAAGGCATCCCCTTCTTCATCGACAAATTATCAGGTTCCTTCTCTTGAAACTATATTTTTATTCGGTCACATATTATGTACTTTACTTGGAGCGTCTGTTTGTTTTTGTTTTTATTTGAATAAATGCTTGTGTGGGAGAGAGACACGCTCCGCTGGTTCATATGAACACATGTGTTCTTAGCTTTTAATTTTCCTGGCGAAGGTTGAAACTGCTTCGTTAATTGTTATATGGTTGGAATCGGAAAATGATACATGTAGTAATTGGTAAAATGTCTTGGATAATGTCATACTTGGCAATTGTTGTGCTCATGTTTAAGCTCTTGCATCATCTACTTTGCACCTATTAATGAAGAAATACATAGAGCATGCTAAAATCTGATTTGCATGTTTGGTCTCTCTAAAGTCTAGATAATTTCTAGTATTGAGTTTGAACAACAAGGAAGACGGTGTAGAGTCTTATAATGTTTACAATATGTCTTTTATGTGAGTTTTGCTGCACCGGTTCATCCTTGTGTTTGTTTCAAATAACTTTGCTAGCCTAAAACCTTGTATCGAGAGGGAATACTTCTCATGCATCCAAAATCCTTGAGCCAACCACTATGCCATTTGTGTCCACCATACCTACCTACTACATGGTATTTCTCCGCCATTCCAAAGTAAATTGCTTGAGTGCTACCTTTAAAATTTCCATTCTTTATCTTTGCAATATATAGCTCATGGGACAAATAGCTTAAAAACTATCGTGGTATTGAATATGTACTTATGTGTTTTATCTCTTATTAAGTTGCTTGTTGTGCGATAACCATGTTCCTGGGGACGCCATCAACTATTTCTTTGTTGAATATCATGTGAGTTGCTATGCATGTTCGTCTTGTCTGAAGTAAGAGTGATTTATCATGATCAAATGGTTTGAGTATGCATATTGTTAGAGAAGAACATTGGGCCGCTAACTAAAGCCATGATCCATGGTGGAAGTTTCAGTTTGGACAACAAACCTCAATCTCTTATGAGAATATTATCTGTTGTTGAATGCTTATCCATTAAAGAGGAGTCCATTATCTGTTGTCTATGTTGTCCCGGTATGGATGTCTAAGTTGAGAATAATCAAAAGCGAGAAATCCAATGCGAGCTTTCTCCTTAGACCTTTGTACAGGCGGCATAGAGGTACCCCTTTGTGACACTTGGTTGAAACATGTGCTATGCTATGATAATCCATGTAAATCCAAGCTAATTAGGACAAGGTGCGGGCACTATTGGTATATTATGCATGAGGCTTGCAACTTGTAGGATATAATTTACATAACTCATATGCTTTATTACTACCGTTGACAAAATTGTTTCTTGTTTTCAAAACCAAAGCTCTAGCACAAATATAGCAATCGATGCTTTCCTCTTTGAAGGACCTTTCTTTTACTTTTATGTTGAGTCAGTTCACCTATCTCTCTCCATCTCAAGAAGCAAACACTTGTGTGAACTGTGCATTGATTCCTACATACTTGCATATTGCACTTGTTATATTACTTTACATTGACAATATCCATGAGATATACATGTTACAAGTTGAAAGCAACCGCTGAAACTTCATCTTCCTTTGTGTTGCTTCAATACCTTTACTTTGAATTATTGCTTTATGAGTTAACTCTTATGCAAGACTTATTGATGCTTGTTTTGAAGTACTATTCATGGAAAGTCTTTGCTTTATGATTCATTTGTTTACTCATGTCATTACCATTATTTGGATCGCTGCATTCATTACATATGCTTACAATAGTATGATCAAGGTTATGATGGCATGTCACTCCAGAAATTATCTTTGTTATCGTTTACCTGCTCGGGACGAGCAGGAACTAAGCTTGGGGATGCTGATACGTCTCCGACGTATCAATAATTTCTTATGTTCCATGCCACATTATTGATGATATCTACATGTTTTATGCATACTTTATGTCATATTTATGCGTTTTCCGGAACTAACCTATTGACGAGATGCCGAAGGGCCAGTTGCTGTTTTCTGCTGTTTTTGGTTTCAGAAATCCTAGTAAGGAAATATTCTCGGAATTGGACGAAATCAACGCCTAGAGTCTTAGAATTGGACGAAGCTTCCAGAACACCCGAGAGCCGCCAGAGAGGGGCCACAGGGGGCCCACACATGGTGGCGGCGCGGCCCAGGGGGGCGCGCCGCCCTAGTGTCTGGTGGCCCCAGACCCCCTCTGACGCCGCCTCTTCGCCTATAAGAAGCCCCTCGACCTAAATCTTCGATACGGAAAAACCATGGCACGAGAAACCTTCCAGAGCCGCCGCCATCGCGAAGCCAAGATCTGGGGGACAGGAGTCTCTGTTCCGGCACGCTGCCGGGACGGGGAAGTGCCCCCGGAAGGCTCCTCCATCGACACCACCGCCATCTTCATCAACGCTGTTGTCTCCCATGAGGAGGGAGTAGTTCTCCATCGAGGCTCGGGGCTGTACCGGTAGCTATGTGGTTCATCTCTCTCCTATGTACTTCAATACAATAACCTCATGAGTTGCCTTACATGATTGAGATTCATATGATGATGCTTGTAATCTGGATGTCATTATGCTAGTCAAGTGGATTTTACTTATGTGATCTCCGGAAACTCCTTGTCCCACGTGTGTAAAGGTGACAGTGTGTGCACCGTGTGGGTCTCTTAGGCTATATTTCACAGAATACTTATTCACTGTTATGAATGGCATAGTGAAGTGCTTATTTATATCTCTTTATGATTGCAATGTGTTTTGTATCACAATATATCTGTGTGCTACTCTAGTGATGTTATAAAAGTAGTTTATTCCTCCTGCACGGTGTAATGGTGACAGTGTGTGCATCGTGTAGTACTTGGCGTAGGCTATGATTGTGATCTCTTGTAGATTATGAAGTTAACTATTGCTATGATGGTATTGATGTGATCTATGCCTCCTTTCGTAGTGTGAAGGTGACAGTGTGTGTCGTTGCCTAATCGATGGTACCTCGGAGGAGGGATCCTCACGAGGGGGAGAAGAAGTAGGGGCCATAGGGCGGAGAGCACTCGGGATGGTGGTACGCGATTTACCCAGCTTCGGAACACCTGCTCGATGACAGGGCCTACTGCTGCTTGTCTGGTATTATCAGGGTGCTTTCGAGTTGTTACAATGAATTGTTCTGAACGTGCCTCTAGGGCTCCCAGGATCCAGCTTATAAAGGCGCACGGATCTAGGGTTTACATGGAGAGTCCTAGCCGGAATACAAGTTGCCTAACTACGGTATAAAGTCTTGCCGTTTACGTCAAGGATCCGCCTTCCTTCTTAGTACGTGCTGGATCCGGATACTTCATGGGCCTCCACGAATCCGGCCTTCTTCGTAAGTCGGTTGGGATCCGGCTTCCTGTTCCTGGGCTGGACTTCATCCTTCAAGATCAACAGCAACTGGGCCGCCCGACGGGCCACACGCCACGTCACCTACTATGGGCCACCCGGGCCTGCCGGATCATGGCCATACCGTTGATATACCCATAAAGTATACCCACAAACAGTAGCCCCCGAAGTTCTCCGAGATTCATCATTCCTCCGACTCTTTTCAGCTCGGATCCGAAGAGAATCTTGAAGAGCTTCAAAACTTCACTTGTTTCCGGCTTCATCGATCCGGAAATCTTCCTGTCTTATGATCCGGTAATGCAACGGAGATTCCATTTTTCCCGCGCACAACTTCCTCTTTTCCCGCGCTAAATTTTCGGAGATGCGAATCTTTTAGCCGGAAATTTCGGGAGCGCATGGTTAAATTACCTCCACGTCGTTTTACCGCATTTGACCTAAAACACGTGTCATCCATCTGACGGTGTGACCGTTCCGTTTCCACCGTTGGATCCGAATCCCGAATCTCCGCGCGTGGTCTATAAATATCCCGCGGCTCGGTAATTCTTCATTCTTTCACCGCACCTCACCACTTCATCTTCCTCCTCGCGCCGCGCCGCCCGACAGATCTCGACTCCGGCGAACTTTTCTCACGGGAGCTTCGCGCGCCGCTGCTCCAAGCCCCTCCTCGAACCGAAATCGCCACGGTTGATCGGGAAATCAACTCCGCCGCCGATTCGTGGTCGCCGGAGGCTCGAAACCACCAGCTTAGCGACCTCTACCTCGCCGGAGCTCCGCCGGACCACCGCGCCATCAACGGTATGTCCACCGGCTTCGTAGAAGAAGAAGTAGTCGTAGTGTAGATTCCGGTTTCTCAAACTTAGCTTGCATGGGTGCAGCCGGAAGCATGTCTCATGGTTCTCCACTGTGCACTGGTAGTTCTCCGAGTAGCCCGGAACCCAGCACCGTGGAGCCAATCTGCCCGGATCCCATTGCATTCCTTCCACCATTTGTTTCCGACATTAGGCTTGCTCAACCTTTCTCCGCCTCTTCCAGTACCGCATTAGGCCGGATTCCAACTGCTCGAGAGCTTCAAGAGGAACTCCAAGGCCAAGCCAGAATGGCAGCAAAAGTCCAGGAGGCGGAAAACAAGAGGGCTTCCAAGGCCCGGAGCCGTGAGGGAGTAAGAGGCCAATGGTGGCCTTGCGAGACCACCGATGCGGAGCTCAGAGAATTTCAGAACGAGGGAATGATCTCCCAACACTGGAGTTTCATGCGCGACTCCGACGTCCCCAAGCCCGACACGGATGAACGAGTCATGACGAAGGCGTGGGTCGAGCGCGGTCTATCGCTCCCCTGCTCGGAACTCTTCCTCTCTGTCCTCAACACATATGGACTTCAGCCCCACAACATCTGCCCGAACTCTTACCTGCTGCTCTCTAACTTCGCAACTCTCTGCGAAGGGCATCTTGGGATCCGACCAGATGTCAGATTGTGGCAGTTTTTCTTCGGAGTGAAAAAAGAAACAAAGGACAAGGCTATGCTGAACTGCGGAAGCATGACCTTCATGCTCCGACGCGGCCGTATGTATCCGCCTCACGATTCCCACGAATCCGTCCGGTACTGGAACGCCGGATGGTTCTACGTGAAGAACGCTTCAGTTCCGGATGTCCACGACGGACTCCCCCCCCCCCCCCCTTCAGCAACACACCTCCAGAAGAACTTGCTAGCTGGAGCTTCATCCCCTCGCTCGCCCAAACCCCTATCTTGGAGAAGGCAGCTCGGAGGATTTCATGGTTGGTCCATGACGGACTAACCGGAGCCCAGCTAACTTTAAGCTGGTTTTCCCGGAGGATCCAACCTCTCCGCTACAATGCACGCAAAATGTGCGAGTACACGGGGGTGGACGATCCTCTCCGGGTAACGCGGCATGATCTTCCAGTTGATTCTCTCAAAAGGAGATTCAAGACGCTGGTGAAGGTAGGTCGGGGCCAGCCGGTCCCGGAACTGATCAAAGACATCAACACCAACGACAAGTGTCCTCCGGTAAGCTCTTGTTCCTTCGTCATTCTTCAACTTCGTATTTCCTTAGCATATTTGAACTTGTTCTCCTAACCTTCCTCGCAGCTCGATACTTTGGCGGAGGAAGATCTTCGCGCAATACTCCGAGTACCCGTCAGTGGTGACCCGGCGGAGGAGGATCCGGAAGACCCTAAAGAGGAAGAGGTTCCTGCACCCCGAAAGGCTGCGCCTCGACCTTCAAAGCGTCCCCGCGCTAAATTTTCTGGACCTGAAGCCGGAGGCAGCAGCGAGGCCTCCGCCAAGAAACCAAAAGTGACCAAGCCTCCCCCGCTTGATTCCAAGAAGGCGGAACGCGAGCGCCTTAAACTGCTGACAACAGCAGGGAAGCGCTCTCGTCCCAACATTCCGGGAGCGGCGTAAGTTTTCCGGGTATCGTGCGTCTTTCATCTTGGCGAACTTCGTTACTCGTGTGTTTCCTTTGCATGCTTGCAGGATTCCAAGTGTCACCACCACGCGGACCAGCGCCCAGGAGCCTATCACCAAATACATGACAAAGAAATCACCCGCTGTTGGTCCCGCGACGCCAGCTCCGCCTAGCGCCCCCTTACCTACTCCACAGCCCTCTCCTCCTCCCGCGGATCAATCTCCAGCTCCTGTTGCAGCCACTCCACCGGAAATAATTCCGGTTAGTAGCGACAGAGCGGGCGGAGAAAGTTCCGGCGACAAAGGCCCTGCCTCCAAAGAAACTGAAGTAGAAGTCCGTGAAGAGGCAGAAGTTGCTTTTTCCGGCAAAGCTGCAGCTGCGACTAGTGACATGGTCGTCTTCCCCAAGAACTTTGGAGATCCGGCTGATCTTACCTCCACCCCAAAGGCCTACGCCACAAAGTTTTTCAACAAGCTGACTGAGGCAGAGAAGTGGGAGCTGGAGCAAGATCTGCTCAACTCAATGCTGAACAATGCCTGGGGCAAACCCGACGCCGAGACGTCAGAAATCCAAAACTTCAAGAAGGAGACGGGCCAATTCCTTGACAAGCTTATCTGCAAACGAAAGGTATCTCCCCAGTAGCCCCCAAGTATTTAGGCGGAAACTCAGTTAGTTAGCGTCTAGATACTTAGAGAAAATTAATCTGAGGAAAAATTTAAATGTCGTGGTAGCCCCCAAGCATTATGGCGGAAAATTTTCGGCACAATGCTTCAGAAAGACTTAACCAAAGATGTGGAATTTACTCCTGCACTAGCTGGTTTTTACAGGAACAGCAGGCTTTGCATTATGAATTGCATAAGAATATTGCTCTTCAGCGCCGCGTCACCCTCAGCCAGGCGGAAAAAATTCAAAACTTCAAAGAGGAGAATGCGGATCTGAAGAAGCAACTATCGGAAGCTCAAGGTTGGTTTCCGACGCTCTTTTTGGCCTACAAGTTGTGTTCCGCATTCCGAATTTATGTTTACATATCTCTTTAGCAGGTGCATCATCATCCCTTGCTGCTGCCTCCTCCGAGCTGGAGACCCTGCGTGCTTCACATAAAACTCTTGAGGCGAGGCTTGCCGACACGGAAAAATCGCTTGCTGAGAAGAAATCGGAACTTATCCGGAAGGAAGGCGAATTCCAGCTCAAGAGGAGAGCAGACAGTGAAACCATTCAGGCGCAGCAGAAGGAGCTAGGGGGACTCCGGAAATACATGGAGACAGCGGAAAGTTGCTGGGACCTGCTGAACTCCGACTTCATGGGTATGTCCTCCAAGCTCATATAATAGAGTATGCGTTGTGCTTGATTTTACTTATACTTAACGAATTTGCGTCCTTCAGATCCGCTTGGGTATAACGAAGACCGTCGGAGCCAGTTCCCTCGCGACGATCTGCTTCAGCTAGCCGGGGAAGACTGCAAAGACCTCATCTCCGCTTCCAGGAAAATATACCACAACCTCAATATCAAAGATAGCCGAACATGTGATGTGCGCGGGCTAATTGAGAGGATGGATGTGCTCCCGGAGTTAGTGGTGGATCTGCAAGCTTCCTCAGCGCGGGGCGCTGTAGCCATGTCCTTGGCCATGTGCTTAGCACACCATCCGGAGATGGATCTTGAACAAGTGACTTCTGGTGTTCCTCCGAGCGCAGACGTCGGCGCCCTTCTGGATTTAGTTACCGGTTATGACACGCGTATTGCCCGGAGAATTCTCCACAACAAATTTTATGATAAGGCAGTTCTTCCAGCCGACGAATCCCTTGAAGCGGAGCTTCTTCAGGAACGTGAGGCGGAAGCTAGACCTGCCGAATCCGGAAGCCAGTATACTTGGACAAGCTCAAAGGATCAAGGCGGCGCTTCGACTCCGGCTGCAGATGATGATGAAGAGGACGAAGATGCATCCTCTCCCGCAAAGAACGCAGAAGAAGAAGTCCCCGAGGCTGAAGTCAATGTTGAAGCTTCTCCGGCTAGGGAGAAGTGAATAACTTATTCCTGCGGAAAAAACAATGCATCATTTTGGCCCCAAGAGGGTTTGTAATACAACTTAAATTCTTAAGTATCTAGGGACGAAACACTGCATGTATGGGCGGAAACAACTTGTCCTGCAATCCGTTTAACATTATTCGCATGTTTGGTTTTTGTCGGAAAGCAAGTGCTGACTTCATTGTTTTCCGGCTCGCTCATTTGACCTTCCACGAGCCGGAATACCTTCAACCGGAAACACTCGCCAGCGGCGACGAAGCCCAATGGCAATCCGTCAATAACCGCGGAAACAAGCCCCCAGCTTAGGTGCCGGAAATAGCTACTAGGAATCCATGAGTTCGCAACAGAAAATATTTCCATCAGAAAACTTAAGCTTACGTCCTAAAGGACGATTTTTGAAAATCACAACTTTCATACACGCCTAGGCGGAAATATCCAGCTCTGCGGTTTTAGTTGGAAAACGTACACGATCTAAAAATGAACAAGTAAAGGAGGTAAAAGACTCAAAGAGTGAACCATAAGCTTTATTTCATTTGATCATGTATAACTATTACAAAGTATAGTACTCGGAAAAGTATGCTAAGTGTGGAAAGGACGTAGCTGTGAAATATTCCAGGGTCGATCTGTTTCGTCGTATATGTCACCCGGATCCTCTCGTTTTCGTTTCCGGTGCCAATTTGCAGGTCTGTCTTTTAGCTCCCGGAAATCGACGAGATAGTACGATCCATTGTGGAGCACTTTGCTAACGATAAAAGGTCCTTCCCATGGCGACTGTAGCTTATGGTCTTTCACCTGGCGAAGGCGGAGGACCAGGTCTCCGACCATAAACGAGCGATTCCGGACTCGACGACTATGATAGCGTCGGAGCTTCTGCTGGTATATGGTGGAACGTTGGTCAGCCAAATTCCGAGCTTCTTCGATCAGGTCCACAGATAGCTGTCTGGCCTCGTCAGCGGTTTCTTCATCGTAGGCAGAAACTCGCGGCGAATCGTGGATGATGTCGGAGGGGATGACGGCCTCGGATCCGTATACCAGGAAGAAGGGTGTAAATCCAGTTGACCTGTTAGGGGTAGTTCGTAAACTCCACATGACAGGATCTAACTCATCAGCCCAAGCTCCAGCTGCGCGGCGCAGCGGTTCTTCAAGGCGTGGTTTAATTCCTGATAATATGAGGCCATTGGCCCTTTCAACCTGTCCATTGGACTGTGGATGAGCCACAGAGGCGATGTCCAACCGTATCCCTACGGTGTCACAATAATCCCTTAATTCTCCCTGAGCGAAGTTAGTGCCATTATCTATGATTATGCTGTGCGGGATGCCGAATCTCATCACGAGGCTGCAGACGAATTTTAGTGCTGTAACACCGTCGGCCTTTCTCACTGGCTTAGCCTCGATCCACTTGCTGAATTTGTCAACAGCGACCAGGAGGTACTCAAAACCGCCAGGAGATGATTTTTTGAGTTTACCAACCATATCGAGCCCCCAGACCGCAAATGGCCAGGTGATAGGGATGGTCTTCAGCTCTTGGGCTGGAGCGTTTGGTTGAGTAGCGTAGTACTGACAACCTCGGCAGGTCTTAACTAGCTTGTCAGCATCTTCTTTAGCTGTGAGCCAGTAGAATCCTAGCCGAAAGGCTTTGGCAACGAGTGACCTAGGGGCGGCATGATGCCCGCAGTCCCATGCATGGATCTCTCTGAGGATTTCAATGCCGTCTTGATTTGAGACGCATTTAAGAAACACCCCTGTTGCGCTTCGTTTATAGAGCTGTCCATCGACAATTGTGTAGGATCTTTCTCGTCTGATGATCTGTCGTGCGAGGACCTCGTCCTCTGGCAACTTTTGATCGATGAGGTAGTCCAAGAAAGGCTGTGTCCAAGCCGAAGTGATAACCATCACTTCTCTAGCCGGAGAAACTGCCACTTCTGGGTTTTCCGGGTTAGCGCCCTTCACCGAGGGTATCCGTAGATGCTCCAGGAAAATGCCAGGCGGAATTGGTTTCCTGCCGGATCCGAGCTTAGATAGCATATCTGCCGCTGCGTTGTCGTCTCTTCTGACGTACTTGACTTCGTATCCGAGGAAGCTCTTGGCGATCTCGTCAACTTCGTCTCTGTAAGCCGCCATGACGGAGTTTCTGGCGTTCCAGGTTCCGGCTACCTGCTGTGCCACCAAGTCGGAATCTCCGCAGCAAATGATGTGCTTGATCCCTATCTCCTTAGCGATGCGCAGTCCGTGTAGTAGAGCCTCGTATTCCGCCATATTGTTTGTAGCTTGGAAGTGGATCTGCAGAACGTACTGTAGTTCTTCTCCGGTAGGGGACTTCAGGGTGACTCCGTGATACGGGGTGGCCTTTGGACACCGCCGCCTCAAGACCGACAAGCTCTCCTCGTGGCCCGATGACACGAGCTCGAGCCCAAGCTCTACACCAGGAGGTGAATTCGCTCCTCTCCACGTATGCATTTGATACCCCCTTGGATGGTATACTACTTCATGCAAATATCCTATGTTCAATCAGGTACATCGCCGGAGACCGGAAGCTGGATGGTGAAGAGGGAGAAGAAGGATGCCAGCCGGAGAAGGGACTCCCAGGACCGGCACTGCCGGCCACGACACCCCCGATCGCTGCCTCGACCCTGCAGACTGCTGCCCCCTGTGCACCGGCACTACCGGCCCCTCCTCGTGAAGAAGGCCAAGACTGGCACTGCCGGCCCAGGACCAGCGGCACTGCCGGCCCCACCGGCACTGCCGGCCCTACCCCTATTGACTTAATCTCAGCCGTCGATTCTTCATCTATGGTCCAGGATAATTTATGTAATGCCCACTTTACCCCTGTACGAGTCTGAGCCTATAAATACCTCCTCCCTTCCTCCAGATTAGGGTTAGACTTGATGTATGAAGAAACCTTGAGCTTTTGCTCCTCCCTTAGGGAAACCCTTCTAGATCCACCCATCTATGAAGTTATCTACTCTTCTAGGTAGTTGATCTCTTCCATTCTAGGAATTCTGGTGTTTGTGGATCTTTTGCTATTTGCAATTCTATCTATTTGCACTCTTTTCCTCTTTGGAACTCTATCAATTGCTATTGCCAATCTTTTGTGAGGAATTCTACTCTTGTGGGTCTTTTTCTTGCAATTCCATTGGGTTGGTGTATCGGGCCAACGAAGAACAACCGGTAGTGTGTGTGTGTTGCGTTTGTATCCCCGTTTTCCACCCGTGTTCTTCATGTTCATCCACCTCCCCCACGAATCACCCTCAAATCCGTGAAGATCGGGCCATCCCTTGGGCTTAGCCCATATCAAATGGTATCAAAAGCCTCTTGGTTGCCACGGATTTGACCTCCATCCACCCAATTTTCGCCCCAAAAATTTTTTTCAAAAAATTCCCCAAAAATAGACCTAAATTGCCTTTGGTTGGATCTAACAAATTGTTGAGTTTTTGGTGGTTTTGATCCAATAGAAACTTGTCCTTGGTGTTGATCTACAATTCCCCCAACTTTTCCCACCGGATTGTGCCAATTTTCCCACGAAAGCGAAGATTTTCGGGTCAGATTTCCGCCAAATCGACGAACAGCCGCGACCAGGCCAGCACTGCCGCCAGGAAGGACCGGCACTGCCGCTGAGGCCGGCACTGCCGCTTCTGTGCACCGGCAAAGATCGCCGAGGCCAAGACTGCCGCCCCCTGCACGCTGCAAGATCGCCGCTGGCCCCGAATTTTCACAGCTCTCTTCGTTTTCGTTTTGGTACTTCCAATTTGTGTTTGGACTTTGGTTTGAGTGCCATTGCAGCTACCACAAGCTTCCGCAACATCAACAACGACGGCTGTCGTCGTGGTGAACGAGCAGATGCCATGGGATGGCTTGAGTTGGGGCCGAATGTGCGCTAGAGGATTCGGGGGAGGGTTTGTGATGAGATTGGACGAACTTCCGGATGCTTTCCTCAAGAACACAACCTAGGGTAGCGAAACAGGAAGAAGAACACAAGGATGAACTCCGCTCTAGATCTTTCTCTTTATTGCTCTTGGCAAATTACAGGTTTTTTGGTTACAGGAATGTTGGTACTAGGTCATCGTCGTCGTGCCCGTAATGAGGCTACCTCCTCTCCTTATATAGGGGAGAGGTGGCTTACATAGCAAGAAACCCTAATGGCATCTGAACGGCATCTAATGGCATCTTACATCATCTTTGACTAGACAAGCTACTTTTACAAAGTTACTTTAGTCAAACAGGGCGGCGCCGGCTTCTTTAATCCGGGAGGCTGACGTCCTACGGCTGCTTTTGGCGTCATCCTCCTCCTTTGGCGTCAGGGCTTCGCTTAAAGTCACTTTGCTTAGCTCAGCCTTGTCTTCTAGCTCCTTAGAGAATCTTTGACCAGTCTTGCCGACGTGCTACGGTGACCCTGGAACCGGGTTTCCGGTACCTTTGCCCGTTATGCCGGTATCTTTTTACCGGTATCTTTGATCCGGTATCTTTGATCCGGTATCTTATTCTTTTATCCGGTATCTTTGGTTAGAGACGACCATGTCCGGTATCAATATTAAACCGGTATCTCGAAGGCTCATACCATCCGGTTTGGCATGCCTTTGGCATACCGGGGGTCATCCCCCCAACATTAGTCCCCGAAGCTGGTATAGTCCGGTGGATCCTACCCAACGGACCATGCCAGGTTCTATTTTCTCAAGGTACCGGTTTAAACCTTCCGGCGTCTAGTTGAAAACCTTCCGGCGTCTCTACCGAAACCATCTCATCACACCGAATTCAGCTTAGGTATACTTGCTCCGGTATCTTTGTTGTCAAAAACTTTCTCGGTGAAGTCAAGAATATGTGGGGAGCAGTGCCTGTCAGAGACATACGCACTGTTTCTGATGCGTCATGCCAGGTTCCCATTCCAAACGTACCGGATTAATCCTTCCGGTTTCCATTTAAACTCATCCGGCTCCTTGCCGAACCCACTTAGCTGAACAACCATCATCGAACACCTCCGGCTTCTTTCTGTTGGTTCCTTGGTCTTTAATGCTTGTCTTGACGAAGTCCAGAATACCCCGAACCTTGTGCCTGTGAGAGACATGCGCACTGTACCTGGCGTGCCAGCGTCAGGCTTCAAATCCTTCGTCTCCCTCGCGCAGTTAATGTGGCGCACCGGATCCATGTGACCCTTCCGGAACTCGGGCCGCCGGTTCCGGCTATGATGACAACGACTGTGTTGTGCTTGAGGTATTTACATCACTTGCGTTATCTTGTGCTTTCTTTGTGGTGCCGATTTCAGCCGACCGGTAACCCTCGGTGCTATAGCACGTGACTTCCATTGGTGCCAAAGTCGGGGATCCTCCGGCTTCCATAGTGCAGAAGGCTCCGGCTTTTGATGCCAGAAGCAGCGCTGCTCCGGCTGCCAAGCGCCCTCAGGCCGAAAGAGGAAGAACCAGATTGCGGTCTCCTTCGGGTGAACCTTATCATCACAGCCTTCCGGTTTGCACCCTTGCATTTGCCCATACTGGGCGCGCCGCAAGGGAAGCCGGCGAGAAGGTCTCAGCACAGCCGGGCCGGATCACTGAGCTCAATCGCGGCGAGGTCAACCTGGGCCCGCTGCTGGAATACGTTGAGAAGTGGAACCAGGCGGAGTTGTCTTCGGCTACCCGCGGCCTGGGCAAGGACAAGCTTCCGGTCATTGTTACTTCCGGTTCGCGGAGCACGGCGCAGCACTTGAGCCGGCATAAGCGCGTCGTCAAGGAGTTTGACACTACTTGGCACGATGCCAGCGACAACATGGTGGTAAGCCGCACACCTTAACCTTCAAAGCTTCATCTTTCAAATCTATGCCGGTTTTCAACTTCCCAGCTTATATGTACATCCTCCCAGTCCCCGAGTTTCGGGTTGAGAACGTAGTTCTTAGCGCGAAACTTTGCTGGTTTTCAAAAAACCGGCATAGCCAGTCCCCGAGTTTCGGGTTAAGCACACAGTACTTGGCGCGAAACTTGCCAAGAAGCCGGCATAGCCAGTCCCCGAGTTTCGGGTTAAGCACGCAGTACTTAGTGCGAACTTGCCAAGAAACCGGCATCTTTTTTTTTTTTTACCGGTATATAGCCTTCTTGGGCGTTTACCGGAATAGATTTTGCCATCTTGGGCATGTTTGACATTTTGCCTTCTTGGGCTTGTCATATATCGGTGTATAGCCTTCTTGGCGTATACCGGATTGAAATTTTGCCATCTTGGCATGTTTGACATTTTGCCTTCTTGGGCTTGTCATATATTGGTGTATAGCCTTCTTGGCGTATACCGGATTGAAATTTTGCCATCTTGGCATGTTTGACATTTTGCCCTCTTGGGCTTGTCACATACCGGTGTATAGCCTTCTTGGCGTATACCGGATTGAAATTTTGCCATCTTGGCATGTTTGACATTTTGCCCTCTTGGGCTTGTCACATACCGGTGTATAGCCTTCTTGGCGTATACCGGATTGAAATTTTGCCATCTTGGCATGTTTGACATTTTGCCCTCTTGGACTATGTCAAGATGATATTCGACGAGCTATGGTCACTGGTCAACCCAGATATGCAGTGGTTTGACTTAGTAGTCAATGCCACGTTACTTGTGACATGATGTAGCTGACTTTGGCGTGATACTTTGGCCAACCAGAATAAACAGCGATCTGGGATATTAGATGGTGCCATGATAAACGGCGATCTGAGAGTTTGGATGATGCCATGATAAACGGCGATCTGAGATACTAGATGGTGCCATGATAAACGGCGATCTGAGAGTTTGGATGATGCCATGATAAACGGCGATCTGAGATACTAGACGGTGCCATGATATATTATGAGCTAAGAAAACTGATGGTAGCGATGAATTTTCATCGGAAAACAGTTGTGCCTAAAGACATGGTTAGTCAATGCATATACATCATAAATATTTTACCTTAGTTGCAAGTCGACGCACAGGAAGGTCGGCCCGGCTTTGCTCGAGCCCGGCTTTGTCCGAGCTTCGCTGCCCCTAAACAAGCCACAGAAATACCTGCTACTTCCGCCCAAGCCCCGGAGAGCTCATCTCCATTTTACTCGTGAAAACTCGTTCTCGTCTCATGAAAAGCAACCTCGTGAAATTTTCCCGGTATACCGGGTGGGAGTTGTATTAATGCGTTAAGCCCTCTTGGTGGTGCTGACTTTAACCGGTACACCGGTAGGCTTATAAGTTGAGCCGGTATTTACATGATTAAGACCTTGCCGGTTTGTTTTGGTTTTGCTCTGATCCTTGCATGGTGAAGATTCCGGATTTGTTTCCGAATCCAATCCGATGCACACTTGGTTCTTTTGCTTTGGCTCTGCCTACCTCTTTTGGGCGTTCGGCATATGAGACTCAAAGTTCTTTTGCCAAGCAAGCACTTTCTTGAATTTAGAAATAATTCGAAATGTTTCACAAAAAACCGGTATGACCGGGGTTAGTTAAATTTTCTTCTGGATTGTTCGTTTTCGGTCCCTTTTTCGTTTTTCACGTGCTTAGGACCTTCCGGTTTATCTTGCTTGCCATGAAGCCGGGTTTTGGACAGCAGCAAAGTCGAAGACTCCGGTAGGTTTAGCACGTTACCAGACCGGAAAAGCGAACCTTAAGCAAACTAACCGGTATACGGAAAGAATAAACATATTGCATGCAATTTCGATAGAGGCAGTCCCCGAGATTCATTCGAGGTACCGGCATACTACAGACAGCAAATCAGGCAGAGAAAAGAACTCCTTACATTACCGGGGTTAATAGCGATAGGCGTGGCCAACGAGCCAATGGCGGCCTGCAGCGGGGTTGCTGCCAGCTGCGCGGTAGAGGTGCCGGGATGATCCCGTCGGGCTCCGTTGGACGCTTTGCCATGTGCCCGAACTTGACGGGCCCAGCGCCCTCCTCAGCTGCCGCTTCGCCAACGCCTCCTGCGCCGGCCATCATAACCTCGACGCTGCCGGCTGCGCGGTCGGAGCGCAGCCCGCGAGTTGGTGAAGATCTTGGCGGGTCTGGCGCCTCCAGTACCGGCGAGAGGTACTGGCGCTCCGAGATGGTGCCGAGGTAGATGCGGTGGCTGCCGAACTCGATGATGCGGCCGTTCTTGGGGAAGATGCCGCCGTTGGCGAAGCAGCCCGCGTTGTCGTTGATGAAGTCCGTGTCGAGGACGCGGTCGACGAGCGCGGTGACGGCACGCTCGCCGTCGATGGTGAGGAGGCCCGCCCGAATATGTACTCCAGCAAGCGCAGCTGCTGGCCCCACGGTGGGCGCCAACTGTCGTCGTGGTGAACGAGCAGATGCCATGGGATGGCTTGAGTTGGGGCCGAATGTGCGCTAGAGGATTCGGGGGAGGGTTTGTGATGAGATTGGACGAACTTCCGGATGCTTTCCTCAAGAACACAACCTAGGGTAGCGAAACAGGAAGAAGAACACAAGGATGAACTCCGCTCTAGATCTTTCTCTTTATTGCTCTTGGCAAATTACAGGTTTTTTGGTTACAGGAATGTTGGTACTAGGTCATCGTCGTCGTGCCCGTAATGAGGCTACCTCCTCTCCTTATATAGGGGAGAGGTGGCTTACATAGCAAGAAACCCTAATGGCATCTGAACGGCATCTAATGGCATCTTACAGCATCTTTGACTAGACAAGCTACTTTTACAAAGTTACTTTAATCAAACAGGGCGGCGCCGGCTTCTTTAATCCGGGAGGCTGACGTCCTACGGCTGCTTTTGGCGTCATCCTCCTCCTTTGGCGTCAGGGCTTCGCTTAAAGTCACTTTGCTTAGCTCAGCCTTGTCTTCTAGCTCCTTAGAGAATCTTTGACCAGTCTTGCCGACGTGCTACGGTGACCCTGGAACCGGGTTTCCGGTACCTTTGCCCATTATGCCGGTATCTTTTTACCGGTATCTTTGATCCGGTATCTTTGATCCGGTATCTTATTCTTTTATCCGGTATCTTTGGTTAGAGATGACCATGTCCGGTATCAATATTAAACCGGTATCTCGATGGCTCATACCATCCGGTTTGGCATGCCTTTGGCATACCGGGGGTCATCCCCCCAACAACGGCGGCACTCCGAGGATCCAAGCGGTTCATTTGACACCTCCACCATAGCAAGTTCATCATCGTCAGCCACCATCATCAAGTGGTATAACTTGCCCCTAACTTGTAGCCGTAGCCTCTTTTGCGTACCTTTCCTATCGAGAGTGGCTTTCTAGTGTTGTGAAGCATTGCGCAAGCGTCCCGACCGTGAGGGTGTGCGTTGTGTTGAGCAAAGCTACGAAGCAAGCTCGTGTGAAAAGATAAGCAAAAGAAGTGTGACATACTTACATAGATAGTAGTATCCTTACATAGTGAGAAAAAGAAAGAAAAATACAAAAAGAGAAAACGAGAAAAAAGAGTGTGAGTAACACAAAAGAGTCCAAAGCTTATAAGCAAAAGAGAGAAAAGAGAAGAGAGGCGTCTTGCGCAAATCTTGTTGCTTCTCAATTTTGCAACCAAGCCACGGTCTCTCTTGTGTTAGCGTGACACCGAGCTAGTAGTCTTCGATAGGACCAATTTTGTTCGTGCTCATTTTCCAAGTCGCGCTAACCCCATTTTGTCCCACGCGTGTGTTCCATCTTGTGTATGCCTTTTGTGATCACCGCCTTTGACTTGTGAATTTTGGATCTTACCCACTTTTGACAATAGACTTTTCGTTTGGTTCTTCCATTTGGTTTTCCACATCCATACCTAACACCATATAGAGTTTTTGTTTTGTGTGTGTAACCGGTTGTTCCTCACCTTGATACACCTTTCCAATTTTGTTGTGAGTCTTTGACTTACTTGTGAGTTTTCCTCTAAGCCCCACAACATAGTTCTTGTTTTAGTTGTAACCATGTCTAGTGGAGAGGGGAACCAACTACCGATGACACGGCACCAACATTGGATTGCCACTCAAGCCGTAAACAAGAGCATCCATGACCTCACGGCAAGGATCGATGAGACCGTCGCACGCTATGAAGAACGAGCTCAAGTGCAAAGAAGGGACCTCAATGTCCAAGTGCAAGATATCAATGACAAGCTTGACGCTCAAGCCCATGATATGAGGGCAACACTTGCTACTCAAGGTCAACAAAACATGGCGAGCATGAGAAGGCAAGAGGAAAGGTTGGCACGCCTTGAACAAGCCATTGCCAACATCGCAAACAATTGAAGCCAACACTCAAGGTCTTCACGCTCTCATAGTTCAAGACACCGAGCTTCATCTCCGTCGTACCATGCTTCTAATGAAGACCCACACCACCATAATGTGGATGCTCAAGTACTTCAACAACAAGCTCGAGATGTGGAGCGAGCACGTGCTCAACTTGAACAAGAGAGACTACAACAAGCAAATCGCCAAGCTCAATTCCAAGAGGAGCAACAACGCCTTTGCCATGACCAAGCTCTCCTTCATGACCGTGAGCAAGAACGTCTTCGCCATGAGCAAGAAGCACGTCAACAACATGAGCAACCTCGCCCTTCTCAAGTGGACAATGCTCCAAGACAACCACAACATGAAGTCGAACAAGAAGTGAACCAAGAACGCCAACTCATCAATATTGATGCTCCTCAAGTGGATGGCGCAAGAAGAATCAATGTGGACAATAGAAGACACAACCCCCTCAATTTTCGAGCTCGTCAAGCACCTCATGCTCATCAAGGTGAAGAAAGACACCACAATGAAGATGAAGACGACGCCTCAAGTGAAGCTAGCGTCATGCCACACCGTCGGCGACCCCAAGGAAGGCGCCCTCCTCCTCCAAACCACAACAATGGAAATGAGGATCAACCTCAACAACCTCGCAACCATAATGAGGATGAAGATGATGCAAGACCACCTCCTAGACGCAATGACCGCAATGAGGAAGACATCTTTGGGAAGCTCAAATTCACCATGCCCAAGTTCCAAGGAGAGGAAGACCCCGATGCATACTTATCTTGGGTACTCAAGGTGGACAAGATCTTCCGCATCCACAACTTCTCCGAAGCAAAGAAGGTGGCCATGGCATCACTTGAGTTTGAGGGATATGCAAATGTTTGGTGGGAAGAAGTAAACAAGAAGCGTGCAAAGGAAGATTTAGCACCCATTGGCACATGGGAGAAGATGCAAGAAGTCATGCACAAACGCTTCGTGCCCAACCACCACAAACGTGACCTTTTCAACAAGCTCACTCAACTCAAGCAAAACTTCAAGTCCGTCGAGGAGTATTACAAGGAGATGCACATGACTATGATGAGTGCCAATGTGGATGAGCGAGAAGAGCAAACAATGGCAAGATTCTTGAATGGATTGTACATCCCCGTCAAGAGGATAGTGGAGTTCTTGCCTTACACCAACATGGTTGAGTTACTTCATCAAGCTACAGGGGCCAAGCGCCAAGTGCGAGAAGACATTGCAAGTGCCAAGTCCAAAACCTTCTTCGCCGCAAGAAATGCCATCAATGACTCCGCAAGCACCAAGAACACAAGTGATAGTTCCTCCAAGGACCCCACCAAGCAAACACGAAGTGCCATCAAGACTACAAGCTTCAAGCCGGAGCAACCCACTATGTCATCCAAAGCTTCCACGGGATCTAGTAACATCATTTGCTTCAAGTGTGGTGCTCAAGGACATAAATCCTTTGAATGCAAGAACACAAGAGTTATGATAACTCGGGATGATGGAGATGTGGAGTACTTGAGTGAAGTAGAGTATGAAGCCTTGGTACAAGCCGCAACCAATCATGAAGATATTGGCTTGGAGGGCCAAGAGCAAGTCCCATGTGTGTATGATGCAAGCCCCTCACTTGTGGTGACCAAAGTGTTAACAACCCATGCACTCCCCAATGAAGACCAAAGGTGCAACATCTTCCAAACAAGAGCCGGAATCAATGGCAAATCCATAAAGGTTATCATCGATGGAGGGAGTGACCACAACCTTGCAAGCACCGAACTATGTTCCAAGCTCAACCTTCCGCTCCGGAAACACCCCGATCCTTACCATGTGCAATGGCTAAGTGACAACGGCAATGTGAAGATACAACACACCGTCACAATCTCCTTCAAGATCGACGCATATGAAGACACCGTTGAGTGTGATGTAGTGCCCATGACGGTGTGCCACATGATACTTGGCCGCCCTTGGCAATATGACAAAAGAGCAAGCCATGATGGCTACACAAATGCCTATATCTTCAAGGTTGGTGACAAGACATTCATCCTACGCCCAATGACTCCTAGCCAAGTAATTGCGGACAATGCAAAGGCTTTAGCGAGGGCTAAGGAAGCTTCTACCACTAGTGAGATGAGCGGTGAGAGAGTGACCCACCAAAAGGAGAGTGAGCGCCACAAGCCATATGTGAGTGAGATGAAGAGTGTCCTCCTAACTACCAAGAGGGAGATGAGAGAAGTGCACCCCAACCCATCCACCAAAGTGCACTTCGTGCCCATTTGCAAGGGGCCACCCTCGGAGACTAACAACTTAACAAAACTTCCTTTGTCTTTGTTGTTTCTTTTGAAGGAATGCCAAGATGTCTTCCCCGACGACCTTCCTCATGGACTACTATCGCTCCAAGACATCGAACACCACATGAACTTCATGCAAGGCGCCACACTACCACAAGGTACCATGCTCTCCACACGCCACCATGACAACAAGACGATGAGAGACATCGAGCTTCAAGACATACAACGCCCCATGTATTTTCAAGCTAAGTCCATTTCCAACCCCTATACCCATGCTCCAACTTTTGATGTGGTAGCTAGAGTCCATCCTTTAGATCAATGCAAACCATGCTCTCGAACGGTTAATGCTTCACACATGCATACTTTGTTGCTTAGGGAGATCATTCGACTACATGGACTACCAACAACCATCACCACGGACCAAGACATATACTTCATGAACGTCAATGGCACGACCCTCAAGACCAAGTACGTCATCAACATCAAGGATAGGATGCCACGTCAAGAAGAGGAAGACACTTTAGAGTCGAGGACGACTCTTTTCCAAGGGGGGGAGATGATACGGGGTGGCCTTTGGACACCGCCGCCTCAAGACCGACAAGCTCTCCTCGTGGCCCGATGACACGAGCTCGAGCCCAAGCTCTACACCAAGAGGTGAATTCGCTCCTCTCCACGTATGCATTTGATACCCCCTTGGATGGTATACTACTTCATGCAAATATCCTATGTTCAATCAGGTACATCGCCGGAGACCGGAAGCTAGATGGTGAAGAGGGAGAAGAAGGATGCCAGCCGGAGAAGGGACTCCCAGGACCGGCGCTGCCGGCCACGACACCCCGGCACTGCCGGCCCCCTGACCCCGGCACTGCCGGCCCCTCCTCGTGAAGAAGGCCAAGACCGGCACTGCCGGCCCAGGACCAGCGGCACTGCCGGCCCCACCGGCACTGCCGGCCCTACCCCTGTTGATCAGGTTGCAAGCGGTGCGGGATATACCGCTTCTCCGCTACGCCGCCCCGCAAAAAAGGCCCGCGCGGCGCCGCTAGGCTGACCGTGTCGTTCGAGCGGGCCGAAGCGGTCAGGCCGCTTTGTCTGCAAGCCATCCCGCAGAGCCGCACAGTCCCGCAAAAGGACAGATAGACCAGGGAGATCGAGTGTTTCTGAAAAGGCCTACGCCTCGTTGACCCGGCCGTCGCCGCCGCCGCCTCCCTCTGTCGCCCCGAGCTCCTCTTCCCTCTCCCCTTCCTCTCGGGGAACAACAGCTTCGGCCGGTCACGGCAGAGGCCACCACCGTCGACATAGGCCCCTCCACAGGAGCGCACCTGCCAGCCTCCCCGTCCTCGTTCAGCTGTTGGTGGAGTCGCCGGTCCAGGTAGCCCACCGTCGCCGCGTCAACCAGGCCGTGCGCGCCGCCACGGAGGACGTGCCGGAGGCGGGACTCGATGCGCCTGATCCGGACCGGCTCGTCGATGGACACGCCGGTGTCCTCTTCGCGGATGCAGACTAGCGCGGCGACGCGGCCTCCGTGCGTCCACGTCCTGGCGTCGATGGTGACGCAGCGCAGGTCTTGCAGGGCAAATACCTCGGATAGGAGGCCCGGGCGCTTGTCGCCGACGAGCTCGAGCACGCAGAGCCTCCTCTCCTTGGCCGGTGGGTCGCACGCCCTCGGCAAAGCGTTCGCGGCCGAGACGGCGGCGGAGAGAGAGGGCTCGAGGCGCGCGAGCAGCCCGTCGGCTCGGCGACCTTGCGGCCCGCGGCGTCGATGATGCAGGGGCCTGCGATGATGTGGAGGATGTCCATGAACCAGCGGCCGTTGTCGGAGGAGATGTAGCACTTCTAGACGCAGACGCCGTGGTCGGAGAGCCACCGCCTCCGTCGGCACGCCATGCTTCCGCGCGCTGTGCTTTCTGTTCTTTTCTGCTAGGCAATGGTGTCTGACATGCAAGCGGAAAACGTTCCAGTATACAGCTATCTAGCGAACGGAAAAGAATTGATCAGCGCGTGCGTTTGCGGGATGATGCGGCCGCCCCACTCCTACCGCATTGTCCGCGCTAATTCTAGCGGTATGTCGCAGCAAGCCGCGAGCATCCGCCGACGCGGAGCTGTCCCGCGATGCTTTGTAGCGGCCAGCCGCAACCCGCCCCGCTTGCAACCTTACCTGTTGACTTAATCTCAGCCGTCGATTCTTCATCTATGGTCCAGGATAATTTATGTAATGCCCACTTTACCCCTGTACGAATCTGAACCTATAAATACCTCCTCCCTTCCTCCAGATTAGGGTTAGACTTGATGCATGAAGAAACCTTGAGCTTTTGCTCCTCCCTTAGGGAAACCCTTCTAGATCCACCCATCTATGAAGTTATCTACTCTTCTAGGTAGTTGATCTCTTCCATTCTAGGAATTCTGGTGTTTGTGGATCTTTTGCTATTTGCAATTCTATCTATTTGCACTCTTTTCCTCTTTGGAACTCTATCAATTGCTATTGCCAATCTTTTGTGAGGAATTCTACTCTTGTGGGTCTTTTTCTTGCAATTCCATTGGGTTGGTGTATCGGGCCAACGAAGAACAACCGGTAGTGTGTGTGTGTTGCGTTTGTATCCCCGTTTTCCACCCGTGTTCTTCGTGTTCATCCACCTCCCCCACGAATCACCCTCAAATCCGTGAAGATCGGGCCATCCCTTGGGCTTAGCCCTTATCACTCCGGCTCCTGAGCCTTGGTGCTGCTTGGATCCGTCGAAGTGCATGACCCATGTTTCTGGTTCCGGTTCCAAGCCTATGTCCGGAGCTTCTGTCCAATCTGCGACAAAATCCGCCAAGACCTGGGACTTGATCGCGGTCCTGGCTTTGTAGTTGATGTCGAAGGCAGATAATTCGATGCCCCATTTTGCTGTGCGTCCTGTTGCGTCAGCGTTATTGAGAATTGTTGCCAGCGGAGCTTTGCTCACGACTGTTATTGGGTGCTCCTGGAAGTAGTGTCTCAGCATCCTGCTACCTAGGAATACTCCATAGGCTAGCTTCTGAAAGTGAGGGTATCTCTGTTTGGATTCCGTAAGCACTTCGCTGATGTAATAGACTGGCCTTTGGACTCCATACTCGTGTCCTTCTTCCTGTCGCTCCACAACGATGACGAGGCTGACGACTCTGTTGGTGGCTGCCAAGTAAAGGAGCATAGGCTCTGACTCTCCTGGAGCTGCCAGGATAGGTGGGGAAGTGAGTATTTCCTTCAACCCTTGAAGTGCTGCGTCTGCTGCCTCGTCCCAGACAAATTTGTCTGCCTTCTTCAATAGCTTGTACAGGGGTAGCGCCTTCTCGCCAAGACGGCTGACAAACCTGCTGATTGCTGCAACACAACCAGTTAGTCGCTGCACGTCTTTGAGACAAGTTGGCCTTTTGATGCACAGGATTGCCTTGATTTTCTCCGGGTTCACCTCAATGCCTCTATTTGAGACAATGAAGCCAAGGAGTTTTCCAGCTGGAACGCCAAAGACGCACTTGAGCGGATTCAACATCATCTTGTACCGACGGAGGTTCTCAAAGGTTTCTGTGAGATCGCTGATCAAGTCGGATCCTTTCCTGGTCATGACCGCGATGTCGTCGACGTAGGCGTGCACATTCCGGCCAATTTGGTCCTTCAAGCACCGCTGCATCGTACGTTGGTAGGTGGCACCTGTGTTTTTCAAGCCAAAAGGCATAGTAACATAGCAGTAAGTGCCAAATGGGGTGATGAACGAGGTCGCCTTTTGGTCGGACTCCTTCATCCGGATCTGATGATACCCGGAATATGCGTCAAGAAAACACAGAAGTTCCGCCCCTGCCGTCGAATCAATGACCTGGTCAATGCGCGGCAGGGGAAACAGATCCTTCGGGCAATGCTTGTTCAAGCCAGAGTAATCGATGCACATTCTTAGTATTTCAGTATTCTTTTTGGGTACAAGGACGGGGTTTGCGACCCAATCTGTATGGATAACTTCTATTACAAATCCTGCCTCTAGTAACTTTGCTAGTTCCATCCCTATGGCGTGGCGCTTCTTATCTCCAAAGCGTCGCATAGCTTGCTTCACCGGTTTAGCCCCCGGATTTATGTTGAGGTAGTGCTCGGCGAGTTCCCTAGGTACTCCGGACATGTCAGAAGGCTGCCATGCGAAGATATCCATGTTAGCGCGGAGGAACTCGACGAGCGCGTCTTCCTATTTGGGGTCCATGTTGGCTCCGATCGAGACCTGCTTAGACGCATCTCCCTTCTTGAGGTCGATGTTTTTGGTCTCTATCGCGGCCTTGAACGAGTTTTTCTGCTCGGAGATTTGCCTCTTGGTGGTCTGCATCTCAGTCGGATCCACCGCGGCTCTGTAGCCTTTTAGCTCTTCTCCGGAAATCACAGACTCTGCGAAGGCGGCTTGGCCCAGCTCGCACTCGTGAGCTTTCTTGTAGTCTCCGGATATGGTGATCATACCATTGGGACCCGGAATCTTGAGCTTGTTGTAGATGTAGCACGCTCTTGCGTGGAACTTGTGGTAGGTGGGCCTGCCGAAGATGACGTGGTAGGAGCTCTTGAAGGGCACGACCTCAAACGTGATCATCTCTTCGCGGAAATTTTTAACATCGCCGAAGGCCACGGGAAGTCTGATGCTGCCGAGGGAATTTGCCTTTTTACCCGGAACCACACCATGGAATTCAGTGGTGTTGTGCTTAAGCTGTTCCTTGGTAAGGTTCATCCGCTCCAGAGTCTCCAGGTACATGATGTTCAAGCTGGCTCCGCCATCCATGAGGCACTTGGAGAAGTCGTAACCGTCTATGCGGGGACTTACAACCAATGCGTAGCACTCCTTCGGAACGACAGTAGGATGGTCCTTTCTGTCGAACGTACACGGAATCTCCGACCACCTGACATACTGCGGCACAGCTGGGACTGTGGCGTTCAGGATCCGGAGAGCTGATTTGCTGTGATGGACTGTTGGGGTTCCAAGGAAGGTGTGGTACGCGCCCACACTCTTTTTGCCAAAGGGATTGGATTTAGCTGCGGTTCCTTCCTTGGAATCCGGCGAGCCCTCATCTTCGTCCATTGCCTCGGAGCTGTCTTCCTCCTTGTCCTTGTTCTTGCCCTTGCCTCCTTTGCCGCGTGGGCGGTGCTTCCGGGCTCGCTTGTAGCCTGCTTCCGGGTCGGATTTTAAATCGTTGACCGACTTGCAGTTGCGATTGGTGTGAGTGGACTTCCCTGTAGCCGGATCCAAGTGGGCCAGGCAGGGCATGTCTCTGTACTCTTCATAGGTTTGGGGGGCGCGGGTTCCGGCAGCAGTGACCTCGTCACGCTGCTGGCCCCTGCTGGCTCAGCCTCCGTGGCCGCGTCCTCTTCCGCCTCCTTGACCTCCGCGCTGGAACGCCATGGCGACCATCTCGGATCCGCCACTCTTCTGGTCATCAGGGGGATTTTTCCGCTTGTTGTCGCTGCTGTTACCGTTGTCACGGTTCTTCTTCTGCTGGTGCAGGGGGATTGCTGTGGCTGCTAGATCTCCGCCAGCGTCGTCATCGGCGGTAGTATGATCGCTGGCAATGGATATCATATCATCCAGAGTCAGTTTATTTGCGTTAGCCAAGCATGTGAGCTTGTGCCGCAGCAGTCCTCCTCGTTGCAGGCCTCCTATAAAGGCGTGCATAGCCGTGGTGTGATCGACGTTCTCACACTCGTTCCTGCATGCCAGCCATCGGGCGAGGAAGTTTCTTGATGTTTCTCCCTTCTTCTGGATACATGCCTGCAAGTCGCTTATCGTGGCAGGCCTTTTGTAGGTGCCCCTGAAGTGCTTTTCGAAGGCGTTCTTCAGGTCAAACCAGCAAAAGATGGAGTTCTTCTCGAGGTCGCTAAGCCAGATTCGGGCTGGGCCTACAAGGTACAACTGAAGCATGCGGCATGCGATATTAGGAGTTCCTCTGGCGAAGGTTACAACATTGTAGTAATCCTCAATCCAGGTATCCGGCCTTTCAGTGCCATCATATGTCTTCAGATTTCCGGGTAGCTTGAGGTTCATCCTTGGCGTTGGTTCCTCTCGAATCATCCTGCCAAAGCACTTTGGGCCGATGTACTCAGACCTGTATTCGTTGAGACGTTCCCGTGCGTCGCGCGGGCCGTTGCGGGGAGACTTTGAGCGAGAGCGAGATTTCCGACCGCCGCCTCCGCCTCCACCTCCGCCTCCACCGCTAGGTGGTGGGGAGGGAGACCTGCGAGGGGGTCGGTTTGACTTTTTGCTTCCGCCTTCTGATTCTCCGCGCCCCTCGCGGTGTTGACTCCGGCTTCGGTGGCTACCTTCCCTGTAGTGCTGGCTGCCGCCGTCGTTCCGGCTTCGGCGGGGCTCCGGCTCGCGGTCGTCGTTCCGGCTCCTCCTTGGCTCGGGTTCACGATCGTTGTTCCGGCTCCGACGAGGCTCCGGCGTGCGCTCCCTGCTCCTGTTCCTCTCGGGTGCCACGTTGTCGCGGATATTGATTCCACCTGGCCCATGGGGCCTGGTGTTTCCGGCTGGACTACGACGGCGAGGGGGCGGAGGACGCGGGTATCCCCTAGGTGGAGGTGACGGATTCCAGTACTTGTTTTTACCAGAGTACATCGCATCCTTTCCCTTGTTTGGATCTGACGGAGGGGTCTTTGATGGTACAGGGATTGGATTTGGATGCTCTTTGGTTCTCCTCCTGCGCTCCGAAGATCCGGTGCGCGATTCGTCATCAATGTGGCGATTGTCGTAGGCGTCCTTCTGCGCGGTAGAGATGCAATGCTCCGGGTTAGATTCCAACCTGCGTGAAGTATCTGCCTTGCTCTGCTGCTTCATTGCTGAGGCAACCAGCGTTCGGACGTAGTCGATATCAATCTCCCCGTCCTTCTTCTTTAAGATCTCTGCAGCCTTCTTCATGTTGTCCTTTGGAGTTGCGAGTGGCTGTTGCTCAGTGGGGGTCGCAAAAGTAATCTTGCGGGGAGGTATAGCTTCCCGCCTGATTTTGTCGGCCTCCTGCTGAAGCTCGGTGACCTTGTCTTTCCAGTGTTGCTGGAGCTCCTTGACTTTTACCATCTGTTCGTCGACCTCCAACTCTCGCTGGCGAAAATTTTCCACAAAGTGCGTGGCTTCTTTCCTTTCTTCCAGCATTGCCGCTGCGGTTCTGGCGAACTTCTGGGCTATTGCCAGCATCTCCTGTCTTTTAGCTTCTAGAGCCTCTAGATCTGCGGCATCGTCAGGAGTTATTGGTTTGTTGAGAATATCCGAGTGTGCGATTGCCTCCATGCCTGCTTGCTCGATCATCTCTTCCGGAGATAGCACTTCCTTATGCGGGCGCACCCGTGAAGACGGAGATCCAGCATGGGATGGCTGCGGGTCGGAATAGGTATTGTCGTCAGAATGTCCCTGGTCCAGCGCCGCCAAGGTTGCAAGAACCTGTTTAGGCTGGGCGGATTCAACTTCGGACTGTTCACCATACCCGAGTTCCGACACCTTGCGATCAAACTCTTCAGTGTTCATGGAGGGGGCATCCCCGGAGATTGGGCTCAGGTTACCCAGAATTGACTCTTCGCCCGGAGCATCGCTTTCTCCGACAGCCTCCTGCTGATCCGGAGCGATGCTATTTTCCGGTGCCTCGACCTGCTCGGGACCAGCTCCGGCTTCTTGAGGGGCGGTTCCGGCGGTATGGGCCAAGAAGTGTACGAAGTGACACCTTTGCTTCTCTAACACCTGGGAGACCCAGGCGGATCTGCATTGGTCTTCCACCTTTGTTTCCTGCTCAGGGGCGGATTGGGTGGGCTTTGATTTTTCCAGATCTAAGGCGGAATCTTCCTTGGAAAGTTCCTGCGTCTCAGATCGGATCTTTGCGACTGCGTCCCGCTCAGCGGCGGTCGCGTCAGCGTTACTTACCAGAGCGTTTCCGTCGGAATCGACGGTTTCGCCGATGAAGATGTGTATGCCGCCGACTGGGACGATGGAGAGCTTGACGGGGTTTGTCTTGGCCGGAATCCAGCACTCATCCGGAGGGATGATCGGAAGGTTTCCGGCGTAGAGGACGCGCCCCACAGCGATGGTGTCGTCGTAGCTTCCCATGGCGGAACCCTCCCGGTTCCGGCCTCCAGACGCCGCATGCCCCACGGTGGGCACCAACTGTCGTTGCCTAATCGATGGTACCTCGGAGGAGGGATCCTCACAAGGGGGAGAAGAAGTAGGGGCCATAGGGCGGAGAGCACTCGGGATGGTGGTACGCGATTTACCCAGCTTCGGAACACCTGCTCGATGACAGGGCCTACTGCTGCTTGTCTGGTATTATCAGGGCGCTTTCGCGTTGTTACAATGAATTGTTCTGAACGTGCCTCTAGGGCTCCCAGGATCCGGCTTATAAAGGCGCACGGATCTAGGGTTTACAGGGAGAGTCCTAGTCGGAATACAAGTTGCCTAACTACGGTACAAAGTCTTGCCGTGTACGTCAAGGATCCGCCTTCCTTCTTAGTACGTGCTGGATCCGGATACTTCATGGGCCTCCACGAATCCGGCCTTCTTCGTAAGTCGGTTGGGATCCGGCTTCCTGTTCCTGGGCTGGACTTCATCCTTCAAGATCAACAGCAACTGGGCCGCCCGACGGGCCACACGCCACGTCACCTACTATGGGCCACCCGGGCCTACCGGATCATGGCCATACCGTTGATATACCCATAAAGTATACCCACAACAGTGTGCATGCTATGTTAGTACTTGGTTTGGTTATTTTGATCTGTTATGCACTCTAAGGTTATTTAAATATGAACATTGAATATTGTGGAGCTTGTTAACTCCGGCATTGAGGGTTCGTGTAATCCTACACAGTTAGTGGTGTTCATCATCCAACAAGAGGGTGTAGAGTCTAGCATCTATCTATTTATTCTGTTATGTGATCAATGTTGAGAGTGTCCACTAGTGAAAGTATGATCCCTAGGCCTTGTTCCTAAATACTGCTATCGCTGCTTGTTTACTGTTCTACTACATCTGTACTGTCTGCAATATTACCACCATTCATCACACGCTTGAGTCCCGGAATGACAAAGAAAGCACTTTTCTGGTGCCGTTGCTACTGCTCGCATTTATTCATACCACCTGTATTTCACTATCTCTTCGCCGAACTAGTGCACCTATTAGGTGTGTTGGGGACACAAGAGACTTCTTGCTTTGTGGTTGCAGGGTTGCATGAGAGGGATATCTTTGACCTCTTCCTCCCTGAGTTCGATAAACCTTGGGTGATCCACTTAAGGGAAACTTGCTGCTGTTCTACAAACCTCTGCTCTTGGAGGCCCAACACTGTCTACAGGAAAAGGAGGGGGCGTAGACATCAGGCAGCTCACAAGATCTACAATGATAGCGCAATGAGGAGAAGACAACCATCTAGCTACTACTATGGACCCATAGTCCAGGGGTGAACTACTCACACATCAATCCGGAGGCGATCATGGCGATGAAGAGTCCTCCGGGAGGTGATTCCCCTCTCCGGCAGGGTGCCGGAGGCGATCTCCTGAATCCCCCGAGATGGGATTGGCGGCGGCGGCGTCTCTGGAAGGTTTTCCGTATCGTGGCTCTCGGTACAGGGGTTTTCGCGACAAAGGCTTTAAGTAGGCGGAAGGGCAGCGTCGGAGGCCTCACGAGGGACCCACACCATAGGGCGGCGCGAGCCCCTCCTGGGCCGCGCCGGCCTATGGTTACGGGCCCTCGTGGCCCCACTTCGTATCTCCTTCGGTCTTCTGGAAGCTTCGTGGAAAAATAAGACCCTGGGCGTTGATTTCGTCCAATTCCGAGAATATTTCCTTTGTAGGATTTCTGAAACCAAAAACAGCAGAAACAAAGAATCGGCTCTTCGGCATCTCGTCAATAGGTTAGTGCCGGAAAATGCATAATAATGACATAAAGTGTGTATAAAACATGTGAGTATCATCATGAAAGTAGCATGGAACATAAGAAATTATAGATACGTTTGAGACGTATCAAGCATCCCCAAGCTTAGTTCCTACTCGCCCTCGAGTAGGTAAACGATAACAAGGATAATTTCTGAAGTGACATGCTATCATAATCTTGATCGATACTATTGTAAAGCATATGAGATGAATGCAGCGATTCGAAGCAATGGTAAAGACAATGAATAAACAACTAAATCATGTAGCAAAGACTTTTCATGAATAGTACTTTCAAGACAAGCATCAATAAGACTTGCATAAGAATTAACTCATAAAGCAATAGATTCTTAGTAGAAAGTTTTGAAGCAACACAAAGGAAGATATAAGTTTCAGCGGTTGCTTTCAACTTCAACATGTTTATCTCATGGATAATTGTCAACACAAAGTAATATGATGAATGCAAATAAGCAAGTATGTAGGAATCAATGCACACGGTTGACACAAGTGTTTGCTTCTAAGATAGAAAGAAGTAGGTAAACTGACTCAACATAATAGTAAAAGAATGGCCCTTCGCAGAGGGAAGCATGGATTGCTGTATTTGTGCTAGAGCTTTTATTTTGAAAACATAGAAACATTTTTGTCAACGGTAGTAATAAAGCATATGTGTTATGTATAAGATATCATATAAGTTGCAAGCCTCATGCATAGATTACCAATAGTGCCCGCACCTTGTCCTAATTAGCTTGGATTTACATGGATTATCATTGCATAGCATATGTTTCAACCAAGTGTCACAAAGGGGTACCTCTAAGCCGCCTGTACAAAGGTCTAAGGAGAAAGTTCGCATTGGATTTCTCGCTTTTGATTATTTTCAACTTAGACATACATACCGGGACAACATAGACAACAGATAATGGACTCCTTTTTAATGCATAAGCATTCAACAACAGATAATATTCTCATAAGAGATTGAGGATTGTTGTCCAAACTGAAACTTCCACCATGGATCATGGCTTTAGTTAGCGGCCCAATGTTCTTCTCTAACAATATGTATACTCAAACCATTTGATCATGATAAATCACCCTTACTTCAGACAAGATGAACATGCATAGCAACTCACACGATATTCAAAAAAGGTGAAATAGTTGATGGCGTCCCCAGAAACATGGTTATCGCTCAACAAGCAACTTATAAGAAATAAGACACATAAGTACATATTCAATACCACAATAGTTTTTTAAGCTATTTTTTCCCATGAGCTATATATTGCAAAGACAAAGAATGGAATTTTAAAGGTGGTACTTCAAGCAATTTACTTTGGAATGGTAGAAAAATACCATGTGGTAGGTAGGTAGGTATGGTGGACACAAATGGCATAGTTTTTGGCTCAAGGATTTTGGATGCACGAGAAGTATTCCCTCTCAATACAAGGCTTAGGCTAGCAAGGTTGTTTGAAGCAAACTCAAGTATGAACCGGTATAGCAAAACTTACATAAGAACATATTGCAAGCATTATAAGACTCTACACTATCTTCCTTGCTGTTCAAACCCTCACCAGAAAATATCTAGACTTAGAGAGACCAATCATGCAAACCAAATTTCAACAAGCTCTATGGTGTTTCTTCACTAATAGGTGCAAAGTACATGATGCAAGAGCTTAAACACAATCTATTTGAGCACAACAATTGCCAAGTATCAAATTATTCAAGACATTATACCAATTATCACACGAAGCATTTTCTGTTTCCAACCATATAACAATGAACGAAGCAGTTTCAACCTTCGCCATGAACATTAGGAGCAAAGCTAAGAACACATGTGTTCATATGCAACAGCGGAGCGTGTCTCTCTCCCACATAAAGAATGCTAGGATCCGATTTTATTCAAACAAAACAAAAAATAAAACATACAGACGCTCCAAGTAAAGCACATAAGATGTGACGGAATAAAAATATAGTTTCACTAGAGGTGACCTGATAAGTTGTCGATGAAGAAGGGGATGCCTTGGGCATCCCCAAGCTTAGATGCTTGAGTCTTCTTGAAATATGCAGGGATGAACCACGGGGGCATCCCCAAGCTTAGAGTTTTCACTCTCCTTCATCATATTGTATCATCCTCCTCTCTTGATCCTTGAAAACTTCCTCCACACCAAACTCAAAACAAATTCATTAGAGGGTTAGTGCATAATCAAAAATTCACATGTTCAGAGGTGACATAATCATTCTTAACACTTCTGGACATTGCACAAAGCTACTGAAAGTTAATGAAACAAAGAAATCCATCAAACATAGCAAAACAGGCAATGCGAAATAAAAGGCAGAATCTGTCAAAACAGAACAGTATGTAAAGACGAATTTTTCTGGGGCACTTAACTTGCTCAGATGAAAATTCTCAAATTGAATGAAAGTTGCGTACATATCTGGGGATCACGCACGTAAATTGGCAGATTTTTCTGAGTTACCTAGAGACGGGGCTACTCAATTTCGTGACAGTAAGAATTATGTTTCTGCGCAGTAATCCAAATCTAGTATCATCTTTACTATCAAAGACTTTACTTGGCACAACAATGAAATAAAATAAAAATAAGGAGAGGTTGCTACAATAGTAACAACTTCCAAGACTCAAATATAAAATAAAAGTGCAGAAGTAAAATAATGGGTTGTCTCCCATAAGCGCTTTTCTTTAACGCCTTTCAGCTAGGCGCGGAAAGTGTGAATCAAGTATTATCAAGAGATGAAGCATCAACATCATAATTTGTTATAATAATAGAATCAAAAGGTAACTTCATTCTCTTTCTAGGGAAGTGTTCCATACCTTTCTTGAGAGGAAATTGATATTTAATATTACCTTCCTTCATATCAATAATAGCACCAACAGTTCGAAGAAAAGGTCTTCCCAAAATAATGGGACAAGATGCATTGCATTCAATATCCAAGACAACAAAATCAACGGGGGCAAGGTTATTTTTAACCGTAATGCGAACATTATCAATCCTCCCAAAGGTTTTTTTATAGAATTATCAGCAAGATTAACATCCAAATAACAATTTGTCAATGGTGGCAAGTCAAGCATATTATAGATTTTCTTAGGCATAACATAAATACTTGCACCAAGATCACATAAAGCATTACAATCAAAATCATTGACCTTTATTTTAATGATGGGCTCCCAACCATCTTCCAACTTCCTAGGAATAGAGGTTTCAAGTTTTAATTTATCTTCTCTAGCTTTAATGAGAGCATTTGTAATATGTTTTGTAAAGGCCTAATTTATAGCACTAGTATTAGGACTTCTAGCAAGTTTTTGTAAGAACTTTATAACTTCAGAGATGTGGCAATCATCAAAATCTAAACCATTATGGTCTACAACAATGGGATCATTGTCCCCAATATTTTGAAAAATTTCAGCAGTTTTATCACAGGCAGTTTTAGCAGTTTCAAGCAGTTTTGCACGCTTTGCATTAGGAGTAGAAACATTGGCAACACCAATTATTTTATCCTCTATAGTAGGAGGTGCAGCATCATGTGAAGCATTATCATTACTAGTGGTGGTAATAGTCCAAACTTTGGCTACATTATTCTCTTTAGCATTTTCTTCTCTTTCCCACCTAGCATGCAATTCAACCATCAATCTAATATTCTCATTAATTCGAACTTGGATGGCGTTTGCTGTAGCAAATGACTTAATATCTTCAGTTTCATTAGGCATAACTTTCAATTTTAAAAGATCAACATCAGCAGCAAGACTATCAACTTTAGAAGCAAGAATATCAATTTTACCAAGCTTTTCTTCAACAGTTTTGTTAAAAGCAGTTTGTGTACTAATAAATTCTTTAAGCATGGCTTCAAGACCAGAGGGTACACTCCTATTATTGTTGTAAGAAATTACCATAACCGTTACCATTATTAGAAGGATATGGCCTATAGTTGTTACCAGAATTATTCCTATAAGCATGGTTGTTGAAATTATTATTTTTAATGAAGTTCACATCAATATGCTCTTCTTGAGCAACCAATGAAGCTAAAGGAACATTATTAGGATCAACATTAGATCTACCATTAACAAGCATAGACATAATAGCATCAATCTTATCACTCAAGGAGGAGGTTTCTTCAACAGAATTTACCTTCTTACCTTGTGGAGCTCTTTCCGTGTGCCATTCAGAGTAATTAATCATCATATCATCAAGAAGCTTTGTTGCGGCGCCTAGAGTGATGGACATAAAAGTACCTCCAGCAGCTGAATCCAATAGGTTCCGCGAAGAAAAATTTAATCCTGCATAGAAAGTTTGGATGATCATCCAAGTAGTCAGTCCATGGGTAGGGCAATTTTTAACCAAAGATTTCATTCTTTCCCATGCTTGAGCAACATGCTCATTATCCAATTGCTTAAAATTCATTATGCTACTTCTCAAAGATATAATTTTATCAGGAGGATAATATCTACCAATGAAAACATCCTTACATTTAGTCCATGAATCAATACTATTCTTAGGCAAAGATAGCAACCAATCTTTAGCTCTTCCTCTTAAGGAGAAAGGAAAAAAATTTAATTTTATAATGTCACCATCTACATCCTTATATTTTTGTATTTCACAAAGTTCAACAAAATTATTAAGATGGGCAGCAACATCATCAGAACTAACACCAAAAAATTGCTCTCTCATAACAAGATTCAGTAAAGCAGGTTTAATTTTAAAAAATTCTGCTGTAGTAGCAGGTGGAGCAATAGGTGTGCATAGGAAATCATTATTATTTGTGCTAGTGAAGTCACACAACTTAGTATTTTCAAGAGTACCCATTTTAGCAATAGTAAATAAAGAAAACTAGATAAAGTAAATGCAAGTAACTAATTTTTTTGTGTGTTTTTAATATGGAGAACGCAAACAAGACAGTAAATAAAGTAAAGCAAGTAACTAAATTTTTTTGTATTTTTATATAAGAAAGCAAACAAAGCAGTAAATAAAATAAAGTAAAGCAAGACAAAAACAAAGTAAAGAGATCGGAAGTGAAAGACTCCCCTTGCAGCGTGTCTTGATCTTCCCCAAGAACGGCCGTAAAACAGATCTTGCTGACGCGTCAAGCACACGCCCGTTGGGAACCCCAAGAGGAAGGTGTGATGCGTACAGCAGCAAGTTTTTCCTCAGTAAGAAACCAAGGTTATCGAACCAGTAGGAGTCAAGGAGCACGTGAAGGTTGTTGGTGACGGAGTGTAGTGCGGCGCAACACCAGGGATTCCGGCGCCAACGTGGAACCTGCACAACACAATCCAAATACTTTGCCCCAACTTAACAACGAGGTTGTCAATCTCACTGGCTTGCTGTAAACAAAGGTTTAAATGTATGGTGTGGAAAATGATGTTTGTATGCGAAGAGCAGTAAAGAACAATGTTTGCAATAGATTGTATTCAGATGTAAAATAATTGGACCGGGGTCCACAGTTCACTAGTGGTGTCTGATACGTCTCCAACGTATCTATAATTTCTGATGTTCCATGCTAGTTTTATGACAATACTTACATGTTTTGTTCACACTTTATATCGTTTTGATGCATTTTCCGGAACTAACCTATTGACAAGATGCCGAAGCGCCAGTTCCTGTTTTCTGCTGTTTTTGGTTTCTGAAATCCTAGTAAGGAAATATTCTCGGAATTGGACGAAATCAACGCCCAGAGTCTTATTTTTTCCACGAAGCTTCCAGAACACCGGAGAGAGACCAGAGGGGGGCCAGGGGGGCCCACACACCAGGGCGGCGCGGCCAAGGGGTGGGGCACACCCCCTAGTGTGTGGGACCCCCGTGGCCCCTCCGACTCCGCCTCTTCGCCCATATAAGCCTTCGTGACCTAAATCTTCGACACCGATTGACGAAACTCCAGAGAAGTTACTGTGACGCAGCCGCGATCGCGAAACTCCGTTTCGGGGGACAGAAGTCTCTGTTCCGGCACCCTGCCGGGACGGGGAATTGCCCCCGGAGTCATCTCCATCGACACCACCGCCATCTTCATCGCCATTGCTGACTCCCATGATGAGGAGGGAGTAGTTCTCCCCCGGGGTTGAGGGCTCTACCGTAGCTATGTGGTTCATCTCTCTCTCTTTGTGATCTAGTTGAATATCATCTATGTGCTACTCTAGTGATGTTATTAAAGTAGTCTATTCCTCCTCCATGATGTAATGTTGACAGTGTGTGCATCATGTAGTACTTGGTATAAGCTATGATTGTGATCTCTTGTAGATTATGAAGTTAACTATTACTATGATAGTATTGATGCGATCTATTCCCCCTTTCATAGCCTGACGGTGACGGTGTGCATGCTATGTTAGTACTCGGTATAATTGCAATGGTCTATCATGCACTCTAAGGTTACTTAAATATGAACTCCGGATGTTGTGGAGCTTGTTAACTCCGGCATTGAGGTGCTCTTGTAGCCCTACACAATGAATGGTGTTTGTTATCCAACAAGAGAGTGTAGAGTAGTTTCAGTTATGTGATCAATGTTGAGAGTGTCCACTAGTGAAAGTATGATCCTAGGCCTTGTTTACAAATACTGCAATCATCGCTTATTTACTGTTTTACTGCATCTTTACTTCCTGCAATATTACCACCATCAACTGCACACCAGCAAGCTATTTTCTAGTACCGTTATTACCACTCATATTCATCCATATCACTTGCATCTTACTATCTCTTCGCCGAACTAGTGCACCTATACATCTGACAAGTGTATTAGGTGTGTTGAGGACACAAGAGACTTCTTGTATCGTAATTGCAGGGTTGCTTGAGAGGGATATCTTTGACCTCTTCCTCCCTGAGTTCGATAAACCTTGGGTGATTCACTTAAGGGAAACTTGCTGCTGTTCTACAAACCTCTGCTCTTGGAGGCCCAACACTGTCTACAGGAATAGAAGCGTGCGTAGACATCAAGCTATTTTCTGGCGCCGTTGTCGGGGAGGTAAGGTAAAAGGTATTCACATCCTCCGACTACTAAGCTATTTCCTAGCACTGTTGCCGGTGTGTGAGTGCTCGAAGCTATTTCCTTTAGATCCTGCAATTGCATATTTTTGTTTCTTGTTTACACTAGTTAGGCATAATGGAAAACAAATGTGAGATTTTTAATCTATTTCCTGAGTTAAGACATGGATTGTTTGATGCGAAAATTAAAAAACCTATGGAACCTTATTTGCATGCTAGTAGCGATGTTATTAGTACAAACGCAATTACTGCTAATGTTATGGAAGAATTTAAGCTTGGGGGAAGCTGGTTTTGATGAGCATGATATTTTTAGTCCCCCAAGCATGGAGGAGAAAATTTACTTTGATGATACTTTGCCTCCCATTTATGATGATTATAATGATAGTGGTATTTTGGTGCCACCTACTATGGAGGATAAAGTTTATTATGATTATACAATGCCTCCTATATTTGATGATGAGAATAATAATGATAGCTACTTTGTTGAATTTTCTCCCACTACAATTAATAAGAATGACTATGCTTATGTTGGGAGTAGTAATTATTTTGTGCATGAGACTCATGATAAGAATGCTTTATGTGATAGTTATATTGTTGAGTTTGTTCATGATGCTACTGGAAATTATTATGAGAGAGGGAAACATGCTTATATGCATCTTAATAATATTAAGTTTCCCCTCTTTATGTTGAAAATTTTGAAGTTACTCGTGTTTTATCTTCCTATGCTTGTCACTTTGCTCTTCATGAATTTATTTGTGTACAAGATTCCTTTTCATAGGAAGTGGGTTAGGCTTAAATTTTTTTAATACTTGCTTTTGATGCTCTCTTTTGCTTCAACTCTTATTTCTTATGTGAGCATCATTAAAATTATTGAGCCCATCTTAATGGCTATAAAGAAAGCACTTCTTGGGAGATAACCCATGTTTTTATTTTACTTCTGCACTTTTGTTTTATATTTGAGTCTTGGAAGTTGTTACTACTGTAGCAACCTCTCCTTATCTTTATTTTATTACATTGTTGTGCTAAGTAAAGTCTTTGATAGTAGAGATGATACTAGATTTGGATTACTGCGCAGAAACAGAATTCTTACTGTCACGAAATTGAGCAGCCCCGTCTGTAGGTAACTCAGAAAAATCTGCCAATTTACGTGCGTGATCCTCAGATATGTACGCAACTTTCATTAAATTTGAGAATTTTCATCTGATCAAGTTAAGGGCCCCAGAAAAATCCGTCTTTACGTATTGTTCTGTTTTGACAGATTCTGCCTTTTATTTCGCATTGCCTCTTTTGTTGTGTTGGATGGATTTCTTTGTTCCATTAACTTTCAGTAGCCTAGGGCAATGTCCAGAAGTGTTAAGAATGATTGTGTCACCTCTGAACATGTGAATTTTTGATTATGCACTAACCCTCTAATGAGTTTGTTTTGAGTTTGGTGTGGAGGAAGTTTTCAAGGGTCAAGAGAGGAGGATGATATATGATTAAGAAGAGTGAAAAGTCTAAGCTTGGGGATGCCCCTGTGGTTCATCCCTGCATGTTTCAAGAAGACTCAAGCATCTAAGCTTGGGGATGCCCAAGGCATCCCCTTCTTCATCGACAACTTATCAGGTCACCTCTAGTGAAACTATATTTTTATTCTGTCACATCTTATGTGCTTTACTTGGAGCGTCTGTGTGTTTTATTTTCGTTTTGTTATTTTCATTCTCTGAATAAATTCATTCTTTGTGTGGGAGAGAGACACGCTCCGCTTGTTCATATGATGGTGTTCTTAGCTTTACTTTTAATGTTCATGGCGAAGGTTGAAACTGTTTCGTTCATTGTTATTTGGTCGATTCAGAAAATGTTGCATGTGGTAGTGGTATAATGAAATACTTGCATAATCTTGTAGATCATTGAGCTTTGATAATCTGATTCTTTGCAAATGTTTTGAGGTATTTAGATGGTAAAGCTTGCTGGATAAATAAGTTAAAATTAGTAGTGGATTGTTGTCTTTAAGCTTGTGCCGTACTACAAACTCTACTTAAATGGTTGAAGGTGTAGTTGGACTTGATAGCTTTCCATGTCTAAGAGTTCATCGTAATAACTAAGTTGTGTTGAAGGTCGAGGGAGCTAGCGGGGTACTTGTGCCACCGTGAACGGCCCTCCTTGGAGTGAATTTTAATCATGCTCTTAATGATGAACCTGCTAGTTGTTTGCAATAAGCTTGTGAGTTCTTTTTGACTAATGTTAAGCTACGGTTTTTGGCACTTCTACCATCCAAATTTGCTAGCCTCTTCGGTACTGTGCATTGCCTTTTGCTCACATTGAGAATTGTGCATACTTCGCCAGTACATCCAAACCCGTGGGAGGACTTTCTCTTGTTCTCCTACACATAAGCCCATACATCTTCCTCAAAACAGCCACTATACCTACCTACCACAGCATTTCCATAGCTGTTCTGAGATATATTGCCATGCAACTTCCATTTTACATTACATGACTTGTTGTCATTTATTATTTATATATTGCTTTGCATGATTCTATACAGCTGATGTGTGGTTTACCCATGTTACGCTAGATCATTGCACATCCTGCTACACTGGCAGAGGCATATAATTTTATACATCATGTTTTGTTCATTATGAGTTATTTGTACCAAAAAGTGAGTTGTCATATTAGGATGTTGCCCCTAAAAGTGAAAAGAGCCATGGAGGCCATCGAAAAGACAAACAGAAAAAGAAAAAAAAAGAAGAAAAAAAAGAAAGAGAAAAGAAAATAAAGAAAAAGGGGGCAACATTACTATCTTTTATCCACACTTGTGCTCATGTTTTAGCACCTGCAGTATTCATAGTCATCATTTGGGCTCATGTTTAGCACCTATACTCCATGTGAGAGAGTTTTCATGATTTACTAGTATAACTATGTGGGGAATTTACACTATAGAACTTGGGTTGTATATTCCAATGATGAGCTTCCTCAAAAGTGCTCTAGGTCTTCGTGAGCAACCAAGTTGGATGCACCCCCACTAGTTCCACTGGAGAGCTTTCATACACATATAGCTCTATGTGCATCCGTTGCATGGCAATCACTACTCCTTGCATAGCCTCGATCATAAGACTTCCTCTTGTCTAATGATCACTTATAGCTATGTGAGACTTTCTTTCATTGGCCTTCCAAACCCCCATTAACGTTCTTTTTGCCATAACATCATGGTGCCAATACCAAATGCTTGCGCTCACCGGTTGAGTAGACTTCGAAACAGTTGATTCATGACGTCCATGTTTAATTTTACTTGACTGAATCCTTCTTTGTTGTGAAAATTTACTTGATGCTTGGAATGAAGGATAGAACTTCTATGCTGGACACTTAAAACATCTTTAATGAACTTTGTACGGTTTCATGTCTTTAAAGCAATAGTTCATGAAAACTTCTAGCTTGTTTAACTCTTGCATTATCATCTCTTATATCAACTATAGACATTTGCTTTGAATAATTTGATCTCAGTTCACATGCCTTACATCATTATTGGATCAAGATTATGTTGGTAGCATGTCACTTCAGAAATTATCTTTGTTATTGTTTACCTACTCGAGGGCGAGTAGGAACTAAGCTTGGGGATGCTGATACGTCTCCAACGTATCTATAATTTCTGATGTTCCATGCTAGTTTTATGACAATACTTACATGTTTTGTTCACACTTTATATCGTTTTGATGCATTTTCCGGAACTAACCTATTGACAAGATGCCGAAGCGCCAGTTCCTGTTTTCTGCTGTTTTTGGTTTCAGAAATCCTAGTAAGGAAATATTCTCCGAATTGGACGAAATCAACGCCCAGAGTCTTATTTTTCCACAAAGCTTCCAGAACACCGGAGAGAGACCAGAGGGGAGCCAGGGGGCCCCACACGCCAGGGCAGCGCGGCCAAGGGGTGGGGCGCGCCCCCCTAGTGTGTGGGACCCCCGTGGCCCCTCCGACTCCGCCTCTTCGCCCATATAAGCCTTCGTGACCTAAATCTTCGACACCGATTGACGAAACTCCAGAAAAGTTACTGTGACGCCGCCACCATCGCGAAACTCCGTTTCGGGGGATAGAAGTCTCTGTTCCGGCACCCTGCCGGGACGGGGAATTGCCCCCGGAGTCATCTCCATCGACACCACCGCCATCTTCATCGCCATTGCTGACTCCCATGATGAGGAGGGAGTAGTTCTCCCCCGGGGCTGAGGGCTCTACCGTAGCTATGTGGTTCATCTCTCTCTCTTTGTGATCTAGTTGAATATCATCTATGTGCTACTCTAGTGATGTTATTAAAGTAGTCTATTCCTCCTCCATGATGTAATGTTGACAGTGTGTGCAACATGTAGTACTTGGTATAAGCTATGATTGTGATCTCTTGTAGATTATGAAGTTAACTATTACTATGATAGTATTGATGCGATCTATTCTCCCTTTCATAGCCTGACGGTGACGGTGTGCATGCTATGTTAGTACTCGGTATAATTGCAATGGTCTATCATGCACTCTAAGGTTACTTAAATATGAACTCCGGATGTTGTGGAGCTTGTTAACTCCGGCATTGAGGTGCTCTTGTAGCCCTACACAATGAATGGTGTTTGTTATCCAACAAGAGAGTGTAGAGTAGTTTCAGTTATGTGATCAATGTTGAGAGTGTCCACTAGTGAAAGTATGATCCTAGGCCTTGTTTCCAAATACTGCAATCATCGCTTATTTATTGTTTTGTTGCATCTTTACTTCCTGCAATATTACCACCATCAACTGCACGCCAGCAAGCTATTTTCTGGCACCGTTATTACCACTCATATTCATCCATATCACTTGCATCTCACTATCTCTTCGCCGAACTAGTGCGCCTATACATCTAACAAGTATATTAGGTATGTTGGGTGATGTCTACGCTCGCTTCTATTCTTGTACACAGTGTTGGGCCTCCAAGAGCAGAGGTTTGTAGAACAGCAACAAGTTTCCCTTAAGTGGATCACCCAAGGTTTATCGAACTCAGGGAGGAAGAGGTCAAAGATATCCCTCTCAGGCAACCCTGCAATCACGATACAAGAAGTCTCTTGTGTCCCCAACACACCTAATACACTTGTCAGATGTATAGGTGCACTAGTTCGGCGAAGAGATAGTGAAATACAGGTGGTATGAATGAATATGAGTAGTAGCAACGGCACCAGAAAATAGCTTGCTGGCGTGCAGTAAGTAAAGATGCAGCAGAACAGTAAATAAGCGATGATTGCAGTATTTGGAAACAAGGCCTAGGGATAATACTTTCACTAGTGGACACTCTCAACATTGATCATATAATAAAACCACTCTACACTCTCTTGTTGGATGATGAACACCACTAATTGTGTAGGGCTACAAGAGACCTCAATGCCTGAGTTAACAAGCTCCACAATATTCGATATTCATATTTAAATAACCTTAGAGTGCATGATAGATCATTGCAATTATACCAAGTACTAACATAGCATGCACACTGTCACCTTCATACTATGAAAGGAGGAATAGATCACATCAATACCATTGATAACCCACAAGTATAGGGGATCGCAACAGTCTTCGCGGGAAGTAAAACCCAATTTATTGATTCGACACAAGGGGAGACAAAGAATACTTGAAAGCCTTAACAGCGGAGTTGTCAATTCAGCTGCACCTGGAAACAGACTTGCTCGCAAGGGTTTATCAGTAGTAACAGTTTATAGCAGTAGCAGTGGTGAAATAACAGCAGCAGAGTAACAGAGACAACAGTAGTGATTATAGTAAACGGCAGGATTAAAATACTGTAGGCACAGGGATGGATGAACGGGCGTTGCATGGATGAGAGAAACTCATGTAACAATCAAAGCAGGGCATTTGCAGATAATAATAAAACGGTATCCAAGTACTAAACAATCCATAGGCACGTGTTCCATATTTAGTCGTACGTGCTCGCAATGAGAAACTTGCACAACATCTTTTGTCCTACCAGCCGGTGGCAGCCGGGCCTCTAGGGAATCTACTGGAAATTAAGGTACTCCTTTTAATAGAGTACCGGAGCAAAGCATTAACACTCCGTGAACACATGTGATCCTCACATCACCGCCATCCCCTCCGGTTGTCCCGATTTCTGTCACTTCGGGGCCTTTGGTTCCGGACAGCGACATGTGTATACAACTTGCAGGTAAGATCATAAAACAATGCATATCATGATGAAATAATAACATGTTCAGATCTGAGATCATGGCACTCGGGCCCTAGTGACAAGCATTAAGCATAACAAGTTGCAACAATATCATCAAAGTACCAATTACGGACACTAGGCACTATGCCCTAACAAGATTATGCTATTACATGACCAATCTCATCCAATCCCTACCATCCCCTTCAGCCTACAGCGGGGGAATTACTCACACATGGATGGGGGAAACATGGATGGTCGATGGAGAGGCGTCGGTGGTGATGATGGCGATGATCTCCTCCAATTCCCCGTCCCGGCGGAGTGCCAGAACAGAGACTTCTGGTCCCGAGACGGAGTTTCGTGATGTGGCGGTGTTCTGGAGGGTTTGTGGCGACTTCGACTTCTCCCCGTGCGTTTTTAGGTCGAAGGCGTTAAGTAGTCCAAAGGAGGGCGTCAGAGGCCGGCCGAGGGGGCCACACGCTAGGGCCGCGCGCCCCCCTCCTGGGCCGCGCCACCCTAGTGTGTGGGGCCCTCGGGCCTCCACCTGGCTCGCCCTTCTGGCTCCGTCAATCTTCTGGAAAAATAAGACCTTTCGCATAAATTCCGAGGATTTTCCTGAAAGTTGGATTTCTGCACAAAAACGAGACACTAGAACAGTTCTGCTGAAAACAGCGTTAGTCCGTGTTAGTTGCATCCAAAATACACAAATTAGAGGCAAAACAATAGCAAAAGTGTTCGGGAAAGTAGATACGTTTTGGACGTATCAACTCCCCCCAAGCTTAGCTTATTGCTTGTCCTCAAGCAATTCAGTTAACAACTGACGCGAGAAAAGAACTTTCACGAACACATTCGCTCATATGATGTAAATATTCTCATGATATGGCTAACACTTAGGCAGTTCATAATAAGATACATGCAAATAAGATCATCTAATAGCTATGTGAAAGAACATCTCTCATATTATGTTTTGGGTGTTTGACGTCAATATATGTGATACACTAATGGTTGTTTAAGTGGTACAGCGATTACATAGATACATTTGTTTGTGTGTTGGATGTGGTCAGTGCTGTCAAAAAGGGATTAGCAAAAATGTTCTTCAGGCCGGATAATCCGGGCCGGATATTTCCAAAATATCCGGCCCCCAGAAATTCGGCTAAGGACTTGAGGATATGCAGCTCAGTAAAGGGGCCGGACATTTGCCCGGATATTGTCCTGGTTTTGTCCCAGGGCCGGATTATCCGGGCCGGATATTTCAAGAATATCCGGCCCCCTCGAAATTGGCTAAGGACCTGGAGGTTTGCTGCTCAGCATTGGGGCCGGACTTTTGCCCGGACATTGTCATGGTTTGTACCTGGAGGTCGGATTATCCGGGGGGGCGGATTATCCGGCCCTAACTTAGGCCGGATTATCCGGCCCCCCGAAAAGCTCAACGGCTGGATTTTGGGGAGGGGTATTTATACCCCTCTTCTTCTTCCTTGCCCCTTTGCTCAATCATTGCACAAGAAATCTGCCAAGTTTCACCTCCATTAGAGCCACCTCAAGAAACACAAGATTTGCAAGATCTCCTTCCTCCTCCAACCAAATCTCTTGATCTTTGGAGATTCAAAGGAGAAGCCACCGATCTACATCCTCACCGAAGCGTTCTTCATTTCCCCCTCTTTTGTTTGAGGGATCTCATGCTAGTGTTCCTATTTGGTTCCCTAGTTGATTTGTGTTGATGTGTTGTTGTTGATTGTTGTATTGTTACAGATTTGGGAGCCTCCAATTCAGTTGTGGATGTGTGCCCCAAGAACCTTGTAAAGGCCCGGTTTCCGCCTCGAGGAAATCCCTTAGTGGAAGTGGGCTAGGCCTTCGTGGCGTTGCTCACAGGAGATCTGAGTGAAGCCTTTGTGGCTGTTGGTTTGGCTTGCGTAGCAACCACACTCCTCCAAACGTAGACGTACCTTCTTGCAAAGGAAGGGAACTACGGGAATCATCTCCGTGTCATCGCGTGCTCCACTCTCGGTTACCTCTATCCTGTTCTATCTCTTATTGCGTCGCTATATCTTGCTTAGTTGCTTGCCTAGTCATATAGGTAAATTCACTTAGTTGCATATCTAGAGAATTTACCTTTGTGTCAAGCCTAAATTGAAAAAGAACTAAAAATTGGTTAGCACCTATTCACCCCCCCCCCCCCCCCTCTAGGTGCGGCATACGATCCGTTCAATTGGTATCAGAGCCTCGGCTCTTATTTCGGGCTTAACCGCCTAAGAGTATGCCGGACGAGGAGCCCTCGGAAGGGGCCGCCAAGACGGTCTCCATGGAAGACTTCAATTCGTTGAAGTCCTCCATGGAAGCCCAAATGGAAAGCATGAAAAAGATGATTGCCGAGCTTTTGGCTCCGGTCCTTCCCAAGGCTCCTAGTGTAGAGGTAAAGGACACGGGTGCGTTAGATGAGGGAGATGCTTCGGAATTACCCTCATCTACCAAACCCGTGGAAGGTGATAACTTAAACACTATCAAATCTCCCTTTACATCTCCTAGGGGAACTAGTGGGGGTGAGAGCTACAATCGAGTACCTCCACCCTTTATATCTCCCGATATACCGGTTCCCCATCCCCATTTGAACATTCGGGGCGACCCTCCTAAGTTTTCTATTGATAATTTCGATACTTGGCAATTTGAGTTCCGCTCTCATGTTTGCAGTGCCTCCAATGAACTTTGGAGAATCATCTTGGAAGACTTCAAGCCATACAACCCCGACAAGTTGACTAGAAGAGAAGCGGTTGATAGTCAACTCAACAACACCGCCTTGCACATGATTCAAACTAGTGTGGGGACAAAGGACTTGCATCGTGTTCGGAACTACACCACCGCCAAGGAAGCTTGGGATGGTTTGGCCGCTAGTTGCATTGGAAGTGAGAGCACAAGGAGGAACAAGTATAATGCTCTTAAGAATAAAGCCGAGGGGTTCATGAGGCTACCGGATGAAGATCATGAAGTCATGTATGGAAGACTTCTCACCGTTGCCGATGCCTTCCGGCTTATTGGTGCCACCCACATCAATGACTCTTGGATAAAGGAGAAGTACATTGAATGCATGATGCCATTTGTACCCATTGATGTCAAGACTCTTGTGGGGAGGGAATGCTATTCCTCTCTCACCTCTCAACAAGTCGTGCACGAGATGCAAGCTCTCAAGGTGCTTGAGGAAACCTCTCATGATTCTCGCAATCGAGCTCTTGGGATGACAAAAGGTTCCAACCTTGCCTTGGCGGTCAACTCCGTTGAAGAAGTGATTCCTCAAGAATCTTATAGAGCATCTTGGAGTATGTCCTATCCGGAAGATTTGCAATGCCACTACCATGATCACATGGCCTTCCATGCAAAGTCTTTTTGGGTTGATCCATCCAAGGCCAAGGAAGACAACATCAAGAGAAACAACAAAAGTGGGTTCACTAGCTTTGGTCCAAAGACAAGATCATGCTACAATTGTGATGACAAGCGCCACTTCATTGCCGAATGCCCCTATGAGAATAGAGAGCTTCATAATGGGAGGCTCATTCCCAAGGACAAGAGCAAAGACACAAAGGGCAAATATTCAAAAGCCCACAACAAGAAATTCTACAACAACAAGACCAAGAAGGGCAAGAGGCCCTCAAGAGTTGTGCTAGTAACAAGGGAAGAATATTCTTCCGATGAAGTGGGAAGCTCTAGTAGTGAGGAAGATGAAGAAAGCTCAAAGGAATTGGCCGCCATCGTCACCACCAACATTCCCTCTTCATCTCTCTTTGACTCTCCCAATGAGAATCCTCATATCAAGAATGCACATTGCTTCATGGCAAGGTCCTCCTTGGACACATCTATTGTGCTATCAACTCAAGAAGAGTATACCTCCGGAGATGATGATGTTGATGATGAAGAAGATGCAACCTCTAATGGATTGGTCGCTCTTGCCTCCCTCTCCACTAACTCTTCATCACCAAGTGAATCCCCCAATGAGGTCATTCATGTGGAGGAAGAAAGTTGCCTCATGGCTAAATCCTCCGAGGTATCATCCCCTAACCCCTCTATGCCTAACATATCTAGTGATCTAGGGGTTGATGATGCTAGTCTAAAAGTGAAACAAGAAATGCTAGAGTTTGATGATTTCATTCTCAACCTACAAGGTAACACCAAAAAGCATGTTTCAAATCTCATGGTTCGTATAGCTCAACAAAATGATATTCTTGAGAAAAAGGGTCAAATAGAGAGAGAAGACTCTCTTGAAATCCATGCTCTTAAAAATGCTCTTGAGGAAAGTCAAGAAACTATAGCTTCTCTTGAGGAGAGGCTAGAAACTCTTGAAGATCCTCAAGATAAAATTAACAAGCTCACTAAGGCTAGGGATCTTGCTAGAGCTAAGTCTAAAGTGCTTTCAAAGGAAAAGGCCAAATTTGGTGTTGATCATGAGAAACTTGTGAGAGATCTAGATGATCTAGACAAGGCACACAAAGCCTTGAAGAGTGAATACTCTCTCCTCTCCAAGTCTTATGAGCAACTTCAAATTAGGCTTGCTTCATATGATGTGCCTAGTTCCTCTACTCCTTCATGTGATCATGCAAATGTTATTGAGGAAAATGCTAGGTTGAAGGATGAACTTGCTAAGGCCTCCTCTCCCCAAAGTAAACTTATGTTGGATGATCTTTTGAGTAAGCAAAGATCAAACAATGGGAAGGAGGGCCTTGGTTATGGGGCCAAGGCAAAGAAGGCAAACAAGCAAAAGGCCAAGCCCGCACAAGAGAAGAAGAAAGATATCTCTAATGGTGAAGCCCCTAAGGGCAAAACCATTAATGATGATGATGCGGGAAATGCTAACCCTCACTATGTTTTATTTAAAGATTATTATGGTGATGTTTATGCTAAATATGTTGGCCCATATGATGGTTATGTTGCGTGGTCTATTTGGGTCCCAAAGACCCTTGTTGCTAACAAAAGAGGACCCATTGAGAAATGGGTACCTAAATCCAAGAATTGATCTCATGTAGGACTATGCCGCCGGAGGTTCAAAATGGGTACTTGATAGTGGATGTACAAGTCATATGACCGGCGGCAAGAACCTCGTCAAGGAGTTGAGGCCTAACATAAATGATATCACCGTCTCCTTTGGCGATAATTCTACATCCGAGGTATTGGGTTTTGGCAAGGTTGTGGTTGCACACAACATTACTCTTGTGGATGTCATGCTTGTCAAAACCCTTGGTTACAATTTACTTTCCGTTTCCGCCCTTGGCAAGATGGGTTTCGCCGTCTTTATTGATAATGATATTGTGGTCCTCTTGTGGAGCAAGACTCTAAAAGTCGCATTCGTTGGGTATCGCGAACACAACTTGTATGTGGTGGACTTTTCGGGGACCACCACGACAAGTGCGATGTGCCTATTCGGAAAGGCGGACGTGGGTTGGTTGTGGCATCGCCGCCTAGCCCATGTCAACATGAGAACTTTGCAAAGTCTTCACAAGGGGAACCATATTGTGGGACTAATGGAAAATGTGTCTTTTGCCAAAGATCGTGTTTGTAGGGCTTGTGTTGAAGGCAAAATGCATGACTCTCCGCATCCAAGCAAGACCATCATCTCTTCCAAGAGGATCTTGGAGCTCCTTCATGTGGATCTCTTTGGTCCCGTTACTCATGCAAGTCTTGGTGCGAAGAAACATTGCTTGGTGATTGTTGATGACTACTCGAGATACACTTGGGTCTACTTTCTCAAGACGAAAGATGAGACTCAACAAATATTCATTGACTTTGCTACCGAGGTGCAACGCCAACACAACCTCCTCATTATGGCAATAAGAAGTGACAACGGCTCCGAGTTCAAGAACTATACACTCAATGGCTTTCTTAGTGATGAGGGGATTCGACATCAATATTCTGCTGCTTACACCCCTCAACAAAATGGTGTTGCGGAGAGGAATAACCGGACTCTTATGGATATGGCAAGGTCTATGATGGCGGAGTATAAATCCCGCTATAACTTTTGGGCCGAAGCCATCTCCACCGCTTGTCACTCCTCTAACCGGCTCTATCTCCGTAAGGGCTTGAACAAGACTCCATATGAAATACTCACCGGGAACAAGCCTAACATCTCATACTTCAAGGTGTTCGGGTGTAAGTGTTTCTATCAAATCAAAGGGGTTCGTTTATCTAAATTTGCTCCTAAAGCTTTGGAGGGTATATTTGTTGGTTACGGTGCCGAATCTCACACTTATAGAATCTTTGATATTGCCTCCGGGATTATCATCGAATCTAGTAGTGTGAAGTTCGAAGAAAATGATGGCTCCCAAGTGGGGCAAGTTGATGTATGTGCAGGTGATGAAATACCTCAAGATGCCATAGTAAGAATGGGTGTGGGATTTTTCCGCCCCATTGAGGGACACGGTGTGGCGTCTCGGGAAGGACTATGCTCCACCACGGTGGAGCCCTCATCTTCTCAACATCAACAAACCCCATCAAGTGAAGCAAATGATGCACCAACCCAAGAACAAGAACAAAACCCTCCCTCTAGTGTGCAAGATCAAGGACAAGATCAAGAGCAAGATCAAGGTCAAGATCAACCAAGAATTCATGATGGTTCCGACGAGTATCCATTTGATATTTGCTCCGCACCAAATGATGTCCAAGATCAAGCACATGATGTTGAGCACTCTCAAGAAATTGTAGTTGCTCAAGTTGAAGGTCAAGACGGGGACCCAAATGATCAAGTTGATCAAGTGACACCTCCAAGGCCAAGAAGAACCAAGGAGGAGATCGAGGCCCGTCGTCTAGCAAGAAGAGAAAGGCAACTTGAGCGTCTTGAACACACATATGACAAGGTTCTTGGTGATGTAAGGGCAAAGGTCTCGACAAGAAGGCAATTGGCTAATTTTAGCAATCATCATGCTTATATCTCCTTAGTGGAACCCAAGAAAGTATTTGAAGCCCTTGAAGATTCGGATTGGTTGGAAGCTATGCACGAAGAACTCAACAACTTCAAGCGCAACAAAGTATGGACCTTAGTAAAGAAGCCAAAGGAGTGCCGCAATGTTATAGGCACTAAATGGATTTTCAAGAACAAGCAAGATGAGTTTGGAAATGTTGTGAGGAACAAGGCAAGATTGGTGGCTCAAGGGTTCTCTCAAGTTGAGGGAATTGACTTTGGAGAAACCTATGCTCCCGTGGCTCGCCTTGAGTCCATCCGTATCCTTCTTGCTTATGCATCGCATCATAACTTTAAGTTACAACAAATGGATGTGAAAAGTGCATTTCTTAATGGTCCTTTGCATGAAGAGGTTTATGTTAAGCAACCCCCGGGGTTCGAGGATCTCAACTTTCCTAACCATGTCTACAAGCTTGATAAAGCTCTTTATGGTCTCAAACAAGCTCCTAGAGCTTGGTATGAGCACCTTAAGGAATTATTGGTAGACCGTGGATTTGATGTTGGGTTAATCGATCCCACTCTTTTTACTAAGAGGGTCAATGGGGAGCTTTTCGTTTGCCAATTATATGTTGATGATATTATCTTTTGCTCTACTAACAAAGCTTTCAATGATGAATTCTCAAAGCTTATGACCGATAGGTTTGAGATGTCTATGATGGGAGAGATGAAGTTCTTCCTTGGTTTTGAGATCAAGCAATTGAGGGAAGGAACCTTCATCAATCAAGCAAAATATCTCCAAGACATGCTCAAGAGGTTCAAGATGACCGAGATGAAGGGTGTGGCCACTCCTATGGTTACTAAATGTCATCTTGCACTAGATCCCAATGGTAAAGAGGTGGATCAAAAGGTATATCTCTCCATGATTGGATCCTTGCTTTACCTTTGTGCATCTAGACCGGACATAGTGTTGAGTGTTGGTGTGTGTGCAAGGTATCAAGCTTCTCCTAAGGAGAGCCACATGATGGCTCTCAAAAGAATCTTTCGGTATTTGGTTGACATCCCAAGATATGGTATTTGGTACCCCAAAGGCTCAAGTTTTATTCTCAATGGTTATACCGATGCGGATTGGGCAGGTGACAAGGATGATAGGAAATCAACTTCCGGGGCTTGCCAATTCCTTGGTAGATCCTTGGTGTGTTGGTCATCTAAGAAGCAAAATTGTATATCTCTCTCCACCGCCGAAGCCGAATATGTTGCCGCCGCAAGTGGATGCACTCAATTGTTATGGATGAGGCAAACTTTAAAGGAATATGGTGTCATTTGTGACAAAGTGCCTCTATTATGTGACAATGAAAGTGCCATCAAGATTGCCTATAATCCGGTGCAACATTCAAGAACGAAGCATATTGAGATCCGGAATCATTTCATTAGGGATCATGTTGCCCGGGGTGATATTGAGCTTATCTATGTTCCTACCAAAGATCAACTTGCCGATATATTCACGAAGCCCCTTGATGAAGCAAGGTTCACGTATTTGAGGAATGAGCTAAATATCATTGATTCAACGAGTATAGCTTGACCATCTTGCAAACACACCTTTGTCTCAACAACTTTATTTGGTTTAGATGTGGGCATGGAAATAGGGGGAGTGCGGTTTAAATTATTGAGCTATCCCTCCCCCCATAATGCCAACATTAAGAAATCAGTCTCTTGATATCATGTTGATATGTGAGCGTCAATGATGAGTAGTGGCTTGGACCCAAGATATATCTTCGCGGTGCCATGCCACAATACTCATATATGGTGGCCTAGGCCACCACACTCTTCTTTGTGAAGAGTTGGAGTTATTTGGATCTTATCGCCTTTTATTTGACAACTCCATGTTCTTATGGGAAATCACTCTAGTTTGGCCTTATTTGCTCATATCTTGCAAACTTGAGTGATCATGTACCATTAACAGTTTGTCCCTTCTAGAACCCAAGCCTACTCTCATCTATAAGCCATTTCCATCTTGCTCATTTGTCATGTTTGGTAAAAACTTGGAGTTTGAGGTTTCTCGGTCGGATGATCTAAGTTGCCCCATCTTATTGGTAAATATGCATCTTATATGTGAGGTGATAATTTATTGCACCACATATGGGTACGCAAATAACCAACTAAAGATAGGCGGGATTAACGGTGTTCTGGAATTTTCCAGCACACCGGATAATCCGCCCCCATGGCAACCCGGAAAATCCGGCCCAGCCGGATTATCCGCCCTAAACTAGGGTCGGATTATCCGGCCTGGGCCGATCTTGAAAGGGCTGAGGACGAGGCCGCGGGGGGGGGGGGGGGGGAAACGGTTCACTCCACCCCCCACGCGCCTCTTTCTCCTCTCTCTCCTCTCAAGGCCGCCGGAGACTCTCCTCCTCGCCGGAGCTGCCCCGTCCACTCCCTCCCGAAGTTTTTGGGTGGATCGGGTGCTCCTCCCTCCTAGCTTCCTTCTCCTCCAAGCGGCATTCGCAATGGATGCGGGTATGACTCACAATCCCTAACCCTAGGTGTTGTGTTTTATATGTGCTATTTTCTTGGTGGATTTGGTGTCTAGTTGTTCCAAATCGCTTGTAGTGTACTCCTCTTGCATGCTATAAGGCCGATCTGTTCCAAGACAAGTTGTCGATTGCAAAATCTGCGAGATTCGCAGGGCCGGATTATCCGGCCCCCGCGAGGACCGGATTATCCGGTCGGGCGGATTATCCGCCCCCTTGGGGCACCGGATTATCCGGCCTGGAGCTTCATCGCCACCGCAGTTTTTTGATTCAATCTATCTTGTTTTAGATTTGTACCAGCTTATAGTATGTTTCTAGAGTGCATTACCATATCATACATGACTCATGAGCATTACCTTCTCTTTGCTACCCATCTATGCTATTCACAGGTCGTACTTCTCGGGGTACATCTCGGAGACGCCCAAGGGCTGATCGTTCAAGTGATGAGTTCGTGTCCAACGCTCCGCGCAAGTCAACCTCATCTAGGCTCAAGAACAAGGCTTCAAGGGAAAACTACAAGGCTATGGACTCTGTCTCTTATTCCGCTATCCGCATGAAAAACTGGTATAACGATCTCCCAAGGGATGAAGAGACAGAGGGAAGAAAATTCTGGTGCATGGAGCAAGAGTTCATTTTCAAGGACATCTATGTGCCCATGAAGAATCTGAGACCCATGCAAGCTATTGATGTGGATGTTCTTTCTGAAAACAATCACTTTGAAGATGCCATCTGGGTTGCTGGCAGGTTGGGTTTGAAGGAGATCATGAAGATTCAGTGTGACTATAACCCAGATTTGGTGAAGCAATTCTTTGCCACCTTGGCCATCCGGACAGATGAAGAACGCACTATGGAATGGATGTCTGGCTCTACTCACTGTAGGGCAACACTGCGCCGGTTTGCTAGTATTCTTGGACTTCCGGCTGAAGGAGGTCGTCGCCTTCATGGACCACGGAGGACAGATAAGAACGCCCTTTATGATCTCTATACCTCAGCTGGAAAGATTGGTACTTCCAAGGGGCTGCTTCCCATCTATGGTCAGTTGCTCAGGTTCTTTAGGGCCACCATTACTCCAAGTGGTGGTAACAATGATGCTCTCCGGGGTACCCTTGTAGATCTTATGCATCTCAGCTTGAAGTGTGCTCGTGATGTTGAAGAGGAACGTGACTACACTATTGATGTCATGGACTTCATCTTCCATGAGATTCGTGATGCCATGCTCTCCCGGACCACCATTCCCTATGCTCCATATATTCAGCTCCTCATCAACAACTCTATGGCCTTGGATGGTGAAGACTTGAGCGGATACCCTTTGGTGAAGCACCATGTCAAGAAGCCCTACAAGATTAAGCCTGCCTCTTCTACTGTACCTCCACCTGACTCCTTCATGGGTGATGCTTGCTCTAGTGGATTTGCTCCCGCTCGCCATTCTGACCTCCCTGCTATGAAGAAACAAGTGAGTAGGCTCAGTTGGTTTCAGTGCCACATCCTGTGCATGAACATTGAGATCCACAAGGAGAACTATGCGGCCAGCCGGGAGCGTTCTGAGATTAAGCATACTCAGGCGGTTATTCTACACAAGCTCAGTGGTGAGCAAGGACCCCCTCCTCAGTCTCCAGTTCACCCAGGTTACAGTGGGTGGCATTCTGCACAGGTTCCGTGGAGTGATCTTGATGACTGCATTCAAAGGTCCAGCCACACACGCCGCTCTCCGGATGCCCCTGACACTGATGAAGAAGAGGAAGAAGAGGCGTATGAGTCCGATGATGAAGATGTCTCCGAGTGATCCCCATGGGAGCGAGTAGCATCGCGCTTGTCCCCTTTTTGGCGTCTCGATGCCAAAGGGGGAGAAGTGTTCTATTAGGTTTTATCTCGGGGATTTGCATGGTTTGGGCTCAAGCATATGCGTTTATCATTCCTTTATTGCTTGTGTTCCCTCTTAGTTGAACTATTTGCTTTGGTTGTGTTCCGTTTAAAACTATGTGGCGTGAGACATTGTTATGATTTGTGGCGTGAGACATTGTTATGGTTTTCGGATTTCTATATGTTGAGATCAAGACTATTATATCATGTGTGATGCTATATCTCCGTATCATATATCTACACATGGTTATGACTTCTAGCATCCTATCTCAACTTATTACATGTATATGTCTCTTGTTAGAGCTCATGATGGATGCCTCTAATGTTGAGGCACCTCAATCCTATGTGTTGTGTATTTGTATTCAAATCCAAATTACTTATATGCACACATGTAGGGGGAGTGCCTCTATGCTTTTGCCATCATGCTTGCCTCTATAGTTATTCTCTTGCAAATCCGTATATTGTCATCAAACACCAAAAAGGGGGAGATTGAAAGAACATCTCTCATATTATGTTTTGGGTGTTTGACGTCAATATATGTGATACACTAATGGTTGTTTAAGTGGTACAGGGATTACATAGATACATTTGTTTGTGTGTTGGATGTGGTCAGTGCTGTCAAAAAAGGGATTAGCAAAAATGTTCTTCAGGCCGGATAATCCGGGCCGGATATTTCCAAAATATCCGGCCCCCAGAAATTCGGCTAAGGACTTGAGGATATGCAGCCCAGTAAAGGGGCCGGACATTTGCCCGGATATTGTCCTGGTTTTGTCCCAGGGCCGGATTATCCGGGCCGGATATTTCAAGAATATCCGGGCCCCTCGAAATTGGCTAAGGACCTGGAGATTTGCTGCTCAGCATTGGGGCCGGACTTTTGCCCGGACATTGTCATGGTTTTGTACCTGGAGGCCGGATTATCCGGGGGGGCGGATTATCCGGCCCTAACTTAGGCCGGATTATCCGGCCCCCCGAAAAGCTCAACGGCTGGATTTTGGGGAGGGGTATTTATACCCCTCTTCTTCTTCCTTGCCCCTTTGCTCAATCATTGCACAAGAAATCTGCCAAGCTTCACCTCCATTAGAGCCACCTCAAGAAACACAAGATTTGCAAGATCTCCTTCCTCCTCCAACCAAATCTCTTGATCTTTGGAGATTCAAAGGAGAAGCCACCGATCTACATCCTCACCGAAGCGTTCTTCATTTCCCCCTCTTTTGTTTGAGGGATCTCATGCTAGTGTTCCTATTTGGTTCCCTAGTTGATTTGTGTTGATTGTTGTTGATTGTTGTATTGTTACAGATTTGGGAGCCTCCAATTCAGTTGTGGATGTGTGCCCCAAGAACCTTGTAAAGGCCCGGTTTCCGCCTCGAGGAAATCCCTTAGTGGAAGTGGGCTAGGCCTTCGTGGCGTTGCTCACAGGAGATCTGAGTGAAGCCTTTGTGGTTGTTGGTTTGGCTTGCGTAGCAACCACACTCCTCCAAACGTAGACGTACCTTCTTGCAAAGGAAGGGAACTACGGGAATCATCTCCGTGTCATCGCGTGCTCCACTCTCGGTTACCTCTATCCTATTCTATCTCTTATTGCGTCGCTATATCTTGCTTAGTTGCTTGCCTAGTCATATAGGTAAATTCACTTAGTTGCATATCTAGAGAATTTACCTTTGTGTCAAGCCTAAATTGAAAAAGAACTAAAAATTGGTTAGCACCTATTCACCCCCCCCCCCTCTAGGTGCGGCATACGATCCGTTCACTATGTCAATCATGGAGAAGCACCAACAATTAATAATAAGCATCATGAATCATGTCTATAAGCAGGATTGCAATGTTCATAAAAGGATATGATGAAGTGGTATCTCGCTTGCCCGAATTTGAATAGCAAAACGTAAATGCTCAGGCACCTCTGAAGTTCATGGAAAGACTAGAAGTAAAGATTGTCAAAGATAAAAGCATCAAAGTTATACCACAATCAATCATATTTTGAGACAAGCATATTATACTAAGAATGATAGTTGTGCTCTCAAGAAAGTGCTCAAAGAAAGGATGGAGACACAACATAAAAGTAAAAGATTGACCCTTCGCAGAGGGAAGCAGGGATTAACATGCGCTAGAGCTTTTCATTTTTAAAACAGGAGTAAAATTATTTTGAGAGGTGTTTGTTGTTGTCAACGAATGGTAATGGGTACACCAACTACCTCATCAACCAGACTTTCAAGAGCGGCTCCCATGAAGGACATTATTTCTACCAGCAAGGTAGATCATCCCTCTTCTCTTTTGTTTACACACGCATTTTAGTTTTATTATGGATGACACCCCCCCCCCCAACCTTTGCTTACACAAGCCATGGCTAACCGAATCCTCGGGTGCCTTCCAATAAATCTCATACCATGGAGGAGTGTCTATTTGCAAAATTAAGTTGCTTACTGATGAATCAGGGCAAAACATGTGAAGAGAATTTAGTTTGATTAATTTGGGGCAGGGCACCCCGTTGCCAGCTCTTATTATGAAAGTCTGTCAAAAGTAAATGACAAGGTCGAAAGATAAACACCACATACTTCCTCATGAGCTATAAAACATTGACACAAATTGAGAAGCATTTTGAAGGTTTTAAAGGTAGCGCATGAGAATTTACTTGGAATGGTTTGAAATGCCATGCATAGGTATTTATGGTGGACACTTTGGAATAACTTGGTTTTCGGGGGTTTGGAAGCACGAGCAGCGTTCCCGCTCAGTACAAGTGAAGGCTAGCAATAGACTGGGAAGCGACAATCAAGAGAGCAGTAACTGTCATAATCATGCTTGCGGCAAAATAAATTAACGGAGGCATAAAAGTGATACAAGAACTCTGAAGCAAATTAAATCATCGAGGCTTAGTTGACTTTTGTTCAGTCATATGCATGCGTGAGCATGTGCCAAGTCGATTCAAATGAATTATTCAGAGGAGGATACCACAATGTCATATCTATTTATGAATAAAACAATGCAAGCAAATATCTATGACATGCTACTCATATTAATAAACTGGAGCTAAACATGAGAGATCATGAACTACTAGACTTTCTTAAATGACATATACCTCACATGAACCCACTAAGCATGCTCACATGGATGAGTATATGTACAAAAATGAAAACAAATAGAGTTCATACCAGCCTCTCACCACAGTCGAATTGTCGTAGATCGTCATTATTGCCTTTCACTTCTGTAGCTTGGATAATATGAAATGAAAACCACGCTCCAGCCACCGAATACCATTGAACTCCATAATGAACTTTACAAAACCAAAGAAGAACAGCAAATATTTTTGGTGTTTTCGAATTGGGAACAAGAACAAAAGGAAACAAGCAAACAAAGTAAAATCTTTTTGGATTTTCTTATAGCAAACCAAAGATAGCAAATAAAGCAAAATAAAAGCAAGAAACCAAAATAAGAAAATGGTGAAGAGAACAACAGAAATATTTTTGGTCTTTTTGTGTTTTAGGAAAGAAACAAAGCAAAAACAAGAAAATCAAAACTAGAAAAGTCACATAAGCACAAAGCAGCAGGAATTCGTCAAACTTGACAGCAGTACAGTAATCAATTTTTAAGAAATTCTTCCGCTGCCCAGCTCGAAAAGTGTTCAACTAATGAAAGTTAGATAACAAACTGGGGAACATGCACAAAAATTGGCTTCGCAAAATAACGTTCTGGCTGTTTTTGAGAATTTTTATGGTAACAGTCCAGAATCTGTTTTCAGGCAGCACTTCCCCAAATATCATCTTCCTCTCATTAGAAAACCACTTAAAGAAACTAAACAAGTATATACAAGTATCCAGCAACCATAATATACAAAGAATGAGTGATGCCGGTATATCTCCCCCCAAGCTTAGGCTTTTGGCCTAAGTGGAGATCAACCCCAGCGAGGGTCAGGGTTCCACGCCGGTGGATCGTACATGGCGTAGTCATAATAAGGTCCCGGTGCAGAAGGAAAGGGTGAAGGCTCCACATGCCCAAAATGTTGATGCGAAGAACTTGCTGCATCGGATGAGTCGAGGGGTTCCTCGGCCTCCTCCGTGCCGCCTCTTGCATGCTGGCCATCTCCCTCCAAGTATACATTCAGTTCACCTTCTGTGACTGACCAATCCTTACTGGAATCAAAGTTAAATAGAACAGGTGCAGGCAGTCCTACTAGTTTTTCAGTTTTCTTAGTTGTTCTCCAAGTTTTCTTGTAAAATGTTATCTTGTAAGACAGGTTACTCAAGTTAGATGAATCAGAAACAAATTCATGTTTAATCATGGAGACTATGTCAAGTTTCTCTACGGAGAGCGGAATATCAAGATGGTGAGGTTCTACTCCATGCATAGCTAATAAACGGGAGGCGATGAGACCTCCACAAATTCCCTCCCTTCTCATGGTTAGTAGCAAGTCTATATGCTATCAAAGCTCCCAAATTATAAGTTCTATCACCTTGTAATGCAGCAGCTAGAAAGGCTAAATCATGGATAGATAACTTACTTCCATTCTTTCTGGCAAGAACGCACTTGGTGATGAAGTAAGCAAAGTAACGAATAGCTGGGAGTTGAATGCTACTAATTTTACCACTATCCTCTGAGAAGCTTCTTCCATGACAAATCATCTTGTAGAGAATCAAGAGCTCTTGCGGCGATCCCCTCATCTTCTCGCACGATCCCCATTGCGGCACTCTAATGGCTGCACAAAAATCACTGAAAGGCAAGTTGACAGTTTGTTATAGATTTTGTACCGAACCATGGGGTTAGATTGAGACCAATTGAATTCAAAGTCCTGCACTACAGACATAGTCAGTTTGGCATATTGGCATGGTTCATCATCAACAAAATCATCCAACCCTGCACGAGAAATTAGATTCTGAACATCTCCCAAGATTCCCGCGCTTCTCATAAACTCAGTGCATGGGTAGTAAGAGGGGTATACTCCCTCTTCCCGGTGAACTCTCATAACTTGTTGCACTTCCAATTCTTGTTGGTTTAGTTGATGTCTAGTCCACTCCATTTTCTGAAATTTTTCAACAATCATTATAAAATTTGATTTGGTGACATATAATTGAGGGAAACTACTATAGGAACTTGCTAGAATACTAATCATGCATCAAAACTAGTTTCTACCACTTAGAACAATCATGCAAGCTCACTAAACATGTTACCTACAGCAGCAAAATATTCAAGATATACTCAACCAAACAAAATTTTACTTGGATAATCGGAGGAGTCACATACCAAGGAGCAAATGTGCCAAATTTCAGCAAGAAATCTGGGCTGAGCCAAGAGATCGAGAAATCTGGAGTTCTTGAGCAGAAACACGAGTGAGAGAAAGCTGGTGTTGATTTTTTCGGTAGAGAGAAGAGAGTGGGAGGAAGAGATGGAAAAGTGGGGCTAAGGGGGGCCCACACACCAGGGTGGCGCGCCCCCCTTGCTGGCCGTGCCAGCCAGGTGGGAGCCACCCTGGGGTGCCCCACTGGTCATCCCCAGGTGTTCCCAGATGCCTCTTCGAAAAATAGGACCAACGGTATAATTTTTGTGAATTTTTGAAAACTTTGAAAAATGCACATTTCTGGGTATTAATTTTATTATTACTGGGCAGGAATTTTTTTTTGAAATCTCTATACAACTTAAAACTTTGCAAAACAAAAGTGCTACAGCAAGTAGAACAAGTGGAGGAAGAAAGAGATGTTGTTTAACTCCTCTATGCATATAAAATGAATTTGTTAACAAGGTTGATCAAGTCTTGTCACCAAATAAATTTTACATAACATATGAAGAAATAAACCTCAAATCAATCATGTTACCTTGTATTGAATTGATATGGATCCAATCACAAGATTTTGATATCCTTCTTTAGGCTCATATATAGGACAATCAATAGTCCCAACTTTGATAGTTCTCATATTAGAAATAGTATTAACTCCACATACTTTATCAATCCTCTTGGGGAAATAGACGGTATGCTCCTTATCATCAACATTGAAAGTAACTTTTCCTTTATTGCAATCAATAACAGCCCCTGCGGTGTTAAGAAAAGGTCTCCCAAGAATAATGGACATATTATCATCTTCAGGCATTTCCAACACAACAGAATCAATTAATATCAAGCAGTTAGTAGTAACTTGAACAGGAACATCCTCACATATACCAACAGGGATAGCAGTAGATTTATCAGCCATTTGCAAAGATATATCAGTAGGTATCAACTTATCTAGATAAAGTCTCTTGTAAAGAGAGAAAGGCATAACACTAACACCGGCTCCCAAATCACATAGAGCAGTTCTAACATAATTATTCTTAATAGAACAAGGAATGGTCGGTATACCTGGATCGCCCAACTTCTTTGGAACTTTACCATTGAAAGAGTAATTAGCAAGCATAGTGGAAATCTCCTCATTAGGAATTTTCCTTTTGTTAGTGACAATATCTTTCATATACTTTAAATAAGGAGGCAATTTAATAGCATCAGTCAAAGGGATTTGCAAGAATAAAGGTTTCATCCAATCACAAAATTTATTATAGTGTTCTTCTTCCTTTGATTTTAGTTTCTTAGCAGGAAAAGGCATTTGCTTTTGAACCCACGGTTCTCTTTCATTACCATGTTTCTTAGCAATAAAATCTTCTTTAGTATACTTTTTATTTTTAGTATGCTTTTCAGGTTCATCTTCAACCTCTTCTTTATCAGAAGCATCATTCTTGTCATTATCTTTATCATGTTCATTACCACTTTCAGTTTCAGCATCAGAAATAGAAATACTATTAGGATCATTAACAGGTTCAGAGGATTCTACAACATTTTTATGCTTCTTCTTATTTTTAGAAGGTGCACTAATTTCTTTAGTTCGTTGAGAATCTTGTTCAACTCTTTTAGGATGCCCTTCAGGATATAGAGGATCCTGAGTAGAAACACCGCCTCTAGTTGTTACTTCATAAGCATGTTTTTCTTTAGTATTATTTTTCAACAAGTCATTTTGCACTTTAGTGAGTTGATCAATTTGAGTTTGAATCATATGAAAATGTTTAACAATCATCTTAACATCATTGGAGGTTCTCTCCATAATACCATGTAATTCACTAATAGCTTGAGAATTTTCCATTAAATGATTCTCTACTCTCATATTAAAATTTTCTTGCTTAACAATATAATTATCAAACTCATCTAAGCATTGAGCAGGAGGTTTTGAATACGGAATATCTTCCCTAGTAAAGCGTTGAAGAGAATTTACCTCAATCATGGATGAAGGGGGAATTATCTTACATAAATCTTCTATGGGAGGCAAGTTCTTCACATCTTCAGATTTAATACCTTTCTCCTTAAGAGATTTCTTGGCTTCCCTCATATCTTCATCATTTAATTTAATCAAACCCCTCTTCTTCAATATTGGTGTCGGAGTTGGTTCAGGTGTAGTCCAATCATCATGATTCCGGCCTATTTTAGCCAATAATTCTTCAGCTTCGTCTGGAGTTCTTTTCCTGAAAACACAACCAACACAACTATCCAAATATGCCCTAGACTCTATGGTTAGTCCACTATAAAATATATCAAGTAAATCATGCTTTTCCAAATCATGTCCAGGTCGAGCTCTGATAAGAGAACAAAATCTTTCCCAAGCTTCAGGCAATTTCTCTCCATCTTCCTGGTCAAAGCTATAAATTTTCTGTAAGGCAGCATGTTGAGCACTAGCAGGAAAGTATTTCCGAAAGAAGACATCAAGCAAATCACCTAGACTTTTAATAGAACCAAGAGGCAAATTATTATACCAAGTTTTAGCATCATCTTTTAATGAGAAAAGGAAAAAAAAATAGCAACAAAATAAGTACGCATCTTGACATCATCAGAAAACAAGCTACTCATAGAAGAAAGTTCATTCATATGTTCTACAACACTTTCTTTTTCAGTGCCACAAAAGGGTGCTTTCTCTACAATAGCTATATGAGATAGATCAAGAGAAAAATCATAATCTTTATCCTTAATGTTTATAGGAGATGTGGCAAATTTAGGATCAGGAGATAACTTATATTTAACAGTATGTTGTGCAAGAAACTTTTTATTTTTTCTTGCATCAGTAATAGCATTGCATTTATCAATAAAATCATCATTAAGCTCCACATAATCCTCATCAGGATCATCACTAGACTAATCAACAAACTCAGGTGAACTAACAGGTGTAGCAGCATTTTCATCAGGAGTTTCAGCATTTTCAATTTGTCTAGACCTAGCAATTGTAGCATCTAGAAAAGATCCCAATGAACCACTATCATCAAGCACATCAGAAACATTATCAATATTATAAGAGTTTTCAGATTCAGCAGAAGTACCAGCATGTGCAGCTTGTGGTGGTGAAACAAGTTGACTTATCACAAATGGTGAATCAAGAGCAGCAGAGGTACTCAGAGTTGTACCTTTTCTTGTAGTGGATGGTAATATGGCGACTTTAGGATCGCGAGATTTACCCATGACGGAGGATTTGCAGCGAACAATATCAATCTAAGTGAACTTCCAAATAAAGCTATGCTCCCCGGCAACGGCGCCAAAAAATAGTCTTGATAACCCACAAGTATAGGGGATCGCAACAGTCTTCGCGGGAAGTAAAACCCAATTTATTGATTCGACACAAGGGGAGACAAAGAATACTTGAAAGCCTTAACATCGGAGTTGTCAATTCAGCTGCACCTGGAAACAGACTTGCTCGCAAGGGTTTATCAGTAGTAACAGTTTATAGCAGTAGCAGTGGTGAAATAACAGCAGCAGAGTAACAGAGACAACAATAGTGATTATAGTAAACAGCAGGATTAAAATACTGTAGGCACAGGGATGGATGAACGGGCGTTGCATGGATGAGAGAAACTCATGTAACAATCAAAGCAGGGCATTTGCAGATAATAATAAAACGGTATCCAAGTACTAAACAATCCATAGGCATGTGTTCCATATTTAGTCGTACGTGCTCGCAATGAGAAACTTGCACAACATCTTTTGTCCTACCAGCCGGTGGCAGTCGGGCCTCTAGGGAATCTACTGGAAATTAAGGTACTCCTTTTAATAGAGTACCGGAGCAAAGCATTAACACTCCGTGAACACATGTGATCCTCACATCACCGCCATCCCCTCCGGTTGTCCCGATTTCTGTCACTTCGGGGCCTTTGGTTCCGGACAGCGACATGTGTATACAACTTGCAGGTAAGATCATAAAACAATGCATATCATGATGAAATAATAACATGTTCAGATCTGAGATCATGGCACTCGGGCCCTAGTGACAAGCATTAAGCATAACAAGTTGCAACAATATCATCAAAGTACCAATTACGGACACTAGGCACTATGCCCTAACGATCTTATGCTATTACATGACCAATCTCATCCAATCCCTACCATCCCCTTCAGCCTATAGTAGGGGAATTACTCACACATGGATGGGGGAAACATGGCTGGTCGATGGAGAGGCGTCGGTGGTGATGATGGCGATGATCTCCTCCAATTCCCCGTCCCGGCGGAGTGCCAGAAACGTAGACTTCGGTCCCGAGACGGAGTTTCGTGATGTGGCGGCGTTCTGGAGGGCTTCTGGCGACTTCGACTTCTCCCCGTGCGTTTTTAGGTCGAAGGCGTTAAGTAGTCCAAAGGAGGGCGTCAGAGGCCGGCCGAGGGGGCCACACGCTAGGGCCGCGCTGAAAGTGCATGGAGCCCCCATGTGTGGTTTTGGTAATTAATGACAATCCCTATGGACTAATGTTTGCATTGAGTTATATTTGTAGGAGTTGTCCATAGGCAATTCTTGAACCATATGTTGGCTTCAAGGTTGCAATAAGAAGAATTTGATGAAGGATATCAAGTGTCAAGTATGTCTTGAAGATGAAGATGAAGTGAGCCCTCAAGTTACTTCAAGACATCAACATGATGAAGAATGAAGAAATGAAGTGCAAGTTCAAGATGAGCCATCTTGAAGAGATCCTTTGATTGACTCTTGCCATCCATATGGTGATCATAGATATGTGAAGTTGCGCCGAAGAAGAAGTTCTCCCATGGTGGTTTATGGGGGAGCAATCTACAAGACTTCGTCTAGCAAGCACAAGCAAGAATGGCGTTCCATCTTGTTGCGGTCAAGATCGTCATCATCGAGCTCAAGTGGAATCCGCAAGGTTAAGGTTTGCTCTTGATAGGGTTTCTTTCTCACCGGTCACATAGTGTAGTTGGAGACCGGTTTATAGTTTAGTTGTCGTACTATCAAGAGGGCTCTCGAGTGAGTAACTCGATCGTATCATTCGGAGAGAGCTCAAACCTTTGCATCCTTGCGTCATCTTTCTTGGTTGTTATTTGGATCTTATCCATGTGATGTTTTAGAGCTTGTGCTTATTCTCATGACAAGCTCTAGTTCATCGAAAACGGATTTCGCATAGATCACTTGTTGCGTTTTCGAGTTTGGTTCATCATCATCTTTCTTGGTTGTTATTTGGATCTTATCCATGTGGTGATGTAGAGCTTGTGGTTACTTCCATAGCAATCTCTAGTTCATCGAAAACGGATTCCGCATGAATCACTTGTTGCGTTTTCGATATTGGAGTTTTTCTCGGTTTCTCGTATTGAGAGGTTTCACTCTAAAATACATAGAAAAACCTACCCCACTTGTTCTTAAGCTTTTCACTCTTTGTTGGGTAGCTCTTGTCATACCCTTTACAACAAAATTGGTTTCACCTAAATCCGAGTTTCCTAACTCAACTTGTTTCATTTTCGAGGTTGGAAGTTTTACCGGTATGTCTTTTTTAGACATGGCAAACCTTTTGTCTTTTATTTCTATCCTACCTTACTGGACTATGATGGTTCCCTGCATGATCTTGTAGAGCTTGTTACTAGCTTTGAAACGATCCCAAGATCATCAAAATCGGAGTCCGGATGCAAAAGTTCTTAAGGTTTTCGTATCGGGTGTTTTGGTAAAAACAGGGGGGGCCGGAACTGCCGCCGGGAACACCCCCGCATTTGCGTGGCCGGCACCGCCGGTGGAAAAAGGCCAGCACTGCCGGCCACCCCGGCACTGCCGGTGGAACAAGGCCGGCACTGCCGGCTGTCGCGATTTTGGCCCCAGCAGGCGAAATCTAAGACCCATATTTAAGGCCTTCTTCCTCCTCTTTCTCCCTACTTCTTCTTCCTCCTTTTGCTCTCCACCATTGTTGACCTTGAGAGCTTCCCACATCCCTCTACTCCTCCAATGATTCTTGAATCCATTTGAGGGAAAAGGAAGAGGAGATCTAGATCTATATTTCTACCAATCAAATCCATCTCTTTGTGAGTGGAACTCTCTAGATCTTGATCTTGGTGTTCTTTGTGAATTCCTTTGTTCTTCCTCTCTTATTCCCCCAATAGCTTTTGTAGCTTTGTTGGAATTTGAGAGAGAAGGACTTGAGCACCTTTGTGGTGTTCTTGCCATTGCATTTGGTGCATCTGTTTGAGTTCTCCACGGTGATTCGTGGAGTTGAAAGTAAGAAAGTTTTTACTCTTGGGTTCCTGGAACCCTAGACGGATTCGAGACCTTTGTGGTGATTTGTTGGGAGCCTCCAATTAAGTTGTGGATGTGTGCCCCAACCTTTGTGTAAGGCCCGGCTTCCGCCTCGAAGGAAATCCCTTAGTGGAACCGTGACCTAGGCCTTTGTGGCGAGGGTCACCGGAGATTTAGGTGAGGCGCCTTCGTGGCGTTCGGTGTGTGGTGTGAGTACCGCATCTTGGGGTGAGGCCTTTGTGGCGTTGGTGTGCATCGAGCAACCACACCTCAAGGTGAGCCTCTTGTGGCGTTCGGGAGCACTAAGCAACCGCACCTCTCCACCGGAGATTAGCACTCGCAAGAGTGTGAACTCCGGGATAAATCATCGTCTCCCGCATGCCTCGGTTATCTCTATACCCGAGCTCTTTACTTATGCACTTTACCTTGTGATAGCCATCATGCTTGAATAGAATAAGTTGTTGGTGCACATAGGTGAACCATAGTATATATGCTTTGGGCTTGACAAAGTAAACGCTAGTTTTATTCCGCATTTGTTAAGCCCATCTCGTAAAAGTTTTAAATCGCCTATTCACCCCCCCTCTAGGCGACATCCGTGTCCTTTCAATTGGTATCAGAGCAAGGTCTCTCATTCTTAGGCTTCACCGCCTTGAGAGTAAAGATGTCGGTTAGGGGATTAGCGCACAATAACTTGTTTATATTTGATGGCACAAATTATGATCTATGGAAAATTTATGTGCTTAAAATATTACGGGGTATGTCCCCGGACATGGAGCGATTTCTTGGCATGGGTTTTTCTTCTCCTAAGGATCCTCAAAATTATCTCATGAGGAGGAGAAAAACTCTTGCCTCGATGCTCTTGCTTCTCATGTGTTTTCCATTGTTGTGAGCAATGTAGTTACTTCGTCAATCATGCCTTTTGGGAGCTCTCATGAATTATGGACAAAGCTTCAAGACAAATATTATGTGTCCAATATTATTAAGGATGATTGTATTGCTTCCACTTCCGGCCGTGATGAGTTCTCATCTTCATCCACTTCACCAAAGTGTGTCAAGACACAAGGTAATGATATGGTGAGTGGTGATGAAAATTGCAATGTTGATATTGAGCTTTCTATTGATGATTCTTCATCTCTATCTCATTGCAATGTTTCATCTACGGACTCAAACACATCTAGCACTAGAAATGATTTACATGCTTGTGTTGATAGTCCTTGCATATCATGTGTAAGTTGCTTGAATAAATCTAATGATGATATGCTTGCTTTGTCTTGTGGCCATGATAAAAATGCTTCTATTTCCTCTAGTTGTTGTGTGACTAACATTGTAGAGGAAACCAAAGATTCTATTGGTCAAGACAAGATCTTGAAAGGAGCCTCAAGTAACTCCTCATCTTTATCTCACGGTTCTCATATGTGCCTTATGGCCAAGGGTTCCACGGTATCTCCTACCATGGAACCTCATACTTCTCGTGGTGATAAGGATGAGGATGTTTATGAAGAAGAGGATTGGGTTGTCTCTCTACGCGATAAGGGTAAGAGTGTTTTCAAGGTTATTTGCAAAGATAAAATTGCTTGCTCTCACTTCTTTGAAATCTTGACTACCGCTATTGAGAGCCAAAAACTTATTTGGATGCATGAGAACACCATTGATAAAAAAGGGTGCTCTTGAACGTGAGTACGCCAATGATGTGGCATCTCTAAAGGATGAACTTGAAGAAGAACAAACCACCAAGGAAGCTCTTGAGGAAACCTTTGCTCTAGAATTGTCTAGAGAAAAGGAAAACCATGATAGAGCCCTTGAGGTGGCAAATGAACTAAAGCTAAAAAATGATAAGCCTGTGTTTGTTAATGCTAAACTCCTTGAGGATTTTGAGCAACTCAAAAAGTGCTCAAGGGTTATTGAGAGTGCGCTCACCAAACTCACCGAGTCGCATGAGCAACTTAAAGCTTCTTATCTAAAAGAGCATGACAACTTGCCTTCTCCCATTGCTATTAATAATGATGCTTGTGCTACTAACTCTACTTCTTATGAAGCATCTATCTTGAAGGAGAATGTTGAGCTAAGGGCTCAACTTAAATTGCTAACTAGCAATTATGGGAAATTGGAAGAAAATCATGGAAAGCTTTCTAGCTCCTATGAGGATCTTCTAGCCTCTCATGATAGGCTAAAGTTAGCTCATGAGGCTATAATATCTAAGGCAACACCTTGTGAGCCTCATGTGGGTACTAGCACTACTACTCAAAATGTTATATTGCCATGTGCTAGTCCTAGTAATTCATCCACTCATAATATTGCTAAATCTTGTGAAGAATTATCTTCCTTGCCTTGTTGCTCTAACAATGAAGGTTCTACTTCCTCTAGTACTTGTGTTGTTACTAACCATGTAGAGGAAATCAAAGAGCTCAAGGCCCAAGTCTCTTCTTTGAAGAACGACTTGGTAAAGGGTCATGAAGGGAAATGCAAACTTGACAAGATGTTAAGTGTGCAACAATCCCCCAATGACAAGAGTGGACTTGGATTCAACTCCAACAACAAGATCAAGTCCAAGAACAACAAGATTAAGAAGGGCCAATTACAAGTCAAAGACCCGGCCAAGATTGTTTGCTTCAAGTGCAAAATTGAAGGGCATCATGTTAGATCTTGCCCTTTGAAGAAGAAGCAAAAAGGGAAGCGGCCTCAAGCTCAACCTCATATTCAACCTCAAGTTGAAGAAATGCCACTTCCCAAGAAGAATCAAGCCAATGCTCCCATTGTGGAGAAATCTAGTGAGAAGAAGGAGAAGAAAAGAACTTGCTACATATGCCGCGAGAAGGGCCACATCTCCTCCTTTTGCACTATTGGTACCTCATCCAACTCTATCACCATTGATGATGTTTATTCTCTTCGTAAGGATGAGGGTGGCAATGTGTTTGCCAAATTTGTTGGTGCTCAAAGTGGTGTCAAGAAAAGAAACATTTGGGTTGCCAAGCCTATTGTGACTAACCTCTTAGGACCCAACTTAGTTGGGGACCAACAATCCAAAACTTGATCAATAGGTGCTTGTTGGAGGGCATTGGAGACTTGGCTACATCATGAAGAATTAAGGGATCTTCATCATTTATATTATCTCAAGCCAAGTCTTTTAGTTATCTTGCTTCTATCATATATTCAATGTTCCTCCTTGCGGTAACATGTGCTCAACTCATTTATATTGAAAGTTACTCGCCCCTTTGCATGTGTTAGTTTTGTTCCTAACATGTGTTTGTATATGTTGTGCTTCCTACTTGCTTTTCTTGAGAAATCAAGTCTATGTATGTTAGGTTGCACACCATGTATTTGTGTTTGTGTTGGAGCCTCTTTGCATCTTGTTGTATCTTATATGGCTCCTATGAGAGATTAATGGACTATCCCATTTTGGGGGAGTGATATTCCTTTGGGAATTTCATGATCCTAAACAATGTGTGTACATGAGGAATATCACTTAGAATTGATATTGCGATATTATCTAGTCGCTATGTGGTATGTCATCTTCATGAGAAATTCAAATTCTAATGTCCATTAATATCTCTAGTTGGATCTTATTTGCCTCTTGTGAAAATAAATTCCTTATCACATTATGGGGGAGTAATAAGCTTTGTGCATATTACAAGCCTAGAAAATGTGAACATTTGAGGTTGTGTCACATAGAATTGATACCGTAAATTATCTCTCTCCTATGTGGCATGTTTGCTCAAACAAGCTCCAATTTGCTTAAATGGCTTCATTGCTAATATCTTTGTGGATCTTATTTGTGAAAGTTTTTCTTGGCATGGTTTTTCACAACGTGTCCCTTAATACATTTTTGGAAAACCATGTGCTTCAAGTCATACTATTAATTGCTTTGCATGTTAGTATGAATACTATTAATTGCTTTGCATGTTGGTATGAATACTATTAATTGCTTTGCATGTTGGTATGAATACTATTAATTGCTTTGCATGTTGGTATGACTAAATGAAGCTATCAAGAAACTATCTTTGCATGATGGTTAACTCTTATCTTTTACCATATGCTTTATTTGTTGAAAATATGATCTTTCGTATACCTACAAACTACCACCGGGAAATATTTCCTAATACCTCTTGTCCAAGGACAATTGGTAATCTATTATGAGGTAGATTTTTATTGATCATATTTTCATTGGCTCTTGTGTTCAAATTGCCTTATTTATTGCCATGAATTTGTTGTGCTTGGACTCCCATGTGTCTTCCTTGCATCTTATGGATCTAATTTGTCTATTCAAACTTTCTTAGCATTTCTAGTAGATATAGGTAGTGTGATGATCCTAGTTTTGTGCATTTTGTATCCATATTCTAAATCCTAGATAATGCACTAATCTTGGGGGAGCTCTCCTAAATTTGTTATAATGCTTAAAACTTCTCTTGATCATTATCAAAAATTTGGTTTTGGGAGACATAAATTTTCTTTTTGGTACTTTGTGCCATCATAAAAAGTTTCGAGGGTTTGGTTTATTTGTTGGAACCTTGCTCTCTTGGGAGTTGGTTATCTCATTCTTTTGTGTTTAGGCTTAATTAGATTCTTATAATAAGATATTTCTTTGGAGTCAATCTTGTGTTGATTTGATTCTTTGATATAATTTGGGCAACCATTGTCTCTTGATTTATTTGGTGTTTTGTCCAAATTGTATCTTCCTTTGGTTCTTGAAAGTTTTGTGCATGCATATTTAATATATGTATATCTTATGGCATGTGTTACTTTCTTTGATCCAATATATAGGGTAAACTCCATCAAATCCTAATTTGGCTAAGATGTGCATGAAATTCATTTTCATATCTATATGCACATAGAATTGTGGAGTTTGTCCTATATGTTGTAGTGTGTCTAACTACTTTGGACCCAATTAGTTTGGGGACCATTTTGTATTTACCTTTGTGTTAGGTTCAATGGATATGCATTGGATGCTTGTCTCACTCTTGGAAAGAAGTGGTGACTCAATGGTAACTTGAGGCAAGCTAGGATGGTCAACAAACACATATCTACTACATCCACACCAATGCTATCTTGGTAACAAGTATCTTCTCATGCATATTTTCCTAGCATCCAACCTTATGGTTGCATCTTGGCATGAATCTCTTGATTTACAAATATTGTGCTTCTTGAAAAAGTTTTTATGAAACCTCTTTATTGTGAATGTGAGTAATTTGAGATGAGTGCATTTGTTGGGAAGTATTTTAAATCATTCTCATGATTCATCCATCCCAACTATGCCTATCTAGCAATTTTATTGCATATCAATTCCTCAAGGCTCTCACGTGTGCAATATAGATAAAAGTGGAAATTTAGTTATTTCTTTTGGTATCCTCGTTTGTGATACTTGTTTCCTTTCCCAAATGCATCCCAACTATATTCTATCCCTTGTTGATATTTGTGATGTATTTTAGATGTTTGTTGTTGAAGTTCATGAATGTACAATGAGATAAAATTGAGCCTTTGGCCATGCTTTTAAGCAAAAATTCTTATTGGTATATTGCATGACTTCATTTTGGATATCATACTACATTTCTTGCGTATCTATTTTGTGTGTGCATGTTTCTTTGTGGATAAATATCTTTGTGATATTGCCCACTTAGAGAAACTTATACACATAAGAGATGATACATCTCCTTTTGATATCTTATTTATTTATTGCGTGTTGATTGGTCATGCTAAGCAATATAATTCATTGAAGACTATGATGATGCTTTTTGCTCATCCTTGTAATAGTCTTATAATATGCTTTATCATGCCTTTCATATATCCTCTTGGTTGAGCTTTTTATTATGGTGCCTCTTACTTGTTGCTCAACTATTTGTTTGTTGCAAGTGTTAAGCTTATTTTCTATCTATGATCTATTGCAAATGTTTGTGTTTTAAATGGTAATGAGGGAGTGAGGATTCCATGTTATGCATTTTGTATTCAAATACAACATTTTAATTTATGCATGTACCTTGGGGAGCTTCCTCATTTGATTTAGAGCACTATGTTTTGGTGATCATTAGAGTTTGATTCACTTGGTATTTTTTTTGAATGATTTTATGGGAGTGATGATTCCTTGTTTGTGCACTTTATACTCCAATGCAAATTGTCTAGTGTTGTGCACAAACCTTGGGGAGCTTCCTCATATTATTTAGAGTAATCTTCTTGATCTTATCATAATATCTATCTTTCTTTTGGTATCTTCTTTGTGGTTCATTTGGTTGCTTGCTTCATTTGTTGAAGCTTCTAGACTTTCTTATCTTCTTGCAATCTTTGATCCTATCTATAGTGTGTTTCCTTCCGAATATTCGTCATTGGATACGTGCATTTGATTCCACACAAATTATGAGAAATGCACACGCTATGGAGGAACTCTCACTATATTGGCCTTCTAAATTTTTCACCCATTTCGGCAATTGGTGCCAATGGGGGAGAAGTTTGGAGGGTTTAAGGCAATTTGGTTATGTCTTTGCTTTGTGCTTAAGCATGTGCCTTTATTGCATTGCATCTTGTTGCTTTGCATAGTTGAATAGTTAGAGGAAACTCCACTAGGCTTTGAATGCCAATATATGCAATGAAAGTCAAGATCATTCACACACGCACATATTATGGGGGAGTTTGCTCTATACATTCAACTTGTTTGCTACTTCAATTCCTTATATAAACCCTCTCAAAGAGATTGTCGTCAATTACCAAAATGGGGGAGATTGAAAGTGCATGGAGCCCCCATGTGTGGTTTTGGTAATTAATGACAATCCCTATGGACTAATGTTTGCATTGAGTTATATTTGTAGGAGTTGTCCATAGGCAATTCTTGAACCATATGTTGGCTTCAAGGTTGCAATAAGAAGAATTTGATGAAGGATATCAAGTGTCAAGTATGTCTTGAAGATCAAGATGAAGTGAGCCCTCAAGTTACTTCAAGACATCAACATGATGAAGAATGAAGAAATGAAGTGCAAGTTCAAGATGAGCCATCTTGAAGAGATCCTTTGATTGACTCTTGCCATCCATATGGTGATCATGGATATGTGAAGTTGCGCCGAAGAAGAAGTTCTCCCATGGTGGTTTATGGGGGAGCAATCTACAAGACTTCGTCTAGCAAGCACAAGCAAGAATGGCGTTCCATCTTGTTGCGGTCAAGATCGTCATCATCGAGCTCAAGTGGAATGCGCAAGGTTAAGGTTTGCTCTTGATATGGTTTCTTTCTCACCGGTCACATAGTGTAGTTGGAGACCGGTTTATAGTTTAGTTGCCGTACTATCAAGAGGGCTCTCGAGTGAGTAACTCGATCGTATCATTCGGAGAGAGATCAAACCTTTGCATCCTTGCATCATCTTTCTTGGTTGTTATTTGGATCTTATCCATGTGATGTTTTAGAGCTTGTGCTTATTCTCATGACAAGCTCTAGTTCATCGAAAACGGATTTCGCATAGATCACTTGTTGCGTTTTCGAGTTTGGTTCATCATCATCTTTCTTGGTTGTTATTTGGATCTTATCCATGTGGTGATGTAGAGCTTGTGGTTACTTCCATAGCAATCTCTAGTTCATCGAAAACGGATTCCGCATGAATCACTTGTTGCGTTTTCGATATTGGAGTTTTTCTCGGTTTCTCGTATTGAGAGGTTTCACTCTAAAATACATAGAAAAACCTACCCCACTTGTTCTTAAGCTTTTCACTCTTTGTTGGGTAGCTCTTGTCATACCCTTTACAACAAAATTGGTTTCACCTAAATCCGAGTTTCCTAACTCAACTTGTTGCATTTTCGAGGTTGGAGGTTTTACCGGTATGTCTTTTTTAGACATGTCAAACCTTTCCTCTTTTATTTCTATCCTACCTTACTGGACTATGATGGTTCCCTGCATGATCTTGTAGAGCTTGTTACTAGCTTTGAAACGAGCCCAAGATCATCAAAATCGGAGTCCGGATGCAAAAGTTCTTAAGGTTTTCGTATCGGGTGTTTGGGTAAAAACAGGGGGGCCGGAACTGCCGCCGGGAACACCCCGGCACTGCCGCCGGGCCGGCACTGCCGGTGGAAAAAGACCAGCACTGCCGTCCACCCCGGCACTGCCGGTGGAACAAGGCCGGCACTGCCGGCCTGTCGCGATTTTGGCCCCAACGGGCAGAAATCTAAGACCCATATTTAAGGCCTTCTTCCTCCTCTTTCTCCCTACTTCTTCTTCCTCCTTTTGCTCTCCACCATTGTTGACCTTGAGAGCTTCCCACATCCCTATACTCCTCCAATGATTCTTGAATCCATTTGAGGGAAAAGGAAGAGGAGATCTAGATCTATATTTCTACCAATCAAATCCATCTCTTTGTGAGTGGAACTCTCTAGATCTTGATCTTGGTGTTCTTTGTGAATTCCTTTGTTCTTCCTCTCTTATTCCCCCAATAGCTTTTGTAGCTTTGTTGGAATTTGAGAGAGAAGGACTTGAGCATCTTTGTGGTGTACTTGCCATTGCATTTGGTGCATCGGTTTGAGTTCTCCACGGTGATTCGTGGAGTTAAAAGCAAGAAAGTTGTTACTCTTGGGTTCTTGGAACCCTAGACGGATTCGAGACCTTTGTGGTGATTTGTTGGGAGCCTCCAATTAAGTTGTGGATGTGTGCCCCAACCTTTGTGTAAGGCCCGGTTTCCGCCTCGAAGGAAATCCCTTAGTGGAACCGTGACCTAGGCCTTTGTGGCGAGGGTCACCGGAGATTTAGGTGAGGCGCCTTCGTGGCGTTCGGTGTGTGGTGTGAGTACCGCATCTTGGGGTGAGGCCTTTGTGGCGTTGGTGTGCATCGAGCCACCACACCTCAAGGTGACCCTCTTGTGGCGTTCGGGAGCACTAAGCAACCGCACCTCTCCACCGGAGATTAGCACTCGCAAGAGTGTGAACTCCGGGATAAATCATCGTCTCCCGCGTGCCTCGGTTATCTCTATACCCGAGCTCTTTACTTATGCACTTTACCTTGTGATAGCCATCGTGCTTGAAGTTATATATATCTTGCTATCACATACTTGCTTGTATTGCTTAGCATAAGTTGTTGGTGCACATAGGTGAACCATTGCTTAGAATAAGTTGTTGGTGCACATAGGGGAACCATAGTATATATGCTTTGGGCTTGACAAAGTAAACGCTAGTTTTATTCCGCATTTGTTAAGCCCATCTCGTAAAAGTTTTAAATCGCCTATTCACCCCCCCTCTAGGCGACATCCGTGTCCTTTCACGCGCGCCCCCCTCCTGGGCCGCGCCACCCTAGTGTGTGGGGCCCTCGGGCCTCCACCTGGCTCGCCCTTCTGGCTCCGTCAATCTTCTGGAAAAATAAGACCTTTCGCATAAATTTCGAGTATTTTCCTGAAAGTTGGATTTCTGCACAAAAACGAGACACCAGAACAGTTCTGCTGAAAACAACGTTAGTCCGTGTTAGTTGCATCCAAAATACACAAATTAGAGGCAAAACAATAGCAAAAGTGTTCGAGAAAGTAGATACGTTTTGGACGTATCAACCATCATAGTAATAGTTAACTTCATAATCTACAAGAGATCATAATCATAAACTACGCCATGTACTACATGATGCACACACTGTCACCATTACATCATGGAGGAGGAATAGAGTACTTTAATAACATCACTAGAGTAGCACATAGATTAATAGTGATACAAAACTCATATGAATCTCAATCATGTAAGGCAGCTCATGAGATCATTGTATTGAAGTACATAGGAGAGAGATTAACCACATAGCTACCGGTACAGCCCTTAGCCTCGATGGAGAACTACTCCTTCCTAATGGGAGACAGCAGCGTTGATGAAGATGGCGGTGGTGTCGATGGAGATGCCTTCCGGGGGCACTTCCCCGTCCCGGCGGCGTGCCGGAACAGAGACTTCTGTCCCCCAGATCTTGGCTTCGCGATGGCGGCGGCTCTGGAAGGTTTCTCGTACCGTGGCTTTTCCGTATCGAAGTTTTAGGTCAGGGACCTTTAAATAGGCGAAGAGGCGGAGTCGGAGGGCTGACGAGGCGACGACACAATAGGGGGGCGCGGCCCAGGCCCTGGCCGCGCCACCTGCATGTGTGGGCCCCATGTGGCCCCCCTCTGATGGCTCTCGGGTGTTCTGGAAGGTTCGTGGAATTCTAAGATGCTGGGCGTTGATTTCGTCCAATTCCGAGAATATTTCCTTACTAGGATTTCTGAAACCAAAAACAGCAGAAAACAGGAACTGGCACTGCGGCATCTCGTCAATAGGTTAGTTCCGGAAAACGCATAAATATGACATAAAGTATGTATAAAACATGTAGGTATTGTCATAAAACAAGCATGGAACATAAGAAATTATCGATACGTCGGAGACGTATCAGCATCCCCAAGCTTAGTTCCTACTCGTCCCGAGTAGGTAACGATAACAAAGATAATTTCTTAAGTGACATGCTACCAACATAATCTTGATCATACTATTGTAAAGCATAAGAGATGAATGCAGCGATTCAAAGCAATGGTAAAGACAATGATTAAACAACTGAATCATATAGCAAAGACTTTTCATGAATAGTACTTTCAAGACAAGTATCAATAAGTCTTGCATAAGAGTTAACTCATAAAGCAATAAATTCAAAGTAAAGGCATTGAAGCAACACAAATGAAGATTAAGTTTCAGCGGTTGCTTTCAACTTGTAACATGTATATCTCATGGATAATTGTCAACATAAAGTAAAATAATAAGTGCAATAAGCAAGCATGTAAGAATCAATGCACATTTGACACAAGTGTTTGCTTCTAAGATGGAAGGAAGTAGGTAAACTGACTCAACATTAAAGTAAAAGAATGGCCCTTCGAAGAGGGAAGCATGGATTGCTATATTTGTGCTAGAGCTTTTATTTTGAAAACAAGAAACAATTTTGTCAACGGTAGTAATAAAGCATATGCATTATGTAAATTATATCCTACAAGTTGCAAGCCTCATGCATAGATTACCCATAGTGCCCGCACCTTGTCCTAATTAACTTGGATTTACATGGATTATCATTGCATAGCATATGTTTTAACCAAGTATCACAAAGGGGTACCTCTATGCCGCATGTACAAAGGTCTAAGGAGAAAGCTCGCATTGGATTTCTCGCTTTTGATTATTCTCAACTTAGACATCCATACCGGGACAACATAGACAACAGATGATGGACTCCTCTTTAATGCATAAGCATTCAACAACAAATAATATTCTCATAAGAGATTTGAGGTTTGTTGTCCAAAACTGAAACTTCCACCATGGATCATGGCTTTAGTTAGCGGCCCAATGTTCTTCTCTAACAATATGCATACTCAAACCATTTGATCATGATAAATCACCCTTACTTCAGACAAGACGAACATGCATAGCAACTCACATGATATTCAACAAAGGTGAAATAGTTGATGGCGTCCCCAGAAACATGGTTATCGCTCAACAAGCAACTTATAAGAAATAAGACACATAAGTACATATTCAATACCACAATAGTTTTTAAGCTATTTGTCCCATGAGCTATATATTGCAAAGACAAAGAATGGAGTTTTAAAGGTAGCACTCAAGCAATTTACTTTGAAATGGCAGAAAATACCATGTAGTAGGTAGGTATGGTGGACACTAATGGCATAGTTTTTGGCTCAAGGATTTTAGATGCACGAGAAGTAATCCCTCTCAATACAAGGTTTAGGCTAGCAAGGTTGTTTGAAGCAAACACAAGTATGAACCGGTACAGCAAAACTTACATAAGAACATATTGCAAGCATTATAAGACTCTACACTGTCTTCCTTGTTGTTCAAACCCTCACCAAAAAATATCTAGACTCAGAGAGACCAATTATGCAAACCAAATTTTAACAAGCTCTACAGTATTTCTTCACTAATAGGTGCAAAGTATATGATGCAAGAGCTTAAACATGAGCACAACAATTGCCAAGTATCATATTATTCAAGACATTATACCAATTACCACATGTAGCATTTTCTGTTTCCAACCATATAACAATTAACGAATCAGTTTCAACCTTCGCCATGAACATTAAAAGCTAAGAACACATGTGTTCATATGAACCAGCGGAGCGTGTCTCTCTCCCACACAAGGATGAACTTATTCAAACAAAACAATAATGAAAACAAACAGACGCTCCAAGTAAAGTACATAAGATGTGACCGAATAAAAATATAGTTTCAAGAGAAGAAACCTGATAAATTGTTGATGAAGAAGGGGATGCCTTGGGCATCCCCAAGCTTAGATGCTTGAGTCTTCTCGAAATATGCAGGGATGAACCACAGGGGCATCCCCAAGCTTAGAGCTTTCACTCTTCTTGATCATATTGTATCATCCTCCTCTCTTGACCCTTGAAAACTTCCTCCACACCAAACTCGAAACAAACTCATTAGAGGGTTAGTGCATAATCAAAAATTCACATGTTCAGAGGTGACACAATCATTCTTAACACTTATGGACATTGCACAAAGCTACTGGAAGTTAATGGAACAAAGAAATCCATCCAACACAGCAAAAGAGGCAATGCGAAATAAAAGGCAGAATCTGTCAAAACAGAACAGTCCGTAAAGAAGATTTTTTTTAGAGGCACCAGACTTGCTCAGATGAAAATGCTCAAATTGAATGAAAGTTGCGTATATATCTGAGGATCACGCACGTAAATTGGCTTATTTTTCTGAGTTACCTACAGACGTAGCGACTCAATTTCGTGACAGCAAGAAAACTGTTTCTGCGCAGTAATCCAAATCTAGTATCAACTCTACTATCAAAGACTTTACTTGGCACAACAATGCAATAAAATAAATATAAGGAGAGGTTGCTACAGTAGTAACAACTTCCAAGACACAAATATAAAACAAAAATTACTGTAGCAAAATAAAAGCATGGGTTATCTCCCAAGAAGTGCTTTCTTTATAGCCATTAAGATGGGCTCAGTAATTTCAATGATGCACTCGCAAGAAATAAGAGTTGAAGCAAAAGAGAGCATCAAAAAGCAAATATGAAACACTTTTAAGTCTAACCCACTTCCTATGAAAAGAGATCTTGTAAATAAACAAATTCATGAAGCATAATGCAACAAGCATAGAAAGATAAAACAAGTGCAGCTTCAAGATTTTCAGCATATAGAGAGGTGTTTTAGTAACATGAAAATTTCTACAACCATATTTTCCTCTCTCATAATAACATTCAGTAGTGTCATGAGCAAACTCAACAATATAACTATCACATATAGCATTCTTATCATGAGTCTCATGCATAAAATAATTACTACTCCCAACATAAGCATAGTCATTCTTATTAATTGTAGTGGGAGAAAATTCAACATAGTAGCTATCATCAAATATAGGAGGCATATTGTAATCATAATCAAATTTATCCTCCATAGTAGGTGGCACCAAAAGGCTACTATCATTATAATCATCATAAATAGGAGGCAAAGTATCATCAAAGTAATTTTTCTCCTCAATGCTTGGGGGACTAAAAATATCATGCTCATTCAAATCAGCTTCCCCAAGCTTAGAATTTTCCATAGCATTAGCAACAATGGTGTTCAAAGCATTCATAGTAATAACATTCCCATTAGCATGCATATAAAGTTCCATGGGTTTCTTAATTCTCTCTTCAAACACATCATGTCCTAATTCAACATAAAGTTCATAAAGATCTCTCATATTTTTGTTGTTTTCCATTATGCCTAACTAGTGTAAACAAGAAACAAAAAGATGCAATTGCAGGATCTAAAGGAAATAGCTTCGAGCACTCACAACGGTACCAGAAAAGTGTTTGGTTACCTGGGAACGGAGTGTGAATGCCTTTTACCTTTCCTCCCCGGCAACGGCGCCAGAAAAGTGCTTGATGTCTACGCTCGCTTCTATTCTTGTAGACAGTGTTGGGCCTCCAAGAGCAGAGGTTTGTAGAACAGCAGCAAGTTTCCCTTAAGTGGATCACCCAAGGTTTATCGAACTCAGGGAGGAAGAGGTCAAAGATATCCCTCTCAAGCAACCCTGCAATCACGATACAAGAAGTCTCTTGTGTCCCCAACACACCTAATACACTTGTCAGATGTATAGGTGCACTAGTTCGGCGAAGAGATAGTGAAATACATGTGGTATGAATGAATATGAGTAGTAGCAACGGCACCAGAAAATAGCTTGCTGGCGTGCAGTAAGTAAAGATGCAGCAGAACAGTAAATAAGCGATGATTGCAGTATTTGAAAACAAGGCCTAGGGATAATACTTTCACTAGTGGACACTCTCAACATTGATCACATAATAAAACCACTCTACACTCTCTTGGGATGATGAACACCACTAATTGTGTAGGGCTACAAGAGACCTCAATGCCGGAGTTAACAAGCTCCACAATATTCGATATTCATATTTAAATAGCCTTAGAGTGCATGATAGATCATTGCAATTATACCAAGTACTAACATAGCATGCACACTGTCACCTTCATACTATGAAAGGAGGAATAGATCACATCAATACCATCATAGTAATAGTTAACTTCATAATCTACAAGAGATCATAATCATAAACTACGCCAAGTACTACATGATGCACACACTGTCACCATTACATCATGGAGGAGGAATAGAGTACTTTAATAACATCACTAGAGTAGCACATAGATTAATAGTGATACAAAACTCATATGAATCTCAATCATGTAAGGCAGCTCATGAGATCATTGTATTGAAGTACATAGGAGAGAGATTAACCACATAGCTACCGGTACAGCCCTTAGCCTCGATGGAGAACTACTCCCTCCTCATGGGAGACAGCAGCGTTGATGAAGATGGCGGTAGTGTCGATGGAGATGCCTTCCGGGGGCACTTCCCCGTCCCGGCGGCGTGCCGGAACAGAGACTTCTGTCCCCCAGATCTTGGCTTCGCGATGGCGGCGGCTCTGGAAGGTTTCTCGTACCGTGGCTTTTCCGTATCGAAGTTTTAGGTCAGGGACCTTTAAATAGGCGAAGAGGCGGAGTCGGAGGGCTGACGAGGCGATGACACAATAGGGGGGCGCGGCCCAGGCCCTGGCCACGCCACCTGCATGTGTGGGCCCCCTGTGGCCCCCCTCTGATGGCTCTCGGGTGTTCTGGAAGCTTCGTGGAATTCTAAGATGCTGGGCGTTGTTTTCGTCCAATTCCGAGAATATTTCCTTACTAGGATTTCTGAAACCAAAAACAGCAGAAAACAGGAACTGGCACTGCGGCATCTCGTCAATAGGTTAGTTCCGGAAAACGCATAAATATGACATAAAGTATGTATAAAACATGTAGGTATTGTCATAAAACAAGCATGGGCGATAAGAAATTATCGATACGTCGGAGACGTATCATTGGGGACACAAGAGACTTCTTGTATCGTAATTGCAGGGTTGCTTGAGAGGGATATCTTTGACCTCTTCCTCCCTGAGTTCGATAAACCTTGGGTGATTCACTTAAGGGAAACTTGCTGCTGTTCTACAAACCTCTGCTCTTGGAGGCCCAACACCGTCTACAGGAATAGAAGCGTGCGTAGACATCAGTGTCTCTCCAATAAGAAATAGCATGTTGGGTGAACAAATTACAGTTGAGCAATTGACAAATAAAGAGGGCATAACAATGCACATACATATCATGATGAGTAGAGTGAGATTCAATCGGGCATTACGACAAAGTACATAGACCGCTATCCAGCATGCATCTATGCCTAAAAAGTCCACCTTCGGGTTAGCATCCGCACCCCTTCCAGTATTAAGTTGCAAACAACAGACAATTGCATTAAGTATGGTGCGTAATGTAATCAACACAAATATCCTTAGACAAAGTATCGATGTTTTATCCCTAGTGGCAACAGCACATCCACAACCTTAGAACTTTCGTCACATCGTCCTGCATTTAATGGAGGCATGAACCCACTATCGAGCATAAATACTCCCTCTTGGAGTTACAAGTATCAACTTGGCCAGAGCCTCTACTAGCAACGGAGAGCATGCAAGATCATAAACAACACATATATGATAGATTGATAATCAACTTGACATAGTATTCCATATTCATCGGATCCCAACAAACACAACATGTAGCATTACAAATAGATGATCTTGATCATGATAGGCAGCTCACAAGATCTACAATGATAGCACAATGAGGAAAAGACAACCATCTAGCTACTGCTATGGACCCATAGTCCAGGGGTGAACTACTCACACATCAATCCGGAGGCGATCATGGCGATGAAGAGTCCTCCGGGAGGTGATTCCCCTCTCCGGCAGGGTGCCGGAGGCGATCTCCTGAATCCCCGAGATGGGATTGGCGGCGGCGGCGTCTCTGGAAGGTTTTCCGTATCGTGGCTCTCGGTACAGGGGTTTTCGCGACGAAGGCTTTAAGTTGGCGGAAGGGCAGCGTCGGAGGCCTCACGAGGGACCCACACCATAGGGCGGCGCGGGCCCCTCCTGGGCCGCGTCGGCCTATGGTTACGGGCCCTCGTGGCCCCACTTCGTATCTCCTTCGGTCTTCTGGAAGCTTCGTGGAAAAATAAGACCCTGGGCGTTGATTTCATCCAATTCCGAGAATATTTCCTTTGTAGGATTTCTGAAACCAAAAACAGCAGAAAACAACAACTGGCTCTTCGGCATCTCGTCAATAGGTTAGTGCCGGAAAATGCATAATAATGACATAAAGTGTGTATAAAACATGTGAGTATCATCATAAAAGTAGCATGGAACATAAAAAAATTATAGATACGTTTGAGACGTATCAGTCATGGTGACCATACATCCGGAACATGCCCTATGTCTAGCAAACATCCGAGAGCAGTGTAACACGTTAATATCATTATAAGATCCTGCCATGCTTGTTAGAATAATATGCGGACTCTAGAGATATACTAGGATTCATCTACTCGTACTCCTAGTTTCTCCTCTTGTACCTCTATATATACCCCTTAAGGGTCAATGGCAATACTACAACAACAGATTAGGGTTATATATTCTTCTACATGGTATCAGAGCCAAAAGTTATCATGTTCAAGACACTGCTCACGCGGTATTAAAAAAACAAAGAAAAAGATTCGGTGGCTTACACCGAACTCATGCTAAGGACAAAAATAGATTAGACAGGAGGGAGAGTGTTGAATATAAATATAGTGCATAGCCTCCATCAGTTCGAACTTTTGGTTGAATTGAATAGTGCATCAATCCCGTAGATCGGTTGCAAAATTCCATCTAAACCATGTCCATGGTGGCGTGCAAATTCGATGGTAACGGAGAATATTGAGTGGCCTACTTCACCCACGCGTACGGAGGCCACATAGCAGCACGCATCGACCAACCGGCATCACAATTGTGATGCCCCTACAACTGCGCATACGGTTATTGCAAAAACGTTGTGCACCCGGTGAGCTTCATCCAAACCTAGCAGAACTATTGGTCTCACTTATGAATGCGTCATCTGACATCTGCAAGAAGTTCCCGATGGTACCTTTCAAGGTGCAAAACGTCTGCCATATGACAAAAACCCCCGTCTAAAAAAGAGGAAGAAGGCAACCGCACAATTTGATGATTGGCTACCTCGACGTCGACATCAAGGGCACGTCTACAACTACATATCGAAAACAACTCCATTCAAATCGTCTGTGTCATCGAAAACATTCACAATACTCCCACTGGGAGGGAAGAGAGGGCACCAAAAATGGACACTGATGATGACGGAGTGGAGAAGGCGACGGAAGCGCGAGACTTCTAATTCAGTTTCAATCGTCCGCTTTACTCCTTCTGTGACTGAGGGGAAATGTTAGAATAATATGCGTATTCTAGAGATAGACTAGGATTCATCTACCTGGACTCCAAGTCTCCCCCCTTTAACCTCTTTATATACCTCTTAAGGGTCATGTAAATGGTACACCAACAAATTAGGGTTATATTCTTCTACAATGCTAAAGAAATCATGCTAAATCCACATGTCATAATCTTCCACATCTTCAAGTACCACACTACACTTCTTCACCCTATTCATTCTAAAGCACCGCTGATAGTCCTTGGGTGTATATATTGGATTGTCGGCAAAATAGTTGGCCTCAAGCAGCACAACACACTGCATATGTTGTCGGTCCTTGATATTCATCTTCCCAACTGTGGAACCTTCATGCTGAAGAACGACATTGAGCTGCGCTCGTAAACAAGGAAGACAAGATATGATCATCAACTTCTATTGCTTGTTCGCGCGGCAACATCAGCTTCATATTGCATCATTAACTCATCGTCCCTATCATAGTCTATTGATCAAACAACAAAGAAATAAAAAAACTGAACACTCTATCCAAATTACCTATGCGAAAAATCTAGAAAAAACACACAGACTAGTCGGAGTTGTGTTAGGCTAATAGCCGAACACATTGTGTGCAATCATGGGAACGAAGTGGGAGTGATCCGGAGCTCTGTGTCGGCTAGTCGGAGAGCCGAACCACGGCAAAGAATATTGTTGACCGGATAATGCGAGATGAAAGAAGTGGTCATATACGGCTCGCGGTGGCGTTAGCGGCAGATGTGGCTTGGCCTTGGCTTTCAAACAACAATGAAAAGAGCGCATGATGGCTACATGTTGTTGCTAGGCAGCAATGGGCATACTATCCGCGTCAAAGCCAAGCGGCGACAATTCAAGGGGGAGGCCACAAGAGAGGAGACGTAGGGTATGGAGGAATGGTTGGGTCGTTGCCGTGTGGTATCGGACATGGCACGCGTGTTGGCGCTCCCAGGCCGGTCCCTAACGGTCGGTTCCACGTGGGAGTGCTGGACAAAGAATAAAGACCATGTGTATTGCCGATGATGGTTTTAGGATGTTGCTCTTAGCCCATTTTTAGATGGACGTCGCGATGTCATTAGTTGGCTAGCGTAGAACGGTCCTCTAGCGCGAGTAGCCCCCGACCCGCGCTCGAGTTTCCGGCCCCGCGGTTTGTGTCCAAAGTTTCTTCTTAATTAAAATACCACAGGGTTCCTCCCCTAATGGTGCTCATTTTTTAATAGATATAAATTGGGGGTGGTGATGTTCTTAATTAAGGCATTGTACAATGCTTCGTCGAGCTTGTTATTTTCAGCACTCCAACATTCTGTTGGGAATGCATAGTTTGTTGAGTTCGTCACTGGATATAAGCACAAAGGTAGCAATGCCTTCACGGTTTTGGAGACAAAATTTGAACCATCCTAGCGGAAGGGAACCAAAGTTTTATTGTAAGGATGTGCTGGACTGAAAAGTACAATAATTTGTTACTTACGTCATGCTACATCATTAACCTGCACAGGAACTTAGAAGTTCAATTGTTAGACACACTCTCGATTTGTGAGTACTACCTCCATCTCAAGGCTTAAGGCTTATATATTTTTTGGAAAAGTCAAAGCAAGTAAAGTTTGATCAAAATTTTAGAATAATCTAATACATATGATATTTTGTAGATAGCACATGAAAATATAGTTCATTATCTATGTAATAACATTAATTTTGTATTTGACATGTTAATGATTTTTTATAAAAACTTAGTCAAACTTAACATAGTTTAACTTTTTGAAAAAAATAAAAGCCTTAAATCTTGGGATGGAGGTAGTAATAGTTTACGTTGCTAGGAACTTGAGATAGCCTCACTTGTTTAGAAAAGGCGTCAAAATAGTGGGATAGAAAATGTATCCGGGGCAAATTCCTTCGTATCCCTTTGACCACCCAAATATATAAATATACTAGTAGCAATTTACTTTATAAAACACCAAGATACAGTTTTCTATGTAGCTTCTGAAGTAGCAAGTGGTTTTATATGTTGTCATCTCATCCGTTGCTTCATCAACGTGAGGGAGGAAATCTAGTTTGCTAACTTGTGCAAAAAACAAAAAAAACTTGTGCAAAATGGAAATGATTTTTCCACGCAAAAAAAAGAAAGAAAGGAAAAGACATCTGAACGAAACAAAAGAAAGCGACATTTTTGGTACTCCGTATCCATTTTGAGTATTTGAAGGACTCTCCGCGGTTTCTTTCCTCGCAGCAGTACAGCACAGCTAGTTCGTACGCACGGTTTCATTCACTCCACGCAGGTTTCTCAAAGGAAGTCCATTCAATACCTCCGTGCGTTTGGTGGTCACCTGCACCGTTTCCTCGTCGGGTAGTACGCCGAGCATTTACGCCCCCGGTCCCGCACGGGAGGGGCCCAGGGGAGTGGATTCAAACCACAGGCGAGGCAAAGCCCAAGCAAGAACAAAAACCGATGCCGAAAAGCTTCCCCATCGGGCGCCCCCGAACGAGGGGAACGGAACAAAACAACGCAGCGAAATGCGAAAAGCGCAAGGAAAATTTCTGGCCCCTGTCCTCTCCCCAACCTCGAAGCGATAGATAGAGGAGAAGAGGCGGAATAGAGGCGCCCCCGCCTCCTCCTCCGTCCACCACCACCGCCTCCTCCCCCCCGCCTCGCCCCGCCCCGCCCCCGCGGCGGCCCCAAAACCCCAGCCTCCTCCCCGCCGCCCTCGATCTAGGGTTTCCGGCGCCAATGGCGGACGCGCGCGGGGGCTGGTCGTGGGACGTCCCGTCCTTCCAGCCGCCGCAGCCGCAGCCGGCGCCGCTCGCGCCGCCCACCGCCATGCCCCGCGCGCCGCCCACCGCCATGGCGGGCCGCTCCTCCTCCGAGGGGGGCCCGCCCCGCGTGCTCGGCTTCATGCCCGTCGCCGACCGCCTCGACCAGCTCGCAGACAGCGTCCAGGTGCGTGCTACCTTCGCGGCTCTACTCCTCGTTCTAGTGCGCTGCTCGTAGCGCCTGGTTCTAGCTCGGGTTTCCCTCCGCTCTGCCTGGCGTCGTTCGAGTGGGATGGATGTTGCTGCCGTTTGTGTGTTTCGCATCCGTCCAGCGAGGCATTTCGGGCTTATACCTATTCGCTTCGATTCGATGTCCCCTTTTGATTCATTAGCTGGGGCATATTACTTAAGGTTATTTAGAGCTCGACCTACCAGTGCATTTCTAGTTTGTATTGTTGAAATTTGTTTGGTTGGTGAACAGAATTTGAGCACGTTTATATTGTTCTAGGACATGATGACTGCTACGATTTAATTTAATTTACAACTGTGCTTGTGTGGCAACTGAAGCGATAGAGTTACCTGTTCACTAGGAACGACGAGTGCAAACAAACTCGACCTCGATTTACTGTTGGCGCTTTCAAATATGCTTCCACATAAAAAACATGCCAGCCACCATTCTTGTTAAATGTTGCATATACCAGAGTTATGATGATTATATCACATTGACACGACTTAATTTATGTATTCAATCAACCCACGCTGTTTTCTTCCTGTTTCTGTTTCTGTTTCTGTTGGCACTTAGTCATATCTGAAAACTTTCAGATAAAAACATGCCAGCGACCATTCTTGTTAAATGTTGCAAATACTAGAGTTATGATGATTATATCACATCAACATCATTTAATTTATGTATTCAATCGATCCATGCTGTTTTCTTCTTGTTTCTGTTTCTGTTGGCACTTACTCATATCTGAAAACTTTCATTTGCAAATTGCACTTGTAGCTTGCTAGAGAGGACTGCCTGGAACTTAGACAAGAAGCTAGTGACCTTCTCGAGTATTCCAATGCAAAACTCGGCCGCGTCACTCGATATCTTGGATTTCTTGCAGATAGAACTCGAAAACTAGGTAAGCTCAATACCTCTTCTAGTGTCTTTCAGTTTAGTAACAACCTTGGTTCCCTTGTGTTAATGAGCCAGCCTGCTTAACCATCGATTCACATCCAGTTATGTATGTTTTCCTTGTTAATAGTATTAATCTTGAGAGCAGTTTTCCCTTGGTAGTTAGTATTGTGTTTTGGAGGCACATACAAGAAGTCATACACTTGCAGTGGAATTTAGTTTGTTGGCTCATACTGCTGTAATATGGTGTTTCCATGCTTGTAATTTGAAGTGGTTTATCTGAACTGTCATATTCACATACTCATGCTCTGTTTTGAAGAGGTGGTTTTAAGTTTTGCTGGAATATGCTGCAACTATAGTGAATAGGGCATATAAGTCGCTTTTTCTATAGTTGTGACTGAAACTATTAATAGGTAATTGCACTAACCCACTGGTAATAAGATGATGTTCCTGAGCAGTTAAATAACATAACAACCGACTTTGGTTTGCCTGGTTCATCTCATGTTCTAAGGGCACTTTTTTTTTCTTTCCAATCACACACTGTAAATAGTTCAAATGAATAGAGAATCATGCTTCTTCATGCACCGCAGGCCTGCACTCTGTTGTGTTACACATCTATGTTTAGCATTGTTTCCATTGAGATCATATCTTTTGCTGTTGTAGATGAAGCTGCACTTGAAACTGAAACTAGAATCACTCCGTTGATTAATGAGAAGAAAAGGCTTTTCAATGACTTGCTGACCTTGAAAGGTACTGTACTATCTCCTGTATTGCCTGACCTACACACAACTCATCTTTGTTGATTGAGTCTTTCTTGGCATTAGTCATAATTACAAACATCTTTTAGGCAACGTCAAAGTGTTCTGCCGTAGCAGACCATTATTTGAAGATGAGGGTCCATCAGCAGTTGAGTTTCCAGATGATTTTACTATCCGAGTAAACACTGGAGATGAGTCTTTAACCAACCCTAAGAAGGATTATGAGTTTGACAGGGTATATGGACCCCACATTGGGCAAGGTAAGATTTATGTGTTTCCATGTTCTCCCCTGTGGATGGTGGGCCATGTGGGATGTTACTAATAAGTGCTAGTTGCGCAAATCATGACTACATCTTTTATTCTTTACACTGATTCTGTCACTCAAATGCTTCCAAGGTGAACTTTTCCATGATGTTCAACCGTTCGTGCAATCTGCCTTGGATGGCCACAATATCTCCATATTCGCCTATGGTCAAAGCCGCTCTGGAAAGACACATACACTGGTCTTCATCTACTCTGATGTGTTTATAATATTTTTCCATGAACTTGTACATTCTAAGAGTGCAGAGTGTTTAGGTAGCACTGATGTCATGCTTAGTTTTAGAATTCTGTTTGGACCTACCATTTTTTGGATCTTGCCATGTCTGAATTGTTTCCTACGAATATAATGATAAAAACTGCGACATCTTGGTATGGCAGATATATTCACTATGACATGCCCATAGCACATTGCATAGCGTTAAATCACTAATGGAACCTAACATGATTTTCCTGAAAAATATATGCATTATGAAGTCTGTCATCACACTTTTTGCACGGTGCAGTAGTCAATAATTTACCAACCTGTGTCTTAGTTAATCATGTAGCTCATGTCCCTTAATAAAGAAAAAAATATGCAGCTCATGTATTGAATGCATTGGAATGATGAGTGCAAATCATTTCACAAAGAAATGCAGTGGCGCTTCTGAAATAGCACTTATATACCTTTAATGGTAACTATAATATTTTGGTGACTTTAACTGGTAACACTGGTGTCTCAGAATTACTTTGTTGTTTGGTAAAATCTGATCTATCTAACCCCAGTACTGTTGAACAAGAAGTAGAAGTTCGCATTTCTTGCTATGCGCTTGCCTGATATTTATTCAAATTTGTACATGGAACACTCTAAAACTATTTTTTTCATCATTTTCAGGAAGGATCTAGCCATGATCGTGGTTTATATCTGCGATGCTTTGAGGAGCTATTTGATCTTTCAAACTCAGATACTACATCCACCTCTCACTTCAACTTCTATTTTACTGCATGTGAACTCTACAATGATCAGGTGCAAATACATCTTTGTTAGCGGATTATTGGATTTTAGAATGATCATCTAGCTATTGTTCCGTGTCAAGTTAATATGACTGCAGTTTCCTTGTATAGTCGGTATCATCACAGCTTGATGGCATATGTTCTTTCCACACAGGTTCGGGATCTGCTGACAGAATCTAGAAGCACGGTCCCAAAAGTTCGCATGGGTGTGCAAGATTCCTTTGTGGAACTTGTGCAGGAGAAGGTTGAGAATCCATTGGAATTTTCTGGAGCCCTAAAGACAGCACTTCAAAATCAGTCTGTAAATTCAGTGAAGGCCATGGTATCTCACCTGTATGTGAACAAGTGCTATTGTTTCCCTCCACCCATCCCCCATAACACTGATGTTTTCTAAATTGAATATCCTTTCTTTACCATGAATTCTGCACGTAAGGTCTGGTTTGAACTCAACTGCATTTGTTGGACAAAGATTTGAAATGGGCATGCTTTTCCTGGTTCAGGCTAATCTTGTTTCTGGTTCTCATTAGCTCAACCATAGGTTATGTATATTTTAACCTTCATTGGTGCCTATTTGAAGATGAAACAGATGTTCATCTGTTCTAGGTTCATTCATTTTGAAGAAACATAACATTGCATTTTCTATTGTTGCTCTTGCTCTGTGCTCTCGTCATTGGAACTGCGGAACTTTTTGTACAAAGACACTTTTCCCAAACCACTATTTGGATAATTCTTTCAATCTTTTTTCCCCTTCATGTACTAGTACCTTTTCAGCAGAGTACTAAGAGTCTCCTTCCCTTTTCAGGATCATTACCATCCATATACACTACAGAAATTATGTAACAGGAGAACACCTATACAGTAAGCTTTCTCTAGTGGATCTGCCAGCAAGCGAATGCCTTCTCGAAGAAGATGCCAATAGAGATGATGTAACAGACTGTTTGCATGTCTCAAAGTCACTTTCTGCGTAAGTAGCTTGACTTGCAACCATGTTTCCTGTTTGATGATTATTTTGCGCAGTCCCTCATTGGTGATTTGATTTTCAGTGGCCTATTCAGTGTAACGTGATATGCTACCTTTCAATGGCGCACATTGTTTCCATGATAAACTTTTTCCTATTATATAAAAATTGCTCTGGGTTTTGTTATGGACAGGTTGGGTGATGCTTTGGCCTCTTTAAGTGCAAAGAAGGAGCCTGTTCTGTCTGGAAATTCAAGACTTACACAAATCTTAGCTGACTCTCTTGGTAATAGTTTCTTTCCCTGTTAGGCTATTACTTTATGATCGTTGGCCTAAGACCCTAAGTACAAAGAAGGAGCCTGTTCCTGAAGGGTGTATCCATCAAATCCCTGCTTCTTTACTCCCCACATAAGAATTCTTAATAATTTTTTAGATTGTATATGCAAAATCAGCCCGTTATGCCTCATAGTTCCAATAAAAACTAGATCCACATGATAAGAATAACAGAGACTAATTACATAAATCTAAATTCAAGAGTTCTAAAAAGAAGAAATATAATAATTATTAAGGGACGGATATCTTGTATTCTCCATTTTCTTCTTACAGTTTGTACTGGGTTTAACTCAGTAGTTTGAAAGGATGTGAGGCCATAGGACACCCTCACCATCTTTACTTCCAATAGAAAATTTCATGCTTGCTTGATTGCAGTTTTGAGTTTTTGACATGTGTGACAGCTCTACTACTTAGAGTTGTTGCCACTCACACATATAGTGGACACACAGACTCAAATAGAACTGAATGACACGAGCAGTTTGGAGCAGCTCAAAGTTGCTGCGTTTTCTTCACTCACTTGGTTACTGCTTGGTATCCTGGACTGATACATATGGGGCTTATTTATACTAGTAGTGAGCTTCATAGAACAGCTCACGTACAACTATCCTAGGTGTGAACCTTTGACTGTTGGAAGCCAAAATGTCAAGCCGTCATATCCCTGCACTGCAGTTTTTATCTCCTGCAGCTTATCTCATTGCAGCTTTGGCAGTTATCACCTGCAGCTTATCTTGCCATCGTGTCCACTTGCTCTACTTGCTGTCCTAGCCGTCATGCACAGATTCTGTTCACACTAAGCCAACTACTACTACTAAGTCATGCACATACAAGTGCATTCTTATTTGAGGCTAAGCAAACTTGCTACTACTACTCTACTAGCAACTGATTAAACAACAATTCTCCCCCTAATCTAGTTGCGGTAGAGGTTGATGACGCAAATTCTTTCTCGCAGATTTTGAAACTGAACACGACCAAGTGCCTTGGTCAGAATATCTGCGAGTTGGTCTTCTGTGCCGATGTACTCGACCGTGACAGTTCCATCCTCAATGCAGTCCCTGATGTAGTGGTACCGCGTGTCGATGTGCTTGCTACGGTCATGGTACACTGGATTCTTGCACAGTTGGATCGCAGACTTATTGTCCACAAGCAGATCGGCGACGAGAGGAGCAGATCCCAAAGAAGTCGCCGAGCAGACGGCCGAGCCAAACACCTTGACACGCCGTCGTCGCCGCTGCGATGTACTCGGACTCGCAGGATGACAATGCCACCACCCTTTGCTTCGCTCGCCATGACATCGGGCAATTTCCGAAGAAGAAGAGTGTACCGTGGTACTCTTCCTGTCATCGATATCACCAGCCGTGATCTCGCATCGCCGTAGCCGATCGTGTGTGCACCTTCGGCGCGGAGGAGAACGAACAGCCGGTGTCGATCGTCCCCGCAATGTAGCGGAGCAGTGCTTCACAAGACTCGGGTGCTCGTGGTGGGCGCTTCCATGAAGCGACTCACCATGCCAACGGCGAAGCTAATGTCCGGCCTCGTGTGCACGAGGTAACGCAGATCGCCGACAATGCTACGCATGGGGCCGTGACGTCGACCAGGAGGATTCGTGCTCCTCTTCGAGAGCTTCAGCCTTGGCTCCATCGGCACATGAGCTGCGTTGCAATCAGCCATGCTCGCTTTTCGAGCACCTTCGCTGCGAAGGCGCTCCGTCTAGCCGTGATGTGGCCAGAGCCCGACATACCTCGATGCCTGTGCTGCAGTGAGCAAGCCTGTGTCGCTCATCTTGAACTGGCTGCACATCTGCTGCTTGAAGCTTGAGATTGCAGTGGTGCTTCCTCCTGTGACGACGAGATCGTCGACGTAGACGCCGAGCAGGAGCCGTGAGTCACCCTCTCCATGAGTGTACACGGCATGCTCCGAAGCACTCCGTACGAAACCGAGTGACACCAACACGGCATGGAGCTTGGTGTTCCATGCGCGCGGGGCCTGACGGAGACCGTAGAGTGCCTTGTGGAGGCGCATCACCTTGCTCGAGTTGTTGCCGTCGACGAATCCTGGCGGCTGAGTCACATACACTTCCTCCCCCAAATCACCGTTGAGGAATGCTGTCTTCACGTCCATGTGGTGGACCTCCCACTTGAATTGGGCAGCGACGGCGATCGAGCTCCGACAGAGTCCGCCGCGCCACGGGGCAAAGACTTCATCGAAGTCAATCCGGCCGCCGGATCGTATCCCTTCGCGACGAGCCTGGCCTTGTGCTTGAGGACGTGACCATCGGCGTCGCGCTTGAACTTGAAGATCCACTTCAATCCGATGGGCTTGTGACCCGGCGGTAGATCAACAAGCGACCATGTCTGGTTCTCCTCGATTGACTGCAGCTCATCGACCATGGCGAACCGCCAATCTTCGTCTCCTTCGGCCTCGACGAGCGTTGCTGGCTCGCCTGTGGGAGTGAGGAGGAGGCGCTCCGCTCGCCCTGGATTCTCCTCATCTGGGTTGAGGAAGTCTCGAATGCTGCGGTAGCGAGCGAGGCTTGGGTCAACGCCGGCATCCAGATTCTCGATGCCTCCATCTGCTGGTGGAGAGACAAAACGCACGGGCTCGCCTGATGGTGCAGAGATGGGCGAACCCACCAATGGCGGCCCAGTCGGAGTCGATGATGCCTGTGGTAATGGCGAAGGAGAGCTTGATGCAGGTGCCACTTCAGCTGGTTTCTCCGGCGGTGCTGCCGTTGGTTGCGACATTGTCCAACTCTCCACAGCGAGAGTGGCAGCGCAGTCGTTGTGCTCTCCCCAATCCCAGCTCGCGGCCTCATCGAAGATGACGTCGCGGGAGACATGGAGGCACTTCTTCTCCGGGTCATACAGGCGATACGCCTTGCTTCCTTCCTCATATCCAAGCATCACCATCGGGCGGCTGCGGTCATCGAGCTTCTTCAAGCCTGGTTTCGTCTCCTTCGCGTATGCCTTGCAGCCGAACACGCGAAGAAAGTGAACGCTAGGTTTTCTGCCATACCAGGCTTCAAATGGTGTCTTCCCTTCCAGGCTCCTTGTCAAGGATCTGTTCAGGACGAACACCGCTGTTGCCGCCGCTTCTCCCCAGAACTTGGCTGGGACGGATTTCGCCTTGAGCATGCTCCGGACGGCGCCGACGATCGTCTGGTTCCGCCGTTCCACTACCCCATTCTGTTGTGGAGAATAGGGGGCAGTGAGGTGACGCTGGACGCCATGCTCTGCGCACCACTCGGCGAACTCGTTCGCCGTGAACTCGCCGCCCCGATCAGTGCGGAGCACGCGCAGAGGACGCTGCGTCTCCTTCTCCGTCTCGGCCTGGAAACGCCGAATTGCCGCACTGCCTCATCCTTCGACTCCGAGCGGTACAGCCACATGTACCGGCTATTGTCATCGACGAGCAAGAGGAAGTACTTCTTCCCTCCCGGTGTTGCTGGCGAGATTGGACCGCAGAGGTCACCGTGCACGAGCTCAAGAGGCGTCGTGGCACGGTACTTGGTTGCTGCAGGAAATGGGGAGCGTCGGTGTTTCCCCGCGATGCAGGCTTCGCAAAGCTGCTCGGCATGGCTGATGGTGGGGAGACCGCGCACCACTCCCTTCCTCGACATCTTCTCGAGGCTATCGAAGCTCTGATGGACGAAGCGTGAGTGCCAGCGCCACGCGTCGTCATTGGCATGCGCCGCCGCACACACCGGGTCGCACGATTTGGAGCTGCGCCACGTAGAGTCTGTTCGTCGTCCTTGGCACCTTGGCGATCAGGACCTTGGCACGATCGCGGACCTCCATGTAGCCGTGCTCGACGTGGGTGGGGTACCCGAGCTCGTCTAGCTGCCCAATGCTGACGATGTTCGACTTGAGCCGTGGGATCCAGTACACGCTGGCCAGCTCGTGATGTCGCTCGTTGTTGATGACGAAGAGGACGGTTCCGCGGCCGCAGATGTCGACAACCGATCCATCGCCGAAGCGCACCTTGCCGGAGACAGCCTCAGCCCAGCTCGGCGAAGACGCTCGTCGTCGCCGGTCATGTGGTTCGACGCTCCCGTGTCGAGGTACCACGCCGCGTCGTTGTCGTGCGCCGTGCGCTCGAACACGACGCGGGCGCGCTCCTCGTTGAGATACACCCGCTCCCCCGTAGGCGCAAGTGCGTGGATCACCGATGTCGAGGAGGCCTGCACGAGCGGTGCAGGAGATGCGGGCTCGACGACGGTGGCCATGTGCAGCTCCGGGTCTGCTTTTCCGCCATACTCGTCCTGGATCAGGTGCGCCGCCGCAGCAGCTTCGTCGCGCTGCTTCTTGCGGCAGTCACGCTTCCAGTGCCCCTTCTTGCCACAATAGTGGCAGTTTACGCGGTCAGCGTTGCCGCTGGAGCCTTGCGATAGCGAGGACTTGGGCGGCGGCTTGCCACCCCTTTGTCCACCGCCACCGTTCCCGCTAGAGTCGCCGCCCCGCTGCTTCCTCCTTCTGTCCTCCCACTGCTTCTCTGTCAGCAACAAGTTGCCGCCGGAGGCAGTGGTGCCCTGCTCAGGATTCAGGCGATCCTCGACGGCCCGAAGGTGTCCGACAACCTCCTCCACGGTGAGTGTGGCCGGGTTCATCATCGTCTCCATCGAGAAAGCGATCTGCACAAACTGATTTGGGACGACAGAGAGGAATTTCCTTACTATCCTCTCATCATCGCACGTATCCCGAGGGAGCGCATGGTGGCGGCGAGGTTCGTGATGCGCAACCCGAACTCGTCGATGCGCTCGCCATTCTTGAAGGCGATCGTCTCGAATTCCGTCCGGAGCCGCCGCACGCGTGAATCGCGCACACGATCGTTGCCCTGGTGTTGCACCTTGATCGCCTCCCACGCCGCCTTGGCGCTCCCCTTCCCGATCAGCATCGGATGCATCTCGGGTGGAGTGGAGCGGAGCAGTGCCGCCAAGGCCTGCTTGTCCTCTCGCCGAGAGACTGCGGCGTCCTCGATCGCGTCCCAGAGCGATGCCGCTTGCAGGTTCACCTCCATCACCATGGCCCAGTTGGTGTAGTCTCCGCGCTTGAGCATCGGGAAGACGAGGCTCGTACCGCCGCCTCCGCCGCTAGTCATCTCGCGGATCACCTCCCGCTGTACCACGACCTCGCCCCCGCCGTGTCGCACCCTGCTCCGTCCCCGACTTGGCGATCGCCGTCGCTCGTTTGCCGGAGGAGGGGTTGCGGACGCACGCCGCTGCTGGAGAGGTGGTGGTGCCGACATCTCCCAGGTTGCTCTGATACCAATTGACAGCTCTACTACTTAGAGTTGTTGCCACTCACACATATAGTGGACACACAGACTCAAATAGAACTGAATGACACGAGCAGTTTGGAGCAGCTCAAAGTTGCTGCGTTTTCTTCACTCACTTGGTTACTGCTTGGTATCCTGGACTGATACATATGGGGCTTATTTATACTAGTAGTGAGCTTCATAGAACAGCTCACGTACAACTATCCTAGGTGTGAACCTTTGACTGTTGGAAGCCAAAATGTCAAGCCGTCATATCCCTGCACTGCAGTTTTTATCTCCTGCAGCTTATCTCATTGCAGCTTTGGCAGTTATCACCTGCAGCTTATCTTGCCATCGTGTCCACTTGCTCTACTTGCTGTCCTAGCCGTCATGCACAGATTCTGTTCACACTAAGCCAACTACTACTACTAAGTCATGCACATACAAGTGCATTCTTATTTGAGGCTAAGCAAACTTGCTACTACTACTCTACTAGCAACTGATTAAACAACAATGTGTAGCACCGCTGCACTGAAAGGAAGGATGCACTGGATACTTCATCATAGCTATCACGTTTGGTGATCCAGGGTTGATTCTTGGAAATGGGCACCTGCTTCGTAGGAAGCAAACTATATGTCATCCATTTGTTTCGTTACATAAGCCCCACCTTACTTTCACACACGGAGAAATGGTAATTTATGTGAAATCAACATAATAGGATAAAACATTAGCTTGCATACCTGTCTTAAACAATACTACAGATGTACCATGCACATATTTAGATACTCATAGTTTTTCTAGGGTCCATGTATATTTGAAAAGGCTGAAGGGCAAATGGTGCCCTAAGCATTAAACAGAGGCAGTAAGACTATAAGCAAGCTTCCACCTCCTACCATTCTTAGCTTTATTCCTTCATTTGTGCAGGAAGCAGCTCGAAAATTTTGTTAGTTGTGCATGTAAGTCCAAGTGCTTCAAATTTGTCTAGAACTTTGTCCACACTCAGTTTTTCTTCCAGAGCAAGAAATGCTGAACTGAGCCTTGGAAATCGTGATACTATCAAGAAATGGAGAGACGTGGTATGGGTTTGATCGATATTTGCATGGCACCATACTTCCATTACTTTTTGTAATCATGTTTCTATTTTATTTTTAGGCAAATGATTCGCGTAAAGAATTGCATGAGAAAGAAAAGGAGGTTTCAGACTTGAGGCAAGAAGTTTTGGGGTTAAAACTTTCTCTCAAAGAGTCAAACGACCAATGCACACTGCTCTTCAATGAAGTAGAGAAGGCCTCGGGAGTATCTTCTACACTGCAAAATGATCTGAAGGTTAGTACTACTGAGAATATTTCACCCATGCTGTTATTTGGAATCAAACAAATCTCAGTCAACTATGACTGATTAGACAATTCTGTTACTGTGGCCCCCGGCATTTGGATAATATTTCATCTTTCTTAAGTCTTAACATATGTCACTTGAAGTGTGCAATGAACACTTATAATATTGACAATAGTATACACAAAGTATGTAGTTTTTCAACCCAGTAAATTTGTCATCAGAGGTACTTGGATGTCATTGTACATACTTTGCATCTTATAATAACATGTTAAAAAGTAATCTTCAAATATGGGTATTTGGACATTGTATGAAATAACTTGAATTTTGAAACAAAAGAGGGTAATCTAGTTTCCTGGTGCTGGTAACAATTAATTTAAGTTCAATTAATTATGGAAGTTTAAGTATTTAATAGTTGCAGTGGGTATTAAAGCCTACCTTGTATTTAACTCTGTGTAGTGAGATTTTATTCTAGCTGCTGGAAAAGCTACATTTGTTCATTGTTGGTCTTACACCTGTTATACTTATGGTGTATTTGTGTTCTCATAATAATTTATGTTATTTATATGCCATCAAGATATGTGATTATAGGATGTCCCGAGTCCTAACTCCTAACTGTGGTTCACTTTGTAATGTTTGGGATACCCAACCTGCAGTCTCATATTAAATAGTGAAGGTAATTGACATTTAGTTGTCTTGCTATTTATCACAGTCTGAAAATTTAATGCTCGCTGACAAGCACAAGATTGAGAAAGAGCAGAATAATCAGCTAAGGGACCAGATTTCCCGTCTCCTGGAAGCTGAACAAGAGCAGAAAATGAAGATGCGTGAGCGCGATTTAACAATTCAATCGCTACAGGTTAAATGTTAATCCATTTCTTATCTTTTAGTATTATATATTTGTTGAGTTTGACATAAGCAAAGTCTTGTTCAAACTATCACAGCTTCCTTTTCAGAATTTTATCTTGATTAGTGCTATTGTTAATCTTCATTGAAGTTCTTTCTCTGTCCACTACTGCACTACTAAAAAGCTAAGATTTTTTATTTTTGCGTAATAAGTGGTTCACTAAATTTGGCTATTGTTCTTTGCTCCATGTGATAATGTAAATATAAGCAACAACCTACAACATTGGTAGTGCATTTTTATTTTGCACGTGTTGTCTCCATGTCAAAACATGACTATGACATGGGGGACATGTCACATCCAAAGGGTATCTGCTTCTTAAAGTATAGCCATAAAAAATCGTGCTTACTGAATATTGAAGCCGATAATGCATATTTTTAAGCATTACACCCATGTATAATGATATTTTCTAGACTCTCATTTTGGGTAATACCATATATCAACTTTACTAACATTCTGTTATGCCCAATTGAATTTAAATTTGCGTATATATATCTTGATACCATATATTTTGGCTAATACCATATATCAACTTTATTAACATTTTAGCTGGCATGCTTATTTTGTACCTATAATTTGCAGGCAAAACTTAAGTCTATTGAGTCTCAGCTTAATGAGGCTCTGAACTCTAGCGATGCTAGATCAACAGTTGGGTCTGAATCTGCTTCGGTCATTTCAACCCCAAAGATGACAGAATCAACTGCTGATTCATCGTCAGTGACCAAAAGGCTTGAAGAAGAGCTGGCAAAGAGGGATGCCCTTATCGAGGTATTGATACTTTATGGGATTATCTTTCATCACTATGTACTGTTTGTTCCGCCTGAATGCATGCAAATGTGAGGTTTTTGCTTGAAGTATATGCTTGCAAAGAAGCCTTTGCGTTTCATTCTGTAATTACCAGAAATTACCTTCATAGTTTGTGTGTTTGACAAATTAGTGGTCCCTGGACTTCTAGTTACCAGTTCCTTTCCACCCATAGACAGCAACTAGTTATGCAAATTTTTATTGGTCAAACTGATCGTTGTGCGTGCGATGAGCGCACTCACTATATACTTTGGATTTCAAATGCATCTGCCTCGAGCTTAGGAGTTTCCATCCTACCTGGACAGCAAATATCTTAGAACACTGTAGGCTGGTTGCATTTCATGTTCCCATCCATAAGAAAGCTACATTATACATTATAACTGTTGTAAAGCTATACTTATTTACCATGCACCCTGTTTCTTTACTCAGATTGGGAGACCTGGTAGCTTAATGTTTTGAGCTCTATTTTTTTTATATCATTTACCACCTGAATTCCACATTACTTTTAGAGGAGACCTATCTGCATCCTGTTCCATTTATTCTAGTTGATTCGTAATGTTCTTTTGAATAACAAGTTTGGTGGTTGGACTTGTAGCTCACTTTCACTACTACTGTTCGTTTGGAGTTTCTTATTATGATTGTATATGTATCTTCTATTTGTTATGTTTAAGCTAAGACGATTCAAGTTCTGTGCATTGTTACTTGTCCGGGTTCTCTCTCACAATTTCTCAAGTCCTTCTCTGGTCTCTTCATTTCGTTTATCTCAATTTTGTACGAACCTTTGATATTCATTTGTCTGCCTTAATGTTTTAACTCTGAAACATTTGCCTTGATCAATGTAGAAACTGCATGAGGAGAATGAGAAGCTCTTCGACAGACTTACAGAGAAATCAGGATTAGCAAGCTCTCCTCAGGTGTTCTGGAATGTCTTCACTTTATTCTATTGTTGGACCTGTTTATTAAGCCTATGTGTTATTTTTTGTCCATCTGCTGGACTTCTTTACTGCCTGTGAAAATATTTTAAGATTAGTCATTTGTGGTACATGTTGAGGCAACCTTAACCTTCACTTGTACTACCTCCGGTCTTCTTTAATTGACGCACGCCCATGCATACATTCTCCGCTAGCTAGCTTTCCTCCGCGTCGATTATATCCGGACGGAGGCAGTATTAAGTAAAGTGACTAAACTTCTACTACCTCCGTTCCTAAATATAATACTTTTTTAAATCTGAAAGTGATGCTTTGCCAGTATCAATCTAAATTAGGGTGATCTAGGTACATTTGTGTGTATATCTTAGTTTGTCTATCGCCTCTTCTCCCTTTTCCCCTTTTCAGTTCCGATTAATATGATATGTTGACTTAACAAATGCAGAAATTCAACAATGGCAAAGAGTTGTTGTTTCAAATTCACTATTGTTTGCTTGTTGTCAGTGTCTTTCAGCGTACTGTGTCAAATTGAACCATGCCAAGAAGCTTTCTTTTTTATAAACACTGATTGTGACAACGTTTGGTTTCATATTCTTTCAGTATTTGCATATAGTTTAACAAAAACTTTATTTGTAAATTTTGCTATGATGTTCTCATGCTGTAACTTTTTGTCCATAGGCTCCAAGTCCATCTTCGAACCAAACTACTAATGCTCAGGGAAGGGATATAGGAAGGTAGAATACTACTACACATACACATACCATCAGTCAATCACCGTGTTTCGAAATAAATATTGTATGTGATAGTGTTCCGCTTACAACTGTATTTGCAGGAGCAATAGTGCCAGAACTCAATCACCAGATGTATTTCCACCAAGACAGTCTCAGGACAAAACTGGGAACAGTGGAGCTATCGTGAAATCAAGCAACGAGTTAGCAAAAACTACACCTGCTGGGGAGTACCTTACATCTGCACTGGCGGATTTTGATCCTAATCACTTTGAGGGATTTGCTGCAATAGCTGATGGTGCAAATAAGCTTTTGATGCTGGTCAGTTATGCTACTCTAACAAAAAGTGTCCGTATTGGACTTAGAGAAGTTCTGTTCTCTTGTTAAGCCGGTTCTGTTCTCTTCTTATAAGAGTTCCTTGCCTTGTACCAAAGCTATGACCCATAGTGAACGCACAGTTCCATCAGATGGTCATTCGATTGCTAGGGGATTTATTCAGAGGATTGGAACTCCAGTACCTGTCAGTATGCTGATGTGTAGTTGCTACTTGATTCACGTCCTCGTTTACTAGGCTGGCTGTGGCACTAGCTAAAAACATAGTTGCAAAGAATCTAGGTGGCTACAGTGTGGCCAAATTATCAGTTTGTTTTGATTTTCATCTTTTGCTGCCTTGTGCATTTTTTCTCTATCTCAAAAGAATGTTTTGATCATTTCTCTACGCACAAGAATATATCCAATTTGTTAGAGTAAATCCTCCATAAAGTTAATATCAGCATAAGTTGATGCTTACTTTACAGCTGCCTTAGTAGTGCCTGTGGGGCTGCTGGGTGCATGTCAACAGATATCATAGTCCTATTTTCATGTTCAGCAGAGTGATGCCAGTAAATTTTTTTCTTGCATCGAGATATCTAGAAAACTTGATGTGATGTGTTGTGTCTTGTTTAAGTGGGCAGGAGTAATATGAGGTCTATTTTATACAGTTCTTGATATGAGCACTACATATAAAGTCTGAAGTCTGAACTATTTAGCATTTTTTTACTGTTTATAAGCTACAGTGGGTATATGTCAAACCATAGTCGATTTTGAAGTTCCATGGTAGTCTGGTCATAGTTAATCTTGATTACCGTGCATGAGCACTGTATAATTATGATATGCTTGCAGGTGTTGGCTGCAGTTATCAAAGCGGGTGCTGCTAGGGAGCATGAGATACTTGCTGAGATACGAGATGCTGTCTTCTCGTTCATTCGCAAGATGGAACCAAGAAAAGTTATGGATACCATGCTGGTTTCAAGGGTCAGGATATTATACATTAGATCTTTGCTTGCTAGGTCCCCTGAACTTCAATCCATCAAGGTGTGATGCTGCTTTCTCGCTTTATCATTTTAAGCTAAAAATGCGCCCCAACCCTTGTACTGATGTTGTTAGAGTATTTTCTTCCTTCATAAAGGTTTCTCCAATAGAACGTTTTTTGGAGAAATCAAGTACTGGTCGGAGCAGAAGTTCTAGCAGGGGAAGTAGTCCTGGCAGGTCTCCTGGCTACCACCATGATCATGGTCGAATTGCCCTAATTGATGAAAATGTCCATGGTTTCAAGGTTAACATTAAACAGGAAAAGAAATCAAAATTCTCCTCGATTGTTCTGAAACTTCGTGGGATTGAGGAGGTAAGTCTTATTTTTATTTGTTGCATATTGTTTTTAGGCATATTTGCAGCATATTGTTAGCAGTACATTTCCCACTGGGAAAATTGCTTGTGTATGTTACTATTAGATTTATTTCATTTTGGAAATCTGTGTAGTTACCTTTTGTAGTAGGAGTTGGTTCTGATGAGTTCCTATGCTTTATTGATGGCATGATCGCTTCAGTACAGTTTTAGGTCATCTGGTGTTGTCACTTGTCAGGCTGTCAAACTAGGACTTGTTGCTGATATATTGGTTCCACTGCCTGATGTGAATGACTTGGCATCTTTTGCATGCTTCTTGGTGGATGGCTTGTTCTTAATACCTGCTAGCGTCGAGTAATTTGTTCTATTGCAACATTATAGGAGACCTGGAGACAACATGTCACTGGAGGAAAGCTTCGGGAAATTACTGAGGAAGCGAAGGCCTTTGCAATTGGAAACAAGGCCTTAGCTGCTCTCTTTGTTCACACACCAGCTGGTGAATTACAACGTCAAATACGAGCATGGCTTGCAGAGAACTTTGACTTTCTATCTGTAACTGGTGGAGATGTTGCTGGAGGAACTGCAGGGCAGCTTGAATTGTTATCTACTGCTATTATGGATGGATGGATGGCTGGCCTTGGTACAGCGCAGCCCCCAAGCACTGATGCTTTAGGCCAGTTGTTATCTGAATACGCCAAGCGTGTTTACACATCACAGTTACAACATTTGAAGGTTTTACTTGCTTGCCTCATGTTCTCGTATAATAATTTCAGTACAATTATATCTTAGGTTTCATAATATTGCAGGACATAGCTGGCACATTGTCAACAGAGGAGGCTGACGATCCTGTTCATGTCAGTAAGCTACGCTCTGCTCTGGAGTCTGTCGATCATAAAAGAAGAAAGGTACCTAAATCTTCCTCATAAGTTATTTGCTTTCTACGCGTGGTTTGTGTTTCAAAATTAAGAGCCTATACATGTGATTTATGTTTCAATTTTGGTGATGGAATAAGTTTCTCCCTACCTGCTGAGAGTTCAAATGTTAATGCAAAATTTGTATCGTTCACTTAGTTTGCTAGTGGCAAGTCATTGGTGGGATTCACACTGATGTATGATGCAATCATATTTCTGCACTCTTTTCATATGTTCGTAGAATTAGATATGTCACTGGATATATGTACTCGTGACATCTCAACTGTGTCATACTCTTACCAGATCATGCAACAAATGCGTACTGATACTGCCTTGTTAACCAAAGAAGAAGGTGGTTCACCTATCCGAAATCCTCCAACTGCTGCTGAAGATGCACGATTAGCATCTCTCATATCTTTAGACAACATCTTAAAGCAAGTCAAGGTCGGATGCTATCTATTCAGGTCTATTTGTCTTGCATTTTATGTTTGATTGAGAAGCATGTTACTAACATCATGCTTTGCTTGTTCACTTTGGGACAATAGGAAGTAATGAAACAAAGCTCTTCAAGACCATTGCGAACATCCAAAAAGAAAGCATTGCTAGAATCATTGGATAACCTCTTGGCACAGATGCCTTCTCTTCTTGACATTGATCATCCATGTGCTCAGAAGCAGATCATGGAGGCACGGAGCGCTGTAGAGGTATGTACATAGTATCTCAATATCTTTTCCCTGAAAGAAAGACTTATTTCCACCCTCAAGCAGAAATGGGTTTTGCTAAAATAACGAAGGGTTTTGTTTCTCGGTGAGCTAGTATTCACTACATCCCAGGTCTTAGTGTCACTCTAGATCTTTCAGATGCAAAATTTATTTGTAACTTTACATGTAAGTTAACTAATCATCACCCTCTTAAGGTTTCTGCGCGTACACTAGGATCTGATACTACCTTATATTTTGCAATATGTTTCATGTCAAATCCCAGCTAATTGTGTTGTTAATGAATTCTTAAGACACATGATAAGCTACCCTTGCTTCTTTTTGTTGTTCTTTTAATATAGCTTATTCATTGCGGGATAGGATTTTGTATCAACACAACAGCTAACTTGGCATGACAAAGCTGAAACACCAAATCTTAGTTTTGTATATTGCTTTAACTTTAGCTGATGCAAGACTAACATGTATATGTACAGTCACTCCAAGAAGATCCCGATGATCCTGCAACTGATCCTAACTCGAATTTCAACACGCTGGGAGAGAGCGAAGTTTCACAGTGGAACGTGCTGCAGTTTAACACGGGAACAACAGCACCTTTCATCATAAAATGTGGAGCAAATTCGAGTTGCGAACTGGTCATCAAGGCTGATCAAAAAGTTCAGGAACCTAAAGGTGGTGAGGTCATCCGTGTTGTTCCAAGACCATCTGTTCTCGCAGAGATGGGCTTTGAGGAAATGAAAGGTTTGTTTGAGCAATTGCCAGAAGCAGTCAGCTTGCTTGCTCTGGCACGATCCGCCGATGGTACAAGAGCCAGGTATTCTAGACTGTACAGAACTTTAGCTAGCAAAGTACCTGCCTTAAAAGAAATTGTTGCGGAGATGGAGAGAGGTGGTGTTTTCAAGGACGTCAGATCATAGTGTTAGTTCAGTTGTAGAGTAATATATGTTGTTGTATATGGATGCCATTCGAGGGCATCCCGTGTAACCTTTTTCTGTTTACACCATGAGCAAGCCTATGTTGTAACATTGATTTGGGTAAAGGCAGTGCATCTTGTCTCTCTGCCTGCCACCCTCTCGATGGTCAATTATTGAGAATACAAGGCTGTTGTAGTTGAGTAGTTCATGGATGTCCTTGTAATGTTAACAGTTTTGGCTGTCAGGCAGTTAAGCCATATACTATGCATTGCTTTGACAGTTTGACAAGGAAATTGAACACACTACGCACCATTTGATCACTTCACCTGAGCTATGCGTACGGCTTTGCTATCTTGTCAAGTTGAAGTATTTTTTTTAGTGTTTTAAAGTTTTCTTTCACCAAGTGCATCATTCAAAGCAGCATCAGATGAATTCTAACCATACGAGGATTTATAAACTTTTCAATTTTGGATTCAGAGGAATAAACTCGTCCAATTCCTTGGCTTCACAATGCCAATCATAAAACGTCGACCATAGCATGTTCCTCATTTTTTTAAAGCAATTTTCTTTGGGGGCGACCTTTCAATAAGCAGATTGATTGATCACACTGGACAGGCTCCGCGGGATGGTGCTGTCGTCTAGCATCACATGCAGAGTTAGGCGTGCTGTTCCTGTTGGCCTTACCCTGAGGCCTCAGGCCTCAACCACCACCATTCGGACCCATCTCCTCCCTCTGGAATAGACACGGCAGCAGAACGAGAGCAATGTTGTCATACTCATCAAGACCGGGATCGAACGGAACCCTTATACCACTAGCACTAGGTGACACTACTTATCTTCCTTTGGTCACAGGCACAGCACTTGAAACAAACACACAATGAAGCTGCAAACACGGCTACTCCTCTTCGCCTCCATCTTCGCAGCACTGATCGTGAGCCGCGGCGTCGTCGTGGTCGCCACGGCTGGCACCCACGCGGCGATGCCGGCGCACGCCGAGCTGCTGCGAGGCAGCGTGGAGGACGACGCGGCCTTCGCGGAGCGTGAGGAGGCGGCGGCCTACCCGCAGAGGAGGGTGCTCTACAGCCCACAGTACATCGGCTACGGAGGCCTGAACGAGAACAAGGCGGCGTGCTACGGCTCCTGCCCCGGCCGGGGGCAGGCGTACACCGGTCGCGGCTGCCAGGCCTTCTACGGCTGCCGCGGCCGTTGATTACAAGGTACCAACCGTGTACCTTTTCCATGGCAGAAGAAGCAAACAAATGCCCCAAGCTCGAGCCATTAGTTATATAACAAGTCTTTTGCGTTCTTGGATGTAACGGGACGTGTGGTGTAATAATGCTTCACTTGGGTTTATAGCGTGTTTGGATGGAATTATTCAAGCTTATACCATAGTATGGTTTATCTTTTGGTATATCGTATACGGTCTGCTTTTATCAGTTCTTTGCGAAGTAGTCAACAGCTGGAACAAAAGAAAATCTGCTGAGAGAAAATTCAGATTTTTAAGATCAGAACTGACGGACCATGTGCCACACATATTGGTGCCATACTTTTTATTTCTGAATTGGTGGCATATTTTTATTGAGCATGGAATTCAAATACAAGATTGTCAGCAACATGTTGCACACAACAAGAACTGACAACACCCTCCCAAGTCCCAACCATGCTCTACCCCATTGCTCCCATTGGATGCGCTCTACTAGATCCGCAGCTGAATGCTGCCTGTTGGTGTTTCGGAAGACACAAACAGTTGTTTCCTCCAACTCCAACTGATGAGAATGGTGAGTGAATCAGAGCTCTGTTCCTTCTTCTGAACTGGTTTCAGATTGAAACTCACCAGGAGTGTAAGGTATCTATGGGCAAAGGAATGGCAACTTGTAAGCCCAACTTCCTGAGGCAGCTGAACCAGACTTGTCTAGAATAGACGCATCCCATCAAAATGTGATCCACCGTGTCTAGATCCTGTAGACATGTGAAGCATGCGGATGCAGAATCTTGAAGACCATGTCTAAATAAACTTGTAGTAGTATCTTCTCGACAAATGGGTCGGTCCATGGGGGTCCTTCGAAATGGACAATTTTTGCGCTATAGTCAACCTGAAAAGAGAAAATAAATTGAATTAAGATAAACTTTTCACCTCAGCCAAAGTGAAATGATTAAATTGGACGACTTTAAGCAGGTAAGAAGTAACTAGCACACATTTAGCTGGAATGAATGCTCTCGTGTAACCTAGGAAGCATTATATAAATGTATATATCTCTACATTATAACAGCCCCACCAGAGATATTGCTCTACACAGTATAAATATACAGCACATATTAAAGAGAAAAGATACAATTACGATTAATTTCCTTACTTAATGTTGTATATTGAAGAAATGAAGTTCAAATGTTGCTCTAATCTAGGTTCAAAGAAGATCTTTTGAGTAGTCAAAAATAAATCACAGTAAATAAAATCTGAAAAAACAGTAATGTTAAGGATTTATGGTGGATTTTGCAATATATCTTTTTATAGAAGTTCAAAAGATAAATCACAGTACGGAGTAAACAAAATCTGAAAAAACAGTAATGTAGAAGGATTTATGGTGGATTTTGCAATATATATTTTATAGAAGTTATGGTTAATCGATGGCAGGATCATAGCAACTAGATTTACCTGTAGAAATTCATCTTATTTCCAGTTTTTCATGTCCGATTATCACCTTTAAAATAAATGCACACCTCAGAATAAAAAATTAGACTCATTTAGAGAGTGAAACTCGGACATTTTCTCCAGCGCCGACACAATCAACCTCCTATAGTTGCATCTATATAATCGGCTATAATGGGAGAGTAGTCTATATACATAATTTATAACTGTCCCCAACCCCCCTAAAGATGTGGTTTCAGTTCAAATTATATTGCAATGATTGGGCCGTTATGAAATCCTATTTCCTCCTGGAGTTCAACCTGCTTGTGGATGTGAATTTGGCCTTGCCATTGATTTAGAATTGACCTCCAATCGCATATAACTAACCTGATGTATTTACACTTATACAATACAAAAAAGAACTGTCAAACATCAAAGGTAGTACGAGGAATGAGTGCTAGTGAACAATCTGTTGATAACCTGCTTATAAGCAATGTGGTCTAGAATGATATGTGATCTTTACAGAGATATATACCATTGAATCGCTCATATACACTCATGACAACACGAAATGGAAAGGAACATACAGTGAAGCAACCCTGATTCCTAATCGCCAAGCATACAACCTCAATCTCTGCATCGCTAGATGGTAACTTCTTAATATATACAGAAAAGCTTCCTAACATACTAAGTAATATAATGTTCAAGCACACAAAACTAAATTGGTTGAGCATATATCCACCACTGGAATTCACAGCCAGGCACACCAAAATAATAAAACTCAAATCCAAGCAGGCGAACAAAGAAACTCGTCTCTTGCGAAAGGAAAGTTTTCTCTCAGTATTAATGGAAAAGAGAAGCAGACAAGGCAGTCAAAAGAGATGCAGAAATACATGGTACCTTAAATGTGATCCCAAAACAGAGAACGAACCACCTCACTACACTGCATCAGGCATTCAGGCTCAAAGATGAGCTCCAACGCCCCATCCTTCTCGTGTAATTGTTCAACCAGTGTTCTTCTGTGACCTCACATGATATATCAGTCCTCATACTTAATACTAGCAACGCTTCTGGGCAGTTATCTCATAAAGCCCTGATCCCATCTTCATGAAAATCAGCAGCCTACATCATCTGAAGACAAAAATGCATAGATAGCCAAAGAAGCTGCAAAAAATGAACTGATTTTTTTACACTGCAGAACAAAGAGTAACATCAAAGCCATATCTACAGTTCAAACAACACTAGCGAAAATTCCAATTAACAAAGTGAATTATGAATGAATAGGAACCATATATAGAATCCTTACCAACGTAGTTGGTAACAGGATAACTGGCACTACATTGAAATTTGCAGATGTGATGTACCCATTCAAGAAACTGTGGCAGTGGCCGTTTGCTAGATAGAACAAATTCAGTAGAAACAGGTAGGCCTACCAGTTAACTTCCAGGTAATGATGTTCTTGTGTAAGTCCAGTTATTTCGAATAGAGGCCCTAGTACTGATATTTGAGATCCATCTGATTTTTTTTAGAGTTTCTCTGCATTTCCCTGAGAAACCCAAGTCCTGTAACTTCATAATTCATCTAATATATGTTCTTTTCCAAAGCAGCAGCAGTACACAACAAAGACGTACATGCCTATCCATTCTATTCTAAAGATTTGATTACTGCATCTCATTACCTGATGTTCCTTTCACTACTCCAACCCGTCATCAGGCAATATTTAGTTAGAATAACCCCATCCAAATTTGGAAAAATAAATATAAACGATAATATGGTCTGCGTAAAATAGCCAAACATATTGGAAACATGGAGGGAAGAGAATATGTACAAACCTTAAACCCTTCACCAGTCAAACTTAAATTTTACCATTACCAATTTTATAGAAGACTGCATACAATTGCACTTTAACACATATGGAACTGCTTTCTCCAGCAAACCTAAATAGTTGTGTGCCAACCAAGTGTGTTCACAGGTGCCAACCATTAGCACGGCAGTAGTTGCGTGAGTTAGCAAGTGTGCGTCCACGTTTGATTTTCTTCAACAGATTGTATGCAGTCTCCACTTTGTCCATCTCCAACAGCCTATTGTTGAGTTTGCTATAAACAACTCTCCCTAGACAGAAGCCTTTCCTAAGTGATTCCTCCACCACAGAAACAGCAGCATCAACCTTACCCACATTGCAAAGCCCATCTACAATGAACTCATAAATTTCTTTGTCAGATGGGTACCCACACTCTTGCATCTCCTCCCAAATCTTCAACACCACCCCACTTTTCCCAAACCTGGCAAGCCTTTCAAGCAGAAGCTTGTATGCTTTCAAGGATATTGTACAACCAGCCTTCCTACTCTTTTTGTAGATCATCAAAGCAGCATGAGGGGGCCCGAATGTACATAGTGGCTCAATGAATGATGTAATTACCCCAGTATTTGGCAGAACTCCTTGAGCCAACATGTCATCAAACATTTGAAGCGCATCAGCCACCCTGCGTGCTCTCAAAAGGGCTCTAATCAAATTGCAGTATGTGTCACTATTTGGTGGACAATTCTTGTCCACCATATCCTTGTAGTACCCCATGCATCTGTCCAAATCCCCCAGTGAGATAAAATTGGAAACGAGTGCATTGTACGCCATCGTAGTTGGACTGTATCCCTCTTGCACCATTTTCTCAAACACCCTGAGTGCCTCCTCAGCCCGCCCTGCTCTCCCCAACGCCTCGATGAGATGACAATGTGAAACCTCATCCGGCACTAGCCCATCCTCCAGCATCATTGCCCAGAAATGCTCCATCTTATCTACCTTCCCGAACCTCGCCCAACCACCCATCACGTCATTGTACACATGTTTGTCGAGAACAAGAAGGTCTCCACGGGCAGCTTGTACGAGCGAGCTGGCAACGCCGACATGTGACCTCCGGCAGAGGCAGTTAATGAGAACAGAGAAGGCCTCCTTTCTGCCGCAAGTTTGCTCGATCCGGATTCCAAAATGGTGGCTCTCGAGCAGTTGGACGGCCTTGCTTACCTGCCTTGCGGCGACTAGGCTGTCGATGATGATTCCTAGTGTGGTTAGGTCCGGGACGATGCCCCTTTTCCCCATGATCTCCAGGGCACGCTCGATGAATGTGAAGAATTTCCTCCTGCCCAAAGCCCTGATGACAATGTTGCAGGTATCGAGGGTAGGGGGCAGCTCGGCGTTGGAGATGGCCCAGTCGAACAGGTCGATAATGGCGGCTCCGCTGAGGTTGCCATGGTTGACAGCATCGGAGAGAATCTCCGGGGAGAGGGCGGCGGCGGCGTCAAGGCCCGTTGAGGAGAGGGCTTGGTGGAGCGCGGCGCGGCCAGGGGCCTTTTGGAGGAAGACCCCGCGGAGGCGGTCCGCCGGAGGCAGAAGGAGGGTGGTGGTAGGAGGATGGGGAGGAGGAGGAGCTGCTCCTGGGTCGGGATTGCGGTTAACGGATTGAAGGGAAGCTGATTTGTTAGGGTTCGTGGCGGAGAGGAGGCGGATGGAGGAGACGACCACGTCTTCGGCGGAGTAGCTGAGGCTACGAAGGAGAAAGCGGCGGGCCATTTTGGGCGTATTCTTCGGATGCCCCTAGCGTCAGCAAATCCTGAACTCCAGCGCCCAGCTCCGGCGTCGGCTGAACTCCTCTTGCTGGCATTGACTAGCAGCCGAGTTAGGGCGATCTGGCCGCTTGGAGGAGAGATCGTTGGGCTTGAGGGTGATAATTGTGGCGGCGAGCTGGGGGAGATAGCTCGGGGGAGAGCCGCAGCGTGGTTGCGGCATGAAGCCGCGACGAGAAGCGCTCGGTGGAGATATGCGACGGGAGGGGATCGGTGGAGGCGGGGAGCCGCGACGGTCGGGCGGTGGCCGGGTGGCGCTCCGACGGCTAGGGTTCGATGGGGGGATCGGGGATGGCCATCGGGGGAGGTGACAGCGGCTTTTCTGTTCGATGGTGACGAATGCACCCGTATTTCCCCCCCCCCCCCAAAAAAAAGAGCCAAAATACCACAGATGAAAACTGAAAGTACTCCACTAAAATACCACATTTCAAAACCAAAGTGCCAAAGTACCATTATTTTTCATTTTTTTATGCCAAACTATCACTAGCCAGTGACTAACCGGGACTATTTTTTTTTTCAAATAAAGCCACATAAGTTGATGCTGAAAATCAAGGGGGAAAAGATCATGGGAAGTGTGTCTAGTTGTCATCTATCTATTGGATTAAGGAAAATAACATCAAATCAGGGTTCTCTTCGTCATTGGATTCAACACAACAACAAGGGAAAAGGAAGTGGCCATCTCGGCGTCACCAGGAAGCCAGGGGAGTGCCCGCTAGTTAGCGTGTGGTGCTGCTGGGACACCGATTGAGCTGTAATTTGTGTCGCAGCCAGGATAGATCAGGGTCGTCGTTGCCATCGTGGAGGCCTTCTGCCTAAGCACAGTCTGCCGCTAGTGGTTCGTGTTGATTGTGGCGTGAACATGTATCTGTGTGGTCTTCTTCTTCCTCTCCTTGCAACACGGGAGCGTGGGAGCCAGCAGAGAGCGCAGACCGCTAGGGGGTTAGCCATAGTTGTGTACGGGAACTGATGGCCGAGAACGGGACTGGTGGTTAGAGGCGGCCAAGGATGGGAGGGTCCCTAGCGGCAAGGGAGTGGGGCGTTGGTGCCGGTGCCGCCATGACACCATGCCTCTACTCGCAAAACACATGACACGGAAGGTTGGGGATGGGGACATGAATAGCCAGCGATTGAAGTTTTTTTTTTTCCATTTTTTCCCACAGGGTAGTTTTAGTAAGTTGCAAAATCTTCACAGTTTGACTAATGGAGTTCCTTTGGCAATAAACACTAGTGCTATTTTGGCATGAAAAACTGAAAAAGAGTGGTATTTTTAAAACTTTTGTTTTCATAAAGTGTGGCATTTTGGTACTTTTGGTTTTCACCTGCGGTATTTTGGCTATTCTGTCCAAGAACAAACGGTATCCCCATCGCCGCCACCGCGGCCTTCTTCACTCGCCGCCGCCGTCCGCCACCGGTTCGATCTGGTGAACTACTTCCTGTAGAGACAGCAGCGCCTCCAGGGCGGCGATGGCGCTCCCCCCGCCGCCCCCGGGCGACGGCGCGGCCGCGCTCCCGCCCCCGCCGGGCACGGACATGACGGGGATCTGCTTCCGCGACCAGCTGTGGCTCAACACCTACCCGCTGGACCGCAACCTCGTCTTCGACTACTTCGCCCTCTCCCCCTTCTACGACATCACCTGCAACAACGAGTCCCTCCGCTCGCGCCAAATCCACCCCCTCGACATGTCCCAGCTCATGTAAAACCCTAGACCCCCCCTCCCAATTCCTCCTCCGTCTCGGAGGCTTACCTTACCAGCTCTTCTCTGTTCCGCGTGGTGGTCGCAGGATGATGACCGGGATGGAGTACGTGCTGAGCGAGGTGATGGAGCCGCACCTCTTCGTCATGCGCAAGCAGAGGAGGTCCAACTCCGAAAAGGTCGACCACCTGCTCGCCTACTACATCCTCGACGGCTCCATCTACCAGGCGCCCCTGCTCGGCAACGTTTTCGCCTCCCGCATAGTAAGCCTCTCACTCTTTTTAACCTCATTTTCCAGAGATTCTCCACACAGTTATGTAGCCCAGTGACTGACAGATAATGTGGTACTATTGTTCATCTTTGTCATTTTCACACATTTTCAGTGATTCTGCCAATCTAATTGCAGAGTTTTAAGTTTCTTGACTGTGACTTCCTTTGCCTGTTCCTGTAACATTTCAGAGTAGGACTATGCATCACATATCAAAAGCATTTTCCATAGCATGCTCGAAATTGGAGAAGATTGGCAATGGTATGTCTTCACATCTTGCCTGTTTCTTACCTCTTTTTTTTACCATGTCTCCACACGACTAAACATCTCTTATGCGTGGTATTGGTTATGTGGTGTAACTTTTGCCAGCTGTATTGCCACTAAAATACTTGTATGGGCATCCAGCTCATCTTATGCATTGTGGTCTTTCCTTTGATTGGAAATTTTAAATGCTGGCACTTCTGTTCAGGATAAAGGCAGTCATTGATTCATGATAAGGTTCATAAAAAAGTAAATCGTAATCATTTTCTAGAGAAATAGAGATCTATACGTAGTAGCAAGTTTCAGAACCAACAGTTTCCCCCTAAAAGATGCTAACTCTATCATATTCTCAATTTTTTTTCTAGCATTGCCAAATTTACTTTCTCATTTCTCTGTGTACAGAAAAGAATCCGACTTCCTTTTAGTTTCTTGACAGACTTCCATGGCTAAATTAATTTCAAATACCCAAATTAGCTTTCATGGACTTCGCCAAGTTCATTTTTGGTATGTTGCTCAGTCAATCTTCAGCCTTGATTAAAATGGCAATGCCATTCTCCAAAACCTACCATATTCAGAAACCTGGCACCCTGCGGGATTTCCAGAATTTCGGTGAAACTGGTTTCTGTAACATTGTTAGCCAACCACAGTGAGCACACTGGGCAGTGTGTGGCAACTCTTTATTATGTATTCGCATGTGTGGCTATAGTTGGTACATTCGAGTGTTTGGTAGCGGTGTCCTTAGCAGCCAACAGTTGATGGCTGCACAATGACATAAATTTGGGTTAAATGGGCAAAGCAAAAACAAAAAGACTCTTCCATTAGGATTTGAAACAATATTTTGAGACGTAGGTGTAGGTCTTTGGCAACTTGAAGAAGTAGATTTTGCAAAAATATTTATTCTGGAGCTACAAAATTATATGTAGGCAATTTGATGGTTTTCTGAGTGTGAAGCCTCAAGCATGGAACAGATTATATTTCATATTTGTTTTGCTTGTCAGTTTGCCTGTATTTACTTCTCTTCTAATGTTATTGGAATTTATATGCTTAACCATTGAATTATACTTTTAGTTATTTGTGGATTGGAAACACCACATCCTGAGTCTGTGTGCACACTGTTTTCATTTGTACGGAGTACATGTCATTTGTTTCTGAACTCTAGCTTGGAACAAATTACAAATTAGAACTACAATTTAATGATAAGACTACTCCTTACCTTGACATTATGACAATCCTTAATAATGATAGTGGGCATTGGTCTTGTAAGATCACTTGCTGGAAACTTTTGCTACTGCATTCCAGACTTGCATGTTGCTTATGATACATGTTTCTTCCATTCATGTTATGTTTTCTTATTTACCATGATTTGTGAAGGAAAACTAGCATCATTGGTATCTTTGTTTTTCGTTACAGCAGAGACAGAGACTGATGCAGTAGCTTCTGAATCGAAGACCCAGAAGGAAGCGGTTGACTTCAAGGAGCTGATGCGAATTGATAAGATCCTCGTCAATTTGCAAAAGAAGGTAATATTAAGTTATACTTTAGTGAGCACCGAATGTCTGAAATAGATGGCAAAACTTGCTTCCTGTTAGTAGATGTACCATGGTATAGATGGTAGCTTTATCTTGCTCAAAGTTTGTTCATCAACTTTTTTTGTCAATATTTTACCAAGTAATCTCAAACTTTGGGCATATTTCTTCGCAGCTGCCTCCTGCTCCTCCCCCTCCACCCTATCCGGAGGGCTATGTTCCACCATCTGCATCAGAAGAGAAAGCGCCGGATGATCTGCTGGCCTCAGAGGCATTACCTCCCGCAATTGACCCTATTATTGATCAAGGGCCAGCAAAAAGACCAAGGTTCCAATGAGAGACTTATGTCGATCAAGTGAACTAGCTGACACGATAACATCATGTATTGCAAATTCAGAGTAGAGTTTTGCAGAGTCCTGAACGGGAAGACCAAAACATACGTATCTAAATTGCATCCTGAGAATCTTATTTTAATACTATGTTGTAGCACTCGGTTAACCTGGGATGGATTGGCCATTTTCTTTTGCAAATCATATAATCTGGCTCCCACGGTTACCAAACAATTAGCTTAATGCGGTTTTATGGGTAAAGACATTGTTTGACTTAGTGTTCTATTTGTGCGTGTGTGTGTCCATCGTATATGTCCAGGGCATTGTTCTTGCATGATGGTTAATAAAAAAAAGATGATTTTCTTTTGGCAATTCTGCGACGTGTATAATCCTTTATCCAACATATATGCCCTAAACCCACACGAGGCGCTGAAATATCTTGAGAACTGGTTATCCGAATTATAAACTGTTTTCATTTTTAAACTTCTCGCGTTGAGATTTTAGAACTAAATCTCATGCTGATAGTTTTCATCATTTTACTATCAAAACTTTTATGGATGTACTTTGGTTTGTACGATAAGTGTACTTGGGTTTCTACCGAGTTGTACTTTGGGTTTTGTGTATTTTGTGGGGATGAGAAGAGAGAGGGACACGCGAGAGTGGGAGATGCAGTTTTTTTTCTTTTTATTTTTTATTTCATCCAAAAAAATAAAAAAAATTAAGAATCATTTGCCGAAATTACGAACTTTTTCGCTTTTTATCTCCTTACATCAAGATCTTCAAAACTAGATTCCACACTGACAGGATTTATAAAAGGAAATACTTCCAAAACTAATATAGTTGTGCTCGGGTTCATGTGTAAGTGTGCACCATTTTTCATTGAGTTGTAACTCGGATTCGGATTATAGTGTGTTTTCTGCTGGGAAATCATGAGATGAACCGGGCGGCACATGCACCGGCCTCAACTCGTTCTCCCATTGGCTGAGGAATTGGTGGGCCCTGCAAATTCGCTTTTGATACTCGGGTGGACGACAACAATACATGTATAAATACACGGGATGGGACCAGTCGGGAGAGAGAGAAAAGGTACTGTAAGAAATTTAAAGCTTGGTCACAGTGTCAGACGTTCCCCAAATCATGTTTCTCTCTCCTCGTCTTCCCCAAAATATTTTCTTCTATCTCCTTCAAAATTCATGGCTCCATCCGTAGAAAAAGCAGATGCTGTTGTTGTGGAGATCTTTGCTGGAGCACGCCGTTGTGCCGCCCTGCAGCTGGAGCACACGACAGGCGCGGGCGGTGGTATGTGCGCGCAGGCGCGGGTGGCATGCGTAGTCTGGCGACGCCGAGGAGGACGGGCGGCGGCATGCGTGTGCGGGCGCAGGTGGCAGGCGCGGGCGGCGCATGCGCGTATGAGGGCGTCGTTTCCACTGAAGAAGCTATCGGCGACCTTCTCCCCCGGCGCGGCCAACCGCGTGCAGCACGAGACCCGGCTGCTCTCCAAGTCGGGGTCGGACCACCGCGCCTTCGTGCACGCGGACGACACCATGGAGCCGGTCGCCACAACATGGGCCCCGGCGGCGTGATGGGGCGCGCTAAGGAGAACGCCGCCGCCGCGGTCTACAACCTAGTCGCCACTGCGCCGTGTCAGCGGCCGCTTCACTGTGTCAGTAGCCGGACGTATCGCCGCCGCCGGGCTGTCTGCTGTGTTAGCATGTCCACGGGGTGTGGCGCCAGACAAGGCGGCCGTTGCATCCCACGTGCACCTTGCTGCAGCCGACGGCGAGCTCGACGTACCACATCCCGGGCGCCATGGTCCAGAGCACGAATCCGCCCTGCTCGACAGCAGCAGCGCCGCGGCTGCTTGGCCCGCGGGTCTTGACGCGCGTTCCGCACTGACCGCAGCGTCCTGTAGCCTCCAACAACAGGCACGTACGATGGGGGTGCCCTTGATGGAGAGGAGAGCCGGGTCAGCGAGGTTGCACGAGAAGGGCGTGAGGCGTGCTGCCCAAACCCCTCCCTCCGGCCGGAGTCCTCCGCGATGAACGCCAGCGGCCCTGCGTCTTGCGCTCTCCCCCACTGGAGAGGCCCCCGCGCCACCGGTGTCCACGCCCTACGACGTCGTCCTCAAGCTCGGCGCCTACGGTGCTCCAGTTCGCGCACCTCACCTGCGACTACTTCGACATCGGCATGGGCGAGCAGTGGGCGTCGCTCATGCAGGAGCTTGCGCAGGTCTTTCGACAGGTCGACACACATGCGGCGCTGCAACTTAATGCTCTGCTGTGTTGCGCCTGCGAGCTCATTTATTTTGGCAGGTCCACACACATGTATTCGTATATGAGTATCTCACCTGCGGCAGTGGACCTTGTACACGAGTGCTGGACCAATCAACAGCCGAGTTAACGCGGGTTCACATGCCGCCGAGTTCCATCTATTCACTCTCGTTTTCTGCTTCTCGTTTTCTGCTTCGTTTACTTATCAGATTTTTGGTGTAGTTTGGGATCGTCCCGAGATCTTAAAGAAAACTGGGAACTAAAGAGATCAGGGAATTCAGTCTTCATATCCTCTTCTCGTTCCCAAGTGGCTTCTTCTTCAGTATGATTGCTCCACTGAATCTTCAGGAACTTGATACTTCTGGTGCGGGTGGTTCTGAATGCTTCCTCCAAGATACGAATGGGTACTTCACGATAAGTCAAATCCTTGTTGATATCCACCGATCTGTGATCGATGTTTCTGAACACCTCCGTCGTCTCGGGAACCTCCAAACACTTCCGAAGTAGCGATATGTGAAACACATCATGCACAGCTGACATTTCCTCCGGTAGTTCAAGCTGATATGACACTTCTCCTCGGTGACTCAGAACTTTGAAGGATCCGACATATCTAGGTGCAAGCTTTCCTGTGAGTTGGAATCTATGCATTCCTTTGAGGGGTGAGACTTTGAGATACACAAAGTCTCCGATATTGAAAGTCATTTCTCAGCGTCTCTTGTCGGTGTAACTCTTCTGTCTCGATTGGGCAGTCTTGAGGTATTCACGGATCTTGTGAACCTTCTCTTCAGCTTCTCGGAGAATATCTGGTCCAAAGATTTGACTATCTCCGACTTCTGACAACTTCAGAGGGGTACGACACTTCCTTCCGTACAAGGCTTCAAAGGGGGCCATTTGCAAACTGGCTTGATAACTGTTGTTGTATGAGAATTTTGCATAAGGCAGGCAATCTTCCCACTTAGATCCATATTCTAGCACACAGGCTCTCAACATATCTTCAAGTATCTGGTTGACTCTTTCGGTCTGTCCGTCAGTCTGCGGGTGATAAGATGTACTGAAATTCAGATGGGTTCCGAGTCCTTCGTGTACCTTCTGCCAAAATCCTGAGGTAAATTGGGATCCTCTATCTGATACAATTGACTTTGGTGTTCCATGCAGGCTCACTATTCTGGAGATGTATAACTCTGCTAGCTTAGGGCCTTGGTATGTGGTCTTGACTAGTATGAAATGGGCTACCTTGGTTAATCTATCGACCACTACCCAAATAGAATCATTTCCTCTACTTGACTTGGGAAATCTAGTGATGAAGTTCATTCCTACAGAATCTCATTTCCATTCAGGGATCTGTAATGGCTGCAGTAATCTTGCGGGTCGCTGATGTTCTGCTTTAACTCTTTGACAGATATCACACTTGGCTATGTAGCTTCCAATTTCTCTCTTCATTCCATGCCACCAAAATTGTTCCTTCAAATCTTGGTACATCTTGGTTCCTCCGGGGTGAATCGAATACAGGGTATCATGGGCTTCCTTCAAAATGACTTGTTTCAACTCAGAATCTGTTGGCAGACATAGGCGTCCGTTGTACCAAAGAACTCCTTCATCTTCGGTGAATCTAGGTGCCTTTCCTGCAGCTATTTGGCTCTTGATTCCATCAATGTTGGCATTTCCCTTCTGTGCTTCCTTGATCTGACTCATCAAAGTGGGATGGAGCTCAATGCTCGCTAGGAATCCTTCACTAACTAGCTCTAGTCTAAACTGCTCAAATTCTTGATACAAACTAGGCTGTTCTTCTGCGATCATGGAGTTCAACTGACTCGGCTGTCTACTCAGGGCATCCACTACCACATTGGCCTTGCCGGGGTGATAGTGAATTTCCATGTCATAATTCTTGATCAACTCAATCCATCTTCTCTGCCTCATATTCAGCTCCTTCTGGGTGAAAATATACTTCAAGCTCTTGTGATCCGAATAGATCTCGCATCGATTACCCATGAGGTAATGACGCCATACTTTCAAGGCTAAGACTACTGCTGCTAACTCTAAGTCATGTGTTGGATAGTTCTGCTCATGTTGTTTCAGTTGCCTTGACAGATATGATATCACTTTGCCTTCTTGCATCAACACACATCCAAGACCAATCTTGGAGGCGTCACAATATACGTCAAATGGCTTGGTGATATCGGGCATGATCAATATTGGGGCTGTGGTTAATCTGCTCTTGAGTTTCTGGAAACTCTCTTCACACTTATCAGTCCATTCAAACTTCTTGTCCTTCTTCAACAGTTGAGTCATTGGTCTTTCTATGCTTGAAAATCCTTCAACAAACCTGCGGTAATATCCCGCTAATCCAAGAAATGCACAGACTTTAGTCTGAGTGGTTGGGGCTTTCCATTCCTCAACGGTCTTGATCTTCGCGGGATCTACGGCAATTCCTCCTGCAGACAGAATGTGTCCCAGGAATCCTACTTCTTTTAACCAAAACTCACATTTGCTGAACTTGGCATACAACTGATGCTTCCTAAGGGTTTCCATGATAACCTCCAAATGGTGCTCTTGTTCTTTTTCTGATTTGGAGTAGATTAGGATGTCGTCGATGAAGACAACGACAAACTTATCCAAAAAGTTCATAAAGATCTTATTCATGAGATTCATGAAATAAGCGGGGGCATTGGTCAATCCAAATGACATGACATTGTACTCATACAATCCATATCTGGTGGTAAAGGCAGTCTTGGGGATATCCGTTGCACGAATCTTCAGTTGATGGTAACCAGTCCTAAGATCAATCTTAGAGAACACTCTCGCACCGGTCAGCTGGTCAATCAGGTCTTCTATCTTTGGCAGGGGGTATTTGTTCTTGATGGTGACATCGTTCAACTTACGGTAATCCGTACATAAACGAGTGGCACCGTCCTTCTTATGGACAAACAAAACTGGTGATCTCCAAGGCGACGCACTTGGTCGAATCAGACCTTTGTACAGCATGTCATCCAGTTGCTTCTTCAGTTCCACTAACTCTGTTGGGTTCATACTATAGGGTCTCTGAGCTATGGGTCCTGTTCCAGGTATTAACTCAATGATAAACTCGATATCCCGATCTGGGGGCATACCGGGTAGATCATCCGGAAACACATCGGGGTATCTACAGACTACCCTGATCTGATCCAAGGTTGGCTTGGCTAAACTCTGGTTGCAGGTGAACTTTCTGGGCAGCCTTTCAGACACGTGTTCTACTGACACTCCGGTGCTACTAGTCATGGTGATGGCCTTCTTGGCACAGTCAATCAATCCATGATGTTTCGACATCCAGTCTATACCCAGTACTACTTCCAAACCTTTTGTTCCCAGAACAATCAAATTTGCATAAAAATCTATTTCATGTATTCTGATAGGCACATCTTTGCAAATTTTTCTAGATTTTGTAGTTGAACCAGGTATTTGAACTATCATAACATGTTTCAAACTGATTGGTTGAATCTTACTAGTGCATGCAAAATCTTCAGTAACAAACGAACGCGATGCTCCAGAATCAAACAACACTCTTGCAGGTACTGAGTTAACAGAAAACATACCCAGCACGACATCTGGTGCTTCCTGGGCTTCTTCGGCATTCATGTGGAAGAGGCGGCCGCTGCGGTTGTTCGGGTTGCATGGGGTAAACTTCATTCCGGTTGAGACACGACGTTGTTGCTGAGCAGGTGCAGTGGTATTGGGGGTGGTCTTGGCAAGCTTCTTGGGGCACTCATTGGAGTAGTGACCCACTATTCCACATTCATAACAAGTCACAATTGACTTTTCCTTAGGGGTGATGGGGACAACATTGCTTCCCAGTCCTTGGAGCAGTGTTGTTGTTGTTGTTGTGGTTGCCGGGGGCTCTCATCAGGGCACGGTTGAAGTGATTGTTGTTGTTGTGGCCTCCTGGCCTTGGGTGTCCTCCACTCCGATTGGGGAAACTCGGACGTGACAGCGGCACATGGGGCTTGTTGTTTCTTGGGGCAAATCCTCCACTTGAGCTGGGCCGATACCTTGGGGTATTGCTGGGCCCACTTTGGTTCATCATGCGGCGCTTGCGGTTCTCATTGGCTTGATGCAGTTTCCCTTCCATCTGGATGGCATAGTCCACAAGGGCTTCCATGTCAGCGAATGGGATGTTCACCCGCACCGTCTGCATCTCATCATGCAGTCCATTCAGGAATCTCTCCTTCTTCTTCTCGTTAGTGTTGGTTTCATCCGGGGCGTACCTTGACAGAGTGAGGAATCTGTCGCGGTATTCTACCACGAACATCCTGTCTTGTTTGAGTTCCCTGAACACATCCCTCATCTTCTTGATTAGGCCCGGGGGCACATGGTACTTGCTGAACTTGAGTTTGAAATCCTCCCAAGTCATCATCTGTCCCGCATTCATTGCACGGGCACTTGTCCACCAGGCTCTGGCAGGTCCTGACACGTAGTGGATGGCGAACAGTACTTTCTCTGCGGCTTCTACTCCCGCAACTTCCAAGTTGTTCTCCATTGTCTGGAGCCAGTCATCTGCATCGAGTGGCTCTTCCTTCTTGCTGAACATAGGAGGGTTGGTGTTCTGAAAGTTCTTCAACTTGGACCCAGGATGGTCATGATTTCCATGGCCTTGGTTGTTCTGAGCTAGCTGTTGTAGTGCAGCAAGGTTGTCTTGTCTTTCAGATCTTTCTACTTCTTGATCTGCCATCATCATCTGCAGCATTTGCAGCATTGCATCCTGATTGGTACCGCGGGTTGGAGGGGCCATCTGAACATGAGATAGATCGTGAGATAAGAGGGAATTTTCTATGGCTTGTTTTGGGGTAAGTTTAGAAGTTTAAAACTTGAGTACTTGTCATGTTGAAAACAAACACACTTTCATTCATTTCAAACAACACACATTACAAGCTAACACATTAATGGTTTTAAGAACCATTTCTCCATTCTACGATACAAGGGATCCTGATACAAACTCACACCTACGCAAGTGCTCAAGGGAAACTACTCATCATCTACATCTATCGGGATGTAGTCATCTTCTCTGGCCTCCATGAACTCATAGTCTTACACATCAGTGTTCTCATCTTCCTCAAAGTCATCATCATCACTCAGGTAGGCTGCTCCTCCCTGAATGTCTTCACCTTCTTCTTCCCGTTCCCTCAACTGCGTCTCCTGGGCCTGGACAATCTCCTCCAAGGATGCTATCTTCGCGTGGAGGCGAGCGATGGTGGAGTCCTTCTTGGCTCTCTGCTGGCGGAGTGTCTTGCAATCCTTGTCAAGCATCTTGATGGCCTCGGTCTGCTGCGACAGGTGGAGGTGAGTCTGGTTGGCGTAGACGCGGGAGTTGTCCAGCTCCTTGCGGGTCTCGTGCAACATAAAGTCCAGGTGCTCCATGTGATGCTTCAGCTCGGGGTGTGACTTCATGTCCATGGGTCCTCCAATGGAGTCATGCCTCGCAAAGTGAACAAAGCGAGTCCCCTGGATCTGAGTCACATTCTGCCCACACAGACGGGCAAGTGCTTCCTGCAGAGCACGAGCGAGTCCATCCAGCCAGTTGTTCTCCCGGATGGAAAACCGGATCCTCTCGGACATCGGTGGCTCCATCTTCCCCCTCAGGTCAGCAACGATGATCCACTGCAACTCTCCTCCGGGCTGATCATTGACTTGAGTTCCAAAGAACTCCGGGTGCGGGCGTTCGAGGTGCTCAGACAAAGCGTCCAAGTCCCTCTCGAAGATCATGCTTCCTCCATTGCCCAACTGGTAAAACTTGGTGTGGTTGAGCTACTCCATCTGTAAGTGAATTGGATGAGTAAATTAGAGAAGTGCAAGTGTGTCAAAATTTTAGGTAGAATTACAAGAAAAGCAGGGCATGTATTTCTCTTTTTGAAAAGATCTCAAGGGTAAGAGGGTGAATAAGTTTTCATAGGTATTCACTTCCTTTGTTTTTGAAACTAAGTTTTTTAGACGTCCATTCTAACTAGGGTCTCTTAAGGTCAAACAATGGCTCTGATACCAACTTATCAACACCCGGATTTTTAAGTCCAGATGCCTATTATGCCCTACATCGCAATCCCAGGAAGATTGTTTTTGCGAGACATAATAAGTTCATATCACAACACATCATTCATTACAACACCATAATAGCCTTACATCAAAAAGGATCACATGATCCAGTCTCATTACAACAATTGATCTAAGGATCAAATACATAACACATAGCGGGAGTACGTAGTAGAGTCCATCTATTCCACAGGCAACGCTTGACATCAGAAGACGATCCTAGTTGTCATAGACGTCCTGCTGTCCGTCATCTTGATACTACTGCTCGTCTTCATAGTTTGGCCATTTAGATAGCCAGGGACACAGCCGTGAGTACTTTTAAAGTATTCGCAAACTAATACTAGTGTAAGTACTAACAGTTTTAGTGAGAGGGTTCTAAGCTCTAGGTTCATTTGCATAAAGCCAATTTTATTTCATAAGCATTTAGTAAACAAAGACTCTTCATTTGCTTAACTCAACTAGGAACATTAGTGTCATTCCCACAACTCTATTGTGATCAAGTCAAAATCACCTTTCAATTCACCATTCATTTTTAGAAATCATCTGACAACGGAACAGTATGGCCATCCAACCGTCCATAACCACGGACACGGCTATTCGAATAGGTTTACACTCTGCAGAGGTTGCACACTTGTGCCACAATATTTGATTACATCCGTCAGGGATAGCCCTGAATAATCATAACTCAGTATGCGGATCATCAACCATTAACCTTTCACTTACATACCCTAGTATAGGCACCTCCCCTATGAGTTTGGCCTCCCAGTGATAACAATCTGCTATCATGGGAACTGCACAGGGCTTGGGTAGGACATTCAACTCTTTTCATCTCATTTCACTTTCAATGGAGGCAGCCTCGGCATAACCTCTATGACGCTTGTTCAGAGGGAACCCATACTAAGACACATAAATTTCCAGCTAAAGCCTTACCCATAATCAGGTATTGTGGGGTACTAAAAAATTGGAATGATATCGCATCTGAACCCAATCATCAGTTTTTATCAAAGTCACCATGTCATTCAAGTCACCTTCACCTTCAAAATCTTTCAATAGAATGACTCGTCATTCCAAGGTTTTCAAAGTCAAAAGATTCACATGTTCCCAGCTAGAGTAGTCAATTTTAATTTTAGCACTAGCAACTAGTCATGAGGGGTGCTAACTAGCTTGTAGCTCTCTAGGCTAACCTTGATGTTCTTGCACTACTCCATATCTAGACTCAAGTTAATTATAAAATTAAATCTTGATAAACTAAGTAAAAGCTTGGTAAGATAAAAACTGGGACTTGGAAAGTAAACACAAAGTAGTAGGGTATTAGTGCCTTGCTCAAGTTGAGCTTGCACTAGGGAACTTGCAAGAGTATAGCTTGCCTTGATTGGTACAGTGATCAAAGCTTTCTTCTTCCTCTTGGTAGAAGACCTCTGATGACCCACAAGTATAAGGGGTGTATCGTAGTATTTTCGATAAATAAGGTGTCGAACCCAACGAGGAGCAGAAGGTGTTGACAAGCAGTTTCGATGAAGGATTCACTGTAAATGCTCACAGACAAGTATTCAGGGGGTTTTGATATAGCAGATAAATAAAGTACGAGTGAGTAAAATGCGAGAGAAATAATTGCAGTGAGCGGCCCAATCCTTTTTAGCACAAAGGACAAGGCGGTTTGTTTACTTATAATGACCAAACGTTCTTGAGGACACACGTGAATTTAGTCTAGTGCTTCCGCTTCATATAGCTGATTAATCTTCATTGTTTTGATAAGTGTTGTGTGGGTGAACCTATGCTAATGCACCGCCCTTCCTAGGACTAATACATACTTGTGATTATACCCCTTGCAAGCATCCGCAACTACAAGAAAGTAATTAAGATAAATCTAACCACAGCCTTAAACTCTGAGATCCTGCTATCCCTCCTGCATCGATATACCAACGGGGGTTTAGGTTACTATCACTCCGGCAACCCCGCAATTGGAAAACGAATACAAGATGTATTCCCCTAGGCCCATAAAGGTGAAATATCATGTAGTCAACGTTCACATGACACCACTAGAAGAATAACATCACAACTTAAATATCATAACATTGAATATTACCCAACATAATTCACTACTAACATTTAGACTTCACCCATGTCCTCAAGAACTAAACGAGCTACTCACGAGACATCATATGGAACATGATCAGAGGTGATATGATGATGAATAACAATCTGAACATAAACCTTGGTTCAATGGTTTCACTCAGTAGCATCAATAACAAGTAGAAATCAATACCGGGAGAGTTTCCCCTATCAAACAATCAAGATCCAACCCTAATTGTTACAACGGTGACGAGGTGCAGCGGTGGAGATGGTGGTGATGATGATGGAGATGATGGTGATGATGATCCCAATGATGTCCAGCTCGATGGCGGTGACGATGGCGTCGATTTCCCCCTCCGGGAGGGAATTTCCCCGCCAGATTTCAGCCTGCCGGAGAGCTCTTTTCTCTCTGGTGTTTTCCGCCCCGCAGAGGCGGCTGTGACTCTTTGCGACTATCCCCCGGAGCTTAGGTTTTCGGGGCGAAGAAGTACGCGGAGGAGAGGAGGCCAGAGGGGGCCGTGGGCCCCCTCCCCACAAGGCGGCGCGGCTAGGCCTGGCCCGCGCCGGCCTATGGGGGGGCCCATGGTGGCCCTCCTCGGCTCCTCCTTTTGGCTATCTCCGTCTTCTGGAAAAATAGGATTTTCAGTGTAATTTACGTCAATTGTTGATCTTCCGAAATATTGCATTCTGACGGTGCTTTTTCCAGCAGAATCCTGACTCCGGTGCGCGATTCTCCAATAATCATGAAACATGCAAAATATATGAAATAACATAAGTATCATCTCCAAATATGAAATATATCAATGAATAACAGTAAATTATGATATAAAATAGTGATGCAAAATGGACGTATCAACTCCCCCCAAGCTTAGACTTCGCTTGTCCCCAAGCGAAACTGAACTCGGTAAACAGGACCACATGTTTATGGAGTGAAGAGTCGATAAACCAAATACGGACAAGAAGCATCATATTAATTCTCACAAGACATTCTAGTGAACAAATTCCTCATATAATTAATCTTGAAACAAGTAAAAGGTAATCACAAATAAAGGTGCATAAGAAATCATAATTGGTGATGGCAAACTTCGTTCTTGGTCAGAGAACAATTAACAGATTGTACTTATCTATCGAGTAGCGTTCTTATGTTAAAGCTTATGTGGCACAACTTGCATACTCAATCATAATAATCTCCTCATAATCATTGATAACTTTCAAAGCTATATTCATTCAGATAAAACTTGTACTAAACAAGGAAGAATAAAAGGCATGACTAAGTAGCTCACAATATAAATGATTTGATCACAACAAGTCAAATACTTGCTTAAGATGGAGGGAAATAGGTTTACTGACTCAACATAAAGTAAAAGACAGGCCCTTCGTAGAGGGAAGCAGGGATTAAATCATGTGCTAGAGCTTTTTCAGTTTTGAAATCATATAAAGAGTATAAAAGTAAAGTTTTGAGAGGTGTTTGTTATTGTCAGCGAATGGTAGCGGGTACTCTAACCCCCTTGCCAGACAGACTTTCAAAGAGCGGCTCCCATAAAATTTTATTTTTAGGTGACACTCCTTCCAACCTTTTCTTTCACAAGCCATGGCTAACCGAATCCTCGGGTGCCTTCCAACAATCACATATCATGAAGGAGTGTCTATTTATCTTAGTTTTATTTAGAGATGGCACTCCTCCCAACCTTTGCTTTCTCAAACCATGGCTAACCGAATCCTCGGGTGCCTTCCAACAATCTCATACCATGGAGGAGTGTCTATTTGTAAAATTATGAAAGTTAATTAATGGGGGCTGGGAACCCCGTTGCCAGCTCTTTTTGCAAAATTATTGGATAAGTGGATGAAGCCACTAGTCCATTGGCGAAAGTTGCCCAACAAGATTGAAAGATAAAACACCACATACTTCCTCATGAGCTATAAAACATTGACACAAATAAGGGATGATAAATTTTGAATTGTTTAAAGGTAGCACATGAAGTATTTACTTGGAATGGCAGGAAATACCACATAGTAGGTAGTTATGGTGGACACTGATGGCATAGGTTTTGGGTTAAGGTTTGGATGCACGAGAAGCATTCCCTCTCAGTACAGGTCTTTGGCTAGCAAGGTTGATTAGCAAGCATAAGAGTTGAGGGAAACAAACAAATATACATATGATAGAAACAATCATGCATCTTCCTTGTAAGCACAAACAATTTTAACCTCAGAATAATAAGCTAAGAGCTAACAAGAAAGAAAGATAATGAAACAACATATCTACATGTATTTCTCTTTTGTACTTAAACTTAAAGTGTTGTTGCTATTGACCAATGCTAAGTTTGCCAAAACCAAATAGATTTACACTCAAGGCTCCCAAAGTGATACCAATACTAACAACAAGATCAATCATATAGTAGAAATTGCAAACTGAAATAAGATGTGCAATATGTAAATGATAAGACTTCTCATTAATATTCCATAACGATAACTCACACCAAGGGATACATAGACAACCAACTAAAGAGAGATACTTCCACATTGCAACCCATCTTATATGATAACTTCCCTACTCATGATATGACACTACTTGACAGTAAAAAGTAAAAGATAGTGATGATGTCATACCGCGACACTCCCCCAAGCTTGGAACAAACCAAGGGGATGCCAATACTGATGATGAATTACTCCTTCGGCGGTGGTGGTGATGAATTCTTGATAAGCTTCTTAACAAGCCCCTTTAGCTCATCAATCTCATACATGAGGTTGCGGATCATCTCCGAATTGTGCTCGACGCGGTTAAGGAGTATATCCGATGGCGAGTCCCAACTCTTAGAGTTGTTTCCCCACTCTTCAGCTTCAGACTTCATCCTTCCTGCAGTGTTAGAACGATCTATATCCCAATTGCTAGGCAATACTGCCTTGGGAATCCTTTCAATTTGACTATTGTAAATTAAATTGCGGAAGGGGTTGTAGGTGCCTGGAGGAGATGTCTTTGGAGCTAGGTAGTGACGTGGAACCTTTCCTCCGGTGCGAATTCTTGCGCTCTCCTTGGAACTGAAAGGGTTTTCCACCACCTTAATGCTTGCGACGGTGGCACGCGGGTATGCACGCGAGTCTTCCTCCACTTCTTCTTCATCTTCTTCCTTGACGCTCTCATCCACCTCTTTCCACTTGGGATCTTGAATATCTTCATCCGAAAGCCCCTTGCCCTTGTTGTTGGAGACCATGGTGCTTCTATATCAAAAACAGATCCTGGCAGAAAATAGCTCGAAACAAAACACGTCGAGAAAACGATATACGGACCTCCAGGGGTCCGGGGGATTATATAGAAGAAATGTTTACGACAGAAGGAAAGTACCAGGTCGAACCAGAGTCGGAGAGGAGCAACGAGGGGCCCTCCTCATAGGTCGGCGCGGCCAGGCTGGGGCACGCGCCGGCCTATGGGGGCACGCCCTCGTGCGTCTACTCCACTCCGTTTCGATCTCGTAATTTTTCATATTTTCCTAAAACAGCAAAAAAATTGTTCAGAAAGTTAAACGCGGACTTTTTATTACCAGTACTGTTACCTATTCAAAGTCGAACTCTGCAGAACTGTCAATTTGACCTTTGATGAAAGCTTCCGGAGTTACCACTCGAATAACATCAACATCTTCATTATAAGAATCTCCAGAGATATAATGCTTGAGTCTTTGTCCATTCACCACTTGTGTGGCATCGCCTTGCAGAGAACCAATTTTAATTGCTCCTGAACAATACACCTCCACAATGACATATGGTCCTTCCCACTTTGAGAGTAATTTTCCTGCAAAAAATCTAAGACGAGACCGATACAATAGGACTTTATCCCCAATATTAAATTCTCTTTTAATGATTCTTCTATCATGCCATTTCTTAACTTTCTCTTTAAAGATTTTAGCATTTTCATAAGCTTCACTTCTCCATTCATCTAGGGAACTCAATTGTAGCAATCTCTTGTTACCGGCAAGTTAGGATCTTTATTTAGTTCTCTTACATCCCAATAAGCTTTGTGCTCTAGTTCCAAAGGTAAATGACAAGCTTTTCCATAAACCATTTTATAAGGTGACATCCCCATAGGATTTTTATAAGCAGTTCTATAAGCCCATAGTGCTTCCTTCAATTTACTAGCCCAATTCTTTATAGATTTATTAACAGTCTTTTGCAAGATAGATTTAATCTCTCTATTTGATAATTCTACTTGCCCACTAGTTTGAGGATGATAAGCAGAAGCAATTCTATGATTAATACCATATTTAGCAAGAGTTTTTCTAAAACCACCATGAATAAAATGAGAACCTCCATCAGTCATGAGATATCTAGGAACTCCAAATCTAGAAAAAATAATATCTAAAAGCATTCTTAAAGAGGTCTCACCATCAGCACTTTTTGTGGGTATGGCCTCCACCCATTTAGTAACATAATCAACAGCAACAAGTATATGAGTGTTACCTTCTGAAGAAGGGAAAGGTCCCATGAAGTCAAATCCCCAACAATCGAATGGTTCAATAACAAGAGTATAATTCATAGGCATTTCATTGCGTCTGGAGATATTACCAACCCTTTGACATTCATCACAAGATAAAATAAATTTGCTTGCATCTTTGAAGAGAGTTGGCCAATAAAAACCTGATTGTAGAACCTTTTGCGCGGTTCTATCTCCGGCGTGATGTCCTCCATAAGCACTAACATGGCACTTACTCAATATCTCTTGTTGTTCATATTCGGGAACACATCTTCGCAGAATACCATCCACTCCTTATTTATATAAGTGTGGGTCATCCCAAAAATAATGCCTCAAGTCATAAAAGAATTTCCTCCTTTGCTGAGCTGAAAAGGTTGGAGGCAAGTACTTGGAAACAATAAAGTTAGCATAATCAGCATACCAAAGACTATCTCGCGAACTCACCTTTATTACCGCCAATTGTTCATTTGGAAAACTATCATTAACAGGAACAGGATCATAAGCAATATTTTCCAATCTAGACAAATTATCAACAACAGGATTATCAGCACCTTTCCTATCTATAATATGCAAATCAAATTCTTGCAACAAAAGCACCCATCTAATAAGCCTTGGCTTAGCATCTTTCTTTTGCATAAGGTATCTAATTGCAGCATGATCAGTATGAATTGTAACTTTTGAATCAACAATATAGGATCTAAACTTGTCACAAGCAAAGACTACAGCTAACAATTCTTTTTCAGTTGTAGCATAATTTCTTTGAGCAGCATCAAGAGTTTTACTAGCATAATGAATAACATTCAATTTTTTATCTACTCGCTGTCCAAGAACAACACCTACAGCAAAATCACTAGCATCACACATAATTTCAAAAGGTAAGTTCCAATCAGGAGGTTCAACTATAGGAGCAGTTGTTAATGCTTTCTTTAGAGTTTCAAAAGCTTCCTTACAATCATCATCAAAAACAAAAGGTACATCTTTTTGAAGAAGATTAGTAAGAGGCTTTGAAATCTTGGAGAAATCTTTAATAAATCTCCTATAAAACCCAGCATGACCAAGAACACTACGAATACCTTTAACATCCCTAGGATAGGGCATCTTCTCAATTGCTTCAACTTTAGCTCTATCAACTTCAATACCTCTCTCGGAAATTTTATGTCCCAATACAATTCCTTCATTAACCATAAAGTGGCATTTCTCCCAATTAAGAACAAGGTTAGTTTCTTCACATCTCTGCAAAACTTTATCAAGGTTTCGCAAGAAATTATCAAAAGAATTCCCATAGACAGAAAAATCATCCATGAATACCTCTACAATATTCTCACAAAAGCTATGAAAAATAGCAGACATGCATCTTTGAAAAGTAGCAGGAGCATTACATAAAACAAAAGGCATACGTCTATAAGCATAAGTTCCGTAGGGACAAGTGAAAGTGGTTTTCTCTTGATCTTTAGTTTTAACAGCAATTTGTGAAAACCTAGAATAACCATCAAGAAAGCAAAAATGAGTATTTTTAGACAACCTTTCTAACATTTGATCAATTAAAGGCAAAGGGTAATGATATTTTTTAGTAACCTTATTAACTTTTCGATAATGAATGCACATTCTATACCCTACAACTACTCTTTGAGGGATGAGCTCATCATTATCATTAGGTTCAACAGTCATTCCTCCTTTCTTAGGAACACAATGTACATGACTAACCCATCTACTATCAGCAATAGGATATATAATACCAGCTTCAAGAAGTTTTAATACCTCATTTCTTACCACATCCTTCATTTTAGGAATTAGACGACGCTGATGTTCAACAACAGGCTTTGCATCATCTTCCATATTAATGGCATGTTGGCAAATAGAGGGAGAAATCCCCTTCAAGTCATCAAGAGTGTAACCAATAGCTCCTCGGTGTTTCTTCGATATTTCCAATAACCTTTCTTCCTCGAACTCTGAAAGCTTAGAACTAATAATAACAGGATATATTTTCTTATCATCAATATGAGCATATTTAAGATTATCAGGCAATGGTTTTAAATCAAAAATAGGATCTTCCTTTGGTGGTGGTACTGTACCTAGATCTTCAACCGGCAAGTCATGCTTAAGAATAGGTTGACGAAGGAAAATTTCATCAAGCTCATTTCTTTCTTCCCTAAAAAACTTCACTCTCACTATTCTCCAAATGTTGTTGCAAAGGATTACTAGGAGCAAGAGCAATAGATGCACACTGCTCAACTTTAAAATCATTATTAGGCAAATCAGCTTTATAAGGAGTTTTGGAAAATTTAGAGAAATTAAACTCATAAGATTCACCAGCAAATTTAGTCACAATTTTCTCTTTCTTGCAATCTATAACAGCTCCACAAGTATTTAGAAAAGGTCTACCAAAAATGATAGGACAATACTTACTAGCAGCAGAACCAAGTACCAAAAAGTCAGCAGGATATTTAGTCTTACCACATAGAACTTCCACATCTCGAACAATACCAATAGGAGAGATAGTTTCTCTATTAGCTAGCCGAATAACCACATCAATATCTTCAAGTTCACAAGAACCAATTTCATGCATGATCTCCGTGTAAAGCTCACAAGGAATAGCACTAATACTTGCACCAATATCACATAAACTATAATAGCAATGATCACCAATTCTAACAGAAAGCATATGAACACTGGTTTTCCTAGACTTATTAGGATGCGAAACAATATTAGAAGCATCTTCACAGAAAATAATATGACCATCTTCCACATTTTCAGTCACAAGATCTTTAACTATTGCAATAGCAGGTTCAACTTTTATTTGCTCTTCAGGTTCAATAGGTTTCTTTGAACTTTTATTAACCGCACTATTTATAACAGAATACTCCTTCATTTTAGCAGGGAAAGGAGTTTTTTCAATATAAGCTTCAGGAAGAACATGATCAACAGTTTCAATTACAACACATTTATTTATAGATGAATCAGTTTTATCTTTATACGGTTCATGATACTTATCAAAATTCTTCCTAGGCAATTCAAAATGAGAGGCAAAAGCTTTATAAAAATTTGCAACGACTTGAGAATCAAGACCATAAGTAGCACTCACATTACGAAATTTATCAGTATCCATAAAAACTTCAATGCATTTATAATCATAGTTTATACCTGACTCTCTATCATTGTCGTTCTCCCATCCTTCAGTATTCCCCTGAATCCGATCAAAAGGTCCCTCTTAAACTCTTCTTTGTTGCGTGTAAATGATCCAGAACAAGAAGAATCCAGCAAGGTTTTATCTTGAAAAGAAAGTCTTGCATAGAAATTATCAATGATGATATTACCAGGAAGCTCATGAATGGGGCATTTGAGCATTAAAGACTTCAATCTCCCCCACGCTTGGGCAATACTCTCTCCATCATGAGGCCAGAAATTATATATGCGGTTCCGGTCTTTGTGAATTTCACTTGGAGGATAGAATTTAGAATAAAATAGGGGCACAATATCATTCCATTCAAGAGAATCCCCATTCTTCAATAATTTATACCAATGCGCCGCTTTACCAGACAACGATATAGAGAATAGTTTCTTCCTAACTTCATCCATAGAAATACCTGCACACTTGAATAAACCGCATAATTCATGTAAGAACAGTAAATGATCTCCAGGATGGACAGTTCCATCCCCTTCATAACGGTTATCCACAACACGTTCAATAATTTTCATAGGTATTTTGTATGGAACCTCTTTCTCACCTGGCGCCTCATCCACTACCTTTGCAGTAGTAGTAGATTTTCCAAATAAAAATTCAAGAGAAGATCTCTCCATAATGAATTATAGCAGCAGGCAAAAATAAAATCAGCACAAACAGTAAAAGTTTCCCTTACCAATTCCACTTACCAATAGCGCTTCACTCCCCGGCAACGGCGTCAGAAAATAGTCTTGATGACTGACAGGTATAGGGGGTGTATCGTAGTATTTTCGATAAATAAGAGTGTCGAACCCAACGAGGAGCAGAAGGTGTTGACAAGTAGTTTCGATGAAGGATTCACTGTAAATGCTCACAGACAAGTATTCAGGGGTTTTTGATATAGCAGATAAATAAAGTACGAGTGAGTAAAATGCGAGAGAAATGATTGCAGCGAGCGGCCCAATCCTTTTTAGCACAAAGGACAAGCCGGTTTGTTTACTTATAATGACCAAACGTTCTTGAGGACACACGGGAATTTAGTTTAGTGCTTTCGCTTCATATAGCTGATTAATCTTCATTGTTTTGATAAGTGTTGTGTGGGTGAACCTATGCTAATGCACCGCCCTTCCTAGGACTAATACATACTTGTGATTATACCCCTTGCAAGCATCCGCAACTACAAGAAAGTAATTAAGATAAATCTAACCATAGCCTTAAACTCTGAGATCCTGCTATCCCTCCTGCATCGATGTACCAACGGGGGTTTAGGTTTCTGTCACTCCGGCAACCCCGCAATTGGCAAACGAATACAAGATGTATTCCCCTAGGCCCATAAAGGTGAAGTATCATGTAGTCGACGTTCACATGACACCACTAGAAGAATAACACCACAACTTAAATATCATAACATTGAATATTACCCAACATAATTCACTACTAACATTTAGACTTCACCCATGTCCTCAAGAACTAAACGAACTACTCACGAGACATCATATGGACTATGATCAGAGGTGATATGATGATGAATAACAATCTGAACATAAACCTTGGTTCAATGGTTTAACTCAATAGCATCAATAACAAGTAGAAATCAATACCGGGAGAGTTTCCCCTATCAAACAATCAAGATCCAACCCTAATTGTTACAGCGGTGACGAGGTGCAGCGGTGGAGATGGTGGTGATGACGATGGAGATGATGGTGATGATGATCCCAATGATGTCCAGCTCGATGGCGGTGACGATGGCGTCGATTTCCCCCTCAGGGAGGGAATTTCCCCGGCAGATTTCAGCCTGCCGGAGAGCTCTTTTCTCTCTGGTGTTTTCCGCCCCGCAGAGGCGGCTGTGACTCTTCGCGACTATCCCCCGGAGCTTAGGGTTTCGGGGCAAAGAAGTACGTGGAGGAGAGGAGGCCAGAGGGGGCTGTGGGCCCCCTCCCCACAAGGCGGCGCGGCGCGGCCAGGCCTGGGCCCGCACCGGCCTATGGGGGGGCCATGGCGGCCCTCCTCGGCTCCTCCTTTTGGCTATCTCCGTCTTCTGGAAAAATAGGATTTTCAGTGTAATTTCCGTCAATTGTTGATCTTCCGAAATATTGCATTCTGACGGTGCTTTTTCCAGCAGAATCCTGACTCCGGTGCGCGATTCTACAATAATCACGAAACATGCAAAATAGATGAAATAACATAAGTATCATCTCCAAATATGAAATATATCAATGAATAATAGTAAATTATGATATAAAATAGTGATGCAAAATGGACGTATCAACCTCCTCCTCCTGGTAGTCCTCGGTACTAGCGTCTATAAACGGATACGAGGTATACAATCACCACACAAAGCTTAAGTACTAGATGATACGTCTCAAACGTATCTATAATTTCTTATGTTCCATGCTAGTTTTATGACAATACTCACATGTTTTATATACACTTTATATCATTTTTATGCATTTTCCGGCACTAACCTATTAACAAGATGCCACAGTGCCAGTTCCTGTTTTCTGTTGTTTTTGGTTCCAGAAAAGCTGTTTGGGCAATATTCTCGGAATTCGACGAAACAAAAGCCAAACCTCCTATTTTTCCGAGGGACACACAGATCCAGAAGGGCAAGCCAGGGGGAGGCCCAGGTCCTCCACAACATAGGCCGGCGCAGCCAAGAGGGGGGCCGCCCCACCCTATGGGGTGGGCCCCTCGAGACTCCACCGACGTTGCCTCTTTGCCTATTTATTCCCCCACGACGCGAAAACCCCAGACATATCGATCATACTCCAGAAAGACCCCAGGGGCGCCGCCGCCATCGCGAAACCTAGTTTCGGGGGACAGAATCTCTGTTCCGGCACGCCGCCGGGACGGGGAATTGCCCCCGGAGTCATCTCCATCGACACCACCGCCATCTTCATCGCCATTGCTGTCTCCCATGATGAGGAGGGAGTAGTTCTCCCCCGAGGCTGAGGGCTCTACCTGTAGCTATGTGGTTCATCTCTCTCTCTCATGGTGTGATCTTTATGTGATCATGAGCTTTGTATCACTATTAATCTATGTGGTACTCTAGTGATGTTATTAAAGTAGTCTATTCCTCCTCCATGATGTAAAGTTGACAGTGTGTGCATCATGTAGTACTTGGCGTAGATTATGATTGTAATCTCTTGTGGATTATGAAGTTAACTATTACTATGATAGTATTGATGTGATCTATTTCCCCTTTCATAGCTAGTGTTGACAGTGTGTATGCTATGTTAGTACTCGGTCTAAATTGCAACGGTATTGTCTTGGATTATGATTTGATGAGGATATCCCTATGAATGGTGTTTGTCAAATACTTGATGAACTTTGAGCGGAGCTTTTGTAGCCACTACATGATTAGTGATTCCAATAGGAGAGTAATTCATAGTAGCACAAGTGAAGAGAAGTTATTTATTTATGTGATAATTGTTGAGAGTGTCGACTAGTGAAAGTATGATCCCTAGGCCTTGTTTCTAAGCATTGAAACACCGTTTCCAACAAGTTCTGCTACATGTTCGCTTGCTGCCATCTTTATTTCAGATTGCAATTACTACTTATAATCATCCATATTACTTGTATTTCACTATCTCTTTGCCGAACTAGTGCACCTATACATCTGACAAGTGTATTAGGTGTGTTGGGGACACAAGAGACTTATTGTATCTTAATTGCAGGGTTGCTTGAGAGGGATATCTTTGACCTCTACCTCCCTGAGTTCGATAAACCTTGGGTGATTCACTTAAGGGAAACTTGCTGCTGTTCTACAAACCTCTGCTCTTGGAGGCCCAACACTGTCTACAGGAAAAGAAGCGTGCATAGACATCAAGCTATTTTCTGGCGCCGTTGCCGGGGAGTTAAGGTAAAAGGTATTCACATCCTCCGACTACTAAGCTATTTCCTAGCACTGTTGCCGGTGTGTGAGTGCTCGAAGCTATTTCCTTTAGATCCTGCAATTATATCTTTTTGTTTCTTTTTTTTCAGTAGTTAGGCTTAATGGAAAACAACAACAAAAATTAGAGATCTTTATGAACTTTATATTGAATTAGGACATGATGTGTTTGAAGAGAGAATTAAAAAACCCATGGAACTTTGTTTGCAAAATAGTTGTAGCAATGTTATTAGCATGAACTCTTTGAACACTATTATTGCTAATGCTATGGAAGAATTTAAGCTTGGGGAAGAAGCTGATTGTGATATTTTTAGTCCCCCAAGTTTTGAGGAGAAAATTTTATTTGATGATACTTTGCCCCCCATTTATGATGATTATAATGATAGTGGTATTTTGGTGCCACCTACTATGGAGGATAAAGTTTATTATGATTATACCATGCCTGCAATCTTATATTTACTAATTGGAGACTCCCAACAAGACACCACCTTAATCCTAGAGTTTAAGAAATTGTATCCGTCCGATTAACATAATATGTCTCTGCGGCCATACGATTAATCACTAGAGGCCCCCGTCCCGTCAAACTAACACAAGTCGTGTTCTGTATGTTCTCTTGCAGTTTCCATCAAAAAAAGGAGAAGAGATCTGAGCGACAAATCCTTCAAGATTTGGCGATGAAAATCTAATTTTGGCATCGATCCTATCCTTTGCGCCGCCCAGATCGAACTTCACCGTGAACGCTATATTGAGGAGGATGATTACATGTGCGTTCTTTTTTTTCTTGGACAGATGCGTTTCATATTGGTTTTTAAGAGGAGGTTTAGCATTGAGAGGAGTCGGGCAACGCGGGAGACTATCCATCTGCCTATACATGGCCTTTGTACTGCGTCAGTTATGTAGCGATTTTGCAAAGAGTCAGCCGGAATCGGATCTGAATAAAGTTCCACTGATTTCAGGTATGCAGCATGGTATTCTATTTTCCATATGATCGATCTTCTGACTCAGTATGTAATTTGATAGTAGGAGTACTGGCCGTCTAGATATTTTTTTGGAGAGACGTCCCAAGATCTTAATTTCTGTTGTAAAAACATTGATCTTCTGAAATCACTGTACTATCTTTACAAAATCTTTGGTGCCGAGTAGCGCCGCCGAACTGCAGATGTCGCGATGACCCAGCCATGAGTCACTGACTGAATTTCCACAGTTCACGATCAGAGATGTTTCTCTATTAAGTTGTTCTTCTGTGGCTTGATTTAAGAATTCAGGATGCCGGCATCATCACTGCTGCATGGATTTACTAATGACAAGATGCTGAGCTCTCGGTTGTCCAGTGGATTATTTTTCTTGCATCGCGCTTCTTATCTAACGAGTTCAGTTAACTGCTGTGTGTTTTGGGTGCTTCTTCAGCATGCATAGTCATAGCAACATTTAAGTTAAACTTTAATTGTGCAAACTGTAAATTTTTTTCATATTGCTAGAGCACATTTGCTTCCTTCTTATTCAAGTGTATAATGGAGTTCTGAAAATTCTCATTTATGAGTCAGTTCTTTTCTATGGTGCATTTTCCATTGCTAATTCATCGGATCGAATCCCGATGTACCTTTTTTACATGATCTATATACTTAAATTTCTTAGGACTGATTATTTGCAGACAGAGCACTAACACCGTGTTCATTTAACTGTACATGCACAATTTTCTCACAAATAAGAATGCTTTGATTACATTTGATCATCTAATGGTTCTTTATCCAAACAACATGGATATTTATTCTCGCTGCAGGAATACCTTATAGTTATGAGTCAAAACATTTTTTTGCTTACTTTTTTTTGGCCTCCGTTTGTCCTACATTATTTCTGCTGCTCAGATTACTGCTGAATGTTTGACGAAGCTATTCAATGAAGTTTTGATTAGGCACGTATTTCATCATGCAAATATAATTTTTAACTTCATGTATCTATACTACTCATTTTCCGTTTTTTAGTTAAGCCCTCTCAAGTGTACCTAATGCTTAGTTGCTCAGCACATCGATGTCTAAAAAATTGTCATTTATTTCTTTCTCAACTTTGAATTGAATATGGTTAATTTTGCTTGGAGTGGAATCAAGGCATATATTGAATCTGTTCAATTTCATGATTTTATATGCAACGCTAATTACTGATGATAATTAATGGGCATCTTTTGCCATACAAGGATACACATTACTTAATTATGAAAATGGTAGGACATTGAAATTCTGCATTTGACTTATCAAAATATACTACCTTCTATACTGTGTTTGCCAATATTTCTCTAGAATTTTTTTTAAAAAGAAAATGAAACTACTCCATGACATAAAATTTTGGTAATTATAGGGTTGGCGACGCATCTTGATGTATGTTAATGATATAATGGCACTTTTCTGTTGTGAGCAAACACCCAAAAAAAATATCAAAGTAATGTTATCAATTTCTTATTCGAAAAATATTTGGTACTATTTCCACGGTACCTATCTAAATACTTTTTAATACTAAGTGTTGGCACCAAAAAAAAGGGGGACAAGTATGAATACACATTTACGATATTATTTTGCTTACCAGCACTGAGAAGAGTATTCGTAACTAACCCATATTTTAATTCAAAAGTTAGAAGTGAGATCATAATTAATGTTTCAAGTATCTTTTATATACTACCAAAAAATACTTAAGAATTTAAGGTAAAATATGGATAGTTATGGTTATTGGTAATTTGTTCAGGTTCTACGTACATACTTTAGTTAACCAACATATATATACAATCATTTGTGTTTCTATTATGTTATAGTAAATAGTAACTAGCCCGTGCAAATTGCACGGGTTAACGACTAGTGAATATAATTGTACTTGCATCATGATAATGATTTTATGGTCCTCCACACCAGAAAGCCTTGATAGAATATAAGAATTTTTTTACAAAGTTATGATCATTGGTTCCTTCATGTGAAAAAGAAAGAAACAAAGAAAGAAAAAAGAAAAAGAAAGTGCAAAAAGAATAGAAGAAGCTCATAGATTTCATGAAGAAAAGCTAACTTCATGATTTTAGATAAGGAGATAAAGTAGTCTTCTTATCTACTATCAAACCTCGAAAGGTGTGGAGGCCTCTAAGTCATTTGAGTTTGACAATAGTATGGTGTCATTCATGCTCTAGTTTTACATCCGATGTTGTAATCCTTGTTCTTGAAAATGCCTCATTTGTTTCAACGACTCTCGCTTCATGAACAATGATGACTCTATCCATTAAGCTTCTATATTGCTCGGGGACGAGCAGGAGTCTAGCTTGGGGAAGTTGATGAGTGCATTTTTAGCATGTTTTTACATCATTATTTTATCAAGTTATCATTGAGTATTAGTTGGATTTTTCTATTTCACTGCTGTACCGTGCCCTTTTATGCTTGTCTACACAGGATCTTGAAATAATAAGTCAATGATGAAATATCAATGAAAACTGTCATTTTATGGCATTTTGACGTGATAGAAATCATTTTAGCACTTATTTATGCACCTGGCCGAAAGGACAATGCGAGGAAAACTTCCAGTAACTTTAACGAGCATTGGTATGGACAAGGCCCACATGTACCACCCTCCAGAAGCACTGCCTCGTCAAATACTTTCACCTCTCACAGAGGGATCAGAGATCAGAGACACATAGCTCCGCGAAATAGATAAACACCGCCCTAGATCAGATCTCAGGAAGGAACTTTGGAGAAGACAACATCCAGGCTGCTACGTGGATCCTCGGAGGAGAATGCATCATCCCCTTCATCATCATCAACCGCTGCACCATCACCATCATCATCCTCCAACCATAGTTGTAATCTTGATTGCAATTGTAGATTTGTATTCGAATTCGTTCCCTTCCTTTAATCCCCTCCATAACATTATGATGATTTTCTTGATTGCTTCCATGTGTGAGTAGTCCTATTAGTTCTTGGGGAGATGGAGAAACCCTAGCATGAATATGAGATGAATCTAAGATGATCTATGGTTTTAAGTATTAATGTGTGTTAGTTCTCTCTTGATATTATGTGTTGTGCACCATGTAATATTTTCCTTATGGTCTCGAGAGGGAACTATCCTTTGAAGTGTGGTAAAGTGAATGGCGGAAGTGACATTACTGTATTGGCGCTTTGACACATGAATGAGGGGGATAAGAGGGAATATGTGGCTTGCAGAAGACTAGCCGATGTGGTTGTTTAGAGATGTGATGAACGATGGCTTTCTGAGCGCATCTTGTTACCGAGCTCTCCCACACACAATATGGTTAAAAGCATATTTTATCTTTTATTAACATGAATGCTAGTTCTAGAGGTGGATCCAATAATCCCTGAGAACACTTTGTCTTATTAAGTTTCAACCAATTTCCTATAACATTTTTACTGCTTTATTTACTTTATATTCAAGCTTTTACAACACCCCTTTTTACATTTTGAGATTAGAAAAAAGTTATAAGTAATCTTTAGTAGAAAGTAGCAAGGGCCATTAAGACCCTAACCAGTAGCTCCTCGTGGTTCGATACTCTTATTTTTAAACTAGCTACAATTGACTTGTGTTCTTGCAGTTATCACCCGCTCTACCCGATGGGTATGTACATGGGAAAATATCATGAAGGTATTAACCCATTAACAGTACGAGTACATGGGTCATGCATACCCATTTCCATATTTTATGAAAAATAAACATATCTAATATACATAGAACAAAAGAATGACCATTCCACCACCTCCTTATCCTCCTCCTCCTCCTCCACCCTCCCCTCGCATTCTTTCGATCCACTTCAGAAGGTATTTAAAATCTTGAGAGAATGATGAAGATGACGTATTTCTGTTGAAATCTAAATATTGTAGAAGACTGCCCACAAAAGGAAAACTATGGTAAAGTTCCCCTTCGTGTTACATCCAGTTGTCCAATGCAGATGTCCAATACAACCTTTTTTTTGCAACTTCCATACTTAAAGTAATATATAGAAGACCAAACTAAATATAGTTTGATGTATAATAGTGTGCAATATATGAAAAGCATCTAGCACTAAATTAAACTAGATTAGAAACTATGAAATTTCAACATGCATCAAATGTCAAGACAGTAACGTCACTCTGTCATTTAAATGCGATTTTATGATTCTGTAATTCATGCTTTCTCATGGGAATGCAAGTAGAAAGTAGTGAAGACTTTAAGAATGTATCTTAAAAATACATGTATTTATATTGGTATTCGAAATCGCTTTCATTTGCAATGTCCATACAACAATAATAAGTAGGAGAAGAACTATTGAGTCTCCATACACGCTAGTTGAGTAATGTTGTCCTCACAAAATAATGTATTTTTGCAGATAAAGGTCTATGAGAAAGGTAACTAGGACTGAAAATTGTTGTGCATGGTGGGGAACGAGACTGATGGATCTTGCAGGAAGCCTGTGTTGTGGTTATCAACAGTGTTCAAGATGGCATCTTTCCAGGCACTTGATCTAATTTCCATTGTACACTGGTTGGCATTGTCAAGCTCTAAATCATTGATGCTATAGCGCTGCCTTCTCGAACCTTTGGCTTCTAGCCTCTTGAAGTACTTTTGTGGATGGCTTGAAATCTGTGCTGGAGTTCTAGTAGTGACGAAGTACTTAGATATGTTCTTCCATTTTCCACGGCCACATATACTCAACCCTCGAAGAAAAAACCTATAATAACCAAAGTTTGAGATAACTAGACATGTTAATTGTGATTCAAAAAACTTTGAGTGGTTATTTTATAGTTTAGGGAGACTAATATCCGGGAGACTTGGATTCTAATTTTATATGGAAGCATATAAAGTATGTTACCCCGACTAATTTCACCAACATATACCTTCGATCTTAACCTTATTTTCTACCATGAAATTTTTGCATGGTATCCATGTAAACTGTTATGACAAGTGATAGTGTTATTAACTTTTCAAGTTATATTCAACATTTTATAGGGCTATATAGTGGAATATTATACTATCATGTCAACTTAGTACATTTACAATGAAATGTCAGAAGACACAAACAAGAACGAACTTGACCTTTAGGATTGTTGTTTCCTATAAGTGTGAACTGATTTAAATCCATATATTAGAAACACAATAAGATTAAAGACTAAATTAACCGTTGTGATTCATGAAAAACACTCTCCCAAATAATGATTAACAAATATACAACTTCAAATACACCTAACGTGGCCAAAAGGAAAGTGCAAACCAACTATCAATCATAAATATGAGGACAATTTAGAAATGATAAAAAAATTCAATTACCTATGTTCATCCTCGGTCCAAAACATTCTTGCGCGCGGTGCAACCACCGGTTCATGGATGGACATCTTGTTTATGATAATTACAATGATGGTTGTGATAGTTTTACTCCCACTATTACTAATAAAATTGATTATGCTTATGTGGAGAGTAATGATACTTTTATGCATGTGAATAAGAATGCTTTATGTGATAATTATATTGTTGAGTTTGTTCATGATGCTACTGAAAGTTATTATGAGAGAGGGAGACATGGTTATATGCATCTTAATAATATTAAGTTTCCCCTCTTTATGTTGAGAATCTTGAAGTTGCGCTTGTGTTGCCTTTCTATGCTTATTGCATTATGCTTACATGACTTGTTTATTTACAAGATTCCTTTTCATAGGAAGTGGGTTAGACTTAAAAGTGTTTCTTATTTGCTTTTGATGCTCTCTTTTGCTTCAATTCTTATTTCTTCCGAGAGCATCATTAAAATTACTGAGCCCATCTTAATGGCTATAATGAAAGAACTTCTTGGGAGATAACCCATGTTTTTATTTTGCTACTGTTTTGTTGTGTCTTGGAAGTTGTTACTACTGTAGAAACCTCTCCTTATCTTTATTTTACCGCATTGTTGTGCCAAATAAAGTCTTTGATAGTAAGGTTGATACTAGATTTGGATTTCTGCGCAGAAACAGATTTCTAGCTGTCACGAATTTGAGTAGATCTCTCTGTAGGTAACTCAGAAAAATCTGCGAAAATTCATGAATAATCGTCAGATATTTACGCAACTTTCATTCAATTTGAGCTTCTTCATCTGAGCATGTTAAGTGCCTTGAAAAAATTCGTCTTTACGGACTGTTCTGTTTTGATAGATTCTGCATTTTATTTCGCATTACCTCTTTTACTGTGTTTGAGTGGATTTCTTTGCTCCATTAAACTTCAGTAGCCTTGGGTAATGTCCAGAAGTGTTGGGAATGATTGTGTCCTCTCTGAACATGTGAATTTTTGATTATGCACTAACCCTCTAATGAGATTGTTTTAAGTCTGGTGTGGAGGAAGTTTTCAAGGATCAAGAGAGGAGGATGATATAATGTGATCAAGAAGAGTGAAAAGTCTAAGCTTGGGGATGCTCCCGTGGTTCATCCCTGCATATTTCAAGAAGACTCAAGCATCTAAGCTTGGGGATGCCTTGGGCATCCCCTTCTTCATCAACAACTTATCAGGTCACCTCTAGTGAAACTATATTTTTATTCCGTCACATCTTATGTGCTTTACTTGGAGAGTCCGTGTGCTTTTATTTTCGTTTTGTTATCTTACTTCTTTGAATAAATTGGATCCTACCTATCTTGTTTGGGAGAGAGACACGCTCCGCTTTTTCATTTGAATACTCATATTCTTCACTTATATTTGTTGAGTATTCAGTTTTCGCACTTTGTTGCTTCTAGCTCTTGGTTTTCATGTATCTCTTGTTCAGAGCTATTAGTTATTTTATAGAAAGTACTCTCTTACTTCACTTTTTTTTTTTGAGAGTTTCTTGCTATTTGGTTGGAAACAGAAAATGCTTCATGTGGTAGTTGGTATATTGTCTTGAATAACTTGATACTTGGCAATTGTTTTGAGCTTTCAAATAGATCATGTTTAAACTCTTGCATCATGTAGTTTGAACCTATTAGTGGAGAATTACTGTAGAGCTTGTTGAAATTTGGTTTGCATGATTGGTCTCTCTAAAGTCTAGATATTTTCTGGTAAAAGTGTTTGAGCAACAAGGAAGACAATGTAGAGTCTTATAATGCTTGCAATATGTTCTTATGTAAGTTTTGTTGTACCAGTTGACAAGGGATTAACTTGTCAATGCCTACAAGTAGTAGACTAGGGTTTCGTTGGATGTAGAGGGCAAGTAGATCTCGAAGGTTTCAGCCGAAAAGTACTCGACAATGTAAAAGCTAAGGTTTGGGAAACAATGATTCGATCCTTTCTTTGTCCCTCGACTCCCCCTTATATAGGAGGTGGAGCCGAGGGATTCGTGATACACAAGTTTAGAGAGTCCGAGAGGGTTTCTGACCCGTCCCGCAAGATTACAAGTCTATGTTTCCTAATACAACTCTAGCTTTCCTTAATTCTATCTTGGGCTTCCGAACTTCATATTCTTCGAGTCATGGGCCTTCAGTAAACCCCGGGTACCATCTTCGTCAGGCCCATTGGGGATGCCTATGTCAGTAGCCCCCGAGATTTTGTTTGAATCGTAGAGTCAAGGAAAATCTCCACCTTTATATTTATTCGATAACTCTGAACTTTATCACATATCTTTGCATATGAATTTCTATATTGTACAGGGATAATGGTAGTTGGGGCTAGTTCATCTGACGGATCAGGTACTAGTTAACTGCTCTAGTGGCAATCCGCAAAAACCTACTTCAAGATCACGTCCCCGGACATGATCTCGGGATACTGGTGTAAACTTCGACAGGTGCCGCTTAAGGTCTTACCATTCTGTCGAGTCCCAGTCATATTTATCGGGTACCTAACGCGTCCGTTAGGATTTTTCGTATCTGTTGATACGGAAAAAAGTAGCAAACCGACGTCAGAGACGGCGCCACGCCACACAGAACGGATCTGGGGTCTTACCTTCGCAAAGTTTTGCGGCATTCAGAAATTATTCGCAACTTTGGCGTTCTGAGAATATATTGTCGAGTGCTTATTCGGCTGTTGGAATAGCACATTTTATTGAGTCAACGGATGACTTATATTGCTCTCCTGATGGGAGTATATGTAGAGTTAATTTTATAACTCGAAATATGCTCCCTTTTTCTTCTTCTTTTTCTCTATCTTTCTTTTCTCTTTTTTTTATAATTTCATCGGGCACGCGAACAGCGTTCCCGATGGGAGTAGCCCCCGAGGCTACAGCCAAGGACTAGTGCTTGGTTGTAGGCTCAACACTTTAGTGCGTCGTGTCGCTATATTGTCATTCTTTCTCGAACTTTTATACCTATCGGGTGCGCGAACAGCGCTCCCGATGGGAGTAGCCCCCGAGGCTATGAACAAACGCTTGCGTTTGATCATAGGCTCCCGCAATTTCTATATTGTCATACTCGAATTTTACTTTTTTCCAAAGTAGCCCCCGAGCATTTGGGCAAAAACTTGTATTTGATCAAAGGCTCCCGAAGTAATAGATAAATTTTCCTGCCGCCAATCTTCTTATTTCATTCTTGTCGAGATTTTTCCCTTGGTCAAAGTGATCTCAGTACTGTCAATAGCCACAACCTTTGTATCCAAGGAACTCGAGTACTGTTGTCTCTGCCTTGTGGGTCCAGATTCCCTACCATGTTGACACGTTGTGCAAGTGGGGGACACACGTCCTCCGCTTTTCCTAGCGCACGTACTGTAACGCCTATTCTGTTCCATTGAAGTAAAAATACCTTTTTACCCTTCAATTACCAGTTCCTTGTCCACCGCACGATTTCTCCATCCAACGGTGCGTCGATTCAGCACACCTTTATTTAAGATCATCGTCTTCCTCCTTCTACACTTTCGCTCGCGCCGCTCCTCTGCTCTCATCTGCCCAAATCCTCCTTTGCGCCCCATAGTTCCTTGAGCTCCGCCACGCTCGCGCTGTGGTACTGCGCCATTGTTAATGCCACCGCGCAGACTCACCAGGCACAGTACTCCTGAATCCTCGATGGCTGCCGCGGATCTGGGAAGCGCGGCGTGGGAGAGATCCAAAATCTCTGCTCAAGACATCAATCTCCTGAAGAAACTAGGGATCAGCAAGAAGCAAGACGCGCTTCGCTTCCCCAGCGAAGAAAGCTACCCAACCCCTCCAATGGAGTATCGGGTTAGTTTTGTTGATCATCTCATCCGCGGCCTTTCTGCCCCCATTCACAATTTCCTTCGAGGGTTGCTTTTTATGTACCAACTCCACCATCTCACTCCCAACTCCATACTCCACATCTCGATTTTTATCACCCTCTGCAGGTCCTTCCTTGGAGTCCAGCCTAACTGGGCTTTATGGAAGTGTCTCTTTTTTGTCGCCACAATGGCTCTGCCAACGTCGCCTATAACATAGGTGGCGTCGTTATCTGCGTCCGCCCTGATGTCGAGTACTTCGATGTCAAATTCCCTGACTCAATTCAAGGGTGGCGCAAAAAATGGCTATACATCCACGAGGAAAACCACGGGTCTGTTGAAGACAATATTCCTCCTTTTGATGGTGCCGAAAGAATCTGTCGCCGCCGTTCCTGGGATGCAGAGGCTACCACCAAAGAAAAAGCGGCGACAGAGGCACTGATGACTGCATCCGCGAGCTTCAGAATACCCGTGGCCAAGAGTTATCGGGTATCCAAATCACGGCGTATTTCCTTAGGATTAGAGTGCAGCCTCTACAAGCTCGCAAAAATCCCCTCTGGAAGTATGCTGGCGACGAAGATGTGGATCGCTTGTCAGTGGATTTGCCGGTCAAGGACTTAGAAAAACTTGTCCGAAAAATCTCCTCCCTCAACAAGAAAGATCCTGTTCCCTCGGCTTGCCGCGTAAAGCCGTATAGCGCCACCAACCCTCTCCCTGAGGTAATTTCTCGTGTGAACTTTTTTTTATTGACTACTTTGTTTTGTTTTTGTTGACATCCTTCGTATGACTTTCTTGTCGACATTCTTCTGTTTTGTAGAACCATCCAGATCTTGTTTCTCTTCCTCCCCTTCCTGATGGTGGGGAAGTCGAAGAACGGGCCGTTGTCACCGGCGACAACTAGGGTACTTCTCGCCCTGAGAGTGAAGCCGCAGTTTCCCGAAAATCTGCGGTATCCTCTGAAAAAGAGACTGAATCTGAGGGCACTGCCTCAGTACCTTCTCCTCCTCCTGCTGTTTCTCCAAAGAACAAAAGGAAGAGGAATGAAGTCGAAGATTCCGGCACCTCCAAAGCCGAAGAAGCTGGTCCTTCCGAAGGGAAGAAAGCTTTCGACCCTTTTTTGGATGCCCTCGTCATCTCGTAAGTCACTATCCTTTGTCGTTTATCTTGCAAAATACTTGTCATCGTTTTGCTTATATTGTCGACGTTTTATTGCAGTGATGACGAGGAAGAAAATCCACCTATTGACGTGGCTGCTCGAACGAGCACGTCACGTACTTTAGTTGTATCGGATGCTCAGCCTGACGTGGAGGAAACTTCGCCTCCTCAACATAACGTTGAGCATCCAACTCCACATGCAAGCCCCCGAGCCCCTTCACCGAAGAAGGCCAGGATTGAACCAGTCGAGGAACCCACCCAATTAAGTGGTGGTTTCACGACTTCTTCACTGAATGACGTAAGTTTTATCCAGTACTCTTTTGTTTGTTGCCTCTTTTTTCCTTATTGCCATCGAATTTTTCCCGCACTATATTTTTGACTTTTCTTTCTTTGGGTTTCTCTAGCCTTTGATGAAGGAGTTTTTCCGTCTCGGTACCCAATTCGTCGGGTACCGTGACCTTTCGAACCAACTGAAAGGTATCATCTTGCTATCTTTTCTTGATTTGTATTTCCTTTCTCTTAATTCTTGTCGCAACAATCATCATTGTTGACTGCTTTTTCAGCCGATATTGCGGAAGCTGAAAAACGTGCTGACACACTTGCTCGCAAACTGGAGCAAAGTGAAAAAGCCCGCAAGGAGGCTGAAGCGGATGCCAAAAAGGCTAAGGCAGAGGCCGCCACCGTCGAAGATCTTCGAAAGAGACTTCATGAGGCGGAAAACTCTCTAAGCGAGCGCGTTTCTGAACAATCTGCTCGCGAGGAAGCGATTATTAAGCGCCTGGCGTCGCAAAGCCGACGTTTTGTCAGTAAGTGCCCAAGCTATTTTGACTGCCTTGAACTCCTTCTATCTTGCTTGCTTATTAGGAAACTTTTGTCTTAGCAGGAAAGACGGGTCAAGAATATGAACTTAGTGATGCCGAGAATGATCCCCTTCTTGACGCGCTTTCTCTTCTTGAGATTCATGGAGACGAGGCACGCGACGGCCTTGCCGAAGCTGAGGCGGGGTTATCGCGGCTTTATCCCTACTTCTTCCCGAAGAAAGAGCAACCCGCGCCATTCCTTGCCCTTGCCAAGTGCTTCAATACTTCCGAAAACCTTGGGCTCAAACTTCGTCAAGAAAGTTTGAAGGTTGGCGTGGAGGGCACTATCGCCTTGGTTGCCGATAGCCAACAGAATATCGACTGGACTAAGGTTGGCGACACGCAAGAGATGGAGACCAAAAAGTGGCAGTCGCTGATCAAGGCTGCGAAACCAAACTCGAAGAAGGTCCTCGCTTATCTTGGGTGCAAGCCGACTCCGGCTCCAAGCTCATCCAAACCGGAGGTCCAGTAGAGCACCTTGTCTTTCCTCCCTTTTTTCCTTTTTCTTTTTTCCTTTTGATGCTGTCGCCAAAGTAGCTTTTGGCGACACTTATCCCACTAGCTCCATCGTAATGTCTTGTAATTATTCTGAAAATCAATGGAATTCTATTTTGCTTGATGATTGATGTCGACTCTTTTTAATTTCAGTTGATATTTGATAACTATACTCCAACTCCTGCTCCTTCCGATATTTTGCCTACTTCTTCTCGCTCGAGGAAAGTTCTTGTTAATACTGAACTTGGTGAAGATTCCTCGAGTACGAGTTTATCGCAAGATTTGGAAGAACTTCGGCAACAACTTCAATATGCGAAGAGGCAAACACTGGTGATGATGGAGCACTCTTGCAAGGCCTCTGAAGCAAAAAAAATTGCACTTCAGCAAGCTCAAGAAGCCATGGCTGCCAAGGAAGCCGCCGTTTATGAAGCTGAAAAAGCAACCACCCGAGAGAATTTTATGCTCGAATTGATGAATGAAGCCAGCGCAGATATGTCGGGTACACTTTTTTCAAATCAAAACTCCTGTCTTCTTGCCGTATCCTCTCTCTATATTTTTAAAATTCCTGCGCCGTCTCCAAATAGGTTCCTTTCTTGATGCTGCTGCCGAAGAAGAGAGGGTAAACACAAGGACAAATCTCCTTGTTAACCTTTCCCTTGACCATGGTTCTCTGTTCTGGGCCACTCCAGAGAGGACCCGACAAATTGTCAGGTTTCAAGACCGCGCCTCTCAAGTTCGCGACTTCCTGGATTTCTGTACTAGAACCTTGTCTCTGGTTTACAAGACGATGTTTCCCCGGAACGAGGCACCCCATACTCTTCTTGGTTTGATGGAGAAATTTCGAGATGCTCCTCAAATCCATGGATTTGTTCGGGCGCAACTCTCTGCTGGCGCCAGGTTTGCTATGATGATGATCAAAATCTGCCATCCCAAGTTTGACATGAGCCAAATTGTTACCAAGTGCTTGGCCAAGATGGCGAAAAGGAAAAGGGATGTTGGCAAAATTGATGATTATGTGACCCCTATAGCAGAAGATATGATGGATGAACTTCTTTGGATGGACTCTGAGTTCTTCGTGAAGGCCAGCTATGCTGAACACAGTACTCGTACTATGAATCGGATGACCATAGATAATATATTAGGCCAAAATTGATTTTTCTTTTTCTCTGAACTCGTTGAGTTCTCTCAAGAACTGACTCTTGTATGTTGTAAACATGTTCTATATTGTAAAGCCAATTAATGTTTTTATTTTTCCTCATCAAGCCCCCGAGTGTCTCGGTAGTGAATTTCTTTATTGTATGTGCGAGGTTTTAAACCAAAGCAACTAAATTATATTGAACACGCTATATTTGCGGGTACGAGCCCCTGTGCCTTGTTATTGATCGATATTTTGTATCTTTGTTTATTTTGCGAGGTGTTTTCACCAAGGCGAAATATTTTTGGAAATATATATTGCAAGTCTTGAGCACAAGCCCCTGGGCCTGTCGAAGAAATATATATCTCAACTATCTTTATTATATTGCAGCACCGCGAGCCCGCCTCATTAAAAACCTTTCCCGGCCCCACTCGGTGCCCCGAAAAAGGAAAAGAGTGCGTCTGAAAACTCGCGGGCGTTTCAGTACATTGTATTTTTACAAGGAGGACTATATTTCGACTCTAGGCGTAAAACCGCCTGAGTTGCGCCACGTTCCAGGAGTTTTGCTCGACAACCCCTGTCTTCTTGTCCTTTATCCTGTATGCTCCTCCTCCGATTACTTCTGTGACGATGTAAGGGCCAAGCCATGGCGACTCGAGTTTCTCATGACTTTTCTGTGTGAGCCGAAGAACTAAGTCTCCCACCTGGAAGGATCTTGGTCGTAATCGTCGGCTGTGGTAATTCTTCAAGTCTTGCTGATACTTTGTTACCCGTGAGAGAACTTCATCTCGAGCTTCGTCGAGTGCATCGACGTCATCCTCCAAAGATTTTCTCGAAACTTCTTCATCATACTCCGTGACTCGTGGAGCATCATGTTCTATCTCGATTGGTAGTACTGCTTCCGCTCCGTGGACACGGAAGAACGGAGTTTCTTGTGTCGCTGTATTTGGTGTTGTTCGTATACTCCACAACACACTGGGCAGCTCCTCTGGCCAGGTGTGTCGAGCTTTCTCCAGTGGTGCTAGTAACCGCTTCTTGATACCATTGCAGATGATGCCGTTGGCTTTCTCGACTTGGCCATTGGTTTGCGGGTGCGCAACCGACGCAAAGTGTAGCTTGATACCCGCTTCTGCGTAGTAGTCTTTGAATTCATGGGATGTGAAGTTAGTACCATTGTCTCTGACGATGCTATGAGGTACTCCAAACCTGAAGACGATACTTTTTACGAATTTAACGGCAGATGCCCCGTCTGGTGAGTTTATCGGCTTCGCTTCTATCCACTTTGTGAATTTGTCGACAGCTACGAGCATGTACTCCTTTCCTCCTGGCCATGACCTGTGCAATTTTCCCACCATGTCGAGGCCCCATTGAGCAAAGGGCCAGGACAATGGTATTGGCACCAGTTCTGCTGCCGGAGAATGAGGTTTCACGGCAAATCTCTGGCACGCGTCACAAGTTCGTACTATCTCTTTTGCATCCTCTATTGCTGTCAACCAGTAAAATCCAGCTCGAAAGACCTTGGCGGCAATAGCTCGACTGCTCGCGTGGTGACCACAAATTCCCTCGTGTACGTCTTTCAAGATCATCCTTCCTTCCTCGGGTGTGACGCACCTTTGTAATACTCCCGAAATACTTCGCTTGTATAACTCCCATTTGACCACAGTAAAAGCTTTAGATCGTCTAATAACTCGCCTTGCTTCAACTGGATCGTCGGGTATTTCTTTCTTTAGGATGTATGATATGTACACCTGCATCCATGGTATCTGTACCATCATAACCAGGTCCTGTTCCTCTTCTTCTTCTAGTGCTTCTTTTGCAACCCCCAATGGTTTCTTTTCCTTCTCCTTCTTTTTCGGCTTTATCGACTTCGTGGATCTCTCTGTTATCTCTTCCCAGAATACGCCTGGTGGAATTGCGAGGCATTGCGACCCGATGTTTGCGAGAACATCGGCTTCATCATTGCTCAGCCTGCTGATGTGATTTACTTCGCATCCATCAAATAACTTCTTGAGCTCGTTGTACACTTCTTTGTATGCCACCATGCTATCATTGACTGCATCACATTGGTTCATGACTTGCTGAGCCACCAATTGTGAGTCGCCAAAGATTTTTAGTCGGGTTGCACCACAGGCTTTCGCCATCTTCATCTCGTGTATAAGAGCTTCGTATTCTGCCTCATTGTTAGACGCGTTTGGGAACGTCATCCTCAGGACGTACTTCAGCTTGTCGCCCTCCGGTGATATTAGTATCACGCCTGCTCCAGCTCCTTCTAATCTCTTGGACCCGTCGAAATTCATAGTCCAAGTTCTTGATAAATCCGGTGGTCCTGTATTTTGCAACTCCATCCACTCTGCGATGAAGTCTGGTAGAATCTGCGACTTTATTGCCTTTCTTTTTTCATACGTGATGTCCCGAGGGGAAAGCTCTATTCCCCAAAGGGAGACACGACCCGTAGCTTCTGGATTGTTGAGTATATTGGACAAGGGAGCTTCATTGACCACTATTATCGGGTGTGCCGAAAAATAGTGCCGTAATTTTCTTGCGGTTGTAAACACTCCATATGCTAGCTTTTGATACTGAGGATACCTCTGTTTTGAAGGCGATAAAACTTCGCTAACGAAGTATATTGGCCTCTGCACTCCATGGAGTTTTCCTTCTTCCTCTCTTTCAACGACAAGTGTTGTACTTACCACCTGAGGTGTGGCCGCAATGTATAACAGCAGAGGTTCTTTCTCTTTCAGCGCCACCAAGATTGGTGGTGTAGAGATTTTACGTTTAAGATCCTCAAAGGCTCTATCTGCTTCTTCGTTCCACTGGAACTTCTCTCCCTGCTTGATTAAGGCGTAAAACGGTAACGCCTTCTCCCCTAACCTGGCGACGAATCTGCTTAAAGCTGCGACTCGCCCGGTTAGCTGCTGTATTTCTTTCAACTTTGTTGGCTTTCTCATTGTTATGATGGCCTAGATTTTTTCGGGATTTGCTTCAATCCCTCTTGCTGAAACTAAGAACCCGAGAAGTTCTCCTGCAGGGACGCCAAAAGAACATTTTGTCGGGTTCAGCTTAAGACAGAACTTATCGAGATTGTCAAAAGTTTCCTTCAAATCCTCGATTAGCGTGTCCCCCTTTTTTGATGTTATGACGACGTCATCGATGTATACTTGTACGTTCTTCCCGATCTGTGTTGCTAAGCACTTCTGCATCATCCGCTGATATGTTGCTCCCGCGTCTTTCAAACCGAAGGGCATTGTTCGATAGCAGAACACGCCGTAAGGTGTGATGAACGCTGTTTTGACCTCGTCTTCTTCTTTCAATCTGATCTGGTTATAACCAGAGTAAGCATCCAGGAAGGAAAGACGTTCACACCCTGCCGTGGAGTCGATAATTTTGTCGATCCTCGGGAGGGGAAAGTGATCCTTTGGACAATGTTTATTGAGACACGTGAAGTCGACGCACATGCGAAGGACTTTCGTGTTTTTCTTCGGCACCAACACTGGGTTAGCTACCCACGTGGCTTCTTTATGTAATTCCTTGATGAAACCAGCTTCTCTAAGTCTATCGATTTCCGACAGCATAGCCTTGCGGTTTGGTTACGAAAAACGCCGCAAAGGTTGTTTGATTGGTCTCGCTATTGGATCCAAGTTTAGGTGGTGCTCGGCAAGTTCCCTGGGTACTCCTGGCATGTCAGCTGGACACCATGCGAAGATTTTCCAGTGCTCACGGAGGAACTCGACGAGCGCGCTTTCCTATGCGAGGTCCATGTTTGTCGCGATAGACGTCGTCTTCTTCGGGTCTGTTGGGTGAATCTGCACTTCCTTGGAGTCCTTTGCAGTATTAAAAGTTGACTCCTTATTAGGCCTCCCTACATCTGGCAGCACATCGTAATCGGTTGTAAGCCTCGACGCCATGTATTCTGCTTGCATCCCGAAGGTTTCTGAGAGCCGATGAAAATCCTTATCACATTTATCGGCTAGCGCGAAGCTACCTTTAACTGTGATTGGCCCCTTAGGTCCAGGCATCCTCCACAACAAGTATGTGTAATGTGGTACCGCCATAAACCTGGCATATGCTGGGCGCCCCAGCAAAGCGTGCTACTGTGATGGAAAATCCACGACTTCAAACTCCAGCCTCTCTATCCTGTAGTTTTCTCGAGTGCCAAACTGAACATCAAGATTGATCTTCCCCAATGGGTAATTTGGCTTTTCCGGTGTGATGCCGTGGAAACGTGTGTCCGTTGGCTTGAGGTTTGCCAAGGATATGTTCATCTTCCTTAGTGTATCTGCGTACATAAGGTTTAAACTGCTGCCTCCATCAATGAACACTCGAGATACATCAAATCCCGCGATCACTACTGGTAAAATAAGTGCTGACTGCCCTGGTCGAGGAACTTGCTGCGGGTGATCCGCAATTGTCAAGCCAATATCCTGTCCTGACCAATTGAGGTACTCGACTGTTGGTGGAGGCATCTTCTCTACCATGAACACCTGTCGCGAGATTACTTTCTGAGCTCTATTGGATGGTCTGCCTTTCTGAATCATCGAGACCGCTCCGTTGGAGTTGGGATCAATGTAAGGTGGTGGTGCTGGTGCTGCCGCTATTTTGAGCTGATGTCGATTTTCGTCCGTAATTGCGGGAGGAGGTGGCAGGTGGATCTCACTCCTAGGTCCCTGAGGGTTTCGACTCGCTGCCTGAGCATTGGCTTGCCCGGCGAATTTCAACATCGTTTGAAAATTTCGGCAATCTTTCTGCAAATGCCCCGGCTGCCTCTTCCCGTTATTGTCGACATAGAAATGCATCTGACATGGGCCGTTCATCATATCCCCAGGGGACACGAAGGGTCTCTGAAACCTAGGCCCATTGTTTGGCCTGTTGTTTCGGGAATCATCTCTGTTGTCGCCTCGCTGCTCGTTGCTCCTTTGATACTCATCTCTATTGTTTCCTCTAGCGCTTGCTCGAAAACCAGCCGAAATTTGGCCAGGTGCATCATAACTCGAAAATTGTCGAGAAAATCATCGTCTATTTTGAAAATTTCGACTGCGGTCCTCTTCTGGTGACCTGTGTCGTTTATTATGCACAGCATCCTCGCCATCTGCCCATCTGTTTGCTATTTCCATTAATGCTGATACTGTCCTTGGGTTGGTTCTTCCCAAGTCCTCCACGAAATCTCCTCGTCGAACTCCTGCTACAAACGCATCTATCGCTCTCTCGTCAGATATGTTTTCTGCCGAGTTTTTGATGATGTTCCACCTTTGGATGTACTTCCTCATTGATTCATCATGCTTTTGTCGACATGATCTCAATTCCTCGAGTGTCGCAGGCTTTTTGCAGGTTGATCGAAAATTCTTAACGAACACATCCTCGAAACTGTCCCAACTGTCGATGGAACCTGGGGGAAGCTTTTTTATCCAAGACCTCGCGGCTCCACTCAGGTGTACTTGGATGCTTTGCATGGCTGTTGCTATGGTTCCTCCTATCAGCTTCACTGTCTCGAGGTAATCGACTAGCCAATCCTCTGGATCTTGAAGACCGTCGAACTTTTTGAAGTTATCGGGTAGCTTAAACCCTGAAGGGACTCGAGTTTTCCGGACCCTCCTTGTGAAGCATGGCAGCCCACACATATCCTCTTCATCCAATTCTGGGGAATACCGATGTTCCCTTCTGTTTTGTCGGGCTCTATCCACCCTTGCTTGCGCTGCTGTGTCTCTTGCCTCGCTTGTTCTTTCGGGAACTGTTGCTCCTGCTGCGGGTCGTGGACTATTTTGCCTTGCTGAACCTTCGGGAGGCGTTGATGCAAACGTTGTTCCCATGGCTCCAACACCTGCCATGGCCATGTTGTACAATGCTTCCCTTGGATCTCCAGGAGGTGGCCTAGACGCGAGGATAAAGGCTTGTGTCGCCATATACCCAGCTTCCGGTGTTTTGGGGATAATGTTCCCTCTCGTGTCTATCGACATAAAAGACATGTCGAGGTTTCGGACTAGATTCTCTCTTTCTCCCTCAGGTATGTTTTGCAGCCTTGATCTTGCTCTGTTCCGAGCTTCCCTGTGGCTATCTCCCGAAGTTCCTGAATGTCGACTTAACTCCGCCCTTCGCCTGCTTGATGCGGAAGCTGCCTCCCTTCTTCTGTTCAAAGCAGCTGTCTGTTTTTCCAATTCCCTTCCAGCTCGAGCGAGCCTATATTGGTAAGCCTGCGATTCTTCAATCGTAGCAGTTGTCGCCATTGGTTCTGAACCATCCATAGCTTTTGCGGCTCTATCCCATGCTGCTTGTGGAAGTTGAACTCTAACACGTGGTGTAGGCCCAACGTATTTATTGCCTAAACCTCGCCTTAGGTCAGAGGGATCGACATATGGATTTCCCAAATCGTCGAAAGCCTTTGATGTTTCCTCCTGATCGCGACTTGCTTCTCCAATGGCATAAATTTGATGATATTTTGGATTCTGCACCCTGCTGGTTTTGGTGACACCATCATAGAGATTGGTGAAGACCTTTCCAACAGTGATGGATTTGTCGATGAAGTCGAAGCTGTCGATGCTACTCGAGTCATCGCTTATATAGGAGTCCGCAGATGACTCGAAGAATATGTCGTTGAAGATCTTGGTGAGTTTTTCGCTTGCTCTGGTGCTGATGAAGCGTGGCGACGAAATCTCTTCGTTGCCTGACTCGACGGATGATGCTGAGCTTGAAAAATCAGGATCGACCGCCGATAATCCCGACGAGATCGGGACTTCGAGACGGTACGCTCCTTCTTTCTCGACGCGGAAGTGGAACTTTCCGAATGTCATCTCCATGGGCTCCTCCAGATACGCATATGCATCCAAACGAGAGGGCGGGTGAGGAATAAAATCAACGAGACCAGTTTCGATCTGTTTACCTCTGTCCATGATGTTGCTTGCTATCGACGAAGTCGACGATCCTGAACGTGCCATCGAGATCAGCTCCTTGTCGCCTCTAGATCCCACAGACGGCGCCAATTGACAAGGGATTAACTTGTCAATGCCTACAAGTAGTAGACTAGGGTTTCGTTGGATGTAGAGGGCAAGTAGATCTCGAAGGTTTCAGCCGAAAAGTACTCGACAATGTAAAAGCTAAGGTTTGGGAAACAATGATTCGATCCTTTCTTTGTCCCTCGACTCCCCCTTATATAGGAGGTGGATCCGAGGGATTCGTGATACACAAGTTTACAGAGTCCGGGAGGGTTTCTGACCCGTCCCGCAAGATTACAAGTCTATGTTTCCTGATACAACTCTAGCTTTCCTTAATTCTATCTTGGGCTTCCGAACTTCATATTCTTCGAGTCATGGGCCTTCAGTAAACCCCAGGTACCATCTTCGTCAGGCCCATTGGGGATGCCTATGTCACCAGTTCATACTTGTGTTTGCTTCAAACAACCTTGCTAGCCAAAGCCTTGTACTGAGAGGGAATGCTTCTCGTGCATCCAAAACCTTGAGCCAAAATTTATGCCATTTGTGTCCACCATAACTACCTACTATGTGGTATTTCTCTGCCATTCCAAAGTAAATTGCTTGCGTGCTACCTTTAAAACTTCATTCCTTGTCTTTGCAATACATAGCTCATGGGAAAGTAGCTTAAAAACTATTGTGGTAAAGAATATGTCGCTTATGTATCTTATTTCTTGTAAGTTGCTTGTTGAGCGGTAACCATGTTTCTAGGGACGCCATCAACTGTTACACTTTTGTTGAATATCATGTGAGTTGCTATGCATGTTCGTCTTGTCTGAAGTAAGGGTGATTTGCCATGAGTTGAATGGTTTGAGTATGCATATTGTTAGAGAAGAACATTGGGCCGCCAACCAAAGCCATGTATCATGGTGGAAGTTTCATCTTGGACATTAATCCTCAATCTCTTATGAGAATATTATCTGTTGTTGAATGCTTAAGCATTAAAGAGGAGTCCATTATCTGTTTTCTACGTTGTCCCGGAATGGATGTCCTCAAGTTGAGATCTATCAAAAACGAGAAATCAAATGCGATCTATCTCCTTGGACCTTTGTAAAGGTGACATAGAGGTACCCCTTTGTGACACTTGGTTGAAACATATGTAATGCAATGATAATCCATGGAAATCCAAGCTAATTAGGACAAGGTGCGAGCACTATCGGTATTCGATGCATGAGGCTTGCAACTTATAGGATGTTTTATGCATAACACATATGAATTATTACTACCATTGACAAAATTGTTTCCATGTTTTCAAAATAAAAGCTCTAGCACATGAGTAATCCCTGCTTCCCTCTGCGAAGGGCCTTTCTTTTACTTTATGTTGAGTCAGTTTACCTACTTCTTTCTATCTTAGAAGCAAACACTTGTGTCAACTGTGTGCATTGATTCCTACATACTTGCTTATTTGCATTCATCATATTACTTTGTGTTGACAATTATCCATGAGATATACATGTTGAAGTTGAAAGCAACTGCTGAAACTTATATCTTCCTTTGTGTCACTTCAAAACCTTCTATTAAGAATTTATTGCTTTATGAGTTAACTCTTATGCAAGACTTATTGATGCTTGTCTTGAAGGTACTATTCATGAAAAGTCTTTGCTATATGATTCAGTTATTTAGTCATTATCTTTACCATTGCTTTGAATCACTTCATTCATCTCATATGCTTTACAATAGTATTGATCAAGATTATGATAGTAGCATGTCACTTCAGAAATTATCCTTGTTATCGTTTACCTACTCGAGGGCGAGTAGGAACTAAGCTTGGGGATGCTTGATACGTCTCAAACGTATCTATAATTTCTTATGTTCCATGCTAGTTTTATGACAATACTCACATGTTTTATATACACTTTATATCAGTTTTATGCATTTTCCGGCACTAACCTATTAACAAGATGCCACAGTGCCAGTTCCTGTTTTCTGCTGTTTTTGGTTCCAGAAAAGCTGTTGGGGCAATATTTTCGGAATTCGATGAAACAAAAGCCAAACCTCCTATTTTTCCGAGGGACACACGGAGCCAGAAGGGCAAGCCAGGGGAAGGCCCAGGGCCTCCACACCATAGGCCGGAGCAGCCAAGAGGGGGCCGCCCCACCCTATAGGGTGGGCCCCTCGGGACTCCACCGACGTCGCCTCTTTTCCTATTTATTTCCCCACGACGCGAAAACCCCAGACATATCGATCATACTCCAGAAAGACTCCAGGGGCGCCGCCGCCATCGCGAAACCTAGTTTCGGGGGACAGGATCTCTGTTCCGGCACGCCGCCGGGACGGGGAATTTCCCCCGGAGTCATCTCCATCGACACCACCGCCATCTTCATCGCCATTGCTGTCTCCCATGATGAGGAGGGAGTAGTTCTCCCCCGAGGCTGAGGGCTCTACCGGTAGCTATGTGGTTCATCTCTCTCTCCCATGGTGTGATCTTTATGTGATCATGAGCTTTGTATCACTATTAATCTATGTGCTACTCTAATGATGTTATTAAAGTATTCTATTCCTCCTCCATGATGTAAAGTTGACAGTGTGTGCATCATGTAGTACTTGGCGTAGGTTATGATTGTAATCTCTTGTGGATTATGAAGTTAACTATTACTATGATAGTATTGATGTGATCTATTCCCCCTTTCATAGCTAGTGTTGACAGTGTGTATGCTATGTTAGTACTTGGTCTAAATTGCAACGGTATTGTCTTGGATTATGATTTGATGAGGATATCCCTATGAATGGTGTTTGCCAAGTACTTGATGAACTTTGAGCGGAGCTTTTGTAGCCACTACATGATTAGTGATTTGATAGCGTGTATGAACACGTCCGTTGGGAACCCCAAGAGGAAGGTGTGATGCATATAGAAGCAAGTTTTCCCTCAGTAAGAAACCAAGGTTTATCGAACCAGTAGGAGCCAAGAAGCACATTGATGGTTGATGGCGGCGGAGTGTAGTGCGGCGCAACACCAGGGATTCCGGCGCCAACGTGGAACCTGCACAACACAACCAAATTACTTTGCCCCAACGTGACAGTGAGGTTGTCAATCTCACCGGCTTGCTGTAACAAAGGATTAGATGTATAGTGTGGAAGATGATGTTTGCGTAAAAACAAGAAACGAGTATTGCAAAGAGATTGTATTCGATGTAAAAGAATGGACCGGGGTCCACAGTTCACTAGAGGTGTCTCTCCCATAAGAAATAGCATATTGGGTAAACAAATTACAGTTGGGCAATTGACAAATAAGGAGAGCATAACAATGCACATACATGATATGATGAGTAGTGTGAGATTTAATTGGGCATTACGACAAAGTACATAGACCGCTATCCAGCATGCATCTATGCCTAAAAAGTCCACCTTCAGGTTATCATCCGAACCCCCTCCGGTATTAAGTTGCAAACAACAGACAATTGCATTAAGTATGGTGCGTAATGTAATCAACAAATACATCCTTAGATATAGAATTGATGTTTTATCCCTAGTGGCAACAACACATCCACAACCTTAGAGGTTGCTGTCACTCCCCCAGATTTAATGGAGGCATGAACCCACTATCGAGCATAAGTACTCCCTCTTGGAGTTACAAGCAATGACTTGGCCAGAGCCTCTACTAGCAACGGAGAGCATGCAAGATCATAAACAACACATAGATAGATTGATAATCAACATAGCATAGTATTCATTATTCATCGGATCCCAACAAACGCACATGTAGCTTTACAGATAGATGATCTTGATCATGTTAGGTAGCTCACAAGATCAGACAATGATAGCACAATGGGGAGAAGACGACCATCTAGCTACTGCTATGGACCCATAGTCCAGGGGTGAACTACTCACACATCAATCCGGAGGCGACCATGGCGGTGTAGAGTCCTCCGGGAGATGATTCCCCTCTCCGGCAGGGTGCCGGAGGCGATCTCCTGAATCCCCCGAGATGGGATTGGCGGCGGCGGCGTCTCTGGAAGGTTTTCCGTATCGTGGCTCTTGGTACTGGGGCTATTATCGACGGAGGCTTAAGTAGGCGGAAGGGCAGAGTCAGTAGGCTCACGGGGGCCCCACACGCCAGGGCCGCGCGGGCCCCCCTGGGCTGCGCCGCCCTAGTGTGGCGGCGCCCCGTGGCCCCACTTCGTCTTCTCTTCGGTCTTCTGGAAGCTTCGTGGAAAAATAGGCCCCTGGGCGTTGATTTCGTCCAATTCCGAGAATATTTCCTTAATAGGATTTCTGAAACCAAAAACAGCAGAAAACAGCAACTGGCTCTTTGGCATTTCGTTAATAGGTTAGTGTCGGAAAATGCATAATAATGACATATAATGTGTATAAAACATGTGAGTATCATCATAAAAGTAGCATGGAACATAAGAAATTATAGATACGTTTGAGATGTATCAAGCATCCCCAAGCTTAGTTCCTACTCGTCCCGAGTAGGTAAACGATAACAAAGATAATTTCTTAGTGACAATGCTACCAACATAATCTTGATCAATACTATTGTAAGCACATGTAATGAATGCAGCGATTTGAAACAATGGTAAATGTAATGAGTAAACAACTGAATCATATAGCAAAGACTTTTCATGAATAGTACTTTCAAGACAAGCATCAATAAGTCTTGCATAAGAGTTAACTCATAAGCAATCGTTTCATAGTAAAGGTATTGAAGCAACACAAAGGAAGATTAAGTTTCAGCGGTTGCTTTCAACTTATAACATGTATATCTCATGGATATTTGTCAACATAAAGTAATATAACAAGTGCAATATGCAAGTACGTAGAAATCAATGCACAGTTAACACAAGTGTTTGCTTCTTAAGATAGAAAGAAATGGGTAAACTGACTCAACAATAAAAGTAGAAGAAAGGCCCTTCGTAGAGGGAAGCATTGATTGCTGTATTTGTGCTAGAGTTTTTATTTTGAAAACAAGAAACAATTTTGTCAACGGTAGTAATAAAGCATATGAGTTATGTAAATTATATCTTACAAGTTGCAAGCCTCATGCATAGTATACCAATAGTGCCCGCACCTTGTCCTAATTAGCTTGGATTTACATGGATTATCATTGCATAGCATAAGTTTCAACCAAGTGTCACAAAGGGGTACCTCTATGCCGCCTGTACAAAGGTCTAAGGAGAAAGCTCGCATTGGATTTCTCGCTTTTGATTATTCTCCACTTAGACATCCATACCGGGACAACATAGACAACAGATAATGGACTCCTCTTTAATACATAAGCATTCAACAACAGATAATATTCTCATAAGAGATTGAGGTTTGTTGTCCAAACTGAAACTTCCACCATGGATCATGGCTTTAGTTAGCGACCCAATGTTCTTCTCTAACAATATGTATACTCAAACCATTTGATCATGATAAATCACCCTTACTTCAGACAAGACGAACATGCATAGCAACTCACATGATATTCAACAAAGAAATAGTTGATGGCGTCCCCAGGAACATGGTTATCGCTCAACAAGCAACTTATAAGAGATAAGACGCATAAGTACATATTCAATACCACAATAGTTTTTAGGCTATTTGTCCCATGAGCTATATATTGCAAAGATAAAGAATGGAAATAAAGGTAGCACTCAAGCAATTTACTTTGGAATGGCGGAGAAATACCATGTGGTAGGTAGGTATGGTGGACACAAGTGGCATAGTGTTTGTCTCAAGGATTTTGGATGCATGAGAAGTATTCCCTCTCGATACAAGGTTTAGGCTAGCAAGATTGTTTGAAGAAAACTCAAGTATGAACCGGTACAGCAAAAATCACATAAAAGACATATTGAAAGCATTATAAGACTCTATACCGTCTTCCTTGTTGTTCAAACTCTCACCAGAAAATATCTAGACTTAGAGAAACCAAACATGCAAACCAAATTTTAGCAAGCTCTATGTATTTCTTCATTAATAGGTGCAAAGTATATGATGCAAGAGCTTAAGCATGAGCACAACAATTGCCAAGTATCACATTATTCAAGATATTATACCAATTACCACATATAGCACTTTCCGTTTCCAACCATATAACAATTTAACGAAGCAGTTCAGCCTTCGCCATGAATATTATGAGTAAAGCTAAGGACATATTTGTCCATATGCAACAGCGCAGCGTGTCTCTCTCCCACACAATGAATGCTAGGATCCAACTTTATTCAAACAAAACAAAAACAAAAACATACAGACGCTCCAAGTAAAGCACATAAGATGTGACGGAATAAAAATATAGTTTCACTAGAGGAACCTGATAGTGTTGTCGATGAAGAAGGGGATGCCTTGGGCATCCCCAAGCTTAGACGCTTGAGTCTTCTTGAAATATGCAGGGGTGAACCACCGGGGCATCCCCAAGCTTAGAGCTTTCACTCTCCTTGATCATATTGTATCATCCTCCTCTCTTGACCCTTGAAAACTTCCTCCACACCAAACTTAGAACAAACTTATTAGAGGGTTAGTGCATAACCAAAAATTCACATGTTCAGAGGTGACACAATCATTCTTAACACTTCTGGACATTGCACAAAGCTACTGAAAGTTAATGGAACAAAGAAATCCATCTAACATAGCAAAACAGGCAATGTGAAATAAAAGGCAGAATCTGTCAAAACAGAACACTACGTAAAGACGTATTTTTTAGAGGCACCAGACTTGCTCAGATGAGAAAACTCAAAACTAATGAAAGTTGCGTACATATCTGAGGATGACGCACGTAAATTGGCATAATTTTCTGAGTTACCTACAGAGAATTTTACCCAGATTTGTGACAGCAAGAAAATCTGTTTCTGCGCAGTAATCCAAATCTAGTATCATCCTTCCATTAGAGACTTTACTTGGCACAACAATGCAATAAAACTAAGATAAGGAGAGGTTGCTACAGTAGTAACAACTTCGAAGACTCAAATATAAAACAAAAATACTGTAGTAAAATAATGGGTTGTCTCCCATAAGCGCTTTTCTTTAACGCCTTTCAGCTAGGCGCAGAAAGTGTGTATCAAGTGTTATCAAGAGATGAAGCATCAACATCATAATTTGTTCTAATAATAGAATAAAAAGGTAACTTCATTCTCTTTCTAGGGAAGTGTTCCATACCTTTCTTGAGAGGAAATTGATATTTTATATTACCTTCCTTCATATCAATGGTAGCACCAACAGTTCGAAGAAAAGGTCTTCCCAATATGATGGGACAAGATGCATTGCATTCAATATCCAAGACAACAAAATCAACGGGGACAAGGTTATTGTTAACCATAATACGAACATTATCAATCCTCCCCAAAGGTTTCTTTATAGAGTTATTAGCAAGATTAACATCCAAATAACAATTTTTCAATGGTGGCAAGTCAAGCATATCATAAATTTTCTTAGGCATAACAGAAATACTTGCACCAAGATCGCATAAAGCGTTACAATCAAAATCATCGACCCTCATCTTAATGATGGGCTCCCAACCATCTTCTAACTTCCTAGGAATAGAAGTTTCAAGTTTTAGTTTCTCTTCTCTAGCTTTTATGAGAGCATTTGTAATATGTTTTGTAAAGGCCAAATGTATAGCACTAGCATTAGGACTCTTAGCAAGTTTTTGTAAGAACTTTATAACTTCAGAGATGTGGCAATCATCAAAATCTAAACCATTATGATCTACAACAATGGGATCATTGTCCCCAATGTTGGAAAAAAATTCAGCAGTTTTATCACAGACAGTTTCAGCAGTTTTAGCAATTTCTGGCAGTTTTGCTCGCTTTGCATTAGGAGTAGAAACATTGCTAACACCAATTATTTTACCATTAATAGTAGGAGGTGCAGCAACATGTGGAGCATTAGCATTACTAGTGGTGTTAATAGTCCAAACTTTTGCTACATTATTCTCTTTAGCTAGTTTTTCATTTTCTTCTCTTTCCCACCTAGCATGCAATTCAGCCATTAATCTTATATTCTCATTAATTCTAACTTGAATGGCATTTGCTGTAGTAACAATTTTATTTTCAATATCCATATTAGGCATAACTTTCAATTTCAAAAGATCAACATCAGCAACAAGACTATCAACTTTAGAAGCAAGTATATCAATTTTCCCAAGCTTTTCTTCAACAGATTTGTTAAAAGCAGTTTGTGTACTAATAAATTCTTTAAGCATGGCTTCAAGTCCAGGGGGTGTATTCCTATTATTGTTGTAAGAATTCCCATAAGAATTACCATAACCGTTACCATTATTATAAGGATATGGCCTATAGTTGTTACTAGAATTGTTCCGATAAGCATTGTTGTTGAAATTATTATTTTTAATGAAGTTCACATCAACATGTTCTTCTTGGGCAACCAATGAAGCTAACGAAACGTTATTAGGATCAACATTAGTCCTACCACTCACAAACATAGACATAATAGCATCAATCTTATCACTCAAGGAAGAGGTTTCTTCAACAGAATTTACCTTCTTACCTTGTGGAGCTCTTTCCGTGTGCCATTCAGAGTAATTTATCATCATATCATCAAGAAGATTTGTTGCTGCCCCCAAAGTGATGGACATAAAGGTACCTCCAGCAGCTGAATCCAATAGGTTCCGTGAAGAAAAATTCAATCCTGCATAAAAGGTTTGGATGATCATCCAAGTAGTCAGTCCATGGGTTGGGCAATTTTTAACCAAAGATTTCATTCTTTCCCATGCTTGTGCAACATGCTCAGTATCTAATTGCTTAAAATTCATTATGCTACTTCTCAAAGAGATAATTTTAGCAGGAGGATAATATCTGCCAATGAAAGCATCCTTGCATTTAGTCCATGAATCAATACTATTCTTAGGCAGAGATAGCAACCAATCTTTAGCTCTTCCTCTTAATGAGAAAGGAAACAATTTTAATTTTATAATGTCACCATCTACATCCTTATACTTTTGCATTTCACATAGTTCAACAAAATTATTAAGATGGGCAGCAGCATCATCAGAACTAACACCAGAAAATTGCTCTCTCATAACAAGATTTAGTAAAGCAGGTTTAATTTCAAAGAATTCTGCTGTAGTAGCAGGTGGAGCAATAGGTGTGCATAAGAAATCATTATTATTTGTGTTTGTGAAGTCACACAATTTAGTATTTTCAGGAGTACCCATTTTAGCAATAATAAATAAAGTAAACTAGATAAAGTAAATGCAAGTAACTAATTTTTGTGTGTTTTTAATATGGCAAACAAGATAGTAAATAAAGTAAAACTAGCAACTAATTTTTTTGTGTTTTGTTTTAGTGCAGCAAACAAAGTAGTAAATACAAGTAAAGCAAGACAAAAACAAAGTAAAGAGATTGGAGGTGGAGACTCCCCTTGCAGCGTGTCTTGATCTCCCCGGCAACGGCGCCAGAAAAAGAGCTTGATAGCGTGTATGCACACGTCCGTTGGGAACCCCAAGAGGAAGGTGTGATGTGTATAGAAGCAAGTTTTCCCTCAGTAAGAAACCAAGGTTTATCGAACCAGTAGGAGCCAAGAAGCACGTTGAAGGTTGATGGCGGCGGAGTGTAGTGCGGCGCAACACCAGGGATTCCGGCGCCAACGTGGAACCTGCACAACACAACCAAATTACTTTGCCCCAACGTGACAGTGAGGTTGTCAATCTCACCGGCTTGCTGTAACAAAGGATTAGATGTATAGTGTGGAAGATGATGTTTACAGAAAACAGTAAAACGAGTATTGCAGTAGATTGTATTCGATGTAAAAGAATGGACCGGGGTCCACAGTTCACTAGAGGTGTCTCTCCCATAAGAAATAGCATATTGGGTAAACAAATTACAGTTGGGCAATTGACAAATAAGGAGAGCATAACAATGCACATACATGATATGATGAGTAGTGTGAGATTTAATTGGGCATTACGACAAAGTACATAGACCGCTATCCAGCATGCATCTATGCCTAAAAAGTCCACCTTCGGGTTATCATCCGAACCCCCTCCAGTATTAAGTTGCAAACAACAGACAATTGCATTAAGTATGGTGCTTAATGTAATCAACAAATACATCCTTAGATATAGAATTGATGTTTTATCCCTAGTGGCAATAGCACATCCACAACCTTAGAGGTTGCTGTCACTCCCCCAGATTTAATGGAGGCATGAACCCACTAACGAGCATAAGTACTCCCTCTTGGAGTTACAAGCAATGACTTGGCCAAGGCCTCTACTAGCAACGGAGAGCATGCAAGATCATAAACAACACATAGATAGATTGATAATCAACATAGCATAGTATTCATTATTCATCGGATCCCAACAAATGCACATGTAGCTTTACAGATAGATGATCTTGATCATGTTAGGCAGCTCACAAGATCAGACAATGATAGCACAATGGGGAGAAGACGACCATCTAGCTACTTCTATGGACCCATAGTCCAAGGGTGAACTACTCACACATCAATCCGGAGGCGACCATGGCGGTGTAGAGTCCTCCGGGAGATGATTCCCCTCTCCGGCAGGGTGCCGGAGGCGATCTCCTGAATCCCCCGAGATGGGATTGGCGGCGGCGGCGTCTCTGGAAGGTTTTCCGTATCGTGGCTCTTGGTACTGGGGCTATTATCGACGGAGGCTTAAGTAGGCGGAAGGGCAGAGTCGGGAGGCTCACGGGGGCCCCACACGCCAGGGCCGCGCGGGCCCCCCTGGGCTGCGCCGCCCTAGTGTGGCGGCGCCCCGTGGCCCCACTTCGTCTTCTCTTCGGTCTTCTGGAAGCTTCGTGGAAAAATAGGCCCCTGGGCGTTGATTTCGTCCAATTCCAAGAATATTTCCTTACTAGGATTTTTGAAGCCAAAAACAGCAGAAAACAGCAACTGGCTCTTCAGCATCTCGTTAATAGGTTAGTGCCAGAAAATGCATAATAATGACATATAATGTGTATAAAACATGTGAGTATCATCATAAAAGTAGCATGGAACATAAGAAATTATAGATACGTTTGAGACGTATCATGATTCCAATAGGAGAGTAATTCAGAGTAGCACAAGTGAAGAGAAGTTATTTATTTATGTGATCATTGTTGAGAGTGTCCACTAGTGAAAGTATGATCCGTAGGGCTTGTTTCTAAGCATTGAAACACCGTTTCCAACAAGTTCTGCTACATGTTCGCTTGCTGCCATCTTTATTTCAGATTGCAATTACTACTTATAATCATCCATATTACTTGTATTTCACTATCTCTTCGCCGAACTAGTGCACTGATGACCCACAAGTATAGGGGATCGCAACAGTCTTCGAGGGAAGTAAAAACCAATTTTTTGATTCGACACAAGGGGAGACAAAGAATACTTGAGAACCTTAACAGCGGAGTTGTCAATTCAGCTGCACCTGGAAACAGATTTGCTCGCAAGAGTTTATCACTAGTAACAATTTTATAGCAGTAGCAGTAGTGAAATAACAACAACAGTGTAACAAAGACAGCAATAGTGATTATAGTAAACAGCAGGATTAAAATATTGTAGGCACAGGGATGGATGACGGGCGTTGCATGGATGAGAGAAACTCATGTAACAATCAAAGCAGGGCATTTGCAGATAGTAATAAAACGGTATCCAAGTACTAAACAATCCATAGGCATGTGTTCCATATTTAGTTGTACGTGCTCGCAATGAGAAACTTGCACAACATCTTTTGTCCTACCAGCCGGTGGCAGCCGGGCCTCTAGGGAATCTTCTGGAAATTAAGGTACTCCTTTTAATAAAGTACCGGAGCAAAGCATTAACACTCCATGAACACATGTGATCCTCACATCACTGCCTTCCCCTCCGGTTGTCCCAATTTCTGTCACTTTGGGGCCTTGGGTTCCGGACAACGACATGTGTATACAACTTGTAGGTAAGATCATAAAACAATGAATATCATCATGAAACAATAACATGTTCAGATCTGAGATCATGGCACCCGGGCCCTAGTGACAAGCATTAAGCATAACAAGTTGCAACAATATCATCAAAGTACCAATTACGGACACTAGGCACTATGCCCTAACAATCTTATGCTATTACATGACCAATCTCATCCAATCCCTACCATCCCCTTCAGCCTACAGCGGGGGAATTACTCACACATGGATGGGGGAAACATGGCTGGTCGATGGAGAGGCGTCGGTGGTGATGATGGCGATGATCTCCTCCAATTCCCCGTCCCGGCAGAGTGCCAGAACGGAGTTTCTGGTCCCGAGACGGAGTTTCACGATGGTGGCGGCGTTCTGGATGGTTTCTGGCGACTTCGACTTCTCGTCTCGCGTTTTTAGATCGAAACCCTCAAGTAGTCCAGAGGAGGGCGTCGGAGGCTAGCCGAGGGGGCCACACGCTAGGGTGGCGTGCCCCCTCCAGGCCGCGCCGGCCTAGCGTCTGGGGGCCCTGGGCCTCCCCCAGGCCTGCCCTTCTGGCTCCGTGATTCTTCTGGTAAAATAGGCCCTTTGGTATAAATTCCGAGGACTTTCCCGAAAGTTGAATTTCTGCACAAAAACGAGACACCAGAGCAATTCTGCTGAAAACAGCGTTAGTTCGTGTTAGTTGTATCCAAAATACACAAATTAGAGGCAAAACAATAGCAAAAGTGTTCGGGAAAGTAGATATGTTTTGGACGTATCAACTCCCCCCAAGCTTAGCTTATTGCTTGTCCTCAAGCAATTCAGTTAATAACTGAGTGCGATAAAAGAACTTTCACGAACACATTTGTTCATATGATGTAAATATTCTCATGATATGGACAAGTACTTAGGAAATTCATAATGAGATACATGCAATTAAGATCATCTAATAGCTATGTCAATCATGGAAAGGTACCAACAAATTAATAATAAGCATCATAAATCATGTCTATCAGCAGGATTGCAATGTTCATAAAAGGATATGATAAAGTGGTATCTCGCTTGCCCGTTTTTGAATAGCAAAACATAAATGCCCAGGCACCTCTGAAGTTCATGGAAAGACTAGAAGTAGAAATTGTCAAAGATAAAAGCATCAAAGTTATACCATAATTAATCATATTTTGGGACAAGCATATTATACTAAGAATGACAGCTGTGCTCTCAAGAAAGTGCTCAAAGAAAAGATGGTGACTCAACATAAAAGTAAAAGATTGACCCTTCGCAGAGGGAAGCAGGGATTAACATGCGATAGAGCTTTTCATTTTTAAAACAGGAGTAAAAATTATTTTGAGAGGTGTTTGTTGTTGTCAACGAATGGTAATGGGTACACCAACTACCTCATCAGCCAGACTTTCAAGAGCGGCTCCCATGAAGGACGTTATTTCTACCAGCAAGGTAGATCATCCCTCTTCTCTTTTGTTTACACACGTATTTTAGTTTTATTATGAGTGACACTCCCCCCAACCTTTGCTTACACAAGCCATGGCTAACCGAATCCTCGGGTGCCTTCCAATCAATCTCATACCATGGAGGAGTGTCTATTTGCAAAATTAAGTTGCTACTGATGAATCAGGGCAAAACATGTGAAGAGAATTTAGTTTGATTAATTTGGGGCTGGGCACCCCGTTGCCAGCTCTTATTATGAAAGTCTGTCAAAAGTAAATGACAAGGTCGAAAGATAAACACCACATACTTCCTCATGAGCTATAAAACATTGACACCAATTGAGAAGCATTTCGAAGGTTTAAAGGTAGCGCATGAGAATTTACTTGGAATGGTTTGAAATGCCATGCATAGGTATTTATGATGGACACTTTGGAATAACTTGGTTTTCATGGGTTTGGAAGCACGAGCAGCGTTCCCGCTCAACACAAGTGAAGGCTAGCAATAGACTGGGAAGCGACAATCAAGAGAGCAGTAACTGCCATAATCATGCTTGCGGCAAAATAAATTAACGGAGGCATAAAAGTGATACAAGAACTCTGAAGCAAATTAAATCATCAAGTCTTATTTGACTTTTGTTCAGTCATATGCATGCGTGAGCATGTGCCAAGTCGATTCAAGTGAATTATTCAGAGGAGGATACCACAATGCCATACCTATTTATGAATAAAACAATGCAAGCAAATATCTATGACATGCTACTCATATTAATAAACTGGAGCTAAACATGAGAGATCATGAACTACTAGATTTTCTTAAATGACATATACCTTACATGAACCAACCAAGCATGCTCACATGGATGAGTATATGTACAAAAATGAAAACAAATAGAGTTCATACCAGCCTCTCACCACAGTCAAATTGTCGTAGATCGTCATTATTGCCTTTCACTTGTGTAGATTGAATAATATGGAATGAAAACCACGCTCCAGCCACCGAATACCATTGAACTCCATAATGAACTTTACAAAACCAAAGAAGAACAGCAAATATTTTTGGTGTTTTCGAATTGGAAACAAGAACAAAAGGAAACAAGCAAACAAAGCAAAATCTTTTTGGATTTTCTTATAGCAAACCAACGATAGCAAATAAAGCAAAATAAAAGCAAGAAACCAAAATAAACAAATGGTGAAGAGAAACAACAGAAATATTTTTGGTCTTTTTGTGTTTTAGGAAAGAAAAAAAACAAAAAGAAAAAAATGAAAACTAAAAGAGTCAAATAAACACAAAGCAACAGGAATTCGTCAAACTTGACAGCAGTACAGTAATCGATTTTTAAGAAATTCTTCCGCTGCCCAGCTCAAAAAGTGTTCAACTAATGAAAGTTAGATAACAACCTGGGGAACATGCACAAAAATTGGCTTCGCAAAATAACATTCTGGCTGTTTTTGAGAATTTTTATGGTATCAGTCCAGAATCTGTTTTCAATCAGCACTTCCCCAAATATCATCTCCCTCTTATTAGAAAACCACTTAAAGAAGAAAACAAGTATATACAAGTATCCAACAATCATAATATGCAAAGAATGAGTGATGCCGGTATACCTCCCCCCAAGCTTAGGCTTTTGGCCTAAGTGGAGTTCAACCCCAGCGAGGGTCAGGGTTCCATGCCGGTGGATCATACATGGCGTAGTCATAATAAGGTCCCGGTGCAGAAGAAAAGGGTGAAGGCTCCACATGCCCAAAATGTTGATGCGAAGAACTTGCTGCATCGGATGACGAGTCGAGGTGTTCCTCGGCCTCCTCCGTGCTGCCTCTTGCATGATGGCCATCTCCCTCCAAGTATGCATTCAGTTCACCTTCTGTGACTGACCAATCCTTCCTGGAATCAAAGTTAAACAGAACATGTGCAGGCAATCCTACTAGTTTTTCAGTTTTCTTAGTTGTTCTCCAAGTTTTCTTGTAAAATGTTATCTTGTAAGACAGGTTACTCAAATTAGATGAATCAGAAACAAATTCATGTTTAATCATGGAAACTATGTCAAGTCTTTCTACGAAAAGCGGAATATCAAGATGGTGAGGTTCTACACCATGCATAGCTAATAAACGAGAGGCGATGAGACCTCCGCAAATTCCTCCCTTCTCACGGTTAGTAGCAAGTCTATAGGCTATCAAAGCTCCCAAATTATAAGTCCTATCACCTTGTAATGCAGCATCTAGAAAGGCTAAATCCTGGATAGATAACTTACTTGCATTCTTTCTAGCAAGAACGCACTTGGTGATGAAATAAGCAAAGTAACGAATAGCTGGGAGTTGAATACAACTAATTTTACCACCATCCTCTGAGAAGCTTCTTCCATGACAAATCATCTTGTAGAGATTCAAGAGCTCTTGCGGCGATCCCCTCACGAGAAATTAGATCTTGAACATCCCGCAAGATTCCCGCGCTTCTCATAAAATCAGTGCATGGGTAGCAGGAGGGGTATACTCCCTCTTTCCGGTGAACTCTCATAACTTGTTGCACCTCCAATTTTTGTTGGTTTAGTTGATGTCTATTCTACTCCATTTTCTGAAATTTTTCAACAAACATTATAAAATTTGATTTGATTTGGTGACATATAATTGAGGGAAACTACTATAGGAACTTGCTAGAGTACTAATCATGCATCAAAACTAGTTTCTACAACTTAGAACAATCATGCAAGCTCACTAAACATGTTACCTACAGCAGCAAAATATTCAAGATATACTCAACCAAACAAAATTCTACTTGGATAATCGGAGGAGTCACATACCGGAGAGAAAATGTGCCAAATTTCAGACAGAAATCTGGGCTGAGCAAAGAGATCGAGAAATCTTGAGCTCTTGAGCAGAAACGCGAGTGAGAGAAAGCTGGTGCGAGTTTTTTCGGGAGAGAGAAGAGAGTGGAAGGAAGAGATGAAGTGGTGGGGCAAGGAGGTCCCCACACAACAGGGTGGCGCGCCCCCCTTGCTGGCCGCGCCGGCAGGTGGGGAACCACCCTGGGGTGCCCCACTGGTCATCCCCAGGTGCTCCCAGGTGCCTCTTCGAAAAATAAGACCAACAGCATAATTTTTGTAAATTTTTGAAAACTTTGAAAAATGCACATTTCTGGTTATTAAATTTATTATTACTGGGCAGAAAAAGATTTTGAAATCTCTATACAACTAAAGAACCTTGCAAAACAAAACGTGCTACAGCGAGTAGAACAAGTGGAGGAAGAAAGAGATGTTGTTTAACTCCTCTATGCATATAAAATGAATTTGTTAACAAGGTTGATCAAGTCTTGCCACCAAATAAATTTTACATAACATATGAAGAAATAAACCTCAAATCAATCATGTTACCTTGTATTGTATTGATATGGATCCAATCATAATACTTTGATATCCTTCTTTAGGCTCATATATAGGACAATCAATAGCTCCCACTTTGATAGTTCTCACATTAGAAATTGTATTAACTCCACATACTTTATCAATCCTCTTGGGGAAATAAACGGTATGCTCCTTGTCATCAACATTGAAAGTAACATTCCCTTTATTGCAATCAATAACAGCCCCTGCGGTATTAAGAAAAGGTCTCCCAAGAATAATAGACATATTATCATCTTCAGGCATTTCCAACACAACAAAATCAGTTAATATCAAGCAGTTATTAGTAACTTGAACAGGAACATCCTCACATATACCAACAGGAATAGTAGTAGATTTATCAGCCATTTGCAAAGATATATCAGTAGGTATCAACTTATCTAAATAAAGTCTCTTGTAAAGAGAAAAAGGCATAACACTAACACCTGCTCCCAAATCACATAGAGCAGTTCTAACATAATTATTCTTAATAGAACAAGGAATAGTAGGTATACCTGGGTCGCCCAACTTCTTTGGAACTTTGCCATTGAAAGAGTAATTAGCAAGCATAGTGGAAATCTCCTCATTAGGAATTTTCCTTTTGTTAGTGACAATATATTTCATATACTTTGAATAAGGAGGCAATTTAATAGCATCAGTCAAAGGGATTTGCAAGAATAAAGGTTTCATCCAATCGCAAAATTTGTTATAGTGTTCTTCTTCCTTTGATTTTAGTTTCTTAGCAGGAAAAGGCATTTGCTTTTGAACCCACGGTTCCCTTTCATTACCATGTTTCTTAGCAACAAAATCTTCTTTAGTATACTTTTTAGTTTTAGCATGCTTTTCAGGTTCATCTTCAACCTCTTCTTTATCAGAAGCATCATTCTTATCATTATCTTTATCATGTTCATTACCACTTTCAGTTTCAGCATCAGAAATAGAAATACTATTAGGATCATTAACAAGTTCAGAGGATTCTACATCATTTTTATGTTTCTTCTTCTTTTTCTTAGAAGGAGCACTAGTTTCAGTTCGTTGAGAATCTTGTTCAACTCTTTTGGGATGCCCTTCAGGATATAGAGGATCCTGAGTGGAAACACCGCCTCTAGTTGTTACTTCATAAGCATGTTTTTCTTTAGAATTATTTTTTAACAAGTCATTTTGCACTTTAGTGAGTTGATCAATTTGAGTTTGAATCATATGAAAATGTTTAACAATCATCTTAACATCATTGGAGGTTCTCTCCATAATACCATGCAATTCACTAATAGCTTGCGAATTTTCCATTAAATGATTCTCTACTCTCATATTAAAATTTTCTTGCTTAACAATATAATTATCAAACTCATCTAAGCATTGAGCAGGAGGTTTTGAATACGGAATATCTTCCCTAGTAAAGCGTTGAAGAGAATTTACCTCAATCATGGATGAAGGGGGAGTTATCTTACATAAATCTTCTATGGGAGGCAAGTTCTTCACATCTTCAGATTTAATACCTTTCTCCTTAAGAGATTTCTTGGCTTCCCTCATATCTTCATCATTTAATTTAATCATACCCCTCTTCTTCAATATCGGCGTCGGGGCTGGTTCAGGTGTAGTCCAATCATCATGATTCCGGCCTATTTTAGCCAATAATTCTTCAGCTTCGTCTGGAGTTCTTTTCCTAAAATCACAACCAGCACAGCTATCCAAATATGCCCTAGACTCAATGGTTAGTCCACTATAAAATATGCCAAGTAAATCATTCTTTTCCAGATCATGTCCAGGTCGAGCTCTACTAAGGGAGCAAAATTTTGCCCAAGCTTCAGGCAATTTCTCTCCATCTTCCTGGTCAAAATTATAAATTCTCTGCAAAGCAATATGTTGAGCACTAGCAGGAAAGTATTTTCGAAAGAAAACATCACGCAAACCAGTTGGACTTCCAATAGAATTAGGAGGCAAATTATTATACCAAGTTTTAGCATCATCCTTTAATGAGAAAGGAAAAAATTAGCGACAAAATAAGTACGCATCTTGATATCATCAGAAAACAAGCTACTCAGAGTAGACAGCTCAATCATGTGTTCTACAGCACTTTCTTTTTCAGTACCACAAAAGGGTGTTTTCTCAACAATAGCTATATGAGATAGATCAAGAGAAAAATCATAATCTTTATCCTTAATGTTTATAGGAGATGTGGCAAATTTAGGATCAGGAGACAGCTTATATCTAACAGTATATTGTGCAAGCAACTTTTTAATTTTTCTTGCATCAGTAGTAGCATTGCATTTATCAATAAAATCATCATCAAGTTCCACATAATCCTCATCAGGATCATCACTAGAGTATTCAATAGACTTAGGTGAATTAACAGGTGTAGCAACATTTTCATTAGGAGTTTCAGTATTTTCAAGTTGTCTAGACCTAGCAATTGTAGCATCTAGAAAAGATCCCAATGAACCACTATCATCAAGCACATCAGAAGCATCATCAAAATTATAAGAGTTTTCAGATTCAGCAGAAGTACCAGCATGTGCAGCTTGTGGTGGAGAAACAAGTTGACTTATCACAGATGGTGAATCAAGAGCAGCAGAGGTACTCAGAGTTGTACATTTCTTGTAGTGGATGGTAATATGGCGACTTTAGGATCGCGAGATTTACCCATGATGGAGAATTTGCAGCGAACAATATCAATCCAAGTGAACTTCCAAATAAAGCTATGCTCCCCGGCAACGGCGCCAGAAAATAGTCTTGATGACCCACAAGTATAGGGGATCGCAACAGTCTTCGAGGGAAGTAAAACCCAATTTATTGATTCGACACAAGGGGAGACAAAGAATACTTGAGAGCCTTAACAGCGGAGTTGATTCAGCTGCACCTGGAAACAGACTTGCTCGCAAGAGTTTATCGGTAGTAACAATTTTATAGCAGTAGCAGTAGTGAAATAACAGCAGCAGTGTAACAAAGACATCAATAGTAATTATAGTAAACAGCGGGATTAAAATACTGTAGGCACAGGGATGGATGACGGGCATTGCATGGATGAGAGAAACTCATGTAACAATCAAAGAAGGGCATTTGCAGATAGTAATAAAACGGTATCCAAGTACTAAACAATCCATAGGCATGTGTTTCATATTTAGTCGTACGTGCTCGCAATGAGAAACTTGCACAACATCTTTTGTTCTACCAGCCGGTGGCAGCCGGGCCTCTAGGGAATCTACTGGAAATTAAGGTACTCCTTTTAATAAAGTACCGGAGCAAAGCATTAACACTCCGTGAACACATGTGATCCTCACATCACTGCCTTCCCCTCCGGTTGTCCCAATTTATGTCACTTTGGGGCCTCGGGTTCCGGACAGTGACATGTGTATACAACTTGCAGGTAAGATCATAAAACCATGAATATCATCATGAAACAATAACATGTTCAGATCTGAGATCATGGCACTCGGGCCCTAGTGACAAGCATTAAGCATAACAAGTTGCAACAATATCATCAAAGTACCAATTACGGACACTAGGCACTATGCCCTAACAATCTTATGCTATTACATGACCAATCTCATCCAATCCCTACCATCCCCTTCAGCCTACAGCGGGGGAATTACTCACACATGGATGGGGGAAACATGGCTGGTCGATGGAGAGGCGTCGGTGGTGATGATGGCGATGATCTCCTCCAATTCCCCGTCCCGGCGGAGTGCCAAAACGGAGTTTCTGGTCCCGAGACAGAGTTTCGCGATGGTGGTGGCGTTCTGGATGGTTTCTGGCGACTTCGACTTCTCGTCTCGCGTTTTTAGATCGAAACCCTTAAGTAGTCCAGAGGAGGGCGTCGGAGGCCAGCCGAGGGGGCCACACGCTAGGTCGGCGCGCCCCCCCTCTAGGCCGCACCGGCCTAGCGTCTGGGGGCCCTGGGCCTCCCCCAAGCCTGCCCTTCTGGCTCCGTGATTCTTCTGGTAAAATAGTCCCTTTGGTATAAATTCCGAGGATTTTCACGAAAGTTGAATTTCTGCACAAAAACGAGACACCAGAGCAATTCTGCTGAAAACAACGTTAGTTCGTGTTAGTTGTATCCAAAATACACAAATTAGAGGCAAAACAATAACAAAAGTGTTCGGGAAAGTATATACGTTTTGGACGTATCATGCACCTATACATCTGACAAGTGTATTAGGTGTGTTGGGGACACAAGAGACTTCTTGTATCTTAATTGCAGGGTTGCTTGAGAGGGATATCTTTGACCTCTACCTCCCTGAGTTCGATAAATCTTGGGTGATTCACTTAAGGGAAACTTGCTGCTGTTCTACAAACCTCTGCTCTTGGAGGTCCAACACTGTCTACAGGAATAGAAGCGTGCGTAGACATCACTAGACTTAACACACAAATGGTTCACACAAGCTATCCTATCATCACAACATTAATCACAAGGGGGTTGGCTTTGTTTTTCTTTTTTAAGAACACTTGTAAGAAGAAATAATTTCCTCTCATTGAATCTTATTAAGATTTAATCTCCTCAATTAATAAGTGTGAGATTATGTTGACCAAGGTCAACACTTCACATTTATCATTTGAGAAAGAAAGATTTAAATGAGGTATTACACCTCATGCAATTTAAATACTACTATTAGAACAATTTAATATCTCTAAGTAATCAAATATGAGGTTCTATAGCTAAGATCATTTCCTCATATTGAATTACTTGAGACAATGATTTAAATGAGAGGACACCTCTCATAATATTTAATAATTAATTTTGGGTAATTTAAATGGACTAGAAATGGCCACATAGTCATTATTTTGCTCTAGCCCATGATCATATAAACAACTATGCTATGTTTTTACATATTCATGTAGAGTATGTGAAATGTGATTTAGGAGAGTTGGAATCAACTCAAAATCATTTATGGTTTATTTTTAATAATTGTTTGAATTTGAAAAAGGTATTGACTTGTTCTTTTTACTACACAAATTCTACAACAGATCTAGGGTTGAAACCAATGTATTTGGTTAGATATTTTCATAAGCCTTCCAACAATATCAAGTTCATAAAGTTTGGTTCAGTAGATCTCTCTAATTTTAAATTTGAACTTGACTCCAATATTGAATTCAAACTCAAATGATTAATCCAAGTTTGAATGCTGGGCTTGCGCGGGAAACGAAGCTGGGCCAAGGGGAGAAAAAGAAAACGGGCTAGCCCACTGCGTGTCTCGCACGAGCAGGTCACCTAACAGTGGGCTCCACTGGTCAGTGAGTCATAAACGCCGAAGCGGTATGGATTAAAGAGGGACGCACGATTATAATCAGATCGGACGGCGCACAGGCATAGTCGTCTCCGACGAGAGGGGGTACTGGCCGCAACGAGGGTAGGGGGTTGGCGGCTCACCGACGCTCCGGCGATGATCGACGACGAGGTACGATGGGGTTGTCGACGACGGCGGTCCTCCTGGTACAAGCGGCAGCTCCGGGGGCGGCGGCAATCTCCTTCTTCTTCCGCGGCGGCTCCGCAGGCTCCGGCATGAAATTGGCTAGCTACGGTGCAAATTGGGAAGAGGGAGAGCGTGAGGAGAGGTTTTGAGATGAGGGAATGAGAGTGGTGTGGAGAATTGAGGCGCGGGAGGCCTCTTTTTATAGCGAGCGTCGAGGTCCGAGGCGCATGGGTGAGGTCGAGCATGGCGACAGCAATACAGTGGTGGAGGGAGTTGGGCGATGACGCAGGGGCGTTGGCGACGTCATGGCGAGCACGGAGGGCTTGACGGCGCATAAAATGATGCACTGACGTGAGCGGGAGGTTGACGGGAGCTCGTAGTACCGTGGCAGGAGTCTCTGATGATGACGACGGCGACGGTCCTCTCTAGTGCGAGTAAGCATGTCTGGGAGGTAGAGGGTGACATAGGGAGTGGGTGTGAGCGAGGAGAGGTCAAGGGGAGGACGATGCTGACGGTGCGCGTGCGTGCTCTGGCGCGCTCCGGGCATGCACACGTCGCGTCCTGGCGCGCACTGGACGTCATGGGCGCATCCTGGTCTGGCTGCTGCTGGCGTCTCCTTGGTCGATGGCTGTGTTCAACGGGTTCAGGGGAGTGAGAGGGAGGTCCAGGACATGATGAAGCATGCTGGATGGGAGAGGAGAGGAGGATGGCATGGTTGAGTGGCATGAGGCCACGACATGGTCTTGTCCTTGATGAGATCATGCTCAACCTTGTCTCTGGTGCTTGGCATGGTGTAAGGGGTGCATGAGAGGACTAATGATGACCAGAGCATGGATGATTTAGTCTAAAAACTGCTGGGTATTTGGGTGTAGATGGTCGGCAGATTGGTGCCTGCTATGTGTTCGACACAATGGTCGCAAAAGCTTCACTTTTGAATTTTGCCAAACTTTTTGGTGAAGTTGATTCAAATAATATTTGGCACAAGTTGGTGGTGGTGGTGTGCAAAAAGAAGCAGGTTTGTGAAAATCCAAAAGTGACCTAATCTAGAATCTGATTTGATGTTGCATCTTGGATTGCTTATATTAAGCAATGGAAAAAGAACTAGTCAAAGTGGTCAACAACAAAAGTGTTCAACTTGATGAGGTCTTGGATGAGGTGCAAAGAGTTGGGAGAGTTTGGTTTAAGAATCTCTTAATACAGGGGCTCAAAGTGGGTACCCTGATGTGAATGTCAAAAATGACCATTATCACATGTTGCAAGGTTTTGAATTTTTCTGTGATTTGATTTGGGTTTCTTTGATTCAAAAGGGGTTCTTTTGAGTTTAGTTATGTTTCCAAACCATTGGCACAAGTTAATATGTCCTAGGTTAAAGATTTGCAAAAATGGCCATAGGCCCATATGTGGTGTTGTTTTATTTTTCTTTTCTTTTTCTTTGCTTCCATTTGATCCCAAAGGTCATGGTTAGGGCTTAGAGACATTGTCAAGCACATAGCATGACAAAGTCACACATACATGCATTCGTACTATGCAACACATATAATTCAAATATAGTTTTTGTTAGCTCCAAAATTTGAACAAGGGAGATGGTCTCTTTATTGATTTTGAAATTTTTGGGATGTTACACTTACTCCTCGATGGGGGAATGCCAACGCTGGTGGGTGCAAGCCAACCCAATCCTCCACAACGATGCATCTCTTCCGAGCGGATGGCACCTCGATCAGGGAAGGTGTCAGCACCGTCGCTGTCGCCTGTGGGAGGGTGCTGGATGAGGAGATGCACCGCCGACAGAAGGCAGTCAATGCGGCACTATTTATGCCGCTCATTCCTCGCGTGGGAGCACGAGGTGCGCCTCGCCACAACGGCGGACTAGGACTTCTAGCCTGGAGAGGAACACATCGACCTCGCCATGACCAGCGACGACGAAGACGAGGAAGATGGCAATGTGCCTCTAGCAACGAAGGAGGAGGCACTCTTGCTGGATGACTACGACGAGGAGGCGTCCGCCCCGCACACCATTGCCGAGTCAAAGGCGAAGGAGGACGCCAAATGGTCCTCGGAGGAGGGTCTGGATGATGTCATCCCGCTCAGCGCGCTGGTGGCGGGGCACCACACACCGCTTTTGTTGCCTCTACCACTGGTACCACACGCGTCGCTGCATGCCGAGTGGCAGGGGTAGATGATGCCAACGCCACCGCAACTAACGCCGGCCAAACAAGCGTACCCTGCTTGGCCGCAGGCTGAGTGGCAGGGGAAGATTGTGCCACCGCTACCGCAGCAGCATGCATACTCGGCTTGGTCTTAGCAGGGCCATGAGCGTGGCATCCACAAGTGTCATCGGTCTACCCGGAGTATCTGGCTTGGCCACATCAGGGGCTATGGACGCAACCCACGTTTGTAGACCTCACCTAAGATGAGGACGAGGAGTAGGCGGCACCATCGACGTCGGTGCAGGGGCTCGCCGATATGAGTTAGTTAGGACTTTTCCCCTTTTTATTTTGAATGGAAAATTTCAGACTTTTCCCGCATTTTAGTATTTTTGTTTGAATTCAAATTTCACTTTTGCCCACCGTGTGAGTCAAGGCCACCGGCCATATCCCTTGTTTTTTTTTGAAACGGGCAAAAAAGTTTTTGCCTTATACTGATATAGGAGAAGCAAACAAGATGATGGCCGGCGCCAAAAAACAAAAAAAAAAACAAAAAAAATAGGATTGGTGTTGCTTAACCTTTAGAATATTTTCTAGTTGACAGAACAATGCAGATCTCTATATTCTTTTCATCAGCTTGTTCACTTCAGGTCCAAGACAGAGACTTCCCTCTTGGACACCAGCAAGATCGATTATACAATTTGATAATAGCGAATAATTTCAACTTAGAGAACCGACAAGGCTTTCACATGGCAAGGAGAGACGTGCCTTCCTTGAAAGCCACTCCAATCGCTAGCTTTGTGGCCACATTTCAGTACTGCACAAGTCCATTCTTTGCACTTGGACAGAAGTAAAAGGAACCTCGTTTTCTCTGGGAGCCAGCTTCTCCTAGGGGAAGAAACCCCACCCGGAAAGAGAAAAGGAAATAAATTTTCCATTAAAAGAAATAAAAAATAAAGATGAGTGGCACATCTTTCTCGTGCACCACTGGTGCGCACCAACCCCATGCACCACGGGTTAGGTGCCACCAATAGCGTGATACCAGTGGCTCATAGCCATGCCTCACGGAAAATATAAGATGCCGCGTCACAGGTAACATTTTCTTACTAGTGATCTCAGCTTCACGAATACCCAAACATAGTGTTTTCCGTTGAGTCAAGGGCATTTAAGCTACTCACAGTGGGGAGTAACTTAGACTAGTAACATGATATGATACTACCTCCGATTCAAGGAATAAGGCGTCCTCGTTTTACGTGCTTTTCGTTTGACTAAGTATTACTTCAAATATATAAAGATTGTTTGTATAAAAATAACATCATTAGAAAGTGTTTTTTAATACGAATCCAACGATACTAATTACATATAATATAACCAAGATTTTGTTGCTCAATTTTTATGGTCAAAGTTCGTCTTGGAATACGCGTGCGCCTTATTCCTTGGGATGGAGGTAGTATATGTTATTAGTCTAAGTTACTACCTTCATAGTATTAGTGGGTAGAAACTTATATGTGGTGTTATGCATTGTGTCATTTATTATGTTGTAGACTCATTTTGTCTTGGAGTGTGTGATGTTATGGTTTAGTTAGTTACCACTTCACTCTCTTTCTTCGTTCATTGTCATGTCATGTCACCAAATCGTTGGGTTGTGTGATGTTAGTAGCTATCTTACTCCTACTATGAATAGTCTTAGATGTGGGACAAGAAGAGGCGGACGTGGGTATAATAGCAAATTACTATGGTGCGATCGTAATTATGATACGCTTTAGGATTTATATTGGCGTTTCCCCCTTTCTTTGTGTGTTTTGCATAGAATTATTTAGTATATTAATTCTATTTTAGGGCATTTCATAATTCCTCAAAAATGTTTTGAAATGTTTTGAATGGATTTGACATTTGTTATGATCTCAGTATTTGAAATCTTGTTTGAAAGAATTTTACTAGTCTTCTAACACATTTTACTCAATTTTGGAATTTGTCAAAATGACCATTTTGCCCCTAGGGCTTTTAAACTCCCTTGTTTTTTCTTAAATTCTCAAAACATCATAAAAGACGATAAAAATCAACTCGAGGGCATCCACAGGGTCTTGGGGAGTCGGCGAGCTTGGGCGCTGGAGGGTGATGGCGGGCGGCGATGCGGGAGGACGAGAGATTGTCGCGGTTAGTGGCTCGAGGTTACGGGGTGGGGTTGAGTGGATTCGGGAGAGACTCCTCCAGCAGGACATGCGGAGATCTTTACGGGGGCGCGTTGTCTATCTTTTGGGGATGAGCTCGGCCGAGCTGACTCGCGAACCTCAATTTGGGCTTCGTAACCGGGCATGGCTGAGCCCTTTTTCGTATGAGGTGGGCAACACCCGTACACGTGACCCTACCTACCAAACACCCAAACACCCAAATCTCGTCTAGTATGGAATTTTCTGGGTTGAGCCGGGCTACCAAACACATCCTATGTTGCTTACAACATCGATATATGTTGTGTTCACAATTAGCAGACTCAACATGCCATTATTTTAAATGCCGACATAACATCGATAAATGTTGTGTTTACAATTAGCCATTACTTTAAATGCCTACACTTAATGTATTGGCTCAATGCGGAAAATTATCGTATTAATTTTGACAAAAGGTTTGCATGTCTTATGACCTAATTCTTTGCATATTTTGTTAATAATTCTGCTATCGCGTAGGGTGTTATCTAGTTCAAATAAAAGGGAGCACCTTGGTAATTCTGGTGGGTTCTGGATTTTTTTTGAAAAGACTGGGTTCTGGAATATAAGTTCAAGAAATTTTCACACTAGACTTGGACCAAATTCAAATAAACACCAAATTTGGTTAAATGTTGTTTAAATCCATGAAATTTAGGCGAGATAATCCGAAATAATTTCCAAATTTAGGAGAAGTTAGCCGTCTCGTAAACAATTTGCTTAAACCTGAATTGAAAATCACGACTCTCAGTTCTGGCTTGGACAAAGATTATCATGTCATAAATGTCCATAGTAGCAAGATACTAGAGCACACTAGTTTAGACGGAAGCCCGGTTTTGAATTAACGAAGTCATCAACCGGCTAGGAGTTACACCAGAAGTTATAATACACGCGCGCCAAGCGCACAACGAAACACAAAACAGAAGACCAGCTGAAGCACCAGCTTAAACTATAAAGAGGGAGCCTTGTCTTCTGCAGCACCAGAGCAATCACGACCAAGTCCACGCCAACAAACCTCCACCGCACCAAGACTGCAATCCACGAGGAACTCAACGACGGGCCAATTACCTACCAGAGCTTGAGGAACCAAAGGAGGGGGGTCTAGCGGTGATGCCTCCAAGAAGGTGAATGGCGCGAGAATGCGTCATCGTCATCGGCAGAAACAAAGGTCCTGCAAATTTTTCACCCAGACCCGAGAGCCACCACCCCTGGAGCTCGGGCTGGGTCTAGACCAAAAACACAACATCTTCCCCTAGCATTGGGATAAGCACATCGGCAAGAGCTACGACCAGACGCCGCCCTAGCAAAGCCCCCCAAGACGCTAGGAAGGGCATCAGCTACCGCAGCAAACCGTGTAAAAGCAGGCATGCCGACGCTGCGAGTGGACTGCGACACCAGCGAGAGGTCACAGGGTGAACCACAAGACACTACACAAGACACTACTAGAGAAGCAAGCACAAAGTGAGGGCCCCAGGGAGAGCAGATTGGGGCGGAGGGACAGAGTCCATCACTTCGAACATGAGACATCACCAGGACGCCTTCAACAAGGGAGCGACACCCGCAGGTGACGCCGTCACCGGCACAGGCCACAGCCATCTGCAACTATCACCGAGGTCCAAACCCGATCAAAATTCCGGTCGCCATCGCGAGGACGTAGAGCATACAAGGCAGCAATCGCTACCGCGCCCCCAACCAAAGCCGCACAATGAACTAGCCCCAACTAGACTCATAAGCAGGGTGAACGCAAACGCTAGCTGGCAATGCTCGGCCAGACCCAGATCTAGACGTCAACGACGCTAAATCGGCGGCAACCCAACGACCTCACCATCCCCAGGTTGCCAGCACCTGCATGAGAAAACTGGTCGAAGGGAAAACCAGACTACCGCTGCGGGAGCAGCAGCAGTACTGGCCACGCTGCCAACCCGACAAGCATGCGCCGGCCCAGGGACCCATCCTGAATAGCCAACAAGAACATCACCCCCAAGCAACGTCAAAACCGCCGGAGAGACCCGAGATCGCCGGACTCCAACGGCAGTGAAAAGCCAGGTCGCTGGATCCATGCCCTCTGGACCCAGATCAGGCCCGAGAGCAGACCAACATGGCCAGATCCGGCCAGGCCCTAGCAGGCCCAGATCTGGGCCCACAAGCCCAGATCCCGCTGCCACACGCCAACCCTAGGCGACCCAGCCGCCGGTGGACCGAGCAGCGCCGCGCGCGAGCACTCCACGCTGCAGCCGCCGACCACACAGCCCTCCACGGCCGGAGCAGCGCTAGCACGAGCCGGAACCGGCGCGCATCACCGCGGCAAGGGCGAGACCCACCCCATCGGGCCTTCCAGGCACGCGGTGGGAGGAGAAAACCGCTGCCGCTAGCACCGCCCGGGCTTTGCCCGACGGCTTTCGCTTCCGGTGGTGGCGGGGGGAAGGGTGGGGGTAAAGGAGGGGGAGACGGGGGCGCCCCGGTCGCTCCGAGGGGGGAGCGACGGGAGCAAGAGGGTTCTTCCCTTTGTCACTAGAGCACACTAGTAGCAAGGAAAACATGCGAAAAGGAATTTCTTCTCCCAATTATAAGATTATTAGATATATTTTAACCACACATTAGCACGACCAAGGTACCACCACCTTTAACAGAGGAGGAATACGCTAATTTTAAGATGACGAAGCATGGATTCCTCATTGACAGCAAATAGCTCCGGTCCGAGATTGTTTTAATCGAGCGCCAAGTGCTTCCCGCAGAAGAGGCAATAGCACACGCCCTTTAAGCCGCCTTTGATGCACCTGTGTTCCTTTACACGAGCGCGGAGCAGCTTCGCCTCCACCCAGCACCCTGCCTTGCAGCTCCAATCTTTGCAGAACGGTAACAACGGTGTCCCATATTTGCACACCTCTGGCCGGCCAGATGAATTAACACAACAACATAAAAGAATCAATCATATAGCGAAAAGAACACAGTGAAATGGGATCCAGCAAGGAACACGAACCGCCGTCGCCCGCCGAAATAGATGTAGGGTTTGCGTGCAAGATCGCGAGTACTAAGAGAAAGCAGAGAGCGGCACGTCTCGTGTCCATGATCGATCCCTGTCTACGAGCTTAGTCTGCTAGCAGACTCTCTCGGCACCTTTTGCGATGCGCAGTTCTTCGAAATGAATGTGTGTAGGGTGGCGTAATTATATAGGAATTCCTTGCAATTAACTGCACGGAAGAGTCGAGGATCTAGCTACGGTTTTTGTTATCCAGCTAATGACAATACTACATGCAGCTAAACCCAGGTCATTTCATTCCTCTTGTGTCTCTTTGGTCAATTCATTTTTGGTATCCAGCTAATGACTATACCAAATGTTGTTAGCCCATGTTATTTCATTCCTCTTGTGGTTATTTTGTCCATTCATTTTTTGTTATCCAGCTAATGACTATACCACATGCAGTTAAGCCCATGTTATTTCATTCCTTTTGTGGTCTTTGGTACTCATTTTTGTTATCCAGCTACACATGTAATTAAGCGCATGTTATTTCATTCCTCGTGTGGCTGGTCCCTTAATTTGTTTTCGTATCCACCTAATGAATATGATACATGTAATTAAGCCAGTGTTATTTCAGTCCTCTTGTGGTTGTTTGGGTTATTCGTTTTTGCTAATGACATGCTTTGAGAGTTATGGAAACAGTTTCTTTGGAGCTTTGTCCCTCAGGCATTTGAACCTGAGTGGCAGGCCATTTATAGACCTTGGCGAGTTCCTGGGCATAAATGCAAACCGTAATGGCAGTGTAAAAGTACGTAATACGATCATGCGGTTTCAATATACTCCGATGAATCCCAAGTTCCTTCGATCTTGTATTTATAGAAGTATGCACTTTGCGGTGCTAGCAGTATAAGGACGTGTTCAAGTCGTATATAAGTCAGATGTTATACGTGAACTACTCTAGCTCTAATACCCTCCCTTAATCACAACTTACTCAGGTTGAGATTATATTTAATCTGTTCGAAGTTATGAAATGGAAGTGGCGTTGTAAAACCATTAGCAACTTGATCTTTGGAAGAAACAAAACGAATCCCCAACTGTTTATTGAGGACCATCTCTCTGACAAAATGAAAATCAATCTCTATGTGCATAGCTCTTGCACGAAATACATGATTTGCTCATAAATATGTTGCTCCTATATTATCGCACCATAAGCATGGTGTCCGAGTCAACTTGACTCCAAGCTCCTCAAGTAATGATTGTATCCACATCTCCTCAGCCATAGCATTAGCCACAAATTTGTACTCTCCTTCAGTGCTGGACCTAGAAACTGTAGCTTGTTGATCGACCATCATCAACACAACACAGCCTGCGCAATCAGCATCTGAAAAAATACTGACTAGTGTAGAGTTGGACTTTATCAATGTCACACCAATACCAAATGTATGCTTAATATACCTCATGTCCCGCTGTTGTTTTCCAGCGCAGAGTAGTGGGAGCATGCAGATGCTGATAGACCTTATTTACTGCATATGAGATGTCAGTCCGCGTGACAGTAAGATACTGCAACACATTTGCCATGCTTCGGTACATACTTGGTGCTATCTTGAGGACCCAACAGTTCTCCTTCATATGCGGTAATTTTTTCTGAAGATGTCAATGGAGTAGGTGCACCCTTACAACCTTGCATACCAACACGTGCAAGAACATCTTGAGCATATTTTACTTCATTCAGCACAAATCTATTGTTAACTTTCTATATTTCAATACCCAAAAAATAGTGGAGATCACCAAGATCCTTAAGGGAAAATTTCTTGCTCAAGTCCTTCAACAAAGCATTTGTTGCAGTTTTTGATGAAGTAGCAACTATAATATCATCCACATAAAAAAGCATAAGATGGTGACAGTGGACTTATCATATATAAACAAGGGCAAGTCAGACAATAAAGCGATGAATCCAAGAAGTATAAAATGGGAACTCAAACGAGAATACCATGCTCGAGGTGCTTGTTTTAGTCCATATAAGGTCTTATCAAGTTTGCAAAAATAGTTCGGCCTTTGCTTGTTTTGAAAACCTGGTGGGTTTTCATATAGACCTCCTCTTACAGAACATCATGTAGAAACGTGTTCTTGACATCCGGTTGTCGCAAACTCAATCCGTCCTTGGAAATAACAATTGCCAAAACAAGCTGAACGATAGCAATTTTCACCACTGGACTGAAAGTGTCTTCATAATCGACACTATAAATTGTTTGAAAACTTTGGCTACTAGTCTAGCCTTGTATCTATGAACCTAGCCATCTGACTTCCTTTTAATTTTATATACCCAACGGAAGTCAATAAAATTTGTACCTTTTCTTTGAGGAACCAACCTCCAAGTTCTATTCTTCGTAAGAGCATCATGCTCCTCATTCATCGATCCTCTCCACTATTCACCTCCCAGTGCAACGTCAAAATTAGCTTGTGCATCCGTATTGCACGACATAAGGTAACGTCTTTATATTGCTTAGGATTGTGTATACCTTTTGAAGATCGAGTGGTTGGGCGAGGAACAAGCCATGCTACAACTCCTGGAGGCGCAGAAGATCTCGTCCCTCTGCAGTTGGCAGCCGCAGGAGGGCTCCTGTCAACTGTGGGTGTCTAAGACTACACAAAGGGTACAATGGATCCCGTGGACGACCATGTGGCTGAAGGAATCACGCTTTGGAGTCACACAGGAACTCGCGGGCGCAGAAGATCCACCATAGAATCCTGTCGCGGATGAGATGGGTGTGTCAGAGCCTGCAACCCTTGTAGCCCCACAATGATTGGGCGTGGGAGAGTTCCCACGCACTCGGTCCGAGGAAGACGCGTGGATCCTGGAGGCGATTCTTCCAAGAAATCCTCCTCGTGTTCTGAACTATCTTCTTCTTTTGATGAATCAATATGTGAGCCATTGTGATCATTTTGGCCACCATCCTGTCCGAAATTTTAGCAATTCTTCCTACAGTACCCTGTTCAAAATTACGAAGTGAGGGGTCAAGCAACAAAATTTGTTATCTAAGTAGGGCACCCGCTGACAAGGGATTAACTTATCAATGCCTACAGATTGTAGACTAGGGTTTAGTTGGAAGTAGAGGGCAAGTAGATCTCGAAGGTTTCAGCCGAAAAGTACTCGACGATTATGAAAACTAGGGTTACGTGAAACAATGAATCGATCCTTTTTTTGTCCCTCGACTCCCCCTTATATAGGAGGCGGAGCCGAGGGATTCATAATACATAAGTTACAGAGTTCGGGAGGGTTTCCAACCCGTCCCGTAAAATTACAAGTATGTATTTCCTAATACAACTCTAGCTTTCCTTAGTATCAACTTGGGCTTCCAAACTTCATATTCATCGAGTCGTGGGCCTTCAGTAAACCCCGGGTACCATCTTTGGCAGGCCCATTGGGGATGCCTATGTCAGTAGCCCCCGAGATTTTGCTTGAATCGAAAAATCAGGGAAAATCTCCAACTTTATAATCATTCAATAACTTTATCACATATCTTTGGATATGCAATTATATATTGTACAGGGATAATAGTAGTTGTGGCTAGTTCATCTGACGGATCAGGTACTAGTTAACTGCTCTAGTGGCAATCCGCAAAAACCTACTTCAAGATCACGTCCCTGGACATGATCTCGGGATACTAGTGTTAACTCGACAGGTGCCGCTTAAGGTCTTACCATCTGTCGAGTCCCAGTCATATTTTATTGGGTACCTAACGCGTCCGTTAGGATTTTTCTTCGTATCTGTTGATACGGAAAAAAGTAGCAAACCAACGTCAGAGACGGTGCCACGCCGCTCAGAACGGATCTGGGGTCTTACCTTCGCAAAGTTTTGCGGCATTCAGAGATTATTCGCAACTTTGGCGCTCTGAGAATATATTGTCGAGTGCTTTTTCGGCTATTGGAATAGCACATTTTATTGAGTCAACGGATGACTTATCTTGCCTTCTCGATGGGAGTATATGTAGAGTTATTTGTATAACTCTAAATATGCTCACTTCTTTTCATAATTTCATCGGGCAGGCGAACAGTGTTCCCGATGGGAGTAGCCCCCGAGGCTACAGCCAAGGACTTGTGCTTGGTTGTAGGCTCAATACTTTAACGCCTTATGCCGCTATATTGTCATTATTTCTCGAGCTTTTCATATCTATCGGGTGCGCGACCAGCGCTCCCGATGGGAGTAGCCCCCGGGGCTATGAACAAATGCTTTCTTTTGATCATAGGCTCTCGCCATTTCTATTTTGTCATACTCGAGTTTTTCTTTTTTTTCCAAAGTAGCCCCCAAGCATTTGATCAAAAACTTGTATTTGATCAAAGGCTCTCGAAATAATCAATAGTCTTTTACTGCCGCCAATTCCATTAATCTTCACAGCCGAGATTTTCGCTTAGCAAGGTGACATCATTACTGACGATAGCCACGATCACTGTATCGGGAAGACGCGAGTACTGCTCTCTCTCTGTCTTGCGGGCCCAAATACCTCATCAATTTGACACGTCGTGCAAGTGGGGGACACACGTCCTCCGCTTTTCCTGGCGCATGCACTGTAGCGCCTGTTCCTTTCCTTCACAGTGAAAATACACTTTTACCCCTTATCCACGTGTACAACATCCATCTCACAATTATTCCATCCAACGGTGCGTCGTTTCGCCCATTCTCTATATAAGGTCGTCTTCTTCCTCCGTTCATCCTTTTGCTTGCGCCGCACCTCTGCTCTTGCTGGCGTGTAGTTGACGTGGGAGTTAGAAATCTATGTAGTGTAACTTTTCTTCAGGTCCCCGGCAACAGCGCCAGAAAAAGAGCTGCTGACGTGGGTGTTGGATTGCAACGGCACCAGAAAGTAGCTTCCTTGTGATGGTAAAGCACTCGTCCGTTGGGAACCCCAAGAGGAAGGTATGATGTGTACAGCAGCAAGTTTTCCCTCAGTAAGAAACCAAGGTTTATCGAACCAGTAGGAGATGAAGGCCACATGAAGGTTGTTGGTGGAGGAGTGTAGTGCGGCGCAACACCAGGGATTCCGGCGCCAACGTGGAACATGCACAACACAATCCAAATACTTTGCCCCAACTTAACAGTGAGGTTTTCAATCTCACCGGCTTGCTGTAAACAAAGGATTAAATGTATGGTGTGGAAAATGATGTTTGTTTGCGAAGAACAGTAAAGAACAATGTTTGTAGTAGATTGTATTCAGATGTAAAAGAATGGACCGGGGTCCACATTTCACTAGTGGTGTCTCTCCAATAAGAAATAGCATGTTGGGTGAACAAATTACAGTTGGGCAATTGACAAATAAAGAGAGCATGACAATCCACATACATAATATGATGAGTAGAGTGAGATTCAATCGGGCATTCCGACAAAGTACATAGACCGCTATCCAGCATGCATCTATGCCTAAAAAGTCCACCTTCGGGTTAGCATCCGCACCCCTTCCAGTATTAAGTTGCAAACAACAGACAATTGCATTAAGTATGGTGCGTAATGTAATCAACACAAATATCCTTAGACAAAGCATCGATGTTTTATCCCTAGTGGCAACAGCACATCCACAACCTTAGAACTTTCTGTCACTGTCCCAGATTTAATGGAGGCATGAACCCACTATCGAGCATAAATACTCCCTCTTGGAGTTACAAGTATCAACTTGGCCAGAGCCTCTACTAGCAACAGAGAGCATGCAAGATCATAAACAACACATATATGATAGATTGATAATCAACTTGACATAGTATTCCATATTCATCGGATCCCAACAAACACAACATGTAGCATTACAAATAGATGATCTTGATCATGATAGGCAGCTCACAAGATCTACAATGATAGCACATGAGGAGAAGACAACCATCTAGCTACTGCTATGGACCCATAGTCCAGGGGTGAACTACTCACACATCGATCCGGAGGCGATCATGGTGATGAAGAGTCCTCCGGGAGATGATTCCCCTCTCAGGCAGGGTGCCGGAGGCGATCTCCTGAATCCCCCGAGATGGGATTGGCGGCGGCGGTGTCTCTGGAAGGTTTTCCGTATCGTGGCTCTCGGCACAGGGGTTCTCGCGACGAAGACTTTAAGTAGGCGGAAGGGCAGGGTTGGAGGCGGCGCGAGGGGCCCACCCCATAGGGCGGCGTGGGCCCCGCTTAGGCCGCGCGGCCCTATGGTGGCGGCGCCTCGTCGCCCCACTTCGTAATCCCTTCGGTCTTCTGGAAGCTTCGTGGAAAAATAAGACCTTGGGCGTTGATTTCGTCCAATTCCGAGAATATTTCCTTTGTAGGATTTCTGAAACCAAAAACAGCAGAAAACAACAACTGGCTCTTCGGCATCTTGTCAATTGGTTAGTGCCGTAAAATGCATAATAATGACATAAAGTGTGTATAAAACATGTGAGTATCATCATAAAAGTAGCATGGAACATAAGAAATTATAGATACGTTTGAGACGTATCAAGCATCCCCAAGCTTAGTTCCTACTCGCCCTCGAGCAGGTAAACGATAACAAGGATAATTTCTGAAGTGACATGCTATCATAATCTTGATCAATACTATTGTAAAGCATATGAGATGAATCAAGTGATTCGAAGCAATGGTAAAGACAATGATTTAAACAACTGAATCATATAGCAAAGACTTTTCATGAATAGTACTTTCAAGACAAGCATCAATAAGACTTGCATAGGAGTTAACTCATAAAGCAATAGATTCTTAGTAGAAAGTTTTGAAGCAACACAAAGGAAGATATAAGTTTCAGCGGTTGCTTTCAACTTCAACATGTTTATCTCATGGATAATTGTCAACACAAAGTAATATGATGAATGCAAATAAGCAAGTATGTAGGAATCAATGCACACAGTTGACACAAGTGTTTGCTTCTAAGATAGAAAGAAGTAGGTAAACTGACTCAACATAAAAGTAAAAGAATGGCCCTTCGCAGAGGGAAGCATGGATTGCTATATTTGTGCTAGAGCTTTTATTTGGAAACATAGAATTTTTTTTGTCAACGGTAGTAATAATTCATATACGTCCAAAACGTATCTACTTTCCCGAACACTTTTGCTATTGTTTTGCCTCTAATTTGTGTATTTTGGATGCAACTAACACGGACTAACGCTGTTTTCAGCAGAACTGTTCTGGTGTCTCGTTTTTGTGCAGAAATCCAACTTTCAGGAAAATCCTCGGAATTTATGCGAAAGGTCCTATTTTTCCAGAAGACTTACGGAGCCAGAAGGGCAAGTCGGGAGGAGGCCCGAGGGCCCCACACCCTAGGGCGGCGCGGCCCTAGTGTGTCGCCCCCTCGGCCGGCCTCCGACGCCCTCCTTTGGACTACTTAACGCCTTCGACCTAAAAACGCACGGGGAGAAGTCGAAGTCGCCAGAAACCCTCCAGAACGCCGCCACATCACGAAACTCCGTCTCGGGGACCAGAAGTCTCTGTTCTGGCACCCCGCCGGGACGGGGAATTGGAGGAGATCATCGCCATCATCACCACCGACGCCTCTCCATCGACCAGCAATGTTTCCCCCATCCATGTGTGAGTAATTCCCCCGCTGTAGGCTGAAGGGGATGGTAGGGATTGGATGAGATTGGTCATGTAATAGCATAAGATTGTTAGGGCATAGTGCCTAGTGTCCGTAATTGGTACTTTGATGATATTGTTGCAACTTGCTATGCTTAATGCTTGTCACTAGGGCCCGAGTGCCATGATCTCAGATCTGAACATGTTATTATTTCATCTTGATATGCATTGTTTTACGATCTTACCTGCAAGTTGTATACACATGTCGCTGTCCGGAACCGAAGGCCCCGAAGTGACAGAAATCGGGACAACCGGAGGGAATGGCGGTGACGTGAGGATCACATGTGTTCACGGAGCGTTAATGCTTTGCTCCGGTACTCTATTAAAATGAGTACCTTAATATCCAGTAGATTCCCTAGAGGCCGGGCTGCCACCGGCTGGTAGGACAATAGATGTTGTGCAAGTTTCTCATTGCGAGCACGTACGACTAAATATGGAACACATGCCTATGGATTGCTTTGTACTTGGACACCGTTTTATTATTATCTGCAAATACCCTCCTTGATTGTTACATGAGTTTCTCTCATCCATGCAACGCCCGTCATCCATCCCTGTGCCTACTGTATTTTAATCCTGCTGTTTACTATAATCACTACTGCTGTCTCTTTTACTCTGCTGCTGTTATTTCACTACTGCTACTGCTATAAAACTGTTACTACTGATAAACTCTTGCGAGCAAGTCTGTTTCCAGGTGCAGCTGAATTGACAACTCCGCTGTTAAGGCTTTCAAGTATTCTTTGTCTCCCCTTGTGTCGAATCAATAAATTGGGTTTTACTTCCCGCGAAGACTGTTGTGATCCCCTATACTTGTGGGTCATCAAGACTATTTTCTGGCGCCGTTTCCGGGGAGCATAGCTTTATTTGGAAGTTCACTTGGATTGATATTGTTCGCTATAAATTCTCCATCATGGGTAAATCTCGCGATCCTAAAGTCGCCATATTACCATCCACTACAAGAAAAGATACAACTCTGAGTACCTCTGCTGCTCTTGATTCACCATCTGTGATAAGTCAGCTTGTTTCACCACCGCAAGCTTCACTTGCTGGTACTTCTGCTGAATCTGAAAACTCTTATAATATTGATAATGTTTCTGCTGTGCTTGATGATAGTGGTTCATTGGGATCTTTTCTAGATGCTACAATTGCTAGGTCTAGACAAATTGAAAATACTGAAACTCCTAATGCTACTACACCTGTTAGTTCACCTGAGTCTGTTGATTATTCTAGTGATGATCCTGATGAGGATTATGTGGAGCTTAATGATGATTTTATTGATAAATGCAATTCTATTACTGATGCAAGTAAAATTAAAAAGTTTCTCGCACAACATACTGTTAGATATAAGCTATCTCTTGATCCTAAATTTGCCACATCTCCTATAAGCATTAAGGATAAAGATTATGATTTTTCTCTTGATCTATCTCATATAGCTATTGTTGAGAAAACACCCTTTTGTGGTACTGAAAAAGAAAGTGCTGTAGAACACATGATTGAACTTTCTTCTATGAGTAGCTTGTTTTCTGATGATGTCAAGATGCGTACTTATTTTGTTGCTAAAATTTTTCCTTTCTCATTAAAGGATGATGCTAAAACTTGGTATAATAATTTGCCTCCTGGTTCTATTAAAAGTCCAACTGATTTGCGTGATGTTTTCTTTCGAAAATACTTTCCTGCTAGTGCTCAACATATTGCTTTACAGAAAATTTATAGATTTGACCAGGAAGATGGAGAGAAATTGCCTAAAGCTTGGGCAAGATTTTGTTCTCTTATCAGAGCTCGACCTGGACATGATTTAGAAAAGAATGATCTACTTGATATATTTTATAGTGGACTAACCATCGATTCTAGAGCATATTTGGATAGTTGTGCTGGTTGTGTTTTCAGGAAAAGAACTCCAGACGAAGCTGAGGAATTATTGGCTAAAATAGGCCGGAATCATGATGATTGGTCTACACCTGAACCAACCTCGACACCAATATTGAAGAAGAGGGGTTTGATTAAATTAAATGATGAAGATATGAGGGAAGCCAAGAAGTCTCTTAAGGAGAAAGGTATTAAATCCGAAGATGTGAAAAACTTACCTCCCATAGAAGATATATGTGAGATAATTCCCCCTTCATCCATGATTGAGGTAAACTCCCTTCAACGCTTTACTAGGGAAGATATTCCGTATTCAAAATCTCCTGCTCAATGCTTAGATGAGTTTGATAATTATATTGTTAAGCAAGAAAATTTCAATATGAGAGTAGAGAATCATCTAATGGAAAATTCTCAAGCTATTAGTGAATCGCATGATATTGTGGGGAGAACCTCCAATGATGTTAAGATGGTTGTTAAACATTTTCATATGATTCAAACTCAAATTGATCAACTCACCAAAGTGCAAAGTGACTTGTTAAAAAATAATTCTAAAGAGAAACATGCTTATGAAGTAACACCTAGAGGCGGTGTTTCTACCCAGGATCCTCTATATCCTGAAGGGCACCCCAAAAGAGTTGAACAAGATTCTCAACGAACTAAAGAAATTAGTGCACCCTCAAAGAAAAAGAAGAAGAAACATAAAAATGTTGTAGAATCCTCTGAACCTGTTAATGATCCTAATAGTATTTCTATTTCTGATGCTGAAACTGAAAGTGGTAATGAACATGATAAAGATAATGATAAGAATGATTCTTCTGATAAAGAAGAGGTTGAAGATGAACCTGAAAAGCATGCTAAAAATAAAAAGTATACTAAAGAAGATTTTATTGCTAAGAAACATGGTAATGAAAGAGAACCGTGGGTTCAAAAGCAAATGCCTTTTCCTGCTAAGAAACTAAAATCAAAGGAAGAAGAACACTATAATAAATTTTGCGATTGGATGAAACCTTTATTCTTGCAAATCCCTTTGACTGATGCTATTAAATTGCCTCCTTATTCAAAGTATATGAAAGATATTGTCACTAACAAAAGGAAAATTCCTAATGAGGAGATTTCCACTATGCTTGCTAATTACTCTTTCAATGGTAAAGTTCCAAAGAAGTTGGGCGACCCAGGTATACCTACTATTCCTTGTTCTATTAAGAATAATTATGTTAGAACTGCTCTATGTGATTTGGGAGCCGGTGTTAGTGTTATGCCTTTTTCTCTTTACAAGAGACTTTATTTAGACAAGTTGATACCTACTGATATATCTTTGCAAATGGCTGGTAAATCTACTGCTATTCCTGTTGGTATATGTGAGGATGTTCCTGTTCAAGTTACTACTAACTGCTTGATATTAACTGATTTTGTTGTGTTGGAAATGCCTGAAGATGATAATATGTCTATTATTCTTGGGAGAACTTTTCTTAACACCGCAGGGGCTATTATTGATTGCAATAAAGGAAAGGTTACTCTCAATGTCGATGATTAGGAGCATACCGTCTATTTGCCCAAGAGGATTGATAAAGTATGTGGAGTTAATACTATTTCTAATATGAGAACTATCAAAGTTGGGACTATTGATTGTCCAATATATGAGCCTAAAGAAGAATACCAAACTCTTATGATTGGATCCATATCAATACAATACAAGGTAACATGATTGATTTGAGGTTTATTTCTTCATATGTTATGTAAAATTTATTTGGTGACAAGACTTGATCAACCTTGTTAACAAATTCATTTTATATGCATAGAGGAGTTAAACAACATCTCTTTCTTCTTCCACTTGTTCTACTTACTATAGCACTTTTGTTTTGCAAAGTTTTTAGTTGTATAGAGATTTCAAAAAATTTCCTGCCCAGTAATAATGAAATTAATACCCAGAAATGTGCATTTTTCAAAGTTTTCAAAAATTCACAAAAATTATACCGTTGGTCTTATTTTTCGACGAGGCATCTGGGAACACCTGGGGATGACCAGTGGGGCACCCCAGGGTGGCACACACCTGGCTGGCGCGGCCAGCAAGGGGGGCGCGCCACCCTGGTGTGTGGGCCCCCCTTTTCCCCACTTTTCCATCTCTTCCTCCCACACTCTTCTCTCTCCCGAAAAAGCTCGCACCAGTTTCCTCTCACTCGTGTTTCTGCTCAAGAACTCTAGATTTCTCGATCTCTTTGCTCAGCCTAGATTTCTTGCTGAAATTTGGCACATTTGCTCCTTGGTATGTGACTCCTCCGATGATCCAAGTAGAATTTTGTTTGGTTGAGTATATCTTGAATATTTTGCTGCTGTAGGTAACATGTTTAGTGAGCTTGCATGCTTGTTCTATGATGTAAAAACTAGTTTTTATGATGATTAGTACTCTAGCAAGTTCCTATAGTAGTTTCCCTCAATTATATGTCACCAAATCAAATTTTATAATGATTGTTGAAAAATTTCAGAAAAGGGAGATGGATAATTACAACTTTGGAGAAGTGTTTGAGAGAGAGACTACAAGCACTGGAAGGCCCTCTAGAACCGCCACTCGATTCAGGCAATCCTATAATGAGGATATCATCGCGCCAAGCTTCGATCCCGAAGAAGACGATGGAGTCCCTAATGCTTCATTTTTCTCATGTTATGATTTTTTGAGTAATGCAGGGTTGATGGATGATTTCTTGACCCTCATTGGCAAGCCGGGTTTAACCACCTATATGGAAGATGAAAGGGAGCAATACTATATGCTCACTAAAATCTTTGTGGAGAGCTTCAAGTTCAACAATAAGCACTACCACCCGACAGTTGCATTCAAGATCTATGGTAAAGCCATTACTATGACGTTGAAAGATTTTTGTGCTGCATTGGGTATTGCCCCTGTAGGTACCGCAAAGAGGATTGAGGACAATCCGAGGGTTTTGCTTGAGCTTTACCACGAGATCACCAACGATGATTGCCGCACCATTCAGCGTGGCGAGATAAGAAATATCCAACTCCCCGCCATTAAGTATTTTTCTTATTACCTTGCTACTAGCATTCTTGGTAGGGAGAACACTAGCAATATTTCTAGCTATCATCTTGCTTTCTTAATTGCTGCACTCACTGGAGAGACACCTTATCATCTTGGTGCTCTTATTGCTCGCCGCTTGTCTAGCAAGGGGCCTATTTTTGGAGAAATTATTGCATCACGCATTTTAGCACATCTAGAATTTCCTGTTGACCCTACTGATGTGCCATTAACTCCTATAAGACTTGATATTGCTGCTATGAAGAGCCATCAATTTGTTACAACTGATTCTAGTTCAGACAATATGGTCTATAGAATGTTGTTTGCTGACGGGGATGAGAGGGAAATCCCTTTGCCACAACCAGATTTGTTCAGTATTGACAGGAAACCATGGTCGCGCTCTAAGGAGGAGGTGGATGAGAAGATGAAGATACAAGACTTCCACCAGCAGCATGACTCCGCAGACGCCGAGCCCTCCTACGACTACACCGTCACGTATCCGGGTGCTTCTTCTAGCACATACCCGGAATATGATCCATCTTCGTCGTACTACGGAGGTGCTACTTCATGGGCACCATGGGATTGATCTCCACTTAGGCCAAAATCCTAAGCTTGGGGGGAGGTATACCGGCATCACTCATTCTTTGCATATTATGGTTGTTGGATACTTGTATATACTTGTTTTGCTTCTTTGAGTGGTTTTCTAATGAGAGGGAGATGATATTTGGGGAAGTGCTGCCTGAAAACAGGTTCTGGACTGTCACCATAAAAATTCTCAAAAACAGCCAGAGCGTTATTTTGCGAAGCCAATTTTTTTGCATGTTCCCCAGGTTGTTATCTAACTTTCATTCGTTGAACATTTTTCGATTTGAGCAGCGGAAGAATTTCTTAAAAATCGATTACTGTACTGATGTCAAGCTTGATGAATTCCTGCTCCTTTGTGTTTATGTGACTTTTCTAGTTTTCATTTTCTTGTTTTTTCTTTGTTTCTTTCCTAAAACACAAAAAGACCAAAAATATTTATGTTGTTTCTCTTCACCATTTGTTTATTTTAGTTTCTTACTTTTATTTTAATTTATTAGCTATCGTTGGTTTGCTATAAGAAAATCCAAAAAGATGTTGCTTTGTTTGCTTGTTTCCTTTCGTTCTTGTTTCTAATTCGGAAACACCAAAAATATTTGCTGTTCTTCTTTGGTTTTGTAAAGTTCATTATGATTTCAATGGTCTTTGGTGGCTGGAGCGTGGTTTTCATTCCATATTATTCAAGCTACACAAGTGAAAGGCAATAATGACGATCTACGACAATTCGACTGTGGTGAGAGGCTGATATGAACTCTATTTGTTTTCATTTTTGTACATATACTCATCCATGTGAGCGTGCTTAGTTGGTTCATATGAGGTATATATCAATTAAAAAAGTCTAGTAGTTCATGATCTCTCATGATTAGCACCAATTTATTAATATGAGTAGCATGTCATGGATGTTTGCTTGCATTGTTTTATTCATAAATAGGTATGACATTGTGGTATCCTCCTCTGAATAATTCATTTGAATCGACTTGGCACATGCTCACGCATGCATATGACTGAACAAAAGTAAACTAAGCCTCGATGACTTAATTTTCTTCAGAGTTCTTGTATCATTTTTATGCCTCAGTTAATTTATTTTGCCGCAAGCATGATTATGACAGTTACTGCTCTCTTGATTGTCGCTCCCCAGTCTATTGCTAGCATTCACTTGTACTGAGCGGGAACGCTGCTCGTGCTTCCAAACCCCTGAAAACCAAGTTATTCCAAAGTGTCCATCATAAATACCTATGCATGGCATTTCAAACCATTCCAAGTAAATTCTCATGCGCTATCTTTAAAATCTTCAAGATGCTTCTCAATCTATACCTAATAATAAAGGAAAAAGTGTTTCCGTGGTTTGGTTCGGTTTGGTACGTCAATGAAATTGCCCTTGAAGTTGATAAAAATTACCCACCATGCCACCCGTAAGTCAGAAAAAAACGTTTTAAGGTGGAAAAATATTGTGTTTGCCCCGTAGGATCCTTTCCACGTCAATCACAACAACGAGTTGTTCCATGATGCATAAGAGCCAGATTCCAACACGTAAGAAAAAAATAACCGGATGCCAAGACATGACGGTAGGGAACTGGAACTCGGTCGGTCGCGTTGCTAACACTTGATAAATATAGAGTACTACGTACTTAAAGTACATAGACGTGAGGCAAGGATCAAACAATAGATCGAGCGAAGAGAACGAAAAACAACGACGATGCTACGATACGCGGCGACGAAGCAGGAGCCAATAGCCTGCCGATACGAACTAAAAACATTATGCGGAAGCCTCCGGGCGACGAAGGGAAGACCAACAACAGCGTTAGATGCTGCACAAGGCCGCCAACACGAACAAAGAGACGATGCGTGAGCTGTTCGCCTTCTTAGGCTCCCCAAAATAGCACCTCCTCTACGCGGTCAATGCTGGGCTGATCGCCTAGATTCGGACGTGCCTGCAAAACTCTCCTTGGGCTTCTGATGTCTACGGGAGCTTCTATTCTTGTAGACAGTGTTGGGCCTCCAAGAGCAGAGGTTTGTAGAACAGCAGCAAGTTTCCCTTAAGTGGATCACCCAAGGTTTATCGATCTCAGGGAGGAAGAGGTCAAAGATATCCCTCTCATGCAACCCTGCAACCACAAAGCAAGAAGTCTCTTGTGTCCCCAACACACCAAATAGGTGCACTAGTTCGGCGAAGAGATAGTGAAATACAGGTGATATGAATAAATAGTAGCAGTAGCAACGGCACCAGAAAAGTGCTTTGCCCAGGACAGTAAACAAGTAGTAGTAACGCAGCAGTAGTAACGCAGTAAAACAGTAAACAAGCAGCGATAGCAGTATTGGAAACAAGGCCTAGGGATCAGACTTTCACTAGTGGACACTCTCAACATTGATCACATAACAGAATAGATAAATGCATACTCTACACTCTTGTTGGATGATGAACACCATTGCGTAGGATTACACGAACCCTCAATGCCGGAGTTAACAAGCTCCACAATTCAATGTTCATATTTAAATAACCTTAGAGTGTACGATAGATCAACAACTAAACCAAGTACTAACATAGCATGCACACTGTCACCTTCATGCTAAGAAAGGAGGAATAGATCATATCAATACTATCATAGCAATAGTTAACTTCATAATCTACAAGATATCATAATCATAGCATACGCCAAGTACTAACACGGATGCACACACTGTCACCATTACACCGTGCAGGAGGAATAAAACTACTTTAATAACATCACTAGAGTAGCACACAGATAAATTGTGATACAAAACACATTGCAATCATAAAGAGATATTAATAAGCACTTCACTATGCCATTCATAACAGTGAATAAGTATTCTGTGAAATATAGCCTAAGAGACCCACACGGTGCACACACTGTCACCTTTACACATGTGGGACAAGGAGTCTCCGGAGATCACATAAGTAAAACTCACTTGACTAGCATAATGACATCTAGATTACAAGCATCATCATATGAATCTCAATCATGTAAGGCAGCTCATGAGATTATTGTATTGAGGTACATAGGAGAGAGATGAACCACATAGCTACCGGTACAGCCCCGAGCCTCGATGGAGAACTACTCCCTCCTCATGGGAGACAGCAGCGGTGATGAAGATGGCGGTGGTGTCGATGGAGAAGCCTTCCGGGGGCACTTCCCCGTCCCGGCAGCGTGCCGGAACAGAGACTCCTGTCCCCCAGATCTTGGCTTCGCGATGGCGGCGGCTACAGAAGGTTTCTGCGGGTTTCGTCGAACGTATCAGGGTTTTCGCGACGGAGGCTTTAAATAGGCGGAAGGGAGGCGTCAGAGGGCTTGTGGGGCCACCACACCATAGGGTGGCGCGGCCAGGGCCTGGGCCGCGCCACCTGCATGTGTGGGGCCCACAAGGCCGTCCTCTGGCGGCTCTCGGGTGTTCTGGAAGCTCCCGGGGATTCTAAGATGCTGGGCGTTGATTTCGTCCAATTCCGAGAATATTTCCTTACTAGGATTTCTGAAACCAAAAACAGCAGAAAACAGGAACTGGCACTGCGGCATCTCGTCAATAGGTTAGTTCCGGAAAACGCATAAATATGTCATAAAGTATGCATAAAACATGTAGATATCATCAATAATGTGGCATGGAACATAAGAAATTATCGATACGTCGGAGACGTATCAGCATCCCCAAGCTTAGTTCTCGTCGTCCAGCAGTAAACGATAACAAAGATAATTTCTGAAGTGACATGCCATCATAACTTTGATCATACTATTGTAAGCACATGTAATGAATGCAGTGATCAAAACAATGGTAATGACATGAGTAAACAAGTGAATCATAAAGCAAAGACTTTTCATGAATAGTACTTTCAAGACAAGCATCAATAAGTCTTGCATAAGAGTTAACTCATAAAACAATAATTCAAAGTAAAGGCATTGAAGCAACACAAAGGAAGATGAAGTTTCAATGGTTGCTTTCAACTTGTAACATGTATATCTCATGGATAGTTGTCAATGCAAAGCAATATAACAAGTGCAATATGCAAGTATGTAGGAATCAATGCACAGTTCACACAAGTGTTTGCTTCTTAAGGTGGAGAGAGATAGGTGAACTGACTCAACAATAAAAGTAAAAGAAAGGCCCTTCACAGAGGGAAGCATTGATTGCTATATTTGTGCTAGAGCTTTGGTTTTGAAAGCAAGAAACAATTTTGTCAACGGTAGTAATAAAGCATATGAGTTATGTAAATTATATCCTACAAGTTGCAAGCCTCATGCATAGTATACCAATAGTGCCCGCACCTTGTCCTAATTAGCTTGGATTTACATGGATTATCATAGCATAGCACATGTTTCAACCAAGTGTCACAAAGGGGTACCTCTATGCCGCCTGTACAAAGGTCTAAGGAGTAAGCTCGCATTGGATTTCTCGCTTTTGGTTATTCTCAACTTAGACATCCATACCGAGACAACATAGACAACAGATAATGGACTCCTCTTTAATGCATAAGCATTCAACAACAGATAATATTCTCATAAGAGATTGAGGTTTGTTGTCCAAACTGAAACTTCCACCATGGATCATGGCTTTAGTTAGCGGCCCAATGTTCTTCTCTAACAATATGCATACTCAAACCATTTGATCATGATAAATCACTCTTACTTCAGACAAGACGAACATGCATAGCAACTCACATGATATTCAACAAAGAAATAGTTGATGGCGTCCCCAGAAACATGGTTATCGCACAACAAGCAACTTAATAAGAGATAAAGTGCATAAGTACATATTCAATACCACAATAGTTTTTAAGCTATTTGTCCCATGAGCTATATATTGTAAAGGTAGAGAATGGAAATTTTAAAGGTAGCACTCAAGCAATTTACTTTGGAATGGCGGAGAAATACCATGTGGTAGGTAGGTATGGTGGACACAAATGGCATAGTGGTTGGCTCAAGGATTTTGGATGCATGAGAAGTATTCCCTCTCGATACAAGGTTTAGGCTAGCAAGGTTATTTGAAACAAACACAAGGATGAACCGGTGCAGCAAAACTCACATAAAAGACATATTGTAAACATTATAAGACTTTACACCGTCTTCCTTGTTGTTCAAACTCAATACTAGAAATTATCTAGACCTTAGAGAGACCAATTATGCAAACCAAATTTTAGCAAGCTCAATGTATTTCTTCATTAATAGGTGCAAAGTATATGATGCAAGAGCTTAAACATGAGCACAACAATTGCCAAGTATCACATTATCCAAGACATTTTACCAATTACTACATGTAGCATTTTCTGTTTCCAACCATGTAATGATGAACGAAGCAATCAACCTTCGCCATGAACACTAAAAGTAAAGCTAAGAACACATGTGTTCATATGCAACAGTGGAGCGTGTCTCTCTCCCACACAAGCATGATGTAATACAATTTATTCAAACACAAACAAAAATAAAAGCACACAGACGCTCCAAGTAAAGCACATAAGATGTGACCGAATAAAAATATAGTTTCAAGAGAAGGAACCTGATAATTTGTCGATGAAGAAGGGGATGCCTTGGGCATCCCCAAGCTTAGATGCTTGAGTCTTCTTGAAATATGCAGGGATGAACCATCGGGGCATCCCCAAGCTTAGACTTTTCACTCTTCTTGATCATAGTATATCATCCTCCTCTCTTGACCCTTGAAAACTTCCTCCACACCAAACTTAAAGCAAACTCATTAGAGGGTTAGTGCATAATCAAAAACTCACATGTTCAGAGGTGACACAATCATTCTTAACACTTCTGGACATTGCTCAAAGCTACTGGAAGGTAATGGAACAAAGAAATCCACCCAACACAGCGAAAGAAGCAATGCGAAATAAAAGGCAGAATCTGTCAAAACAGAACAGTCCGTAAAGACGAATTTTTAATAAATACTTCCCTTGCTCAAATCAGAAAACTCAAAACTAATGAAAGTTGCGTACATATCTGAGGAACACGCACATAAATTGGCATATTTTTCTGAGTTACCTACAGAGAAAACAGCCCAGATTCGTGACAGATAGAAATCTGTTTCTGCGCAGAAATCCAAATCTAGTATCAACCTTCGATTAGAGGCTTCACTTGGCACAACAAATCACAAAACTAAGATAAGGAGAGGTTGCTACAGTAGTAAACAACTTCCAAGACACAAATATAAAACAAAGTACTGTAGCAAAATAACACATGGGTTATCTCCCAAGAAGTTCTTTCTTTATAGCCATTAAGATGAGCTCAGCAGTTTTAATGATGCACTCGCAAGAAATAGTATTTGAAGCAAAAAGAGAGCATCAAGAGGCAAATTCAAAGCACATTTAAGCCTAACATGCTTCCTATGAAAAGGAATCTTGTACACAAATAAATTCATGAAGAGCAAAGTGACAAGCATAGGAAGATAAAACAAGTGTAACTTCAAAATTTTCAGCACATAGAGAGGTGTTTTAGTAACATGAAAATTTCTACAACCATATTTTCCTCTCTCATAATAACTTTCAGTAGCATCATGAGCAAACTCAACAATATAACTATCACATAAAGCATTCTTATCATGAGTCTCATGCATAAAATAATTACTACCCACATAAGCATAATCAATTTTATTAGTAATAGTGGGAGCAAATTCAACAAAGTAGCTATCAAATATAGGAGGCATATTGTAATCGTAATCAAATTTATCCTCCATAACAGGTGGCAACAAAAGACTACTATCATTATAATCATCATAAATGGGAGGCAAAGTATCATCAAAGTAAATTTCCTCCTCAATTCTTGGGGGACTAAAAAGATCATGGTCATCAAAACCAGCTTCCCCAAGCTTAGAATTTTCCATATCATTAGCAACAAAGGTGTTCAAAGTATTCATACTAATATGTTCCATGGGTTTTTTAATTTTCGGATCAAACCATCCATGTTTTAAATCAGGAAATAGAATAAGAAGCTCATTGCTGTCCATTATGCCAACCTAGTGTAAACAAGAAACAAAAAGATGCAATTGCAGGATCTAAAGGAAATAGCTTCGAGCACAAACACAATGGCACCAGAAAAGTACTGTTACCTGGAACCGGAGTATGAGTGCCTTTTACCTTTCCTCCCCGGCAACGGCGCCAGAAAAGTGCTTGATGTCTACGGGAGCTTCTATTCTTGTAGACAGTGTTGGGCCTCCAAGAGCAGAGGTTTGTAGAACAGCAGCAAGTTTCCCTTAAGTGGATCACCCAAGGTTTACCGATCTCAGGGAGGAAGAGGTCAAAGATATCCCTCTCATGCAACCCTGCAACCACAAAGCAAGAAGTCTCTTGTGTCCCCAACACACCAAATAGGTGCACTAGTTCGGCGAAGAGATAGTGAAATACAGGTGATATGAATAAATAGTAGCAGTAGCAACGGCACCAGAAAAGTGCTTTGCCCAGGACAGTAAACAAGCAGTAGTAATGCAGCAAAGAGTAACGCAAAGAAACAAAGAAACAAGCAGCGATAGCAGTATTGGAAACAAGGCCTAGGGATCAGACTTTCACTAGTGGACACTCTCAACATTGATCACATAACAGAATAGATAAATGCATACTCTACACTCTTGTTGGATGATGAACACCATTGCGTAGGATTACACGAACCCTCAATGCCGGAGTTAACAAGCTCCACAATTCAATGTTCATATTTAAATAACCTTAGAGTGTACGATAGATCAACAACTAAACCAAGTACTAACATAGCATGCACACTGTCACCTTCATGCTAAGAAAGGAGGAATAGATCATATCAATACTATCATAGCAATAGTTAACTTCATAATCTACAAGATATCATAATCATAGCATACGCCAAGTACTAACACGGATGCACACACTGTCACCATTACACCGTGCAGGAGGAATAAAACTACTTTAATAACATCACTAGAGTAGCACACAGATAAATTGTGATACAAAACACATTGCAATCATAAAGAGATATTAATAAGCACTTCACTATGCCATTCATAACAGTGAATAAGTATTCTGTGAAATATAGCCTAAGAGACCCACACGGTGCACACACTATCACCTTTACACACGTGGGACAAGGAGTCTCCGGAGATCACATAAGTAAAACTCACTTGACTAGCATAATGACATCTAGATTACAAGCATCATCATATGAATCTCAATCATGTAAGGCAGCTCATGAGATTATTGTATTGAGGTACATAGGAGAGAGATGAACCACATAGCTACCGGTACAGCCCCGAGCCTCGATGGAGAACTACTCCCTCCTCATGGGAGACAGCAGCGGTGATGAAGATGGCGGTGGTGTCGATGGAGAAGCCTTCCGGGGGCACTTCCCCGTCCCGGCAGCGTGCCGGAACAGAGACTCCTGTCCCCCAGATCTTGGCTTCGCGATGGCGGCGGCTACAGAAGGTTTCTACGGGTTTCGTCGAACGTATCAGGGTTTTCGCGACGGAGGCTTTAAATAGGCGGAAGGGAGGCGTCAGAGGGCTTGTGGGGCCACCACACCATAGGGTGGTGCGGCCAGGGCCTGGGCCGCGCCACCTGCATGTGTGGGGCCCACAAGGCCCTCCTCTGGCGGCTCTCGGGTGTTCTGGAAGCTCCCGGGGATTCTAAGATGCTGGGCGTTGATTTCGTCCAATTCCGAGAATATTTCCTTACTAGGATTTCTGAAACCAAAAACAGCAGAAAACATGAACTGGCACTGCGGCATCTCGTCAATAGGTTAGTTCCGGAAAACGCATAAATATGTCATAAAGTATGCATAAAACATGTAGATATCATCAATAATGTGGCATGGAACATAAGAAATTATCGATACGTCGGAGACGTATCAGCTTCCCAGACAGGTTATTGTTGTTGCGCGGCTAGAGTTTCTCGTGTACGATTTTGAACGGAATTATTAGGTCTAGAGTTCAAACGGAATTTCTTCTGCGCGATTTGTTTGGTATTCTCCTGCGTGATTTGATAGAAATTTTCCATTGAAGATCATAGTTAATTGCTGAGGAAATCTATGATGGAGCGCAGCGCCATCACGCACAATGATCGATTCTAGACGCACCGGCTTCTTCTTCGGGCATCGCCGCTCGAGTAGCTAGGCCATGGCCGCTAGGAGCAGTATGGTCGCCCTTCACGGAGGTGCGATGCTGGAGCGGATGTTCTGGGGCGGTCCGGGATCACAACGCGGATCGTGATGTTGAATTGTTCGAAGCCATGGTCAACGGCCTCCTCTGATGCTGGTGATGACTGATGATACGCTTCCGGATGCGTTGGCATAGCGCGCGAGACAACACTGTCCTGTGATTTCTCTGCTTGACATGTCCAGCACATGTCGTATCTGCATCGAGGTTTCATATAGCCTTACTGAGAGAGACCTACCCTTTCTGGAAGGGCATGGCTAGGAGACTACTTATTGTTGTGAGGTTTCTCAAACAATTATTCATGCAGACTATAAAATTTGGTTTCACTTCCTGTGAACAGTTATCTAAACTGCGATATGCATCTATCTATCAATCAAGCTCAAGACATCCAACAGGAATTTCAGAGTAAATAAAGGAAGGTGATTTATTTAGAAGTTAGATTTGGATAGGTCCCTGAAGTGGATAAAAAAACATTTACTATTCACATGTCCGTATGACAATTTCGACAATCAATATGTCTCCATGTGCTAGCTTTCATTTGCTTAATTTGGTTGCACTGAGGCTACGTTTAGTCGTTTACATTGGTTGATCAATTTTAGGGAAAAATTTGATTCGTGACAAAAAACAATTTAGAAAATTATGTCACCCGGTGCAACGCACGGGCAAATTTACTAGTTTGTGTTAATGTTTTATAGCTCATGAGGAAGTATGTGGTGTTATCTTTCAACCTTGTCATTTACTCTTGACGGACTTTCATAATGGACTAGTGGCACATCCGCTTATCCAATAATTTTGCAAAAAGAGCTGGCAACGGGGTTCCCAGCCCCGATTAATCAAACTTCATTAATAATTCTCTTCACATGTTTTGCTCTGATTCATCAGTAAGCAACTTAATTTTGCAAATTGACACTCCTCCATGGTATGAGATTGATGGAAGGCACCCGAGGATTCGGTTAGGCCTGGCTTGTGTAAGCAAAGGTTGGGGGGAGTGTCACCCATAATAAAACTAAAATACGTGTGTAAACAAAAGAGAAGAGAGATGATCTACCTTGCTGGTAGAAATAACGTCCTTCATGGGAGCCGCTCTTGAAAGTCTGGTTGGCGAGGTAGTTGGTGTACCCATTACCATTCATTGACAACAACAAACACCTCTCAAAATAATCTTACTCATGTTTTAAAAATGAAAAGCTCTAGCGCATGTTAATCCCTGCTTCCCTCTGCGAAGGGTCAAACTTTTACTTTTATGTTATGTCTCCATCCTTTCTTTGAGCACTTTCTTGAGAGCACAACTGTCATTCTTAGTATAACATGCTTGTCTCAAAATATGATTGATTGTGGTATAACTTTGATGCTTTTATCTTTGACAATCTCTATTTCTAGTCTTTCTATGAACTTCAGAGGTGCCCGAGCATTTATGTTTTGCTATTCAAATACAGGCAAGTGAGATACCACTTTATCATACCCTTTTATGAACATTGCAATCCTGCTTATAGACATGATTCATGATGCTTATTATTAATTGTTGGTACCTTTCCATGATTGACATAGCTGTTAGATGATCTTATTTGCATGTATCTTATTATGAACTGCCTACGTGTTAGCCATATCATGAGAATATATACATCATATGAACAAATGTGTTCGTGAAAGTTCTTTTATCGCGTCATTTGTTAAGTGAATTGCTTGAGGACAAGCAATAAGCTAAGCTTGGGGGAGTTGATACGTCCAAAACGTATCTACTTTCCCGAACACTTTTGCTATTGTTTTGCCTCTAATTTGTGTATTTTGGATGCAACTAACACGGACTAACGGTGTTTTCAGCAGAACTGTTCTGGTGTCTCGTTTTTGTGCAGAAATCTAACTTTCAGGAAAATCCTTGGAATTTATGCGAAAAGTCCTATTTTTCCACAAGACTTACGGAGCCAGAAGGGCAAGTCGGGAGGAGGCCCGAGGGCCCCACACCCTAGGGCGGCGCGGCCCTAGTGTGTCGCCCCCTCGGCCGGCCTCCGACGCCCTCCTTTGGACTACTTAACGCCTTCGACCTATAAACGCACGGGGAGAAGTCGAAGTCGCCAGAAACCCTCCAGAACGCCGCCACATCGCGAAACTCCGTCTCGGGGACCAGAAGTCTCTGTTCTGGCACTCCGCCGGGACGGGGAATTGGAGGAGATCATCGCCATCATCACCACCGACACCTCTCCATCGACCAGCAATGTTTCCCCCATCTATGTGTGAGTAATTCCCCCGCTGTAGGCTGAAGGGGATGGTAGGGATTGGATGAGATTGGTCATGTAATAGCATCAGATTGTTAGGGCATAGTGCCTAGTGTCCGTAATTGGTACTTTGATGATATTGTTGCAACTTGCTATGCTTAATGCTTGTCACTAGGGCCCGAGTGCCATGATCTCAGATCTGAACATGTTATTATTTCATCTTGATATGCATTGTTTTATGATCTTACCTGCAAGTTGTATACACATGTCGCTGTTCGGAACCGAAGGCCCCGAAGTGACAGAAATCGGGACAACCGGAGGGAATGGCGGTGACGTGAGGATCACATGTGTTCACGGAGCGTTAATGCTTTGCTCCGGTACTCTATTAAAAGGAGTACCTTAATATCCAGTAGATTCCCTAGAGGCCCGGCTGCCACCGGCTGGTAGGACAATAGATGTTGTGCAAGTTTCTCATTGCGAGCACGTACGACTAAATATGGAACACATGCCTATGGATTGCTTTGTACTTGGACACCGTTTTATTATTATCTGCAAATGCCCTGCTTGATTGTTACACGAGTTTCTCTCATCCATGCAACGCCCGTCATCCATCCCTGTGCCTACAGTATTTTAATCCTGCTGTTTACTATAATCACTACTGCTGTCTCTGTTACTCTGCTGCTGTTATTTCACCATCATATCGCTATAAAACTGTTACTACTGATAAACTCTTGCGAGCAAGTCTGTTTCCAGGTGCAGCTGAATTGACAACTCCGCTGTTAAGGCTTTCAAGTATTCTTTGTCTCCTCTTGTGTCGAATCAATAAATTGGGTTTTACTTCCCGCGAAGAATGTTGCGATCCCCTATACTTGTGGGTCATCAATTGACAACCTCACTGTTAAGTTGGGGCAAAGTATTTGGATTTTGTTGTGCAGGTTCCACGTTGGCGCCAGAATCCCTGGTGTTGCGCCGCACTACACTCCGTCACCAACAACCTTCACGTGCTCCTTGACTCCTACTGGTTCGATAACCTTGGTTTCTTTCTAAGGGAAAACTTGCTACTGTACGCATCACACCTTCCTCTTGGGGTTCCCAACGGGCGTGTGCTTTACGCGTCATCAATCTCTATTACAATGGTGATGGCTATGGCTATAAAGTAGATGGAGGATGGAATGGATGAACTAGGGGAATGGATCTCCTTCGGTGTGTTGCAGATGGATCTGGTGGATGGCGGCTCTGCTTGGCGATGAATGGCTCTCTGTTTGGCATCGGTCCCTTCATGACTTTTATAGAGTTTGACCTCGGGAATGCAGCAGCACATGGTACGGGCGTATGGTACATGCGGGGCTTGCCCGTACCGATGCTCGTTAAATCCCCTGGAACCGCCTTTCCGAGCGTAGACAACTTTTCCATGCTCCTAATGTGATTTTCTTCAGTAATTGCATGTCCATTTGACATTATCACGTGATATCCTGCACAACATCCAAAAATAGAAGAGATTGCACATCTTTGCATTGATTAGGGATTAGTGGCAAGTTGAGAGGCAAACTTAGTCAATTTCTTGAATTAATTAGGGGTTTAAATGCGAGAAAATAAGGCGTATTTCACAGCATCAACTTTCCCAAGCTTAAACTTGATCGTCCTCAAGCAAGAAAAAAAACATAAGGAACTTGGCGTTTAAACCAAAACAACGAGAAAGCAAAGTCACTTACAAGTGGTAGCCTTATGAGTCCAGCACTTCTTCCATTTGAAAGCTTAGCATAGTTAGAGAAGTGCCAAGAATATGATACAAGCATTGGTAACTTGAGACAATCACAATAAATATTATAAGTATGCATAGCCAGTTGTAGAAACAATTACTCTAGCTTAAATAGTTAACTCTCAATTTTCCAAGGAACACTGGAAGTTCATTATCATCAAATTAAGTATGAGCATTCATGTGTAAAGAGGTATAAGAAATGAAGTATCTTTATTACGCCCACATCAAATGATCAAGGCTATCAAAACATTTACTCTCCACTCATTTCCCTTCAAGAATATAGTCATCTAGCAGTAACGAGTCCATGCCAATACTTGGGATCGATATCTTTCGGATTCCTTTGATAGTTTCTAGGTAAAAATCATGAATGACTTTATAGTATTGTGACAACCCGGTGCTAGTATCCCAAGGGTGTGTGCAACAGTCGTGTTGACACGCATAAAACAATATCAGACACTTAAGCATATGTTGACACGCGTAAAGCAATATCTCGTATTTATATACAACCTTACATCTGGACATAGACTCAGCTATCACTAGACTTCAATTCCATCAAACAACTCCTATCAAGAGTGCTATCAAGTCTATCACAACATCTATGGAGTTAAGTATCTTCAAAGTTAAACCCTTAATCCAATTGTTCATCATACAAGTCATAATTTTAAGACTTCTTCTTGTTGTACTTGTTTGGCAATATTATTTCCAAGGCACGACTCGGTTAACTAGATGAAACAGAGAAATAACTTTCACAATTAACTAAGTATATAAATAAAACTCTACTCCAATTGTTTCAAATCACTCCCACTGGTACAATATCTTAACAAGTCTACTGACTAGCATAAACAATTAAAACTTCAAAAGTGGGGTACATAAGACATGCCTCTTGTAGATGACTTCAGATTTCTCTTCCTTATGGTGTGTGTTCCTTCAAAACTCTTAGTAGATCTCTCTCTCTCATAAATATTATCAAGCAAAGAGGCATTAGAAAATTTGGCTCTTTTAAGAACAAGGATAAAAGGAAAAAATATTTTTGTATTTTCGTGAATTTGGGATAGAGAGGAAAAAAGAAACGAGAACGGCGACAAAGTAAGGAACTAAAACAAACAAATGAAAGGAAATAAAAATAAACTAAAACGAAAAGAAAAAAGTGTTTGAACAAATCAACACGAGTGTTTCAAAGCTCTCTCGTAGAGCTGGAGTACAAATTTATTAAACACAAATAAAAAAGCTTGAGGAACACATTCCCAAGCTTAGGCTATTGCAAGCCCTCTTGGTAAGCTCATTGTGGTGGAGGATAATTCCCAAAGTTCCATTGGTTGCTCCAATGAGAAAACTAGAAATTGACTTTGGTGGCATTGTCTCGAAGGTTGATGGCGAGGTTGCTCAAGTTCTCGATGCTTCCTTCGAGCGCGTACATGTCCTAGTAGGTGGTGAAGTTATGGAATGGATGCTGCTCCTGTTCCGGCCCTTGAGGTTATTGTTCAACCTCTTCTCCTTCTTTCGGTTCATCTTGTTGTGGGGGGTAGATTTGCCTCAACCAGCGCATCATAATGCAAACGCCTTTCCTCACGAGATAAAAGACCATTAAGCAGAGGGGAAGCGATCGGATGATCAGCTCCCGGTATATTGAAGTAAATTCTACCATCTATTTTTCTTATCATACCACATGCATTCAGAGTAGTAGAACCTAGGCAGCGAGGGCCTTCTAATGCTCGTAAAGTACTTACATCAAGATTGAGCCTTCTTTCCAAGATGGTTGTGACTCCACCTCCGCATATGGGGCCACGAGCTTCAAGTGCTTGGTGGTGCAAGTAGAGAACAAGAATGGCACCCAAGTTTGGGAGGAGGTTGCATTCCAGGAACACAGCTTTTGCGAGGACCATCATGTCTTGTATAATCACCTCGTGCCTGCAAGGTGTTAGCAATAACATAGTACAAATAGTGAATAGCAGGGCACTCAATAGTATTTCCCCGAGGGAGTGTTCTAGGTATTCTCATCCTAGAAAAGTGCATGCTAGGTGAGGGGTTCAAACAAAAGCAAGAATAGCGGTTTGCGGTGGCATTGTTCTCAAAGACAAAGTGGTTGCACCACTCATCCAAATTTACATCATACTCACGGTTCATCAAACGGAAGGATATCCGGTCGACTACGAGCTGATTCTCCTCAGATTTGTAGTAGCGGTTCACTGTATGCCTCAGGGTGCTAAGGAACACGAGTGTCAAGTGGCGATAGGTGGCAGCCTCCTGAAAACAAAAGTCAAGCAGACCAACATTGTTGCAAAGAGTAATGAAATCATTGCGCAGGCCTAGTTGGTGCAAAATATGGGGTCATGCCCATTTTGTTGACTTGATCTCGCGGTCCTTGAGACGGTTGAAACAATTTAGTTAACATCGGTCTTCAAACTCGATACTGAGTGAAGCGGGTGTGTCTTCAACCGGTGCAGCCTGTGCAGCCACATCGCGCGGGTGGCTCCTTGTGTTCATCTAAAAATTAACTAGCAGTTTAGTACCTTAAGCACATCTTAACAAAAAATTAACAAAAAATAAAAATTTGATCCGATAGAAGTAAAAATATGATCATCATCTACACATCCTATAAAAGAATCTCCTCTAAAATTGCAATCTAGCATGCTCATTAAGGTGATGAAGTTCATAATATGACCTAAGTCTAGATTGATAATGACAAGAGCTAGAGCATGCATTAGCGAATAAAAGTTGGGGATTGATGGCACTTGATGGGGTTTGATGTAGTGTCTTGATTATTCCCCGACAATGGCACCAGAAGAGAGCTTGATGTTGTGCAAAGCACACAGTTAGGAAACCCCAAGAGGAAGGTATGATGAGCATGGTGATACGTCTCAAACGTATCTATAATTTCTTATGTTCCATGCTAGTTTTATGACAATACTCACATGTTTTATATACACTTTATATCATTTTGATGCATTTTCCGGCACTAACCTATTAACAAGATGCCGAAGCGCCAGTTCCTGTTTTCTGCTATTTTTGGTTTCAGAAATCCTACACAGGAAATATTCTCGGAATTGGACGAAACAAAAGCCCAGGGTCTTATTTTCCACGGAGCTTTCCAGAAGACCGAAGGAGAGACGGAGTGGGGCCACGAGGTGGCGACCCCACCAGGCGGCGCGGCTAAGAGGGGGCGCGCCGCCCTATGGGGTGGGCCCCTCGTGCCTCCCCCGACTCTGCCCTTTCGCCTATTTATTCTCTCCGTCGCGAAAACCCTAATACAGAGAGCCACGATACGAGAAAAGTTCCAGAGACGCCGTCGCCGCCAATCCCATCTCGAGGGATTCTGGAGATCGCCTCCAGCACCCTGCCGGAGAGGGGAACCATCACCAGAGGGCTCTACACCACCATGTCCGCCTCCGGACTGATGCGTGAGTAGTTCATCCCTGGACTATGGGTCCATAGCAGTAGCTAGATGGTTGTCTTCTCCTCTTGTGCTATCATGTTTAGATCTTGTGAGCTGCCGATCATGATCAAGATCATCTATTTGTAATGCTACATGTTGTGTTTGTTGGGATCCGATGAATATGGAATACTATGTCAAGTTGATTATCAATATATCATATATGTGTTGTTTATGATCTTGCATGCTCTCTGTTGCTAGTAGAGGCTCTGACCAAGTTGATACTTGTAACTCCAAGAGGGAGTATTTATGCTCGATAGTGGGTTCATGTCTCCATTGAATCTGGGAGAGTGACAACAACCCCTAAGGTTGTGGATGTGCTGTTGCCACTAGGGATAAAACAACGATGTTTTGTCTAAGGATATTTGTATTGATTACATTACGCACAGTAATTAATGCAATTGTCTGTTGTTTGCAACTTAATACTGGAAGGGGTGCGGATGCTAACCCGAAGGTGGACTTTTTATGCATAGATACATGCTGGATATCGATCTATGTTCTTTGTCGTAATGCCCTAAGTAAAACTCATAGTAGTCATCATGATATGTAGGTGCATTTTTATGCCCTCTCTATTTGTCAATTGCCCAACTATAATTTGTTCACCCAACATGCTATTTATCTTATTGGAGAGACACCACTAGTGAACTGTGGACCCCGGTCCATTCTTTTACATCTGAAATACAACCTACTGCAATCATTGTTCTCTGCTGTTAACAAACATCATTCTCCACACCATACGTTTAATCCTTTGTTTACAGCAAGCCGGTGAGATTGACAACCTCACTGTTAAGTTGGGGCAAAGTATTTTGATTGTGTTGTGCAGGTTCCACGTTGGCGCCGGAATTCCTGGTGTTGCGCCGCACTACACTTCTTCACCAACAAGCTTCACGTGGCCTTCATCTCCTACTGGTTCGATAAACCTTGGTTTCTTACTGAGGGAAACTTGCTGCTGTACGCATCACACCTTCCTCTTGGGGTTCCCAACGGGCGTGTGCTTTACGCATCATCAAGCTAATTTCTGGCGCCGTTGCCGGGGAGATCAAGACACGCTGCAAGGGGAGTCTTTCACACCCAATCTCTTTACTTTGTTTATTGTCTTGCTTTACTTTATTTTATTTTCCGTTTTGTTTGCTTTCTTTATATCAAAAACACACAAAAATTAGTTACTTGTTTTACTTTACTTAATTTAGTTTGCTTTACCTACTTTTATTATTATTGCTAAAATGAGTAATCCTGAAGTTGAAGTTCGTTCCTTTAAGCAACAAGGGGGAGAAAGTTTTAAAGATGCTTGGTATAGAATTAGTGATGCTCATCATAGGTGCACTAAGAAACATTCCACTATTATCCTCCTTAGGAACTTTTATGTTGGTATCTCTAGCTGGAATAGGTATGTTCTTGATACTCTTGCGGGAGGTAATTTCCTAGGCACTCCTGTTTTAGAAGCTAGTTGCATTATTGAGAGTCTAGTTGGAATACCACCTGTTAATGAAGCTAAAATTGAAATCTCTCTTGAAGATGTCATGAAAAAGTTGGAGGCCATAGAGAAAAATCTTCCAAGTGTTGAGACTAAATTGGGAATATTACTTGATAACACAGATAAACTTGATAAATCCCTAGGAGGAATTAATGAAAGAATTGCTGTTTTAGAAACTTGTGCTATCCATGATAATCAAACTCATAGGATTGGTGAACTTGAAGAAGCTATGGGAACCTTGGGTTCAACTTTTTCTTCTCTTAAGTTTAAGGAGAAAGCTTATGTGGGTAAGGAGCAAAAGTTCATGTATGTCTCTAAGGTGCCTAAGCCAAAGAACTATTATAAGCCTAAATTTGATAAAGCCCTTAGTACCACTATGGAAAATTTAGATAATGGAGCATCTAAGATACCTATTGTGACAAGTTGTGTTTTTAAGGAAAATTATGATGTTGATGCTTCTTCTCTTGATAATACTTGATTCACACTTTCTGCGCCTAGCTGAAAGGCATTAAAGAAAAGCGCTTATGGGAGACAAACCATTATTTTATTTCTACAATTTTGTTTTATATTTGTGTCTTGGAAGTTGTTACTACTGTAGCAACCTCTCCTTATCATTATTTTACTGCATTGTTGTGCCAAGTAAAGTCTTTGATAGTAAGGTTGATACTAGATTTGGATTTCTGCGCAGAAACAGATTTCTAGCTGTCACGAATTTGAGTAGATCCCTCTGTAGGTAACTCAGACAAATCTGCGAAAATTCATGAGTAATCCTCAAATATGTACGAAACTTTCATTCAATTTGAGCTTCTTCATCTGAGCATGTTAAGTGCCTTGAAAAAATTCGTCTTTTCGGACTGTTCTGTTTTGACAGATTCTGCCTTTTATTTCGCATTGCCTCTTTTACTGTGTTTAAATGGATTTCTTTGCTCCATTAACTTTCAGTAGCCTTGGGTAATGTCCAGAAGTGTTAGGAATGATTGTGTCTTCTCTGAACATGTGAATTTTTGATTATGCACTAACCCTCTAATGAGATTGTTTTGAGTCTGGTGTGAAGGAAGTTTTCAAGGGTCAAGAGAGGAGGATGATATAATATGATCAAGAAGAGTGAAAAGTCTAAGCTTGGGGATGCCCCCGTGGTTCATCCCTGCATATTTAAAGAAGACTCAAGCATCTAAGCTTGGGGATGCCCAAGGCATCCCCTTCTTCATCAACAACTTATCAGGTCAGTTCTAGTGAAACTATATTTTTATGCCGTCACATCTTATGTGCTTTACTTGGAGTGTCTGTATGTTTTTATTTTTGCTTGTGTTTGAATAAAATCGGATCCTAGCATTCCTTGTGTGGGAGAAAGACACGCTCCGCTGTTTCATATGAACACTGTTGTTCTTAGCTTTACTTTAATGTTCATGGCGAAGGTTGAAAACTGCTTCGTTTATTGCTATTTGGTTGGAAACAGAAAATGCTTCATGTGGTAATTGGTATATGGTCTTGAATAATTTGATACTTGGCAATTGTTTTGAGTTCTCAAATAGATCATGTTTAAGCTCTTGCATCATGTAGTTTGAACCTATTAGTGGAGAATTACTGTAGAGCTTGTTGAAATTTGGTTTGCACGATTGGTCTCTTTAAGGTCTAGATATTTTCTAGTAAAAGTGTTTGAACAACAAGGAAGACAATGTAGAGTCTTATAATGCTTGCAATATGTTCTTATGTAAGTTTTTCTGTACCGGTTCATACTTGTGTTTGCTTCAAACAACCTTGCTAGCCAAAGCCTTGTACTGAGAGGGAATGCTTCTCGTGCATCCAAAACCTTGAGCCAAAACTTATGTCATTTGTGTCCACCATAACTACCTACTATGTGGTATTTCTCTGCCATTCCAAAGTAAATTGCTTGCGTGCTACCTTTAAAACTTCATTCCTTGTCTTTGAATATATTGCTCATGGGAAAATAGCTTAAAAACTATTGTGGTAAAGAATATGTCTTATGTATCTTATTTCTTATAAGTTGCTTGTTGAGCGGTAACCATGTTTTTGGGGACGCCATCAACTATTACACTTTTGTTGAATATCATGTGAGTTGCTATGCATGTTCGTCTTGTCTGAAGTAAGGGTGATTTTCCATGAGTTGAATGGTTTGAGTGTGCATATTGTTAGAGAAGAACATTGGGCCGCCAACCAAAGCCATGTATCATGGTGGAAGTTTCAGTTTGGACATTAATCCTCAATCTCTTATGAGAATATTATCTGTTGTTGAATGCTTAAGCATTAAAGAGGAGTCCATTATCTGTTTTCTATGTTGTCCCGGTATGGATGTCCTCAAGTTGAGATCTATCAAAAATGAGAAATCAAATACGATCTATCTCCTAGGACCTCTGTACAGGAGACATAGAGGTACCCCTTTGTGACACTTGGTTGAAACATATGTAATGCAATGATAATCCATGGAAATCCGAGCTAATTAGGACAAGGTGCGAGCACTATTGGTATTCGATGCATGAGGCTTGCAACTTATAGGATGTCTTATGCATAACACATATGAATTATTACTACCGTTGACAAAATTGTTTCTATGTTTTCAAAATAAAAAGCTCTAGCACATGAGTAATCTCTGCTTCCCTCTGCGAAGGGCCTTTCTTTTACTTTATGTTGAGTCAGTTTACCTACTACTTTCTATCTTAGAAGCAAACACCTGTGTCAACTGTGTGCATTGATTCCTACATACTTGCTTATTTGCACTCATCATATTACTTTGTGTTGACAATTATCCATGAGATATACATGTTGAAGTTGGAAGCAACTGCTGAAAATTATATCTTCCTTTGTGTTGCTTCAAAACCTTCTATTAAGAATTTATTGCTTTATGAGTTAACTCTTATGCAAGACTTATTGATGCTTGTCTTGAAAGTACTATTCATGAAAAGTCTTTGCTATATGATTCAGTTGTTTAGTCATTATCTTGAAAGTACTATTCAAGATCATCTATTTGTAATGCTACATGTTGTGTTTGTTGGGATCCGATGAATATGGAATACTATGTCAAGTTGATTATCAATCTATCATATATGTGTTGTTTATGATCTTGCATGCTCTCCGTTGCTAGTAGAGGCTCTGTCCAAGTTGATACTTGTAACTCCGAGAGGGAGTATTTATGCTCGATAGTGGGTTCATGTCTCCATTGAATCTGGGGGAGTGACAGCAATCCCTAAGGTTGTGGATGTGCTGTTGCCACTAGGGATAAAACATCAATGCTTTGTATAAGTATATTTGTGTTGATTACATTACGCACCATACTTAATGCAATTGTCTGTTGTTTGCAACTTAATACTGGAAGGGGTGCGGATGCTAACCCGAAGGTGGACTTTTTTAGGCATATATGCATGCTGGATAGCGGTCTATGTTCTTTGTCGTAATGCCCTATGTAAAACTCATAGTAGTCATCATGATATGTATGTGCATTGCTATGCCCTCTCTATTTGTCAATTGCCCAACTGTAATTTGTTCACCCAACATGCTATTTATCTTATTGGAGAGACACCACTAGTGAACTGTGGACCCCGATCCATTCTTTTACATCTGAAATACAACCTACTGCAATCATTGTTCTCTGCAGTTTTTTGCAAACAAACATCATTCTCCACACCATACGTTTAATCCTTTGTTTACAGCAAGCCGGTGAGATTGACAACCTCACTGTTAAGTTGGGGCAAAGTATTTTGATTGTGTTGTGCAAGTTCCACGTTGGCGCCGGAATCCCTGGTGTTGCGCCGCACTACACTCCTTCACCAACAACCTTCACGTGGTCTTCATCTCCTACTGGTTCGATAAACCTTGGTTTCTTACTGAGGAAAACTTGCTGCTGTACGCATCACACCTTCCTCTTGGGGTTCCCAACGGGCGTGTGCTTTACGCGTCATCACACGGCAACAAGTTTTCCCTCAGTAAGAAATCAAGGTTTAATCGACCAGTAGGAGAAAGAAATCACTTCTGAAGGTGTTGCTGGCTGACTTTGGCAGGTCGCACTACCGGTATCAGCAACAACGTGGAACCTGCACACAACACAGCAAAAATACTTTCCCCAACTTACAGTGAGGTTGTCAATCTCACCGGTTTTGCTGAAAACCAAGGATTAGACGTATAGTGTGGAAAGATATGCTTGTTTGCACTGAAGTAAAGAGAACATGTATTTGTAGTAGATGGATTTATCAGTGTAAAATAAAGGACCAGGGTCCACAGTTCACTAGAGGTGTCTCTCCATAAAGATAAATAACCTGATGAGTAAACACATTATAGTTGGGAAATTGACAGAATAAAGACCATACATAACAAGATGATTACTATGAGATTCATTTGAGCATTACAACAAGATTCATAGACCATAATCCAACTGCATCAATGACTAATAATCCACCTTCAGGTTAGCATCCGCACCCCTTTCAGTATTAAGTTGTAAGTAATAGATTATTGCATTAAGTAAAGTGTGTAAAGTAAACAATAGAATTATCCTTGGATAAATAATTGTTCTTTTCTCCCTAATAGCAACATCATATCTACAACCTTAGAAGTTATAGCCACTCTCCTAGATTACTCGAGGCATGAACCCACTATCGAGTATAAATACTCCCTCTTGGAATCACAAGCACATACTTGGCCAGAGCATCTACTAGCAACGGAGAGCATGCAAGATCACAAATAACATATAAACAAGTCTATAATCAGTCTCAACTATAGTATTCAATATTCATCGGATCCCAGCAAACACAACATGTAGCATTACATAAAGATGATCTTGATCATGATAGGCAGCTCACAAGATCTAAACATGAAGCATAATGAGGAGAAGACAACCATCTAGCTACTTCTATGGACCCATAGTCCAGAGATGAACTACTCACACATCACTTAGGAGGCGGGCATGGTGATATAGAGGCCTCCGGTGATGACCTCCCTCTCCGGCAAGGTGTCGGGAAGAGCTTCAGAACCCTCCCGAGCTAGGGTCGACGATGGTGGCGGCTACGGAACTTTTCGTGGATGGAGGCTCGGGTGTTTAGGGTTTTCCCTAACAGATGAATATATAGGCGGAAGGGCGAGGTTGGTGGGCGCCCGAGGGGCCAACACCATACCTAGGCGCGGCAAGGGGTGGGCCGCGCCTAGGGATGGTGTGGCCACCTCCTGGCTCTTCTCCGTCTCCCCACTGGACTCCGTCTTTGTGATAGTAAAATAGGAACTTCAGCTTTTGTTTCGTTCAATTCCGAGAATATTTCCTATACAACTTTTTGAAATACAAAAACAACAGAAAACAGGAACTGGCGCTGGCACTGTGGCATCTTGTCAATAGGTTAGTTCCAGAAAATGCATAAAAATGCCACAAAGTGTAAACAAAGTATATAGAAATTGGTGTAAAACAAGCATGGAGCATTAAAAATTATAGATATGTTTGCAACATATCAGGATCCCCAAGCTTAACTCTTTCTCGTCCTCGAGTAGGTAAGTGATAACAGAAATATTTTTTGAGGTGACATGAAGTCAACACAATCTTGATCAAGTTATTGTAGAAGCATTGTCAGCTGGGATCAAAGTACTCTAAACACAGACATGATAGATATAATTCTAACAATAGAACTTAGCAACTATGTTTCAACATGAGAAGTAACTCAAACAAAAGATCATGAATAATATTGCACTGAAAGCAACTGTTTGTTTTTTAGCATAGAGAAAACATAACAAAGTGGTATTCAGCTTGTCCTTCATGGAATAGCAAAACATAAATGCCAGGAGACTTTTAAAGTTCAAAGGGTGACTAGATACAAATAATTTGAGAACAAGCAATAACATAATTATGAATCAATTAATAATTAATTTTGGGACTCTGCACATTATACTCAGAATGACAACTATGCTCTCTTAATTGGTGCATAAAGTTAGAAGGTGAAGATTCAACATAAAAGTAAAAGAAAGACCCTCCACAGAGGGAAGCAAGATTACTCATGTGCTGGAGCTTTTTAATTGAATAAAGCAGAGGTATTAAAAATGTATTTTGAGAGGTATGTATGTCTGTATCAACGAATGGCATCAAATGATGTATCATCCTTTCATGTTTAATGGATTCAAGAGCGGCTCCCATAGATAGAACAATAAAGTTCCTCTTCTCCTTTGTTTGAACAAGCTAAGTTCATGATTTCTCAAGCCCATAGTGTTAGGAGATTTATTTGATTATTTGTTTATTTTATATTTTAGTGGGCTGGGCATCCACTTGCCTGTTCTTTTTGAAATATTAGGGACGAGCATATTATGCATGCTAGTCAAGGTGTGAAGCCAAAATAAACATGAAAGAGACAATAAACCATTCAACACTTCCTCATGAGCTAAAACAGGAACACAAAACAGGTAATAATTTTTGAAGGTTTAAAGTTAGCACACAAGCAATTTACTTTGGAGTGGTGGTGAAATACCACATATAGGTAGGTATGGTGGACACACTTGGCAAACTTTGGTTTCTTGGTAGTTGAATGCACGAGTAGATCTCATACTCAGTACAGGTGAAGGCTAGCAAAAGACTGGGAGCGACCAACTAAAAGAGCAATAATGGTCATAATCATGCATAGCGACAAAACATTATTAATCAAAGCATAAAGTGATATTACAAGTCAAAAACTAAATGATCATAGAGGCTTGAGGTGACTGGTTTGTATTCATAACATGTTGTAAGCATGTGCCAAGTCAACCCAATTAAAACATCAAAGGAGAATACCACAATATTATGCTTTTGTATGATGGAAACAACACATGATTCTTTCAATGGCACATTAAGCACTCTCAGCTATTTGAGACAAGTCGTGCTAGAACAATAACTAATAATCATATAATTAAAATAACATCTAACATGACATGCTAAAGTCTAAGTCACAGTCTAAACAAGCTTCCTTTTGCACCACTATAAGCATGAAATATTTTACTCGTCTCGAACACCAATCAATTTATTTGAAACAACTCTCATAGATAACAATCAATAAATACCAGAGAGTTAATCATACCTTACTAAAGAAAACTAACAATCTCTGAACAAAATACGAGCGGAAAAGAAGAGCTAAACGCAGTACTGGCAGAAGAGAACACTCGCGGAACAATAAGAGTGAAAACTAGAGTGTTATATGCAATGAAAATGGTGTGTGTCATTCTCCAAAACAAGTATGCTAGGATCCAACAATATGCTAAATCAAACAAAACAAAAGTAAACTAAAAAAAATAAAGACGCTCCAAGAAAAACACATATCATATGAAGCAATAAAAATATAGTGTCTTGAAAGATGACCTGATACTTTTGTTGATGAAGAGGGGAATGCCTTGGGCATCCCCAAGATTTGACGCTTGTACCTCTTGGATATTTATTGGGGTGACATGGGCAACCCCAAGCTTGAGCTTTTGTCCATACTTCATCTCATCACAACATTCTTCTCTTCCTACACCTGAAAACTTCCTTCGTACAAAACTTCACACAATTTTCATTAGCAGCATTAGTGCAATAAAAAATAACTAATCACTTTGTTCAGTTCTACAATAAGTCAAACATCCATTAAAACATTAGATACTGTAGCAACTTCTTTTATAAGGTATTTCTCTCAAAATAACTCAAAAAGAAAAAGATTAAGAGGCAAATGCAAATAGTGGCAGAAATCTGTCAAAACAGAACAGCAAGTAAAGATCGATTTTTTCGAAAATCCTCTATTGCTCAAATCAAAAAGTGCAAAACTAATGAAACTTAGATAATAACCCGGGGCAAGTGCTCAAACATTATCGGATCAATATGACGTTCTGACTGAGAATACAATTTTTTTTGTGGCAGCAGAAAATCTATTTCAGGACAACAACTTCCCCAAATCTTACCTTCTTCCTATTAGAGTTTATCCTTGGCACAGAAATGAAATAAAAAGGATAAGGAGCGGTTATTACAGAGGCAAAAAATTCCAAGAATCAACAAAAGAAAAATTACAGAAATAAAATATGGGTTATCTCCCAAGAGTGCTTATCTTTAATGCCTTTCAGCTAGGCTCAGTAATTTGAGAAGATGCTCACATAAGAAATATGAATTGGAGCAAAAGAGAGAATCAAGGAGAAAATATGAAACACATTAAGTCTAACCCATTTCCTATGCATATGAATCTTGTAAGAAAATAAATCAAAGAAACACATAGTAACAAGCATGGGTAGGTAAAACAAGAGCAACTTGGGAACTTTTAATATAAAGAGATGTGTTTTAGTAACATGAAAATTCGAACAACTTGTCGCATACGAGATGGATGTGTCGGAGCCTGCAACCCTTGTAGCCCCACGATGACTGGGCATGGGAGAGTTCCCATGCACTCAATCCACTCTGAGGAAGACACGTGGATCCCGGAGGCGATTCTTCCAGGAAATCCTCCTCGTGTTCTGAACTTTCTTCTTCTCATGAATCAATATGTGAGCCATTGTGATCATTTTGTCCACCATCCCATCCAATTTTTTAGCAATTCTTCCTGCAGTACCCCCCGTTAAAAAAATTATGAAGTGAGGGGTCAAGCAACAAAATTTGTTATCTAAGTAGGGCACCGGCATTAGGACGAAGTGATTGGAAGGGAACACATCCTCATCCAAAACAACATCACGAGAAATATACACACATCCAGAGGAGACATCTAGGGATTTAAAACCTTTATGGCGAGGACTATGTACCAAAAAAGGCATTTCTTAGAGCGGAAATCGAGTTTGTGTTTGTTGTTTGGACGCAAATTGGGCCGACATGCGCAACCAAAAACACGCAACACGGTCAAAAAAAATCAAAAACACGCAAGAAAGTATAATCAGGTCTAGTTCCAAGGAGACAATGGACATGTGTGTCATTATTGATGACTTTGCTAGGAAGCATATTAATGAGATATTTGGCTTCGAGGACTTCATCTTGGAATTTTAGAGCATCTATGCATTGGCAAGAAAACCTAGTATGACCTCAAGAATGTGATAGTGTTTTTTCTTGGTAGAGCCATTTTGCTGATGAGCATGAGGACACGAGACATGGTATGAAATACCTTGTGTCTGAAAGAAAGAATTCAGCATGACATATTCTCCATCTCAATCGGATTAGGCCCTAAGTATTTTTATATCAGACTTACGTTCAACAAGTTTTTGGAAATTAACTAAGGCGGAAAAACATCAGTTCATTCTTGAGTAAATATATCCAAGTAAACTTATTATAATCACCGATATATCTTACATAGTAATCATGACGTCCACCAGAGGTGGGATCAGGACCCTATTGTTGGGGATTCGTAGAAGACAACAAAAATTTCTAACTAGCGTTTCTTTGATTTCCCATGATCTATCAAGGTGTAATGCTGCAACGGAGATGATTTCAGTGACGTACCCCCGTAGAACGAAAGTGGTTAACGTTCCGCTAGAACATGATTGATGTAGTCGCACTCATCGCCGACTTCAGGGTCGTGTTGAAGTCATGTCGCACGATATCGAGTGGCACAAGTGTCGCGCCTCGTAGGTATCGCACACGTATGGTTCCCAACGATGACCCCGGCTCCAATCCAACGAAGTTGTGGAATTAGATCTTCTGGATCCGAATTTTGGAAGTGCTCCCGCGTACTAGGTGGGGTTGTCTCCCTCGCTGCGTAGTTCTTCGAGGAACATCACAGAGAGGAAAACTAGAGAGAGAGAGATAATTCTCTAATTAATTGTGTATTTTCCTCCCTTCACCTATTGACATGTCCACTATATATACGGGAATTGGGGGGACAAGGGAACTTGGGTTGGCAATGTAGGACAAAAGTAGGGGAGGGGAGTGGCCGACCACTCCCCCTCATGGGCGTCCCTTTCGGGTGAGGCCCATTTAGGGTGTGCAGCCTTTTAATATTAAAAAATTAATCATATTATTTAATTTCCAATGATCCGAGACACCTTCTGAATCACTCCAATCATCCTTCGGATACTCCTAGAACCCTTTCGGGCATTCTCTCTTTCCAATTAATCCAAAACTATCTTTAATTTTTTTGAACCCTTAAGTGTGTTACCCTACGGTTTGGGAACAACATTGACATGATCGAGACGACTCTCCGACCAATGATCACCAGACTCTCTGGAGAACCATAGTGATTCATATGTATTCCGCGAAGATATGATAGTCGTTTGAACCATTACGTTGAGTCATATTCCCTTTGTTGCTTCGATAACGGCACTCGACCGAGATATAGTCATCGTTATCATCATACCTAGTTCGATCTTATTACCGACAAGGATATTCTTCTCGTTCTGTGTGATTCCATCACAATTACCTAGTCATACGCTGCACAGCTTTATGGATGTAATCTCTCGAAGTGGGCCCTAAGTATCTCTCCGCCATACGGGATGAACAAATCCCACTATTGATACATATGCCTCAACCCACCCCTTTGGAATACCCAAGTAAACCTTTATGATCACCTTGTTACGGTGTGACGGTTGATGCAATCAAAGCAGCCTCCCGTGAAAATGATTAGATATGATCTTACTATCCAAGGATTAGGTCACTACGACTTTCATAAACATCGTAACGCTGAACTTATGTGACTGGATCGCGTTATAATACTTATATATTGGTTATGTCCACCATATCATTCATCCAATGATAGGACCCCATTGTCAATGGAGTGTATGTCCATGATCGGGAAATCTCGATCAACGATTGACCACAATGAGCTAGTTGTGCACATGTGTGCTTATTAAGGACACTGGTTTGTTTACAATACCACACGTTTATCAATTTTTCACTTAATACAGTTATAGCATCGCATGAAACTATTATGAATAATTGAGATATAATAATAAATACTCTTTATTATTTGCCTCTAGGGCACTATCTCCAACATATATACATTAGAAATAATAATTAGGCGGGTGGTGGATACATTGGTGGACATAGGATAAGGAAGTGAATGACTTTTAGCATGCCGACATGAATGACACAATTAATGACTTGACTAACATTAGCAAAAGATGGATGACCGAGACGACTATGCCCGTTTGCTTAGGAGGGCCTGGTGGTGACAAAATCATGCTTGTAAGTATGTGAAGCGATGGACATAACACAAATTTTTCGGTGCATGTGGGACATGTAAGATGTTACATAGATGAAAAGTCTAAACGGTTATAGACTATTTAATGACCAACATGGGAAATCTCCATACCTTGCCCACTGGCAGTGTCCACATTATCGTAACCTTTGTACTTTTCACGAGCTGTCAAGTTCTTGAGCTCGTTGGTGATGTGGTGTATAGCCCTAGTATAAGAGTACCAGTTGGTGTCATCATCATCATCAAAGTGACACTAACAATCCCTCACGGGGTGGCCCTCCTTGTTACATATATGGCAGGTCACATATACCCATGGTGTAGTGCAGTGGTGGCCACGCCCACAATCATGCCCCCCTCCTGGAGGCGCACGGCCACCACCCATGTTGAAACCATCATGCCGGTCATCACGATGGTCGTACTAGCGATAATTTCGGCGATCTTTACGCCTATCGTTGCGGTCACCGCGGTTTTCGCACAGTCTGTTGTTGTAGCGCCCATGACGTTGGCGCGAGGCGGCTTTGGGTGATGTCTCAAAGGCACCGACAGAGGAGCCGTGCAACATCTCTTGGCGCTCATCATAGGCCAGAATCTGAGCATAAAGAGAACTCAGAAAGATTGGAGTGGTAACCACTTCCGAGGGCAGCAACAAGAGAATCATAGCCGCATGCAAGACCAGCGAGAATATACGAGACATGTCCATGGGCCATGATGAGTTCGCCAGCAGCAGCAAGTTCATCAACAAAACCTTGCATCTTCGTGAGAAATGTCGCGATAGAGAGTTGTAGCTAGTATGATTCGAAGGTTTGTGGCAAACATCTCCTCAACCGCCTGCCAGACTCCGACGGCTTGCTCTATCCGATGAACGTGAGGAAGAACCTCAAAGGAGATCGATTGGAGGAGGTATCAGAGAAAAATCTAAACCCGGAAAATCCAGGTGTCATGGTCGGGATTGTGTGCCATCTTGGCAGCCTTGCTGGTGGCCGGATCAGCTGGGGCAACGACAATCATCTCTGCGGGAGAAGCGTCTCAGCCATCAAGGAGGCCGAACACACGTGCGCCACGGATCACCAGCAAGACCTGGGCGTGGCATGAGATGTAGTTATTGCGTGTCAGTTTATTTGACGACGTATTCCCAAGGATGAGTCCGGAGTTATAGAAGGATGAGGCCATGGTGCTCGGGTTGGATGGATGGAGCGACGACGCGTGGGGGCGATGAGCAGGGAGAACCAAACTAGGTTTAGCAACTGCAAATTTTAGCCGATGAGCTAGTTGTTGATACCATGTAAAAGTATGTAATATGTTCGTATAGTTTCAATCTACTAGGATGAATCACGAGTTTCTTCGATTTGGTATTTGTAGGAGTATGCACTTTGCGGTGCAAGCAGTACAGAGACATGTTCAAGTAGTATACAAGTCAGGTACTATACATGAACCACACTATCTTTAACGGGTAGGAGGAGGCTCGTCTTCTGGTTAGTGTTTGTGGCTGTGAACTACGCTATCTCTAATAGCAAGTTTTTTTTTTTACATTTTTAGCTACTTGTATTGTTGTTGCAGATTACTAATAAAATGATGAAATTTGTGCACTCTTTTTATCCGAAAACAAACCCAACATATCATTTCTTAGAAGTACACGTCCACGGTCCACCAACCGCTTTCGTAGAAAATCAGTAAAGATATACTACTCCCTCATGTCTCTCCATTGTACTTATTATAAGATGTTTTTATTTTTAGTGATTTCATCTATTTTGGCATGTATCTAGTGTAGTGTGTAGATTCACTCATTACAATGTGTACCTAGCTCACTTTGAAATATCTTGTTTTCTGAAATGGGAACTGGGTCCCAATCTCTGCATCAATTGCTTTATTGAAGAATTCAGTCTCCAGTATAACAAAACTTATTACAACTCACGGATCATTTAAAATCCATACATGTATCAACCATTTAAAAAGAGGCATCGGAAATAAACGTCAGTAGATCATTATGTGAGCCTGCAATCAAGCTGCCAACCGTATTGGCTAAATAAAACCTGCGCAACCATTTCTAATCGGTGAAATATCTAAAACATCTTATATTTGTGAAGAGAGAGTATAACGTCTAGCACAGAAAAACGTGCCCTAACTGAGGTTAGAAAGATGCATATCGAAAGAAAGAAAAAGAATGTGTTCAGATAAGATTAGAAAAAACAAGATTCTTAGCACTCAAAAGCGTCACCTAGCTAGGTTTTTTGAACTTTATTCGAGAGGTCACTGTCACAGAAAAGCGGTATATATGACGCCTAGGCCATAGACACAGTCCCTCCTAATCGAGCTGAGAAAAGAGGAAAAAATATTTCAATCCGCACGCAGGAGGTCTTTTTTTTCGGGGGCAAAACAAATGTCTCGTCATCTAACTCTAAACCAATAAATTCGAAATTTAACCCCTAGATTTAAATCGCTGAGAATAAAATCGAAATTGTGCAGGTCGGCATCAATGATTCCTGGCGTGGAAACAGGGTCAACGCTAAACCGCATGACGCCGAAGTGAGGTCGGTGCCAATGTCAATCGCGCCGAACCGGCCCCTAGAGCCATTCCGTGTCGAAAATTCTTGGCACTGACATGAACAATTTCGTCTTCATCCATGTTGGCACCGTACGCACGAATCAGATTCCCAAATAGTTTCACCACAAGATCAGATGAGGCCTTGGTTTCGTCAAGGTTTGTTAAAAAAAAAAATACAAGGAGAACCCATGATCCTCCTCTTCTTCCGCGGGTGGTGGTGGAGTTGGGGGTACAAAGGGATCTTCCTCCACGGTAGCGACTACCAGGACGACCTTATGTTTTAATCCGTGTCTGGTCACGGCCTTCAGCCTCTTGGCTTCTCGATGGGGGCGGCGGTCTGCCTCTTGATTGCCGTGATGTTGGCCGGCCTTAGCAGCCTCGCAGGTCTTCCCGATCGTGCGTAGGCCGTGACCTCCGCCGGGATCGAGCGTGGCACAGATAAGCTCGAGCGGCGGAGAGGCGGCCCCACAGGGTTTGGGGTTTGCGCGGTGGGAGGGGCGGGGGAGTCGCGGAATTGGCGGGGGGATGAGTGGGGTTTCGCATGTCACATCGTCGCCGTCCATGGCCCGCGGTGACCGGACCGCGAGAGCGGAAGGCGTGAGGTGGGCGGGCACGAGGGCTCGGGAGGGCAACATGAACATTCATGATCTGAGTTGGCCTCTCCCGCGTTTCATGGACAAATATACAACACCTACTTTGGTGATGTATATTTGGGTCACTTGGCTCAGATTTTACATCACGGTGTAAAAATTGTACAACATTATATAGGTCAAGGTAATCTGCTTAAGAGACATTTTTGCAAGAAAAAAATAATATAAAACAGTTTTTACGTCACCAAGCTAGTTTTACATCATCTGCTAGAGATGCTCTAATCGAGTTGAGAAAAGAGGAAGAAAATAATTCAGTCCACATGTAGGAGGTCTTTTTTTGGGGTGAAACTAATGCCTCATCATCTAACTCTAAACCAATCTATTTTGGAATTTAGAGCATATCCATCCGCGTCCCCCAAACCGTCCCCCAAAACGTGTCGGATTGAGCGTTTGGGGGACGTGTTCCGTTCGTGCCGCGTTTGGGGAACGTCGCTCCCCAGTCGTGTCCCCAAAACAAAATTTCGGAAATTCTAAACTTAACGAGATTCGATTAGATTCGTCCAAACTTACATAGATTCGAACGAAATTTGACTAAATTTAAACTAAACCTAATCTAGAAGTACTTGCGGCGGCCGGGGCCGTCGTAGTACTGCTGGAAGTTGTACATCTCGTCGGTGACGACCTCCTGCTTGACGCGCTCGTCGATGGGCTCGTCCTTCACCAAGCCGCTTGGTCCTGCCTCGCCGTCGTCGGTGAGGTCCACGAGCGGCTTACCGGAGTCACGGATGGACATGGCGATCGCCATGTCGACGTCGCCCCTCCAGGCATCCTTGTCGTTCATGGACGCCAAGAACGCCGCCCGCATCCCTGGGCAGTTGATACGTCTCAAACGTATCTATAATTTCTTATGTTCCATGCTATTTTATTGATGATACTCACATGTTTTATACATACTTTATGTCATATTTATGCATTTTCCGGCACTAACCTATTGAGGAGATGCCGAAGAGCCAGTTGCTGTTTTCTACAGTTTTTGGTTTCAGAAATCCTAGTAAGGAAATATTCTCGGAATTGGACGAAATCAACTCCCAGGGTCTTATTTTTCCACGAAGCTTCCAGAAGACCGAAAGGATCGCGAAGTGGGGCCACGAGGCGCCGCCACACCAGGGCCGCGTGGCCAAGTGTGGGGCTGCGCCGCCCTGTTGTGTGGGGCCCTCGTGAGGCCCCCTGACCTGCCCTTCCGCCTACTTAAAGCCTTCATCGCGAAAACCCCAGTACCGAGAGCCACGATACGGAAAACCTTCCAGAGACGCCGCCGCCGCCAATCCCATCTCGGGGGATTCAGGAGATCGCCTCCGGCACCCTGCCGGAGAGGAGAATCATCTCCCGGAGGACTCTTCATCACCATGATCGCCTCCGGATCGATGTGTGAGTAGTTCACCCCTGGACTATGGGTCCATAGCAGTAGCTAGATGGTTGTCTTCTCCTCATGTGCTATCATTGTAGATCTTGTGAGTTGCCTAACATGATCAAGATCATCTATTTGTAATGCTACATGTTGCGTTTGTTGGGATCCGATGAATATGGAATACTATGTTATGTTGATTATCAATCTATCATCTATGTGTTGTTTATGATCTTGCATGCTCTCCGTTGCTAGTAGAGGCTCTGGCCAAGTTGATACTTGTAACTTCAAGAGGGAGTACTTATGCTCGATAGTGGGTTCATGCCTCCATTTAATCTGGGACAGTGACAGAAAGTTCTAAGGTTGTGGATGTGCTGTTGCCACTAGGGATAAAACATCAATGCTTTGTCTAAGGATATTTGTGTTGATTACATTACGCACCATACTTAATGGAATTGTCTGTTGTTTGCAACTTAATACTGCAAGGGGTTCGGATGATAACCTGAAGGTGGACTTTTTAGGCATAGATGCATGCTGGATAGCGGTCTATGTACTTTGTCGTAATGCCCAATTGAATTCCACACTACTCATCATGATATGTATGTGCATTGTTATGCCCTCTCTATTTGTCAATTGCCCAACTGTAATTTGTTCACCCAACATGCTAATTCTTATTGGAGAGACACCACTAGTGAACTGTGGACCCCGGTCCATTCTCTTACATCGAATACAATCTACTGCAATACTTGTTTTTACTGTTCTTTGCAAACATCATCTTCCACACTATACATATAATCCTTTGTTACAGCAAGCCGGTGAGATTGACAACATCACTGTTACATTGGAGCAAAGTACTTGGATTGTGTTGTGCAGGTTCCACGTTGGCGCCGGAATCCCTGGTATTGCGCCGCACTACACTCCGCCACCATCAACCTTCAACGTGCTTCTTGGCTCCTACTGGTTCGATAACCTTGGTTTCTTACTGAGGGAAAACTTGCTGCTGTACGCATCACACCTTCCTCTTGGGGTTCCCAACGGACGTGTGTCTTACACGCCATCAAGCATTTTTTTCTGGCGCCGTTGCCGGGGATCTGAAGAAAAGTTACACCACAGAGATCTCTAACTCCCACGTCAACTTTGCGGCAGCAGCATTTTTTCTGGCGCCGTTGCCGGGGAGATCAAGACACGCTGCAAGGGGAGTCTCCCACTTCCAATATCTTTACTTTGTTTTTGTCTTGCTTTACTTTATTTTATTTACTGCTTTGTTTGCTTTCTTATATCAAAATACAAAAAAAATTAGTTACTTGCTTTACTTTATTTACTATCTTGTTTCCGTTCTCTATATTAAAAACACAAAAAAATTAGTTATTTGCATTTACTTTATCTAGTTTGCTTTATTTAGTATTGCTAAAATGGGTACTCCTGAAAATACTAAGTTGTGTGACTTCGCTAGCACAAATAATAATGATTTGTTATGCACACCTATTGCTCCACCTGCTACTACAGCAGAATTTTTTGAAATTAAACCTGCTTTGCTGAATTTTTTTATGAGAGAGCAATTTTCTGGTGTTAGTTCTAATGATGCTGCGAATGTGTTGCCTGCCAAAACCCACCGGCGAGCTTGGCGACAATCAACACCGTAGAGCCGGGAGGCTCCCAGGACTGCGGTTGGCCCTGGTCCCTCGGGCGACGGCCCGCAATGCCTTCTGGCACACTTCCCAGCTAAACGCAAGGGCGTGCCACCTGACCTATACCTGGTCAGGAAGGTGTTGGATTGCTTCGATTAGCTTTCTGCATGGCAAAAACACGTAAACATTAAATACGAGCCCCGTTCGGCTCTTAAGTTGTTCTGTGGATCGGCTCCAAGAGCCGATTGTCCCATGATTCGTATTAGATTTGCAATAAACATGGGAATCCTGCTTAATCGATAACAAGACGGATCGATCTACGACAGTTTAGGGTTTTTACCGCATAACTGGAACATCCTACGCGTAATTGGGCCTAGCAGACACGTAAGATAATAGAAAAGCTAGTCCTAAAGAGGCCTAAAAACCAACATAAAGTCGATCCCCGGAACAATCCCTCTAGGCACAGCAAAACTACACCTTATGCACTACCGGATCATCCAACCAGTTTGCAAGGTCTAACTATGCATATATTAAACCAATCCTTGAAGAACAAGGAGCAACTATAACAGATCAGATCTACCAAGCAAAGACTAAGCAAGATGCTACCCTTACACCTAAGATAGGAGTAAGGGTAGCTAGACGTTGAAGGGTGGCATAGCTAAGCAAGATATCAGAAAAGCATCTATGTCAGCCCTAAAACATCCATGATAAAGATGTTGCTCGCCATCAAAAACGCTTCAGCACGAGCAACATCACATAACGAATAAACAGATACTGCCTAGATCGCAAGATGCGATCTAGGCAGCATGACGCTTACCCGGGAGAAACCCTCGAAACAAGGGGTGGCGATGCGCCTAGATTGGTTTGTTGTGAACGTGTTCGTATTTCTTCTCAAATAAACCTAGATACATATTTATAGTCTGTAGACTGTCTAATTCGGGAATAATCCCAACCGTGTACGAGTTAAACTCTATCTTTTACTTCCTAACCGACACGTATCCTACTAGTTTACAGATACACGGGCAATCTAGCCCAAAATACTTGCACGAGGCCGATTCATGCCCGTTTTACATCCATAGCTTCAAGCCCATTTAAATCGCGGCCCACCTCTTGATCCGGTTAAAATCTGGTGATAACACATGCCCCCTGGTTTTGGCAATGGTAATTCCAAAACCACTCTACCTTCTTCGTTGGGTCATGTCGTGGCAGAGCAGAACCGTCGTAGAATCTTCATCATGACGCCTTGCCTTCTCAACTTCTCTGCACGACTTGACAGTTCTATGGCACCACCTCCTCGGAAACTGTTGTGGCATTAAACCCAGCCTATATCCCTTTTATTTAACCGCGCCGAATAGTTCACTTCTTCATCCCCTTGCTCTGCACTAGCCATCGGCCAAAAAGCCCCCCTTTCCTCTGCAACCATGTCTTCCTCCTCTTCTTCCTCCGCCTCATCAGGACTCTCCTTCCAGTCCTCTTCTTCCTCCTCCCGCGCGCCCACGCCGGAATGGGATCAGATGGCGGCGTACAACATCCAAGCCCCAGAGGAATGGGACCAAGAGTCCCACGACTCCTCCGTCTGGTCCGAGGATAACAAATCCTTGACCGACGGAGAGGACGACCTCCAATTCCTCGTCGATGGGGAGTCGGAGGCGGAGAGCGAGGACGATCGCTTCTCCTGGGACGATTTCACCTCCTCCGACGAGGAGGATGAAGAGGAGGAGGACGACGACGACTCCCTCGAGGACTACCCTTCGGCGAAACGCTTCCGCGCCGGGTCGTACGACGACACCGACGATGACGACGACGAGGAGGAGTACGGAGCCCCTGCCAAGGGCTATAGCAGCGACGAGGAGCCCGCCGGCAGCAGCGCCGACGAGAGCTTCGACGACGACGACGAGGGCAGCGACGGCCCATAGATTAGCCCTTACTAGTATAGGGCAAGTAGTAGTAGTAGATTGGTCAATAGACCTTTCCTTTTGTTCTTCCTCCCTCGAGCAACCGGCTCTTTCTTTGTAAGAAATTCCTCCTATTAATGAAGAAAAATGTTCTTATGTTGATTTTGCTTTCGCGTCAATTTCGCCGATTGTCAGAGCAAGTTAATGCGCAAGAGCCGATGACAGTGCATCGGCTTTTCCCACAAAACGCAAGTCAGGCCCAAATATGCCGATTCAGTTGCCTATTCATACGACAATTGCAACTTCCGTCTGAGAAAACGAATTTAGATCCCTCACAACGCCGTTCGAACAGGTCCAATTTGCGACCAAGTAAACTTTAAATCTCAAACGCACAGATCCAAAAAGTAATCTACCGCGCTTGTTCCTCTAGAGTCGATGGCTGCGCATCGGCTATGTAGTCTGGAGTCGATGTCTGTGCATTGGCTATTACTTGTATGTAAAAAAAAAATTACTGGTCGATTTTATGATCGGCCTCCATATTTCACTGTCTGTCACCCCACATGCTTGGGATATATTTCTTGAGATGTTGCCCATTGACAGCTACTGGGAATTTAACCCCGTCCAACTGCTCGAGCATGTATGCATTACCCTTCAAGGCCTGATCGACTCTGTATGGTCCGTGCCAATTAGGAGACCATTTGCCATATGCTTTATCCTTAGTTCCTAATGGCAACATAGCTTCCCATACAAGATCACCAACTTGAAACTCCTTTGGTCTCACCTTCTTGTTGTATGCGCGAGCCACCTTGGCTTTATTCTCTTTAATCTTCTCCAATGACCAAAGTCTAAGTTCCGTCAGATCCTCAATACTATCACTTATTAGGGCCGCATATTCCTCAGATGTTAGATCATTTTGAAACGTAACACGCCTCGATCCAGTCGTAATTTCCCAAGGCAATACGGCTTCTTGTCCAAAAACCAGCTGATATGGCGAAGTTTTGATAGCTCCATGACATGACATACGATAAGCCCACAAAGCTTCTGACAATACTTCATGCCAACGTCTAGGGTGTTCGTCAATTTTTCTCTTAATCAGCTTGATGAGGCTCTGGTTGGATGCTTCAGCTTGCCCATTTGCTTGAGCATAGTATGGAGACGATCGGATCAATTTAATTCCCATGTCATCACAGAACTTTCTGAACTCCTTAGAAATAAAAACCGAACCTCCATCGGTTGTAATGGTCTGGGGAATCCCGAACCTATGAATGACGTGCTCCTTCACAAAATTGATAACATCTTCCGATTTTACCCTCTTCATAGGGACGGCCTCCACCCATTTAGTGGAGTAATCTGTGATGGCTAGAATCCATTCGTGGCCTTTGCTCGATGCAGGATGGATTTTGCCGATCATATCCATGCCCCATCCTCGGAATGGCCAAGGTTTGATGATGGGGTTCATTGCTGATGCGGGCACCATCTGAATTTTTCCAAACATCTGGCATGCTTGGCAACCTTTATAGTACGTGAAGCAGTCCTCAAGCATAGTGGGCCAGTAAAACCCTGATCGCCTAATCAGCCACTTCATTTTATGAGCCGATTGGTGGGTTCCACAGGCGCCTTCATGTACCTCGTGTAAGAGCCGATTCGACTCGGCTGTTCCCAAACACTTGAGAAGTAATCCTTCCAGAGTCCTTTAAAACATATCATCTCCTATGAGGACATATTTCATGGCTCTGTACCTTATCCGTTTAGGTGCCCCCCGAGTCGGATCTTTCAAGTAATTGAAGATATCGGCTCTCCAGTCATCTGGTTCCAAGGCATATTACTGGCGCAAAGTTGACGTGGGAGTTAGAGATCTTTGTGGTGTAACTTTTCTTCGTTCCCCGGCAACGGCGCCAGAAAAAGAGCTTGATGGCGTGTAACACACACGTTCGTTGGGAACCCCAAGAGGAAGGTATGTTGCACACAGTAGCAAGTTTTCCCTCAGTAAGAAACCAAGGTTATCGAACCAGTAGGAGCCAAGAAGCACGTTGAAGGTTGATGGCGGCGAGATGTAGTGCGGCGCAACACCAGAGATTCCGGCGCCAACGTGGAACCTGCACAACACAACCAAAGTACTTTGCCCCAACGAAACAGTGAGGTTGTCAATCTCACCGGCTTGCTGTAACAAAGGATTAGATGTATAGTGTGGATGATGATTGTTTGCGTAAAACAAGAGAACAAAGATGGCAAGAGATTGTATTCGATGTAAAAGAATGGACCGGGGTCCACAGTTCACTAGAGGTGTCTCTCCCATAAGAAATAGCATATTGGGTAAACAAATTACAGTTGGGCAATTGACAAATAGAGAGGGCATGACAATGCACATACATGACATGATGAGTATTGTGAGATTTAATTGGGCATTACGACAAAGTACATAGACCGCTATCCAGCATGCATCTATGCCTAAAAAGTCCACTTTCAGGTTATCATCCGAACCCCTTCCGGTATTAAGTTGTAAACAACAGACAATTGCATTAAGTATGGCGCGTAATGTAATCAATAACTATATCCTCGAACATAGCATCAATGTTTTATCCCTAGTGGCAACAGCACATCCATAACCTTAGAGGTTGCTGTCACTCCCCCAGATTCACGGAGACATGAACCCACTATCGAGCATAAATACTCCCTCTTGGAGTTACAAGCATCAACTTGGCCAAAGCATCTACTAGTAACGGAGAGCATGCAAGATCATAAACAACACATAGATAGATTGATAATCAACATAACATAGTATTCTATATTCATCGGATCCCAACAAACACACATGTAGCATTACAGATAGATGATCTTGATCATGATAGGCAGCTCACAAGATCAGACAATGAAGCACAATGGGGAGAAGACAACCATATAGCTACTGCTATGGACCCATAGTCCAGGGGTGAACTACTCACTCATCAATCCGGAGGCGACCATGGCGGTGTAGAGTCCTCCGGGAGATGATTCCCCTCTCCGGCAGGGTGCCGGAGGTGATCTCCAGAATCCCCCGAGATGGGATTGGCGGCGGCGGCGGCGTCTCAGTATGTTTTCTCGTATCGTGGCTCTCGGTACTGGGGGTTTCGCGACGAAGGCTTTAAGTAGGCGGAAGGGCAACGCGGGGGGCCACACGAGGGCCCCACACGCCAGGGCCGCGCGGCCAAGCCCTAGGCCGCGCCGCCCTGTTGTGGCGGCGCCTCGTGGCCCCACTTCCTTTCCCCTCAGGTGTTCTGGAAGCTTCGTCCAAAAATAGGACCCTGGGCGTTGATTTCGTCCAATTCCGAGAATATTTCCTTACTAGGATTTCTGAAACCAAAAACAGCAGAAACAAAGAATCTGCTCTTCGGCATCTCGTTAATAGGTTAGTGCCGGAAAATGCATAATAATGACATATAATGTGTATAAAACATGTGAGTATCATCATAAAAGTAGCATGGAACATAAGAAATTATAGATACGTTTGAGACGTATCAAGCATCCCCAAGCTTAGTTCCTACTCGTCCCGAGTAGGTAAATGATAACAAAGATAATTTCTTAGTGACAATGCTACCAACATAATCTTGATCATACTATTGTAAGCACATGTAATGAATGCAGCGATCGAAACAATGGTAAATGACATGAGTAAACAACTGAATCATAAAGCAAAGACTTTTCATGAATAGTACTTAAAGACAAGCATCAATAAGTCTTGCATAAGAGTTAACTCATAAAGCAATAATTCAAAGTAGAAAGCATTGAAGCAACACAAAGGAAGATAAAGTTTCAGCGGTTGCTTTCAACTTATAACATGTATATCTCATGGATATTTTCAACATAGAGTAGTATAACAAGTGCAATATGCAAGTATGTAGGAATAGGTGAACTGACTCAACATAAAAGTAAAAGAATGGTCCTTCAAAGAGGAAAGCATCGATTGCTATATTTGTGCTAGAGCTTTTATTTTGAAAACAAGAAACAATTTTTTCAACGGTAGTAATAAAGCATATGAGTTATGTAAATTATATCCTACAAGTTGCAAGCCTCATGCATAGTATATTAATAGTGCCCGCACCTTGTCCTAATTAGCTTGGACTACCGGATCATCACAATACACATGTTTTAACCAAGTGTCACAATGGGGTACCTCTATGCCGCCTGTACAAAGGTCTAAGGAGAAAGCTCGCATTGGATTTCTCGCTTTTGATTATTCTCAACTTAGACATCCATACCGGGACAACATAGACAACAGATAATGGACTCCTCTTTAATGCATAAGCATGTAGCAACAGTTAATGTTCTCATATGAGATTGAGGATGTATGTCCAAAACTGAAACTTCCACCATGATTCATGGCTTTAGTTAGCGGCCCAATGTTCTGCTCTAACAATATGCATGCTTAACCATAAGGTGGTAGATCTCTCTTACTTCAGACAAGACGGACATGCATAGCAACTCACATGATATTCAACAAAGAAATAGTTGATGGCGTCCCCAGAAACATGGTTATCGCACAACAAGCAACTTAATAAGAGATAAAGTGCATAAGTACATATTCAATACCACAATAGTTTTTACGCTATTTGTCCCATGAGCTATATATTGTAAAGGTAGAGAATGGAAATTTTAAAGGTAGCACTCAAGCAATATACTTTGGAATGGCGGAGAAATACCATGTGGTAGGTAGGTATGGTGGACACAAATGGCATAGTGGTTGGCTCAAGGATTTTGGATGCATGAGAAGTATTCCCTCTCGATACAAGGTTTAGGCTAGCAAGGTTATTTGAAACAAACACAAGGATGAACCGGTACAGCAAAACTCACATAAAAGACATATTGTAAACATTATAAGACTCTATACCGTCTTTCTTGTTGTTCAAACTCAATACTAGAAATTATCTAGACCTTAGAGAAACCAAACATGCAAATCAGATTTTAGCATGCTCTATGTATTTCTTCATTAATAGGTGCAAAGTATATGATGCAAGAGCTTAAACATGAGCACAACAATTGCCAAGTATCACATTATTCAAGATATTATACCAATTACCACATATATCATTTTCCAATTCCAACCATATAACAATTTAACGAAGAAGAAACTTCGCCATGAATACTATGAGTAAAGCCCAAGGACATCCTTGTCCATATGCAACAGCGGAGCGTGTCTCTCTCCCATACAATGAATGCTAGGATCCATTTTATTCAAACAAAACAAAAACAAAAACAAACAAACGCTCCAAGCAAAGTACATAAGATGTGACGGAATAAAAATATAGTTTCAGGGGAGGAACCTGATAATGTTGTCGATGAAGAAGGGGATGCCTTGGGCATCCCCAAGCTTAGACGCTTGAGTCTTCTTAATATATGCTGGGGTGAACCACCGGGGCATCCCCAAGCTTAGAGCTTTCACTCTCCTTGATCATGGTGTATATCATCCTCCTCTCTTGACCCTTGAAAACTTCCTCCACACCAAACTCAAAGCAACTCATTAGAGGGTTAGTGCACAATTAAAATTCACATATTCAGAGGTGACACAATCATTCTTTATACTTCTGGACATTGCACAAAGCTACTGAAAGTCAATGTAATAAAGAAATCCATCAAGCATGACAAAACAGGCAATGCAAAATAAAAGGCAGAATCTGTCAAAAACAGAACAGTTCGTAAAGACGAATTTCTAACAGGCACCAGACTTGCTCAAATGAAAAAACTTAAAACTAATGAAAGTTGCGTACATATCTGAGGATCACTCACGTAAATTGGCATAATTTTCTGAGTTACCTACAGAGAATTAGACCCAGATTTGTGACAGCAAAGAAAACTGTTTCTGCGCAGTAATCCAAATCTAGTATCATACTTTTATTAGAGACTTTACTTGGCACAATAATGCAATAAAACTAAGATAAGGAGAGGTTGCTACAGTAGTAAACAACTTCCAAGACTCAAATATAAAACAAAGTACTGTAGTAAAAACATGGGTTGTCTCACATAAGCGCTTTTCTTTAACGCCTTTCAGCTAGGCGCAGAAAGTGTGTATCAAGTAACATCAAGAGACGAAGCATCAACATCATAATTTGTTCTAATAATAGAATCAAAAGGTAACTTCATTCTCTTTCTAGGGAAGTGTTCCATACCTTTCTTGAGAGGAAATTGATATTTAATATTACCTTCCTTCATATCAATGGTAGCACCAACAGTTCGAAGAAAAGGTCTTCCCAATATAATGGGACAAGATGCATTGCATTCAATATCCAAGACAACAAAATCAACGGGGACAAGGTTATTGTTAACGGTAATGCGAACATTATCAACTTTACCCAAAGGTTTCTTTGTAGAGTTATCAGCAAGATTAACATCCAAATAACAATTTTTCAATGGTGGCAAGTCAAGCATATTATAGATTTTCTTAGGCATAACAGAAATACTTGCACCAAGATCACATAAAGCATTACAACCAAAGTCATTGACCTTCATCTTAATGATGGGCTCCCAACCATCTTCTAGCTTCCTAGGAATAGAAGTTTCGCGTTCTGATTTCTCTTCTCTAGCTTTTATGAGAGCATTTGTAATATGTTTCGTGAAAGCCAAATTTATAGCACTAGCATTAGGACTTTTAGCAAGTTTTTGTAAGAACTTTATAACTTCAGAGATATGACAATCATCAAAATCTAAACCATTATGATCTAAAGCAATGGGATCATTGTCCCCAATGTTGGAAAAAATTTCAGCAGTTTTATCACAGGCAGTTTCAGCAGTTTTAGCAGTTTCAGGCAGTTTTTCGCGCTTTGCATTAGAAGTGGAAACATTGCTAACACCAATTATTTTACCATTGATAGTAGGAGGTAGAGAAACATGTGGAGCATTAGCATTGCTAGTGGTGGTAATAGTCCAAACTTTAGCTATATTATCTTCTTTAGCTAGTTTTTCATTTTCTTCTCTTTCCCACCTAGCATGCAATTCAGCCATTAATCTTATATTCTCATTAATTATAACTTGGATGGCATTTGCTGTAGTAACAATTTTATTTTCATTATCCCTATTAGGCATAACTTTCAATTTCAAAAGATCAACATCAGCGGCAAGACTATCAACTTTAGAAGCAAGCATATCAATTTTCCCAAGTTTTTCTTCAACAGACTTATTAAAAGCAGTTTGTGTACTAATAAATTCTTTAAGCATGGCTTCAAGACCAGAGGGTGTATTCCTATTATTGTTGTAAGAATTCCCATAAGAATTACCATAGCCGTTGCCATTAAGGATATGGCCTATAGTTGTTACTAGAATTGTTCCGGTAAGCATTGTTGTTGAAATTATTATTTTTAATGTAGTTTACATCAACATGTTCTTCTTGTGCAACCAATGAAGCTAACGGAACATTATTAGGATCAACATTTGTCCTATCATTCACAAGCATAGACATGATAGCATCAATCTTATCACTCAAGGAAGAGGTTTCTTCGACAGAATTTACCTCCTTACCTTGTGGAGCTCTTTCCATGTGCCATTCAGAGTAATTAACCATCATATTATCAAGAAGCTTTGTTGCTTCACCAAGAGTGATGGACATAAAGGTACCTCCAGCAGCTGAATCCAATAGGTTCCGCGAAGAAAAATTCAGTCCTGCATAAAAGGTTTGGATGATCATCCAAGTAGTCAGTCCATGGGTTGGGCAATTTTTAACCAAAGATTTCATTCTTTCCCATGCTTGCGCAACATGCTCAATATCTAATTGTTTAAAATTCATTATGCTACTCCTCAAAGATATAATTTTAGCAGGGGGATAATATCTACCAATAAAAGCATCCTTGCATTTAGTCCATGAATCAATACTATTCTTAGGCAGAGATAGCAACCAATCTTTAGCTCTTCCTATTAATGAGAAAGGGAACAATTTTAATTTTATTATGTCACCATCTACATCTTTATACTTTTGCATTTCACAAAGTTCAACAAAATTATTGAGATGGGCAGCAGCATCATCAGAACTAACACCAGAAAATTGCTCTCGCATAACAAGATTCAGTAAAGCAGGTTTAATTTCAAAGAATTCCGCTGTAGCGGGTGGAGCAATAGGTGTGCATAAGAAATCATTATTATTTGTGGTTGTGAAGTCACACAACTTAGAATTTTCAGGAGTGGCCATTTTAGCAATAGTAAATAAAGTAAACTAGATAAAGTAAATGCAAGTAACTAATTTTTGTGTGTTTTTGATATAGAGTGCAAGACAGTAAATAAAGTAAAACTAGCAACTAATTTTTTTGTATTTTGATATAATGCAGCAAACAAAGTAGTAAATAAAATAAAGCAAGACAAAAACAAAGTAAAGAGATTGCGATGTGGAGACTTCCCTTGCAGCGTGTCTTGATCTCCCCGGCAACGGCGCCAGAAAAAGAGCTGCTGGCGCAAAGTTGACGTGGGAGTTAGAGATCTTTGTGGTGTAACTTTTCTTCGTTCCCCGGCAACGGCGCCAGAAAAAGAGCTTGATGGCGTGTAACACACATGTTCGTTGGGAACCCCAAGAGGAAGGTATGTTGCACACAGTAGCAAGTTTTCCCTCAATAAGAAACCAAGGTTATCGAACCAGTAGGAGCCAAGAAGCACGTTGAAGGTTGATGGCGGCGAGATGTAGTGCGGCGCAACACCAGAGATTCCGGCGCCAACGTGGAACCTGCACAACACAACCAAAGTACTTTGCCCCAACGAAACAGTGAGGTTGTCAATCTCACCGGCTTGCTGTAACAAAGGATTAGATGTATAGTGTGGATGATGATTGTTTGCAGAAAACAGTAGAACAAAGATTGCAAGAGATTGTATTCGATGTAAAAGAATGGACCGGGGTCCACAGTTCACTAGAGGTGTCTCTCCCATAAGAAATAGCATATTGGGTAAACAAATTACAGTTGGGCAATTGACAAATAGAGAGGGCATGACAATGCACATACATGACATGATGAGTATTGTGAGATTTAATTGGGCATTACGACAAAGTACATAGACCGCTATCCAGCATGCATCTATGCCTAAAAAGTCCACTTTCAGGTTATCATCCGAACCCCTTCCGGTATTAAGTTGTAAACAACAGACAATTGCATTAAGTATGGCGCGTAATGTAATCAATAACTATATCCTCGAACATAGCATCAATGTTTTATCCCTAGTGGCAACAAAGCACATCCATAACCTTAGAGGTTGTCTGTCACTCCCGCAGTTCACGGAGACATGAACCCACTATCGAGCATAAATACTCCCTCTTGGAGTTACAAGCATCAACTTGGCCAAAGCATCTACTAGTAACGGAGAGCATGCAAGATCATAAACAACACATAGATAGATTGATAATCAACATAACATAGTATCCTCTATTCATCGGATCCCAACAAACACACATGTAGCATTACAGATAGATGATCTTGATCATGATAGGCAGCTCACAAGATCAGACAATGAAGCACAATGGGGAGAAGACAACCATCTAGCTACTGCTATGGACCCATAGTCCAGGGGTGAACTACTCACTCATCAATCCGGAGGCGACCATGGCGGTGTAGAGTCCTCCGGGAGATGATTCCCCTCTCCGGCAGGGTGCCGGAGGTGATCTCCAGAATCCCCCGAGATGGGATTGGCGGCGGCGGCGTCTCAGTATGTTTTCTCGTATCGTGGCTCTCGGTACTGGGGGTTTCGCGACGAAGGCTTTAAGTAGGCGGAAGGGCAACGCGGGGGGCCACACGAGGGCCCACACGCTAGGGCCGCGCGGCCAAGCCCTAGGCCGCGCCGCCCTGTTGTGGCGGCGCCTCGTGGCCCCACTTCCTTTTCCCTCAGGTGTTCTGGAAGCTTCGTCCAAAAATAGGACCCTGGGCGTTGATTTCGTCCAATTCCGAGAATATTTCCTTACTAGGATTTCTGAAACCAAAAACAGCAGAAACAAAGAATCGGGCTCTTCGGCATCTCGTTAATAGGTTAGTGCCGGAAAATGCATAATAATGACATATAATGTGTATAAAACATGTGAGTATCATCATAAAAGTAGCATGGAACATAAGAAATTATAGATACGTTTGAGACGTATCACATATATCTGGACATCGGCTCCTTCTGCGACGACCTTGTAGCCTGATGCCATCTGGGCTAGATCGTTGGCCTCAGTATTTTGCGACCTCGGGATCCAATTGAAGTTTATGTACCTGAACTGTGTCATCAGCTCGCGGCATTGCATCCATAATGGGAAGAGGGACTCGCTCTCGCATTTGTATTCCTCTGTGAGCTGGGAAATTACCAACTTGGAATCTCCAAAAACTTCCACTGCTTCTGCACCGGCTTCTATAAGCAACTCCATACCCTTGTATATTGCTTCATACTCAGCGACATTGTTGGTGCAAGGGGTAGGTAACCTGATGGAGAAGGAATATGTTGCCCCCCGAGGCGACACAAGCAGAATCCCGATGCCAAAACCATATTCACAAACCGATCCATTGAAGAACATGGCCCATGCACGTACCGACAGTGCTGCAATGTCCGTGTTGATTCGCTCAGCAATAAGATCGGCTAACGCTTGTCCCTTGACTGCCTTCGCTGGCTGATACCGGAGATCGAATTCTGATAATGCAAACATCCACTTACCAAGTCGGCCTTTCAACACAGGAGCCGACAACATATGTTTGACCACATCTGATTTGCAGATGATGACGATTTCCGCGGTGAGCAGGATGTGTCGAAGCTTGGTGCAGGTAAAGAATAGGCAGAGGCACAACTTCTCGACTTTAGGGTACCTAGTCTCTGCATCCAACATCCTTCTGCTGAGGTAAAACACGACTCTTTCCAGACCATCATAGACTTGGACCACCACTGAGGCAATGGAGGTGTCAGCAACTGATAGATAAATATAGAATGGCCTGTCCTGCTGGGGCGGAACTAACACAGGCGGCTTTGATAGATACTCTTTGATATCGTCGAAAGCTTGCTGTTGTTCTGCCCCCCAGCGAAATTCTTCATCGGCTTTAATCTTCACCAACCCCATGAACGGCTCGATTCGTCCTGATAAGTTGGAGATGAATCTTCTGACAAAGTTGATTTTGCCGATGAGACACTGCAATTCCTTCTTTGTGGTAGGCGGCTTCATTGTGCGCACCGCCTCCTGACTCTTCAGGCCGATCTTGATTCCACGTTCATGAACTAAGAAACCCAGGAATTGACCGGCCGTCACACCAAAGGCACACTTCTTTGGATTCATCCGTAGTCCGAACTTCCTAGTTCGGTCCAAAACACGTCGCAAATCTTCCAAGTGTCCTTCCACCGAGACAGACTTGACTACCACGTCGTCGACGTATATCTCTACCAATTTGCCAATCAGATCATGGAAGATGTAATTCATGGCTCGTTGATATGTGGCGCCGGCGGTTTTCAATCCGAATGTCATGACCACGTACTCGAACAAGCCCACCGCACCTGGTACTCTGAATGCGGTCTTGTTTATGTCTTCTGGAGCCATGAAAATCTGGTTGTAGCCGGCGTTGCCATCCATGAAACTTAACACTTTATGACCAGCAGCGGCGTTGATCAAAGTTTCTGCCACCGGCATTGGATACTCATCCTTGGGAGTGGCTCTGTTGAGATCCCGAAAATCTATGGCGACGCGCATTCGGCCGTCCTTTTTCTCCATAGGCACGACACTGGAAATCCAATCAGCATACCTGCATGGCCTGATGAACCCTGCAGCCAACATTTTCTCGATCTCTTTCTTGACTGCTTCTAAGACTTCGGCCTTCATTTGTCGTGCTCGTTGCTGGAACGGCCGAAATCCTTTCTTAAGAGGGAGCCGATGCTCGACAATACTCCTGTCTAACCCGGGCATCTCTGTGTAATCCCAGGCAAAACAATCTGGGTACTCTTTCAACAGAGCTATCATCAGACTCCTCAGATGTGGATCCAACTTCTTGCTGATAAATGTTGGTCGTGGCTTATCCCCAGGACCAATGTCGATCTCTTCTAGCTCGTCAGCCGATGTAAACCCATACCCTAGCTTTCCATCACCTGTAAGATCAATGCTGAACACAGGCGAAATATATGATGAGGGTAATATGGGCCGATTGCCTGAATCGGCCTCCATTTTGATTGCATTATTCAACGACGGTTTACAACTTAGTTTCATTTTTTGGGGCCGATGATGTCTACGTTCCCCCTCCTTTCCTGTAGACAGTGTTGGGCCTCCAAGAGCAGAGGTTTGTAGAACAGCAGCAAGTTTTCCCTTAAGTGGATCACCCAAGGTTTATCGAACTCAGGGAGGAAGAGGTCAAAGATATCCCTCTCATGCAACCCTGCAACCACAAAGCAAGAAGTCTCTTGTGTCCCCAACACACCTAATAGGTGCACTAGTTCGGCGAAGAGATAGTGAAATACAGGTGGTATGAATATATATGAGCAGTAGCAACGGTGCCGTAAAATAGCTTCTTTGGCGTGTAGTTGATGGTGGTAGTATTGCAGCGGTAGTAACACGGTGAAACAAAGAAACAAGCAGTAGTAACGCAGCAGTATTTAGGAACAAGGCCTAGGGATTAGACTTTCACTAGTGGACACTCTCAACATTGATCACATAACAGAATAGATAAATGCATACTCTACACTCTTGTTGGATGATGAACGCATTGCGTAGGATTACACGAACCCTCAATGCCGGAGTTAACAAGCTCCACAATTTGTTCATATTTAAGTAACCTTATAGTGTAAGATAGATCAAAAGACTAAACCAAGTACTAACATAGCATGCACACTGTCACCTTCATGCATATGTAGGAGGCATAGATCACATCAATATTATCATAGCAATAGTTAACTTCGCAATCTACAAGAGATCATGATCATAGCATAAACCAAGTACTAACACGGTGCACACACTGTCACCTTTACACACGTGCAGGAGGAATAGAACTACTTTAATAACTTTGCTAGAGTAGCACATAGATAAATTGTGATACAAACTCATATGAATCTCAATCATGTAAAGCAGCTCATGAGATTATTGTATTGAGGTACATGGGAGAGAGATGAACCACATAGCTACAGCGAAGCCCTCAGCCTCGGGGATGGATTACTCCCTCCTCATCATGGAGGCAGCGATGGCGGTGAAGATGGCGGTGAAGACGGCGGTGGAGATGACTCCGGGGGCAATTCCCCGTCCGGCAGGGTGCCGGAACAGAGAGTTCTGTCCCCCGAATTGGAGTTTCGCGATGGCGGCGGCGCCACAGTAACTTTTCTGGAGTTTCGTCAATTGGTGTCGAAGTTTTAGGTCATGACGGCTTAAATAGGCGAAGAGTCGGAGTCGGAGGGTCGAAGGGGCGACGACACCATAGGGCGGCGCGGCCAGGGCCTGGGCCGCGCCGGCCTATGGTGCAGGGGCCCGATGCCCCCTCTGGTCCTTCCTGGGTGTTCTGGATGCTTCCGGTGGAAATAGGAACTTGGGCGTTGATTTCGTCCGATTCCGAGAATATTTTGTTACTAGGATTTCTGAAACCAAAAACAGCAGAAAACAGGAACTGGCACTTCAGCATCTTGTTAATAGGTTAGTTCCAGAAAATGCATGAATATGACATAAAGTGTGCATAAAACATGTAGATAACATCAATAATGTGGCATGGAACATAAGAAATTATCGATACGTTGGAGACGTATCAGCATCCCCAATCTTAGTTCTGCTCGTCCCGAGCAGGTAAAACGATAACACAGATAATTTCTGGAGTGACATGCCATCATAATCTTGATCATACTAGTTGTAAAGCATATGTAGTGAATGCAGCGATCAAAACAATGTATATGACATGAGTAAACAAGTGAATCATAAAGCAAAGACTTTTCATGAATAGCACTTCAAGACAAGCATCAATAAGTCTTGCATAAGAGTTAACTCATAAAGCAATAATTTAAAGTAAAGGTATTGAAGCAACACAAAGGAAGATGAAGTTTCAGCGGTTGCTTTCAACTTGTAACATGTATATCTCATGGATAGTTGTCAATGCAAAGTAATATAACAAGTGCAATATGCAAGTATGTAGGAATCAATGCACAGTTCACACAAGTGTTGCTTCTTGAGGTGGAGAGAAATAGGTGAACTGACTCAACATAAAGTAAAAGAAAGGCCCTTCGCAGAGGGAAGCAGGGATAAATCATGTGCTAGAGCTTTTCAAGTTTTAAAATCATATAGAGAGCATAAAAGTAAAGTTTTGGGAGGTGTTTGTTGTTGTCAACGAATGGTAATGGGTACTCTAACTACCTCGCCAACCAGACTTTCAAGAGCGGCTCCCATGAAGGACGTTATCTCTACCAGCAAGGTAGATCATCCCTCTTCTCTTTTGTTTACACATGTATTTTAGTTTTTATTTATTTATGGGTGACACTCCTCCCAACCTTTGCTTACACAAGCCATGGCTAACCGAATCCTCGGGTGCCTACCATCAATCTCATACCATGGAGGAGTGTCTATTTGCAAAATTAAGTTGCTTACTGATGAATCAGAGCAAAACATGTGAAGAGAATTATTAATGCAAGTTGTAATTAATTGGGGTTGGGAACCCCATTGCCAGCTCTTTTTGCAAAATTATTGGATAAGCGGATGTGCCACTAGTCCATTATGAAAGTCTGTCAAAAGTAAATGACAAGGTTGAAAGATAAACACCACATACTTCCTCATGAGCTATAAAACATTGACACAAATTAAGAAGCATTTTGAATTGTTTAAAGGTAGCACATGAAGTATTTACTTGGAATGGCAGAAAATACCATGTAGTAGGTAGGTATGGTGGACACAAATGGCATAGTGGTTGGCTCAAGGATTTTGGATGCATGAGAAGTATTCCCTCTCGATACAAGGTTTAGGCTAGCAAGGTTGTTTGAAACAAACACAAGGATGAACTAGTACAGCAAAACTCACATAAAAGACATATTGTAAACATTATAAGACTTTACACCGTCTTCCTTGTTGGTCAAACTCAATACTAGAAATTATCTAGACCTTAGAGAGACCAATTATGCAAACCAAATTTTAGCATGCTCTATGTATTTCTTCATTAATAGGTGCAAAGCATATGATGCAAGAGCTTAAACATGAGCACAACAATTGCCAAGTATCACATTACCCAAGACATTTATAGCAATTACTACATGTATCATTTTCCAATTCCAACCATATAACAATTTAACGAAGAAGAAACTTCGCCATGAATACTATGAGTAGAAACTAAGGACATACTTGTCCATATGCTACAGCGGAGCGTGTCTCTCTCCCACACAAGCATGATGTAATCCAATTTATTCAAACAAAACAAAAACAAAAACAAACCGACGCTCCAAGCAAAGCACATAAGATGTGATGGAATAAAAATATAGTTTCAGGGGAGGAACCTGATAATGTTGTCGATGAAGAAGGGGATGCCTTGGGCATCCCCAAGCTTAGATGCTTGAGTCTTCTTGATATATGCTGGGGTGAACCACCGGGGCATCCCCAAGCTTAGAGCTTTCACTCTTCTTGATCATAGTATATCATCCTCCTCTCTTGACCCTTGAAAACTTCCTTCACACCAAACTCGAAACAAACTCATTAGAGAGTTAGTGCATAATCAAAAACTCACATGTTCAGAGGTGACACAATCATTCTTAACACTTCTGGACATTGCTAAAAGCTACTGGAAGGTAATGGAACAAAGAAATCCACCCAACACAGCGAAAGAAGCAATGCGAAATAAAAGGCAGAATCTGTCAAAACAGAACAGTCCGTAAAGACGAATTTTAAAATGGCACCAGACTTGCTCAGATGAAAATGCTCAAATTGAATGAAAGTTGCGTACATATCTGAGGATCACTCACGTAAATTGGCATAATTTTCTGAGTTACCTACAGAGAATTAGGCCCAGATTCGTGACAGCAAGAAAACAGTTTCTGCGCAGTAATCCAAATCTAGTATTGACTTTACTATCAAAGACTTTACTTGGCACAACAAAACACAAAACTAAGATAAGGAGAGGTTGCTACAGTAGTAAACAACTTCCAAGACACAAATATAAAACAAAGTACTGTAGCAAAATAACACATGGGTTATCTCCCAAGAAGTTATTTTCTTTATAGCCATTAAGATGGGCTCAGCAGTTTTAATGATGCACTCGCAAGAAATAGTATTTGAGGCAAAAGAGAGAATCAAGAGGCAAATTCAAAACACATTTAAGTCTAACATGCTTCCTATGCATAGGAATCTTGTAAATAAACAAGTTCATGAAAAGCAAAGTAACAAGCATAGGAAGATAAAACAAGTATAGCTTCAAAAATTTCAGCACATAGAGAGGTGTTTTAGTAACATGAAAATTTCTACAACCATATTTTCCTCTCTCATAATAACTTTCAGTAGTGTCATGAGCAAACTCAACAATATAACTATCACATAAAGCATTCTTATTATGAGTCTCATGCATAAAATTATTACTACTCCCAACATAAGCATAGTTATTCTTATTAATTGTAGTAGGAGTAAATTCAACAAAGTAGCTATCATTATTATTCTCATCAAGTGTAGGAGGCATAGTATTATCATCATAAAAATTACTCTCCATAGTAGGCGGCACTAAAAGACCAATATCATTATAATCATCATAAATAGGAGGCAAAGTATCATCAAAGAAAATTTTCTCCTCAATGCTTGGGGGACTAAAAAGATCATGCTCATCAAAACCAGCTTCCCCAAGCTTAGAATTTTCCATATCATTAGCAACAATGGTGTTCAAAGCGTTCATACTAATATCATTGCTACTAGCATGCAAATAAGATTCCATGGGTTTTTTAATTTTCGCATTAAACCATTCATGTCTTGACTCAGGAAATAGAATAAAAAGCTCACAGATGTTGTCCATTATGCCTTACTAGTGTAAACAAGAAACAAAAAGTTGCAATTGCAGGATCTAAAGGAAATAGCTTTGAGTACTTACAACGCCGGAAAATAGCTTAGTAGCCGAGATACGGAGTGTGAGTACCTTTTACCTTTCCTCCCCGGCAACGGCGCCAGAAAATAGCTTGATGTCTACGTTCCCCCTCCTTTCCTGTAGACAGTGTTGGGCCTCCAAGAGCAGAGGTTTGTAGAACAGCAGCAAGTTTTCCCTTAAGTGGATCACCCAAGGTTTATCAAACTCAGGGAGGAAGAGGTCAAAGATATCCCTCTCATGCAACCCTGCAACCACAAAGCAAGAAGTCTCTTGTGTCCCCAACACACCTAATAGGTGCACTAGTTCGGCGAAGAGATAGTGAAATACAGGTGGTATGAATATATATGAGCAGTAGCAACGGTGCCAGAAAATAGCTTGCTGGCGTGTAGTTGATGGTGGTAGTATTGCAGCAGTAGTAACACAGTGAAATAGTAAACAAGCAGTAGTAACGCAGCAGTATTTAGGAACAAGGCCTAGGGATTAGACTTTCACTAGTGGACACTCTCAACATTGATCACATAACAGAATAGATAAATGCATACTCTACACTCTTGTTGGATGATGAACGCATTGCGTAGGATTACACGAACCCTCAATGCCGGAGTTAACAAGCTCCACAATTTGTTCATATTTAAGTAACCTTATAGTGTAAGATAGATCAAAAGACTAAACCAAGTACTAACATAGCATGCACACTGTCACCTTCATGCATATGTAGGAGGCATAGATCACATCAATATTATCATAGCAATAGTTAACTTCGCAATCTACAAGAGATCATGATCATAGCATAAACCAAGTACTAACACGGTGCACACACTGTCACCTTTACACACGTGCAGGAGGAATAGAACTACTTTAATAACTTTGCTAGAGTAGCACATAGATAAATTGTGATACAAACTCATATGAATCTCAATCATGTAAAGCAGCTCATGAGATTATTGTATTGAGGTACATAGGAGAGAGATGAACCACATAGCTACAGCGAAGCCCTCAGCCTCGGGGATGGATTACTCCCTCCTCATCATGGAGGCAGCGATGGCGGTGAAGATGGCGGTGAAGATGGCGGTGAAGACGGCGGTGGAGATGACTCCGGGGGCAATTCCCCGTCCGGCAGGGTGCCGGAACAGAGAGTTCTGTCCCCCGAATTGGAGTTTCACGATGGCGGCGGCGCCACAGTAACTTTTCTGGAGTTTCGTCAATTGGTGTCGAAGTTTTAGGTCATGACGGCTTAAATAGGCGAAGAGTCGGAGTCGGAGGGTCGAAGGGGCGACGACACCATAGGGCGGCGCGGCCAGGGCCTGGGCCGCGCCGGCCTATGGTCTGGGGGCCCAGTGCCCCCCCTCTGGTCCTTCCCGGGTGTTCTGGATGCTTCCGGTGAAAATAGGAACTTGGGCGTTGATTTCGTCCGATTCCGAGAATATTTTGTTACTAGGATTTCTGAAACCAAAAACAGCAGAAAACAGGAACTGGCACTTCGGCATCTTGTTAATAGGTTAGTTCCAGAAAATGCACGAATATGACATAAAGTGTGCATAAAACATGTAGATAACATCAATAATGTGGCATGGAACATAAGAAATTATCGATACGTTGGAGACGTATCAGCCGATCGCAGGGATCGGCCTTGCTACAACCTAGTGACTTCGGTGTGGTTACTCTGCCAGGTCAGTGGATAAGACCAGCCTCACCCCGTTTTTTGTAACCTCAATGCGTTCACAGTCGTTCAAATTGACTCCCGAGAGTGGTTCCTGACCGTCTGCGTCCCAGATGTTCGTGCCAGCTGTTGATACTTCAATCGAATCATCGGCGTGGATGACTTCTACTTCATCTCCATCCCATTGTATCAAGCATTGGTGCATCGTGGATGGAATGCAGCAGTTGGCGTGGATCCAGTCTCTCCCTAGCAAGACAGCATAGGTGCTCTTACTGTCGACGATGAAGAACGACGTAGGGACAGTTTTCCGGCCCACAGTTAGGTCTACGTTCAGAACACCTTGAGTCTCTGACGCTTGGCCGTTGAAGTTGCTTAGCGTGACGTTGGTCTTGATCAGATCCGAGCTGGAGTGTCCCAAACGCCGCAGCATGGAGTATGGCATGATGTTGACTGCCGCTCCCGTGTCAACCAGCATCCTGCCGACGGGCTGCCCATTGATATAACCTTTCAGGTACAGGGCCTTCAGATGCTTGTAGCTTTTCTCCCGTGGCTTTTCAAAAATGACTGGTCGTGGGCCGAAGTCGAACTGCGCTATCGACACTTCTTCTTTTCTTGGAGCGCAAAATTCCGAGGGAAGCATGAACACCATATTCGTGCCAGCCGATGCTTTTGCATCGGCTTTCGTCTATTTGGGGCGCCATTCTTTCTTTGGTGGTCGATCTTCTGCGTCCAAGGTTTGCTGAATCTTCTCGGCCAGATCGGGCCGCGCCTTCCTCAATGTGTGCAGGTATTGCGCCTCAGCTTCTTCCAAGCTACGTAGTCGCTGGACCCTACGTTTCTGGGAGCGACTAAGTCCGTCTGGGCACCACCTTGGCCGATGGTATCGGTCTTCTTCTTCGTCTTCTGATTCCTCAAGATCTTCCTCCTGAGGTGACTCAGCTCGCCTGTTCTGGGATGGGAGCGGCCCTAGACGTTTGAACACCGACACGTCGCCGGTGTCTCTCCTTCTGTGTCTACACTCTGGGCAATTGTCGATTGTGGGCAATCGGCTCATCCCTGAATCCCAGCAATGTTTAAAGAAGGGGCAATCCCAGTGCCTGTCCATGTCCTTCTGTTCTCGCGACGTCTCCCTTGCGTGGCGTTCATATCTTTCGTCGTCTCGATCATACCGACGATTTCTTCTGTTGTCGACGTCAGACCGATGATACCTCTGGTCATCGCTGTCATACCGCCGACGTTGGTCATACTGGCGTTCGTACTTGTTAAGGAGATGGCCTGAGAGTGGCCACTGGTACCGCACACTCCTGACTTGTTTTTCAGTGATGTACTTTTTATCGTCACGTTGAAGCCGATCGCTTGAACCGGCCTCCTCTTTGTCCTTGCCACTAGCGTGACTGCTCTCTTCCTTGTCCTTGCCATGGCGGTATACGGACCCTGCCATGTTGACATCGAACGAAAAGTCTAGCCGACGCCTTGCGGATCGGCTAAGTTCTACCATGTTGACGCCAGGGAACGACTGCGTGTCCACCTTCATGGCAAACTGACCGAAGATCAGACGGCCTTGTTCTATTGCCATTTGGATCTGCTGACGCAACACCTTGCACTCGCTGGTGACATGGGTAAACGAATGGTGCCACTTGCAGTATGGTTTCCCGTTTAGCTCTTGCGTCGTAGGGATCTTGTGGCCTTCGGGTAACTTCAGCTGTTTTCCCTTGAGTAGCAGGTCAAAAATTTGCTCAGCTTTGCTCACATCGAAGTCAAATCCCTTCGCTGGTCCTTGTGGTTTCACCCATGTACAAGTCACGGGGGATGCCCCCCGAGCCCATTCAGCTACGGCCACCTCCTGGTCTTCCGCAGAGTCTCCAAATTCGTCCGTCTCGACCAAGGCTACCGGGCGTTTGAACTTATCTTGGTACAACTCTGGGTGACGCTGCTCATATGCTGTCAACTTCTGAGCCATTTGCGCCAGCGAGTTGTACTCTACTTGGAACACCAAATCCTTGAATGGTGTTGCGAGGCCATGTACTGCCAGCTCGACTGCTTCTTTCTCAGTTATACGAGCCGAATAACATCGGTTCTTGACAGTCCTAAAGCGCTGGACATATTCAGACACCGTTTCTCCACGCCTCTGCCGTACCTGGGCTAGATCGGCAATGCCAGCTTCGGTAGTTTCTGTTTGATATTGTATGTAAAACTGCTCCTCCAGCTGCTTCCACGTCCGGATGGAATCTGGTGGCAATGCAGTGTACCACCCGAACGCTGGTCCTGTGAGAGATTGCGCAAAGAATCTTACGCGTAGCTGGTCCGATGCTGAAATCATGCCCAACTGTGCTAAGTATCGGCTCACGTGTTCGATTGAGCTGGATCCTTCTGATCCACTGAACTTTGAGAACTCAGGGAGCCGATATTTGGGTGGTAGTGGAATCAGCTCATAGTCATCAAGATACGGCTTGGAATAGCCGATTGTTTTCCTCTTTGGCAGTATGCCAAACTGTTCCCTCAAGATTATGCTGACCTGTTCCACCGTATTGGCTGTAGGAGCTGTGCTGTTGTGAGTTGTTCCGGTGGCGTATTTAGCTAGCCACGCCTGTTTTTCTGCATCCGCTCCAGGAACCACAGCTAGTGCTCCAGAAACCCCTCCCGCTGAAATCTGGTTCGTGCGCGCGAAGGTGTTAGAATCCGGCACATACGTGCACACGTATCCATGCGGGATCTCCTTAGGTGGCTCGTACAGGAACTGGTAGTCGCCAGGATCACCTCCGATTTTGTAGACGACGTACACCGGTGAAGCCGGCGGCTCTGGAGCGGCAAGTGCGAAGGGTAGCGGCGGTCTGGTGTGCAACGGGATCTCCCCTTGGTGAGTACCTAAGGCAGGCCCCGATGGAGAATACTGGTGCTTCATGATCTCCTGGACCACGCGAACCGCGACGCGCTCAAAAGCGTTCGCCATGCTCTCAGAATGGCGGTGTACAGAATGAGCCACCATGTAGTTAACTTCCTGGCGCAGGGCTCTAGTGCGCTCCTCTGAAGGGGTGGACAGATCTACTTGATTGAGGGCACCCTCGGCTGTAAAACCTTTCCACCTGATACCATGAGAACGGGTCTTTGAGAAAGAGCCGATGAGATCGGCTTCGAAGAGAGCCTTGAGCTCGTCGTACTTCTTCTTGTGCTCATCAGGCAGCTCATCGTACGTGACTGGCTCGCCAGCCATCTCAACTGTGGATGTCGACGTGGTTGCTGAAGAGTGTCCCACCGGGCGTGCCAGAATGTGTTGCCTGCCAAAACCCACCGGCGAGCTTGGTGACGATCAACACCGTAGAGCCGGGAGGCTCCCAGGACTGCGGTTGGCCCTGGTCCCTCGGGCGACGGCTCGCAATGCCTTCTGGCACACGTCCCAGCTAAACGCAAGGGCGTGCCACCTGACCTATACCTGGTCAGGAAGGTGTTGGATTGCTTCGATTAGCTTCCTGCATGGCAAAAACACGTAAACATTAAATACGAGCCCCGTTCGGCTCTTAAGTTGTTCTGTGGATCGGCTCAAAGAGCCGATTGTCCCATGGTTCATATTAGATTTGCAATAAACATGGGAATCCTGCTTAATCGATAACAAGACGGATCAATCTACGACAGTTTAGGGTTTTCACCGCATAACCGGAACGTCCTACGCGTAATTGGGCCTAGCAGACACGTAAGATAATAGAAAAGCTAGTCCTAAAGAGGCCTAAAAACCAACATAGAGTCGATCCCCGGAACAATCCCTCTAGGCACAGCAAAACTACACCTTATGCACTACCGGATCATCCAACCCGTTTGCAAGGCCTAACTATGCAGATATTAAACCAATCCTTGAAGAACAAGGAGCAACTATAACAGATCAGATCTACCAAGCAAAGACTAAGCAAGATGCTACCCTTACACCTAAGATAGGAGTAAGGGTAGCTAGACGTTGAAGGGTGGCATAGCTAAGCAAGATATCAGAAAAGCATCTATGTCAGCCCTAAAACATCCATGATAAAGATGTTGCTCGCCATCAAAAATGCTTCAGCACGAGCAACATCACATAACAAATAAACATATACTGCCTAGATCGCAAGATGCGATCTAGGCAGCATGACGCTTACCCGGGAGAAACCCTCGAAACAAGGGGTGGCGATGCGCCTAGATTGGTTTGTTGTGAACGTGTTCGTCTTTCTTCTCAAATAAACCTAGATACATATTTATAGTCCGTAGACTGTCTAATTCGGGAATAATCCCAACCGTGTACGAGTTAAACTCTAACTTTTACTTCCTAACCGACACGTATCCTACTAGTTTACAGATACACGGGCAATCTAGCCCAAAATACTTGCACGAGGCCGATTCATGCCCGTTTTACATCCATAGCTTCCAAGCCCATTTAAATCGCGGCCCACCTCTTGATCCGGTTAAAATCTGGTGATAACAGCTGCCCATCTTAATAATTTTGTTGAACTTTGTGAGATGCGAAAGTATAAGGATGTAGATGGTGATATTATAAAATTAAAATTGTTTCCTTTCTCTTTAAGAGGAAGAGCTAAAAATTGGTTGCTATCTTTGCCTAAGAATAGTATTGATTCATGGACTAAATGTAAGGATGCTTTCATTGGTAGATATTATCCTCCTGCTAAAATTATATCTTTGAGAAGTAGCATAATGAATTTTAAGCAATTGGATAATGAGCATGTTGCTCAAGCATGGGAAATAATGAAATCTTTGGTTAAAAATTGCCCAACCCATGGACTGACTACTTGGATGACCATCCAAACCTTCTATGCAGGATTAAAATTTTCTTCGCGGAACCTATTGGATTCAGCTGCTGGAGGTACTTTTATGTCCATCACTCTAGGCGCCGCAACAAAGCTTCTTGATGATATGATGATTAATTACTCTGAATGGCACACGGAAAGAGCTCCACAAGGTAAGAAGGTAAATTCTGTTGAAAAAACCTCCTCCTTGAGTGATAAGATTGATGCTATAATGTCTATGCTTGTGAATGGTAGATCTAATGTTGATCCTAATAATGTTCCGTTAGCTTCATTGGTTGCCCAAGAAGAACATGTTGATGTGAACTTCATTAAAAATAATAATTTCAACAACAATGCTTATCGGAATAATTCTAGTAACAACTATAGGCCATATCCTTCTCATAACAGTAATGGTTATGGTAATTCTTACGGTAGATCTGTTTTGCCTAATGAGGAAAAGATGCTAGAAGTTGAAAGAGCTACTAAGAGCTTTATGCAATCACAATATGAGAAAAATCAATTGTTCACTAAAACTATGAATGAACAATCTGTCTTGTTGAAAAATATAGGGAACCAACTTAAAAAACCGAATATGGAAGTTTCTGGTTTGCAAACTAAGTTTTCAAATGCTGAAAATCGAATCTCATACTTGTCTCAGTCACAATCTTCTTTAATTAATAAAATGGCTGCTAAACCTGAGGATAATGATAATAAAATTGCTACTACAGCAAATGCCATCCAAGTTAGAATTAATGAGAATATTAGATTGATGGCCGAATTGCGTGCTAGGTGGGAAAGAGAAGAAAATGCTAAAGAGAATAATGTAGCTAAAGTTTGGACTATTACCACCACTAGTAATGCTAATGCTTCACATGTTGCTACACCTCCTACTATCAATGGTAAAATAATTGGTGTTAGCAATGTTTCTACTCCTAATGCAAAGCGTGCAAAACTGCCTGAAACTGCTAAAACTGCTGAAACTGCCTGTGATAAAACTGCTGAAATTTTTCAAAATATTGGGGACAATGATCCCATTGCTTTAGATCATAATGGTTTAGATTTTGATGATTGTCACATCTCTGAAGTTATAAAGTTCTTACAAAAACTTGCAAAAACTCCTAATGCTAGTGCTATAAATTTGGCCTTTACAAAACATATTACAAATGCTCTCATAAAAGCTAGAGAAGATAAATTAAAACTTGAAACTTCTATTCCTAGGAAGTTAGAGGATGGTTGTGAGCCCATCATTAAGATGAAGGTCAATGATTTTAATTGTAATCCTTTATGTGATCTTGGTGCAAGTATTTCCGTTATGCCTAAGAAAATCTGTAATATGCTTGACTTGCCACCGTTGAAAAACTGTTATTTGGATGTTAATCTCGCTGATAATTCTACAAAGAAACCTTTGGGAAGGATTGATAATGTTCGCATTACGGTTAACAATAACCTTGTCCCCGTTGATTTCGTTGTCTTGGATATTGAATGCAATGCATCTTGTCCCATTATATTGGGAAGACCTTTTCTTCGAACTGTTGGTGCTATTATTGATATGAAGGAAGGTAATATTAAATATCAATTTCCTCTCAAGAAAGGTATGGAACACTTCCCTAGAAAGAGAATGAAGTTACCTTTTGATTCTATTATTAGAACAAATTATGATGTTGATGCTTCGTCTCTTGATGTTACTTGATACACACTTTCTGCGCCTAGCTGAAAGGCGTTAAAGAAAAGCGCTTATGGGAGACAACCCATGTTTTTACTACAGTACTTTGTTTTATATTTGAGTCTTGGAAGTTGTTTACTACTGTAGCAACCTCTACTTATCTTTATTTTATTGCATTGTTGTGCCAAGTAAAGTCTTTGATAGTAGAGTTGATACTAGATTTGGATTACTGCGCAGAAACAGTTTTCTTGCTGTCACGAAATTGAGTCGCTCCGTCTGTAGGTAACTCAGAAAAATATGTCAATTTACGTGCGTGATCCTCAGATATGTACGCAACTTTAATTCAATTTGAGCATTTTCATCTGAGCAAGTTAAGTGCCCCAGAAAAATTCGTCTTTACGTACTGTTCTGTTTTGATAGATTCTGCCTTTTATTTCGCATTGCCTGTTTTGCTATGTTTGATGGATTTCTTTGTTCCATTAACTTTCAGTAGCTTTGTGCAATGTCCAGAAGTGTTAAGAATGATTATGTCACCTCTGAACATGTGAATTTTTGATTATGCACTAACCCTCTAATGAGTTTGTTTTGAGTTTGGTGTGTAGGAAGTTTCAAGGATCAAGAGAGGAGGATGATACAATATGATCAAGGAGAGTGAAAGCTCTAAGCTTGGGGATGCCCCCGTGGTTCATCCCTGCATATTTCAAGAAGACACAAGCATCTAAGCTTGAGGATGCCCAAGGCATCCCCTTCTTCATCGACAACATTATCAGGTCACCTCTAGTGAAACTATATTTTTATTCCATCACATCTTATGTGGTTTACTTGGAGCGTCTTTATGTTCTTGTTTTTGTTTTGTTTGAATAAAATTGGATCCTAGCATTCATTGTGTGGGAGAGAGACATGCTCCGCCGTTGCATATGAACACATGTGTTCTTAGCTTTATTCTTAATGTTCATGGCGAAGGTTGAAACTGCTTCGTTAATTGTTATATGGTTGGAAACAGAAAATGCTACATGTGGTAATTGGTATAATGTCTTGAATAATTTGATACTTAGCAATTGTTGTGCTCATGTTTAAGCTCTTGCATCATGTACTTTGCACCTATTAGTGAAGAAATACTGTAGAGCTTGTTAAAATTTGGTTTGCATGATTGGTCTCTCTGAGTCTAGATATTTTCTGGTGAGGGTTTGAACAACAAGGAAGACAGTGTAGAGTCTTATAATGCTTGCAATATGTTCTTATGTAAGTTTTGCTGTACCGGTTCATACTTGAGTTTGCTTCAAAAACCGTGCTAGCCTAAGCCTTGTATTGAGAGGGATTACTTCTCGTGCATCCAAAATCCTTGAGCCAAAAACTATGCCATTTGTGTCCACCATACCTACCTACTACATGGTATTTCTCCGCCATTCCAAAGTAAATAGCTTGAGTGCTACCTTTAAAATTCCATTCTTTGTCTTTGCAATATATAGCTCATGGGACAAATAGCTTAAAAACTATTGTGGTATTGAATATGTACTTATGTGTTCTATCCCTTAATAAGTTGCTTGTTGAGCGATAATCATGTTCCTGGGGACGCCATCAACTATTTCTTTGTTGAATATCATGTGAGTTGCTATGCATGTTCGTCTTGTCTGAAGTAAGGGTGATTTATCATGATCAAATGGTTTGAGTATGCATATTGTTAGAGAAGAACATTGGACCGCTAACTAAAGCCATGATCCATGGTGGAAGTTTCAGTTTGGACAACAAACCTCAATATCTTATGAGAATATTATCTGTTATTGAATGCTTATGCATTAAAGAGGAGTCCATTATCTGTTGTCTATGTTGTCCTGGTATGGATGTCTAAGTTGAGAATAATCAAAAGCAAGAAATCCAATGCGAACTTTCTCCTTAGACCTTTGTACAGGCGGCATAGAGGTACCCCTTTGTGACACTTGGTTAAAACATATGTTATGCAATGATAATCCATGTAAATCCAAGCTAATTAGTACGAGGTGCGGGCACTATTGGTAATCTATGCATGAGGCTTGCAACTTATAGGATATATTATACATAACACATATGCTTTATTACTACCGTTGACAAAATTGTTTCTTGTTTTCAAAATAAAAGCTCTAGCACAAATATAGCAATCCATGCTTCCCTCTGCGAAGGGCCATTCTTTTACTTTTATGTTGAGTCAGTTTACCTACTTCTTTCTATCTTAGAAGCAAACACTTGTGTCAACTGTGTGCATTGATTCTTACATGTTTACCTATTGCACTTGTTATATTACTTTGTGTTGACAATTATCCACGAGATATACATGTTACAAGTTGAAAGCAACTGCTAAAACTTATATCTTCCTTTGTGTTGCTTCAAAACTTTCTACTAAGAATTTATTGCTTTATGCGTTAACTCTTATGCAAGACTTATTGATGCTTATCTTGAAAGTACTATTCATGAAAAGTCTTTGCTATATGATTCAGTTGTTTACTCATTGCTTTTACCATTGCTTCGAATCGCTGCATTCATTACATATGCTTACAATAGTATTGATCAAGATTATGATAGCATGTCACTTCAGAAATTATCTTTGTTATCGTTTACCTACTCGAGGACGAGTAGGAACTAAGCTTGGGGATGCTTGATACGTCTCAAACGTATCTATAATTTTTTATGTTCCATGCTACTTTATTGATGATACTCACATGTTTTATACATACTTTATGTCATATTTATGCATTTTACGGCACTAACCTATTGACGAGATGCCGAAGAGCCAGTTGCTGTTTTCTGCTGTTTTTGGTTTCAGAAATCCTAGTAAGAAAATATTCTCGGAATTGGACGAAATCAACACCCAGGGTCTTATTTTTCCACGAAGCTTCCAGAAGACCGAAAGGATCGCGAATTGGGGCCACGAGGCGCCGCCACACCAGGGCCGCGCGGCCAAGGGTGGGGCTGCGCCGCCCTGTTGTGTGGGACCCTCGTGAGTCCCCCTGACCTGCCCTTCCGCCTACTTAAAGCCTTCGTCGCGAAAACCCCAGTACCGAGAGCCACGATACGGAAAACCTTGCAGAGACGCCACCGCCGCCAATCCCATCTCGGGGGATTCAGGAGATCGCCTCCGGCACCCTGCCGGATAGGGGAATCATCTCCCGGAGGACTCTTCATCGCCATGATCGCCTCCGGATTGATGTGTGAGTAGTTCACCCCTGGACTATGGGTCCATAGCAGTAGCTAGATGGTCGTCTTCTCCTCATTGTGCTATCATTGTTCGATCTTGTGAGCTGCCTAACATGATCAAGATCATCTATTTGTAATGCTACATGTTGCGTTTGTTGGGATCCGATGAATATGGAATACTATGTTATGTTGATTATCAATCTATCATCTATGTGTTGTTTATGATCTTGCATGCTCTCCGTTGCTAGTAGAGGCTCTGGCCAAGTTGATACTTGTAACTCCAAGAGGGAGTACTTATGCTCGATAGTGGGTTCATGCCTCCATTTAATCTGGGGACGGTGACGATGAAAGTTCTAAGGTTGTGGATGTGCTGTTGCCACTAGGGATAAAACATCAATGCTTTGTCTAAAGATATTTGTGTTGATTACATTACGCACCATACTTAATGCAATTATCTGTTGTTTGCAACTTAATACTGGAAGGGGTTCGGATGATAACCTGAAGGTGGACTTTTTAGGCATAGATGCATGCTGGATAGCGGTCTATGTACTTTGTCGTAATTCCCAATTGAATTCCACACTACTCATCATGATATGTATGTGCATTGTTATGCCCTCTCTATTTGTCAATTGCCCAACTGTAATTTGTTCACCCAACATGCTAATTCTTATTGGAGAGACACCACTAGTGAACTGTGGACCCGGTCCATTCTCTTACATCGAATACAATCTACTGCAATACTTGTTTTTACTGTTCTTTGCAAACATCATCTTCCACACTATACATCTAATCCTTTGTTACAGCAAGCCGGTGAGATTGACAACCTCACTGTTACGTTGGGGCAAAGTACTTGGATTGTGTTGTGCAGGTTCCACATTGGCGCCGGAATCCCTGGTGTTGCGCCGCAGTACACTCCGCCACCATCAACCTTCAACGTGCTTCTTGGCTCCTACTGGTTCGATAACCTTGGTTTCTTACTGAGGGAAAACTTGCTGCTGTACGCATCACACCTTCCTCTTGGGGTTCCCAACGGACGTGTGTCTTACACGCCATCAGCAGTCCTCGGGGTCGTCGCTGCTGGCGATGAGCCGCTGCTGCCGCTCGTACTCCGCCAGCAGCGGCGCCTGCGACGCTTCCTCCGGCTCCTCCTTCACCTCCGGCTTCGGGATGAGGAGGGCGCCGCCGCGCCTCCCTTGCTGCCGCTGCCGCCACGCCTCGTGTTGACGGGCGTCGCCGGCTCCTCCTTCACCACCCCTTTGGGGACGGTGTAGGGCGCCGAGCGGTACGACGAGGAAGGCGTCGATCGCGCCGGTCCTGAGGAAGAAGAGTGCGAGGAGGACGAGTACGTCGTCCTCCTCGGCTGCCATTGCGGTGGTCCTCCTCGAGGAGACGGTGGCGGTGACGACGGCGTCTCCAACCTTGGAGCGCCGTTGCGGATGCCGCGGATGACGTTCTCGAGGTGCGCCCCGGAACGCCCCAGAACAGGGCGCGGCCATCCTTGTTCTAGCTGTTGGGCCCACCGACGAGCCACTGGGTGTTGTGCATCTCGACGTCGTACTTCGCCTTGAAGTACGTCTTCCACCAGTCCTCGTTGTTGTTGGCCGCCCACGTCGGATCCTGCCGCTCGGCGGCGGTGAGTTGAGCCCGCCGGGCCCTGATGCCATCCCTCCATTGGTCCGTGTCCGGCTTCGGCAGCGGCAGGACGCCAATGCCGATCACGGCCATCTTCCAGCCGCCGTTGCTTGGCAGCCGCATGTCCGACGGGACTGTATAGCCGGCGTGGTACAACGCCCACGCCTCCGCGACGGTTAGGCTGCCGCGACCGAAGCCGTTCGCCGCGGCGATCTTACGGGAGGACGAGGTCGACATTTTTGGAGCGGCGAGGAGAAGATCTGCAAGGGGGAGGCGGCGACGAGAAGGTTTGGGAGAGGTGAGAAATTGGGACGAACTGCAGGGCGTCTTAATGTACAGCGGCGGCAGCGGGGTGCTTGCCTGCAATAACGCCGGAGCGGACGGCCACACGGCCATGCACGACGAGACGCGTCTCTGCGTCGCCTGGGAAAATAGGGACGTCATTAACGCCGCTTGACCAAAGGTAGGCGACGGGGTTTTAGCCTTCCGAGCCGCTGACGCGTCGGGCCCGCGTCGGTTCGCCTCGCTTTTCTTTGTGTCCGGCGTGCCCGGAGCGTCCCTGTGGGACGGGGACGGGCTCGGGGCACCGGACACCGTATCGGTCGCCAGATAAAACTGGGCTTTAGGGGACGCGGCTGGAATGGTTTTTGGTCCGGCGCGCCTCAAATTGCTTTGGGAGACACGGCTGAAGATGCACCCCTGGAGTGGGGTCGGCGAGAACGAAACCAAAATTGTGCAGGTCGGCACCAAGGATTCCAGGCGCCGAAACAGAATCAACGCGCTAATGGCAATCGCATCGAACCCCTAGAGCCATTCTGTGCCGAAAACCCTTGGCTCCAACATGCACAACTTCGTCTCCATCCTTGGTTGGCGCCGCAGGTCGGGAATTGGATTTCGATATAGATGAGGCATTGGTTTCTTAAAAAAAAAGATCAGGTTTGTAAATAAAAAAACAATACTAGGAGAACATGTGCTGACATGCATGCTTGCCCTAAGCTACTGTAGGGCACAACGCAGGCTTCTCCTGTGAGACTGAGTGAGAGTGCGTGAGAACTCGGCCCTATTCTTCTACAGTGGAGACGCTGCGGCTACACGCATGATCGGCCAATGAGAATGAGAAAACGCTGCGGCAGCGAGCTGTGTAGCACCTCCCACTCACAGTCACAGCACAGCGAGCAAGGAGGTGACACACATGACACAACACGACCCCCACACACAGAGAGAAGCCCTGCAGCCACGACCACGAATCCATCGGCCGGTCACTCTCCCCGTCGTACGTCCTCCACGACGCGTCCCAGTCAAGTACAGGAACGAGATTAACTAGCACCACCCAGCTGCCAAGAAAGCCAAGTTTCCCCGGCCCTGTCGCGATCGATTATTGCGTAATTTCGCTGATCACGGAGTAATGGACATCGAGATCGAGCCGACATGATCCCCCGCCGCGCATACGTCGCCGGCCGGGCAGCACACAGCACAGGCGCAGCCACACGGTTCCGCGCGCGACGGAACAGGGAATCCGGCGCGGGCAGTACTGTAGATCCCCGGCCTCCTCCGCCAACCTCGCCGCCTTTCCATATCAGGAGACGCGGTTACCCTTTTCCCTCCCAGACCCAGACCCAGACCCAGACCCCGCCGTAGACGAGAGGATATTTTCCGGGGTAAACAAGGACCGGTGCGGCTCGACCGATCGCGCGCCCCCTCCGCTTTTGTTAATCGCCTGCTTACTGTTTGGGCTCCCCTCGCCTGCCAATGGGAGCGCAGCGCAGCGGGGAGGGCTGCCCACCCCTCACCTCACCTCACCTCGCCTCCTTTCCCGTCGCTACCCCTCGATCCCTCACCTCGCCCTCATTGGAGACTCGCCGTTTATATACTACGCGCACACCCACGGCCACAGACGGCGGAGAGCAGTCTAAATCTACTCATTTGCTCGTGCGGCCAAGAGGGCGGCGGCGGCGGTGCGCGTGCGCGTTGAGGTTTCCCGGCGGCCGGTCAGGGCGAGATGGCGCGGGAGAGGCGGGAGATACGGCGGATAGAGAGCGCGGCAGCGCGGCAGGTCACCTTCTCCAAGCGGAGGCGCGGGCTCTTCAAGAAGGCCGAGGAGCTCGGCGTGCTCTGCGACGCCGACGTCGCGCTCGTCGTCTTCTCCGCCACCGGCAAGCTCTCCCAGTTCGCAAGCTCCAGGCACGCGCCCCTCCTTCTTCTTCTTTCCCCGTCCTCTCATCCGATCTCTCCCACATATCTATTTCCTTTTGTGTTCTACCCTCTCCTCCCTTCTCTCGCTTTTTTGTTAGATCTGCCTGACTAATCTCTTGTTCCCCGAGTCGATGCGGATTCTCTGGATCCATCCATGCACTAGCTAGATAGTTGGCTCTCTCTCTCTCTCCCTTCCCGGCGCTTTCGTCTCTAGGGTTTTGATTTGGCTGCGATATCATATGGTGCTACTGGAACACAGCGGTTCTCTCACAGCCTCCTTGATTGTTTGAGCCAATTTGGGAGGCTCTCCATTCTCGCCCGAGAAATGGGGAATTTTTTCACTGTAGTTTCTGCACAGGAACCAGATCGATCTCCGACTTTTCCTTGATCCGTTCGCGTTGTTTCTGCGGGAACATGCTTGTGCCCGGCCCGGTTACTTCGCTGCTCCCCACGCGCGCGTCTTCTTTCTGTGTCAGTAAAATATTGTAAACTGAAAGCATGTCCATCTCTCTGGAATCTGGATCGGTTACTCGTGGTACGTTCCTGTGATTTCATGTGGTGGCACGCCGGCGATCTGCTACTCGTGGTACGTTCCTGTGATTTCATGTGGTGGCACGCCGGCCGTATGCGTAGTGCCCTTCGGCCTTCGTGCTCTGTGCAGCCGTAGATCGATAGTCTAGTACACCACTGGTAGTGCTAGTTCTAGGCTAGGCGTTTGCTATTGGGTTACATTTTTGGGCTTTGGGTGCTGCCCTTTGCTTACCATTATCGATCTCTCCGGAGAGAAAAATAACATTTCAAGTACAGTTACGTGGCCTTGCATGGGTAATCATAACCTAGGGGAAGATTATAATGGGAGTACTCCCCCTGTACCATAGTACTTGACACCTTCCTTCTGCCAGTCAAAGCAGGTTAAGAGTATTAATTACAAGTCCCTATGGCACGGGGTATATTATTGTAAGTATGTGTATTGCATTTTACATTGCGTAATTTTTGTATGTCCTATTGAGTATTGACGAGAATAAATATATTAATTACTGAGTATTATTTATGGTCTCAAAAAAGAATTCTATCTGCCAGTGTATATCTGTTTTTTTAAAACTAGCTATTTCTGCTGAAGGGGTCCGCTCCTTTATGTCTAGTAAACAATTTATTCATGGTAACCTTCAATCCCTTTTGTCTGGGATGGAGCTAGTTTCATGTTACAGATTGAACGACTGACTAACAAGATCCATTTCTGAGTTTAACATCTTTACTACAGTTCAATTTATTTATGAAATATGTATCTTTTGGTTAGCCAAATAGTGTGAACTCATTCGCTGAACAAAAGTTTATCTTACTGTGAACATGCCTTGTTAGGTTTCTTTTGTTAATTTATCTTTTTAAGTTTGGCATTTCTTCAAGCTAATATAAAGGACTTAAGAAATCTGTTATATGGTATAAAGAAAATATTGAGAGTTCTAAATAGCATTAATGGTTTTTTTATTGAAAGGCATTTTTTGCAAGACTAGATCACGGTACAATACAAGGATCAAATTTTTGATCTAGATTAGATTAGATCTGAAGTAGTAATAGATAATATCTCTTACTACTCCCTCCGTCCCATGAAAGTTGTGTGAAAATTCTGAAAATTTGGGTGTATCAAAACACTAAATAGCATCTAGATACATCTAAATTTTGACAAAGCTCAAACAAGTTTCGTGCAACCAAGAGGGTATTTCAGATCTTGGGATAGTTGCTACTGTAGGTGATATACAGGTTTTTTTTTCTATGTACTATATTATGCCTTTGAGCTATATTACATCTTGTATGTTGTTGTACCTTAGAAACTTTTGCATTTACAAGATTATTTGCATTGCTGATATGTTAAATATTTGCAATGATTGATTTCCTGTAAACCTATAGCTGTCCTAATACTGATATGATTTTATTTTGGTGAAACAGTATGGACGAGATCATTGACAAGTATAGTACTCATTCAAAGAACCTGGGGAAATCACAAGAGAAGCCTGCACTTGATTTGAATGTATGTATAGTAGTATTTTTTTTTGTAGAATCTACGTTGTAAAATTATGAAATTAACTAATTGTTGAAGGGAGATATTCATATGAAGAACCTAGTGGGCTCACATACAATAATAATTTTATTTTTCCCATACAACTGTATGGATTGCATACACTTACATTCTAGTTGTCTAGTAATTAAGAATTTATGGAATTTGTTAACCATAACCATAGATAAATGTTAATAGAAAGTCATTTTATAGTGCACAAGCATCTTTTATTTTGAAAAAAATCCAACTTTATTCATTATACAGATAAATTACATCACATCGGAGGAATTAAAACACGCATTGCAACCAACTATTTCAGCTAGAATTTTTTTTAAATGAGTATCTCTGCTAAAACTAGAAGTTACATTCAAGTCCTTCGAAGTTGTTCTCTCTAGCACCAATATTTGCATCTCTACTTATCTCCAAGCATCCAGTGAGGAAACTGCAGAAAACCAAACATGTGCAAGCTGGACTAGCCTAGGTTTCAAAATCTGCGTGTGTCATCCCCATTAACAACTGAGAAACCAACATCTTGAGAACACTGTGGCCCCGAAACACCCCTTCAGCAAGACAGGTTCTGAAATTGTTACTTTGTTGACATAATGTCCGATGTACTGTCGTCCACACCAGGACAAACATAGAGCGCTTGATTCTTTTTTCATGCGAACTCATCCTATTCGTCAAGACGCCACTGTGGACATGCAAAATTAACATCATAAAAAACTTAATGTCGTTCCACCCGCCTCCCAAGTCTGAAAGGCTACTGGAGATCGGCGGAACTGAAGGGGTCAACATGGAGCAACCAGAGAACAAAGGAACTAGCACACCATCAGCTAGGTTCTACCATCTCTCGGCACCTAATTGCTTGGATAACACATTGAATAGGAGAGATATGCACACGACGGCGCTAAGAATCTTATATGTTGTATTGCACGAGTAGGCCACCACATCGGTTCTCTTGCCCATTATTTCCTGGCTTGGCCGTGCCAGGCCCTAGCCATGAATTTATTTCTCCGGCATCTTCTTGACATAGTTTTTTGTTATTTAATGCTTTTTTGAATAATACTTTTTATTGTTTTAAATATTAAAGTTGGGATCCCCTAATCAAACTCTGCATAAATATCAAAGAAACTTTATTTTTTCTTACCACTTCCATCTATTTTCTCCAAAATCATTGGTGATTAATATGCTAATAGTTACAGATGTATCATCTTTTCAGGTAGAGCACAGCAAGTATAACAGTTTGAATGAAAAACTTGCTGAAGCAAGTCTTCACCTTAGGTTATATTTTGTTCCATTATGGCTTTGTGCGATTAAGTAAAACTTGTTTACTGCAAAGTGGTAATATTGTTTACCTTCAACGTCATGTTGTACATTTATAGACACATGAGAGGTGAGGAACTTGGGGGACTGAGTGTTGGGGAACTGCAGCAGATGGAAAAGGATCTTGAAACAGGACTACAGAGGGTGCTTTGTACAAAGGTAGGGTATTCTGAATTTAATTCTTCTTAACCTAGGTTTACATTGCATGCACAAATGTCAGTTGTTTCACGCGAAATGTTTCTGCAGGACCAACAATTCATGCAACAGATCAGTGACCTCCAACAAAAGGTGAGGAGTTAATATGAACTCTGTTTTTTTACTGTTCTCGAAACAGGAAACAACACTCCAGATCCCTTGTTGTACCCTTACGGCAAATTATTAAATTATATTAGTGGCTTCTTCTGAGTTTCGAGTGCAATGGGTTTACCTGAATTTGTGTAGCTGTGTAGGAATGTAATAGGTGGAAAATTTTCATGTGCTTTAAGAAGCTAAGAATGGACATAGCAATTTGATTCTTTGAGATGCATTGGTTATATGTGAATATAGCTAATCTATTGTAGTAATAGTCTTGGCATTATGTTTCTAAATCTCAAGTTACCTCAATACATAGAGATTCCACGTACCGTGGTTTATTGCTAGTAGGTCCATTAATAGTTAAATCCCGTCAGGTAGTTTTAATATACTCCAAGCTATATTGATATATAGTTATACGAATGTAGTCCCTTGTAGTACTAGAGAGATGGAGGTTGATATTAGATGTGTGCATGTCATGCGCGACAAATCAATACATAAAAGTTGGTTCAGCAGCATGATCTGGTACAAGAGAGGTTAACGTTCAATTATTGTGGAGTAAGATGTAGAGCCTTATAACGTTGCCTTGAAATAGAACTTGTGTTATACATGGGAATGCTATTTTTCAGCATTCCATGAACCTGTTATCTGTGACCCAGAGAGCTTTATGTATGTATATTCGGATGTAGGGAAGTTTTCTGTTGTTTTAAATTATTTAATTAGAGGAAATTAATGTTCACGGCAAATGACTACAATGGAGTAGTTCCTCCATTGCATTTTTTGTTTCTGTTTTCACCATCTTCAGCAGCACTATATCTTCTGCAGAAGAATGATGTTCTCGTGGTTTTGAAATTTTGGTCTACTTATACGAGAGAAACATTTTATAATGCAATTTATTTTTTCTTGTAGGGCACACAGCTGGCAGAAGAGAATATGCGCTTGAGAAACCAAGTAATAAGATCTTAGATGCACACAGTTAATCTTTAGAAGATAAAAAGTAAGGCAACTTGGGGTGGTGGTGGAACGTGGATTTTTATTCTGTTCGTGTGCTTCTATGTAGATGCCTCAGGTGCCAACGGCCGGCATGATGGCTATCACTGAAGATGTTCTTTCATCTGAATCTGTGATGACGGCAGTACATTCCGGAAGCTCGCAGGACAATGACGACGGTTCTGATATATCGCTGAAACTAGCGTGAGTTTCATCTTGAACTTCTTAGAAATTATCTAGAGATTTAAAGCTTAATTGTCATCTTGATTCCTGACCATATGTGAAGCCCCAAAAGGAGTTCTAAACTCGAAATACGAGAAAAATATATACTTAAAATCTTGTAATTAGCTCTGATAATTGGGGATGGATCCGCATGGTTTAACTGCAAACATGTCTGAACAATCTCATTTCAATGTGATATGTTAACCTGAAACCATTATTTTCTTCTCTACGGCTGAACCTGTCTATGCTGAACAGGTTGCCTTGGAAGTAAGGATCATGAGGAGACCACCATGATAAGACGACGGAGTTGCCTTGGTAGAGAGGATTGCTCAATGCTGTGGAGACTCCCAAGCTAGACTGACTGGAATGGTCCCATATTAGAAACCAGATCAATTTACCCGAATTGTCATCGTTAAGTCTGCATGCGTATGGTGCAGTTGTTCACCTTTGCTTGGGCCTTCACTCAACTTGTAGCATAGTTGTGTGTACGTACTGCTTCTTCGACCTGCGTCACGTATCATTCATGCGAACTACGTGCCTGTTTCTTATGGCTATGTGTACTTATATTTATGAGAAGCTTATTGGCGCAGTTTCTTGTGTGCGTTGATGACGTACAACCTTGTCCTTGGGATCGCCTAATAAGGTGGGTATTGGAGTGAGCTTTGAATTTGGCCTAGTGTCAGCCGGGTTTGAACTGGAGAACTTCCGTGCGTGGTAAACGGATTAGATCTGATATTACTATTTTCATATGATCATATCCATTACGATATTTTTTATCGAATTTGGATTGAAATGGATAATGATCTGATGTGGATTCAATGCGGATCATATCGGATTGAGGATTCAAAGTGGACTTGAATAAGATGTAAATAATTGAAATAATATGCATCCATAAATAAAATTTTGTTACTTTTGTGCAAACAACATGATCAAAAAGGGTGTAACACTAGACTATAACCAAAATCGCACTACAAGCCAATATTATCTGCACCATTTACATCCTTAGTGCGGCAAGGAACTAACACTACATCACGACACCTTGACGTATTTTAATTTTCTCGAAAGATAATTTATACTCTCTCTGATCTATAATAAGTGTTGGCAACTTAGTGTAAATTTTTTTTTCCGGCAAAGAGCGCTTTATTACTCAAAAGTTTCAAACAATACACCCAGTCTCTGTATAACCGGGATGCACACAGCCATCAAAACGTCAAACTCACACGCATTCACTATGAAGAGTGGAATAAAAAAACATAGCTAGTCATCCGAAACAGCCATAGGAGGCAAAATTCTACGACTAGGTAGCCACCCATATTGGGTAATACTTCTTGGCCGTTTCCTCCAATCGTGTAGACACCTTCGAAAAGAGGTCGCGGTCCTCCAGGCGCTGGAGCGGTGACCATAAACGGAGCAAAGTCGTACATCGGTAGATGACCTGCATAAGAGAAGAATATTTATTATTAAAAACTTTGTCATTTCTACATAGCCAAAGTGACCAATTATGGCAACCGCTCCCACCCTGATAAGAACCTTAAACCTAGAATCCATCCCATTCAGGCAATTCCCAAAAATATTTGCAATGCTTCTTGGAGGATATAAGGTAGAACCTATCTGAATGATTGACCATATAGATCTAGCAAACCGACACTGGAAGAAAAGATATTTATTGTCTCTTCTTCATGACAGAAAACACATCTCATATATCCATGCATGCCAGTTATGTTTTGCAAGGTTATCTTTAGTAAGAACGACCCCATGACGAAGGTATCATGCAAACACCTTAGTTTTCAATGGTATCTTCATCTTACAAATGTTTTTATTAATAAGCGCAGGTTGAATAGGTTCAATTAAATCCTTAAACATGGAACCTACCGAGAATAATCCATTCTTCGTGAGACCCCAGCGAAATTCATCAGAACCCTGTAGGAACTGAACTAAGTGTAAGCGTTGTAGCAGCTCATTCTAAGAAGCCAACCTAGGTCGAATGAGATCCTGCCTGAACGTCATAGACGGAGGAGATGTTTCCATCACCTTCTGGAGTGTGTCGCTCTTATGACATACAATATTGTATAAGGCATGATAGTGTTCTTGAAGTGTTGTTGTTCCCAACCATATATCCTCCCAGAACCTTATCTCCGACCCATCTCTAATGGAGAAAGAACCAAATGGGAAGAAGTATTTTTTGGTAGCCATAAGACCTGCCCAAAAATGTGAATCACTGGATTTCCAGGTAACCGGGATATCGCATTTGATCCAACATACTTCCTCCGCAATATGTTTTGCCATACACCGTCCTGGGTTAATAACCTGGCCAACCACTTTCCAAGCAAGGCTCTGTTTTTAACCTCTAGATCATGGACACCAAGTCCTCCCTGATATTTCAGACGACAAACAACACCCCATTTAGTCAACTGGTACTTCTTTTTCTCACTATCTCCTTGCCAAAAGAATCTTGATCGAAAATAATTCAATCCATGCAAAACTCCTTTAGGCAATTAAAAGAAACAAAATCATATACAGTACCATATTAGTTAGAACTGAATTAATGAGGACTAATCTTCCATCTAGAGATATTAATTTTCCTTTCCAACTAGAAAGTCACTTATGTAGTCCTTCCTCGACTATTTTCCATTCAACAAGAGTAAGCATCCGATAATGAACCGGAATGCCTAGATAACTGATCGGAAAACTGCCTAACCCATATCCAAAAAGTTCGGCATATTGGTTAGCCTCGTCGTGAGCCTCACTGAAACAAAACAATTCACCTTTATGTAAATTAATTTTAAGATCCGACAAATGCTCAAAAGTTGATAGAAATAGTTTCATATTTCTAGCTTTGTCGAGATCATGATCCATAAAGATACTTGTATCATCCGCATACTGAAGGATAGAGAGACCCCCATCCACCAAGTGGGGTACTACTCCTTCAATCTGGTCATCAACCTTAGCACACTCAATTAAATGGCAAGCATATCCGCCAAAATGTTGAATAACATTGGAGATAGCGAATCACCTTGTCTCAACCTTTTTTTGTCTGGAAGTATTTACCAACGTCATCATTGACCTTAATGCAAAAACTTCCTCCAAAAACAAAGTTATTAATTAGCTCGCTCCACTCCTCGGAGAAACCTTTCATCCTCAGAGTTTGTTGAAGGAAAGATCACAACTTTATCATAGACTTTCTCGAAGTCTATTTTGAGGATTACCCCATTCGACTTCTTGCGGTGCATCTCATGTATTGTTACATGCAACATTAGGACTCCATCCAGGATGTATCGACCTTGCATGAAAGAAGTATGAGTGGGGCACACCACATGATCAATGACCGAATTCAGTCTAATAGTAGCAACTTTTGTGGAAATTTTAAAGCATACATTAAGGAGACATATTAATTGACATGTATTGTTGAATTCGTTCCGCCTCATTCACTTTTGGTAGTAAGATAATCTACAACTACAACAACAACAACAACAACAACAACAACAACAAAAACAACAATAGATCCCCTTTTATGATTTCCCAGAAGGATTGGTTAAACTCCGCTGGGAAACCATCAGGGCCTGCGCCTTGTTAGGTTCAATTTGAAAAACAGCCTTCTGAATTATCTAATATTTCCATAGTAGAAGTTCTAATGCCTACTAAGAGCCCACCAGAACGCCCCCGAGGTGGAAGGGATACCCAAACAAAGTTTTCCCCGCCTAAAAGGCGATTTAGAAAACTTGTCGAGTAATCCCTCTTTCTGATCTCAGAAATAGCAACAAAATCAAGCCAATAATCTCTAATAGAATCAGTAATGAATATATGTGTAGCCAAGTCTTGAAGACCTCTTCTATTATTAAACATGCCATTCATTTGGAAACAATAGTTGATTTTGTCACACTAGCCTTTTTGTTAGGCGAAGAATTTTTCTTAAGGGAGGATGCTCTAGATTTACGTTGTGTTGCTTGAAGTTCATAGCATGAATCCAACACCGCGTCATCCAGACCTACCTCTGACACCTCTCCTATCAGATGTGTGAGAAGTTGACCATCCGAAATGGTGTACGCTTCTTCATCATCATCATTAATAGGAGACCTGACTTACTCATAACCATAGGAGTGCATTTTAATCTGTTGAACTCCATATGTTTTAGAGCCTTAGTCAAAACAGAAATAGCATCTAACACCCACTTTACCGAGTTTAGCAGAAATGGGTGGTGTAGAAAAGGGTAAAAACGATTTAGAGGAGCTATGCATACCTTGCGAGTCGAGGTTGACCATCGCCTTTTGACGCATCGCCTTGGCCATGGAGTCCTCATCGGTGACGGCTACACCATCGGCCCCAATGGCATGACGAGCATTGCGACGTGACGGCGTCACCATCCTGGCCAGCGAGACCTGTGCATCCCTAGAGGGAGGTAAAGGCATGGTCGGACCCCTAGGACTCCCTTGGTCAATGGCATAGTCACATGGAAGGAAGGAGTCAAAGTAGACCCTCCCCCATGACCCCCAGCCGTAGGCATAGTTGTGCCCGAAGCTGGCGAAGCGACGCCTGAAGGGGTGATGGGCGACGAACCCCTCTCGCCCTCCAAGTCAGCCGCGTCTCACCTGAAGGAGTCGGACGCAGAGCGCTGGGGTCCCCGATGTCGATCAGATGCCTCCTGCACTCCAACATCGAGACCCAGATCCCCTCCCTCACCGCCACTGGGGTGGAATCCATCCCCGCAGAAGGAGGTGTCGAGAGAGCCGGAGAAGCGGCCCACCTGGCAGTAACAAGCATCACACGGGCAAGTGTGCAGACCCGGCCCGAGCGGGCCTATCCGACCTCGGAGAAGCAGCAGACTCTTGTACAAGACCGGCTAAAAATTTTGTGCGCCAACCGAAGATAGTGTCGACTTTAGCTGCTCCGCTGAAACACGAGGAGAAATCACCAACCTAGGCCGTCCCTCAAGCGTAGGACTCGCCACCCGCAACTTTGCAACCACCTCCTTAGCAATAGGTGTCTGAGGGTTTGGGCTGAAAGGAGTCACTGCATATTGCGTGACCACTGAGAGCTGACATAGGTATGACTAATAGACATGCCAAATAAAGTACCCGGGTTCTATAAGGAAGTATGAAGCCCATGGAGCCGAAGCTTTGGAGGCCCAGGAAGTTAAGGATACGCGGGTTAGGAAAGTAGAGTTGTACTAGGAAACTTGTATCAATATAGGAAAGGCCTAGCACGCCTCAATAGTTTGTAACTTGTACGACACGGAAAAAGCCTCGGCTCCACCTCCTATATAAAGGGGAGCCGAGGGAGAAAGAAAGGACCGAAATCTTTGTAACCAGAACCACCATAATCTTGAGTTGAGCACCTTTGTTCGGCTGAACCTTCGAGATCTACTTGCCCTCTACTTCTTATGAAACCCTAAGTCTACAATCTGTAGACATTGACGAGTTAATCCCTCGTCAACTGGCGCCGTCTATGGGAATTGGAGGTCGCAAGGTCCTGATCTCGATAGCATCTTCAACATCATCATCAACAGTAAGCAACGCGATGGACGGAGGTAAACGAGTCCAACCTGATCTCGCCGATTTTGTTCCTTACCCTCCCGCCCGTTTGCATGCATATGCCGATCTGGAGGAGTCGACGGAGATGACATTCGGGAGCTTCTGCTTCCTCGTCGGGAAAGAAGGATCCCATCGTCTCGCGGCACCGATTTTTTTGGATCGTTGGCGGTCGAGCCCAATTTCAGGCGTCGAAGAAGTTTCGCCGCCATGCTTCACCAAGCCCGCCGACGGCGGGGTTCTCGTCGATCTGTTCGGTGATATGACTTTTGGGTCGTTCACAGAAACCGCTCTGGACAGCGACTCGGAAAGCTTCGACAACTTTGGCTTCACCAACAACTCTACTGCTAGTAGGGAGGTCTTCATCGATCTAGACGATGGTGTCACCGACCCTGTGGCTGATGAAAACATAACTGCAACATATCATCAGATCTGCGTAATTGCGGGAGAAAGTCGTCAAGAGGATGAAGAGTCTGAGGCTTTCAACGATTTGGGCAACCCCTAGGTCGATCCCGCAGATCTCACGCGCGGAACGGGAAATAAATACATCGGAACCGTGCCCCGAGAAAAAGTATAACTGACGCAGGAGGCGTGGTATAGAGCTGGAAGAGCCATGAGTGGCACGGAGCCGATGACCACACAAGCTACGCCACAAGAACTGCAAGCATATCAATATAAAATCTCTCATTCTAGATGTGAGTTAGAAAAAATGCAGCAAAAAATTGACAAAAGGAAAGCTGCAGCTGATGCATCAAGCGAGCGCAGGGCCAACCTGAGTCGACACTCGAGGACTTCAGGAGATAGTCACAGGGACACTCGCGCAAGAGCAAGATCTAGACTGGCAGGTATACCCGAGCAAGAACGGGAGAACCTGATTCAAAACCTCGACACATCCTTCATGTCAATAGACACGAGAGGGCACATTATCCCGAAAACACCAGAGGCAGGATATATGGCGACACATGCATTCTTAATGGCATCTAGGCCACCTCAAGGAGATCCTAGGTCATCACTATACCAGATGGCTATGGCAGGAGTCGGCGCTATGGGTCAACGATAGCAGGAAGAGAAATCGCACCACAACCCGAAAGTGCTCTACGTCGGAACAGTCCAAGGCAAAATAGTCCACGACGCGCTGCGGCAGTGATATGTCTCAAACATATCTATAATTTCTTATGTTCCATGCTAGTTTTATGACAATACTCACATGTTTTATATACACTTTATATCATTTTTATGCATTTTCCGGCACTAACCTATTAACAAGATGCCGAAGCGCCAGTTCCTGTTTTAACACCGAAGAGGAGACGAAGAGGGGCCACGAGGCGGCCACACCATAGGGGGGCGCGGCCCCACCCCTGGCCGCGCCGCCATATGGGGTGGGCCCCTCGGGCATCCCCCGACTCTGCCCCTTCGCCTATATAATCCTTCCGTCGCGAAAACCCTAGTACCGAGAGCCACGATACGAGAAAAGTTACTGAGACGCCGCCGCCGTCAACCCCATCTCGGGGGGTTCTGAAGATCGCCTCCGGCACCTTGCCGGAGAGGGGAATCATCATCAGAGGGCTCTACATCACCATGCCCGCCTCCGGACTGATGTGTGAGTAGTTCATCCTTGGACTATGGGTCCATAACAGTAGCTAGATGGTTGTCTTCTCCTCTTGTGCTATCATGTTTAGATCTTGTGAGCTGCCTATCATGATCAAGATCATCTATTTGTAATGCTACATGTTGTGTTTGTTGGGATCCGATGAATATGGAATACTATGTCAAGTTGATTATCGATCTATCATATATTTGTTGTTTATGATCTTGCATGCTCTCCGTTGCTAGTAGATGTTCTGGCCAAATTGATACTTGTAACTCCAAGAGGGAGTATTTATGCTAGATAGTGGGTTCATGCCTCCATTGAATCTGGGACAGTGACAGAAAGTTCTAAGGTTGTGGATGTGTTGTTGCCACTAGGGATAAAACATCAATGCTTTGTCTAAGGATATTTGTATTGTTTACATTACGCACAGTACTTAATGCAATTGTCTGTTGTTTGCAACTTAATACTGGAAGGGGTGCGGATGCTAACCCGAAGGTGGACTTTTTAGGCATAGATGCATGCTGGATAGTGGTCTATGTTCTTTGTCGTAATGCCCTAAGTAAATCTCATAGTAGTCATCATGATATGTATGTGCATTGTTATGCCCTCTCTATTTGTAAATTGCCCAACTGTAATTTGTTTACCCAACATGCTGTTTATCTTATTGGAGAGACACCACTAGTAAACTGTGGACCCTGGTCCATTCTTTTACATCTGAAATACAACCTACTGCAATAATTGTTCTCTGTTGTTCTTTGCAAGCAAACATCATTTTCCACACCCACTACAAGAAAAGTTCTGATAGACAACGTCCCAAAATCGTCCGCTAAGGGGTATTTTTCGTCGCCTATGGGTGACAAGGGATTAACTTGTCAATGCCTACAAGTAGTAGACTAGGGTTTCGTTGGATGTAGAGGGCAAGTAGATCTCGAAGGTTTCAGCCGAAAAGTGCTCGACGATGTAAAAGCTAGGGTTTGCTAAACAATGATTCGATCCTCTCTTTGTCCCTCGACTCCCCCTTATATACAAGTTGGAGCCGAGGGATTCGTAATACACAAGTTTACAAAGTCCGGGAGGGTTTCTAACCCGTCCCGCAAGATTACAATTGACACTTCCTATTACAACTCTATCTTTCCATAATAACACCTTGGGCTTCCGAATCTTCTTATTCTTCGAGTCTTGGGCCTTGAATAAATCCCGGGTACGATCTTCGGCAGGCCCATTGGGGATGCCTATGTCAGTAGCCCCCGAGATTTTATTTGAATCGTAGAGTCAAGTAAAATCTCCACCTTTATATTTATTCGACAACCCTGAATTTTATCACATGTCTTTGCATATGAATTTCTATATTGTACAGGGATAATGGTAGTTGGGGCTAGTTCATCTGACGGATCAGGTACTAGTTAACTGCTCTAATGGCAATCCGCAAAAACCTACTTCAAGATCACGTCCCTGGACATGATCTTGGGATACTGGTGTAAACTTCGACAGGTGCCGCTTAAGGTCTTACCATTCTGTCGAGTCCCAGTCATATTTTATCGGGTACCTAACGCGTCCGTTAGGATTTTTCTTCGTATCTGTTGATACGGAAAAAAGTAGCAAACCGACGTCAGAGACGGCGCCACGCCGCACAAAACGGATCTGGGGTCTTACCTTCGCAATGTTTTGCGGCATTCAGAATTTATTCGCAACTTTTGGCGTTCTGAGAATATATTGTCGAGTGCTTATTCGGCTGCTGGAATAGCACATTTTATCGAGTCAACGGATGACTTATATTGCGTTCCCGATGGGAGTATATGTAGAGTTATCCTTATAACTCGAAATATGCTCTTTCTTTCTTCTTTTTCTCGCTTTTTTTTATAATTTCATCTGGCACGCGAACAGCGTTCCCGATGGGAGTAGCCCCCGAGGCTACATCCAAGGACTAGTGCTTGGTTGTAGGCTCAACATTTTATTGCATCGTGTTGCTATATTGACATTCCTTCTCGAATTTTTCTTCTTCTTCCCTTTTTTTATATACATATATCGGGTGCGCGAACAACGCTCCGGATGGGAGTAGCCCCCGAGGCTATGAACAAACGCTTGCGTTTGATCATAGGCTCCCGCAAATTCTATATTGTCATACTCGAAATTTACTTTTTTCAAAGTAGCCCCCGAGCATTTGGGCAAAAACTTGTATTTGATCAAAGGCTCCCGAAGTATTCAATAATATTCCCTTGTCGCAAAATCTCCTTTATTTTCCCTGTCGAAATTTCCTCCCTTGGTCAAAGTGACCTCATAACTGACGATAGCCGCGATTTTTGTATTCATAAAGCTTGAGTACTACTCTCTCTGCCTTGTGGGTCCTCTTTTTCTACCACGTTGACACGTCGTGCAAGTGGGGGACACACGTCCTCCGCTTTTCCTGGCGCACGTACTGTAGCGGCTGTTCTGTTCCATTGGAATAAAATTACCATTTTACCCTTTGATTACAGATTTCTTGTTCACCGCACGATTTCCTCATCAACGGTGCGTCGATTAAGCACTCCTTTATTTAAGGTCATCGTCTTCCTCCTTTCACACTTTCCTTCATGCCGTTGCTCTGCTTCCTCTTGCGAAAAATCTCCCCTTGCGCCCATAGTTCTTAGAGCTCCGCGTTGCTCAAGCTGTGCTGCTCTCCCATTGTTGATGCCACCGCGCAGACTCACCAGGCACGCCACCCCTGAATCCGCAATGGCTGCCGCGGATCTTGGAAGCGCGGAGTGGAAGAGATCCAAAATCACCTCCCAAGACATCAACCTGCTGAAGAAGCTGGGATCTCCAAGAAGCCCGACGCGCTGCGCTTCCCCAACGAAGAAAGCTACCCAACCCCTCCAATGGAGTACCGGGTTAGTTTTGTTGACCATCTCATCCGCGGCCTCTCTGCTCCTATCCACAATTTTCTTCGAGGGTTGATTTTCATGTATGGATTGCAGCTCCATCATATCACCCCCAACTCTATTCTCCACATCTCCATCTTTATCACCCTCTGCGAGTCCTTCCTTGGAGTCCAGCCTAACTGGGCTTTATGGAAGCGTCTCTTCTTTTGTCGCCACAATGGCTCTGCCAACGTCGCCTACAACATAGGTGGCGTTGTTATCAGCGTCCGCCCTGATGTCGATTATTTTGATGTCAAATTCCCTGATTCAGTTCAAAGGTGGCGCAAAAAATGGCTATACATCCACGAGGAAAACCACGGGTCTGTTGAAGACAACATTCCCCCTTTTGTTGGTGCCGAAAAAAATCTACTGTCGCCGTTCCTGGGACGCAGAGGCTTCCGCCGAAGAAAAAGCGGCGACAGAGGCACTGATGACTCGCATCCATGAGCTTCAGAATACTCGAGGCCAAGAACTATCGGGTATCCAAATCACGGCGTATTTCCTTAGGATTAGAGTGCAGCCTCTGCAAGTTCGCAAAAATCCCCTCTGGAAGTATGCTGGCGATGAAGATGTGGATCGCTTGACAGTAGATTTGTCGATCAAGGACTTAGAAAAACTTGTGCGGAAAATATCCTCCCTCAGCAAGAAAGATCCAGTCCCCTCGACTTGCCGCGTGGAGCCGTATAGCGCCACCAACCCTCTCCCTGAGGTAAGTTCTTCGAGTGCACTATTTTTGTCGACGCCGTTTTTCTTTGTTTTTGTTGACATCTATGTTTATGACTTTTGTCGACACTCTTCTGTTTTGTAGAACCATCCGAACCTGGTTTCTCTTCCTCCCCTTCCTGAAGGTGGAGAAGTCGAAGAACGGGCTGTTGTCATCGACGACAACCAGGGTACTTCTCGCCCTGAGAGCGAAGCCGCAGTTTCCCGTAAATCCGCGGCATCCTCTGAAAAAGAGACTCAATCTGAAGGCACTGCCTCAGTCCCCTCTCCTCCTCCTGCTGTTTCTCCAAAGAACAAAAGGAGGAGGACTGAAGTCGAAGATTCCGGCACCTCCAAAGCCGAAGAAGCTGATCCTTCTAAAGGAAAGAAAGATTTCGATCCTTATGTGGATGCCCTCGTCAGCTCGTAAGTTACTTATCCTTTGTTGTTTATCTTGCAAAATACTTGTCATTGTTTTGCTTATGATGTCGACGTTTTATTGCAGTGACGACGAGGAAGAAAATCCTTCTATTGTCGTGGCTGCTCGAACGAGTACGTCACGCACTTTAGTTGTGTCGGATGCTCAACCTGAGGCGGAGGAAACTTCGCCTCCTCAACATGACGTCGAGCATCCGACTCCACCTGCAAGCCCCCGAGCTCCTTCACCAAAGAGGGCCAGAATTGAACCAGTCGAAGAACCCACCCAATTAAGCGGTGGTTTTACGGCTGCTTCACTGAATGATGTAAGTTTGATCTATAACTATTTTCCTTGTTGCCTCTTTCTCCATGTTGCCTCTGGTTTTTCCCGAACTATATTTTGACTTCTCTCTCTTTTGGTTCCTCTAGCCTTTGATGAAGGAGTTTTTCCGACTCGGTACTCAATTTGTCGGGTACCGTGATCTTTCCGACCGACTGAAAGGTACTACCTTGCTAACTTTTCCTTAATTGCATTTCCTTTTTTTTAATTCTTTTCGCCATAGTCAGTATTTGTCGACTGCTTTTGTAGCCAATCTTGCGGAAGCTACCAATCGTGCTGACGCACTTGCTCGCAAACTGGAGCAAAGTGAAAAAGCTCGCAAGGAGGCTGAAGCAGTTGCCAAGAAGGCTAAGGCAGAAGCCGCCACCGTCGAAGTTCTTCGAAAGAGACTTCATAAGGCAGAGAACTCTCTAAGAGAGCACATATCTCAACAATCTGCTCGCGAGGAGGCGGTTATCAAGCGCCTAGCATCGCAAAGTCGTCGTTACATCAGTAAGTACCCGAACTTTTTTGGCTTGCTTTGAGCTCCTTCTGTCTTGCTTTCTTATCGATAAACTTTTTCCTTAGCAGGGAAGACGGGTCAAGAGTATGAACTTAGTGATCCCGAGAATGATCCCCTTTTTGACGCGCTTTCTCTTATGGAGATACATGGAGATGAAGCACGCGACGACCTTGCTGAAGCTGAAGCGGGGTTGTCACGACTTTACCCCTACTTCTTCCCGAAGAAGGAGCAACCCGCGCCGTTCGTTGCCCTCGCCATGTCCTTCAACACTTCCGAAAACCTTGGGCTCAAGCTTCGCCAAGATAGTTTGAAGGTTGGCGTGGAAAGTACTATCGCTCTGGTTGCCGAAAGTCAACAATCTGTCGACTGGACTAGAGTTGGCGACACGCAAGAGATGGAGACCAAAAGGTGGCAGTCGCTGATCAAAGCTGCAAAACCAAACTCGAAGAAGATCCTTGCATATCTTGGGTGCAAGCCAACTTCGGCTCCAAGCTCATCAAAACCGGAGGTCTAGTAGACCACCTTGTCTTTCCTCCCCCTTTTTTATTTTTCTTTCTTTCTTTTGATGATGTCGCCAAGGTAGCTATTGGCGACACTTGTCCCACTATCTCCTCTGTAATGTCTTGTAATTACTCTGAAAAGTCAATGGAATTCTATCTTGCTTGATGATTGATGTCGACTCCTTTTAATTTCAGTTGATATTTGATAACTATACTTCAATTCCTACTCCTTCCGATGTTTTGCCTCCTTCCTCTCGCTCAAGAAAAGTTCCTGTTGACGCTGAACTTGGCGAAGGTTCCTTGAGTATGAGTTTATCGCAAGAGTTGGAAGAACTTCGGCAGCAACTTCAGTATGCGAAGAAGCAAACACTTGTGATGATGGAGCAATCTCGCAAGGCTTCTGAAGCAGAAAAAAATGCGCTTCAGCAGGCTCAGGAGGCCATGGCTGCTAAGGAAATCGCTGTTTCTGAAGCTGAAAAGGCGACCACCCGAGAAAATTTTATGCTCGAGCTGATGAACGAAGCCAGCGCAGATATGTCGGGTACGCTTGCCGCATCTTTTTATAGGACCATGACATCTTCTGTCTTCTTGCCGCGTCTTCTATTTCTATCTTTAAAATTCCTGCACCGTTTCTTGATAGGTTCCTTTCTTGATGCTGCTACCGAAGAAGAGAGGGTAAACACTAGGACAAACCTCCTTGTTAACCTTTCCCTCGACCATGGTTCTCTGTTCTGGGCTACCCCAGAACGGACCCGACAAATTGTCAGGTTTCAAGATCGCGCCTCTCAAATTCGCGACTTCTTGGACTTCTGCACTAGGACCTTGTCTCTTGTTTACAAGACGATGTTTCCTCGTAACGAAGCGCCCGATACTCTTCTTGGTCTGATGGAGAAATTTCGCGATGCTCCCAGAATCCATGGATTTGTTCGGGCGCAACTTTCTGCTGGCGCCAGATTTGCTATGATGATGATCAAGATCTGCCATCCCAAATTTGACATGAGCCAAATTGTTCCCAAATGTTTGGCCAAGATGGCGAAGAAGAAAAGGGATGTCGGTAAAATTGACGATCATGTGACTCCCATTGCCGAAGATATGATGGATGAAATTCTTCGGATGGACTCTGAATTCTTCGTGAAGGGCAGCTATGCTGAACACAGTACTCGTCCTGTAAATCGGATGACCATAGATAACATACTAGGCCATAATTAATTTTTTCCTTTGAATTTTTCTCAGTACTTTCTTGTATATTGTAGTCATGTTCTATATTGTAAAGCCGATAAACTATTTTTCTTCGTTAAGACCTCAGGTGTCTTGGTGTCGAATTTATTTATTGTATGCGCGAGGTTTTTGAACCAAAGTGTCTGAGTTGCATTTGAGCATGCTATATTTGCGGGTACGAGCCCCCGTGCCTTGTTTTGTTGATTGTGATCTTATATCTTGGTCTATTTTGCGAGGTGTTTTTGCACCAAGGCGAAATATTGTCGGGAATATATTTTGCAAGTCTGAGGCGTGAGCCCCCGAGCCTGTTGAAGAAATGTATATCTCAACTATCTTTATTATATTGCAGCACCGCGAGCCCGCCTCATTAAAAACCTTTCCCGGCCCCACTCGGTGCCCCGAAAAAGGAAAAGAGTGCGTCTGAAAACTCGCGGGTGTTTCAGTACATTGTAGTTTTACAAGGACAATATTTCGACTCTAGGCGTAGAACCGCCTGAGTTGCGTCACGTTCCAGGGGTTTTGCTCCTCCACCCCTGTCTTCTTGTCCTTTATCCTATATGCTCCTCCTCCGATTACTTCCGTGACGATGTAAGGGCCAAGCCATGGTGACTCGAGCTTTTCATGACTTTTTTGCGTGAGGTGAAGAACTAGGTCTCCCACCTGAAAGGATCTTGGCCGTAAACGTCGACTGTGGTAATTCTTCAGGTCCTGCTGATATTTGGTTACTCGAGAGAGTACTTCATCTCTAGCCTCGTCGAGTGCGTCGACGTCATCCTCTAATGCTTTTCTCGACACCTCTTCGTCATATTCCATGACTCGTGGAGAGTCGTGTTCTATCTCAATTGGCAGTACTGCTTCCGCTCCATGGACCAAGAAGAACGGAGTTTCTTGTGTCGCTGTGTTTGGTGTTGTTCGTATACTCCATAACACACTGGGCAGCTCCTCTGGCCAAGTGTGTCGAGCTTTCTCCAGTGGTGCTAACAAACGCTTCTTTATGCCATTGCAGATGATGCCATTGGCTTTCTCGACTTGGCCATTGGTTTGCGGGTGCGCAACCGACGCAAAGTGCAGCTTGGTCCCCACTTCTTCGCAGTAATCTTTGAATTCATGGGACGTGAAATTACTGCCATTGTCTGTGACGATGCTATGAGGCACTCCAAATCTGAAGACGATGCTTTTTATGAATTTGACGGCGGATGCCCCATCCGGTGAGTTTATCGGCTTCGCTTCTATCCACTTTGTGAATTTGTAGACAGCTACGAGCATATACTCCTTTCCTCCTGGCCATGACTTGTGTAATTTACCCACCATATCGAGGCCCCATTGAGCAAAGGGCCAAGACAATGGTATTGGCATCAGCTCTGCTGCCGGAGAGTGAGGTTTTGCGGCAAACCTCTGGCACGCGTCGCAAGTCCGTACTATCTCTTTTGCATCTTCTATTGCTGTTAACCAATAAAATCCAGCTCGAAAGACCTTTGCCGCAATAGCTCGACTGCTAGCGTGATGACCACAGATTCCCTCGTGTACATCTTTCAAGATCATCCTTCCTTCCTCGGGTGTGACGCACCTTTGTAATACTCCCGAGATACTTCGTTTGTATAACTCCCCTTTGACCACTGTAAAAGCTTTAGATCGTCTGATAACTCGCCTTGCTTCAACTGGGTCGTCGGGTATTTCTTTCTTTAGGATGTATGATATATACACCTGCATCCATGGTATCTGTACCATCATAACCAAGTCCCGATCTTCTTCTTCTTCCTCCGGTACTTCCTTAGTAGCCCCCGAGGGTTTTTTGTCCTTCTCCTTCTTTTTGGGTTTTGTCGACTTCGTAGATCTCTCCGCTATCTCTTCCCAGAACACGCCTGGCGGAATTGCGAGGCATTGCGACCCGATGTTTGCGAGAATGTCGGCCTCATCATTTCTCAATCTGCTGATGTGATTTACTTCGCATCCATCGAACAGCTTCTCAAGCTCATTGTAAACTTCCTTGTATGCTATCATACTGTCATTGACTGCATCACATTGGTTCATGACTTGCTGAGCCACCAACTGCGAGTCGCCAAAGATTTTTAGTCGAGTTGCGCCGCAAGCTTTCGCCATCTTCATCCCGTGTATGAGGGCTTCGTATTCTGCCTCATTGTTAGACGCGTTTGGTAACGTCATCCTCAGAACGTACTTCAACTTGTCGCCTTCAGGTGATATTAGTATCACGCCTGCTCCAGCTCCTTCTAATCTCTTGGAACCGTCAAAGTTCATGGTCCAAGTTCTCGATAAATCCGGTGGTCCTGTGTTTTGCAACTCCATCCACTCTGCGATGAAGTCTGGTAAAATCTGCGACTTGATTGCTTTTATTTTTTCATATGTGATGTCCCGAGGGGAAAGTTCTATTCCCCAAAGGGAGACACGACCCGTAGCTTCTGGATTGTTGAGTATATTGGACAAGGGAGCTTCATTGACCACTATGATCGGGTGTGCTGAAAAATAGTGCCGCAATTTTCTTGCGGTTGTGAATACTCCATATGCTAGCTTTTGATACTGAGGGTATCTGTGTTTTGAAGGCGATAAAACTTCCCTGACGAAGTATACTGGCCTCTGTACTCCATGGAGTTTTCCTTCTTCCTCTCTTTCAACGACAAGTGTCGTACTTACCACCTGAGGTGTGGCCGCAATATATAACAACAGAGGTTCCTTTTCTTTCGGCGCCACCAAGATTGGAGGTGTCGAAATTTTGCGTTTGAGATCCTCGAAGGCTCTGTCTGCCTCTTCATTCCACTTGAACTTGTCTCCCTTCTTGATCAAGGCGTAAAATGGTAACGCCTTTTCTCCTAACCTGGCGACGAATCTGCTCAAAGCTGCGACTCGCCCGGTTAACTGCTGTATTTCTTTCAACTTTGTTGGTTTCCTCATTGTTACGATAGCTTGGATTTTTTCGGGATTTGCTTCAATCCCTCTTGCTGAAACTAGGAAGCCGAGAAGTTCTCCTGCAGGGACGCCGAAAGAACATTTTTTCGGGTTCAGCTTGAGACAGAATTTGTCGAGATTGTCGAAGGTTTCCTTCAAATCCTCGATTAGCGTATCTCCCTTTTTTGATGTTATGACGACGTCGTCGATGTATACTTGTACATTTTTCCCAATCTGTGTTGCTAAGCACTTCTGCATCATCCACTGATATGTTGCTCCCGCGTTTTTCAAACCAAAGGGCATTGTTCGATAGCAGAACACGCCGTAAGGTGTGATGAACGCTGTTTTGACCTCGTCTTCTTCTTTTAATCTGATCTGGTTATAACCAGAGTAAGCATCCAGGAAGGAAAGACGTTCACATCCTGCCGTGGAGTCGATAATTTGATCTATCCTCGGGAGGGGAAAGTGATCCTTTGGACAATGTTTGTTGAGACACGTGAAGTCGACGCACATGCGAAGGACTTTCGTGTTTTTCTTCGGCACCAGCACTGGGTTGGCTACCCACGTAGCTTCTGTATGTAACTCCTTGATGAAACCAGCTTCTCTGAGTCTATCAATTTCCGACAGCATAGCCTTGCGGTTTGGTTCCGAAAAATGCCGCAAAGGTTGTTTGATTGGTCTCGTGATTGGATCCAAGTTTAGGTGGTGCTCGGCAAGTTCCCTGGGTACTCCTGGCATGTCAGCTGTACACCATGCGAAGATTTTCCAGTGCTCACGGAGGAACACGACGAGCGCGCTTTCCTATGTGAGGTCCATGTTTGTCGCGATGGACGTCGTCTTCTTCGGATCTGTTGGATGGATCTGTACTTCCTTTGAATCCTTTGTAGTATTAAAAGTTGACTCCTTGTTAGGCCTCCCTACATCTGGTAGTACGTCGTAGTCTGTCGTGAGCCTTGACGCCATGTACTCTGCTTGCATCCCGAAGGTTTCTGAGAGCCGATGAAAATCCTTATCACATTTATCGGCAAGCGCAAAACTTCCTTTGACTGTAATTGGCCCCTTAGGTCCAGGCATCCTCCATAATAAGTATGTATAATGTGGTACTGCCATAAACCTGGCATATGCTGGGCGCCCCAACAGAGCGTGGTATTGCGATGGGAAATCCACGACTTCAAACTCCAACCTTTCTATCCTGTAGTTCTCTCGAGTACCAAACTGAACGTCGAGATTGATCTTCCCAATGGGTAACTTGGCTTCTCCGGTGTGATGCCGTGAAAACGCGTATCCGTTGGCTTGAGGTTTGCCAAGGATATGTTCATCTTCCTTAATGTATCTGCATACATAAGGTTTAGACTGCTTCCTCCGTCGATGAAAACTCGAGATACATCGAATCCTGCGATCACTGCTGGCAAAATAAGTGCTGATTGCCCTGGTCGAGGAACTTGCTGCGGATGATCTGCAATTGTGAAGCCAATATCTTGTCCCGACCAATTGAGATACTCAACTGTTGGTGGAGGCATCTTCTCTGCCATGAACACCTGTCGGGAAATTACTTTCTGAGCTCTATTTGACGGTCTGCCTTTCTGAATCATCAAGACCGCTCCATGGGAGTTGGGATCGACGTAAGGTGGTGGTGCTGGTGCTGCCGCTATTCTGAGCTGATGTCGATTTTAGTCCGTAATTGCGGGAGGAGGTGGTAGGTGCATCTCACTCCTAGGTCCTTGGGGATTTCGACTTGCTGCCTGAGTATTGGCTTGCGCGACAACCCTCATCATCGCTTGAAAATTTCGACAGTCTTTCTGTAGATGTCCCGACTGCCTTACTCCATTACTGTCGACAAAGAAATGCATCTGACACGGGCCGTTCATCATATCCTCAGGGGACACGAAGGGCCTCTGGAACCTAGGCCCATTGTTTGTCCTGTTGTTTCGTGAATCATCTCTGTTGTCACCTCGCTGCTCATTGCTTCGTTGATAGTTATCTCTATTGCTTCCTCCAGCGCCTGCTCGAAACCCAGCCGAAATTTGGCCAGGTGGATCATAACTCGAAAATCGAGAAAATCGTCGTCTACCTTGAAAATTTCGACTGCGGTCCTCCTCTGGTGACCTCTGTCGCTTGTTATGTACATCATCTTCGCCATCTGCCCATCTGTTTGCTATTTCCATTAATGCTGATACTATTCTTGGGTTAGTTCTTCCCAAGTCCTCCACGAAATCTCCTCGTCGAACTCCTGCAACAAACGCATCTATTGCTCTCTCGTCAGATATGTTTTCTGCCGAGTTTTTGATGATGTTCCACCTTTGGATGTACTTCCTCATTGATTCATCATGCTTTTGTCGACATGATCTCAATTCCTCGAGTGTCGCAGGCTTTTTGCAAGTAGACCGGAAATTCTTGATGAATATGTCCTCAAAATCAGTCCCGCTATCGATTGATCCTGAGGGAAGCTTTTTTATCCAAGACCTCGCGGCTCCACTCAGGTGCACTTGGATACTTTGCATGGATGTTGCTCTGGTTACGCCTATTAATTTCACCGTCTCGAGGTAATCTACCAGCCAATCCTCAGGATCCTCCAATCCGTCGAATTTCTTGAAATTATCGGGCAGCTTAAACCCTGAAGGTACCCGAGTTTTTCGGACCCTTCTTGTAAAACATGGTAGCCCACACATATCCTCTTCAACTATGTCTGGAGAGTGTCGATGTTCCCTTCTATGTTGTCGTGCCCTGTCTACCCTTGCCTGAGTTTCTGCGTCCCTTGCTTCGCCTGTTCTCTCGGGAACTGCTGCTGCGACAGCAGGTCGTGGACTGTTTTGCCTTGCTGATCCTTCGGGAGGCGTCGATGCAAACGCTGTTCCCATGGCTCCAACACCTGCCATGGCCATGTTATACAATGCTTCCCTCGGATCTCCAGGAGGTGGCCTAGATGCGAGGATAAAGGCTTGTGTCGCCATATACCCAGCTTCCGGTGTTTTGGGGATGATGTTCCCTCTTGTGTCTATCGACATAAAGGACATGTCGAGGTTTTGAACTAGATTCTCTCTTTCTGCCTCAGGTATGTTTCGCAACCTTGACCTTGCTCTGTTCCGAGCTTCTCTGTGGCTATCTCCCGAGGTTCCTGAATGTCGACTTAATTCTGCCCTTCGCCTGCTTGACGCGGAAGCTGCCTCCCTTCTTCTGTTCAAAGCTGCTGTCTGTTTTTCCAACTCCCTTCGAGCTCGAGCGAGTCTATATTGGTATGCCTGCAATTCTTCAGTCGTGGCGGTTGTCGCCATTGGCTCTGAGCCGTCCATAGCTCTTGCGGCTCTGTCCCACGCTGCTTGTGGCAGTTGAACTCTCACACGTGGTGTAGGCCCGACATATTTGTTGCCTAAACCTCGCCTTAGGTCAGAGGGATCGACGTATGGATTTCCCAAATTGTCGAAAGCCTCCGACGTTTCCTCCTGATCGCGACTTGCTTCTCCAATGGCGTAGATTTGATGATATTTTGAATTCTGCGCCTTGCTGGATTCGGTGACACCATCATAGAGATTGATGAAGACCTTTCCAATGGTGATGGATTTGTCGATGAAATCGAAGCTGTCGACACTCTCGGAATCGCTGCTTACATAGGAGTCCGCAGACGACTCGAAAGACATGTCGCTGAAGATCTTGGCGAGTTTTTCGCTTGCGTTGGTGCTGATGAAGCGTGGCGAAGAGGTTCCTTCGTCGCCTGACTCGACCGATGATGCCGAGCTTGAAGATTCAGTATGTTCCACAGGAAACCTCGAGAAGGTCGGAATTTCGAGACGATACGTTCCTTCCTTCCCGATGCGAAAGTGGAACCTTCCGAAGGTCATCTCCATGGGCTCCTCCAGATATGTATATGCATCCAAATGGGAGGGCGGGTGAGGTACAAAATCAACGAGACCAGTTTCGATCTGTTTACCTTTGTCCATGATGTTGCTTGCTGCCGATGAAGTCGACGATCCTGAGCGTGCCATCGAGATCAGCTCCTTGTCGCCTCTAAATCCCACAGACGGCGCCAATTGACAAGGGATTAACTTGTCAATGCCTACAAGTAGTAGACTAGGGTTTCGTTGGATGTAGAGGGCAAGTAGATCTCGAAGGTTTCAGCCGAAAAGTGCTCGACGATGTAAAAGCTAGGGTTTGCTAAACAATGATTCGATCCTCTCTTTGTCCCTCGACTCCCCCTTATATACAAGTTGGAGCCGAGGGATTCGTAATACACAAGTTTACAGAGTCCGGGAGGGTTTCTAACCCGTCCCGCAAGATTACAATTGACACTTCCTATTACAACTCTATATTTCCATAATAACACCTTGGGCTTCCGAATCTTCTTATTCTTCGAGTCTTGGGCCTTGAATAAATCCCGGGTACCATCTTCGGCAGGTCCATTGGGGATGCCTATGTCAATGGGCCTAACCCGACGATATGGGTTCTGTTGTCGAAACTGCGTCAGGCAAAGTCCTACCACATTTTTTTCGATCCGTCGCGCTTGGGCGCCCTTCCGCCACGGAAAATCGGACCGTTGCAGAAGTGTTTCCGGGAGCCCGTTGACTGCTGACGTCATGCAAACTGACACGTGGCAGACGCCGTTATCTGGCAGTTAACGGCGTTAACCGGCTAAACCCCGTGGTAGATGGTAGGCCCACACGAGGCCTGCCACGTCTTAAGTGGGCCGGCCCATTAAGTTTGCGGGCCGGGCCAGCTGACTTAGTTTGACCGGTCAACTATATAGCTGGGCTGGTCCATTAGTTACGTGGGCCAGGCCTAACCTCTCAGGTTGACTGGTCAAAACTTTAATGGGCCGGCCCACTAAGCATGTGGGCCGGGCCGAACGCACTCGTTTGACCGGTCAACAGGCAAAAGGGCTGGCCCACAAGGCATGTGGGACCCACTTTCCTGTTATCGGGCTGACCGATTTACAAAGTGGGGTCCACCTTAAAGCAAGTGGGCCGGCCCAAGAAGTTATTGGGCCGACCCAATTAGCATGTGGGTCCCACTTTCCTGCTATCGGGCCGGCCCATTTAGTATGTGGGGTCCACAATAGATCAAATGGGCTGGCCCAACAAGCCAGTGTGCCGGGCCAAAACACAGGTGGGTCCCACTTTCCTTTTAAAGGGCTGGCCCATTTAGTATGTGGGGTCCACCATATAGCAAGTGGTCTGGCCCAACAAGATAGTGGGCCGGGGCAAAAACACAGGTGGGTCCCACTTTCCTGTTAAAGGGCCGGCCCATTTAGTATGTGGGGTCCACCATACACTACTAGGAAAAAGCTATTCAGTGGCGCACCACTATCCCCCATCAGTGGCGCACTGCTGGTGCGCCACTACTATCACGCCACTGCTAAGTTTTAGTAGTGGCGCACTACTGGTGCGCCACAACTACCCTAAGTAACAGTGGCGCACTGCGCCGTGCGCCATTGAAATGTCTGGCGATGCGCCACTATTACTCCAAATGGGTGCGCCATCGTTGTTGAGCAGCGATGCGCCACTACTCTCGATTGTTAGTGCGCCATCATCGCCTCTGGGGTGCGCCACTGTTACCTCGAGCTGGTGCGCTATTGCTGGTTGTCGAGGTGCGCCACTGTTGTATCTCAGACGTGCGCCATTGCTAGTAGCTTCGGTGCGCCACTGCTACTTTCGAAGGGGATCACCGAGTAGTGCGCCACAGGTCCCAGACTAGTGCGCCACTGCTACTTAGTGGTCGTGCGCCACTCACGGTCCACCAGTGCGCCACTGCTAGTTTTTCGTTTTTATTTTTTGCATTTCTGGCTGGTAGTTGTACAGGTTGTATAGAACAGTATAACAGCACAAATACATCACAAATACACATATAAACAACATCACAGTATATCAATACATAGTTCTTCACATTAGCCTCCATGATTCACAAGATTTCGAATATTAGACGAGTTATGGGGTTACAAAGTCGCAAATGAGCTAGTGGTTACACAAGATCGATCATCTAAAGTACAATCACATAGAAGAGAGCTAGAGTCACTACTAGCACCATCCCGATGATAGTGGTCTTCATCCGGTTCCTCCTCCGCTCCGTCCTCTCTCCCGCCAGATAGCGTGCGTATCTGTCTTCGGCCTCCGCTCTAGTGGTGTACCCTTTGTAGCTGTTACCGCTAAAACGGTGAACCTGTCTCCGACACTCCTCCCAGTCGTTGTAGACTCCGGGAACCTTGCCCTTGTACACGACATACCACGTCATATCTGCACATATATGAACAAGCCAAAGAAACATTAGTGCACGCTCATAGATGTTTGCAACAAATAAGAGCAAACTCAAAAACGATCCAAGTAGTATGAACTAAATGGAATGCCTCATACATTGTTGGTCCAAACAAATATGAACATCCCGGGATGGTGTCAGCGAGGCCAGGTAGGATGCACAAGAGATTGATATTTGTGTCATCGCACCAGGCTCGCTGGCGTCACCCCGGAGTGTACAGTTGACCAAACATTCTAATCATCGGCACTAAAATGGAAGAAAGGCCAATGCAATTAAGAAGTGCCAACTCAAATAAGAGACAAGTAGCTATTATGAACTAAAAGGCATGCCTCATAAATTGTTGGTCGGAACAAATATTAACATTTAGGGAAGGGGTAAGTGAAACCAAGTAGGATGCACAAGAGATTGATATTTGTGTCATCGCACCAGGTTCACTAGCCCCTCCCCCAAGTGTATAGGTGACCAAACATTCTAATCATCGGCATTTTGAGATACCAAAGCAAATGGAATGACAAGGGCCTCATACATTGTTGGTCGGAACAAATATTAACATTTAGAGGCGGTGTCAGTGAAACCAAGTAGGATGCACAAGAGATTGATATTTGTGTCATCGCACCAGGTTCACTGGCCCCTCCCCCAAGTGTATAGGTGACCAAACATTCTAATCATCGGCACTAAAATGGAAGAAAGAGCCAAGTGGTATGAACTAAATAGCATATGCCTCATACATTGTTGGTCGAAACAAATATTAACATTCCGTGAAGGAGTCAGCGAGGCCAGGTAGGATGCACAAGACATTGATATTTGTGCCATCACACCAGGCTCGCTGATGCCTTCACGGAGTGTACAGGTGACCAACCATTCTAATCATCGGCATTCTGAAAAACCAAAGCAAATGGAATGACGAGGGCCTCATACATTGTTGGTCGAAACAAATATTAACATTCCGTGAAGGAGTCAGCGAGGCCAGGTAGGATGCACAAGAGATTGATATTTGTGCCATCACACCAGGCTCGCTGATGCCTTCACGGAGTGTACAGGTGACCAACCATTCTAATCATCGGCATTCTGAAAAACCAAAGCAAATGGAATGACGAGGGCCTCATACATTGTTGGTCAAAACAAATTTTAACATTCAGGGATGGAGTAAGCGAGGCCAGGTAGGATGCACAAGACATGGATATTTGTGCCATCGCACCAGGCTCGCTTGCTCCACCCCCGAGTGTACAAGTGACCAACCATTCTAATCATCAGCATATGCAAACAAAATTAACGACCAAATCAAGTGCGGAAAACGACAGAGCCATATATATAAGTTCACAAACATAGCCGAACTAGTAATTAAACAGACATGCAAGTAAAGTGCTGGATAAAGTTTATTACAACAGAAGCTCGTCTTTAGTTCACAACTACATAACTAGGCTCGCACATCAAGACTTTCTCGGAGCGTGGATAAAACCGCCGCCTTTCTTCAAGCACATCCATGAGCGGTAGTCGTCACCCTGCATTTGGAGCATTGTGTCTATCTCACTGTTCGACGGCTGATACCCGGCGTAGAACTCCCCCGCGCTTCTAACGACATCTTGATGGATGATTTCACAAAACTCTACTTGGATGCGGAAGAAGTCTTGCTTGATGCCGTCGTCAGGGACCCGCGACAATTTGTTGGCCCAGTCTCTGAGATGCTCAGGTAGCGTAAGCTGTTGCTGGTCCCGTATGAACTTATTCATGTGATAGAGGGCGTAGTAGGCATCCTTGTTACTAGAAGGCGGCTTCTTGACGCAGGGAAACTTTGTTTGGTGCTTGAACACATGCTTCCCGTACCTAACATTTGGCCTCTCCATGTGGCCTTTCGCTTTGACGTAGCCATTGAGAGCATCATCAAGTACGGCCTTGACATTCGTGTAGTCCGTGGTTGACTTACCGTCCGCATCGAGGTATGTGGCCACGGAATGTTTCGGGGTTATGGAGATGAGTGTGCAGGTTTTGTCTCTGCGTAGAACACATAATGTTTAAGAACATGACGATTGAAATCTAAAAAAATCACGAGTTAAGACCGGTACGGTGAGGGGTGACTTACTCGGGAAATACAGGCAGGAGGAGGTTACACTTCTTCTGGTTCGCTAGAAAGAAGTCTTTGAGGTATCCACTCGCGACTGCCCGGTCTCCGGCGGCGGCCAAGTGGACGGCACGCATGTAGAAGGGGTCGGCTATCGCGATGTCCGGGATGTTGTTTCTAATGATCTGCATCGCCTTGCTGAGCGAGTATAGGCGAATGAAGGTGTAGTGCAGCGGATAACTGTTCAGCATGGCGAAGATGTCATCATACCGCAGGAAGATCTTCTCCGCGAAGCCACTATCGACAAAGCCATGGCCCGAGGGCACCTTGGCAACATACACTGGGTATCCATGATCTTTCTCCCTGATACGCCGCTCCTCCATAAACTGAATACCGTCAACCAGAGATCGCATAGGACCGGGTGCAGCATCGTACAATCTTTTAATTAGCATCCGCTCACCCGACACATGCACCCTCGACTCGATATTCTTGGGCACTGGTGGCCCGTCCTGAGCACGGATAGGTGCCGGCTGGCTGGCAGACTTGTCGTCCTTCTTCTTTCTTTTCCGTCCCTTCGGCTTCATATTTACTGGGACTGCATTCTCCTCTTCGCAAGCCTTCTTCAGTGTGTTAGGACTGATAACACATCTCACCTCGGCTATCGGCTGAGTCTCGGTGAAGTCGGCAGCTGGAGGCGTCTCCTGAGAACAGAATAGGCGCCGCTTGTTGCAATAGGTTTTCCCCTCGGCGGCAGCTTGAGAGGGTTGGCTATTGAGATCGTAGTCCATCCCAAAATTGAAGTCGCAGTCAAGGTTGGCAAACGTACTGTCCTCGTCCGGACCATCGTTCGGATCCTGTGCCATATGCATGTCCTCATCAGCTGATGGCGGCACCGTTGGGGTGGTCTTGCCATGGCTTGGCGCCGGCACGGCAGGGGAGTCTTGTCGGTGGGGTGGTGTCCTCGCCCCCAAACGAATCTGGCTCTTTGGCCAAACCATGGACCAATTGAAGCAATGCTGGAGGGTAAGGACCTCATCTTCGTCGGCACCATGGGGTTGAAAGGGAGGTAGCACGTCGTCGTAGCCGCTAAGCACCCGGACCAGTTGAATCCTATACACGTCGGGTTGCATGGGTCTACCGTGTAACTGACGGTTGCTCGGTTGAATGATTTTGGCCTTGGCAACATCGATCAACTCGCCGTTCACAAACTGCAGGAGAGTGCATGGGACATCGACGGCAGAGCTCTGCGGAAAACATGTAGGGCGTTAGGGATGGCTAGCTAGTCAAAGGCAAGGATATGGATATGGAAGTCATCGGAGACGAGGGTTGGTTACCGTGATGGCGTCCAGCTCGGCTAAGGTCGAGGCACCGCCGGCTACGGGCGTGCAACTGATGGAGTGGCCACTTGTTGGCGCGGTGCCGGGCGGCGTATTATCCGCAGCGACGGGTGCATTGAGCTGAAGTAATGGCGCCGTGGGAGCCAGCAAGGTTGGCGCCGCCGGAGCCACCAAGGTTGGCGCCGCCGGAGACACCAAGGTTGGCGCCGCCGGAGACACCATTGTTGCCACCTGCGGACTCACCGATGGCTCCACGTTGTGCAAGTTGCTGCTCGTGAAGCTGGGAACCGGGGGAGGCCCCTTTTTTCCTCCCCTATACCACGCGTCCAGACCGGCAACCAAGGTAGGGATGATAGAGCTAAGCGTGTGGCCCACTTGGTCCTCCACTTGCTGTCGTTGCGTCTTCTGTTGGGTCTCCACGATATGTTGCACTTGTTGTCGCACTTGCTCCTCGACAATTGTCGGGATCTGCGCAACTTGTGCCTTGAGATGTGCGACCTCCTTCTCATCGATGGTGGCCTTTTTCGAGGATTTCCCCGACTTATAGTAATCCGACCATTTCATAGAGCATCCTTCGCCGACCACACGACCAGCCGACGTCGGTTTACTGAATGGATCCCTCTTCTTGTGGACATTCAACGCCCTATTTAAAGGGTTGTCCCAAGGGGCACACTGCGAGGAGCTCGTGGACCCCACGCCGCTACTGGTTTCGGCTTCCTTATTAGCAGCTTCCTCCTTAGCCTACGGGAGGAACATGCCTGAACCACTTAGTAATTTGGATTCATCAATTCAAATGCAACCATAAAGGAGCTAATTAAGCGGGTGCACTCCTTACCAGAAGAGCCTCAAACTCCTTCACCTCCGGATTGGTGGTGAGCTCCTTTGTAGTGGGGTCAACACGGTACCGGGCCAGGAGGAACTGCCTGGTTTGCTTGTTTTTGTATTGTGAGAAGAGGGGTTGGAGGCCGTTCTTCACACGCTCCTTATCCTGGGCGTCCCATTTCGGTTGCGCCGCCCTAAACCCGCCAGGACCAAGTTTGTGGGTGCCTAAGTTCAGACTCCGCATGTCCTTCCCCCACTGACTAGAATCCGACGTTGACTCTCTCTCGCACTTGATCTTGAAATCAGCGTAGTCTTGCTCGGTGATAGAAGGATTTGACTCCTTGATCTTCTCGTAACTCTCGCCCTTCTTAATCATTTTCTTCACTCGGTTCCGCCAACTAGCGAGGGCGGTGCTCATCTTCGTGAGGGCGGCATTGTGCACTTTGTTCTGCCCAAGACGTTTTTCTGAGCAGTCCACTGGGAACTCGTACCGTTCGTGCAGCTTCGTGAAGAGGAGGGAGCGCAAATTCGCTCGGTCAGGATGCCTGAGGTTCTCGGTGTTGATCGAGACCGTGCTCCGGAGGATGCACCCGAGTTGGGCCGAGTACCCTTTGACCAGTTCAGGGGGCGCCGTTGGATGCCCACTGGCGTCCACTTCGGTGAATGCCTGCTTCACGGTGCTGAGCACATTCGGGCGACGCTCCCTCCGTAGCTTCTTCGGTTTGCCGGTGTCATCCTCGCCGGCACCATCCGTGGTGTCATCCTCGCCGGCAACATCAGTGGTGTCATCGTCGACGGCATCGTCCGCTCGGTACTCTGGATCGGTGCCATCATCCTCGCCGTCGTTGCGGCGAGGTTGTGACTCCATCACCTCCATTTCATCGGTTAGCATCCAGAATGGCTTGCTGCCGCTGCCGCCGGCCTCTTCGTTGTTGGCCATGTTCGAACTAAGTAGGAAAAAATGCATAAAGTTAGCGCAAGATTTCACGGAAAAATTGGGCATGACCTATGCTAATTTATGGACATATGAGTGCCCCATTTTCGCCGAAACGGAAATGAATCAACATTTCGGCGATAATGGGCAACTCTGTCGATCCCTGCACAAGAATATGACAATATATAATGTTGATACCACCACATTCACACCAGCAAGCAGTACCAGCTAGCAGCACCAGCTAGCAGCAGCAAGGTAGCAGCAGCAAGCTAGCAGCAGCAGCATTAGCTAGCAGTAGAAACAGCTAGCAGTAGCATCATCATCCATCCATGAAGAAATTATTCATCAACAATACATCATCAACAACAAAATGCACTAAGTGCTTCTCCAGGTGCTGCACCATGGGCATACATCAAGCAGCAAGCTGCAACAAGCAGCAAGCAGCAACAAGCAGCAGTAGTAGCAAGCAGCAGCAAGCAACAGCTACCTTTCTGCAAGTGTGGCGGCGGTCCTCTGCGGCGGCGTCAGCGGTCGAGGGCGGCGCGGCGTGCTTCTCCAGCTGCTGCTCCAAGGTACGCGTGGCGGTCAGGGCGGCGCGGCGTGCAACAACTAGTGTTGTAAATATCAAAATGAACACTGTGAGCAACCAGACTATTTATAAAAACAAAATACCAGTACTGTAAACTATTAAATGAATGGAAAGCAGCTAGCAAGCAAGCAACAACAGTTAGCAGCTACGGCTAGCAGATAGCAGCAATAGCAAGTAGCTAGCAAGCAGCAGCAGCTAGCAAGCAACAGCAGTTAGCAACTAAGCTAATTCTCATTTCAGTTATAGGTGTTAGTTTCAGTTAACACTTAGCAGCAACAAGCAAGCACATAGCACAGTGGATGAACCTAAGCTACTGAGGAGCAACTAGGTAGCAGCAGTAGTGGATGAACCTAAGCTACTGCCACCTAAACCTAAATTTCCTAAACCCCAATTTTACCCAATTTTACAGCCCTAGCAAGCAGCAGCAGCAAGCAAGCAACCTAGCAGCAGCAGCAGCAGCAGAAAGCAAGCAAGCAACCTAGCAGCAGCAACAACAACCAAGCAACCTAGCTCTGCTCTCTCACTCTCTACATACTAGCTTAACAGCAGTAGGAGTGATGATGCTCATACAGACACATGCCCACATTCAAGTATGGTTTCACCTTTTCCTCTTATTTTATAGTGGAATACAAGTTCAATAATCATTAGCTATTCAGGATTTTCCTAATGTAATGTTATTTATTACACAACATAGTCATATATTCACTCCATACTGCTTGATATATCAATGTAAATACATTAAACAGATAAATATATTGACCATCTTTCTTTTGCTCTCTGACTAGGAAATTTTTAGCATCTAAATTATATGCAGTAGATGTCAGTAGATGTCAGCAAGCAACCTTTTATTTTTAGCATCTAACAATAGCAACAAGATACCAGTAGCATGCAATAGCTAGTGTAGCAGCAGCAAACAACATCTAGGAACCAGAACAACATCAGCAAGCAAGCATCTTTAAGTTGAAGAAGAAGAAGCAGAGAGGAGGTGCAGGCATGCCCCAAGATTCAAGGGGTATCAAAATCTACAACTCCAGGCTACATAAGTGCAGCAGCAACAGGTAGACACCAATCACTCATTTAAGTTGTCCTGGTTTTTTATGTTACTACTAAACTGGTTTGTGAAGTGTGACTTGAACTAGGCAATTACTGGTTCATATGAAAATGACAAGTGCTAGCTTAAAATTACCCCAATTTGGATGATTTAATCATTCACAGCATATGTAATGAATCACAGCACCATTTCTCTACATAAACCGCTCTAATCTCACCAAATTACTCTACCGATTCCCCATAATCGCCACAACTCTTCTTACTAAATACCCACATCATCAAGGGCCCAACAAAGACAATCATCGCAGGCCAGCACCAGGCGCGACTAGGGTAGCAGATGGGAGGCGGGCATTGAGGGGCGGCGGCCGGAGACCAGAGCGGCCAGCGTGGGGAAGGACAGCGCGCGCGACACGGATTCAGCGCTAGGGTTTCACATCTGGAACGAACGGGGGGATCGGAGAGTGAGGGGAGGGCGCGGCGGTTACAGATTGGAGGGTGGCCTGGAGCGGGTGCGGCAGCGCGAGGTCGCCCCTGACGCTGTCGCCGACGTGCTGCTCCTGCTCCGCGGCGAGCTTGAGAGGAGAGGTGGCGTCACCGGTGGGAGGTGGCCGTCGGAGAGGGTGAATCGAGAGTGGGGAAGAAGGGGAGGGGTGGGGTGGGATCTGGTCGGGACGGGGAAGAAGGGGAGGGGAGGGGTGGCAGTTTCTCTAAGTCCCCGACTCTCCTTAGCAATAGCGCACCTCTAGGGGTGCGCCACTATGTGGCTTAGCAATAGCGCACCTCTCGGGGTGCGCCACTGCGTCTTTAGGTTTAGGTCAAAAGAAAATCGCGTGGGGATTTGACATATCCCGAACCGTAACCCACTGGCTCTGTCCCTGGTTGGTTTGTTCCAAACCCTGCCGCCCAGGTTCGAACCCTGGCGGCCACATTTTTTTCCTTTTCTTTTTAAATTGATTTAACACTATCATAAACATCCAAAATAGCACAATATACCAAAATAGAAGGCATAAATAATTATAATTATGTAGAATATTTAAAATACTATAGAATCTAGAAAATATCCAAAAATATAAATTATATGTCTATTTTGATCGGTACAATGTGTAGATTAACAATATGACATCCATTATTCATACAAGAAAATGATACATAATTATCTTTTCACAATCTTCTTGCCCTTCTTTCTCGCGGTTGAATAATTTAGCCCCGGAACTCCTAGACTTCTTCTCTTGAATGGACGGCCTTTAGGTAGGGTGGTCCTGCTTCTTCTTGTTGTGTATGTTTCTTCATCATCGTCGTCGTCATCTTCCATCTTCGGATCGCCGTACTGGTCAAAGTCTAGCTCGTTGGCGGCTCCATCCATTCCGATGATGCTCCTTTTGCCTCTCCTCACGACAACACGGCTGGGCTTTTGCGGGTCGGTAATGAAGAAGCATTGGTCCACTTGGGAAGCTAGTACCCATGGCTCATATTTCGCGGTGACCTTTGTGCCCGCTGTCTTGGATTTGGCTTCGGGTATAACCATGGTGGTGAAATGCCGGTCTTCTTTTACGACGTTCTTGGCCCACCTGACACGGAACATCGGCACATTCTCTCCGGCGTAGCTCAGCTCCCAGATCTCCTCGATCTTTCCGTAGTATCTCTGCTTGATGTCACCGGTGTAGGACTCCATCATTACCCCGGAGTTCTGATAATCGCTCTTCATGTCCTTTTCCTCGGTGTAGAATGTGTAGCCGTTGATATCGTACGCCTGAAATGTCATCAGGTTGTGTTCGGCGCCCTGTGACAAGGCCAATATGAGTTTTTCTTCCGCAGAAGAATCCTCGTCTATAGGGTACGTCAGCATCTTGTCCTTGAACCAACGCGTGAAGGTTGAGTTGTGCTCTTTGATTATATCTCTGTCCGTCCTCTGTTGGCCCTGATCATTGTACGTCGTGGCGATGAAGGTTTTGTGCTCTACCACCCAAGGATCGACCACGTCTATGTGTTGTAGCGCGACTAGGTTTGCTCTTTCAAAGTCGGCGATTCGACCCTTGAAGTCGACATGCATTTCGCGGCTACCCTCGCGGTGACCCCATCCAGCGAGCTTCCCGAGGTGCCTGTTTACGGGCAGACCGACGGGATTCTCGATTTCTAGATAACTCGTGCAGAAGGAGATGCACTCTTCGGTCAGAAAGCCCTTGGCTATGCTTCCGTCTGGACGTGCCCTGTTGCGAACGTACCCTTTGATGACACCATTCATCCTTTCGAACGGCATCATCTTGTGCGAGGAACGTCGGCCCATTGGATGATATCCTCCACGATATGTACCAGCAGATGCACCATAACGTCGAAGAATGCGGGCGGGAAGTACATCTCAAGCTCGCACAGTATCACCACGATCTCTTCCTGTAGCCTTCTAAGTTGCCTCACGCCAACAGACTTCCGAGAGATGACGTCGAAAAAGTTGCATAGGCCAAAAAGCGTTTCACGGACGTGCGCGTCCATGATCCCACGGATTGCAACCGGAAGTATCTGCGTCATCAGCACGTGACAGTCGTGAGACTTCATCCCGCTGAACCTCAGCTTCGCTTTGTCTAGGTACCTGCTTATCTTCCCCGCGTAACCGTAAGGAAGTTTTACTCCTAGGAGACAGTCGAAAAACTGCTCGATCTCCTTCTGACTTAGAGTGAAGCACGCGGGGGGGGGGGGGCAGTAATATTCGATCTTTTTGGCCTTTTTGCCCTTGCGACGACTTTGCGTGTCCTCCGCCTCATCATCTTCATCGTCATCATCATCATCGTCGTCATCATCATCATCATTAGGGCGTCCCGCGTGAAGCTCCTCCCTGATCCCAATTGATTGCAAGTCGTACCTTGCTTTCGGCCCATCTTTGGTCTTCTCTGGCATGTTGAGGAGGGTACCAAGCAGACTCTCGCACACGTTCTTCGTGATGTGCATGACATCAAGACTGTGAGGCACACGGAGGATCTTCCAGTACGGCAAGTCCCAGAAAACAGACCTCGTCTTCCATACCTTAAGCAGCGGCTCCGGCGCCTTTCGCTTCTTTCCCGGCGGTGGGCACTCTTTCCAATTTTTCAATAGCTCGTCTATTTGCTCGCCGCTTCTCGTACGTGGCCGTCTTCGTGGTTCGTCTTGACCATCGAACAGATCCTTACGTTTCCTCCATGGGTCGTCCTCGCGAAGCCACCTCCGATGTCCCATGAACACCGTTTTCGAGGACCCGGGATCTCTATCTAGCTGGCGGTACGTTGTGTCGTCCATGCACCTGACGCATGCATTGAATCCGTGGACCACCTGCCCCGCGACATATCCGTAACCGAGAAAGTCGTGCACCGTCGTGAGCAGTGCGGCTCTCATAGGGAAATATTCTTCCGCGGCGGCGTCCCACGTATTGGCAGGCGTGTCCCATAGCGTGGCTAGCTCCTCTTTCAGAAGCCCCATATACAGATTGATGTCGTTCCCTGGTTGTTTCGGCCCTTCAATTAGCATACTCATTTGAATGTACTTCCTCTTCATGCACAACCAGGGGGGAGGTTGTACATCCACACAAACACGGGCCAGGTGCTATGCGTGCTGCTCTGGCTGCCAAACGGATTGACTCCATCGGTGCTCGCGCCCAGCCTTATGTTCCTAGGATCGTCCCCAAATTACGGGTACTCGAGGTTCAACGCATTCCACCGGCTAGCATCCGAAGGGTGTCTCAACATCCTGTCCTTTTTCTTTTGTCCGGATCATCTCGCGTCATCTTCTCCCTTCCTCATCTCCGCGTGCCAGCGCATTAGCTTTGCTTGCTTAGGATCCGCGAAATACCGCTGCAGACGAGGAGTGATCGGAAAGTACCACACCACCTTCCGAGGAGCTTTCTTCCCCTTCTTGTACCGACTGACGCCGCACACCGGACATATGGTAGACTCCGCGTGCTCGTTCCGATAAATGATGCAATCGTTCAAGCACACATGGTATTTCACATGCGGTAAATCCAGAGGACACACGATTTTCTTGGCCGCCTCGATACTAGTCGGACACGTGTTACCTTTGGGAAGACGTTCGTGCCAGAATGACATGTTGTCATTGAAGGATGTGTCCGTCATTTTGTGCTTTACCTTCATCTCCAGAGCCATGAGCGTTACTTTCAGGCGGGTATCCTCCGGCCTGCATCCTTCATACAATGGAGTAACCGCGTCTACCTCCAGTTGATCCATCTTGGCTTTCTCTCGGGTGGCAGCTCTTGCGTTACTCGTCTGCTTGAGAAGCAGCTCTTGAAGATAAGGGTCCTGCACCCAGTCCATCGACGATGGTCCATCGTCTTCATCTTCATGATCGTTATGATGACCTCCATCTTGATCTTCCTCATCATCAGGTCCAGGATCTCCTACATTGTGATCATGATCATCTCCGGGATCTTCTACATCCTGATCATGCCCGAGATCTTCTACATCCTGATCACCTCCTTCCTTATTTCTTGTTGAAATCCCATGGACAAATTCATAATCATCTTCGTCGCCTTCCCACCGATAGCCATCCATGAAACCACGCATGAGAAGGTGGTCCCGCACCATATCGGCTTTAGGGTCCATAAGGCTCGTCAGCTTGCATCTTCGACACGGACATCTTATCTCCTTTTGGTTATTTCTAATCATCTCGGCTGTCGCGGCTTTCAAAAACCTAGCCACAACGCCTTCGCTCATCATGCGGACCATGGTCGCCTGCGGGTATAGAGAAAATGGATATCTTAGCATACCAAAAGAAAATTTTGGCATGACCTTCCCTAAAAATAGGACATATGTATATGCGAGTATGCCCACTATTCGCCGAAACGGAAATGAATCAACGTTTTGGCAAAATATTGGCAACTCCATCGCATTTCAAATCCCTGCAAACAAACACATGAAACACATGTGTGGATCGGAGGCTTTGCATATACAACACATGTGGAGGCTTCGCATACAACACACAAAGCACAAAACCAACAAAGTTACCGATACGGCGAGACCTAGAGTGTTGGATGAGGTAAAAAGTTGAGATTGAGTAGGGTAGCTAAGAAAGCTTCACCATTACTTACCTATGAAGAAAATTAAGTTTACCAACTTAATTTTGGTGAATGAAGAGGTGAAAATGAGGTGGGAAGGAGGGGCAACACGACCAGATCCAGACTTGGTTGGTGGTGGTGGTGGAAGAGTGTTTGGGGAAAGTGGGTGGCACATGTGAGTGGAGGGTGAAAAGCAGGAAATGGTCCCAGGTTAGCAGTGGCGCACCACATAGCCGTGCGCCACTGCTAGGGTGACATAGCAATGGCGCACTGCTAAGTGGTGCGGCACTGCCACGCCTCTCATCTCTAAAGGGGCTCTGGCCACCCCCTAGCAGTGGCGCACCTAATGACATGCGCCATAGGTAACCTTTGTAGCAGTGGCGCACCACAACAGTGCGCCATTGCTAAGCCTATCATCTCTAAACGGGCTCCGGACACCTCCTAGCAGTGGCGCACCTCTACAACGTGCGCCATAGGTAAGGGATGTAGTAGTGGCGCACCACGGAGACGTGCGCCACTACTAGGTTGGGGGAGGACCTGGCCTCCTGTCACCACTTACTTATGGCGCACCAGAATCAAGGTGCGCCACTACTACTTTTGTAACAGTGGCCCACCGTTTTGTGGTGCGCCACTGCTAAGTAGTAGTGGCGCACGGCAGTCATGGTGCGCCACTGATGGCAGTCTTACGGCTAGGCCTTTTCCTAGTAGTGATATAGCAAGTGTGCCGGCCCAACAAGATAGTGGGCCGGGCCAAAAACACAGGTGGGTCCCACTTTCCTATTAAAGGGCCGGCCCATTTAATATGTGGGGTCCACCATATAGCAAGTGGGCTGGCCCAACAAGATAGTGGGCCGGGCCAAAACACAGGTGGGTCCCACTTTCCTTTTAAAGGGCCGGCCCATTTAATATGTGGGGTCCACCATATAGCAAGTGGGCCAGCCCAACAAGATGGTGGGCCGGGCCAAAAACGCAGGTGGGTCCCTCTATCCTGTTAAAGGGCCGGCCCATTTAGTGTGTGGGGTCCACCACAAAAGCTTTTGGGCTGGCCCAACAAGTTAGTGGGCCGGCCCAATTAGTATGTGGGGTCCACGGTAAATCAGGCGGGCTGGCCCGACGAGTTAGTGGGCCGGCCCAATAAGCTTGTGGGGCCCACTTTTCTGTTACTGGGCCGGCCCAGTAGTGGGTGGGGTCCACCTTAAAGCAAGTGGGCTGGCCCAATAAGTAAGTGGGCCAGCCCGTTTAGTTGGTGTGTATATGCCGGCATAATAGGCGCTTTAGGATTTTGCGGGCCGACACATATGTGATTTCACTTAATTGGGCCGTTTAAGTGATGGGAATTTGTGATTTAGATACTGAGAATATTTACACAGCACATGATTTCTGTCGGATAGCCTCACTTACCACAAGCACCAAAGAAAAAATGCGCGAAAGAACTATAAAAACTAACTAAATATTACATCAGCTACAAGGCTTTGAAAAAATATTACAGAACCCAGAGAAATTGAATGGTAAGTAAACCTAGCAATACAATGAAGCGATCCGGCAATCTTTTAAGTTGTCCATGCAGCACCTATATCTGAAACAAAGACATTACAAGTTAAGATAGCAACAATGGAAAGGCAAAGACACTACAATATTGTTTGCCAAAGAATTTGGAACTCATCATTTCGTCGTTATAACAAGATCATTGTAATGCGCACAATAAGCAAACAAAGAGTGCATGCCGCATACCAATAGCCAATATAATAGAGCATGTTAGAATGAAATAGCAGACTTACTACTGTCGAGTCCCATGCAAACCAACATGTTCAGGGAGTACAAGATTGGCATGAACAACATAGTAGCAGGCTATAAATTTTGTAACAACGACTGAGCAAGATGAAGTTATGATGGCTACATCTACAGAGCAGGGAATGTAAACCAAAAATAGAAGTTACGATGGCAAAAGCTAAAGAGGAGGGAATGTGAACCAACATGTGCCAAGTGCAATTACTTCATTTTGGCCGTGAACTAAATAATACTCCTGAACTTATAGTGAAGGGGATGCAAATCAAGATGTTTCGGGATATAAACTTGTAATGAGCAACACATAGAGGATAGTTAATGCTGGAGCTTAGGATGGACCAGATACATAATATAGTGGGATCACCTGTGAACTTGTATAAGAGGGAATGCAAACCAATATGTTCAGTATTCCATATGTGAGCGTCATGCCAAGTCAGAGAAACAAGTCAATAATGCAGCTTTTGAAGAACAAGATGGCACGCAAAATTATTATCTAGTAGTATGACAAGTTTATTTGTACTACAGGCTAGATAGCAGAGTGATAGCATGCCAAACTAAGTCCGTACTTTGTTAGCTTACAATGAACTAGATACAAAACAATGGCATCACCTGTAGTACAGGGAATGCAAGCCAACATGTTCATGGAGTAAAAAATTGGCACAGACAACATAGTAGCAGGCCATAATTATTGTAACAACGACTGAGCAAGATAAAGTTATGATGGCTAGATCTACAGAGCAGGGAATGTAAACCAAATATAGAAGTTACGATTCCAAAAGCTATAGAGCAGGGAATGCGAACCAACATGTGCAATTACTTAAAATTGGCCATGAACTAAATAATAGCAGGATGTTACTATAATAGCTAGGAATAAAACAGATAGGAGTTATAATGGCATCACTCATAAACTTGTAGACAAGGGAAACAAATCAATTTGTTTCGGGATATAAAGTTGTAATGAGCAACACATATAGGATAGTTAATGCTACGGCTTAGGATGGACCAGAAACGGAATATAGTGGGATCACCTGTGAACTTGTAGAAGAGGGAATGCACACCAACTTCTAGAATCAGATGGCAGACAAAATTATGATGGAAGTAGTTGTTGTGACGAGTTCAAATAAATTTGTACTGCAGGATGGCAGAGCGATAGCATGCAGGAACTAATAGCAGGCAGTTACTTTGTTAGCTTACGACGAAGTGGATAGATATAACAATGGCATCACCTGTAGTACAGGGAATGCAAACCAACATGTTCAGGGAGAACAAGATTGGCATGAACAAAATAGTAGCAGCCTATAATTTTTGTAACGACGACTGAGCAAGATAGAAGTTATGATGGCTACATCTACAGAGCAGGGAATGCAAACCAAAATGTTCAACCGCTTAAAGTTAGCAATGAACTAGAAAATAGCAAGGTGTTACGGTCATATCTAGGAATGAACTAAAAGAGCTTCAGACAAACAAGCATCTGAACCCAGAACATGGTGCTAAAACAAGGGACTTACATTAGGAGAAGAACTATGTGGGAGTCACAGCAGATCTTCCTGGGGTTGATAGATCCGGTGATGAAGTACGCTACATGTGCTACTTGGGGTTGGAGAGACGGCCATTACAATTCAATGTTACTCATCTCATCTGCAAAAAACGTAACGGCGCGTCGTTAGCACAAACAGGTTCCCCCAAGATTAAACAAGAACTTGCAGGCAAGCAATAGAAAAGCGACAGTAGAAGAGTTTAGATCATGCACGGCGCCGGTGAAGCACATCCGGTTCATGCACAGCGGTGTCGGTGAGCAAGATCCGATGCGGTGGATGACGGATCCGGTGAAGCGGCTCCGGTGGGGTGGACGATACCGCAGCTGAAGCGACTGCGGTAGATTGCTGGATGAGCATATGGTTTGGAGGTTCGGCGGGGATGATCCGGTCCGGTTGATGACGGCGTCGATGAAGCGGCTCCGGCAGGCAGCCGGATGACGAGGATCGCGAGGCCTCGGGTAGGCCAGGGAAGTCCGGCGGGGATGTTCCGGTGCGGTGGTCGTGGAGGTGGGAGAGAGAGGGACTTGGGAAGTTCCGGTGGGTGTGGTCTCAGAGGAGAGAGAGACTGAGGGAAATGAATTTTTTTCGGTTAGTTTCCGGGGCTAGGGAGGTGGTGATCGAAAAAATGACGGGTAGACCCCCCACCAACCGACTTATATATGAAAATTGTTGTCATCTTTACGATGGTAGAATGGGAAGTTAGAAGCGTGTGAAATATTTGTATTTTTCGGGCGGGAAGTTTTGCCGCTGGAATGAGATTTCGAATTTGGCTACAGTCCAAGTAATACAAAAATATGAGACCGTACTAGTACGGCCAAGTGTCACATCAAGTCATCATCACGTTGAAAATTAGCATCATTAGAAAGTGCTTTTCAATACGAATCCAACGATACTAATTACATACGGAGTATAATATAATCAAGATTGTGTTGCTCAATTTTTATTGTCAAAGTTTGTCTTGGAATACGCGTGGGCCTTATTCCTTGGGACGGAGGTAGTACTTACCACTATGACTAGTCTAATATAAAAATGGTAGACCATGCGAAGTAGCTCTGCTCAGGCATTTATTCCCAGCGGTCATATCAAGCCATTATCACAAACAAAATCAGTTACTCCCATGTCCTCCGAACTGCAATTCAAAAATGCCTCTGAAATATTTCGGAGTTAATTGGCTAGTGGTTTTGCAGCTCAACTGATTTTGAGTTTGAGTGTGGCTACAGTCGAAGCTATATCTGTATCTATCCATCTATATCTATATCTGTCCACCTATCCACTATATATATAAAAAATCTCAGTTTTTGAAATCAGATAATCCATCACCATGATGCACAAGCAATTATTGGCCGTTGGCACATCAGTTCTCCAACGCTTGATCCAACGGTCAAAGTTCCCTTTTTTAAGAGAAGGTCAAAATTCATTTGATTCGCTCGGGAACTGCGCGCGCCAAAACGAGTCTGACGAAGATGTAATCTCTTTGTAATCTCTTTGTTTTAACACATACGTTCTGCTCAGGAATCCAGGGCCTAGGGTCACATCAAGTCATAATCAGAACCAAAGTCGGTTCCCATGTTCTCCAATTCAAAACACGTACAAAATATTTCAGTGTGTGAAATAATTGTATTCGATAGGCAAGAGGTACATGCTACAGTGTTGAGATTTTGAATTAGACGGTTGTTAAGCTATTGATTATATGGAGTCGAAATTTGGTAGCATACATAAGTATCTCTGTTCACAACTCGCCTCTACAGAAGCAGGAACAGCTGTTGAGTTGCAGCACAACACAAAGGAGAAGCCACTGTTCCGTTCATTGCACTCAATACAGCGATGAATGAACCAGACTAGTTGACAAGTGATAGCGTGTATGCACACGTCCGTTGGGAACCCCAAGAGGAAGGTGTGATGCGTATACAAGCAAGTTTTACCTCAGTAAGAAACCAAGGTTATCGAACCAGTAGGAGCCAAGAAGCACGTTGAAGGTTGATGGTGGCAGAGTGTAGTGCGGCACAACACCAGGCATTCCGGCGCCAACGTGGAACCTGCACAACACAACCAAATTACTTTGCCCCAACGTGACAGTGAGGTTGTCAATCTAACCGGCTTGCTGTAACAAAGGATTAGATGTATAGTGTGGAAGATGATGTTTGCAGAAAACAGTAGAACAAGTATTGCAGTAGATTGTATTCGATGTAAAAGAATGGACCGGGGTCCACAGTTCACTAGAGGTGTCTCTCCCATAAGATAAATAGCATATTGGGTGAACAAATTACAGTTGGGCAATTGACAAATAAAGAGAGCATAACAATGCACATACATGTTATGACGAGTAGTGTGAGATTTAATTGGGCATTACGACAAAGTACATAGACCGCTATCCAGCATGCATCTATGCCTAAAAAGTCCACCTTCAGGTTATCATCCAAACCCCCTCCAGTATTAAGTTGCAAACAACAGACAATTGCATTAAATATGGTGCATAATGTAATCAACAAATACATCCATAGACATAGAATGTTTTATCCCTAGTGGCAACAGCACATCGAGCATAAGTACTCCCTCTTGGAGTTACAAGCAATGACTTGGCCAGAGCCTCTACTAGCAACGGAGAGCATGCAAGATCATAAACAACACATAGATAATAGATTGATAATCAACATAGCATAGTATTCATTATTCATCGGATCCCAACAAACGCACATGTAGCTTTACAAATAGATGATCTTGATCATGTTAGGCAGCTCACAAGATCAGACAATGATAGCACAATGGGGAGAAGACGACCATCTAGCTACTGCTATGGACCCATAGTCCAGGGGTGAACTACTCACACATCAATCCGGAGGCGACCATGGCGGTGTAGAGTCCTCCGGGAGATGATTCCCCTCTCCGGCAGGGTGCCGGAGGCGATCTCCTGAATCCCCCGAGATGGGATTGGCGGCGGCGGCGTCTCTGGAAGGTTTTCCGTATCGTGGCTCTCGGTACTGGAACTATCTTCGACGAAGGCTTAAGTAGGCGAAGAGGTAGGTCAAGGGGCGACGCGAGGGGCCCACACGCTAGGCCGGCGCGGCCAGGGCCTGGGCCGCGCCGCCCTAGTGTGTCGCCGCCTCGTCGCCCCACTTCGTTTCCCTTTCGGTGTTCTGGAAGCTTCGTGGAAAAATAAGATCCTGGGCGTTGATTTCGTCCAATTCCGAGAATATTTCCTTACTAGGATTTCTGAAACCAAAAACAGCAGAAAACAACAACTGGCTCTTCGGCATCTCGTTAATAGGTTAGTGCCAGAAAATGCATAATAATGACATATAATGTGTATAAAACATGTGAGTATCATGATAAAAGTAGCATGGAACATAAGAAATTATAGATACGTTTGAGACGTATCAAGCATCCCCAAGCTTAGTTCCTACTCGTCCCGAGTAGGTAAACGATAACAAAGATAATTTCTTAAGTGACAATGCTACCAACATAATCCTGATCAATACTATTGTAAGCACAGGTAATGAATGCAGCGATTTGAAACAATGGTAAATGTAATGAGTAAACAATTGAATCATATAGCAAAGACTTTTCATGAATAGTACTTTCAGGACAAGCATCAGTAAGTCTTGCATAAGAGTTAACTCATAAAGCAATAGTTTCATAGTAAATGTATTGAAGCAACACAAAGGAAGATTAAGTTTCAGCGGTTGCTTTCAACTTATAACATGTATATCTCATGGATATTGTCAACATAAAGTAATATAATAAGTGCAATATGCAAGTATGTAAGAATCAATGCACAGTTAACACAAGTGTTTGCTTTTTAAGATAGAAGGAAATGGGTAAACTGACTCAACAATAAAAGTAGAAGAAAGGCCCTTCGCAGAGGGAAGCATGGATTGCTATATTTGTGCTAGAGCTTTTATTTTGAAAACAAGAAACAATTTTGTCAACGGTAGTAATAAAGCATATGAGTTATGTAAATTATATCCTACAAGTTGCAAGCCTCATGCATAGTATACCAATAGTGCCCGCACCTTGTCCTAATTAGCTTGGATTTACATGGATTATCATAGCATAGCATATGTTTTAACCAAGTGTCACAATGGGGTACCTCTATGCCGCCTGTACAAAGGTCTAAGGAGAAAGCTCGCATTGGATTTCTCGCTTTTGATTATTCTCAACTTAGACATCCATACCGGGACAACATAGACAACAGATAGTGGACTCCTCTTTAATGCATAAGCATTCAACAACAGATAATATTCTCATAAGAGATTGAGGTTTGTTGTCCAAACTGAAACTTCCACCATGGATCATGGCTTTAGTTAGCGGCCCAATGTTCTTCTCTAACAATATGTATACTCAAACCATTTGATCATGATAAATCACCCTTACTTCAGACAAGACGAACATGCATAGCAACTCACATGATATTCAACAAAGAAATAGTTGATGGCGTCCCCAGGAACATGGTTATCGCTCAACAAGCAACTTATAAGAGATAAGATGGATAAGTACATATTCAATATGTAATATCCCAGGTATTGGGGTTACAAAAAATAGAGGAAACAGATGTGTGCATTGCATTCATGCATAGAAAATCCGGGGAATTTTCGCGCTTTAAAGTAAAACAGTCACAGTAACTGAAGTTTCACTTGACCTTGGTGGAATTGAAGTAGCTCATCAAGTCCAGTGCTATAAACCTCAGTGTGACCTTTGTTAAAACCTGTTTTGGGTAGAGATGATTTGATCTAAGGGGTTAGATCAAATGGGACTAACACAACAACACTTTAATCAATGATCAATTGCTTGATCTTATAAAAGATCACAACATGGTACTCCTTGCCATAACATATGAACATCCATTGAATTGGAAACCAAGTAATAATAAATGGAGAAACCATTCTTCACTTATATTTTCCATGTCATTAACAAATAATTAGACCTACCATGAACCTCATGGTATTTCTTGAACTAAACTCTTGAACTTAACACCAACAAAAGCTTGTCACTAAACCCTAGAGTTGGGAGAGGTATATAACCATCAAAGAGATAAGATGCAACTCTAAGTTATTAACACTTAAAAGTTAAGCAACTACACTTGAGGAACAATTGAACTCACTTTAAAACTAAATACCAAATATAGCAAAACACAAGGACCTAAGTGCATAAAAGCCACACATTCTGAATTTATTCATAACTTATTAAATAGGTGGAATATTACAAAACTAAATTCGTTTACATTATGAATTATAGTTCAAACTATTTGAATAAAATAAACTGTGTGTACTTTGAAACTTATATGATCATGCCTTGGTGAAATCAAAATCATCATTCAAAATTGGGGTATAATTCTTATTCTTGACATTTTGATCCCAATTATAATATAAATACAATCACATATGATATAGTGACTCACCCATAAGTATAAGATCATTCATAAGACATTTAGTAACAAAAGCCACTTGGCTCTCCAAAAACAAATCACATGAGAGGATAATATCCATGCCACATAGGATGAAAATATCTACATAACTTGCATCCCAAGCTATGCCACCTCATGCTTAAAGGATTGCTATGGATGAGAGCATGACAACCAAGCACCTTACTCATCAAATCAAAACATGAGTCACCCACCTATGTGTCATGATACTAGAGCATGCCCAAGCCTATAAAAGGAGCCTCACACTCCATTCATCTCATCATCTTGCACCATGATGCAAGGACACCAACACATTGAGCCACTCCATAAAATAGTTAGGATCAAGATGAAGCAGCTAGGAGGTGGAGGCATGCCACAAGATGTAGGTTTATCAGAATTCCTCAAGAACAAGCTACAGAAGATAGCAAGGTAGAATTCTTAGGAAAAATATATTTAGCTAATCACATCAGCATCCCTTGGGTAGAACCCTAGATTATAATCCAAGTTCTTGAGGGGTGAGAAACCTAATTCTTGGGAGATAACTTAGGAAGCCAAACCTTCATCATTATAAATTGTGTAGTGATCATAAACCCTAAGAACTTGAAGTAGAAGATATAAGCACATAAATTTTAGAGTCAAACTCTATACTTTATATGGTGAGAAATTATTCATCCATATAACCAAAGTTAACTATAAAAAGAAACATAACTACTTTAGTTACTATAATGATAAATTAAGGATAATAATAGAAACCTATTGGTAGGAGATAACACCAATTCTAAATACCTTAGTAACTAATGGGGTACATCAACTATTAAGCAAGTAATCACCTTATCATGGATAGGGGAGACTAAACCCTAATTTGTGCATCATTTGGATGATCACAAATATAAACCTAGTTCACATTTGAGTTCCAAACCATATGCCATTAGGAGAATATCATTTGAACCCTAATGGTTCATTAATCAAATCCTATGCTTCAATTATTAAACATAAGAGCCACCTAATGCTAAGCCCCATAATTAAAACCACATAAGTAGTGCTCAACCATTTATCTTTGTAACCAAGATCAATTATGATGAAACCAATATCTACTTAGATCCTTTCAAATATAATGTTAATATTATCTTTAATAAGGGGGTTGTAATAGACATCATAAAAACCCTAACAGATTGATACTCACATAAAATCATATGTGAACAACCAACTTCTTAAATAAGATAACAAGTCCTAATGATAAACTCTAAAATACCTTGAGATGGACTTACCAACTCTAATACTTCAAATAGATTGATCCACAAGAAAAACATAAAAATAAAATGAGGATAAAAATTCATGCTCATTTGCTATTTTGAATAAAACACAAGTATGTAATATAATGCTTGATAAGATACTTGTTTCAAATGGATTATGGGTGTAATAGTCATTTCACAACATCCAAAAGGAATTAACACAATTGAGACACCTGCCAAAAATAATAGAATTCAAATATGAATTCAATTTGGTAAATTATAAAACAGAAAATGAAAACAGAAAAAGAGAAAAAGCAGAAAGGCCTCACCTGGACCTTACCTGGCCGCAGGAGCCCAACAGCAGCCATCGACGCAGCCCCAAGCGCCAGCCCAGTAGCAGCCCAAGTCGAGCCCAACAACAGCAGCCCGTACCTCTTCGTTAAAAAAAATCAGGGGAGGGTCTTCCTCATCCCCTTCCTTCCGCATGCCGGCCAGCACGACGCCGTGCTCGTCTTCCTCTTCGAGCTGTCGACCTCTCCGTGCTCCACCGCGTGACGAGGCAGGTCACTGAGCCCTATAAGTACCCTGGACAACGAAATAGCTCCGTTTCCCCTCTTCCCTCTCCTCGATTCATCTATGCCGACACCCTGGCTCCGCCAGTCTTCGTTACCGCCGGTGATAGAGACCTCCCCGAGCCAAGCGGAGCATACCATCGTGACCGCCGTCGTCGACAAGCCCAGGCCCCGGGAGGAATTGAGCCGAGGCACCCGAAATCGACGCCGGCGAGATCATCTTCTCCGACACCGGCTGCTGCGAATTCCGGTGAACCAAGCCTCCCCGAGCTTCACCGAGCTCACCAACAGTCTCAGGTTGATCTTGCGCCTCTCTGGAGCTCATTATTTCGAGTTATTGATGCGATTAGCTAGCAGTAGCTTGGTGGCCGGGATTGCGCCGCCGCGGAGGTGTTCGCCGGAGCCATCTCCGGTGACCTTTCGGAAGCATCGATACCACCATCGTCCTCACAACACCGAGGGGATGCGGAAACACCTATTAGCTCATCTCGTGAGGCAGTAGAACGGCGTCGCCGCCGTGCACCGGCTCACCGGCGTTGAGCCGTCGATGATGCCTACGTGGCGGTGGGGCCCGAATATTGGTTTGACCCAGTCAACTGCCAATGAGGCAGCTGACTCGGATCAGACCCCACCTGTCTGCGTCTTAGGGTAGAACCCAACCGGTACAATTGGTCTTTTCCATTTAATTGAAATTCCAGAAAATAGTTTAAACTTTACAAAATCATAGATAATTCATTTTAACTCAGAAAAAGGTAAATAATATATCAAAATTCTTAGAAAAGAAAAATCTATCCAATAAAAATATAAAATGAAAATTTTATTTTTAATAAAAATTCAATTATTTTATACTTGTTAATTAAGCCTTTAATTTTAATTCCAAATTTAATTAAAATTCAATAATTAATAAAAACTTCTAAAATTAATAAAAACCAGTAAGCAAATCAGGAAAATGTTAAAACTAATTTTCCTTTGCTTATAATTTATTAAATCCTTAATAAGAGGATTTAAACTCTAATTAATAATTACCTTAATTATTAATTATTTAAAAATAAGAAAGTGTCAAATCCAATATTAATTTTTAATTCAAAGTTATTAATAACTTCAACTTTATAATAAAGTTATCAAGCTAAGAACTATATGGTGATTAAGAAACCCTAATTCCATATTGAATAAAGAACACAACCCCATAATTTCATGTGGAATCCTAAAACCCTAAATTAATTAGGAACTCTAATTCCATTATTACATGTGAACCCTAATTTGCTTCTAACCTAAACCCAAGGTTAGAACAGGTGATCATGATACTTTAATTCAAATCATAGAGCCACCATTAGCAACTAAAAGACATACATATGTCCACATAAAACGTAGAACCCTATCACTAGCAATTTAGGATTCCATGTATGCATGTCACTAAACCTAGTTGATCAAGTAGGATCAACCAAGCTTAAACCCTAGCTTCTACTGTCAAACCCATCATCCTTGTTCATCCATGCTTAGCATCACACCATTGTGATGAATCCCAATAGCATCTAGGCCCAATATTTATCATTACCTAACCATATTCCACTAAACCCTGCTAATATTGGATATTTATCAACCATCCTATTCAGGAGCCAATAACTCCTTACTTAATAGAACCAACAGTAAAACCTAGATCACTTCAAACCTAATTGATATACTTCTTATTATTTAAGAAGTATGTTCTTCAAAAGTTATTCTTTTGAAGAAAATAGGGAATCATCACCAACCCTGCTTATAAGGACCTATAAACCCTAGCCAGCTATCACTAGCAAGATAAACCAACCTTGACAACAACCATGTATAATGAATTGCTTAGGATGCCTAGGCTTATCTCAACCTTACAAGCCCTAGTTGCTGATGAATCCAACTATGTTGTGATCCATCTTATACTTACTCCAGAAACTACTTGGAACCAGAATAAAATTATAGCAAACCACAAACCTAATTACCATACTTGTTCTTTATTAAAGAACATGTTCTTCAAAAGTTATTCTTTTAAAGTATATGATAATTAATCATCAACCATGCCATATAGTACTAAAACTGACCACTGTTCTTTACTTGTTAACATTATGCCAATTATCATTCTTTGTCTGCTCAATTGATTATTATGCTCTATTAACTACCTGTATATAATACCAAGTAATCACACCTGAATAAGAACCTTGTATGTGAATCACTCTAAAAGTGCAACACACCCTGAACCAATCATTACAACTCACTGATTCTAAATCATCGGGGTTAGGTCACGCTTAGAGCGATTGCATCTCATACGTATGCATTATTGCATCTTTGCCAATCTTTTAAACATCGTCCTTACCGGACGATGATGCTATTTCAGAATTTGGAGTTATTACGCATCGAAGACCTTGTCTGCATAATCTTGCAGCCAAGAAAGGCAAGTTCATCGCTTGCTCATGTCATTTGAGTATCTTTAGCAAATTACTTGCAAAGTACTATGATTATCACTATTGCATAAAAACCAAAACCACTACTTTCATAACTATGAATATGACTATGTGGTGGGCAATGGAACCATGGATTGTGTTGATATGGTGGAGGTTCCATTGCAAGGGTTTATATCCATCTAGGATTAAACAACAAATGTCGTCCAGTGATTCTTGTGCCGTAATACCCGTGTTAACCATAAGATCCGGAGTGGGACGGAATAGTCAAAAGTGTTTCCACCTCTCGTTCATCAACGGATGCGCTTTACCGTAGACACTTGTATCTGTCGGTGGCAAGCGGTAGGCTGGGGAAGCCATAAGTTCCCCACGGCACTGTCCGTAGACACTTGTCACTCGAAGAGCAAGCGGTAGGCTGGGGAAGCCATAAGTTCCCCACGGTATTGCGGTCTATGATGGGTTGCAGCTACCGGCGTAGGAGTGTATGGTAGAGCCCAGCACTGTCGTCGTGGTCGGGGTCCACCCTGAAATATATGGGAATAATGGGACCGGCGTGGACCCAGGGTCGGGGCATGCAACAAAGGGTGGGTGTTCGAGGTAGCGGAGGAACATGATTGGCTAGACCTTATACCGGGCCTCACACCTGTGACGCCCCGGAACCGGTACCATGAGGATTCCAGCGAACCCGCCGAAATCCGCACGATATCGATCCAGAGACGCCCTCCGACACGACGTGCGCGACGAATCCCACACGTGATGCCAGAGGAATTAACACGAGCGGTAACATTACAACATGATTACAATAGAGCCCACAAGATACATATATTACAACAACGACTCCAACGAGTCAAGATACAAATATACAATACAAAGATCCAAATCATACAGAAGATCGAATACGTCCGAGGACGGACAAGATACAAAGTGGACTAAGAGTCCTGAAGATAACCAGTGGCGTCCATAACCCTGCCTAGGCCAAGCCGGAAGGGTAACCTTGCTAACGTCGTCATCTTGTACCTGTCAAAGTCGGGCCATCGGTTGCCGACAAAAGGGAGGAAGCAGAAGAGAAAGGGAAAAGGCGAGAGTAAGTACCAAGGAACGAACTCCGGCACGTACTTAGCGAGACTAGAAATGGCTATGCTCGCCGGACGAGTATAATATATATATCGTCGGGGGCTATATGGTAGGTTTAGCGGCAGCAAAACTATAACCAATAGAGACACGCTACAACATCCGTCTAATCAGATAAGGTAAGAGAGCGCACAAGGTAACAGATAAAATACTACACAAACATAACCCAGCCAATTACACATATCCCCTTCAACAATTGCGAAGAGGCAATGTAAAAGGCACTCAACGGTGGACAAGTTTTATTAGGTAGCCATTGTAGTAATGCTATATTACTACGCAAGTAATTAGCAGATTATTAGCGGCAACATAAAGATGTAAGTTGTTCTATGATCAAGCTATACAATTCCAAGTCGTCCATAACCGCGGACACGGCTTATCGATAAGATGTACACCCTGCAGGGGTTGCCCAAATGTAACCATACGCATGCTCGAACCCACTTACTACAGGTGGAGTCTCACATCAAGACCGTTCCCAATGCAAGAGAAAGTTTAAATGGGAGCCACCCAACTAAGCTACCCGTGATTTAAGTCCGGCCGTACTCCGATACGGACCCAGAGGTTTGTGCCAACGGCTAAGCTAAGTGTGAACAACCTGCTGTCGCTAATCGTTCCACGAGATGAGTACAATACAGAATATAAACACCCGAAGGCAACAGAAGTAAATCGTGCATCATGCATATGAGCAAATAAAACCAAGGTTGTGGCTCCCAATAAATAGACTCGAGGAAAGGTAGTGGGTGATGGGGGTCCCACTCCCCCACGTACGGGTAGAGCGCTCAATCTCGGAACAGATAACAAGAACTCGGGTCCTAGGGGACATTAGCAAGTCAAAGTTCCGATGCTTTCGCAAAGGGGCTCACAGATGCCTCTGCTTACAATTTTAGTTGTTAACAATTAAGTAAAGCATGTGTATCTCCAACAACTGATATAGCATGTGATAACCTCCCAACAACCCAACATATCCCGATAACAGATCGAGATAAGCAACAAAGCCTAAACACGCCTACGACTCGCAAGGCTCAAACATCAAGCAACGGCTATGGGTAAGGAATGATACATATAGGAGTATTATGGTAAACAAGTGGAATAGGACATGTGACTCGATAAAGAATCGCAACATATGGGATAGCAATGCGAGGGAGAGAGTATAATAGGTGAAGAGAGGGGGCTCGCCTGTGAAAAGCTGCAGAAGAACTTGTCGTATCTCATCACACCACTTCGTGATCCTATCCGGGAAGAAGCAAATGCTACAACAAACATCGGATGCAAATCTTACTACTACGGAGAAGAATCAGCATGCTCCAGATATAATATGCATGCTGGACATGGCAAGGATGATGCGATGCACTTATCCAATTTAATCGGAGTCGGAACCCCGGACAAACAAATTAGGTTGGAGTTGCATTTTCTACCGGCAAAGTTAAGGGTTGATTAGCATTGCATAACATGACAAGGGTGAGCTACTTCAATATTAAACGGAGCGGGGAAATCCTATTTGGATATCTGAAATACTCCGCATATATGTTAGGTGAATATGTACGAACTATCAACGAGCGACATGATGCGAGATGAAAACAGATGAATGAATGGCATATTCATGTTCAGCACATTTTTCTGATCAATTTTCATATATAAAACATTTTATTCCGGATTATATTTTGAGAGATATGATTTTTACAAGTCTTTGCAAACAAAATAGAGGAAAGCTAGCAGAGATGGACTGGACCTGAGCAACGGATAGAGGCCCATCGCACGCTGGGCGACGAAGAAGCTGGCGCGCACATGGGCTGAGGCCCCAGTCGGCGAGACACCGGATCAAGGACCGTCGGCGGATCTGGGAGACAAAAATGTTGGTTTAATTTGACTCTGCTGGGAATTGAACACGGGATCTGCAGATCAAAGACAAAGGAGACAACCAGATGACCTACCTGCTATTGACGATTAGGAAGATCTCATGCGCATACTGAACCAACTCTCAGCGCCAGATCTGAACAAAACAGAGATAAAAGGATAGATTAAATCTGGCACGGGTGGGATTTGAACTCAGGTTGTCTAGATCGAGTTCGAGAGGACTGACCACTTGGGCTACTGTACGGTTGCTGTACAGAACGCAGCGGGCCTTCTTTCAAAGCAGACGAGGTGGAGCTTCGGGTCAAAACGACCATGGCGGAACACGCAGGTCCGGCACCGATCTAAGGAACCCGAACGAACCGGGACGGGGAAGTCGATGTCGGGGATGCGCCTTAACACGGGGAACCCGGGGATGTGCTTGGTTTGGCCGGAGAAGCACGAGGGCGGCCGGAATTCGACGATTTTCTCGCCGGACTTGGAGACGGAAACGGCGAATTTGCGGACGGACGGAGAGGTTCCGAGTCGATTCCTTGCGCCAGGATGTAGAGGGCGACGAGGCGAAGCTCCTGGTGCCTTCAACTCGGCGAGGGGCAGCCTTGAGTGGCGGGGCGACGGTGAGCTGCTCACGGTGGTTTTCTCACAGAGAAGAAAAGGAAGAGGGAGATGGGGGTGGCGGCGCGAGGGAGAAAGGGGAGGAAGGGGAGAGCCCTAGGGTTTAGGGATGGATTAATAGGGGGAGGAGGGAGCAGGTGGTGGTGCGGTGGTGAAAAGCAAGCACGCCATGTGCGTGCTCTCGCTTTCCAGCGAGGACGAACGGAAAAAGAAGAGGGAGGGGGCCGAAGGGGTACGCAGGCCGTCGCTGGGCTGGGCCGAGCTGGGCTGAGGAGAGAAAGAGAGGAAGGTGGCCTCGGGCCAGATTAGAGGAAAGGGAGTGGGCTGCTCCGGTGGAGAGAAATAGAAGGGGCCAGGGGGTTGGCTGCTGGGTTGGGCTGAGAGAGAGAAAAGAGAGGCAGGGCCCAGGGAGAAGAAAGAAGAGGGGTTTTTATTTCCTTTTTTTTCTGTTTTTATTCAAACCTTTTGAATTTAAATTATGTTCCTGTTTTGAAACTAAGGAAAGGCGTGAGATAGATTCAAAATTAGTTTTCAAAATATTTACTTTATTTCTTACCCAAAACAAAACACATTTTATACAAAATGTATTTGTTGGAAAGACTTAGTTATAAACTAAGAAATATGAGAGGAAGAGGATAAGGTTTTATTTAAGCAAAGACAAGGAAGGGTTTTATAAAATAATTTTATTTAATAAAAACATGGATGATATGATGCATGATGCATGATGATGAGCAAAAGAAAAAGAACAGACAAAATCTAATAGGGCTGCTACCCGGGGCCGTTACAATCGACACCACTAACAAGGGATCGCGCCCCGAGATCCCACGTCCAGGTACGGGGGAGAGAGGTGAACTAGCGGATCTTCAGGCGACGTGTCGATCTCCTCGACACCACTAACAAGAGTTCTTGCTCCATGTTGATCGGGCGACACCACTAACAAGGAGTCGTTGTTCCGCTGTTGATGATACGCTTTCGTCGAGATCCTCCGAAGATCGGACCTAACAGGTGAGGGGCAAAGATCGTCCAACCCGCGTCGGAACCTAAGACTCAGAAACTCAGATAAGAGAGAAGACTCAAAACGCGCAAAGGTAAGAGGAGAAAGAATATAGATAAGGAGAAAAATCAGAGCTAATCAGAACTATCCAACGAATTTTAGAAAATAGTTTTGACGCTAGACACAACAACGTCCGTTGGCAAGGTTATCCTACAGGCTGGACTAGTGGGGTACCGTCAACCTGAGCTCTGATACCAACTTGTGACGCCCCGGAACCGGTACCATGAGGATTCCAGCGAACCCGCCGAAATCCGCACGATATCGATCCAGAGACGCCCTCCGACACGACGTGCGCGACGAATCCCACACGTGATGCCAGAGGAATTAACACGAGCGGTAACATTACAACATGATTACAATAGAGCCCACAAGATACATATATTACAACAACGACTCCAACGAGTCAAGATACAAATATACAATACAAAGATCCAAATCATACAGAAGATCGAATACGTCCGAGGACGGACAAGATACAAAGTGGACTAAGAGTCCTGAAGATAACCAGTGGCGTCCATAACCCTGCCTAGGCCAAGCCGGAAGGGTAACCTTGCTAACGTCGTCATCTTGTACCTGTCAAAGTCGGGCCATCGGTTGCCGACAAAAGGGAGGAAGCAGAAGAGAAAGGGAAAAGGCGAGAGTAAGTACCAAGGAACGAACTCCGGCACGTACTTAGCGAGACTAGAAATGGCTATGCTCGCCGGACGAGTATAATATATATATCGTCGGGGGCTATATGGTAGGTTTAGCGGCAGCAAAACTATAACCAATAGAGACACGCTACAACATCCGTCTAATCAGATAAGGTAAGAGAGCGCACAAGGTAACAGATAAAATACTACACAAACATAACCCAGCCAATTACACATATCCCCTTCAACAATTGCGAAGAGGCAATGTAAAAGGCACTCAACGGTGGACAAGTTTTATTAGGTAGCCATTGTAGTAATGCTATATTACTACGCAAGTAATTAGCAGATTATTAGCGGCAACATAAAGATGTAAGTTGTTCTATGATCAAGCTATACAATTCCAAGTCGTCCATAACCGCGGACACGGCTTATCGATAAGATGTACACCCTGCAGGGGTTGCCCAAATGTAACCATACGCATGCTCGAACCCACTTACTACAGGTGGAGTCTCACATCAAGACCGTTCCCAATGCAAGAGAAAGTTTAAATGGGAGCCACCCAACTAAGCTACCCGTGACGAAGTCCGGCCGTACTCCGATACGGACCCAGAGGTTTGTGCCAACGGCTAAGCTAAGTGTGAACAACCTGCTGTCGCTAATCGTTCCACGAGATGAGTACAATACAGAATATAAACACCCGAAGGCAACAGAAGTAAATCGTGCATCATGCATATGAGCAAATAAAACCAAGGTTGTGGCTCCCAATAAATAGACTCGAGGAAAGGTAGTGGGTGATGGGGGTCCCACTCCCCCACGTACGGGTAGAGCGCTCAATCTCGGAACAGATAACAAGAACTCGGGTCCTAGGGGACATTAGCAAGTCAAAGTTCCGATGCTTTCGCAAAGGGGCTCACAGATGCCTCTGCTTACAATTTTAGTTGTTAACAATTAAGTAAAGCATGTGTATCTCCAACAACTGATATAGCATGTGATAACCTCCCAACAACCCAACATATCCCGATAACAGATCGAGATAAGCAACAAAGCCTAAACACGCCTACGACTCGCAAGGCTCAAACATCAAGCAACGGCTATGGGTAAGGAATGATACATATAGGAGTATTATGGTAAACAAGTGGAATAGGACATGTGACTCGATAAAGAATCGCAACATATGGGATAGCAATGCGAGGGAGAGAGTATAATAGGTGAAGAGAGGGGGCTCGCCTGTGAAAAGCTGCAGAAGAACTTGTCGTATCTCATCACACCACTTCGTGATCCTATCCGGGAAGAAGCAAATGCTACAACAAACATCGGATGCAAATCTTACTACTACGGAGAAGAATCAGCATGCTCCAGATATAATATGCATGCTGGACATGGCAAGGATGATGCGATGCACTTATCCAATTTAATCGGAGTCGGAACCCCGGACAAACAAATTAGGTTGGAGTTGCATTTTCTACCGGCAAAGTTAAGGGTTGATTAGCATTGCATAACATGACAAGGGTGAGCTACTTCAATATTAAACGGAGCGGGGAAATCCTATTTGGATATCTGAAATACTCCGCATATATGTTAGGTGAATATGTACGAACTATCAACGAGCGACATGATGCGAGATGAAAACAGATGAATGAATGGCATATTCATGTTCAGCACATTTTTCTGATCAATTTTCATATATAAAACATTTTATTCCGGATTATATTTTGAGAGATATGATTTTTACAAGTCTTTGCAAACAAAATAGAGGAAAGCTAGCAGAGATGGACTGGACCTGAGCAACGGATAGAGGCCCATCGCACGCTGGGCGACGAAGAAGCTGGCGCGCACATGGGCTGAGGCCCCAGTCGGCGAGACACCGGATCAAGGACCGTCGGCGGATCTGGGAGACAAAAATGTTGGTTTAATTTGACTCTGCTGGGAATTGAACACGGGATCTGCAGATCAAAGACAAAGGAGACAACCAGATGACCTACACTGCTATTGACGATTAGGAAGATCTCATGCGCATATCGAACCAACTCTCGGCGCCGGATCTGAACAAAACAGAGATAAAAGGATAGATTAAATACGCACGGGTGGGATTTGAACTCAGGTTGTCTAGATCGAGTTCGAGAGGACTGACCACTTGGGCTACCGTACGGTTGCGTACAGAACGCAGCGGGCCTTCTTTCAAAGCAGACGAGGTGGAGCTTCGGGTCAAAACGACCATGGCGGAACACGCAGGTCCGGCACCGATCTAAGGAACCCGAACGAACCGGGACGGGGAAGTCGATGTCGGGGATGCGCCTTAACACGGGGAACCCGGGGATGTGCTTGGTTTGGCCGGAGAAGCACGAGGGCGGCCGGAATTCGACGATTTTCTCGCCGGACTTGGAGACGGAAACGGCGAATTTGCGGACGGACGGAGAGGTTCCGAGTCGATTCCTTGCGCCAGGATGTAGAGGGCGACGAGGCGAAGCTCCTGGTGCCTTCAACTCGGCGAGGGGCAGCCTTGAGTGGCGGGGCGACGGTGAGCTGCTCACGGTGGTTTTCTCACAGAGAAGAAAAGGAAGAGGGAGATGGGGGTGGCGGCGCGAGGGAGAAAGGGGAGGAAGGGGAGAGCCCTAGGGTTTAGGGATGGATTAATAGGGGGAGGAGGGAGCAGGTGGTGGTGCGGTGGTGAAAAGCAAGCACGCCATGTGCGTGCTCTCGCTTTCCAGCGAGGACGAACGGAAAAAGAAGAGGGAGGGGGCCGAAGGGGTACGCAGGCCGTCGCTGGGCTGGGCCGAGCTGGGCTGAGGAGAGAAAGAGAGGAAGGTGGCCTCGGGCCAGATTAGAGGAAAGGGAGTGGGCTGCTCCGGTGGAGAGAAATAGAAGGGGCCAGGGGGTTGGCTGCTGGGTTGGGCTGAGAGAGAGAAAAGAGAGGCAGGGCCCAGGGAGAAGAAAGAAGAGGGGTTTTTATTTCCTTTTTTTTCTGTTTTTATTCAAACCTTTTGAATTTAAATTATGTTCCTGTTTTGAAACTAAGGAAAGGCGTGAGATAGATTCAAAATTAGTTTTCAAAATATTTACTTTATTTCTTACCCAAAACAAAACACATTTTATACAAAATGTATTTGTTGGAAAGACTTAGTTATAAACTAAGAAATATGAGAGGAAGAGGATAAGGTTTTATTTAAGCAAAGACAAGGAAGGGTTTTATAAAATAATTTTATTTAATAAAAACATGGATGATATGATGCATGATGCATGATGATGAGCAAAAGAAAAAGAACAGACAAAATCTAATAGGGCTGCTACCCGGGGCCGTTACAACACCATAGGAAGTGTGGACGGGGAATATGCCCGGTTGGCACCAAGGATAAGATCTCTTATGGGTAAAGCAACACACCTCTGCAGAGTGTAAAGAACCGTGACCTGTCACTCCCTGTTCCGGGATATGGAACTGCGAACGCGGCCGGAAAGGAACTCCATGAAGTTCTAGTAAACCGGTGAAGGCTGACGGACATAGTTCTTCTGAATAAAAGCAACCTTTTGAAGAAATGGTTATGAAAACTTGCATTGGTATTAGACTTTCTGGTCTAATGTTGTAGCTAGTGCATTAAACACCTCTTTCCTATAATGAACTTGTTGAGTACGCTCGTACTCATCCCACTCTTAAATCCCCTGCTTAGATATGGAGGCTTCGAAGGAGGATCTACTGTGCAACTCGAAGACCGAGGAATCAACAAATCCTTCAAGGGACAGGAACCTGACAGAAGAGTCAAACACTGCATCCAACAGGGATAAAACCTAGCTTAGCAATAGAAAGGAACTAGTTTCCTAAACCTAGCTCCTATTTAGCTAGAATCTATTCATAGCCTCTATAGCTAGTTAAATACTCTACAAATAGAGTTCGTGATAGGATTAGACTACAAGTCGTTCTTCTAGAGTTTATTTGCAGTTTTACCTCATTGTAAAGTAGGAGGCTGTGTGATCTTATGTAACAGAGTCAGTGTTGTAATTCTATAGACATACCTTGGACCCGCAAATGTTTCTGTTGTACCACTCTGAGCGATATAATACTAGTGGAACGGTGTTTCATTGGTGTTATATCAGACTTGCATACTACACCATGCAGTGGTATGCCGGGTCACCACAGTTGGTATCAGAGCAAATGCTTTGACCCTAGGATTAAAACCCTTTAAAGGAGACCTATAGGATTGGTAGTGTCTATAGGAAGTTGTATTAGCTAAGGCAACTATGCTAAACTAAACCTTCTTATGACTTGAGATGGATATTCACTTGAGAATAATCCTGACACACTTGAGTCAAACTTTCCTACCTATTTTTCTTAAGTGAAGTTAGTTAGTTAATCCCAGACATGAAGCACCCCATTGAAGTCTTAAAACAATAGATGAGTAGATCACAGTTGGTATACAATACATGGTAGTCCAAAGAGAGGATACAACCACAAGGAAAATATCCTATTGGAAGATGTATACCAACACATGCTATGTTTAAGTAAGAACTATTCAGATCTGTAATAGGAACAATATCAAGTGATGAAGGTAATTAAGATATCCTAATAGAAGATGTAGACCAAGATAAGTAATGAGTAAGTAAAATCTATCCAAACTTGTGAAACATTGGATAGTAAATGATAAATAGAAGTTATATGAGGTAATATAGACCATGATGAGTCAATCATGGAAAGTAAGGAAGAGAGATAGGAATAAAATATGTCTACATGATAGAGTTACTAATCATATATGATTCACCTGAGAATCATTATGTGATGGAATAGAACATCATAAATATTTAGGAGAAGTACAATAGGAAGCCAAGTGTTAAACAATAGTGCAAGATCTATGTTCCAAAACCATGGCAATTGTGCCAAGTACATCAGGACCATAGACACATGGTAGAAACACTTGGAAGTATAGGAGCTATATCCTAATAAATATATATTCAGAGTAGCCATGTTAGAACTGGATGTATCATATGAGGTAGTCCTCAATAGCAAGTATATATGTTATACTACTTTGTTAGTACTTCCAAAGAAAACTAGGTTAACTTTAACTATCCTAGACCATTTTGTTTCAAGTTTATCTCATTGCAAATGTGCAATTAAGGTAAAGGTTGAGACAAATAGTAGAATCCCATATATTCGTGCTAAGTATAACTATAGAAACCTATATTATGTGGTGTTATATACTACACATCTCAGCCTGATGTTTAGAGATGTCTTACTCAACTATTATATTCATGCTTATGATGGTGTGTATTATAAGCACAAAGCTGGATTTTCTTGGATTTTTATTGGATTTTCATTGATTGACTAGATCCATACATGAAGTTTGACTTTGATATGCAAATGCATGTTGCAATATCAAGCCTTTACTTGATGCTATAGATCTAGAGGGTAATGGTATTCGTGTGAGGAAGTGACGAACTCTGAAGACAAGATGAAGGTTCATCAGAAAAAGGAAACAAAGTTGTGGGAAGCAACCACAATATTCAGAAGGAAGTACCAATCAAAACTCATGCTTTACCTCAACAGAGGAGTACTTTAGTACATAAGAAGCATGAAGGTAAGAAATCTGGTGATTATGGTGAAGCGCAAGCAGATCCATAATTAATATAGAAGAGGGAATGCCTAGGAAATCACCTTGGATACTATATTCATAGTGGTTTTCTTGCAAAATAAACCCTGAAGGAAGGAAGATAACCTATGAAACCATAGTAGATATAAGAAGACCATAATTGGTATCAGAAGACCATAGTTGGTATAAGATTAATGCTGCGAGATAAAGTAGAAGATGTCCCGACCAATTGGTCAAGACCTATAATAGAGTCCATTCTTTAGATAACAAACAGCCATAATTGGTATCAAGTAGTCCATGACTGGATTATTTGTACCAAGAAGTTGTGAACAAATAAAATTTTGTCAGTCAAATAACAATGACCTATAATCATTTAGTTGAAGGATTCACATTGGATATCCACAAATTGAGTGGATACACCACAAATATTCTTCGCGAGACCTTAGAAGAAGTATAAACCATAAGTTAGACCTAGACCAATATTCTAACCATAAGTCCAATGGTTGGAAGAATAGGAGTTAAAGACCATAAGAAAACTCTAAGGGGTAGAGTAAAGATTGAGTTGGATGTACAATAACTCAATAGTTTGAGCAAGATAGATGAAGAAGGTCTGAACTGAGAGGAAGTTCGATCTTATTTTCATAAGATTATCGAACACTACTTTCAAAAAGATGTCAGACCAGAAGCCGAGGTTCATACCTCGAGGAAGTAAGAAGTGGACTATAACTTGAGAAAGTGAGTAGTATGTACTCAGAAGTACGAAAGCTCAAGTAAGTCAAGCATAAAGAAGTTGGACGAAGGAAATATCGGAGACCAAATAAATCTCAAAAAGGCCAAAGACCGAAGGAGTTTGACCATACCTAAACTAAAGTCTATTTGAAAGATTCCTTTCATGGAACCTAAAAGAACCAAAATAGTTATAGGTATCAACTATAATCCCTGATTGGATAGACTAAATGAGTCTAATCCATTCTTAGTGGAGTAAACCATCAAGACCATTTCCATAGTAAGTACCTTATTTAGTACCATTATTGCAGTTTTGGTAGTAAACAAAGACCTATTTACCAATTAGGAGTATGTTATCAAATTAGTCTTCAGTTAAGTCTATCAGCACCAGAAGAAGCTCCAATCATTGAACCTTCCATGAGAAAGGAAATATTATTGAAAGGAATCATGGAATTGAAGTAACAAGCCATGGCTTAGAAACAGACACTATTGGATTCCAGGAAGAATCTGGACAAGGGATATATTCAATTATATCCAGTAAGATCAATACGGAGTACGAGAAAAGTCATAGTCTGCACAAGTCAGATCCACACTCCGGAAACGTGAGAGAGATCAAACTTCGAGGACGAAGTTTAGTTTAAGGGGTAGAGACTGTAATATCCCAGGTATTGGGGTTACAAAAAATAGAGGAAACAGATGTGTGCATTGCATTCATGCATAGAAAATCCGGGGAATTTTCGCGCTTTAAAGTAAAACAGTCACAGTAACTGAAGTTTCACTTGACCTTGGTGGAATTGAAGTAGCTCATCAAGTCCAGTGCTATAAACCTCAGTGTGACCTTTGTTAAAACCTGTTTTGGGTAGAGATGATTTGATCTAAGGGGTTAGATCAAATGGGACTAACACAACAACACTTTAATCAATGATCAATTGCTTGATCTTATAAAAGATCACAACATGGTACTCCTTGCCATAACATATGAACATCCATTGAATTGGAAACCAAGTAATAATAAATGGAGAAACCATTCTTCACTTATATTTTCCATGTCATTAACAAATAATTAGACCTACCATGAACCTCATGGTATTTCTTGAACTAAACTCTTGAACTTAACACCAACAAAAGCTTGTCACTAAACCCTAGAGTTGGGAGAGGTATATAACCATCAAAGAGATAAGATGCAACTCTAAGTTATTAACACTTAAAAGTTAAGCAACTACACTTGAGGAACAATTGAACTCACTTTAAAACTAAATACCAAATATAGCAAAACACAAGGACCTAAGTGCATAAAAGCCACACATTCTGAATTTATTCATAACTTATTAAATAGGTGGAATATTACAAAACTAAATTCGTTTACATTATGAATTATAGTTCAAACTATTTGAATAAAATAAACTATGTGTACTTTGAAACTTATATGATCATGCCTTGGTGAAATCAAAATCATCATTCAAAATTGGGGTATAATTCTTATTCTTGACATTTTGATCCCAATTATAATATAAATACAATCACATATGATATAGTGACTCACCCATAAGTATAAGATCATTCATAAGACATTTAGTAACAAAAGCCACTTGGCTCTCCAAAAACAAATCACATGAGAGGATAATATCCATGCCACATAGGATGAAAATATCTACATAACTTGCATCCCAAGCTATGCCACCTCATGCTTAAAGGATTGCTATGGATGAGAGCATGACAACCAAGCACCTTACTCATCAAATCAAAACATGAGTCACCCACCTATGTGTCATGATACTAGAGCATGCCCAAGCCTATAAAAGGAGCCTCACACTCCATTCATCTCATCATCTTGCACCATGATGCAAGGACACCAACACATTGAGCCACTCCATAAAATAGTTAGGATCAAGATGAAGCAGCTAGGAGGTGGAGGCATGCCACAAGATGTAGGTTTATCAGAATTCCTCAAGAACAAGCTACAGAAGATAGCAAGGTAGAATTCTTAGGAAAAATATATTTAGCTAATCACATCAGCATCCCTTGGGTAGAACCCTAGATTATAATCCAAGTTCTTGAGGGGTGAGAAACCTAATTCTTGGGAGATAACTTAGGAAGCCAAACCTTCATCATTATAAATTGTGTAGTGATCATAAACCCTAAGAACTTGAAGTAGAAGATATAAGCACATAAATTTTAGAGTCAAACTCTATACTTTATATGGTGAGAAATTATTCATCCATATAACCAAAGTTAACTATAAAAAGAAACATAACTACTTTAGTTACTATAATGATAAATTAAGGATAATAATAGAAACCTATTGGTAGGAGATAACACCAATTCTAAATACCTTAGTAACTAATGGGGTACATCAACTATTAAGCAAGTAATCACCTTATCATGGATAGGGGAGACTAAACCCTAATTTGTGCATCATTTGGATGATCACAAATATAAACCTAGTTCACATTTGAGTTCCAAACCATATGCCATTAGGAGAATATCATTTGAACCCTAATGGTTCATTAATCAAATCCTATGCTTCAATTATTAAACATAAGAGCCACCTAATGCTAAGCCACCTGAGCGATATAATACTAGTGGAACGGTGTTTCATTGGTGTTATATCAGACTTGCATACTACACCATGCAGTGGTATGCCGGGTCACCACAGTTGGTATCAGAGCAAATGCTTTGACCCTAGGATTAAAACCCTTTAAAGGAGACCTATAGGATTGGTAGTGTCTATAGGAAGTTGTATTAGCTAAGGCAACTATGCTAAACTAAACCTTCTTATGACTTGAGATGGATATTCACTTGAGAATAATCCTGACACACTTGAGTCAAACTTTCCTACCTATTTTTCTTAAGTGAAGTTAGTTAGTTAATCCCAGACATGTAGCACCCCATTGAAGTCTTAAAACAATAGATGAGTAGATCACAGTTGGTATACAATACATGGTAGTCCAAAGAGAGGATACAACCACAAGGAAAATATCCTATTGGAAGATGTATACCAACACATGCTATGTTTAAGTAAGAACTATTCAGATCTGTAATAGGAACAATATCAAGTGATGAAGGTAATTAAGATATCCTAATAGAAGATGTAGACCAAGATAAGTAATGAGTAAGTAAAATCTATCCAAACTTGTGAAACATTGGATAGTAAATGATAAATAGAAGTTATATGAGGTAATATAGACCATGATGAGTCAATCATGGAAAGTAAGGAAGAGAGATAGGAATAAAATATGTCTACATGATAGAGTTACTAATCATATATGATTCACCTGAGAATCATTATGTGATGGAATAGAACATCATAAATATTTAGGAGAAGTACAATAAGAAGCCAAGTGTTAAACAATAGTGCAAGATCTATGTTCCAAAACCATGGCAATTGTGCCAAGTACATCAGGACCATAGACACATGGTAGAAACACTTGGAAGTATAGGAGCTATATCCTAATAAATATATATTCAGAGTAGCCATGTTAGAACTGGATGTATCATATGAGGTAGTCCTCAATAGCAAGTATATATGTTATACTACTTTGTTAGTACTTCCAAAGAAAACTAGGTTAACTTTAACTATCCTAGACCATTTTGTTTCAAGTTTATCTCATTGCAAATGTGCAATTAAGGTAAAGGTTGAGACAAATAGTAGAATCCCATATATTCGTGCTAAGTATAACTATAGAAACCTATATTATGTGGTGTTATATACTACACATCTCAGCCTGATGTTTAGAGATGTCTTACTCAACTATTATATTCAGGCTTATGATGGTGTGTATTATAAGCACAAAGCTGGATCTTCTTGGATTTTTATTGGATTTTCATTGATTGACTAGATCCATACATGAAGTTTGACTTTGATATGCAAATTGGTATCAAGTAGCCATGATAGTAACAGATTCATGTGAGGAAGTGACGAACTCTGAAGACAAGATGAAGGTTCATCAGAAAAAGGAAACAAAGTTGTGGGAAGCAACCACAATATTCAGAAGGAAGTACCAATCAAAACTCATGCTTTACCTCAACAGAGGAGTACTTTAGTACATAAGAAGCATGAAGGTAAGAAATCTGGTGATTATGGTGAAGCGCAAGCAGATCCATAATTAATATAGAAGAGGGAATGCCTAGGAAATCACCTTGGATACTATATTCATAGTGGTTTTCTTGCAAAATAAACCCTGAAGGAAGGAAGATAACCTATGAAACCATAGTAGATATAAGAAGACCATAATTGGTATCAGAAGACCATAGTTGGTATAAGATTAATGCTGCGAGATAAAGTAGAAGATGTCCCGACCAATTGATAAAGTAGAAGATGTCCCGACCAATTGGTCAAGACCTATAATAGAGTCCATTCTTTAGATAACAAATAGCCATAATTGGTATCAAGTAGTCCATGACTGGATTATTTGTACCAAGAAGTTGTGAACAAATAAAATTTTGTCAGTCAAATAACAATGACCTATAATCATTTAGTTGAAGGATTCACATTGGATATCCACAAATTGAGTGGATACACCACAAATATTCTTCGCGAGACCTTAGAAGAAGTATAAACCATAAGTTAGACCTAGACCAATATTCTAACCATAAGTCCAATGGTTGGAAGAATAGGAGTTAAAGACCATAAGAAAACTCTAAGGGGTAGAGTAAAGATTGAGTTGGATGTACAATAACTCAATAGTTTGAGCAAGATAGATGAAGAAGGTCTGAACTGAGAGGAAGTTCGATCTTATTTTCATAAGATTATCGAACACTACTTTCAAAAAGATGTCAGACCAGAAGCCGAGGTTCATACCTCGAGGAAGTAAGAAGTGGACTATAACTTGAGAAAGTGAGTAGTATGTACTCAGAAGTACGAAAGCTCAAGTAAGTCAAGCATAAAGAAGTTGGACGAAGGAAATATCGGAGACCAAATAAATCTCAAAAAGGCCAAAGACCGAAGGAGTTTGACCATACCTAAACTAAAGTCTATTTGAAAGATTCCTTTCATGAACCTAAAAGAACCAAAATAGTTATAGGTATCAACTATAATCCCTGATTGGATAGACTAAATGAGTCTAATCCATTCTTAGTGGAGTAAACCATCAAGACCATTTCCATAGTAAGTACCTTATTTAGTACCATTATTGCAGTTTTGGTAGTAAACAAAGACCTATTTACCAATTAGGAGTATGTTATCAAATTAGTCTTCAGTTAAGTCTATCAGCACCAGAAGAAGCTCCAATCATTGAACCTTCCATGAGAAAGGAAATATTATTGAAAGGAATCATGGAATTGAAGTAACAAGCCATGGCTTAGAAACAGACACTATTGGATTCCAGGAAGAATCTGGACAAGGGATATATTCAATTATATCCAGTAAGATCAATACGGAGTACGAGAAAAGTCATAGTCTGCACAAGTCAGATCCACACTCCGGAAACGTGAGAGAGATCAAACTTCGAGGACGAAGTTTAGTTTAAGGGGTAGAGACTGTAATATCCTGTATTGGGGTTACAAAAAATAGAGGAAACAGATGTGTGCATTGCATTCATGCATAGAAAATCCGGGGAATTTTCGCGCTTTAAAGTAAAACAGTCACAGTAACTGAAGTTTCACTTGACCTTGGTGGAATTGAAGTAGCTCATCAAGTCCAGTGCTATAAACCTCAGTGTGACCTTTGTTAAAACCTGTTTTGGGTAGAGATGATTTGATCTAAGGGGTTAGATCAAATGGGACTAACACAACAACACTTTAATCAATGATCAATTGCTTGATCTTATAAAAGATCACAACATGGTACTCCTTGCCATAACATATGAACATCCATTGAATTGGAAACCAAGTAATAATAAATGGAGAAAACATTCTTCACTTATATTTTCCATGTCATTAACAAATAATTAGACCTACCATGAACCTCATGGTATTTCTTGAACTAAACTCTTGAACTTAACACCAACAAAAGCTTGTCACTAAACCCTAGAGTTGGGAGAGGTATATAACCATCAAAGAGATAAGATGCAACTCTAAGTTATTAACACTTAAAAGTTAAGCAACTACACTTGAGGAACAATTGAACTCACTTTAAAACTAAATACCAAATATAGCAAAACACAAGGACCTAAGTGCATAAAAGCCACACATTCTGAATTTATTCATAACTTATTAAATAGGTGGAATATTACAAAACTAAATTCGTTTACATTATGAATTATAGTTCAAACTATTTGAATAAAATAAACTATGTGTACTTTGAAACTTATATGATCATGCCTTGGTGAAATCAAAATCATCATTCAAAATTGGGGTATAATTCTTATTCTTGACATTTTGATCCCAATTATAATATAAATACAATCACATATGATATAGTGACTCACCCATAAGTATAAGATCATTCATAAGACATTTAGTAACAAAAGCCACTTGGCTCTCCAAAAACAAATCACATGAGAGGATAATATCCATGCCACATAGGATGAAAATATCTACATAACTTGCATCCCAAGCTATGCCACCTCATGCTTAAAGGATTGCTATGGATGAGAGCATGACAACCAAGCACCTTACTCATCAAATCAAAACATGAGTCACCCACCTATGTGTCATGATACTAGAGCATGCCCAAGCCTATAAAAGGAGCCTCACACTCCATTCATCTCATCATCTTGCACCATGATGCAAGGACACCAACACATTGAGCCACTCCATAAAATAGTTAGGATCAAGATGAAGCAGCTAGGAGGTGGAGGCATGCCACAAGATGCAGGTTTATCAGAATTCCTCAAGAACAAGCTACAGAAGATAGCAAGGTAGAATTCTTAGGAAAAATATATTTAGCTAATCACATCAGCATCCCTTGGGTAGAACCCTAGATTATAATCCAAGTTCTTGAGGGGTGAGAAACCTAATTCTTGGGAGATAACTTAGGAAGCCAAACCTTCATCATTACAAATTGTGTAGTGATCATAAACCCTAAGAACTTGAAGTAGAAGATATAAGCACATAAATTTTAGAGTCAAACTCTATACTTTATATGGTGAGAAATTATTCATCCATATAACCAAAGTTAACTATAAAAAGAAACATAACTACTTTAGTTACTATAATGATAAATTAAGGATAATAATAGAAACCTATTGGTAGGAGATAACACCAATTCTAAATACCTTAGTAACTAATGGGGTACATCAACTATTAAGCAAGTAATCACCTTATCATGGATAGGGGAGACTAAACCCTAATTTGTGCATCATTTGGATGATCACAAATATAAACCTAGTTCACATTTGAGTTCCAAACCATATGCCATTAGGAGAATATCATTTGAACCCTAATGGTTCATTAATCAAATCCTATGCTTCAATTATTAAACATAAGAGCCACCTAATGCTAAGCCCCATAATTAAAACCACATAAGTAGTGCTCAACCATTTATCTTTGTAACCAAGATCAATTATGATGAAACCAATATCTACTTAGATCCTTTCAAATATAATGTTAATATTATCTTTAATAAGGGGGTTGTAATAGACATCATAAAAACCCTAACAGATTGATACTCACATAAAATCATATGTGAACAACCAACTTCTTAAATAAGATAACAAGTCCTAATGATAAACTCTAAAATACCTTGAGCTGGACTTACCAACTCTAATACTTCAAATAGATTGATCCACAAGAAAAACATAAAAATAAAATGAGGATAAAAATTCATGCTCATTTGCTATTTTGAATAAAACACAAGTATGTAATATAATGCTTGATAAGATACTTGTTTCAAATGGATTATGGGTGTAATAGTCATTTCACAACATCCAAAAGGAATTAACACAATTGAGACACCTGCCAAAAATAATAGAATTCAAATATGAATTCAATTTAGTAAATTATAAAACAGAAAATGAAAACAGAAAAAGAGAAAAAGCAGAAAGGCCTCACCTGGACCTTACCTGGCCGCAGGAGCCCAACAGCAGCCATCGACGCAGCCCCAAGCGCCAGCCCAGTAGCAGCCCAAGTCGAGCCCAACAACAGCAGCCCGTACCTCTTCGTTAAAAAAAAATCAGGGGAGGGTCGTCCTCATCCCCTTCCTTCCGCATGCCGGCCAGCACGACGCCGTGCTCGTCTTCCTCTTCGAGCTGTCAACCTCTCCGTGCTCCACCGCGTGACGAGGCAGGTCACTGAGCCCTATAAGTACCCTGGACAACGAAATAGCTCCGTTTCCCCTCTTCCCTCTCCTCGATTCATCTATGCCGACACCCTGGCTCCGCCAGTCTTCGTTACCGCCGGTGATAGAGACCTCCCCGAGCCAAGCGGAGCATACCATCGTGACCGCCGTCGTCGACAAGCCCAGGCCCCGGGAGGAATTGAGCTGAGGCACCCGAAATCGACGCCGGCGAGATCATCTTCTCCGACACCGGCTGCTGCGAGTTCCGGCGAACCAAGCCTCCCCGAGCTTCACCGAGCTCACCAACAGTCTCAGGTTGATCTTGCGCCTCTCTGGAGCTCATTATTTCGAGTTATTGATGCGATTAGCTAGCAGTAGCTTGGTGGCCGGGATTGCGCCGCCGCGGAGGTGTTCGCCGGAGCCATCTCCGGTGACCTTTCGGAAGCATCGATACCACCATCATTCTCAGAACACCGAGGGGATGCGGAAACACCTATTAGCTCATCCCGTGAGGCAGTAGAACGGCGTCGCCGCCGTGCACCGGCTCACCGGCGTTGAGCCGTCGATGATGCCTACGTGGCGGTGGGGCCCGAATATTGGCTTGACCCAGTCAACTGCCAACGAGGCAGCTGACTCGGATCAGACCCCACCTGTCTGCGTCTTAGGGTAGAACCCAACCGGTACAATTGGTCTTTTCCATTTAATTGAAATTCCAGAAAATAGTTTAAACTTTACAAAATCATAGATAATTCATTTTAACTCAGAAAAAGGTAAATAATATATCAAAATTCTTAGAAAAGAAAAATCTATCCAATAAAAATATAAAATGAAATTTTTATTTTTAATAAAAATACAATTATTTTATACTTGTTAATTAAGCCTTTAATTTTAATTCCAAATTTAATTAAAATTCAATAATTAATAAAAACTTCTAAAATTAATAAAAACCAGTAAGCAAATCAGGAAAATGTTAAAACTAATTTTCCTTTGCTTATAATTTATTAAATCCTTAATAAGAGGATTTAAACTCTAATTAATAATTACCTTAATTATTAATTATTTAAAAATAAGAAAATGTCAAATCCAATATTAATTTTTAATTCAAAGTTATTAATAACTTCAACTTTATAATAAAGTTATCAAGCTAAGAACTATATGGTGATTAAGAAACCCTAATTCCATATTGAATAAAGAACACAACCCCATAATTTCATGTGGAATCCTAAAACCCTAAATTAATTAGGAACTCTAATTCCATTATTACATGTGAACCCTAATTTGCTTCTAACCTAAACCCAAGGTTAGAACAGGTGATCATGATACTTTAATTCAAATCATAGAGCCACCATTAGCAACTAAAAGACATACATATGTCCACATAAAACGTAGAACCCTATCACTAGCAATTTAGGATTCCATGTATGCATGCCACTAAACCTAGTTGATCAAGTAGGATCAACCAAGCTTAAACCCTAGCTTCTACTGTCAAACCCATCATCCTTGTTCATCCATGCTTAGCATCACACCATTGTGATGAATCCCAATAGCATCTAGGCCCAATATTTATCATTACCTAACCATATTCCACTAAACCCTACTAATATTGGATATTTATCAACCATCCTATTCAGGAGCCAATAACTCCTTACTTAATAGAACCAACAGTAAAACCTAGATCACTTCAAACCTAATTGATATACTTCTTATTATTTAAGAAGTATGTTCTTCAAAAGTTATTCTTTTGAAGAAAATAGGGAATCATCACCAACCCTGCTTATAAGGACCTATAAACCCTAGCCAGCTATCACTAGCAAGATAAACCAACCTTGACAACAACCATGTATAATGAATTGCTTAGGATGCCTAGGCTTATCTCAACCTTACAAGCCCTAGTTGCTGATGAATCCAACTATGTTGTGATCCATCTTATACTTACTCCAGAAACTACTTGGAACCAGAATAAAATTATAGCAAACCACAAACCTAATTAGCATACTTGTTCTTTATTAAAGAACATGTTCTTCAAAAGTTATTCTTTTAAAGTATATGATAATTAATCATCAACCATGCCATATAGTACTAAAAGCGACCCTTTGTTCTTTACTTGTTAACATTATGCCAATTATCATTCTTTGTCTGCTCAATTGATTATTATGCTCTATTAACTACCTGTATATAATACCAAGTAATCACACCTGAATAAGAACCTTGTATGTGAATCACTCTAAAAGTGCAACACACCCTGAACCAATCATTACAACTCACTGATTCTAAATCATCGGGGTTAGGTCACGCTTAGAGCGATTGCATCTCATACTTATGCATTATTGCATCTTTGCCAATCTTTTAAACATCGTCCTTACCGGACGATGATGCTATTTCAGAATTTGGAGTTATTACGCATCGAATACCTTGTCTGCATAATCTTGCAGCCAAGAAAGGCAAGTTCATCGCTTGCTCATGTCATTTGAGTATCTTTATCAAATTACTTGCAAAGTACTATGATTATCACTATTGCATAAAAACCAAAACCACTACTTTCATAACTATGAATATGACTATGTGGTGGGCAATGGAACCATGGATTGTGTTGATATGGTGGAGGTTCCATTGCAAGGGTTTATATCCATCTAGGATTAAACAACAAATGTCGTCCAGTGATTCTTGTGCCGTAATACCCGTGTTAACCATAAGATCCGGAGTGGGACGGAATAGTCAAAAGTGTTTCCACCTCTCGTTCATCAACGGATGCGCTTTACCGTAGACACTTGTATCTGTCGGTGGCAAGCGGTAGGCTGGGGAAGCCATAAGTTCCCCACGGCACTGTCCGTAGACACTTGTCACTCGAAGAGCAAGCGGTAGGCTGGGGAAGCCATAAGTTCCCCACGGTATTGCGGTCTATGATGGGTTGCAGCTACCGGCGTAGGAGTGTATGGTAGAGCCCAAACATCGTCGTGGTGGGGTCCACCCTGAAATATATGGGAATAATGGGACCGGCGTGGACCCAGGGTCGGGGCATGCAACAAAGGGTGGGTGTTCGAGGTAGCGGAGGAACATGATTGGCTAGACCTTATACCGGGCCTCACACCATAGGAAGTGTGGACGGGGAATATGCCCGGTTGGCACCAAGGATAAGATCTCTTATGGGTAAAGCAACACACCTCTGCAGAGCGTAAAGAACCGTGACCTGTCACTCCCTGTTCCGGGATATGGAGGCTATGACGCGGCCGGAAAGGAACTCCATGAAGTTCTAGTAAATCGGTGAAGGCTGACGGACATAGTTCTTCTGAATAAAAGCAACCTTTTGAAGAAATGGTTATGAAAACTTGCATTGGTATTAGACTTTCTGGTCTAATGCTGTAGCTAGTGCATTAAACACCTCTTTCCTATAATGAACTTGTTGAGTACGCTCGTACTCATCCCACTCTTAAATCCCCTGCTTAGATATGGAGGCTTCGAAGGAGGATCTACTGTGCAACTCGAAGACCGAGGAATCAACAAATCCTTCAAGGGACAGGAACCTGACAGAAGAGTCAAACACTGCATCCAACAGGGATAAAACCTAGCTTAGCAATAGAAACGAACTAGTTTCCTAAACCTAGCTCCTATTTAGCTAGAATCTATTCATAGCCTCTATAGCTAGTTAAATACTCTACAAATAGAGTTCGTGATAGGATTAGACTATGAGTCGTTCTTCTGGAGTTTATTTGCAGTTTTACCTCATTGTAAAGTAGGAGGCTGTGTGATCTTATGTAACAGAGTCAGTGTTGTAATTCTATAGACATACCTTGGACCCGCATATGTTTCTGTTGTACCACTCTGAGCGATATAATACTAGTGGAACGGTGTTTCATTGGTGTTATATCAGACTTGCATACTACACCATGCAGTGGTATGCCGGGTCACCACAGTTGGTATCAGAGCAAATGCTTTGACCCTAGGATTAAAACACTTTAAAGGAGACCTATAGGATTGGTAGTGTCTATAGGAAGTTGTATTAGCTAAGGCAACTATGCTAAACTAAACCTTCTTATGACTTGAGATGGATATTCACTTGAGAATAATCCTGACACACTTGAGTCAAACTTTCCTACCTATTTTTCTTAAGTGAAGTTAGTTAGTTAATCCCAGACATGTAGCACGCCATTGAAGTCTTAAAACAATAGATGAGTAGATCACAGTTGGTATACAATACATGGTAGTCCAAAGAGAGGATACAACCACAAGGAAAATATCCTATTGGAAGATGTATACCAACACATGCTATGTTTAAGTAAGAACTATTCAGATCTGTAATAGGAACAATATCAAGTGATGAAGGTAATTAAGATATCCTAATAGAAGATGTAGACCAAGATAAGTAATGAGTAAGTAAAATCTATCCAAACTTGTGAAACATTGGATAGTAAATGATAAATAGAAGTTATATGAGGTAATATAGACCATGATGAGTCAATCATGGAAAGTAAGGAAGAGATATAGGAATAAAATATGTCTACATGATAGAGTTACTAATTATATATGATTCACCTGAGAATCATTATGTGATGGAATAGAACATCATAAATATTTAGGAGAAGTACAATAAGAAGCCAAGTGTTAAACAATAGTGCAAGATCTATGTTCCAAAACCATGGCAATTGTGCCAAGTACATCAGGACCATAGACACATGGTAGAAACACTTGGAAGTATAGGAGCTATATCCTAATAAATATATATTCAGAGTAGCCATGTTAGAACTGGATGTATCATATGAGGTAGTCCTCAATAGCAAGTATATATGTTATACTACTTTGTTAGTACTTCCAAAGAAAACTAGGTTAACTTTAACTATCCTAGACCATTTTGTTTCAAGTTTATCTCATTGCAAATGTGCAATTAAGGTAAAGGTTGAGACAAATAGTAGAATCCCATATATTCGTGCTAAGTATAACTATAGAAACCTATATTATGTGGTGTTATATACTACACATCTCAGCCTGATGTTTAGAGATGTCTTACTCAACTATTATATTCAGGCTTATGATGGTGTGTATTATAAGCACAAAGCTGGATCTTCTTGGATTTTTATTGGATTTTCATTGATTGACTAGATCCATACATGAAGTTTGACTTTGATATGCAAATTGGTATCAAGTAGCCATGATAGTAACAGATTCGTGTGAGGAAGTGACGAACTCTGAAGACAAGATGAAGGTTCATCAGAAAAAGGAAACAAAGTTGTGGGAAGCAACCACAATATTCAGAAGGAAGTACCAATCAAAACTCATGCTTTACCTCAACAGAGGAGTACTTTAGTACATAAGAAGCATGAAGGTAAGAAATCTGGTGATTATGGTGAAGCGCAAGCAGATCCATAATTAATATAGAAGAGGGAATGCCTAGGAAATCACCTTGGATACTATATTCATAGTGGTTTTCTTGCAAAATAAACCCTGAAGGAAGGAAGATAACCTATGAAACCATAGTAGATATAAGAAGACCATAATTGGTATCAGAAGACCATAGTTGGTATAAGATTAATGCTGCGAGATAAAGTAGAAGATGTCCCGACCAATTGGTCAAGACCTATAATAGAGTCCATTCTTTAGATAACAAACAGCCATAATTGGTATCAAGTAGTCCATGACTGGATTATTTGTACCAAGAAGTTGTGAACAAATAAAAATTTTTCAGTCAAATAACAACGACCTATAATCATTTAGTTGAAGGATTCACATTGGATATCCACAAATTGAGTGGATACACCACAAATATTCTTCGCGAGACCTTAGAAGAAGTATAAACCATAAGTTAGACCTAGACCAATATTCTAACCATAAGTCCAATGGTTGGAAGAATAGGAGTTAAAGACCATAAGAAAACTCTAAGGGGTAGAGTAAAGATTGAGTTGGATGTACAATAACTCAATAGTTTGAGCAAGATAGATGAAGAAGGTCTGAACTGAGAGGAAGTTCGATCTTATTTTCATAAGATTATCGAACACTACTTTCAAAAAGATGTCAGACCAGAAGCCGAGGTTCATACCTCGAGGAAGTAAGAAGTGGACTATAACTTGAGAAAGTGAGTAGTATGTACTCAGAAGTACGAAAGCTCAAGTAAGTCAAGCATAAAGAAGTTGGACGAAGGAAATATCGGAGACCAAATAAATCTCAAAAAGGCCCAAGACCGAAGGAGTTTGACCATACCTAAACTAAAGTCTATTTGAAAGATTCCTTTCATGGAACCTAAAAGAACCAAAATAGTTATAGGTATCAACTATAATCCCTGATTGGATAGACTAAATGAGTCTAATCCATTCTTAGTGGAGTAAACCATCAAGACCATTTCCATAGTAAGTACCTTATTTAGTACCATTATTGCAGTTTTGGTAGTAAACAAAGACCTATTTACCAATTAGGAGTATGTTATCAAATTAGTCTTCAGTTAAGTCTATCAGCACCAGAAGAAGCTCCAATCATTGAACCTTCCATGAGAAAGGAAATATTATTGAAAGGAATCATGGAATTGAAGTAACAAGCCATGGCTTAGAAACAGACACTATTGGATTCCAGGAAGAATCTGGACAAGGGATATATTCAATTATATCCAGTAAGATCAATACGGAGTACGAGAAAAGTCATAGTCTGCACAAGTCAGATCCACACTCCGGAAACGTGAGAGAGATCAAACTTCGAGGACGAAGTTTAGTTTAAGGGGTAGAGACTGTAATATCCCAGGTATTGGGGTTACAAAAAATAGAGGAAACAGATGTGTGCATTGCATTCATGCATAGAAAATCCGGGGAATTTTCGCGCTTTAAAGTAAAACAGTCCAAGAATCGAAGTTTCACTTGACCTTGGTGGAATTGAAGTAGCTCATCAAGTCCAGTGCTATAAACCTCAGTGTGACCTTTGTTAAAACCTGTTTTGGGTAGAGATGATTTGATCTAAGGGGTTAGATCAAATGGGACTAACACAACAACACTTTAATCAATGATCAATTGCTTGATCTTATAAAAGATCACAACATGGTACTCCTTGCCATAACATATGAACATCCATTGAATTGGAAACCAAGTAATAATAAATGGAGAAACCATTCTTCACTTATCTTTTCCATGTCATTAACAAATAATTAGACCTACCATGAACCTCATGGTATTTCTTGAACTAAACTCTTGAACTTAACACCAACAAAAGCTTGTCACTAAACCCTAGAGTTGGGAGAGGTATATAACCATCAAAGAGATAAGATGCAACTCTAAGTTATTAACACTTAAAAGTTAAGCAACTACACTTGAGGAACAATTGAACTCACTTTAAAACTAAATACCAAATACAGCAAAACACAAGGACCTAAGTGCATAAAAGCCACACATTCTGAATTTATTCATAACTTATTAAATAGGTGGAATATTACAAAACTAAATTCGTTTACATTATGAATTATAGTTCAAACTATTTGAATAAAATAAACTATGTGTACTTTGAAACTTATATGATCATGCCTTGGTGAAATCAAAATTATCATTCAAAATTGGGGTATAATTCTTATTCTTGACATTTTGATCCCAATTATAATATAAATACAATCACATATGATATAGTGACTCACCCATAAGTATAAGATCATTCATAAGACATTTAGTAACAAAAGCCACTTGGCTCTCCAAAAACAAATCACATGAGAGGATAATATCCATGCCACATAGGATGAAAATATCTACATAACTTGCATCCCAAGCTATGCCACCTCATGCTTAAAGGATTTCTATGGATGAGAGCATGACAACCAAGCACCTTACTCATCAAATCAAAACATGAGTCACCCACCTATGTGTCATGATACTAGAGCATGCCCACTACAAGAAATCTGCCATAAGTTGACGAAATAAAGGTGTCACTGAAACGTCACTAATGGCTACTTGTGACGTTATTGTGACAACTTTCAAAACGTCGAAAGCTGGGAGTCAGCAGTGAGTGCTTAAGACGTTCCACTTGAAAACGTCGTAGAGCTTTGTGACGTTTTAAAATGTCACTGACTGCATGACGTTCCCAAAACGTCATGGGCACCTGCCCCCGAGTCCAGCGTGGCAATCCGACGTGGCAAAATTGTGACGAATTAGAAACGTCGTTATTTGAATTCAGCCCGGTCCATTCAGCTCCTTATGTGGGCTGAGCCCATTAGTTCTGATTATTTTTTTCGGCTTTGTTGGGCCTTGGCCCGTAACTGGCCCAATTACCTCGGCCTTTTTAGCTTATTTTTTTTTCAACGGCCTTTTTAGCTCTTTGTACTTCTTGGGCCTGGGCCAATTTCCATTGGGCCGTGGCCTTTTTAGGACCCATTACAGTTTTGGGCCGTGGCCTTTTTAGGACCCATTACAGTTTTGGGCCGTGGCCTTTTTAGGACCCATTACAGTTTTGGGCCTTGGCCTTTTTAGGGTCCAATATGGTTTTGGGCCTTGGCCTTTTAGGGTCCATTAAGATTTTGGGCCTAGGCCTTTATAGGGTCCACAAAGGTTTTGGGCCACAGCCTTTTTGGGGTCCATAAAGATATTGGGCCTTGGCCTTTTTGGGTCCATAAAAGTTATGGGCTTTGGCCTTTTTACGGTCCTGCAAGTTTTTTGGGCTTCGGCCTATTTTGGCCTTTTCAACTCCCATTTTTCGAAAATGCAATTAATTATTTGTTGGGCTCTAGCCTTTTAAGAGCCCATATATTTCTAGGCTACTTTGGGCCTTGGCCTTTTAAGAGCCCACAATAGCCCAACAGTGCATATATTAAATTAGGAAATTCAGCAGCAAAATATAAAAGACAACATTTCAAATCTGCAAATTTCACAGTAGAGTGACAACAGCAAAATGACCAGGTTCACAGATTCACCAACATGTCAAGAAAGTTCACAGATTCACAGTAAGAAGTTCACAGATATGACCAAGTTATTGTCACGCTGCCAGGATATGACCAAGTTCCATGGCGGGACACAAAAAAGGGATACGACTGATACGTCTCCAACGTATCTATAATTTCCGATGTTCCATGCTTGTTTTATGACAATACCAACATGTTTTGTTCATACTTTATATCATTTTCATGCATTTTCCGGAACTAACCTATTAACAAGATGCCACAGTGCCAGTTCCTGTTTTCTGCTGTTTTTGGTTCCAGAAAGGCTGTTCGGGCAATATTCTCGGAATTGGACGAAATCAACGCCAAACCTCCTATTTTTCCCGGAAGCGTCCAGAACACCGAAGAAGAGTCGGAGAGGGGCCAGGGGGCCACCACACCACATGGCGGCGCGGGCCAGGCCTAGGCCACGCCGGCCTAGGGTGTGGCGCCCCCAGGTGCCCCCCTGCGCCGCCTCTTCGCCTATAAAAGCCCTTTCGACCTAAAAACGCAGTACCAATTGACGAAACTCCAGAAAGACTCCAGGGGCGCCGCCGCCATCGCGAAACTCCAATTCGGGGGACAGAACTCTCTGTTCGGCACCTGCCGGACGGGGAATTGCCCCGGAGCCATCTCCACCGCCGTCTTCACCGCCATCTTCACCGCCATCGCTGCCCCCATGATGAGGAGGGAGTAATTCACCCACGAGGTGAGGGCTTCGCTGTAGCTATGTGGTTCATCTCTCTCCCATGTACCTCAATACAATAATCTCATGAGCTGCTTTACATGATTGAGATTCATATGAGTTTTGTATCACAATTTATCTATGTGCTACTCTAGTGATGTTATTAAAGTAGTTCTATTCCTCCTGCACGTGTGTAAAGGTGACTAGTGTGTGCACCGTGTGGTTCTTGTCGTAGGCTATGATCATGATCTCTTGTAGATTGTGGAGTTAATTATTACTATGATGGTATTGATGTGATCTATTCCTCCTACATATGCATGAAGGCGATAGTGTGCATGCTATGTTAGTACTTGGTTTAGTCTTTTGATCTATCTTACACTATAAGGTTACTAAATATGAACAAATTGTGGAGCTTGTTAACTCCGGCATTGAGGGTTCGTGTAATCCTACGCAATGCGTTCATCATCCAACAAAAGTGTAGAGTATGCATTTATCTATTCTGTTATGTGATCAATGTTGAGAGTGTCCACTAGTGAAAGTGTAATCCCTAGGCCTTGTTCCTAAATATCGCTATCGCTGCTTGTTTCTTGTTTCTTTGCGTTACTCTTTGCTGCAATACTACCACCATCAACTACACGCCAGCAAGCTATTTTCTGGCACCGTTGCTACTGCTCGTATATATTCATACCACCTGTATTTCACTATCTCTTCGCCGAACTAGTGCACCTATTTGGTGTGTTGGGGACACAAGAGACTTCTTGCTTTGTGGTTGCAGGGTTGCATAAGAGGGATATCTTTGACCTCTTCCTCCCTGAGTTCGATAAACCTTGGGTGATCCACTTAAGGGAAAACTTGCTGCTGTTCTACAAACCTCTGCTCTTGGAGGCCCAACACTGTCTACAGGAAAGGAGGGGGAAAGTAGACATCAAGCACTTTTCTGGCGCCGTTGCCGGGGAGGAAAGGTAAAAGGTACTCACACTCCGGACTTCGGCTACCAAGCTATTTTCCGCCATTGTAAGTACTCGAAGCTATTTCCTTTAGATCCTGCAATTGCAACTTTTTGTTTCTTGTTTACACTAGTTAGGCATAATGGAAAACAACAAAAAAATTGGTGAGCTTTTTAGTCTTTTTCCTGATTTAGAATTGTTTGATGCGAAAATTAAAAAACCTATGGAACCTTATTTGCATGCTAGTAGCGATGTTATTAGTATGAACGCAATTCTGCTAATGCTATGAAGAAGTCTAAGCTTGGGGAAGCTAGTTTTTGTGATCTTTTTAGCTTCCCATCTTTAGGGGAGAAAATTTGTTACGATAATGCTTTATCTCCCATATGCGATAACTCTAATGATGCTTACGATATTTTGAAACCACCGGCTGAAAGAATTACGTATAAAATACCTAACAAAATAAATGAACCTGTGAAGGACAATCACTATAAAGGGGATGGAACGGTCCATCCTAGAGATCATTCTTGTTTTTGCACGAATTATGCGGGTTATTCAAGTGTGCAGGTATCTCTATGGATGAATTGAAGAAGAAGCTATTCTCCGTTTCGCTGTCTGGTAAAGCGGCGCATTGGTATAAATTGTTGGAGAATAGGCATTCTCTTGGTTGGGAGGAAATTGCATCTCTCTTTTATTCTAAATTTTATCCTCCGCATGAAGTGCATATTGATAGGAATTATATTTATAACTTTTATCCTCGTGATGGAGAGAGTATTTCTCAAGCGTGGGGGAGATTGAAATCTCTAATGCTCAAATGTCCCATTCATGTGCTCCCGTAATGTTATTGTTAATAATTTTTATGCGAGACTTTCAGGACAACACAAGGACTATACGGACGCGTGTTCGGAAGGATCTTTCACAAGCAAAGAGGTTGAAGCTAGGTGGGATCTTCTTGATCGGATTGAGGACAACGCTGAAGGATGGGAGAACGATAAAGGTAAAGAGTCAGGTATAAATTATGATTATGAATTCATTGAAGCTTTTATGGATACCGATAAATTTCGAAATATGAGTGCTACTTATGGTCTTGACTCTCAAGTTGCTGCAAATCTTTATAAAGCCTTTGCTTCTCATTTTGAATTGCCTAAAAATAATTTTGATAAGTATCATGAACCTTTTAAAGAGGCTTGCATGAAGAATGAAATTGTTGTTAATTATTGCAATAAGCATGCTCAAACTCCTAAAAATGCTATTTCTTATAAGCATGTTAATTTTTGTGGAATACATAGACCTTGTGGAATTAATCAAATCAAAGATGAATATTGTATCCATCATGCTAATGAAAAAACTAGAAAGTGGTTTAGGGCTCTAGATGATCTTGGTAAAAAAGTTTGTGCCCTCTATCCTTTTATTTGTGAAGTTTGCCATGAAGTGGGTCATTTTAATTTTCAATGCTCCTCCAATGATAATTTGAACCCAATGAGTGCTGCAAATTTGTATTGTGATGATGAAATTTCTCCTAATCAGCATGATGAACTTACTTTATTTTTGGGGTGTGAAGAACTATCGAGAAAAATCTCCTTGTTACATATGAGTGATCTTGATATTGATGATGTCCTGCATGGGTGTTTTTCTTATTGCATTGATAATAGCCATACAAATACTTACATACAAAGTATTTTAGAAGATGACACCTTGCCAAAATATGATGGGACATTTGTGTGTTTTCAACTAATTAATGAAAAGGAGGGAACCTCCCAAGTTTCTTCTATTGTTTCTGAAAGTAAATCAGGTTATGCGGACAAGCCACCCTTCAAGCCTCTTCCTCCTGAAGAAGGGAACGAGGAGAAGGAAGAGAAGAAGAAGAAGGGAAAGAAGAAGAAGAAGAAGAAGAAGAAGAAGAAGAAGGAGAATAAAAAGAAAGAGGTAACGGCGTATCCCCGCGTGAATGAGATAACGCTAGGTAACCGTAAGTATGTTGCTCCTAATGATTATTGTGATAATGAATCTGAATATGATGATCTTCCTATGCCCTTTACATACATTAGCAATCATGATTTGAATGAGCACACTACTTTTGATATCGCAAATCTCTGGGAAACTAATTCTGAAAATGATGATGATAATAATTGCCATAGTATCAGTACTATCCATGCTTCCTCCCATAATGATATAGAAAGCTCTAAGCTTGGGGAAGAGGTGTTTGCAAATCCTTTAGCTACTGGTCATTATGTTCTTGATACATCTCCTTCTAATAACAATAATGGTGTGGACACAGATAAACCGATTGTGAAGGATAACTATTCTATTTCTTATGATGACACTATGCCTCCGATCTCTAATGATTATTATAAAGAATGCTATGATATAGGTTCTAACTATCCTTATGAAACTTGTCATAGTCATGATTGGATTACCAAAAACAATTCCCTTAATAGGCAACTTGTTTACCATGTTCAAATTCTTGATAATAATCTTGCTCCAATTACTATTAATGAGAATAACTCTTCTTATGCCAAATTTAATGATACTTCTATGCATATGAACCATGATAAGAATGTTTTAAGTGATGGGTATATTGTGGATTTCATCAATGATGCTACTGAAAGTTATTATGAGAGAGGGAAATATGGTCGTATGCATCTTAATAATATTAAGTTTCCCCTCTTTATGTTGAGAATCTTGAAGTTATTCGTGTTTTATCCTCTTATGCTTGTCACTTTGTTCTTCATGAATTCATTTGTGTATAAGATTCCTCTTCATAGGAAGCATGTTAGACTTAAATTTGTTTTGAATTTGCCTCTTGAAGCTCTCTCTTGCTTCAAATACTATTTCCCGCGAATGCATCATTAAAACTGCTGAGCCCATCTTAATGGCTATAAAGAAAAGAACTTCTTGGGAGATAACCCATGTGTTATTTTGCTACAGTATTTTGTTTTATATTTGTGTCTTGGAAGTTGTTTACTACTGTAGAAACCTCTCCTTATCTTAGTTTTGTGTTTTGTTGTGCCAAGTGAAGCCTCTAATCGAAGGTTGATACTAGATTTGGATTTCTGCGCAGAAACAGATTTCTATCTGTCACGAATCTGGGCTGTTTTCTCTGTAGAAAAATCAGAAAAATATGCCAATTTACGTGCGTGTTCCTCAGATATGTACGCAACTTTCATTAGTTTTGAGTTTTCTGATCTGAGCAACGGAAGTATTTATTAAAAATTCGTCTTTACGGACTGTTCTGTTTTGACAGATTCTGCCTTTTATTTCGCATTGCTTCTTTCGCTGTGTTGGGTGGATTTCTTTGTTCCATTACCTTCCAGTAGCTTTGAGCAATGTCCAGAAGTGTTAAGAATGATTGTGTCAACTCTGAACATGTGAGTTTTTGATTATGTACTAACCCCTCTAATGTAGTTTATGAGAAGTTTGGTGTGAAGGAAGTTTTCAAGGGTCAAGAGAGGAGGATGATATACTACGATCAAGAAGAGTGAAAAGTCTAAGCTTGGGGATGCCCCGGTGGTTCATCCCTGCATATTTCAAGAAGACTCAAGCGTCTAAGCTTGGGGATGCCCAAGGCATCCCCTTCTTCATCGACAAATTATCAGGTTCCTTCCCCTGAAACTATATTTTTATTCCATCACATCTTATGTGCTTTACTTGGAGCGTCTGTATGCTTTTGTTTTTGTTTTTGTTTGAATAAATGCTTGTGTGGGAGAGAGACACGCTCCGCTGGTTCGTATGAACACATGTGTTCTTAGCTCATAATATTCATGGCGGAGGTTGAAACTTCTTCGTTAATTATTATATGGTCGGAATTGGAAAATGCTACATGTAGTAATTGGTATGATGTCTTGAATAACTTGATACTTGGCAATTGTTGTGCTCTTGTTTAAGCTCTTGCATCATATACTTTGCACCCATTAGTGAAGAAATACATAGAGCTTGTTAAAATTTGGTTTGCATGAGTGGTTTCTCTAGAGTCTAGATATTTTCTAGTAAGATGTTTGAACAACAAGGAAGACGATGTATAGTTTTATAATGCTTGTAATATGTCTTCTATGTGAGTTTTGCTGTACTAGTTCATGCTTGTGTTTGCTTCAAACAACCTTGCTAGCCTAAACCTTGTATCGAGAGGGAATACTTCTCATGCATCCAAATCCTTGAGCCAAACAACACTATGCCATTTGTGTCCACCATACCTACCTACTACATGGTATTTTCCGCCATTCCAAAGTAAATTGCTTGAGTGCTACCTTTAAAATTCCATCATTCACCTTTGCAATATATAGCTCATGGGACAAATAGCTTAAAAACTATTGTGGTATTGAATATGTAATTATGCACTTTATCTCTTATTAAGTTGCTTGTTGTGCGATAACCATGTTCACTGGGGACGCCATCAACTATTCATTGTTGAATTTCATGTGAGTTGCTATGCATGTCCGTCTTGTCTGAAGTAAGAGAGATCTACCACCCTATGGTTAAGCATGCATATTGTTAGAGAAGAACATTGGGCCGCTAACTAAAGCCATGATCCATGGTGGAAGTTTCAGTTTTGGACATATATCCTCAATCTCATATGAGAAAATTATTAATTGTTGTTACATGCTTATGCATAAAAGAGGAGTCCATTATCTGTTGTCTATGTTGTCCCGGTATGGATGTCTAAGTTGAGAATAATCAATAGCGAGAAATCCAATGCGAGCTTTCTCCTTAGACCTTTGTACAAAGGCGGCATAGAGGTACCCCTTTGTGACACTTGGTTAAAACATGTGCATTGTGATGATCCGGTAGTCCAAGCTAATTAGGACAAGGTGCGGGCACTATTAGTATACTATGCATGAGGCTTGCAACTTGTAAGATATAATTTACATGATACATATGCTTTATTACTACCGTTGACAAAATTGTTTCATGTTTTCAAAATAAAAGCTCTAGCACAAATATAGCAATCGATGCTTTCCTCTTTGAAGGACCATTCTTTTACTTTTATTGTTGAGTCAGTTCACCTATCTTTCTCCACCTCAAGAAGCAAACATTTGTGTGAACTGTGCATTGATTCTTATATACTTGCTTATTGCATTTGTTATATTGCTTTGCATTGACAACTATCCATGAGATATACATGTTACAAGTTGAAAGCAACCGCTGAAACTTAATCTTCCATTGTGTTGCTTCAATGTCTCTACTATGAATTTATTGCTTTATGAGTAACTCTTATGCAAGACTTATTGATGCTTGTCTCGAAAGTACTATTCATGAAAAGTCTTTGCTATATGATTCACTTGTTTACTCATTGCATTTACATTGTTTCGAATCGCTGCATGCATCTCATATGCTTTACAATGGTATGATTAAGATTATGTTGGTAGCATGTCACCTCAGAAATTATCTTTTATCGTTTACCTACTCGAGGACGAGTAGGAACTAAGCTTGGGGATGCTGATACGTCTCCAACGTATCTATAATTTCCGATGTTCCATGCTTGTTTTATGACAATACCAACATGTTTTGTTCATACTTTATATCATTTTCATGCATTTTCCGGAACTAACCTATTAACAAGATGCCACAGTGCCGTTCTGTTTTACTGCTGTTTTGGTTCCAGAAAGGCTGTTCGGGCAATATTCTCGGAATTGGACGAAATCAACGCCAAACCTCCTATTTTTCCCGGAAGCGTCGAACACCGAAGAAGAGTCGGAGAGGGGCCGGGGGCCACCACACCACATGGCGGCGCGGGCCAGGCCTAGGCCGCGCCGGCCTAGGGTGTGGCGCCCCCAGGTGCCCCCCTGCGCCGCCTCTTCGCCTATAAAAGCCCTTTCGACCTAAAAACGCAGTACCAATTGACGAAACTCCAGAAAGACTCCAGGGGCGCCGCCGCCATCGCGAAACTCCAATTCGGGGGACAGAACTCTCTGTTCCGGCACCCTGCCGGACGGGGAATTGCCCCCGGAGCCATCTCCACCGCCGTCTTCACCGCCATCTTCACCGCCATCGCTGCCCCCATGATGAGGAGGGAGTAATTCACCCCTGAGGCTGAGGGCTTCGCTGTAGCTATGTGGTTCATCTCTCTCCCATGTACCTCAATACAATAATCTCATGAGCTGCTTTACATGATTGAGATTCATATGAGTTTTGTATCACAATTTATCTATGTGCTACTCTAGTGATGTTATTAAAGTAGTTCTATTCCTCCTGCACGTGTGTAAAGGTGACTAGTGTGTGCACCGTGTGGTTCTTGTCGTAGGCTATGATCATGATCTCTTGTAGATTGTGGAGTTAATTATTACTATGATGGTATTGATGTGATCTATTCCTCCTACATATGCATGAAGGCGATAGTGTGCATGCTATGTTAGTACTTGGTTTAGTCTTTTGATCTATCTTACACTATAAGGTTACTAAATATGAACAAATTGTGGAGCTTGTTAACTCCGGCATTGAGGGTTCGTGTAATCCTACGCAATGCGTTCATCATCCAACAAAAGTGTAGAGTATGCATTTATCTATTCTGTTATGTGATCAATGTTGAGAGTGTCCACTAGTGAAAGTGTAATCCCTAGGCCTTGTTCCTAAATACTGCTATCGCTGCTTGTTTCTTGTTTCTTTGCGTTACTACTGCTGCAATACTACCACCATCAACTACACGCCAGACAAGCTATTTTTACGCACCGTTGCTCTTGCTCATATATATTCATACCACCTGTATTTCACTATCTCTTCGCCGAACTAGTGCACCTATTTGGTGTGTTGGGGACACAAGAGACTTCTTGCTTTGTGGTTGCAGGGTTGCATAAGAGGGATATCTTTGACCTCTTCCTCCCTGAGTTCGATAAACCTTGGGTGATCCACTTAAGGGAAAACTTGCTGCTGTTCTACAAACCTCTGCTCTTGGAGGCCCAACACTGTCTACAGGAAAGGAGGGGGAAAGTAGACATCAACGACCAGCAGCAGGAGCTAATTCGCAGATGCTCCGAAGATGGACATCATGTGAGCAAGCCTCCTATCACTTTCCTCAGTCCGCTTGAGGAGCTCCATGTAGTCCTTGTCACGCTGAGCTTGTGCGGCTTCATTTGCCGCTTGCTTCTCCTTCTGGGCAGCAGCTTCTTCCATGATGGCAGCAAACTGCTGCTTCATCTGTTCAGCTTCCTCCTGGGACCTCTTCAGCTGTGCTTCCAGGTCATGAACATGCGCCGATACAGCGGCTGCGCTGGGCTTGTTGAGCTTGACAGTGGAACTGGGCTGAAGTCCAGCATTCTTCAGGAAAGTGCTGTGCTTGGCTTCCTTGCTAAGAACCTTTGCAACAACAGCGACTGCAGACCTTGGCGGTGCACCTTCTGGCACAGGAATAGCCATCTCAGCTTCCATATCAGCCTGGAGATCCATTTCCAAAAGATTCATCAATTCAGGAAACGCGCAGGTCCAAGAATGGTTCACAAAAGTGAAATGAACAAGTCACTTACTATTGCAGCTAGAGCTTCCTCAGAGAAACCATCCTTCTTGCTGTGATGGGTCGCCTTAAAGATGTCGACTGCATCTAGCTCTTCACCTCTGCGCTCCTCCCTCTGGAAATGATGTTCACCAAGAATCAGAACATAAGCTTGTGGAGACAAGAGTAAGATGCAAAAGGAAATTCTGTAAGAGTGTTCTTACAGTTGCATACAGATGAGCAGCATAGCTACGAGAGCCAGTCTTTTGGCCAAATTTGACCGCAACGATTGTCCTTGTTCTTGGTACATGTGTTCTGCAGAAGGGCACAATCATGATATTCAGCAATGTGCACACTATAACGATGAGCATCATGTCTACCATGCAAGCACTAATGACTGCAACTGAAGCAAAGAACATACCCTGTGTCTTGGGGTTACCCACAGAGCAGTTAGAGCTTCCCATTCTTCATCTGAGACATCCTTAACAGGGGACTTGATGCTGACTTCATTTGCTGGTACTTTTTCGAAGTAGTCCCTTTTCAGGATGTAGCGCCTGTTCTTCGACACTTTCCGCAGTACGTCATAGCAAGCCTTCTGGATGTCTTCCGACTCTGTGTCCATGTTGAAATTTGCCTACAAAGCAAACAAGGGCAAGGACGAGGTTAGTTATCATGAACTATGAACAATCAAGCAAGCACTCCTATCATCTAACAAATGAACTGGTGATGAAGAAGATTACCCCCATCTTTCCAACGAAGTCGGCCAACAAATTCTCATCCCTCTTGTACAACTTGAAATGCGGAAGGAGCGGCATCTGGCCTCTTGCAAGCATTCCACCCTCCGATGCAAACTTGGCAGCAGGCAAAGGCTTGTCAGGACGTTTCAGCCCTGGAGGAATCTCAATGGTAAGCTTGACTCCCATCCCCTTGCAAATCCGCTCCAGCCCGGTGCCCTTCCTTTTACGGCCACCTGCAGCAGTGGTTCCACCTGAATAGCATACATACAAAGATCATGTCAGAAAGGGGCACCCACAACCAAAAGAGTTTATAAAGATAAACAAAAAAGGCAGTAGATAGTGTGGACAGCTGTCCAACAAAAACTTGCCTTCATCATCCTCAGGATCAAGAAAACCATCAGAATCAAAGTGCTGATGGACATCAGATGCAGTAGGACCTGTGTCCCTACGAACAGTGCTTGCTTGATCGATCCTTTCATCAATCTGCGGTGAGCTACTGCGATTGTTGCGGGGCGGAGTATCTTCATTGTTGGTTGCAGACACTTCACTTGATGTCCTCCTGGTGACTCTTTTGGAAGGAACTTCAGCAACAGGTTCCAGATGCCTCTTTCTCCCTCCTGGAGCATCAGCAAACACTCTAACAGGAGGCATTGAACTTTGTTCCTTTTGCAACCTCTTACTCCTCCTCCCTGGGCTTGTCTTTCTAACAGAAGCCTTTTTCTTTCTACTCTTGGGATCCTTCAATGCCTCACAAAAATAGCAAAACAAAATGGCATTACATCACAGGTTATAGCAAAACAGAAATAAGAAAACAAATACAAATAATGCCAGCGCTCCAAAGATGATAAGCAGAATGCACCTTCTCAATGTGTTCCCCTATACTCCCTTCAACCTCCCCATCCTCCTGGTCAACCAATTGGTCATTGCTCGGATGATAATCTGAGCTCTCGCCTTGTGTTATGGCAGATGACTCATCATTTGAAAGTGTGGAACGACCTCCACCTCGACCACCATGTGACTTCCTAAAAATTGACACTACGTGGGATACCCAGGGATTGTAAGACACGGTTGTTCCGCATCATTGTCCTAGCCCTGTCCTTCTCTATCTCGGTGAGGGGCGCTTCTTTACATGTATGAGAAAAATATGTAACCATTAGATTGATGGTTGAAATGCATAGAAGCAAGCCAACTCGAACAACTATGGTAAATTGTTTAATCATAGTAATTTTCAACTTTTAGTTTCATTTAATCCTAGGGTACAGAAATATTCAGACAGAGCCAAAAAACCCCAGCACCCGATTAAAAGCATCAATTAGTCACAATGATGTTAGGATGAAGCCGCATACCAGCCAGCTGCTTCTTCCCAGTCTTTGCCATGCCTGATGTTGATGGGTTGGATATGTGCTGGCACGAAAAGAATAACAATTAGTGACAGCAGATACAACATATGGATGCAATTAAAGAACCAAGCAACATAGGTTCATGTGGATCAACAATCACCTGGTTCACCTTGCTCCTTGAAGTAGGTCAGACCTTGATAGTATTACCTAAGAAGATAACAGGTTATAATCATTAGACATATCCCTTCATACAACAATAGACATGTACACATAAAAAGCTGTAGGCATGTACAGATAAACAGGGCTCCCAAACTTTGTTTGGGAGAAGTTTCATCAACACAGGATAAAAGGGCAATATAAATGTTCATCGACGAAATATAAAAGGGCATGTCTTGGTAAAGATCTGTACCAAGCAAGATCCGCAGCAGGTAATCATATTATGTACTAGTTGCAGCAAGAAAGATCTGTAGCAGCTAATCATATATGGACTGCAGTAAACTAGATGTACAATCTACAGAGCCCAAGCCAAGTAAAATCCCCCAACAATCATGGACTGGTTGCAGCGAGACCCACGCGAGGCAAGATCCGCATCACTAATTGATTGGTTGGATACAACAAGCAACATCGGCGGCGGGTAATCATATAGGGACTGCAGTAAACCAGATCTAAATTCTACGAGCTGAGCCAAGCAAGATCCGCATGACAATCATCGACTGGTTGCAGCAAGACACATGCCAATCAAGATCCGAAGCAAACATGGACTGCTTGCATATAGCAAGCAAGATCGGCAACAGGTAATCATATAGGTACCGCAGAAAACCAAATCTAAAATCTACGAGCCCGAGCCGAGGCAAGATCATGACAATCATCGACTGGTTGCTGCAAGAACATGCCAAGCAAGATCCGAAGCAACCATGGACTGGTTGCAGCAAGAACCATGACAGGCCGAGCAACCCTAACCCTGGACAAGCCAAGGAAAGAAGCCATGCCACGAAATCCCTAACCCTAACCATGCCATGCCAAGCAAACCGTAACCCTAGCCATGGCCGACGAAACCCTAAGCAGGCCAAGAAAAGGCCATAGAAGTGGGGGCGAGGGGTCGGGTTGAGGAGGGAACTCGCCTGAAGATCTTGTGGCGAGCGTCTACGCACGCGCGGCCGTCGTCGGCGGGTAGCTCTCCGCTCGTCCGCTCGTCGGAGCGCCGCTCGTCGGTGGCCGTCGGCGGGTGGGGATGAGCGGAGTGGGAGGGGAATTGGGGTTCGTATCGCACCGGAGTGGGAGGGGAATTGGGGAATTGAGGGAGCTCGTACGGGATTTGACTGAAATGTCCCTCCTTTCCAGCTTAGGTTAGTGGCATTTCGGACATTTGCCCTCCTTTCCAGCTTAGGTTAGTGGCGGGCGGATTCAAAACATTTCGCTGGAGCTGGCGGGAGAGTTTTGGGGTTTTGGAGGGTTTTGGGGTTTTGGGGTTTTGGAGGGAATTTTTGGGGCTTTTTTGTGCAAAACAATAATAATTAAATGCGCAATAATGCATATAATTTGGTGTAGGTTAAAATATTTTTAAAAATAGAATATCATGTAATTAAACGTGTGTCACCTTCATTCCTTTAATGATAATAATATAGGGATATATGAAACTCCTAGAATCCTTAATAATTAAATTATATAAAAAAAATCAGAAAATGTTTGGTTAATTAGGTCAAATAATATATGTCTCTAGCTTGCACACACTAATTATATGCTTATCATAAGGCATATGCAAGCTTTATCCCATTCTATATACATCAAGATTCCGAACGTGGCAGTTCGATCGTGAAGGATTCTCCTAGCTAGAATGTCATCTCCGCTCGATTTTTTGGCTCCGTTTAATTTGCCAGCTGCGCAAAACGGGGCCGCCGGGACATGCGGTATGGCCGTACCGGGCGCGCGCATGCACCCGTCCGCCAACGCGCGAAACGGAAAACATTTAGCACATAAAATGACGCGTCCTAGACCTAAAAACATGTTTCCCTCCATTTATTGAGCCAAGGAAAGTGTGGCCCCAGTTCAAATCCTCCTGGTCAGTTTCCAGCGGATTCGGCGGGACACCGCAGGAAGCGGGAGGGATTCCCAGATGGCTACCGCGCGCATACGGCATGTGATAGGTGGTGCGTAGGAGGTATCCTACCGCTGCGCGGAGGTCTCGCGTAATACTAAAATGCGCACCATGTAGCCCCTTCACAAAAAAAAGCCCTTCCGGCACCCCGAAAAGGGAAAAACCGTCGCCCGTGGTTCGGATTGGAAATCCGCGACACGGGCCTTGCTTCCCATCCTAAGGTCCACGCACGTGCCAAATATGGCCTCGTTCCGACAAACTATGTGGTGAAACGGGCCGTTTCCTACTCATTTCCCCTAAAAGCCATAGAACTCCGGACGTGATAGCCCTATTCGTGAAGGGTTTTTCAAGATAATTGCCGTATCCCAATTCCGTCTTTTGAAGTGGTTACCAGGACACATAAAATGACGCCACGCGGCTCCGCTCGATTTTTTGGCTCCGTTTAATTTGCCAACTGCGCAAAACGGGGCCGTCGGGACATGCGGTATGGCCGTACCGGGAGCGCGCGTGCACCCGTCCGCCAAAGCGCAAAACGGAAAACATTTAGCACATAAAATGATGCGTCCTAGACCTAAAAACATTTTTCCCTCCATTTATTGAGCAAAGGAAAGTGTGGCCCCAGTTCAGATCCGGTCAGTTTCCAGTGGATTCGGCGGGATACCGCAGGAAGCGGGAGGGATTCCCAGATGGCTACCGCGCGCATACGGCATGTGATAGGTGGTGCGTAGGAGGTATCCTACCGCTGCGCGGAGGTCTCGCGCAATACTAAAATGCGCACCATGTAGCCCCTTCACAAAAAAAAGCCCTTCCGGCACCCCAAAAATGGAAAAACCATCGCCCGTGGTTCGGATTGGAAATCCGCGACACGGGCCTTGCTTCCCATCCTAAGGTCCACGCACGTGCCAAATATGGCCTCGTTCCGACAAACTATGTGGTGAAACGGGCCGTTTCCTACTCATTTCCCCTAAAAGCCATAGAACTCCGGACGTGATAGCCCTATTCGTGAAGGGTTTTTCAAGATAATTGCCGTATCCCAATTCCGTCTTTTGAAGTGGTTACCAGGACACATAAAATGACGCCACGCGGCTCCGCTCGATTTTTTGGCTCCGTTTAATTTGCCAACTGCGCAAAACGGGGCCGTCGGGACATGCGGTATGGCCGTACCGGGAGCGCGCGTGCACCCGTCCGCCAACGCGCGAAACGGAAAACATTTAGCACACAAAATGACACGTCCTAGACCAAATAACATTTTTCCCTCCATTTATTGAGCAAAGGAAAGTGTGGCACCTGTTCAGATCCGGTCAGTTTCCAGCGGATTCGGCGGGACACCGCAGGAAGCGGGAGGGATTCCCAGATGGCTACCGCGCGCATACGGCATGTGATAGGTGGTGCGTAGGAGGTATCCTACCGCTGCGCGGAGGTCTCGCGCAATACTAAAATGCGCACCATGTAGCCCCTTCACAAAAAAAAGCCCTTCCGGCACCCCGAAAATGGAAAACCCGTCGCCCGTGGTTCGGATTGGAAATCCGCGACACGGGCCTTGCTTCCCATCCTAAGGTCCACGCACGTGCCAAATACGGCCTCGTTCCGACAAACTATGTGGTGAAACGGGCCGTTTCCTACTCATTTCCCCTAAAAGCCATAGAACTCCGGACGTGATAGCCCTATTCGTGAAGGGTTTTTCAAGATAATTGCCGTATCCCAATTCAGTCTTTTGAAGTGGTTACCAGGACACATAAAATGACGCCATGCGGCTCCGCTCGATTTTTTGGCTCCGTTTAATTTGCCAACTGCGCAAAACGGGGCCGTCGGGACATGCGGTATGGCCGTACCGGGAGCGCGCGTGCACCCGTCCGCCAACGCGCGAAATGGAAAACATTTAGCACATAAAATGACGCGTCCTAGACCTAAAAACATTTTTCCCTCCATTTATTGAGCAAAGGAAAGTGTGGCCCCAGTTCAGATCCGGTCAGTTTCCAGCGGATTCGGCGGGACACCGCAGGAAGCGGGAGGGATTCCCAGATGGCTACCGCGCGCATACGGCATGTGATAGGTGGTGCGTAGGAGGTATCCTACCGCTGCGCGGAGGTCTCGCGCAATACTAAAATGCGCACCATGTAGCCCCTTCACAAAAAAAAGCCCTTCCGGCACCCCGAAAATGGAAAAACCGTCGCCCGTGGTTCGGATTGGAAATCCGCGACACGGGCCTTGCTTCCCATCCTAAGGTCCACGCACGTGCCAAATATGGCCTCGTACCGACAAACTATGTGGTGAAACGGGCCGTTTCCTACTCATTTCCCCTAAAAGCCATAGAACTCCGGACGTGATAGCCCTATTCGTGAAGGGTTTTTCAAGATAATTGCCGTATCCCAATTCTGTCTTTTGAAGTGGTTACCAGGACACATAAAATGACGCCACGCGGCTCCGCTCGATTTTTTGGCTCCGTTTAATTTGCCAACTGCGCAAAACGGGGCCGTCGGGACATGCGGTATGGCCGTACCGGGAGCGCGCGTGCACCCGTCCGCCAACGCGCGAAACGGAAAACATTTAGCACATAAAATGACGTGTCCTAGACCTAAAAACATTTTTCCCTCCATTTATTGAGCAAAGGAAAGTGTGGCCCCAGTTCAGATCCGGTCAGTTTCCAACGGATTCGGCGGGACACCGCAGGAAGCGGGAGGGATTCCCAGATGGCTACCGCGCGCATACGGCATGTGATAGGTGGTGCGTAGGAGGTATCCTACAGCTGCGCGGAGGTCTCGCGCAATACTAAAATGCGCACCATGTAGCCCCTTCACAAAAAAAACCCTTCCGGCACCCCGAAAATGGAAAAACCGTCGCCCGTGGTTCGGATTGGAAATCCGCGACACGGGCCTTGCTTCCCATCCTAAGGTCCACGCACGTGCCAAATATGGCCTCGTTCCGACAAACTATGTGGTGAAACGGGCCGTTTCCTACTCATTTCCCCTAAAAGCCATAGAACTCCGGACGTGATAGCCCTATTCGTGAAGGGTTTTTCAAGATAATTGCCGTATCCCAATTCCGTCTTTTGAAGTGGTTACCAGGACACATAAAATGACGCCACGCGGCTCCGCTGGTTTTTTGGTCTCCGTTGTTTTTGGCTTCAGATCTAAACGGGGCCGTCGGGACATGCGGTATGGCCGTACCGGGAGCGCGCGTGCACCCGTTCGCCAACGCGCGAAACGGAAAACATTTAGCACATAAAATGACGCGTCCTAGACCTAAAAACATTTTTCCCTCCATTTATTGAGCAAAGGAAAGTGTGGCCCCAGTTCAAATCCTCCCGGTCAGTTTCCAGCGGATTCGGCGGGACACCGCAGGAAGCGGGAGGGATTCCCAGATGGCTACCGCGCGCATACGGCATGTGATAGGTGGTGCGTAGGAGGTATCCTACCGCTGCGCGGAGGTCTCGCGCAATACTAAAATGCGCACCATGTAGCCCCTTCACAAAAAAAGCCCTTCCGGCACCCCGAAAATGGAAAAACCGTCGCCGTGGTTCGGATTGGAAATCCGCGACACGGGCCTTGCTTCCCATCCTAAGGTCCACGCACGTGCCAAATATGGCCTCGTTCCGACAAACTATGTGGTGAAACGGGCCGTTTCCTACTCATTTCCCTTAAAAGCCATAGAACTCCGGACGTGATAGCCCTATTCGTGAAGGGTTTTTCAAGACAATTGCCGTATCCCAATTCCGTCTTTTGAAGTGGTTACCAGGACACATAAAATGACGCCACGCGGCTCCGCTCGATTTTTTGGCTCCGTTTAATTTGCCAACTGCGCAAAACGGGGCCGTCGGGACATGCGGTATGGCCGTACCGGGAGCGCGCGTGCACCCGTCCGCCAACGCGCGAAACGGAAAACATTTAGCACATAAAATGACGCGTCCTAGACCTAAAAACATTTTTCCCTCCATTTATTGAGCAAAGGAAAGTGTGGCCCCAGTTCAGATCCGGTCAGTTTCCAGCGGATTCGGCGGGACACCGCAGGAAGCGGGAGGGATTCCCAGATGGCTACCGCGCGCATACGGCATGTGATAGGTGGTGCGTAGGAGGTATCCTACCGCTGCGCGGAGGTCTCGCGCAATACTAAAATGCGCACCATGTAGCCCCTTCACAAAAAAAAGCCCTTCCGGCACCCCGAAAATGGAAAAACCGTCGCCCGTGGTTCGGATTGGAAATCCGCGACACGGGCCTTGCTTCCCATCCTAAGGTCCACGCACGTGCCAAATATGGCCTCGTTCCGACAAACTATGTGGTGAAACGGGCCGTTTCCTACTCATTTCCCCTAAAAGCCATAGAACTCCAGACGTGATAGCCCTATTCGTGAAGGGTTTTTCAAGATAATTGTCGTATCCCAATTCCGTCTTTTGAAGTGGTTACCAGGACACATAAAATGACGCCACGCGGCTCCGCTCGATTTTTTGGCTCCGTTTAATTTGCCAACTGCGCAAAACGGGGCCATCGGGACATGCGGTATGGCCGTACCGGGAGCGCGTGCACCGTCCGCCAACGCGCGAAACGGAAAACATTTAGCACATAAAATGACGTGTCCTAGACCTAAAAACATTTTTCCCTCCATTTATTGAGCAAAGGAAAGTGTGGCCCCAGTTCAGATCCGGTCAGTTTCCAGCGGATTCGGCGGGACACCGCAGGAAGCGGGAGGGATTCCCAGATGGCTACCGCGCGCATACGGCATGTGATAGGTGGTGCGTAGGAGGTATCCTACCGCTGCACGGAGGTCTCGCGCAATACTAAAATGCGCACCATGTAGCCCCTTCACAAAAAAAAGCCCTTCGGCACCCCGAAAATGGAAAAACCGTCGCCCGTGGTTCGGATTGGAAATCCGCAACACGGGCCTTGCTTCCCATCCTAAGGTCCACGCACGTGCCAAATATGGCCTCGTTCCGACAAACTATGTGGTGAAACGGGCCGTTTCCTACTCATTTCCCCTAAAAGCCATAGAACTCCGGACGTGATAGCCCTATTCGTGAAGGGTTTTTCAAGACAATTGCCGTATCCCAATTCCGTCTTTTGAACTGGTTACCAGGACACATAAAATGACGCCACGCGGCTCCGCTCGATTTTTTGGCTCCGTTTAATTTGCCAACTGCGCAAAACGGGGCCGTCGGGACATGCGGTATGGCCGTACCGGGAGCGCGCATGCACCCGTCCGCCAACGCGCGAAGCGGAAAACATTTAGCACATAAAATGACGCGTCCTAGACCTAAAAACATTTTTCCCTCCATTTATTGAGCAAAGGAAAGTGTGGCCCCGATTCGAATCCGGTCGGTTTCCAAGCGGATTCGGCGGGACACCGCAGGAAGCGGGAGGGATTCCCAGATGGCTACCGCACGCATACGGCATGTGATAGGTGGTGCGTAGGAGGTATCCTACCGCTGCGCGGAGGTCTCGCGCAATACTAAAATGCGCACCATGTAGCCCCTTCACAAAAAAAAGCCCTTCAGGCACCCCGAAAATGTAAAAACCGTCGCCCGTGGTTCGGATTGGAAATCCGCGACACGGGCCTTGCTTCCCATCCTAAGGTCCACGCACGTGCCAAATATGGCCTCGTTCCGACAAACTATGTGGTGAAACGGGCCGTTTCCTACTCATTTCCCCTAAAAGCCATAGAACTCCGGACGTGATAGCCCTATTCGTGAAGGGTTTTTCAAGATAATTGCCGTATCCCAATTCTGTCTTTTGAAGTGGTTACCAGGACACATAAAATGACGCCACGCGGCTCCGCTCGATTTTTTGGCTCCGTTTAATTTGCCAACTGCGCAAAACGGGGCCGTCGGGACATGCGGTATGGCCGTACCGGGAGCGCGCGTGCACCCGTCCGCCAACGCGCGAAACGGAAAACATTTAGCACATAAAATGACGCGTCCTAGACCTAAAAACATTTTTCCCTCCATTTATTGAGCAAAGGAAAGTGTGGCCCCAGTTCAGATCCGGTCAGTTTCCAGCGGATTCGGCGGGACACCGCAGGAAGCGGGAGGGATTCCCAGATGGCTACCGCGCGCATACGGCATGTGATAGGTGGTGCGTAGGAGGTATCCTACCGCTGCGCGGAGGTCTCGCGCAATACTAAAATGCGCACCATGTAGCCCCTTCACAAAAAAAGCCCTTCGGCACCGAAAATGGAAAAACCGTCGCCCGTGGTTCGGATTGGAAATCCGCGACACGGGCCTTGCTTCCCATCCTAAGGTCCACGCACGTGCCAAATATGGCCTCGTTCCGACAAACTATGTGGTGAAACGGGCCGTTTCCTACTCATTTCCCTTAAAAGCCATAGAACTCCGGACGTGATAGCCCTATTCGTGAAGGGTTTTTCAAGACAATTGCCGTATCCCAATTCCGTCTTTTGAAGTGGTTACCAGGACACATAAAATGACGCCACGCGGCTCCGCTCGATTTTTTGGCTCCGTTTAATTTGCCAACTGCGCAAAACGGGGCCGTCGGGACATGCGGTATGGCCGTACCGGGAGCGCGCGTGCACCCGTCCGCCAACGCGCGAAACGGAAAACATTTAGCACATAAAATGACGCGTCCTAGACCTAAAAACATTTTTCCCTCCATTTATTGAGCAAAGGAAAGTGTGGCCCCAGATCGGATCCGGTCGGTTTCCGGCGGATTCGGCGGGACACCGCAGAAGCGGGAGGGATTCCCAGAGATGGCTACCGCGCATACGGCATGTGATAGGTGGTGCGTAGGAGGTATCCTACCGCTGCGCGGAGGTCTCGCGCAATACTAAAATGCGCACCATGTAGCCCCTTCACAAAAAAAAGCCCTTCCGGCACCCCGAAAATGGAAAAACCGTCGCCCGTGGTTCGGATTGGAAATCCGCGACACGGGCCTTGCTTCCCATCCTAAGGTCCACGCACGTGCCAAATATGGCCTCGTTCCGACAAACTATGTGGTGAAACGGGCCGTTTCCTACTCATTTCCCCTAAAAGCCATAGAACTCCAGACGTGATAGCCCTATTCGTGAAGGGTTTTTCAAGATAATTGTCGTATCCCAATTCCGTCTTTTGAAGTGGTTACCAGGACACATAAAATGACGCCACGCGGCTCCGCTCGATTTTTTGGCTCCGTTTAATTTGCCAACTGCGCAAAACGGGGCCATCGGGACATGCGGTATGGCCGTACCGGGAGCGCGCGTGCACCCGTCCGCCAACGCGCGAAACGGAAAACATTTAGCACATAAAATGACGTGTCCTAGACCTAAAAACATTTTTCCCTCCATTTATTGAGCAAAGGAAAGTGTGGCCCCAGTTCAGATCCGGTCAGTTTCCAGCGGATTCGGCGGGACACCGCAGGAAGCGGGAGGGATTCCCAGATGGCTACCGCGCGCATACGGCATGTGATAGGTGGTGCGTAGGAGGTATCCTACCGCTGCACGGAGGTCTCGCGCAATACTAAAATGCGCACCATGTAGCCCCTTCACAAAAAAAAGCCCTTCCGGCACCCCGAAAATGGAAAAACCGTCGCCCGTGGTTCGGATTGGAAATCCGCAACACGGGCCTTGCTTCCCATCCTAAGGTCCACGCACGTGCCAAATATGGCCTCGTTCCGACAAACTATGTGGTGAAACGGGCCGTTTCCTACTCATTTCCCCTAAAAGCCATAGAACTCCGGACGTGATAGCCCTATTCGTGAAGGGTTTTTCAAGACAATTGCCGTATCCCAATTCCGTCTTTTGAACTGGTTACCAGGACACATAAAATGACGCCACGCGGCTCCGCTCGATTTTTTGGCTCCGTTTAATTTGCCAACTGCGCAAAACGGGGCCGTCGGGACATGCGGTATGGCCGTACCGGGAGCGCGCATGCACCCGTCCGCCAACGCGCGAAGCGGAAAACATTTAGCACATAAAATGACGCGTCCTAGACCTAAAAACATTTTTCCCTCCATTTATTGAGCAAAGGAAAGTGTGGCCCCAGTTCAGATCCGGTCAGTTTCCAAGCGGATTCGGCGGGACACCGCAGGAAGCGGGAGGGATTCCCAGATGGCTACCGCACGCATACGGCATGTGATAGGTGGTGCGTAGGAGGTATCCTACCGCTGCGCGGAGGTCTCGCGCAATACTAAAATGCGCACCATGTAGCCCCTTCACAAAAAAAAAGCCCTTCAGGCACCCCGAAAATGTAAAAACCGTCGCCCGTGGTTCGGATTGGAAATCCGCGACACGGGCCTTGCTTCCCATCCTAAGGTCCACGCACGTGCCAAATATGGCCTCGTTCCGACAAACTATGTGGTGAAACGGGCCGTTTCCTACTCATTTCCCCTAAAAGCCATAGAACTCCGGACGTGATAGCCCTATTCGTGAAGGGTTTTTCAAGATAATTGCCGTATCCCAATTCTGTCTTTTGAAGTGGTTACCAGGACACATAAAATGACGCCACGCGGCTCCGCTCGATTTTTTGGCTCCGTTTAATTTGCCAACTGCGCAAAACGGGGCCGTCGGGACATGCGGTATGGCCGTACCGGGAGCGCGCGTGCACCCGTCCGCCAACGCGCGAAACGGAAAACATTTAGCACATAAAATGACGCGTCCTAGACCTAAAAACATTTTTCCCTCCATTTATTGAGCAAAGGAAAGTGTGGCCCCAGTTCAGATCCGGTCAGTTTCCAGCGGATTCGGCGGGACACCGCAGGAAGCGGGAGGGATTCCCAGATGGCTACCGTGCGCATACGGCATGTGATAGGTGGTGCGTAGGAGGTATCCTACCGCTGCGCGGAGGTCTCGCGCAATACTAAAATGCGCACCATGTAGCCCCTTCACAAAAAAAGCCCTTCCGGCACCCCGAAAATGGAAAAACCGTCGCCCGTGGTTCGGATTGGAAATCCGCAACACGGGCCTTGCTTCCCATCCTAAGGTCCACGCACGTGCCAAATATGGCCTCGTTCCGACAAACTATGTGGTGAAATGGGCTGTTTCCTACTCGTTTCCCCTAAAAGCCATAGAACTCCGGACGTGATAGCCCTATTCGTGAAGGGTTTTTCAAGATAATTGCCGTATCCCAATTCCGTCTTTTGAAGTGGTTACCAGGACACATAAAATGACGCCACGCAGCTCCGCTCGATTTTTTGGCTCCGTTTAATTTGCCAACTGCGCAAAACGGGGCCGTCGGGACATGCGGTATGGCCGTACCGGGAGCGCGCGTGCACCCGTCCGCCAACGCGCGAAACGGAAAACATTTAGCACATAAAATGACGTGTCCTAGACCTAAAAACATTTTTCCCTCCATTTATTGAGCAAAGGAAAGTGTGGCCCCAGATCGAGATCCGGTCGGTTTCCGAGCGGATTGGGCGGGACACCGCAGGAAGCGGGAGGGATTCCCAGATGGCTACCGCGCGCATACGGCATGTGATAGGTGGTGCGTAGGAGGTATCCTACCGCTGCGCGGAGGTCTCGCGCAATACTAAAATGCGCACCATGTAGCCCCTTCACAAAAAAAGCCCTTCCGGCACCCCGAAAATGGAAAAACCATCGCCCGTGGTTCGGATTGGAAATCCGCGACATGGGCCTTGCTTCCCATCCTAAGGTCCACGCACGTGCCAAATATGGCCTCGTTCCGACAAACTATGTGGTGAAACGGGCCGTTTCCTACTCCTTCCCCCAAAACAGCGGAACGTGTGCCCCGGCGGGTCTGCCCCCCTAGATTTCTCCGCGCGAGGGTGCACCAATGTAACTTTTCATTCTTTTAGGTTTGTTTAGGACATATACACATGGAGAACCAAGATTGGGACCCTTTGGCACATATACCCGCAGCTAGAGCCATTATCACACGATCGAGGGTGTGCCTGATCTACTGGTTAGGGTTTGGTGTAGGGTTAGGGCTAGGGTTTAGGGGGTAGGGCTAGGGTTTAGGTTAAAGGTAAGTATTTATGGTTAGGTATATGTTTAGGGTATAGGGTTAGGGTTAGGGTTTATGATGCATGGTTCTGCAGCTCCGGTGTCGTGGTTTAGGGTTTTAGAGGGGTTTTAGTGCTCGAAGCCTCCCCAGTTTAGGGTTTAGGGTTTAGGGGAGATACTTTTGCACCATTAGACCTTGCACCACACTTTAACACATATCATAGGTCCACATGCAAGATTTGGTGGGGTTCCGGTGCTCCGGCGGTCGTTCTCCCCTCCTTCCCCCAAAAGCAGTGAACGTGTGCCCCGGCGGGTCTACCCCCCTAGATTTCTCGTGAAACTTGAGGCATACACATATATTATGGAGATGTACATGTAACTTCAAATTCAAATTCGACATACACTTAGAGAAACAAAAAAGATAAATCTGGGTGTGAATATTCAACCAGATCTGACAGTACTATTCACATCAGGAAAAGTATGATTTCTCTAAGTTGATCCTATGATCCTACCTAATGGGGAGATCCTATACAAGTCTACCCCGAGCTGTGCCTCATAAACAAAGAGACGATAGAAGCAAAGTTTCTTGACAAGCAAATACAAATAATTAACTAGGCATGGATCTTGGAGAAGTCGTCAGTAATTGCCTGGCTTCGTCAGCCACGGATTATCACTCTTCGGGCTCTGCTGATCACTCATCTCCGTCGTCCACGGATCATCACTCTTCTGATCAGCACCAGTCCACGACTTCTTCCTCAGGTTCTGCCAATAATCACTACTCTTCGGCGCATCACTACGCTCCAGCCACTGCTCATCATTCATCTTCGTCCGTTTGCCATGAGGGGGACTTGTCTGCTGGTGTTGTCATTTGCAGGAAGCTGGTGCCTTCAAGATTGCTAGTTCAGCCAGCGCGCTTGCAAGTTCAGCATTTAACCTTGCTATTTCAGCTGCAGCATTTCTCTGTGCATGTTCAGCTTCGATCTCTGCTGCCTTGCATTTGCGACACAGACGTCCCCTCAGCTCGTCTTCCTTCTTGCAACCGGGGCAAAACACAAGGTAACGCAGGAAGAACCATATCTTAACGTAGAGCTGGTAGCTCACGTAAGCATCTTTAGCTGCATACTCCAGGTTTAAATCAGACAACGGCTGCTCTTCCCAGTAATTGTGCCTCTCTGGAGGGAATTTGCTCTTCATCTGGCTGTACGACTCGTCGATGATGCTAGTTGCAAGACTAGCCATTCCATCCCTCATTAATTTTCCTCTCTCGTTGAGACCTTTGACGTTGACAATTTCCTGGATATCGATCCAGTTCTCCCTAGGAATTATAATCTTCTCGTAATATAACTTTATAAAATCTGCTCTCTTGTCAACGCTGCAGAACACAATTCCTTGATCTTGAAGGAATGAGCGCAGCGCCGGACATGCCCCGTTGGTCCTGAAAGCAAAACTTTAGTACTTGCGAGATCAACACTTGAATAAAATTTGGGACTACGAAGCTAGTCTATATGCAATCTCATAGCTTGAATATAAAATTTTAAACTACATAAGTTTAGTAAGTTCATGATCAACAGTCTGAAAATTATCTAGTCATAATTCATTTGGTACTAATAGAACGCATGAACAACACTTTTATGAAATGTGTAAGTGCAATTGTTTAGTCATTGAAATTTCATTTTGCATCATATAATTTTGAAACTAACAAAATTCTATTAAATGCAAGATCAAGACTCCGGAAATTTGCTTGTCATAATTAATTTGGTATAATGAAATCCAGTACATGCTAGATGAGCATATGGATAGATTCAATTTGATGCAAAAATTTAGTACTTGCGAGATCAACACTTGAATAAAATTTGGGAATACGAATGTTTAGTCTATGCAATCTCATAACTTGAATAAAATTGACATAAGTTTAGTAAGTGCATGATCAAGAGTCTGAAAATTATCTAGTCATAATCCATTTGGTACTAAAAGAATGCATGACCAACACTTTTATGAAATGTGCAAGTGCAAATTTTTTAGTCATTGAAATATCATTTTGCATCATATAATTTTGAAACTAACAAAAGTCTATTAAATGCAAGATCAGGACTCCGGAAATTTGCTTTGTGATAATTAATTTGGTATAATGAAATCCAGTACATGCTAGATGAGCATATGGATAGATTCAATCTGCAAGATCAGCACACCATGCTTTGTGGCTTTTGTTACACAAAACACAGAAACAAAACTAGTTTTGCAGCTAGCATGGTTTGTAGTTTAATTTGTTGCACTCGAGATTAACTAAAACAGATCAAGATTAACTAAAACAGAGCACTCGAGGGTGACTTGGTTCATCATGCACTAGCGATTAACTAAAATCTGAGCAAGATTAACAAAATCAGAGCAAGATTAAGTAAATCAGAGCAAGATTAAGGTCTACAAACCAGGAAAAGTGGCAGACGAGGACGTGGTTCCTCATGCACAGTTGAGTGACGGTGAGGTAGTTGTCTTCTTCGTGGTTGGGGTCCTCCCGAGTGTACTCGAGATCCAATCCTACAAACTTGTTCTCTTCTTCTTCCGCATACCACTGCGCGTACATCTTCAGGTACTTGCTCATCGTCTCCTCCTCGTTTGTGTAGACAACATCGATCTCCTTGCCGCCATGGACGGTGAAGGTCCTGATCTGAGTAATGGCCTGCATTGCTGACGGCGGAGGAGGCAGAAGCGGTTGCGGAACAGAGGAAGAGGAAGAAGAAGCAGCGTCCATGGCGCGGAGGAGGCAGAAGCGGCGGAGGAGGAAGCGGCGGAGGAGGCAGAAGCGGCGAGGCAGAAGCGTCTTGGCGCGGAGGAGGGTTTTCCGTCTAGTGGGAGTGGAATCGGCAAGAAGCGGAGTGGAACCGTCAAGAAGCGGAGAGGCGGAGGAGGGAATTTCTGATTTATTATAATTAGTAAAAACAGAGAATGAGGGTTCCATTTTACCTGCTGGCCCCTAATCCACATAAAATTACCGGAAATGGCCCAACCCGGTGGTATCTGCGCTAGATGGCCCCACACGTCGGTGGGTGCCATTTTGCCCCACCCACCCCAAAATGTCCTATACCAAAAGCAACTTTCTCCCCTGTCTCACTCTCTCTCACCCAGCCGCCACTGCCGCCTCTTCCTCTCCCAACTCCGTCGACCGAAGCTCCGTCAAGCAGCTCCGTCAAGCTCCGTCGGCCGAAGCTCCACTGCCTCCGTCGGCCGAAGCTCAGGTTAATTTGGGGGATGAGCGGGGGATTTTCTAGGGTTTGCCGTACTTAATCTCGGGGGATTTTAATTGGGGTTTTTTTGTCCGAGCGGCGATTTTCCTAGGGTTTGATCGATTCAAAGTAGATTCTAGTGCTAGAGTAGATTTTCCTGGTTTAGATTGATTCAAAACATGTGCTAGTGCTGCTAGTGCGAATGTCAATCTGAACCTAAACATCCCAACTTAGTTTTAATTAATGTGTAATTAATAGTTTCATAGTTCTCAAATTGTTCACTGCTTGTTATTAGGTCGACACCATGGACCCCTATGACTATGAAGTTGCCATTTTGGTCCCATCCAAGAAGGCCGTTGAGACCATCGACATCAGCTCATCCTCCGAAGGTGAGGATGGTGCTCTAGATAGGGTTCACGTCAAGCAAGAGAAAGCTGATGATGCGGCAGCAATGGATTGTGCAGCTGAGCATGAGGAAGTTGCTCCTCCTCCTCCTGCTGATGTCCATCTGACTCGTCGAGGTAAAATATATATATAGTAGTTATAGATGCAGGATATAGGTCAAATGCTTAATTAGTCTCGGTTTGGCATAATAGCTAGTCAATTTGTAGCATTCAAGGAATACTTCAGTTTCTATAAATACTGTTGGTTTGATATACTTCAGTTTTAGGAAAACTTTAAACTAGGCCTTATTCCCTGGTTTCCTTATATATGTAGGTCCCAGGATAGAGGCAGGTGAGGAATGGGATGACTTTTGCATGTATCCCAATCTAGTGGAAATGAATCCTACACAAGTTGATACCCTGAGATATCTTGTTGACCAAAAGCGCCCCGCAATTCCTTTTTATGTGTGCACTATAAAGAGTGCAAGTACCGTGGAAGGCTGTTCCAGAATGGTAAATATAATTACTCCATCTCGATCAAGGATGTTTTTGCATCTTTATATGTTGACAATTACTTCATCTGAATGAAGTTTTGCATCTTATAATCTGCAGTACTTCAGCCGGAAGTTTACCAAGAAGTACATCTCGACGAATATGCAGCTTCCAGATAATGACTTTCTTGTCTCTTACAGTGAGAGACATGGTGTGAAAGTGAGGATTTTCCAGGGCAAAGGGAAGTTTGACGGTGCAGTGATCACAACAAACTGGAGTGCTGTGGTGCGGAAGAGCAAGATGAAGGCAAATGATATCTTTGTGTTTTGGTTCCGCATTCGCGCCCGGGGCGGTCTCAAGTTGTATGTCAGGAAGCTCGAGAAATGAGCTAGCAGGCTGAACCTCTCTAATTAAGCTAGTAGTACTATATATATGTGTGTATGAGCTCAAGTAATATGAGCGTTGAACCTCTTATCGATCGATCTGGTACTATCTAATGGCCTGTTGGTCTATGTAATGTGCTCAAGTAAATGAGCGTTGAACCTCCTCGGTAGTATCTATAATTAACGTGTCCTTTTGGTACTATGTTATTGAGCTCAAGGCTGGCACTATATATGTGTAATATAATGTGCTTTTGGTGGTCTATATATGCTGGAGTATATATAGATATATATAGTTTGCTAGCCGTAATTAATTATTAGTCATATATTAGCCTGTTGCTTAGCTAATGCTCCTGTACAAATTAACTGTTGTCCTAAATCAGTATCCCCTCTGATAGATTATGTAACAAGATCATATCCATAACTATAAAAAAAAGTTGCCTTAGTTCCACTATGTAAAGGATAAAGGATGGTAAGCTGATAAGATCTCTCCAATAGCTCCTTTGGTTAAGCGGCACGTTGACACATCTAGAGTCTTGGGTTCGAGTCCCAGCCCTCACTCTTTTTTTTTTTGGCGCCCAGGAGAAGCCCAAATATCTCTTCCGAATCCAACTCCCTCCGATAACCTAGCAGAAATTCGAATCTCCGACGACGAGCGGCGGCGGCGGCGGTGGCGGCGGTGGCGGCCCCGTCCCTCTCCGACGACGAGCCCCGTCCCTCTCCGACGACGAGCCCCGGCCCTCTCCGACGACGAGCCCCTCCGCATCTCCCGGTCTGCACCCCTCTCACCTCTCACCTCTCCCCTCTCGATCTGTTCTTCTTCGTCAGTTCACAATATCGAATCTCTGTGATCCAATATGTGCTGTTACTAGGACTAAAGTACCGAGTCCGAGGTGACGGCGGTTGTGGTTGTGCCGGCGCTGCGTCCGAGCAAGGGATCTGCTGTCCATCTGCCTCGCCGATGACGAGCCCCTCGCCCTCTCCAGGACGAGCCCCTCGCCCTCTCCAGGACGAGCCCCTCCGCATCTCCCGGTCTGCACCCCTCTCATCTCTCCCCTCTCGATCTGTTCTTCTTCATCAGTTCACAAAATCGAATTGAACTGCTGTGCATTGCTTGAAATTGGAACTGCTGTGCAGTTAGGTGTGTGCTAATTGCATCATTTTGTTCTTCCGCAGATGGACAGACGCTGGATTACAACAAGAATTAGAAGGCTTTCCCCTGAACACACAAAGGGAGTGGCAGAGTTTATGCAGTTTGTTCGCTTGAATGCTGCCAATGTTGATCAGGTGCTGTGCCCATGTCGTAGCTGTCTCAACCGGTGCACAAAACCTCTAGATGTAGTAGAGTCTCATTTGCTTCTTTTTGGGATGGCAAGCACTTATGACCGATGGGTCTTCCATGGAGAACCATTACATCCTGTACCTGAAGCTGGACATGGAGGACAAGGAGGTGCACTGGCGGACATGGACATGGAGGTGAACCTGAGGCTGGACATGGAGGTGAACCTGAGGCTGGACATGGAGGTGATGTAGGGGCACACCATGTTGGTGGAGGTGATGCAGAGGCACACTATTATGGTTTGCAAGAGGAAGATGGTTACGAAGATGATAGAATTCCTGATCTGCTTGCTGATTTGTACAACTCAGAACCGCAAGGTGCTGGAAAGGACACTATATTTGCTGAGTTGATAGAGGAAGCCAAGCGCGCAGCCAGCGATGGGGGTACAATGTCAAGGTTTTCACTCACAGTCAAGTTACTTCAGGCCAAGTCGTACTACCGGATTAGCAACGTTGCATTCAACGCGATACTCCTGATTTTGGCCTTGCAATACCCTAATAGCTCAATACCAAAGTCATACGAGGAGGCACTTAGCATAGTCGGCAGGTTGGGACTTGGTTATGAGAGTATCCATGTGTGCCGAATAAGCGTGTATTGTTCGGAAGGATTATGCCAAGGAGAATAATTGCCCCAAGTGCAAAGCCTCCAGATGGAAAGATGCTGATGGTAGGAGAAAGATCCCAGAGAAGGTGCTAAGGCACTTCCCATTGATTCCAAGGCTGCAAAGAATGTTTCTTTCAAAGGAGCAATCAAAGGAAGTACAGTGGCACAAACTGAAGCGGCAAGACGTGGAGAATGATCTCAGTCATCCAAACAGACGGGGATGCATGGAAGGATTTTGACAATATTCATAAAGACTTTGCCGCTGATGCCAGGAACATAAGGCTTGGACTTGCCACGGATGGTTTTAATCCCTACGGGAATATGAGCAACTCCTACAGCATGTGGCCTGTATTCGTGGTGCCATACAACCTTCCGCCGTGGGCATGTATGGATCAGTCCAACTTCATGCTTGCATTGCTAATCCCTGGTCCATCCTCTCCGGGAAAAGATTTTGATGTCTTCATGGAGCCTTTGATGGAAGAGCTGCAGGAGCTCGGGAAGGTGTAAAATCGTATGATGCCAATAGTCCAGACAAGTTTGATCTCCGTGCTGCAATCTTATGGTGTATTCATGATTATCCCAAGACCTTGCACACATTGTCAGGGAGGGCCACAGCTGGTTACCAGGCATGTGTGCGTTGTGACAAAGAGAATTGCTCCAAGAAATTAAGGAACAAAATCTGCTTTATTGGGCACCGCCGTTGGCTACCTCGGCACCATCCTTGGAGAAATAGCAAAGAATTCGATGGTGCTTCGAAAGCCGTGAGAAGCCAGCGGAATTCACTCCGGAAGAGCTGAAGCAACAGCTTGATAGGGTTAGAGATGTGATACCGGGCAAGCTTCGGAGAAGAAAAGGAAAGGTGAGGACGGTCAGGGTTGGAGCCGTAGATCATGTTGGTGGGACTTGCCATACTGGGAAGATCTAAAGCTGAGGCATAGTCTCGATGTAATGCAGATCGAGAAAAACATCTGTGACAATTTGCTTGGTACTTTCATGAACATACAAGGCAAGACCAAAGACACTGTGAATTCAAGGCTTGATTTGGAAGACATGGGCATAAGACCTGACTTGCATTTGCAGCCTGTTTCAGCTGACTCTTTTGAGATGCCACAGGCGTGGTATACAATGAGTAAACAAGAAAAAATTGCTTTTTGTGAATTCATAAAAGCTGTGAGGTTTCCAGATGGGTACGCGTCTAACATATCCAAGTGTGTTGCTGCTGATAAGTGCAAGCTTCAAGGGCTGAAGACCCATGACTGTCATATATTGCTTCAAAGGATCTTACCGGCTGGCCTTCGAGGAACAATCCATGAAGACATATATGAAGCGGTTCTTGAACTTGGAAATTTCTTCGAGAGAGGCTGTCTTTGCAAAACAACGAAGAGAGACGTTACGGACGGACTTGAAAAGGAAATCGTAGTTATTCTTTGCAAACTTGAGAAGATCTTCCCCCCATCTTTCTTCGACGTGATGGTGCATTTGGCCATCCATTTACCAAAAGAGGCAAGGCTTAGAGGCCCAGTGCATTACGGTTGGATGTACCCAGTCGAAAGAAGGTTGCTAACATTGAAGCGTTATGTCCGGAACAATGCCAGGCCGGAGGGATCGATTGCTGAAGCATATATTGTTGATGAGTGCCTGACATTTTGCTCGAGATACTTCGACGATGTTGAAACAAGATTCATCCGTCCAAGCAGAAATCCGGAGCGGGATGATTCACATATTGGTTATGTGTATGTTTTCAAACACGGTGTGAAATTTATTGGAGCCTCTCAATATGTGTTTGCTGGTGATGACTATGACAACATGGTGTGGTATGTGCTCCGAAGTTGCCCTGAGGTTGATCCATACATCGAGTACGTTTCTCTTCATCCCCTTATATAGATAGGTTATTGCAGCCTCTCCAAATAATAATTAGGATCTATTTTCTGTTGCCATTCCAGCCTGTGCAAACAAGAGTTGAACCAACAAGGTGGTCAGATCAATGTTGATAGATGGCTTGCCAAGAACTTTGCTAGATGGTTTCAGACTCATGTGAGATCTTTAGCTGGTTTATTTCTGAAGATTGGAAAAGTTCATGATATAATTTTGCTGTGTGTGTTACTCACCCCCGGTTGATTTTTTGCAGATTGGAAAAATGCGAAATGATGTCTGTCCTGATCTCTATGCTTTGGCGTGCAAACCAGATTTTAGAGTGAGACTATATTCGGCATGTGTTGTTGACAGTGTTCGGTACCATACTGTTGACCGCGAGAAGAATAGGAAGACACAAAATAGTGGAATCGTTTCTGAGGGAGATCATGATGGCAACAGCATTGACTTCTTTGGTCAGCTCAAATCCATCATCAGATTGCAATACAACTCCAGCGGTGGCGTCCATCGGTCAGTTGTCCTCTTCCGGTGTGACTGGTTTGACCTTGGTGGTAGGAAACCCGGGCTCGACGATGATGGACACTTCAAGAGTGTTAACACAGAAAAGTTTTGGTACAAGACTGATCCTTTCCTTCTGACATCACAAGCAACCAAGGTCTTTTATGTGCCAGACACCAAGTTGAAAGGAAAATGGCAAGTTGTGCAGAAATTTCACCATAGACATCTATGGAGTGTAAAAGAAAATGAACAGGGACCCGGTGTTGCTGTACTATCATATCAAGATGAAGATTCAGTCAAGTTCTGTGCAAGAAAAAGAAGGCCTGCACGGAGTAGGACGAGAAGTGACCAGGAACGTGTGCTACTTGAAAAAGTCATTGTGGACAAACTGAAGAAACATAGCAAAGAGGTTGTGCCCGAAGAAATCGAGGAGGTTGATCAGACAATGTACCAATATTGCAGCGATGAGGATGATGATGATGATGATGGAGGAAATAGGACTAGGAAGCCTCAAGTTTTTGAAGAAGATGAGTAGCAGTTTGTGTTGAATATGTCAGCTATTTGTTCCCAGAATTTGTCGACTATTTGTTCCCGAGAATTTGTGTTGAATATGTCAGCTATTTGTTCCCAGAATTTATGTTGAATATGTCAGCTATTTGTTCCCGAGAATATGTCAGCTATTTGTTCCCAGAATTTGTGCCCAATTTTTATGTTCAATATTCCCAGAATTTATGTTGAATATGTCAGCTATTTGTTCCCAATTTGTGCCCAATTTTTGGGGACTCCATGCCCAATTTTTAGGGGAATCCATGCCCAATTTTTTCAATACATGGCTGGCGCGGCGACCATATATGGGCGGCACCGCCGTGCATGGCTGACGCGGCGACCATATATGGCGGCGCCGCCGTGCAAAAGTAGCTGCTACACATTTTCAACAGAACTCATTTTCAACAGAACACATTTTCAATGACAGAATTGCACACATACATAGACATGGTTCAAATTCAGGAACTAAACATTGTGGCACGAACAGACAAATGGTTGGAATTACAACACAATAACTCTAGCATATACTCTAGCTTCTTCTCCTCCTGACCAACAGATCACTGAATTCACCCTAATTTCAGTTCCTACGCATCACCCAGGTACAACAGATGACAAAAGCTACAGATAGCACCCAAACCATGAAGCCTCCCATTTTCTTTGGTTCAGGGTTGCTCTGTTTCCTTGCAGCAAGCAGAAACTTTTCTTCCTGGAGCCTCTCAATTTCTACCTGAGCCTCTCAATTTCTTCATCTCGATCCCAAACAGCATCACGCAGATCACGAACTAACTCTTTGTGACGTGCATCCAGCGGATCATCAATCCACTTAAACACTTTACACCCTATTCCACCAGCAATCTGACAGATGAAGAACAAAAGAGGATAAGTAAGCCATAGTAGAAAAGAAACTTCAGAAGACGGCGGGCGAAATTCAGAATGGGGGCGGGGGGGGGGCGTGCTCGAAGACTAACCGAGCGAATTTTGCAGTTCCGGTATCTTCTCCCAGGATTCGGATCACTCCAAGAAATCCATTGCGGCATCTTCTCGCCACAGTCACATACGTCGGCGGGCTCATAATCGAATGGCCGCTGCCGATACGGGATGGGCATGCCCGGCCGCCGGCGGCGACGCGACGACGCTCCTGACCTAGAAGAACTGCCCGAGCAGGCTGGGAACTGCGCCGCCATGCAAGATGCACCTGGTCGGAGGGATTTTGGTCGGAGGAGGAACCCTAGCTAGATGCACCTGGTCGGAGGGATTTTGGTCGAGGTGGAGGGATTTTTAAGACAACTGATTAGTCTATCATGTCTATATACATGGACAACCATACTTGTGTCAACAACACTATTGTAGCAAAGCGGTAGGGAGTGGTAGTGCGGCAGCGCCAGGTCGAGGGTTCGAGTCCCCGCAAGCGCAATTTTTGCCAGTTATTTCCATCGGGAGCCACTCCAACCCCGGATGGGCCGTCGGGCCAGCAATTCAACCCCCGGATGGGCCGTCGGGCCAGCAATTCAACCCCCGGATGGGCCGCCGTGGGGTAGGCCAGCAGCCAGCAGCCTAGTAGAGGACAGCCCAAAAGAGGAGGATATCACCAGCAGCCCATTAAAATGGTGGACGGCACAGATAAACTAAATAACAAGACGCCTTTGTCCCACAAGTATCGATTGGTCCTACATGTCGATTAGTTCAAGCCGATTTGCTTCCAGTGACACGTGTGAGGCGCGTGGGACCCGAAAAGGGACACATAGGCAAAATGGATGACATGGCAGCCAAACACATACCATTGTATTGAGCCAAATGCCAATGACGCTATTGATTTGTCGCAATCGGCATTGGAAAAACGTCGTAGGCCACTTAATTTTGCTAATGACGTTTTGACCTAAATTGCCAATGACGTTTTTGCCCAATAACGTCACGATTTTCTAGGGTTTTGCCCCCCCCGGAGTGGCCAAGGACGGTCAAAGCTAGGAACGTCATAAAGCTATGACATTTTGATTTCCAGTCATAAAAAAAACGTCATATTATGGCACATTTCTTGTAGTGGCCCAAGCCTATAAAAGGAGCCTCACACTCCATTCATCTCATCATCTTGCACCATGATGCAAGGACACCAACACATTGAGCCACTCCATAAAATAGTTAGGATCAAGATGAAGCAGCTAGGAGGTGGAGGCATGCCACAAGATGCAGGTTTATCAGAATTCCTGAAGAACAAGCTACAGAAGATAGCAAGGTAGAATTCTTAGGAAAAATATATTTAGCTAATCACATCAGCATCCCTTGGGTAGAACCCTAGATTATAATCCAAGTTCTTGAGGGGTGAGAAACCTAATTCTTGGGAGATAACTTAGGAAGCCAAACCTTGATCATTATAAATTGTGTAGTGATCATAAACCCTAAGAACTTGAAGTAGAAGATATAAGCACATAAATTTTAGAGTCAAACTCTATACTTTATATGGTGAGAAATTATTCATCCATATAACCAAAGTTAACTATAAAAAGAAACATAACTACTTTAGTTACTATAATGATAAATTAAGGATAATAATAGAAACCTATTGGTAGGAGATAACACCAATTCTAAATACCTTAGTAACTAATGGGGTACATCAACTATTAAGCAAGTAATCACCATATCATGGATAGGGGAGACTAAACCCTAATTTGTGCATCATTTGGATGATCACAAATATAAAACTAGTTCACATTTGAGTTCCAAACCATATGCCATTAGGAGAATATCATTTGAACCCTAATGGTTCATTAATCAAATCCTATGCTTCAATTATTAAACATAAGAGCCACCTAATGCTAAGCCCCATAATTAAAACCACATAAGTAGTGCTCAACTATTTATCTTTGTAACCAAGATCAATTATGATGAAACCAATATCTACTTAGATCCTTTCGAATATAATGTTAATATTATCTTTAATAAGGGGGTTGTAATAGACATCATAAAAACCCTAACAGATTGATACTCACATAAAATCATATGTGAACAACCAACTTCTTAAATAAGATAACAAGTCCTAATGATAAACTCTAAAATACCTTGAGCTGGACTTACCAACTCTAATACTTCAAATAGATTGATCCACAAGAAAAACATAAAAATAAAATGAGGATAAAAATTCATGCTCATTTGCTATTTTGAATAAAACACAAGTATGTAATATAATGCTTGATAAGATACTTGTTTCAAATGGATTATGGGTGTAATAGTCATTTCACAACATCCAAAAGGAATTAACACAATTGAGACACCTGCCAAAAATAATAGAATTCAAATATGAATTCAATTTGGTAAATTATAAAATAGAAAATGAAAACAGAAAAAGAGAAAAAGCAGAAAGGCCTCACCTGGACCTTACCTGGCCGCAGGAGCCCAACAGCAGCCATCGACGCAGCCCCAAGCGCCAGCCCAGTAGCAGCCCAAGTCGAGCCCAACAACAGCAGCCCGTACCTCTTCGTTAAAAAAAATCAGGGGAGGGTCGTCCTCATCCCCTTCCTTCCGCATGCCGGCCAGCACGACGCCGTGCTCGTCTTCCTCTTAGAGCTGTCGACCTCACCGTGCTCCACCGCGTGACGAGGCAGGTCACTGAGCCCTATAAGTACCCTGGACAACGAAATAGCTCTGTTTCCCCTCTTCCCTCTCCTCGATTCATCTATGCCGACACCCTGGCTCCGCCAGTCTTCGTTACCGCCGGTGATAGAGACCTCCCCGAGCCAAGCGGAGCATACCATCGTGACCGCCGTCGTCGACAAGCCCAGGCCCCGGGAGGAATTGAGCTGAGGCACCCGAAATCGACGCCGGCGAGATCATCTTCTCCGACACCGGCTGCTGCGAATTCCGGCGAACCAAGCCTCCCCGAGCTTCACCGAGCTCACCAACAGTCTCAGGTTGATCTTGCGCCTCTCTGGAGCTCATTATTTCGAGTTATTGATGCGATTAGCTAGCAGTAGCTTGGTGGCCGGGATTGCGCCGCCGGGGAGGTGTTCGCCGGAGCCATCTCCGGTGACCTTTCGGAAGCATCGATACCACCATCGTTCTCAGAACACCGAGGGGATGCGGAAACACCTATTAGCTCATCCCATGAGGCAGTAGAACGGCGTCGCCGCCGTGCACCGGCTCACCGGCGTTGAGCCGTCGATGATGCCTACGTGGCGGTGGGGCCTGAATATTGGCTTGACCCAGTCAACTGCCAACGAGGCAGCTGACTCGGATCAGACCCCACCTGTCTGCGTCTTAGGGTAGAACCCAACCGGTACAATTGGTCTTTTCCATTTAATTGAAATTCCAGAAAATAGTTTAAACTTTACAAAATCATAGATAATTCATTTTAACTCAGAAAAAGGTAAATAATATATCAAAATTCTTAGAAAAGAAAAATCTATCCAATAAAAATATAAAATGAAATTTTTATTTTTAATAAAAATTCAATTATTTTATACTTGTTAATTAAGCCTTTAATTTTAATTCCAAATTTAATTAAAATTCAATAATTAATAAAAACTTCTAAAATTAATAAAAACCAGTAAGCAAATCAGGAAAATGTTAAAACTAATTTTCCTTTGCTTATAATTTATTAAATCCTTAATAAGAGGATTTAAACTCTAATTAATAATTACCTTAATTATTAATTATTTAAAAATAAGAAAATGTCAAATCCAATATTAATTTTTAATTCAAAGTTATTAATAACTTCAACTTTATAATAAAGTTATCAAGCTAAGAACTATATGGTGATTAAGAAACCCTAATTCCATATTGAATAAAGAACACAACCCCATAATTTCATGTGGAATCCTAAAACCCTAAATTAATTAGGAACTCTAATTCCATTATTACATGTGAACCCTAATTTGCTTCTAACCTAAACCCAAGGTTAGAACAGGTGATCATGATACTTTAATTCAAATCATAGAGCCACCATTAGCAACTAAAAGACATACATATGTCCACATAAAACGTAGAACCCTATCACTAGCAATTTAGGATTCCATGTATGCATGCCACTAAACCTAGTTGATCAAGTAGGATCAACCAAGCTTAAATCCTAGCTTCTACTGTCAAACCCATCATCCTTGTTCATCCATGCTTAGCATCACACCATTGTGATGAATCCCAATAGCATCTAGGCCCAATATTTATCATTACCTAACCATATTCCACTAAACCCTACTAATATTGGATATTTATCAACCATCCTATTCAGGAGCCAATAACTCCTTACTTAATAGAACCAACAGTAAAACCTAGATCACTTCAAACCTAATTGATATACTTCTTATTATTTAAGAAATATGTTCTTCAAAAGTTATTCCTTTGAAGAAAATAGGGAATCATCACCAACCCTGCTTATAAGGACCTATAAACCCTAGCCAGCTATCACTAGCAAGATAAACCAACCTTGACAACAACCATGTATAATGAATTTATTAGGATGCCTAGGCTTATCTCAACCTTACAAGCCCTAGTTGCTGATGAATCCAACTATGTTGTGATCCATCTTATACTTACTCCAGAAACTACTTGGAACCAGAATAAAATTATAGCAAACCACAAACCTAATTACCATACTTGTTCTTTATTAAAGAACATGTTCTTCAAAAGTTATTCTTTTAAAGTATATGATAATTAATCATCAACCATGCCATATAGTACTAAAACTGACCACTGTTCTTTACTTGTTAACATTATGCCAATTATCATTCTTTGTCTGCTCAATTGATTATTATGCTCTATTAACTACCTGTATATAATACCAAGTAATCACACCTGAATAAGAACCTTGTATGTGAATCACTCTAAAAGTGCAACACACCCTGAACCAATCATTACAACTCACTGATTCTAAATCATCGGGGTTAGGTCACGCTTAGAGCGATTGCATCTCATACTTATGCATTATTGCATCTTTGCCAATCTTTTAAACATCGTCCTTACCGGACGATGATGCTATTTCAGAATTTGGAGTTATTACGCATCGAAGACCTTGTCTGCATAATCTTGCAGCCAAGAAAGGCAAGTTCATCGCTTGCTCATGTCATTTGAGTATCTTTATCAAATTACTTGCAAAGTACTATGATTATCACTATTGCATAAAAACCAAAACCACTACTTTCATAACTATGAATATGACTATGTGGTGGGCAATGGAACCATGGATTGTGTTGATATGGTGGAGGTTCCATTGCAAGGGTTTATATCCATCTAGGATTAAACAACAAATGTCGTCCAGTGATTCTTGTGCCGTAATACCCGTGTTAACCATAAGATCCGGAGTGGGACGGAATAGTCAAAAGTGTTTCCACCTCTCGTTCATCAACGGATGCGCTTTACCGTAGACACTTGTATCTGTCGGTGGCAAGCGGTAGGCTGGGGAAGCCATAAGTTCCCCACGGCACTGTCCGTAGACACTTGTCACTCGAAGAGCAAGCGGTAGGCTGGGGAAGCCATAAGTTCCCCACGGTATTGCGGTCTATGATGGGTTGCAGCTACCGGCGTAGGAGTGTATGGTAGAGCCCAGCACTGTCGTCGTGGTCGGGGTCCACCCTGAAATATATGGGAATAATGGGACCGGCGTGGACCCAGGGTCGGGGCATGCAACAAAGGGTGGGTGTTCGAGGTAGCGGAGGAACATGATTGGCTAGACCTTATACCGGGCCTCACACCATAGGAAGTGTGGACGGGGAATATGCCCGGTTGGCACCAAGGATAAGATCTCTTATGGGTAAAGCAACACACCTCTGCAGAGTGTAAAGAACCGTGACCTGTCACTCCCTATTCCGGGATATGGAACTGCGAACGCGGCCGGAAAGGAACTCCATGAAGTTCTAGTAAACCGGTGAAGGCTGACGGACATAGTTCTTCTGAATAAAAGCAACCTTTTGAAGAAATGGTTATGAAAACTTGCATTGGTATTAGACTTTCTGGTCTAATGCTGTAGCTAGTGCATTAAACACCTCTTTCCTATAATGAACTTGTTGAGTACGCTCGTACTCATCCCACTCTTAAATTCCCTGCTTAGATATGGAGGCTTCGAAGGAGGATCTACTGTGCAACTCGAAGACCGAGGAATCAACAAATCCTTCAAGGGACAGGAACCTGACAGAAGAGTCAAACACTGCATCCAACAGGGATAAAACCTAGCTTAGCAATAGAAAGGAACTAGTTTCCTAAACCTAGCTCCTATTTAGCTAGAATCTATTCATAGCCTCTATAGCTAGTTAAATACTCTACAAATAGAGTTCGTGATAGGATTAGACTACGAGTCGTTCTTCTGGAGTTTATTTGCAGTTTTACCTCATTGTAAAGTAGGAGGCTGTGTGATCTTATGTAACAGAGTCAGTGTTGTAATTCTATAGACATACCTTGGACCCGCATATGTTTCTGTTGTACCACTCTGAGCGATATAATACTAGTGGAATGGTGTTTCATTGGTGTTATATCAGACTTGCATACTACACCATGCAGTGGTATGCCGGGTCACCACACAATACCACGATAGTTTTTAGGCTATTTGTCCCATGAGCTATATATTGCAAAGATAAAGAATAGAAATTTTAAAGGTAGCACTCAAGCAATTTACTTTGGAATGGCGGAGAAATACCATGTGGTAGGTAGGTATGGTGGACACAAGTGGCATAATGTTTGGCTCAAGGATTTTGGATGCATGAGAAGTATTCCCTCTCGATACAAGGTTTAGGCTAGCAAGGTTGTTTAAAGCAAACACAAGTATGAACCGGTACAGCAGAACTCACATAAAAGACATATTGAAAGCATTATAAGACTCTATACCGTCTTCCTTGTTGTTCGACCCTTACTAAAAAATATCTAGACCTTAGAGAGACCAATTATGCAAACCAAATTTTGGCAAGCTCTATGTATTTCTTCATTAATAGGTGCAAAGTATATGATGCAAGAGCTTAAACATGAGCACAACAATTGCCAAGTATCACATTATTCAAGATATTATACAAATTACCACATGTAACATTTCCCGTTTCCAACCATATAACAATTTAACGAAGCAGTTCAACCTTCGCCATGAATATTATGAGTAAAGCTAAGGACATATGTGTCCATATGCAACAGCGGAGCGTGTCTCTCTCCCACACAATGAATGCTAGGATCCAACTTTATTCAAACAAAACAAAAACAAAAAAAACAGATGCTCCAAGTAAAGCACATAAGATGTGATGGAATAAAAATATAGTTTCACTAGAGGAACCTGATAATGTTGTCGATGAAGAAGGGGATGCCTTGGGCATCCCCAAGCTTAGACGCTTGAGTCTTCTTGAAATATTCAGGGGTGAACCACCGGGGCATCCCCAAGCTTAGAGCTTTCACTCTCCTTGATCATATTGTATTATCCTCCTCTCTTGACCCTTGAAAACTTCCTCCACACCAAACTTAAAACAAACTCATTAGAGGGTTAGTGAATAATCAAAAATTCACATGTTCAGAGGTGACACAATCATTCTTAACACTTCTGGACATTGCACAAAGCTACTGAAAGTTAATGGAACAAAGAAATCCATCTAACATAGCAAAACAGGCAATGTGAAATAAAAGGCAGAATCTGTCAAAACAGAACAGTCCGTAAATACGTATTTTTTAGAGGCACCAGACTTGCTCAAATGAGAAAACTCAAAACTAATGAAAGTTGCGTACATATCTGAGGATCACGCACGTAAATTGGCATAATTTTCTGAGTTACCTACAGAGAATTCAACCCAAATTTGTGACAGCAAGAAAATCTTTTTCTGCGCAGTAATCCAAATCTAGTATCATCCTTCGATTAGAGACTTTACTTGGCACAACAATGCAATAAAACTAAGATAAGGAGAGGTTGCTACAGTAGTAACAACTTTCAAGACTCAAATATAAAACAAAAATACTGTAGTAAAGTGATGGGTTGTCTCCCATAAGCGCTTTTCTTTAACGCCTTTCAGCTAGGCGCAGAAAGTGTGCATCAAGTGTAATCAAGAGATGAAGCATCAACAGTGAGGTTTGGAGTTTTCTCAACAATGCATTGTATTTTATCTATATAAGTTTCAGAGGCTCCCTTTTCATTACCCTTAGGCTTGCTACTCTCATCAAACAAATTTTCAGGAACAATCCAATCAAAATTCTTTTCTAGTGCTTCATGCATTCCTAGGAGCTTAATATGTATCGGTACTTTAATTTCCCCACCATCATTAACATTATTAGTGTACCTTACTCTATCCATGTCCATGTTTTCAAGTGTTCTTTTAAAATTAGTGAACAAACCAAGCCTCTTATGCTTAATAAAGACTTTTCTAGCCTCTCTAGCTACACCACCAAATTCTTTGAGAAGGGTTTCTAAGACAAAATCTTTCTTTTCTCCTTCTTCCATATCACCTACTGTAAGAAACATATGTTGCATTATAGGATTGAGATTGACAAATCTAGCTTCTAACATGTGTACTAAAGAAGCAGCGGCAATTTCATAAGTAGGAGCAAGTTCTACCAAGTGTCTATCTTCAAAATCTTCAACCATACTAACATGAGTGAAAAATTATTCTATATTATCTCTCCCAATGATAGACCCTTGTCCTACCGGTATGTCTTTCAAAGTGAACTTAGGAGGAAACATGATAAAATAAGTAAAGTAAATGCAAGTAAATAATTTTTTTGTGTTTTTAATATAGAGAACGCAAACAAGATAGTAAATAAGGTAAAGCAAGTAACTAATTTTTTGTATTTTTAATATGACAAACAAGATAGTAAATAAAGTAAAACTAGCAAATAATTTTTTGTGTTTTGTTTTAGTGCAGCAAACAAAGTAGTAAATAAAAGTAAAGCAAGACAAAAACAAAGTAAAGAGATTGGAGGTGGAGACTCCCCTTGCAGCGTGTCTTGATCTCCCCGACAACGGCGCCAGAAAAAGAGCTTGATAGCGTGTATGCACACGTCCGTTGGGAACCCCAAGAGGAAGGTGTGATGCGTATAGAAGCAAGTTTTCCCTCAGTAAGAAACCAAGGTTATCGAACCAGTAGGAGCCAAGAAGCACGTTGAAGGTTGATGGCGGCGGAGTGTAGTGCGGCGCAACACCAGGGATTCCGGCGCCAACGTGGAACCTGCACAACACAACCAAATTACTTTGCCCCAACGTGACAGTGAGGTTGTCAATCTCACCGGCTTGCTGTAACAAAGGATTAGATGTATAGTGTGGAAGATGATGTTTGCAGAAAACAGTAGAACAAGTATTGTAGTAGATTGTATTCGATGTAAAAGAATGGATCGGGGTCCACAGTTCACTAGAGGTGTCTCTCCCATAAGATAAATAGCATATTGGGTGAACAAATTACAGTTGGGCAATTGACAAATAAAGAGAGCATAACAATGCACATACATGTTATGATGAGTAGTGTGAGATTTAATTGGGCATTACGACAAAGTACATAGACCGCTATCCAGCATGCATCTATGCCTAAAAAGTCCACCTTCAGGTTATCATCCGAACCCCCTCCAGTATTAACTTGCAAACAACAGACAATTGCATTAAGTATGGTGTGTAATGTAATCAACAAATACATCCTTAGATATAGAATTCATGTTTTATCCCTAGTGGCAACAGCACATCCACAACCTTAGAGGTTGCTGTCACTCCCCCAGATTTAATGGAGGCATGAACCCACTATCGAGCATAAGTACTCCCTCTTGGAGTTACAAGCAATGACTTGGCCAGAGCCTCTACTAGCAACGGAGAGCATGCAAGATCATAAACAACACATAGATAATAGATTGATAATCAACATAGCATAGTATTCATTATTCATCGGATCCCAACAAACGCACATGTAGCTTTACAGATAGATGATCTTGATCATGTTAGGCAGCTCACAAGATCAGACAATGATAGCACAATGGGGAGAAGACGACCATCTAGCTACTGCTATGGACCCATAGTCCAGGGGTGAACTACTCACACATCAATCTGGAGGCGACCATGGCGGTGTAGAGTCCTCCGGGAGATGATTCCCCTCTCCGGCAGGGTGCCGGAGGCGATCTCCTGAATCCCCCGAGATGGGATTGGCGGTGGCGGCGTCTCTGGAAGGTTTTCCGTATCGTGGCTCTCGGTAGTAGAACTATCTTCGACGAAGGATTAAGTAGGCGAAGAGGTAGGTCAAGGGGCGACGCGAGGGGCCCACATGCTAGGCCGGCGCGGCCAGGGCCTGGGCCGCGCCGCCCTAGTGAGTCGCCGCCTCGTCGCCCCACTTCGTTTCCCTTTCGGTGTTCTGGAAGATTCGTGGAAAAATAAGATCCTGGGCGTTGATTTCTTCCAATTCCGAGAATATTTCCTTACTAGGATTTCTGAAACCAAAAACAGCAGAAAACAACAACTGGCTCTTCGGCATCTCGTTAGTAGGTTAATGCCGGAAAATGCATAATAATGACATATAATGTGTATAAAACATGTGAGTATCATCATAAAAGTAGCATGGAACATAAGAAATTATAGATACGTTTGAGACGTATCAACAAGCTTCTAGACCTGGGCTCTATGTAGAAAGCTGGAAATCAATGGATCACAGAAAATCATCAGTGTCAAGCTTTAATGCATTAGCCAACGTGACCAAAAGTCCGAACTGATGGAAAGGGCTAGGCAATCCAGTTTATACATCTCAACATAGCCAACGCAACAAAAAGTCCAAACTGACAGAAAGGGCTAGACCGGGAGAAGAGAAGAGAAGGTTTGCGAAAGCGATGACTCGAACTTGAGACTATGGGCTCTGATACCATGTCAAAGCTTCATCCACAAGCCAACGGAACCACAAGTCAGAACTGATGGAAAGGGCAAGGTAATCCACTTATAATATTAACAATCAGCAGGGTTCCGGTTCAAAAAAAATCCACATCACAACAAGGAAACGACCACCAAGATCATAGCAATTGCAGATAAATGCACCTACAAAGTATGCTGAGACTAAGGAACCATTTTACAAGACCAAGATACTGACCTGTCACTGTCCCCGTTCATCTCCAATTATCTAGCAGATACTCTTCTTACTACTTACTAGCATTCCTAACCTGCTCCAGTAGGGCCTCCTTCTGTGCTGCTATCGTTCTAAAATTGTCGACTTCTAGTCTTAGCGCAGCTGATGCAGCTCGTTCTACTTGGAGTTGCTCCTCTAGAACTTGAGCATGCAAATACTTTGACTTGGACATGGACTTGCACTTCACCAGTCCAGCATTCCGTAAGAAAGTGTTTTTGGCAATGCCTTTCTTTTTTATTGCCATGGAAAATGCCTTCACACATTCTTCATCGGTTTTTCCAGCCCGTTTTTACCGGGTTTTGCCATCTCTAATTTCATATCTTCCTGCAAAAAATTCAGTTCGTACACATGTGTAAACATGATAGTTACTACAGAGATTTCAAAAACGCTCCCAAGAGCTACATTTTGGAGTGACTAATTATTCATATTTATGATTTAAACTTGTTTAAATGGGCATAAAATTCAAAATAAATCAAAATAAATGAAAAACCAAGGCACATAATCTTCTTATGTCATATAGTAAGCATTCAATTAAGTTGATAAACAAGGTCTAGACATATTCAAACCAGAAAAATCATGTATCTCCCCCTAACCCTAAACTCTGTCTTATGAAGTCAAGCATGAAGAGATGTGGTTTTTGGTTTCAAACATGGAAATTTCGAAAACCCTCCCAAGAGCTTCATTTTGGAGTGACTGAGAAGCATACATGCTTACTTTTTCATATTCATGTTTTAAACTTGTTCAAATTTTGGTCAAACCTAGGATTTGACCAAGATTCAAATGGGCATAAAAACTCAAAAAAAAAGAAAAAATGAAAAACCAAGGTCTTCTTATGTCATATAGTAAGCATTCAATTAAGTTGATAAACAAGGTCTAGACATATTAAACCTGAAAAATCATGTATCTACCCCTAACCCTAAACTCTGTCTTATGAAGTCAAGCATGCATGGTGAAGAGAAGTGGTTTTTGGTTTCAAACATGGAAATTTCAAAAACCCTCCCAAGAGCTTCATTTTGGAGTGACTAAGAAGGATACATGCTTACTTTGTCATCTTCATGTTATGAACTTCTTTAAGTCATGGTCAAACCTAGGATTTGACCAAGATTCAAATGGGCATAAAAATTCAAAAAAAAATCAAAAACCAAAGCACATAGTCTGTGTATGTCATATAGTAAGAATTCAAGTTGATAAACAAGGTCTAGACATATTCAAACCAGAAAAATCATGGAAATTTCAGAAACCTCCCGCGAGCTTCATTTTGGAGTGACTAAGAAGGATCGATGCATGTTACTTTTCATATTAATGTTTTAAACTTGTTTAAATCTTGGTCAAACCTAGGATTTGACTAAGATTCAACAAATGGGGATAAAATTCAAAAAAAATCAATAAAATGAAAAATCAATGCACATAGTCTTCTTATGTCATATAATAAGCATAGAATTAAGTTGATAAACAAGGTCTAGACATATTCAAACCATAAAAATCATGTATGTGGCTACCCCTAACCCTAAACTCTGTCTTATGAAGTCAAGCATGAAGAGATGTGGTTTTTGGTTTCAAACATGGAAATTTCAAAAACCCTCCCAAGAGCTTCATTTTGGAATGACTAAGAAGCATACATGCTTACCTTTTCATATTCATGTTTAAAACTTGTTCAAATCTTGGTCAAACCTAGGATTTGACCAAGATTCAAATGGGCATAAAAATTCAAAAAAATGAAAAACCAAGGTCTTCTTATATATGTCATATAGTAAGCATTCAATTAAGTTGATAAACAAGGTCTAGACATATTAAACCTGAAAAATCATGTATCTACCCCTAACCCTAAACTCTGTCTTATGAAGTCAAGCATGCATGGTGAAGATAAGTGGTTTTTGGTTTCAAACATGCAAATTTCAAAAAACCTACTAATTAAGAGCTACATTTTGGAGTAACTAAGAAGGATACATGCTTACTTTTTCATATTCGTGTTTTAAACTTGTTTAAGTCATGGTCAAACCTAGGATTTGACCAAGATTTAAATGGGCATAAAAATTCAAAAACAAAATCATGAACCAAAGGACATAGTCTTTGTATGTCATATAGTAAGCATTCAAGTTGATAAACAAGGTATAGACATATTCAAACCAGAAAAATCATGGAAATTTCAAAAACCTCCCACGAGCTTCATTTTGGAGTGACTAAGAAGGATCGATACATGCTTAATTTATCATATTCATGTTTTAAACTTGTTTAAAGCTTGGTCAAACCTAGGATTTGACCAAGATTCAACAAATTGGGATAAAAATTCAAAAAGTAATCAATAAAATGAGCACATATTATTCTTATGTCATATAGTAAGCATTCAATTAAGTTGATAAACAAGGTCTAGACATTATGAAACCAAAAAAATCATGTATCTAGCTACCCCTAACCCTAAACTCTGTCTTACGAAGTCAAGCATGCATGAAGAGAAGTTGTTTTTGGTTTCAAACATGGGAATTACAAAAACCCTCCCAAGAGTTACATTTTGGAGTGACTTAAGAAGGATAGATGCTTAATTTTTCATATTCATGTTTTAAACTTGTTTACTCATTGTCAAACCTAGGATTTGACCAAGATACCAAATGGTCATAAAAATTCATAAAAATGAAAAGAATGAAAAACCAAAGCACATAGCATTCTTATGTCATATATATAGTAAGCATTAAAGTTGATAAACAAGGTCTAGACATATTCAAACCAAAAAAAAATCATGTATATATCTACCCCTAACCCTAAACTCTGTCTTATGAAGTCAAGCATGCATGAAGAGAAGTGGTTATTGGTTTCAAACATGGAAATTTCAAGAACCCTCCCAAGATTTACATTTTGGAGTGACTAAGAAGGATATATGATTAATTTTTATATTTATGATTTACATTTGTTTAAACCATGGTCAAACCTAGGATTTGACCAAAAGATTCAAATGGGCATAAAATTTCATAAAAAAATCAAAAGAATGAAAAAATAAAGGACATAGCATTCTTATATGTCATATATATAGTAAGCATTCAAGTTGATAAACAAGGTCTAGACATATTTAAACCAGAAAATCATGTATATATCTACCCCTAAAACCCTAAACTCTGTCTTATGAAGTCAAGCATGCATGAAGAGAAGTGGTTTTTGGTTTCAAACATGGAAATTTCAAAAACCTCTTAAAAATTCATTTTAGATTGAGTGACTAAGAAGGATGCAGGCTTCCCTTTTCATTTTCATGTCTTAAACTTGTTTAAATATTGGTCAAACCTAGCTAAGATTTGACCAAAAGATTCAAACGGGCAAAAAATAAAAAAAAATAAAAAATGAAAAACAAAAAGCATATAGTCTTCTTATGTCATATAGTAAGCATTCATGTTGATAAAACGGTCTATACATACTCAAACCAGAAATATCATGTATATATCTACCCCTAACCCTAAACTATGTCTTATGAAGTCAATCATGAAGAGAAGTGGTTTTGGGTTTCAAACATGGAAATTTTCATGTTTAAACTTGTTTAAATCTTGGTCAAACCTAGGATTTGACCAAGATTCAAATGTGCATAAAATTCAAAAAAAATTAGAAAAATGAAAAACAAAAGCACATAGTCTTCTGATGTCATATAGTAAGCATTCAAGTTGATAAACAAGGTTTAGACATATTCAAACCAGACAACTCATGTATCTAGCTACCCCTAACCCTAAACTCGGTCTTATGAAATCTAGCATGAAGAGAAATCTTTTGGGTTTCAATCGTTTAAGCCAAAAGCCCCATTTCAAATATTTCAAACTTATTCAAATTTGGTTCAAATTTGAAAGACATACAAGTTATAGCACACATAGTGCATACATGTTCACACAAACTGCACTAGATGCTAACCAAAGCACATAGTCTTCTTATGTAATATAGTAAGCATTCAATTAAGTTGATAAACAAGGGCTAGACATATTCAAACCAGGAAAATCATGTATCTACCCCCTTACCCTAGCTAAACTATGTCTTAAGTCAAGCATGCATGTAGAGAAGTCGTTTTGGGTTTCAAACATGGAAATTTCAAGAACATCCCAAAAGCTTCATTTTAGAGTGACTAAGAAGGATCCATGATTACCTTTTCATTTTCATGTTTTAAACTTGTTTAAATCTTGGTCAAACCTAGGATTTGACCAAGATTCAAATGGACACAAAATTTAAAAAAATCAAAAAATGAAAACCAAAGTACATAGTCTTCTTCTGTCATATCGTAAGCATTCAAGTTGATAAACAAGGTCTAGACATATTCAAACCATACAAAATCATGTATCTAACCCTAACCCTAAACTATGTCTTATGAAGTCAAGCATGAAGAGAAGTGGTTTTGGGTTTCAAACATGGTAATTTCAAAAACCTCCCAAAAACTTCATTTTAGAGTGAATAAGAAGGATACAAGCTTCCCTTTTCATTTTCATGTTTTAAACTTGTTTAAATCTTGGTCAAACCTAGGATTTGACCAAAAGATTCAAATGGGCATAAAAATTCAGAGAAAAGTCAAAAGAATGAAAAAACAAAGGACATAGCATTCTTATGTCATATATATATAGTAAGCATTCAAGTTGATAAACAAGGTCTAGACATATTCAAACCAGAAAATCATGTATATATCTACCCGTAAAACCCTAAACTCTGTCTTATGAAGTCAAGCATGCATGAAGAGAAGTGGTTTTTGGTTTCAAACATGGAAATTTCAAAAACCTCTTAAAAAATTCATTTTAGATCGAGTGACTAAGAAGGATGCAGGCTTCCCTTTTCATTTTCATGTGTTAAACTTGTTTAAATATTGGTCAAACCTAGCTAAGATTTGACCAACAGATTCAAACGGGCATAAAATAAAAAAAACAGAAAAATTAAAAACAAAAGTATATATTCTTCTTATGTCATATAGTAAGCATTCAAGTTGATAAACAAGGTCTAGACATACTCAAACCAGAAAAATCATGTATATATCTACCCCTAACCCTAAACTGTGTCTTATGAAGTCAATCATGAAGAGAAGTGGTTTTGGGTTTCAAACATGGAAATTTTCATGTTTGAAACTTGTTTAAATCTTGGTCAAACCTAGGATTTGACCAAGATTCAAATGGGCATAAAATTTAAAAAAAATTAGAAAAATGAAAAACAAAAGCACATAGTCTTTTGATGTCATATAGTAAGCATTCAAGTTGATAAACAAGGTTTAGACATATTCAAACCAGACAACTCATGTATCTAGCTACCCCTAACCCTAAACTCGGTCTTATGAAATCTAGCATGAAGAGAAATATTTTGGGTTTCAAACGTTTAAGCCGAAAGCCCCATTTCAAATATTTCAAACTTATTCAAATTTGGTTCAAATTTGAAAGACATACAAGTTATAGCACACATAGTGCATACATGTTCACACATACTGCACTAGATGCTAACCAAAGCACATAGTCTTCTTATGTAATATAGTAAGCATTCAATTAAGTTGATAAACAAGGTCTAGACATATTCAAACCAGGAAAATCATGTATCTACCCCCTAACCCTAAACTCTGTCTTATGAAGTCAAGCATGCATGAAGAGAAGTGGTTTTTGGTTTCAAACATGCAAATTTCAAGAACCCTCCCAAGGTTTACATTTTGGAGTGACTAAGAAGGATAGATGCTTAATTTTTATATTCATGATTTAAATTTGTTAAAACCATGGTCAAACCTAGGATTTGACCAAGATTCAAATGGGCATAAGAATTAAAAAAAAACAAAAAATGAAAAACCAAGGCACATAGTCTTCTTAAGTTGATAAACAAGGTCTAGACATATTCAAACCAGGAAAATCATGTATCTACCCCCTAACCCTAGCTAAACTATGTCTTAAGTCAAGCATGCATGTAGAGAAGTCGTTTTGGGTTTCAAACATGGAAATTTCAAGAACATCCCAAAAGCTTCATTTTAGAGTGACTAAGAAGGATCCATGATTACCTTTTCATTTTCGTTTTAAACTTGTTTAAATCTTGGTCAAACCTAGGATTTGACCAAGATTCAAATGGACACAAAATAAAAAAAAATCAGAAAAACTAAAACCAAAGTACATAGTCTTCTTATGTCATATAGTAAGCATTCAAGTTGATAAACAAGGTCTAGACATATTCAAACCATACAAAATCATGTATCTAACCCTAACCCTAAACTCTGTCTTATGAAGTCAGGCATGAAGAGAAGTGGTTTTGGGTTTCAAACATGGTAATTTCAAAAACCTCCCAAAAACTTCATTTTAGAGTTACTAAGAAGGATACAAACTTCCCTTTTCATTTTCATGTTTTAAACTTGTTTAAATCTCGGTCAAACCTAGGATTTGACCAAAAGATTCAAATGGGCATAAAAATTCAGAAGAAAATCAAAAGAATGAAAAAACAAAGGACATAGCATTCTTATGTCATATATATAGTAAGCATTCAAGTTGATAAAGAAGGTCTAGACATATTCAAACCAGAAAATCATGTATATATCTACGCCTAAAACCCTAAACTCTGTCTTATGAAGTCAAGCATGCATGAAGAGAAGTGGTTTTTGGTTTCAAACATGGAAATTTCAAAAACCCTCCCAAGAAGTTACATTTTGGAGTGACTTAAGAAGGATAGATGCTTAATTTTTCATATTCATGTTTTAAACTTGTTTTAATCATTGTCAAACCTAGGATTTGACCAAGATTCAAATGGGCATAAAAATTCATAAAAAATGAAAATAATGAAAAACCAAAGCACATAGCATTCTTATGTCGATCATATAGTAAACCATTAAAGTTGATAAACAAGGTCTAGACATATTCAAACCAGAAAAAATCATGTATATATCTATCCCTAACCCTAAACTCTGTCTTATGAAGTCAATCATGAAGAGAAGTGGTTTTGGGTTTCAAATTAAACATGGAAAAAATTTCAAAAACCTCTTAAAAATTCATTTTAGAGTGACTAAGAAGGATGCAGGATTCCCTTTTCATTTTCATGTCTTAAACTTGTTTAAATATTGGTCAAACCTACGATTTGACCAAGATTCAAATGGGCATAAAAATTCAGAAGAAAATCAAAAGAATGAAAAAACAAAGGACATAGCATTCTTATGTCATATATATAGTAAGCATTCAAGTTGATAAAGAAGGTCTAGACATATTCAAACCAGAAAATCATGTATATATCTACGCCTAAAACCCTAAACTCTGTCTTATGAAGTCAAGCATGCATGAAGAGAAGTGGTTTTTGGTTTCAAACATGGAAATTTCAAAAACCCTCCCAAGAAGTTACATTTTGGAGTGACTTAAGAAGGATAGATGCTTAATTTTTCATATTCATGTTTTAAACTTGTTTTAATCATTATCAAACCTAGGATTTGACCAAGATTCAAATGGGCATAAAAAATCATAAAAAAATGAAAATAATGAAAAACCAAAGCACATAGCATTCTTATGTCGATCATATAGTAAACCATTAAAGTTGATAAACAAGGTCTAGACATATTCAAACCAGAAAAAAACATGTATATATCTATCCCTAACCCTAAACTCTGTCTTATGAAGTCAATTATGAAGAGAAGTGGTTTTGGGTTTCAAATTAAACATGGAAATTTTTTCAAAAACCTCTTAAAAATTCATTTTAGAGTGACTAAGAAGGATGCAGGATTCCCTTTTCATTTTCATGTCTTAAACTTGTTTAAATATTGGTCAAACCTAGGATTTGACCAAGATTCAAATGGGCATAAAAATTCAAAAAAAAATGAAAAAATGAAAAACCAAGGTCTTCTTATGTCATATAGTAAGCATTAAATTAAGATGATAAACAAGGTCTAGACATATTCAAACAAGAAAAATCATGTATCTACCCCTAACCCTAAACTCTGTTTCACCAAGTCAAGCATGAAGATATGTGGTTTTTGGTTTCGAACATGGAAATTTCAAAAACCCTCCCAAGAGCTTCATTTTGAAGTGACCAAGAAGCATACATGCTTACTTTTTCATATTCATGTTTTAAACTTTTCAAATCTTGGTGAAACCTAGGATTTGACCAAGATTCAAATGGGCATACATATTTTAGAAAAAATCAAAAAAATGAAAAACCAAGGCACATAGTCTTCTTATGTCATACAGTAAGCATTCAATTAAGTTGATAAACAAGTTCTAGACATATTCAAACCAGGAAAATCATGTATCTACCCCATACCCCTAGCTAAACTCTGTCTTATGAAGTCAAGCATGCATGAAGAGAAGTCGTTTTTGGTTTGAAACTGGAAATTTCAAAAACCTCCCAAAAGCTTCATTTTGGAGTGACTAAGAAGGATCCATAGGAAACTACGTAGTACTATTACAATATAATAATCAACCGAGTTATTAGAGCAACAAGTCTGTCACTTACGTGTGGTTCCCATGCGTGAGGTCCCACACTTCAGTGAGCACAAGTCACGTACGCTAGGTAGGCAAACTCCTAGCCATCTTCTTTGTCAAGAGAGAGGCATCAACACACACTCTCTCTCTCTCCATCTCTCCGATTATCCACCTCCGTTGGCTGCCGGTTTTGGCAGGGCGTTTCTAGCTCAAACTCGGAGGCCATGGTGTGCAGGCTCTGTAGCCATGGCGGTTTGGTCGCGCGAAGTGGTTCGTCCCCGGCTGCGACGAGGATCAATCCGGACGGTGGCTGTTAAGGACCCGATCGCATTTCTTACTTTCAGCCTGGGGTTTACCATGTAAATCTTAGGGATTTAGACGTAATTTCCTGTTTATTTTGTGTCCTGCTGTAAACTGCGCTCTGATGCGTATTGGAAATCTGGGTACTTCAGGATCGTTCGGTTGTCCCTCTAAAAAAAACATCTATCTCATTCTCGGCCTTTCTCGCTCGCTCGCACCACCTGCGCACCGACAACCCTGCACAACAGTCAACATCACCAGAAAAAGGATAGACACCATAAATAAGTGGGGCCCCATGACTGCTCTCCCTTCGTCTCCTCCCGTGTGATCCCTCTTCCTCCGACTCCCGACCTTGCGGAAAAGAAAAATGAAATGAAAGAGTTTCACTGGACGGGCAAACACATGTGCTGCCTAGTAATAACAATAATAACGTAAAAAAATTGACCTACGAGGGTTCTGCCCAGTACTATTGATCAATTTTAGAAAATGCAACTACGGGGTTCGATTTTGGCCTGCTAATATAAAATTAAATAATGAAAAACCATTTACATGACATTATTTTTTGGGTTTCAAACATGGAAATTTCAGAAACCTCTTAAAAATTCATTTTAGAGTGACTAAGAATGATGCAGGCTTCCCTTTTCATTTTCATGTCTTAAACTTGTTTAAATATTGGTCAAACCTAGCTAAGATTTGACCAAAAGATTCAAACGGGCATAAAATTAAAAAACATAAAAATGAAAAACAAAAGCATATAGTCTTCTTATGTCATATAGTAAGCATTCAAGTTGACAAACAAGGTCTAGACATACTCAAACTAGAAAAATCATGTATATATCTACCCCTAACCCTAAATTCTGTCTTATGAAGTCAAGCATGCATGAAGAGAAGTGATTTTTGGTTTCAAACATGGAAATTTCAAGAACCCTCCCAAGATTTACATTTTGGAGTGACTAAGAAGGATATATGATTAATTTTTATATTTATGATTTACGTTTGTTTAAACCATGGTCAAACCTAGGATTTGACCAAGATTCAAATGGGCATAAGCATTTTAAAAAAATCAAAAAATGAAAACCAAGGCACATAGTCTTCTTATGTCATATTGTAAGCATTCTCAATTAAGTTGATTTTAGAGTGACTAAGAAGGATGCAGGCTTCCCTTTTCATTTTCATGTTTTAAACTTGTTTAAATCTTGGTCAAACCTAGGATTTGACCAAAAGATTCAAATGAGCATAAAATTTCAGAAAAAAATGAAAAGAATGAAAAAACAAAGGACATAGCATTCTTATATGTCATATATATATAGTAAGCATTCAAGTTGATAAACAATGTCTAGACATATTCAAACCATAAAATCATGTATATATCTACCCCTAACCCTAAACTCTGTCTTATAAAGTCAAGCATGCATGAAGAGAAGTGGTTTTTGGTTTCAAACATGCAAATTTCAAGAACCCTCCCAAGATTCAAATGGGCATAAGAATTTAAAAAAAATCAAAAAATGAAAAACCAAGGCACATAGTCTTCTTATGTCATATAGTAAGCATTCAACTAAGTTGATAAACAAGGTCTAGACATATTCAAACCAGGAAAATCATGTATCTACCCCCTAACCCTAGCTAAACTATGTCTTAAGTCAAGCATGCATGTAGAGAAGTCGTTTTGGGTTTCAAACATGGTGAAAGTATAGAGATGGTAAACCTAGAGGGGGTGTGAATAGGTTTCTACAAGTTTTAATTCTTTCTTTGCAATATTAGGCTTTGCGGAATATAAAGATGAGCCTAATGCAACTAGGTGAGGCAACCTATATGAGAATACAACTAACTCGAGCACGAAGGCTCTCACAGGCAGTTAAATCACAAGTAAGAATTTCGGTTAGAGATAACCGATAGCACGCGGAGACGCGGATGTATTCCCGTGTTCCCTTCCTTTGCAAGAAGGTATGCCACGTTTGGAGGGGTGGAGGTCCCACGAAGGATTCCCCACGCCACGAAGGCTCGCCCTATTTTCTGGAGCCTATCCCACGAAGGAATAGCTCACTCACTTGTGGTAGACTTTGAGGTAGCCTCCAAACCTTCACAATCTTTTCCGGAGCAAATCCACAGCCCGGAAGCTTCCAGACCACCCTTGCCCACCTAGGGTTTCCCCAGGAACCCTAGAGAGCAAGATCTCGATGAATACAAGGGGGAATGAGATTTGGCTTGGTAGAACAGTAGATCGGGTCCTCCTCTATCGTTTCCCCGGAGGGATTTGAGTTTGGGTGGAGGAGGAGGGAGATCTGAGGCTTTTGGTGTTTCTAGCAATGGAGTATGAGAGAGAGAGAGCTCAAGAACAGCTTGTAGTGTAGTGCCTAAGTGTTCAGAGGTAGGAGAAGGGCTATTTATAGTGTTCTTCGAAAAATGGCCGTTGGCCAAGTTGCCACATCAGCTTTTCCTCGAGGAATCCGGTTGACCGGGTTTGGCGCCGGGCTGGCCGGCGCGAGGCAATCGGCCGGGCTGGCGGCCAGGCCGGCCGGTTTCAACCGGAGCGAGGACCGGAGCTTGACCAGACGAGCTCGAAGCATCGGAATGCGCCCGGATGGCACAGGCGCAAAGTCCGGTTGGCGCCGGGGCAGCCGGTCTGGAACCCGGTCCGACCGGGCCGTGGACCGGATGGGCCGGTCCAAACCGGGCTGGCGACCGGGCGGAGACCGGAGAGCTCGCCCCCCTTTACTGGATCCTGCCCGGATGGCACAAGCGCTGGAGCCGGTCCAGACCGGGCTGGCCGGTGCCAGGGCCGGTCCGACCGGGCCAGTGACCGGCAAGGCTCAGGAAAACCCTGTTGATTTTTCGTCGAAGTGGGGGGCGGGTCTCCCATTGCCTTCTTGTTCCATTGATACACCTTTATACCTCTTTGGCTAATACCTGGGAATCATCTTGTAGCCATGTATTAGTCCAAATACACTAGCACGGTGTCATTGTTACCAAAATAATGGATAAGGGTAAAATACCCTTGCAATCTCCCCCTTTTTGGTATACGATGACAAACCGAGCTAGAGTCACATATAGATATTATGATAATCTCTAAACCTTGATTCCATATAAGATATTGAGACGGCTCCCCCATAATGTGTGCACTTGGAGAATTTGCGTTTGAATGCAAAGTGCAACATTTGTGGAACATGAGAAGCTCACCCAATATCTTTAGGAAACAAGCATGGTATGAACAAGTATAGCAAGATATAAGCATATCATACATAATCATCCTAACATAGAGTAGCACACATAATAGTCATCCATACAAGAATTATTCGAAGTAGAAAATGGTTCTTGGAATGATAAAGACAAATAAGCACAAGCCATATAAGAATCAAATAAAGCAACACCCATGGCTTGTGACAATCAAAGAACCCCACGGTCCTAGACTCTACTCTCTTCTCCCCCTTTGGCATCGGAACACCAAAAAGGCGAAGAAAAGAGGAGAGATGCTACCGCTCCCATCAGTGGAACTCATGACCAGGGGAATGTGTGCCCTCGCCATCATCATCATCATCCGCATCCTCATCCTCATTACCTTCATCCTCATCCTCTTCAGCAGGAGGATCACGTGCATGCCTAGGAGGAGGACCACCAAAAGTGTAGAAGGTGGGATCAAAGTTCTGAAACATCTGATCAGAGATAGGAGGCATCTCCAAGTTAGGTGCATGAACAGGCTCCAACTCAGGGCCAGGGGGAGGAACAGGTGCATTCCTAGTAGCCATGAACTCATTCTGGCGCCTCCTCGTCTCTTGGTTCAAGGAAAGACTTTGATGTGCAATATCATTGGTATTTTTGCACATCGACCATAAGGAAGAGAAGAACCGAGAGACACCGGGCCGGGGGCGCCTATCATAGCGGGAGCTAGCAAGGTCATGGCGTTCCTTGGACCGGTGCTGAGGAGGCATCATGTCAGGGACATCCGGTCTATCACCTTGGACAGGTACCTTGAATGCTTCCATCTTGACCCGTTCACCTTGCGTATTGAGAGGTGCAGGCACAACCTTGTTGATGAGGAGCTGGATATATTGAGCATAGTTCGGGGTCATCCTGTCGCGAACACATCTCCTCAGCTCAGAGTAGATGAGATCACAGCCATCAATGCGTCGCCGGTGCTCAGGGCTGCAGTAGTACATCAAGTTCAAGTGATATTCACGGCATTCACTTGTATCGCCGGACTTGCTGATGAGAGATTCTCTGAATAACTTGGCAAGCAGGAGGTAGGAGTAGAACATGCCAGATATGGTGGGAGGACGAGCTGTGGGCTCCCGAGGATAGCAGAAAGCAATGTCTCCTTTGTTGAACATCTGCTGAGAGTAGAGCTTGAAACCTTGAGCACGACCTCCACCAAACCCCAGGGCTTCACAGAAGTCAAGATAGTTGCAAGTGTATTTCTCTCGGCCTGTCATCCAGGTCATGGTACGAGCTGCATCATCATGGAAAAACACTGTGCAGTGGAATTGCCTTACCAAGAGTGGGCAATAGCACCCATCAGTAGGCGTCAGACATACAAGCTCATACAGCCCCATCCGCCTCAAAGTCTCAACCACGAACCGATACGTGGTGGCTTCATGCATCGCAATAACATCCTTGACAGCCTTGGGCATAACAATGCAACCATTCTTCATGTGCTCTTTGGCGGCATAGTACTCATCCCACATCATTTGCTGTGTCTGGGTCCAGAAAAATCTGTCTCCCCCGGTGTAAGTGGGTGCCTCAAAGCGATAGGGATTGGTCTCACGAAGTCTTTTCCATGCACCAATATGTACATCGCCAACATTAAAGTCTGGCAATGACTCATCATCTCCTTGTGCAGCTTGTTTATCTTTCCTCTTATGGGCGGTGGTCTTGGGGCGGCCTCCAGATGAGCTGCCACCAGTAGTCTGAGGAGCACGACCACTAGGACGTCGTGGTGGAGGCCCTGAGAGCCTCCCTCGCTTGGCAACAGTGCCACGGTCCTCACCACTCCAATCATCATCTGTGAATCAGCAAAATAGAGCGAGGATAACAATGGGGTAAGTGTACATGTCATCGGTAAATAGGGAGACCAAAAAGCATAGCATATATCCAAGTGTTTTGACGAGATTATGCGAAGAACTGGGCAGGCCGGCGCACAGGCCGGTCCGACCGGACTGCAGACCGGACGAGCCGGTCGACAATCCGGTTGACCGGGCCGCGCGCCAGACTGGCCGGTTGAGAGGCCGGTTGACCGGGCTGTGAACCGGGTGGTGACGATTTGTGATGTTTGCCCACAAAATCAACCACAAAATCATGCAAAAACTCACAAACTTGAACATAGGCTATAGCTATAGAGTGAAGTATGTGCATTGTGTTGAGAGACACTCTAATGGCACGAGGACTTACAAACCCTAACCCTAACCCTAAAATTTCCTCAAATCTTCTCAAAGATGTGCAATGTGTGATGAGGACAAGAGAATAGGGAGAAAGAGAGAACAAATTACCCGAAGACATGCTCCTCCTTGATCAAGAGAACAAGAAGAACACCTAGGTATGGCTTGAAAGCCAAAAACTCCAAGATCTCCCAAAATAGCTTGAGGGGGATCAAATCCTTCGGTGGAGATGTTCCAAGGGACCCGATCTATGGTTTGGTGGAGTTTGGAAGGGTTCTTGTGGTGGGAAGGTGCTAGATCGAGGTGGAGGTGGGGAGGGCGGCGGCCATGGAGGTTTGGAGATGGGGGATAATGAGGAAGAAGACCCCAAGGGGTATCCTCTCCCACAACATAACTAGCCGCGCGTCCGGTTTGGCACCCGGTCGACCGGGCCTGGCGCCGGCTGGCCCGGCGCGGAGGCCGGTCCAACCGGGCCAGAGACCGGCCAGGGTATTTTTGCCCAGTTTTGTCTCGTTTTGCCCCTATTCTTTGTGTAAATGTGTATGAATGCTCATATGATGACATGTACATATAGATAGATAGATGATGATGAGATGAGAATAGACATGGGGTTGGAAAACACAAAGTTCTCTAGGCATACCCATTGGAGTGAAAATTCAAAACAAGATACAAATAGCAACAATGGGCATGATTCGAAGTATATCAAGAACCATAAAAACATTTTGAAATAGTTTTTGCAATAAGATCATTTAGCCTTATATAGTCAAATCAAGTTGTAATAGAGGCTCAATGAGGGGCGGGGGATTACTCCCCCTATGTGAAAGCGCAAATGTCATGAGACCTCGAAGAGACATGCTTGGGTCCATATAATTACATTGGGTCTATTTATGTTGCACACATAGGTATGCATCATACCAAGTCATGGTAAGATGACTATCCCCATATGTGCTATGCCTCTAAGCTAGATAGCAAGATAAATGCAAGAATATAGTGCAAGAAGTTAATCAATCCAAGTTTTTAGGATCAAGAATACCAAGTTCTCTTCTCAAGTTAACAAACCGGGCTTCATCCAAAGGCTTAGTGAAAATATCCGCCAATTGGTAGGTTGTTCCCACATGAGTGAGATCAATATCCTTATTGGCAACATGATCACGTAGGAAGTGATGGCGAATGTCAATATGTTTGGTGCGACAATGTCGAACCGGGTTATTGGCGATCTTAATTGCACTTTCATTGTCACAAAGAAGAGGCACCGTACCAAGAGACACACCATAGTCTTTCAAGGTTTGCTTCATCCATAACAATTGAGTGCAACAAGATGCCGCGGATATGTATTCGGTTTCGGCGGTGGATAAAGCGGTGGAGTTTTGTTTCTTGGATGACCAACTCACCAATGACCGGCCAAGAAATTGGCAAGCCCCGGAGGTAGACTTCTGGTCAACCTTATCACCGGCCCAATCGGAATCCGAATAGCCAATGAGTTCAAAGGTTGACCCCTTTGGATACCATAGCCCGAGAGTAGGAGTGAGAACAAGGTATCTTAGAATCCGTTTGACCGCCATTAAATGGCTCTCCTCAGGAGCGGATTGAAAACGAGCACACATCCCTACACTTAGCATGATATCCGGCCTAGAGGCACAAAGGTAGAGCAAGGATCCTATCATGGAGCGGTATACCTTTATGTCCACATCCTTCTCACCGTCACATGAGCCAAGTTGCCCCTTTACGGGCATGGGTGTCTTCATTGGGCTTGCATTGGTCATGTTAAATTTCTTGAGCATGTCCTTCACATACTTTTCTTGAGAGATGAAGGTGCCTTTTGCAAGTTGCCTCACTTGGAAGCCTAGGAAGAACTTCAACTCTCCCATCATGGACATCTCAAATTTCCTAGTCATCAATAGCTCAAAAGCTTTGTTATGATTGGGGTTAGTTCCACCAAAGATAATATCATCAACATATATTTGACATATAAAGAGACCACCCCCTTTAACCCGCTTGGTGAAAAGGGTGGAATCGACCGTACCCATGCAAAACCCATCATGTAGTAAGAAATCCCTAAGGAACTCATACCAAGCACGTGGAGCTTGCTTGAGACCGTAGAGTGCCTTATGGAGTAAATACACGTGGTTGGGTCGGCATGGGTCTTCGAAACCCGGGGGTTGAGCCACATATGCGGTTTCTTTTAGGGGACCATTCAAAAATGCACTTTTCACATCCATTTGATATAGTTTGAAATTGTGGAAAGATGCAAATGGAAGCAAAAGACGAATACCTTCAAGACGGGCTACCGGCGCAAACGTATCCTCAAAATCCATACCTTCTATTTGGGCAAACCCTTGCGCCACTAACCTTGCTTTGTTTCGTATGACAATGCCATTCTCATCTTGCTTGTTCTTGAATACCCATTTGGTCCCAATAACATTGATGCGATGATCCTTGGGTCTCTCAACTAGAGACCATACTTCATTACAAGTGAAACACTCCAATTCTTCTTGCATGGCAATTACCCAATCCGGATCAACCAAGGCTTCATGTACCTTGAGTGGTTCAAAACTAGACACAAAAGCATGGTGTTGACAATAAGTAATAAGTAGTGCATGGTGTCTACGAGTTACCACTCCTCTTGAGATGCTACCAAGGACTTGATCTACTTTCATGCCACTTGCCCTTGTAGCGGCCTTAATCTTCCGAATGGTTCCTTCATGATCAATGAATTCATCTCTTGCTAGTACTCGATCATGAGGTATCACTTGAGCTTGATCATGAGTTGAGGATGTTTCTTGATCATCATCATGGTCTTGCTCCGTGGAATGAGGACTTTCTTCTTGTTCTTCGGAGTGTGACTCATCTTGAGTAGAGGATGGTTCTTGAGTTGCACTTGATGGTTCGGCTTGAGTTGAGCTAGGCTCCACTTGAGCCGTGCTTGATACATCTACTCCATCATCTTGATCATCATTATGAACTTCCATGGGCCGGATGTGTCCAATGCCCATATGCTTGATGGCACTAGATGGATCATCATTATTACCTGCAACACATGGAACAACTTGCTCCACTTGGGAGCCATTATCCTCCAAGAACACCACGTCACAAGATACTTCAATAGTCCCCGTGGACCGGTTGTAGTATCTATAGGCGTGAGAGGTCTCCGCATATCCAACAAATATACCCTCTATGGTTCTAGTTTCAAATTTACCGAGCTTTCCTTTGTTGTTCTTAACAAGACATTTGCATCCAAAGACACGAATGTACATGACATTAGGCTTGTTACCGGTGAGAAGCTCGTATGGAGTTTTGTTGTGGAGGGGACGGAGGAAGAGCCAGTTGGAGTAGTGGACAGCCGTAGAGATGGCTTCTCCCCAAAAGTTGTGGGGTGAGTTGAATTCACTCAACATAGTTCTTGCCATCTCAATGATAGTCCAGTTCTTCCTTTCAACAACACCATTTTGTTGAGGGGTGTATGGCGCCGAAAACTCTTGCTTGATGCCCTCATTATCAACAAACTCTTGCATGGTGTAGTTCTTGAACTCGGTGCCATTGTCGGTCCTAATTGCCTTGATCTCGGATTCATACATACGTTGAGCTTTCTTGGCGAAGGTGATGAACTCTCTATGGGTCTCGTCCTTAGACTTAAGGAGAAAGACCAAAGAGTATCTTGAGTAATCATCAACAATGACAAGTCCATACTTGCTCCCACCAAGAGTATCATAATGTGATGGCCCAAAGAGATCCAAATGAAGGAGCTCCAAAGGCCTAGATGTGGTGACGATACTCTTGATAGGATGTTTCTTCTTGAGTTGCTTTCCGGCTACACATGCACTGCAAACACGATCTTTCTCAAAAGAAATGCCGGTTAGTCCCACAATGTGCTCACCCTTTAGGAGTTGTTTAAGATTTCTCATGTTAACATGACCAAGGCGGCGATGCCACAACCAACCTTCGTCATGCTTGGCCGCCATTAGACATGTGGAGGGAGAGGAGCTCTCTTTCGAGAGGTCAACCACATAAAGGTTGTTCTCCACATATCCAATAAGGACCAATTTGAGATTGTCACTCCTAAAGACTTTCACACAATAATTAGTAAAGTATGAATTGTAACCGGCATCGGCAAGATGATATAGAGAGAGTAAGTTATAGCCAAGGGATTCAACAAGCATGACCGTCTCAAGGCACAAGTCCTTAGAGATTGCCACCTTGCCATACCCAAGTACCTTTCCCTTTGAATTGTCACCAAAGGTGATGTTTGACTTCTTGTTGATATCTTCAATGAATTGATCAAGCACACCTCTTCCTCCGGTCATATGATTGGTGCATCCACTGTCAAATACCCATTTTGGACCACCGGAGGAATACCCCTACAAAATCAAGTAGAGGATTTAGGAACCCATCGATTAATGGGTTCCTTTGCAATGGCAACAATATCTTTTGGTACCCAAATTAAGTACTCTCTATAAGCATAGCCATTACGAGGACCAACATAGCTAGCATAAACATCACCATAATAATCAACAAATAAAGCATAGTGATTGTTTGGCCCCGTGCGGTCACCACTAGTGGCTTTGCCCTTTGAGGCTTTGCCATCATTAGTAACCTTCTTGTTCTTATCTTGAGCGGGCTTCTCCTTCTTGTAGTTGTTCTTCTTGTAGGACTTGGGAGTATATCCAAGTCCAAAATTTTGATTGTTTGACCTTTGCTTACTCAAGAGGTCATCCAATCCCATCTTGTTCTTGGTGGTGGTGAACTTTGCAAGTTCCTTTGTTAACCTAACATTTTCCTCAAGAATAGATGCTTGCTCACAAGAAGATTCATTAGGGTGATAGTTGAGACCATATTTAGTCACCAAGGATTCAAGATATGCATTGGTCTCAACATGCAAAGAGAGTTCCTCTTGTAAACGAACATGTTCCTCAACAAGCTTAGCATGCTCACTAGTAAAGGAAGTGGAGGAGCTAGCACGCTTTTCTACAACAATGGGATCCTTCATTGATCCAAGAGCCTTCTTGTAGGTTTCTTGAAGAAGATCATGGTTCTCTCCAAGTTTCTTGAGCTCATCCTTAACAAGCTCGTTAGCTCTTTCAAGGTGGTCAAGATCCCTAGTGAGAGAAGCATGAGCAACTTCAAGCTCCTTCTTTGAGTCATTGAGCTCTTGGGTCAATGATAGAGCCCTATCAATAGTTTCTAGGTCCTTAACTTTATCAAGTTCATAAGTTTCAATTTGTTGCTTAAGGCCTTGAGATATGCACCTTTCGGTTTTTAGCTCTTGTCTTAGGAGATTGAATCTCCTTTCCTTTTCATTAAAATGATATTCTAATTCCTCAATGGACTCATCCTTTTCTTTGAGAGAGTCCATCAAGAAATCAAACTTGACAAGAGCTTCACCACGAAGGGTGCATCTAACATTGTAGAGCTCCTTAAGCACAATTAATTCTTCTTGACTTTCATTCTCATCATCAAGAACACTAGATAGAGAAGGTGGGGGTTCCATTACCTTGGTTTCTCTTGCCATAAGACAAGAGCCAACGATTGTAGAGGAGGGAGAGTCATCGGAGTCATCATCTTGAGTTGTTCTTGCCATGAAGGAAGAACCAACATCATTCTCCGTGGAGTAATCCTTGGAGTAGTCATATGTGAAGAGTGACCCGGGCTTAGCAAAAGCCAAACCGGCCACTCCGGCTTCTTCCTCCTCATCTTCCTCTTCTTCGTCGGACAAGTACTCGGCCCCAACAAAAGCTCTTCCCTTGTTCTTCTTGTATCGATCGTTGATAGGGTTTGGCTTCAATCTTGGCTTGACCCCTTTGATGAACTTTGGCTTGTCTACCCTTTTCTCATAAGGGCACTCATTTGCAAAGTGGCTATCTTCATCACAGTTGTAGCAAGTTCTCTTCTTCTTGTCATTGAAGAGCATTGGAAGCCTTCCCTTGTACTTCTTGGCAAAGAAAGCAAAGTCGGTAGCGATGTCACTAGTTGAAGTCATCTCTTCATCTTCTTCAATTTCATAGTCTTCTTCTCTTCCATGGTCACCTCTAGCTTTGAGAGCAAGGTTGTGTGACGCTTCATGGTTGTGTGAGGCTTCATCAACACGGTTCATTGCCATCAGCCTTTTTCCCGCCTTGGCCATGTTTTCATTGGCGGCCACATAGGAGACTAGATCATCGGAGTTCAAATCCGCACTCTTGGTCATGATTTGCAAGTTGAGTGCAAGGTTGGTGTCTTGTTGCTTGACGGCAATCATAGCAATGACCTTGGACTTTATGAATGCTTCATTCATCTCGAAGCCATCATTGTACTTCTCAACTCCAAGTCCCTTGACCCTTACTCTAAGACTGCCAAGCCTTGCATAGGCATCGACCACGGATTCTCCTTCTCGAATCATGAACTGGTGGGCCTCTTGCTTTGCGGTCTCATAAAGAGCTGATTGGATCAAATCGGTTCCCTCTTGGAGTACTACGATTCGATCCCACAACTCTTTAGCGGACTCTATGTCGTTGACTTGATCAAGGAGCTTGCGGTTGATGCCACTTCTAATCTTGTCACGTGCGGAGGCATTGAGTTGATGGTTGTAGAATTCGGTGGAGGTCAACCGAACCAGATCATGTGGCTTCCGGTATCCATGAACAATGATCTCCCATAGCTCCACACTGCAGCTGCGAATATGAGATTCCATAGCAGATTTCCAAAAAGGAAAGTGAGTTCCATCAAAATGGGGAACATTCCCACTATGGTTTACATGAGGCATGGGTGAAGTGTTTTTCGAATAGTCATGGTTAACATCATGGTAGCTCCCTAGAGAGGCTGAAGCCGCACTAGGAGTCCCACTAGTCAAGTTCTTAAGCATGGTAGACATCTCAGCCATTTGGCTTTGTAGATCATCCTCCTTTTTCTTCTTCTCGGCATCATATGCCAAGAATCTAGATTTCATCTATTTAACCGAAAGGTTAGAGTCTTCATCTAGACCCTCGAATAGTTTATCCATCTCACTCTTAAGGCGGTGAAGCCCTTAATAAGAGTCCAGGCTCTGATACCAATTGAAAGTATAGAGATGGTAAACCTAGAGGGGGGGTGAATAGGTTTCTACAAGTTTTAATTCTTTCTTTGCAATACTAGGCTTTGCGGAATATAAAGATGAGCCTAATGCAACTAGGTGAGGAAACCTATATGAGAATACAACTAACTCGAGCACGAAGGCTCTCACAGGTAGTTAAATCACAAGTAAGGATTTCGGTTAGAGATAACCGATAGCACGCGGAGACGAGGATGTATTCCCGTGTTCCCTTCCTTCGCAAGAAGGTACGCCACATTTGGAGGGGTGGAGGTCCCACGAAGGATTGCCCACGCCACGAAGGCTCACCCTATTCTCCGGAGCCTATCCCACGAAGGAATAGCTCACTCACTTGTGGTAGACTTTGAGGTAGCCTCCAAACCTTCACAATCTTGTCCGGAGCAAATCCACAGCCCGGAAGCTTCCAGACCACCCTTGCCCACCTAGGGTTTCCCTAGGAACCCTAGAGAGCAAGATCTCGATGAATACAAGGGGGAATGAGATTTGGCTTGGTAGAACAGTAGATCGGGTCCTCCTCTATCGTTTCCCCGGAGGGATTTGAGTTTGGGTGGAGGAGGAGGGAGATCTGAGGCTTTTGGTGTTTCTAGCAATGGAGTATGAGAGAGAGAGCTCAAGAACAGCTTGTAGTGTAGTGCCTAAGTGTTCAGAGGTAGGAGAAGGGCTATTTATAGTGTTCTTCGAAAAATGGCCGTTGGTCAAGTTGCCACATCAGCTTTTCCTCGAGGAATCCGGTTGACCGGGTTTGGCGCCGGGCTGGCCGGCGCGCAGGACGGTCCGACCGGGCTGGCGACCGGGCCGGCCGGTTTCAACCGGAGCAGGGACCGGAGCTTGACCAGACGAGCTTCTGAGCTTACTGGAATGCGCCCGGATGGCACAGGCGCAAAGTCCGGTTGGCGTCGGGGCAGCCGGTCTGGAACCCGGTCCGACCGGGCCGTGGACCGGATGGGCCGGTCCAAACCGGGCTGGCGACCGGGCAGAGACCGGAGAGCTCGCCCCCCTTTACTGGATCCTGCCCGGATGGCACAAGCGCTGGAGCCGGTCCAGACCGGGCTGGCCGGTGCCAGGGCCGGTCCGACCGGGCCAGTGACCGGCCAGGCTCAGGAAAATCCTGTTGATTTTTCGTCGAAGTGGGGGGGTCTCCCATTGCCTTCTTGTTCCATTGATACACCTTTATACCTCTTTGGCTAATACCTGGGAATCATCTTGTAGCCATGTATTAGTCCAAATACACTAGCACGGTGTCATTGTTACCAAAATAATGGATAAGGGTAAAATACCCTTACACATGGAAATTTCAAGAACATCCCAAAAGCTTCATTTTAGAGTGACTAAGAAGGATGCATGATTGCCTTTTCATTTTCATGTTTTAAACTTGTTTAAATCTTGGTCAAACCTAGGATTTGACCAAGATTCTGATAGGGTTCGTAGCATAGAAAACAAAAAATTTCCTACCGCAAAGACGAATAAATCCAAGATTTAATCTATGGAACACCCAAGATCTAATCTACAAGATCGAAACAACGAGATGGAGATGAGACTAACCCTCGAAGATTCCAAAGCCTACGAGATTAATCTCGTTGTTGGTGTAGACGATCGTCCCCGGTGCTGCAATCCGGCAGCACTTCCGTACTCGGTCGCGCGTACGGTGTCGATAAAGCTCCTCCCTCTCCCGTTCCAGCGGGCAGTGGAGGTGTGGTAGATCTCCTCCAAAATCCAGCAGCACGACGGCGTGGTGGTGGAGGTGGAGGAAGAAAACTGCAGGGCTTCGCCTAAGCCGGAGCAGCGTATGGTGGAGGGAGAGGCGGCCAGAGGAGGAGGCATTGATGGGGTGTGGTGGCCGGCCACCCCCTCCCCTCTTTATATAGGGGGCCAGCCAGCCAAGGTGGCCCCCCTTCCCATCTAGGGTTGGGGGGGCGGCAGCCAAGAGGGGGAGAGGGCTTTCCCCTCCCCCAAGTTGATCCCCCCCTAGGAAACCCTAGGGGGTTGGCCGGCCTGGGCCTTGGGGGCCATGTGCCCCTGGCCCATTAGGCCAGGGAGCATCCCCTCGGCCCATGCTAGGCCTCCTAGGTCGTGGGCCCCATGGTGGACCCCTCCGGAACCTTCTAGAACCTTCCAGTCAACCACCGGAAAAATCCCGAACATTTCCGAAACCCAGAAATCAACTTCCCTTATATGAATCTTATTCTCCAGACTATTCCGGACCTCCTCGTGACATCCTGGATCACATCCGAGACTCCGAACAAACTTCGTCTCCAAACCATATTCAAATCTACTTATGCGACATCGAACCTTAAGCGCGTCACCCTATGGTTCGCGAACTATGCAGACATGGTCGAGACTCCTCTCCGAGCAATAACCACTGGCGGGATCTGGAGATCCATAATGGCTCCCACATATTCAACGATGACTTAGTGATCGATTGAACCATTTACATACGATGTCAATTCCCTTTGTCACATGATATTTTACTTATCCGAGGTTTGATCATCGGTATCTCCATACCTTGTTCAACCTCGTTATTTGACAAGTACTCTTTACTCGTACCGCGGTATGTCATCTCTTATGATCAAATAATATGCTTGCAAGCTAATCAGACGACATTCCACCGAGAGGGCCCAGAGTATATCTATCCGTCATCAGGATGGACAAATCCCACTATTGATCCATATGCCTCAACTCACACTTTCCAAATACTTAATCCCATCTTTATAACCACCCATTTACGCAATGGTGTTTGATGTAATCAAAGTACCCTTCCGGTGTAAGTGATTTACATGATCTCATGGTCGAAGGACTAAGACAACTATGTATCGAAAGCTTATAGCAAATTGAACTTAATGACTTGATCTTATGCTACGCTCATTTGGGTGTGTGTCCATTATATCATTCAACTAATGACATAACCTTGTTATTAATAACATCCAATGTTCATGATCACGAAACCATGATCATCCATTAATCAACAAGCTAGTTATACAAGAGGCTTACTAGGGACTCCTTGTTGTTTACATAACACACATGTATCAATGTTCCGGTTAATACAATTATAGCATGGTATGCAAACATTTATCATAAACACAAAGATATTATAATAACCACTTTATTATTGCCTCTTGGGCATATCTCCAACAGTCTCCCAGTTGCACTAGAGTCAATAATCTAGATTACATTGTAAGGTACCTAACACCCATAGCATTCTGGTGTTGGTCATGCTTTGCCCTAGGGAGAGCTTTAGTCAATGGATCTGCAACATTCAGATCTGTGTGTACTTTGCAAATCTCTACTTCACCATCTTCGATGTACTCGCGAATCGAATGAAAACGCAGCTTGATATGCTTCAGCTTCTTGTGTGACCTTGGTTCCTTTGCATTGGCGATGGCACCCGTGTTGTCACAATAAAGGACTAACGGGTCCAATGCACTAGGAACCACACCAAGCTCAACAATGAACCTCTTCATCCATACCGCTTCTGATGAAGCCTCTGAAGCCGCTATATATTCAGATTCTGTTGAAGATTTCGCCACCGTGCACTGCTTGGAACTGCTCCAGCTTACTGCCGCACCATTCAATATAAACATGTACCCAGACTGAGACTTAGAGTCATCAGGATCAGTGTTCCAACTTGCATCGGTGTAACTGGTTACAACGAGCTCTTGGTCACCGCCATAACAAAGAAACATATCCTTAGTCCTTTTCAAGTACTTCAGGATATTCTTGACCGCTGTCCACTGTTCCATTCCTGGATCACTTTGATATCTGCTAGTCAAACTAACAGCATGTGCGATATCCGGTCTAGTACACAACATGGCATACATGAGAGAGCCTACTGCCGAAGCATAGGGGATCTTGCTCATCCTCTCTCTTTCATCTGCCGTAGCTGGACCTTGAGTCTTACTCAAGACCTTACCTGGCAACATAGGCAAGAACCCTTTCTTGCTTTCATCCATTCTATACTTCTTTAGAATTTTGTCCAGGTATGTACTTTGTGAAAGGCCTATTAGGCGTATTGATCTATCTCTATAAATCTTGATGCCTATGTATGCTCCTTCACCAAGGTCTTTCATTGAAAAACACTTATTCAAATAACCTTTAACACTGCTTAATAGTTCTATATCATTCCCAATCAATAATATGTCATCTACATATAATATCAGGAACGCTACAGAGCTCCCACTCACTTTCTTGTAAATACAGGCCTCACCATGAGTCCGTATAAAACGAAGTCTTTGATCACTATATCAAAGCGTAGGTTCCAACTCCGGGATGCTTGCTTCAGTCCATAAATGGAACGCTGAAGTTTGCATACCTTGTCAGCACTTTCAGGATCGACAAAACCTTTGGGTTGTACCATATACAACTCTTCCTCAATATCACCATTAAGGAACGCCGTTTTGACATCCATCGGCCGAATCTCCTAATCGAAAAATGCAGCTATTTCTAACAAAATCCTCACAGACTTTAGCTTCGCTACAGGTGAGAAAGTCTCATCGTAGTCAACTCCTTGAATTTGTCGGAAACCTTTTGCGACAAGTCGAGCTTTATAGACAGTAATATTACCATCAGCATCTGTTTTTCTCTTGAAGATCCATTTATTCTCGACAGCCTTGCGGCTATCAGGTAAGTCTACCAAAGTCCATACTTTGTTATCATACATGGATCCCATTTCGGATTTCATGGCTTCTTGCCATTTGTTGGAATCTGGGCTCATCATTGCTTCTTCATACGTCGCAGGGTCCTCATCATTGTTGTCCACAATCATGACATTCAGACAGGGATCATACCAATCAGGAGTGGTACGTTCCCTCGTCGATCTGCGAGGTTCAGTAGCTTCCTCGTTCGAAGTTTCATGATCATCATCATTTGCTTCCTCTCCTATCGGTGCAGGCTGTGCAGGAACTTCTTCCTGCACTGCGCTACTCTGATCTATGAGAGAAGGTTCATTAACCTCGTCGAGCTCTACTTTCCTTCCAGTCACTTCTTTAGTGAGAAACTCCTTCTCAAGAAAGGATCCGTTCTTGGCAACAAATTTTTTGCCTTCGGATCTGTGATAGAAAGTGTACCCAATTGTTTCTTTAGGGTATCCTATGAAGACGCATTTCTCCGCTTTGGGTTCTAGCTTGTCAGGCTATAACTTCTTTACATAAGCTTCGCAACCCCAAACTTTAAGGAACGACAGCTTAGGTTTCTTTCCAAACCATAGTTCATACGGTGTCGTTTCAACGGATTTAGATGGTGCCCTATTTAAAGTGAATGCGGCTGTCTCTAATGCATAACCCCAAAACGATAACGGCAAATCGGTAAGAGACATCATAGACCGAACCATATCTAAGAGAGTTTGATTACGACGTTCGGACACACCATTACGCTGTGGTGTTCCCGACGGTGTCAACTGTGAAAGTATTCCGCATTTCTTTAAATGCATGCCAAGCTCATAACTCATATATTCGCCTCCGCGATCAGAACGCAGAAACTTAATCTTCTTGTTACGTTGATTTTGTACTTCACTTTGGAATTCCTTGAACTTCTCAAAAGTCTCGGACTTATGTTTCATAAAGTAAATATATCCATATCTACTCAGATCAGCCGTGAAGGTTAGAACATAACGATAACCACCCGCGATGCTACACTCATTGGTCCGCACACATCGGTATGTATGATTTCCAATAAGTCTGTAGCTCGCTCCATTGTACCAGAAAATGGAGTCTTAGTCATTTTTCCCATTAGACATGCCTCGCATCTGTCAAGTGACTCAAAGTCAAGTGACTCAAGAAGTCCATCGGAATGGAGTTTCTTCATGCGCTTCACTCCAATATGACCAAGACGACAGTGCCACATATAAGTAGAATTATCATTCAATTTCATTCGCTTAGCATTAATGTTATGAACATGTGTATCACTACTATCGAGATTTAACAAGAATAAACCATTCATCTCAGGTGCATGGCCATAAAAGATATTACTCATATAAATCGAACAACCATTATTCTCAGATTTAAACAAATAACCGTCTTGCATTAAACAAGATCCAGATATAATGTTCATGCTCAACGCAGGTACCAAATAACAATTATTAAGGTTTAAAACTAATCCCGAAGGTAGATGCAGAGGGAGCGTGCCGACGGCGATCACATCGACTTTGGATCCATTTCCAACGCGCATCGTCACCTCGTCTCTTGCCAGGCTTCGTCTCTTCCGCAATTCCTGTTTCGAGTTACAAATGTGAGCAACCGAACCAGTATCAAATACCCAGGCACTACTACGAGAACCAGTAAGATAGACATCAATAACATGTATATCAAATATACCTTTCTTTTTGACGTGGCCGCTCTTCAGATCGGCCAAGTATTTGGAGCAATTGCGCTTCCAGTGCCCCTTCCCCTGGCAGTAATAGCACACAGTCTCAGGTTTAGGACTAGCCTTAGGCTTCTCAGGATGCGATGCAACTTTCTTGCCGCCCTTCTTGAAGTTACCCTTGTTAGGCTTGCCCTGCTTTTTGAAACTGGTGGTCTTGTTGACCATCAACACTTGGTTCTCCTTCTTGATCTCTACTTCAGCAGATTTCAGCATGGAAAAGATTTCAGGTAAATCTTTATTCATGTTCTGCATGTTGTAGTTCATCACGAAGTTCTTGTAACTTGGTGGCAGTGATTGAAGGACACGATGAATACCCAGCTGGTTAGGGATCATCATCCCCAAGTCATTGAGCTTCTTCGCATGCCCGGACATGACGAGCATGTGCTCACTAACGGAGCTGCGCTCTTCCATCATGCAGGTAAAGAACTGCTTCGAGGCCTCATAGCTCTCCACGGCCGCATGAGTCTCAAAGATAAGTTTGAGCTCACGCATCATCTCACAGGGGTCGTGGTGCTCAAAACGCTTTTGGAGCTCTGCCTCTAAACTGCACAAGATGGCACACTGAACTTCGGAGTACCGAGTTGCCCGAGTCTCATAAACATTCTTTATGTCCTCGGACACTGCAGGAGGTGGTGGGGGACCTAGCGGTGCATCGAGAACATATTGCAGGCTTCCACCAGTGAGGAAAATCCTCACATGACGGAACCAGTCAGTGAAGTTGCTACCATTGCCCTTAAGCTTTTCTTTCTCTAGGAACTGGTTAAAATTGATGGAGGGGGGCGCCATGATCTACAACATATTTGCAAAGAGTTTAGACTAAGTTTATGATAAATTGAGTTCAATTTTAATTCTGAAATTAACTAGGTGAACTCCCACTTAAAACAACATCCCTCGCATTGTCTTAGTGATTACACGAACCAAATCCACTACACCAAGTCCGATCTTCACGAGAAAAGATGTAGCTTTAAAGGCGAACACTCAAAGTGTTCATCATATCATTCATATGATTCATGCTCTACCTTTCGGTATCCCGTGTTCCGAGACCATGTCTGTACATGCTAGGCTCGTCAAGGCAACCTTGGTATCCGCGTGTGCAAATCTGGCTTGCACCCGTTGTATGCACATGTAGAGTCTATCACACCCGATCATCACGAGATGCTTCGAAACGACAAGTCTTAGCAACGGTGCATACTAAGGATGAACACTTTATTATCTTGATATTTAGTGAGAGGGATCATCTTATAATGCTACCATCGCGATCTAAGCAAAATAAGATGCATAAAAGGATTAACATCACATGCAATTCATAATGTGTGATATGATATGGCCTTTCTTCTTTGTGCTTTTGATCTCCATCTCCAAAGCACGGACATGATCTCCATCATCACCAGCATGGCGTCAAGGTCAGTGGCGCCGCTTCATGGTTGTCCATCACTTATAGATACTATAACAACTACTTGAAATAAAGCTATTACATGACGAATAGACACGCAGGTCTTTAACAAAAATTAAAGACAACCATTAGGCTCCTGCCGGTTGCCATAATACAATAATGAACATCTCATACATCAAATATAATCATCATCACATCATGGCCACATCACATCACCAAACCCTGCAAAAACAAGTTAGACGCCTCTAATTTTGTTTGCATATATTACATGGTTTAGGGTTTTTGAGTAAGATCCAATCTACCTACGAACATGAACCACAATGGTGATACTAGTGTTAACAATAGAAGTGCAAATTGCAATCTTCACTATGGTGGGAGAGATAGACACCTGCAAAGCCACTTATGCAATACAAGTTGCATGTCAAGCGTGGAGCAAGTCTCATGAGACGCGGTCATGTAAAGTTAGCCCGGGCCGCTTCATCCCACCATCCCGCAAGAAGCAAAGTACACAAACTAAAGCAACAAGAGCATCACCGCCCACAAAACCATTGTGTTCTACTCGTGCAACAGATCTATGCATAGACATGGCTCTGATACCACTGATAGGGTTCGTAGCATAGAAAACAAAAACTTTCCTACCACAAAGACGAATAAATCCAAGATCTAATCTATGGAACACCCAAGATCTAATCTACAAGATCGAAACAACGAGATGGAGATGAGACTAACCCTCGAAGATTCCAAAGCCTACGAGATTAATCTCGTTGTTGGTGTAGACGATCTTCCCCGGTGCTGCAATCCGGCAGCACTTCCGCACTCGGTTGCGCGTACGGTGTCGATGAAGCTCCTTCCTCTCCCGTTCCAGCGGGCAGCGGAGGTGTGGTAGATCTCCTCCAAAATCCAGCAGCACGACGGCATGGTGGTGGAGGTGGAGGAAGAAAACTACAGGGCTTCGCCTAAGCCGGAGCAGCGTATGGTGGAGGGAGAGGCGGCCAGAGGAGGAGGCAATGATGGGGTGTGGTGGCCGGCCACCCCCTCCCCTCTTTATATAGGGGGCCAGCCGGCCAAGGTGGCCCCCCTTCCCATCTAGGGTTGGGGGGGCGGCGGCCAAGAGGGGGGAGAGGGCTTTCCCCTCCCCCAAGTTGATCCCCCCTAGGAAACCCTAGGGGGTTGGCCGGCCTGGGCCTTGGGGGCCATGTGCCCCTGGCCCATTAGGCCAGGGAGCATCCCCTCGGCCCATGCTAGGCCTCCTAGGTCGTGGGCCCTATGGTGGACCCCTCTGGAACCTTCTAGAACCTTCCAGTCAACCACCGGAAAAATCCCGAACATTTCCGAAACCCAGAAATCAACTTCCCTTATATGAATCTTATTCTCCAGACTATTCCGGACCTCCTCGTGACATCCTGGATCACATCCGAGACTCCGAACAAACTTCGTCTCCAAACCATATTCAAATCTACTTATGCGACATCGAACCTTAAGCGCGTCACCCTATGGTTCGCGAACTATGCAGACATGGTCGAGACTCCTCTCCGAGCAATAACCACTGGCGGGATCTGGAGATCCATAATGGCTCCCACATATTCAACGATGACTTAGTGATCGATTGAACCATTTACATACGATGTCAATTCCCTTTGTCACACGATATTTTACTTATCCGAGGTTTGATCATCGGTATCTCCATACCTTGTTCAACCTCGTTATTTGACAAGTACTCTTTACTCGTACCGCGGTATGTCATCTCTTATGATCAAATCATATGCTTGCAAGCTAATCAGACGACATTCCACCGAGAGGGCCCAGAGTATATCTATCCGTCATCAGGATGGACAAATCCCACTATTGATCCATATGCCTCAACTCACACTTTCCAAATACTTAATCCCATCTTTATAACCAACCATTTACGCAATGGCGTTTGATGTAATCAAAGTACCCTTCCGGTGTAAGTGATTTACATGATCTCATGGTCGAAGGACTAAGACAACTATGTATCGAAAGCTTATAGCAAATTGAACTCAATGACTTGATCTTATGCTACGCTCATTTGGGTGTGTGTCCATTATATCATTCAACTAATGACATAACCTTGTTATTAATAACATCCAATGTTCATGATCACGAAACCATGATCATCCATTAATCAACAAACTAGTTATACAAGAGGCTTACTAGGGACTCCTTGTTGTTTACATAACACACATGTATCAATGTTTCGGTTAATACAATTATAGCATGGTATGCAAACATTTATCATAAACACAAAGATATTATAATAACCACTTTATTATTGCCTCTTGGGCATATCTCCAGCAGATTCAAATGGACACAAAATTTAAAAAAAAATCAGAAAAATGAAAACCAAAGTACATAGTCTTCTTATGTCATATCGTAAGCATTCAAGTTGATAAACAAGGTCTAGACATATTCAAACCATACAAAATCATGTATCTACCCCTAAACCTAAACTCTGTCTTATGAAGTCAAGCATGAAGAGAAGTGGTTTTGGGCTTGAAACATGGTAATTTCAAAAACCTCCCAAAAACTTCATTTTAGAGTGACTAAGAAGGATACAAGCTTCCCTTTTCATTTTCATGTTTTAAACTTGTTTAAATCTTGGTCATACCTAGGATTTGACCAAAAGATTCAAATGGGCATAAAAAATCAGAAAAAAGTCAAAAGAATGAAAAAACAAAGGACATAACATTCTTATGGCATATATATAGTAAGCATTCAAGTTGATAAACATGGTCTAGACATATTCAAACCAGAAAATCATGTATATATCTACCCCTAAAGCCCTAAACTCTGTCTTATGAAGTCAAGCATGCAGGAAGAGAAGTGGTTTTTGGTTTCAAACATGGAAATTTCAAAAACCTCTTACAAAATTCATTTTAGATCGAGTGACTAAGAAGGATGCAGGCTTCCCTTTTCATTTTCATGTCTTAAACTTGTTTAAATATTGGTCAAACCTAGCTAAGATTTGTCCAAAAGATTCAAACGGGCATAAAATTAAAAAAAACAGAAAAATGAAAAACAAAAGCATATAGTCTTCTTATGTCATATAGTAAGCATTCAAGTTGATAAACAAGGTCTAGACATACTCAAACCAGAAAAATCATGTATATATCTACCCCTAACCCTAAACTATGTCTTATGAAGTCAATCATAAAGAGAAGTGGTTTTGGGTTTCAAACATGGAAATTTTCATGTTTGAAACTTGTTTAAATCTTGGTCAAACCTAGGATTTGACCAAGATTCAAATGGGCATAAAATTCAAAAAAAATAGAAAAATGTAAAACAAAAGCACATAGTCTTCTGATGTCATATAGTAAGCATTCAAGTTGATAAACAAGGTTTAGACATATTCAAACCAGACAACTCATGTATCTAGCTACCCCTAACCGTAAACTCGGTCTTATGAAATCTAGCATGAAGAGAAATCTTTTGGGTTTCAAACGTTTAAGCCAAAAGCCCCATTTCAAATATTTCAAACTTATTCAAATTTGGTTCAAATTTGAAAGACATACAAGTTATAGCACACATAGTGCATACATGTTCACACATACTGCACTACATGCTAACCAAAGCACATAGTCTTCTTATGTAATATAGTAAGCATTCAATTAAGTTGATAAACAAGGTCTAGACATATTCAAACAAGAAAAATCATGTATCTACCCCCTAACCCTAGCTAAACTATGTCTTAAGTCAAGCATGCATGTAGAGAAGTCGTTTTGGGTTTCAAACATGGAAATTTCAAGAACATCCCAAAAGCTTCATTTTAGAGTGACTAAGAAGGATCCATGATTACCTCTTCATTTTCATGTTTTAAACTTGTTTAAATCTTGGTCAAACCTAGGATTTGACCAAGATTCAAATGGACAAAAAATTTAAAAAAATCAGAAAAATGAAAACCAAAGTACATAGTCTTCTTATGTCATATCGTAGGCATTCAAGTTGATAAACAAGGTCTAGACATATTCAAACCATACAAAATCATGTATCTAACCCTAACCCTAAACTCTGTCTTATGAAGTCAAGCATGAAGAGAAGTGGTTTTTGGTTTCAAACATGGTAATTTCAAAAACCTCACAGAAACTTCATTTTAGAGTGACTAAGAAGGATACAAGCTTCCCTTTTCATTTTCATGTTTTAAACTTGTTTAAATCTTGGTCAAACCTAGGATTTGACCAAAAGATTGAAATGGGCATAAAAATTCAGAAAAAAGTCAAAAGAATGAAAAAACAAAGGACATAGCATTCTTATGTCATATATATAGTAAGCATTCAAGTTGATAAGCAAGGTATAGACATATTCAAACCAGAAAATCATGTATATATCTACCCCTAAAACCCTAAACTCTATCTTATGAAGTCAAGCATGCATGAAGAGAAGTGGTTTTTGGTTTCAAACATGGAAATTTCAAAAACCTCTTAAAAATTCATTTTAGATCGAGTGACTAAGAAGGATGCAGGCTTCCCTTTTCATTTTCATGTCTTAAACTTGTTTAAATATTGGTCAAACCTAGCTAAGATTTGACCAAAAGATTCAAACGGGCATAAAATAAAAAAACAGAAAAATGAAAAACAAAAGCATATAGTCTTCTTATGTCATATAGTAAGCATTCAAGTTGATAAACAAGGTCTAGACATACTCAAACCAGAAAAATCATGTATATATCTACCCCTAACCCTAAACTATGTCTTATGAAGTCAATCATGAAGAGAAGTGGTTTTGGGTTTCAAACATGGAAATTTTCATGTTTAAACTTGTTTAAATCTTGGTCAAACCTAGGATTTGACCAAGATTCAAATGGGCATAAAATTCAAAAAAATTAGAAAAATGAAAAACAAAAGCACATAGTCTTCTGATGTCATATAGTAAGCATTCAAGTTGATAAACAAGGTTTAGACATATTCAAACCAGACAACTCATGTATCTAGCTACCCCTAACCCTAAACTCGGTCTTATGAAATCTAGCATGAAGAGAAATCTTTTGGGTTTCAAACGTTTAAGCCAAAAGCCCCATTTCAAATATTTCAAAATCATTCAAATTTGGTTCAAATTTGAAAGACATACAAGTTATAGCACACATAGTGCATACATGTTCACACATACTGCACTAGATGCTAACCAAAGCACATAGTCTTCTTATGTAATATAGTAAGCATTCAATTAAGTTGATAAACAAGGTATAGACATATTCAAACCAGGAAAATCATGTATCTACCCCTAACCCTAGCTAAACTATGTCTTAAGTCAAGCATCCATGTAGAGAAGTCGTTTTGGGTTTCATACATGGAAATTTCAAGAACATCCCAAAAGCTTCATTTTAGAGTGACTAAGAAGGATCCATGATTACCTTTTCATTTTCATGTTTTAAACTTGTTTAAATCTTGGTCAAACCTAGGATTTGACCAAGATTCAAATGGACACAAAATTTAAAAAAATCTGAAAAATGAAAACCAAAGTACATAGTCTTCTTATGTCATATCATAAGCATTCAAGTTGATAAACAAGGTCTAGACATATTCAAACCATACAAAATCATGTATCTAACCCTAACCCTAAACTCTGTCATATGAAGTCAAGCATGAAGAGAAGTGGTTTTGGGTTTCAAACATGGTAATTTCAAAAACCTCCCAGAAACTTCATTTTAGAGTGACTAAGAAGGATACAAGCTTCCCTTTTCATTTTCATGTTTTAAACTTGTTTAAATCTTGGTCAAACCTAGGATTTGACCAAAAGATTCAAATGGGCATAAAAATTCAGAAAAAAGTCAAAAGAATGAAAAAACAAAGGACCTAGCATTCTTATGTCATATATATAGTAAGCATTCAAGTTGATAAGCAAGGTCTAGACATATTCAAACCAGAAAATCATGTATATATCTACCCCTAAAACCCTAAACTCTGTCTTATGAAGTGAAGCATGCATGAAGAGAAGTGGTTTTTGGTATCAAACATGGAAATTTCAAAAACCTCTTAAAAAATTCATTTTAGATCGAGTGACTAAGAAGGACGCACGCTTCCCTTTTCATTTTCATGTCTTAAACTTGTTTAAATATTGGTCAAACCTAGCTAAGATTTGACCAAAAGATTCAAACGGGCATAAAATAAAAAAATAGAAAAATGAAAAACAAAAGCATATAGTCTTCTTATGTCATATAGTAAGCATTCAGGTTGATAAACAAGGTCTAGACATACTCAAACCAGAAAAATCATGTATATATCTACCCATAACCCTAAACTATGTCTTATGAAGTCAATCATGAAGAGAAGTGGTTTTGGGTTTCAAACATGGAAATTTTCATGTTTGAAACTTGTCTAAATCTTGGTCAAACCTAGGATTTGACCAAGATTCAAATGGGCATAAAATTCAAAAAAAAATAGAAAAATGAAAAACAAAAGCACATAGTATTCTGATGTCATATAGTAAGCATTCAAGTTGATAAACAAGGTTTAGACATATTCAAACCAGACAACTCATGTATCTAGCTAGCCCTAACCCTAAACTCGTCTTATGAAATCTAGCATGAAGAGAAATCTTTTGGGTTTCAAACTTTTAAGCCAAAAGCCCCATTTCAAATATTTCAAACTTATTCAAATTTGGTTCAAATTTGAAAGACATACAAGTTATAGCACACATAGTGCATACATGTTCACACACACTGCACTAGATGCTAACCAAAGCACATAGTCTTCTTATGTAATATAGTAAGCATTCAATTAAGTTGATAAACAAGGTCTAGACATATTCAAACCAGGAAAATCATGTATCTACCCCCTAACCCTAGCTAAACTATGTCTTAAGTCAAGCATGCATGTAGAGAAGTCGTTCTGGGTTTCAAACATGGAAATTACAAGAACATCCGAAAAGCTTCATTTTAGAGTGACTAACAAGGATCCATGATTACCTTTTCATTTTCATGTTTTAAACTTGTTTAAATCTTGGTGAAACCTAGGATTTGACCAAGATTCAAATGGACACAAAATTTAAAAAAATCAGAAAAATGAAAACCAAAGGACATAGTCTTCTTATGTCATATCGTAAGCATTCAAGTTGATAAACAAGGTCTAGACATATTCAAACCATACAAAATCATGTATCTAACCCTAGCCCTAAACTCTGTCTTATGAAGTCAAGCATGAAGAGAAGTGGTTTTGGGTTTCAAACATGGTAATTTCAAAAACCTCCCAAAAACTTCATTTTAGAGTGACTAAGAAGGATACAAACTTCCCTTTTTCATTTTCATGTTTTAAACTTGTTTAAATCTCGGTCAAACCTAGGATTTGACCAAAAGATTCAAATGGGCATAAAAATTCAGAACAAAATCAAAAGAATGAAAAAACAAACGACATAGCATTCTTATGTCATATATATAGTAATTATTCAAGTTGATAAAGAAGGTCTGGACATATTCAAACCAGAAAATCATGTATATATCTACCCCTAAAACCCTAAACTCTGTCTTATGAAGTCAAGCATGCATGAAGAGAAGTGGTTTTTGGTTTCAAACAGGGAAATTTCAAAAACCCTCCCAAGAAGTTACATTTTGGAGTGACTTAAGAAGGATATATGCTTAATTTTTCATATTCATGTTTTAAACTCGTTTTAATCATTGTCAAACCTAGGATTTGACCAAGATTCAAATGGGCATAAAAATTCATAAAAAAATGAAAATAATGAAAAACCAAAGCACATAGCATTCTTATGTCGATCATATAGTAAAGCATTAAAGTTGATAAACAAGGTCTAGACATATTCAAACCAGAAAAAATCATGTATATATCTACCCCTAACCCTAAACTCTGTCTCATGAAGTCAATCATGAAGAGAAGTGGTTTTGGGTTTCAAATTAAACATGGAAAAAATTTCAAAAACCTCTTAAAAATTCATTTTAGAGTGACTAAGAAGGATGCAGGATTCCCTTTTCATTTTCATGTCTTAAACTTGTTTAAATATTGGTCAAACCTAGGATTTGACCAAGATTTAAATGGGCATAAAAATTCAATAAAAAAACAAAAAAAAAGAAAAACCAAGGTCTTCTTATGTCATATAGTAAGCATTCAATTAAGATGATAAACAAGGTCTAGACATATTCAAACAAGAAAAATCATGTATCTACCCCTAACCCTAAACTCCGTTTCACCAAGTCAAGCATGAAGATATGTGGTTTTTGGTTTCGAACATGGAAATTTCAAAAACCCTCCCAAGAGCTTCATTTTGAAGTGACCAAGAAGCATACATGCTTACTTTTTCATATTCATGTTTTAAGCTTTTCAAATCTTGGTGAAACCTAGGATTTGACCAAGATTCAAATGGGCATACAAATTTTAGAAAAAATCAAAAAAATGAAAAACCAAGGCACATAGTCTTCTTATGTCATATAGTAAGAATTCAATTAAGTTGATAAACAAGTTCTAGACATATTCAAACCAGGAAAATCATGTATCTACCCCATACCCCTAGCTAAACTCTGTCTTATGAAGTCAAGCATGCATGAAGAGAAGTCGTTTTTGGTTTCAAACATGGAAATTTCAAAAACCTCCCAAAAGCTTCATTTTGGAGTGACTAAGAAGGATCCATAGGAAACTATGTAGTACTATTACAATATAATAATCACCCGAGTTATTAGAGCAACAAGTCTGTCACTTACGTGTGGTTCCCATGCGTGAGGTCCCACACTTCAGTGAGCACAAGTCACATACGACTAGGTAGGCAAACTCCCAGCCATCTTCTTTGTCAAGAGAGAGGCATCAACACACTCTCTCTCTCTCCATCTCTCCAATTATCCACCTCCGTTGGCTGCCGGTTTTGGCAGGGTGTTTCTAGCTCAGCTCGGAGGCCATGGTTTGCAGGCTCTGTAGCCATGGCGATTTGGTCGCGCCAAGTGGTTCGTCCCCGGCTGCGACGAGGATCAATCCGGACGGTGGCTGTTAAGGACCCGATCGCATTTCTTGCTTTCAGCCTGGGGTCTACCATGTAAATCTTAGGGATTTAGACGTAATTTCCTGTTTATTTTGTGTCCTGCTGTAAACTGCGCTCTGATGCGTATTGGAAATCTGGGCACTTCAGGATCGTTCGGTTGTCCCTCTAAAAAACATTTATCTCATTCTCGGCCTTTCTCGCTCGCTCGCACCCCCTGCGCACCAACAACCCTGCACAACAGTCAACATCACCAGAAAAAGGATAGACACCATAAATAAGTGGGGCCCCGTGACTGATGTCCCTTCGTCACCTCCCGTGTGATCCCTCTTCCTCCAACTCCCGACCTTGCGGAAAAGAAAAATGAAATGAAAGAGTTTCACTGGACGGGCAAACACATGTGCTGCCTAGTAATAATAATAATAACGTAAAAAATCGACCTACGAGGGTTCTGCCCAGTACTACGGATCAATTTCAGAAAATGCAACTACGGGGTTCGATTTTGGCCTACTAATATAATATTAAATAATGAAAAACCTTTTACATGACATTATTTTTCGGGTTTCAAACATGGAAATTTCAGAAACCTCTTAAAAAATTCATTTTAGAGTGACTAAGAATGATGCAGGCTTCCCTTTTCATTTTCATGTCTTAAACTTGTTTAAATATTGGTCAAACCTAGCTAAAATTTGACCAAAAGATTCAAACGGGTATAAAATAAAAAAAACAGAAAAATGAAAAATAAAAGCATATAGTCTTCTTATGTCATATAGTAAGCATTCAAGTTGATAAACAAGGTCTAGACATACTCAAACCAGAAAAATCATGTATATATCTACCACTAACCCTAAACTCTGTCTTATGAAGTCAAGCATGCATGAAGAGAAGTGGTTTTTGGTTTCAAACATGGAAATTTCAAGAACCCTCCCAAGATTTACATTTTGGAGTGACTAAGAATGATATATAATTAATTTTTATATTCATGATTTACATTTGTTGAAACCATGGTCAAACCTAGGATTTGACCAAGATTCAAATGGGCATAAGAATTTTAAAAAAATCAAAAAATGAAAACCAAGGCACATAGTCTTCTTATGTCATATTGTAAGCATTCTCAATTAAGTTGATTTTAGAGTGACTAAGAAGGATGCAGGCTTCCCTTTTCATTTTCATGTTTTAAACTTGTTTAAATCTTGGTCAAACCTAGGATTAGACCAAAAGATTCGAATGGGCATAAAATTTCAGAAAAAATCAACAGAATGAAAAAACAAAGGACATAGCATTCTTATATGTCATGTATATATAGTAAAACATTCAAGTTGATAAACAAGGTCTAGACATATTCAAACCAGAAAATCATGTATATATCTACCCCTAAAACCCTAAACTCTGTCTTATGAAGTCAAGCATGCATGAAGAGAAGTGGTTTTTGGTTTCAAACATGGAAATTTCAAAAACCTCTTAAAAAATTCATTTTAGATCGAGTGACTAAGAAGGATGCAGGCTTCCCTTTTCATTTTCATGTCTTAAACTTGTTTAAATATTGGTCAAACCTAGCTAAGATTTGACCAAAAGATTCAAACGGGCATAAAATTAAAAAAAAACAGAAAACTGAAAAACAAAAGCATATAGTCTTCTGATGTCATATAGTAAGCATTCAAGTTGATAAACAAGGTCTAGACATACTCAAACCAGAAAAATCATGTATATATCTACCCCTAACCCTAAACTATGTCTTATGAAGTCAAACATGAAGAGAAGTGGTTTTGGGTTTCAAACATGGAAATTTTCCTGTTTGAAACTTGTTTAAATCTTGGTCAAACCTAGGATTTGACCAAGATTCAAATGGGCATAAAATTCAAAAAAAATTAGAAAAATGAAAAACAAAAGCACATAGTCTTCTGATGTCATATAGTAAGCATTCAAGTTGATAAACAAGGTTTAGACATATTCAAACCAGACAACTCATGTATCTAGCTACCCCTAACCCTAAACTCGGTCTTATGAAATCTAGCATGAAGAGAAATCTTTTGGGTTTCAAACGTTTAAGCCAAAAGCCCCATTTCAAATATTTCAAAGTTATTCAAATTTGGTTCAAATAATTTGAAAGACATACAAGTTATAGCACACATAGTGCATACATGTTCACACATACTGCACTAGATGCTAACCAAAGCACATAGTATTCTTATGTAATATAGTAAGCATTCAATTAAGTTGATAAACAAGGTCTAGACATATTCAAACCAGGAAAATCATGTATCTACCCCCTAACCCTAGCTAAACTATGTCTTAAGTCAAGCATGCATGTAGAGAAGTCGTTTTGGGTTTCAAACATGGAAATTTCAAGAACATCCCAAAAGCTTCATTTTAGAGTGACTAAGAAGGATCCATGATTACCTTTTAATTTTCATGTTTTAAACTTGTTTAAATCTTGGTCAAACCTAGGATTTGACCAAGATTCAAATGGACACAAAATTTAAAAAAATCAGAAAAATGAAAACCAAAGTACATAGTCTTCTTATGTCATATCGTAAGCATTCAAGTTGATAAACAAGGTCTAGACATATTCAAACCATACAAAATCATGTATCTAACCCTAACCCTAAACTCTGTCTTATGAAGTCAAGCATGAAGAGAAGTGGTTTTGGGTTTCAAACATGGTAATTTCAAAAACCTCCCAAAAACTTCATTTTAGAGTGACTAAGAAGGATACAAGCTTCCCTTTTCATTTTCATGTTTTAAACTTGTTTAAATCTTGGTCAAACCTAGGATTTGACCAAAAGATTCAAATGGGCATAAAAATTCAGAAGAAAATCAAAAGAATGAAAAAACAAACGACATAGCATTCTTATGTCATATATATAGTAAGCATTCAAGTTGATAAAGAAGGTCTAGACATATTCAAACCAGAAAATCATGTATATATCTACCCCTAAAACCCTAAACTCTGTCTTATGAAGTCAAGCATGCATGAAGAGAAGTGGTTTTTGGTTTCAAACATGGAAATTTCAAAAACCCTCCCAAGAAGTTACATTTTGGAGTGACTTAAGAAGGATAGATGCTTAATTTTTCATATTCATGTTTTAAACTTGTTTTAATCATTGTCAAACCTAGGATTTGACCAAGATTCAAATGGGCATAAAAATTCATAAAAAATGAAAAGAATGAAAAACCAAAGCACATAGCATTCTTATGTCGATCATATAGTAAAGCATTAAAGTTGATAAAAAAGGTCTAGACATATTCAAACCAGAAAAAATCATGTATATATCTACCCCTAACCCTAAACTCTGTCTTATGAAGTCAATCATGAAGAGAAGTGGTTTTGGGTTTTAAATTAAACATGGAAAAAATTTCAAAAACCTCTTAAAAATTCATTTTAGAGTGACTAAGAAGGATGCAGGATTCCCTTTTCATTTTCATGTCTTAAACTTGTTTAAATATTGGTCAAACCTAGGATTTGACCAAGATTCAAATGGGCATAAAAATTCAAAAAAAAACAAAAAAATGAAAAACCAAGGTCTTCTTATGTCATATAGTAAGCATTCAATAAGATGATAAACAAGGTCTAGACATATTCAAACAAGAAAAATCATGTATCTACCCCTAACCCTAAACTCTGTTTCACCAAGGCAAGCATGAAGATATGTGGTTTTTGGTTTCGAACATGGAAATTTCAAAAACCCTCCCAAGAGCTTGATTTTGAAGTGACCAAGAAGCATACATGCTTACTTTTTCATATTCATGTTTTAAACTTTTCCAATCTTGGCGAAACCTAGGATTTGACCAAGATTCAAATGGGCATACAAATTTTAGAAAAAATAAAAAAAAAATGAAAAACCAAGGCACATAGTCTTCTTATGTCTTATAGTAAGCATTCAATTAAGTTGATAAACAAGTTCTAGACATATTCAAACCAGGAAAATCATGTATCTACCCCATACCCCTAGCTAAACTCTGTCTTATGAAGTCAAGCATGAATGAAGAGAAGTCGTTTTTGGTTTCAAACATGGAAATTTCAAAAACCTCCCAAAAGCTTCATTTTGGAGTGACTAAGAAGGATCCATAGGAAACTATGTAGTACTATTACAATATAATAATCACCCGAGTTATTAGAGTAACAAGTCTGTCACTTACGTGTGGTTCCCATGCGTGAGGTCCCACACTTTAGTGAGCACAAGTCACGTACGGCTAGGTAGGCAAACTCCGAGCCATCTGTTTTGTCAAGAGAGAGGCATCAACACACACTCTCTCTCTCTCCATCTCTCCAATTATCCACCTCCGTTGGCTGCCGGTTTTGGCAGGGCGTTTCTAGCTCAGCTCGGAGGCCATGGTGTGCAGGCTCTGTAGCCATGGCGATTTGGTCGCGCCAAGTGGTTCTTCCCCGGCCCCGACGAGGATCAGTCCGGACGGTGGCTGTTAAGGACCCGATCGCATTTCTTGCTTTCAGCCTGGGGTCTACCATGTAAATCTTAGGGATTTAGACGTAATTTCCTGTTTATTTTGTGTCCTGCTGTAAACTGCGCTCTGGTACTTCAGGATCGTTCGGTTGTCCCTCTAAAAAAACATCTATCTCATTCTCGGCCTTTCTGAAAGTGCATGGAGCCCCCATGTGTGGTTTTGGTAATTAATGACAATCCCTATGGACTAATGTTTGCATTGAGTTATATTTGTAGGAGTTGTCCATAGGCAATTCTTGAACCATATGTTGGCTTCAAGGTTGCAATAAGAAGAAATTGATGAAGGATATCAAGTGTCAAGTATGTCTTGAAGATGAAGATGAAGTGAGCCCTCAAGCTACTTCAAGACATCAACATGATGAAGAATGAAGAAATGAAGTGCAAGTTCAAGATGAGCCATCTCGAAGAGATCCTTTGCTTGAGTCTTGCCATCCATATGGTGATCATGGATATGTGAAGATGCGCCGAAGAAGAAGCTCTCCCATGGTGGATTATGGGGGAGCAATCCACAAGACTTCGTCAAGCAAGCACAAGCAAGAAAGGCGTTCCATCTTGTTGAGGTCAAGATCGTCGTCATCGAGCTCAAGTGGAATGCGCAAGTATAAGGTTTGCTCTTGATAGGGTTTGTTTCTCACCGGTCTCATAGTGTAGTTGGAGACCGGTTTATAGTTTAGTTGCCGTACTATCAAGAGGGCTCTCGAGTGAGTAACTCGATCGTATCGTTCGGAGAGAGCTCAAACCTTTGCATCCTTGCATCATCTTTCTTGGTTGTTATTTGGACCTTATCCATGTGATGTTTTAGAGCTTGTGCTTATTCTCATGACAAGCTCTAGTTCATCGAAAACGGATTTCGCATAGATCACTTGTTGCGTTTTCGAGTTTGGTTCATCATCTTTCTTGGTTGTTATTTGGACCTTATCCATGTGATGTTTTAGAGCTTGTGCTTATTCTCATGACAAGCTCTAGTTCATCGAAAACGGATTTCGCATAGATCACTTGTTGCGTTTTCGAGTTTGGTTCATCATCTTTCTTGGTTTTATTTGGATCTTATCCATGTGATGTTTTAGAGCTTGTGCTTATTCTCATGACAAGCTCTAGTTCATTGAGAATGGTTTTTCCATGGGCAACTTGTTGCATTTTCAAGATTGGAGGTTTTACCGGTATGTCTTTTTGAGATAGGTCAAACCTTTCTTCATTTGTTTCTATCCTCCTTTGCTGGACTATGATGTTTCTATGCATATTGTTGTAGAGCTCATTGTTGTGATTTCAACGAGCCCAAGATCATCGAAATCGGAGTCCGGATGCAAAAGTTATGCCCGTTTTAGTTTTGGTGTTTCTGCAGTTTTCTTAGGCCGGATATTTTGGAAATATCCGGGCCGGATTATCCGGGCCGGATATTTCGGAAATATCCGGCCCCCCCGAAATCGTCTAAGGACCGGAAGAAAAGCAGCTCTGGATAGGGGCCGGATTTTTGGCCGGATTTTGTCCAGGTTTTGTCCCTGAGGCCGGATTATCCGGCCCCCGGATAATCCGGCCCCCGGATAATCCGGCCCCAACTTGGGCCGGAATATCCGGCCCTGTTTTTGCCCAAACGGCTCGATTTTCTTGGGGGGTATAAATACCCCCCTTCTTCCTCCTTGGGCTGTGCTTCTCTTACTCTCTCTCCCCTCCATTGTTGAACTAGAGAAGCTTGCTCCATCTCTCAATCCCTCCATGATTCTTGCCCCCATTTGAGGGAAAAGAGAGAGGAGATCTAGATCTACATTTCTACCAATCAAATCCATCTCTTTGTGAGTGGAACTCTCTAGATCTTGATCTTGGTGTTCTTTGTGAATTCCTTTGTTCTTCCTCTCTTATTCCCCCAATAGCTTTTGTAGCTTTGTTGGAATTTGAGAGAGAAGGACTTGAGCATCTTTGTGGTGTTCTTGCCATTGCATTTGGTGCATCGGTTTGAGTTCTCCACGGTGATTCGTGGTGGTGAAAGCAAGAAGGTTGTTACTCTTGGGTTCTTGGAACCCTAGACGGACTCTAGGCCTTTGTGGCGGTTTGTTGGGAGCCTCCAATTAAGTTGTGGATGTGTGCCCCAATCTTTGTGTAAGGCCCGGTTTCCGCCTCGAAGGAAATCCCTTAGTGGAACCGTGACCTAGGCCTTTGTGGCGAGGGTCACCGGAGATTTAGGTGAGGCGCCTTCGTGGCGTTCGGTGTGTGGTGTGAGTACCGCATCTTGGGGTGAGGCCTTTGTGGCGTTGGTGTGCATCGAGCAACCACACCTCAAGGTGAGCCTCTTGTGGCGTTCGGGAGCACTAAGCAACCGCACCTCTCCACCGGAGATTAGCACTCGCAAGAGTGTGAACTCCGGGATAAATCATCGTCTCCCGCGTGCCTCGGTTATCTCTATACCCGAGCTCTTTACTTATGCACTTTACCTTGTGATAGCCATCGTGCTTGAAGTTATATATATCTTGCTATCACATACTTGCTTGTATTGCTTAGCATAAGTTGTTGGTGCACATAGGTGAACTCTTGCTTAGAATAAGTTGTTGGTGCACATAGGTGAACCATAGTATATAGGCTTTGGGCTTGACAAAGTAAACGCTAGTTTTATTCCGCATTTGTTAAGCCCATCTCGTAAAAGTTTTAAATCGCCTATTCACCCCCCCTCTAGGCGACATCCGTGTCCTTTCAATTGGTATCGAGCAAGGTCTCTCATTCTTAGGCTTCACCGCCTGGAGAGGAAAGATGTCGGTGAGCGGATGAGCGCACAATAACTTGGTTATATTAGAGGGCACAAATGATGATCTCTGGAAAATTTATGTGCTTAATATTTTGCGGCGTATGTCTCCTGGGACATGGAGCGATTTCTTGGCATGGGTTTTTCTTCTCCTAAGGATCCTCAAAATTTATCTCTTGAGGAGGAGAAAAACTCTTGCCTCGATGCTCTTGCTTCTCATGTGTTTTCCATTGTTGTGAGCAATGTAGTTACTTCTTCAATCATGCCTTTTGGGAGCGCTCATGAGTTATGGACAAAAATTCAAGATAAATATGATGTGTCCAATATTATTAAGGATGATTGCATTGCTTCCACTTCCGGCCGTGATGAGTTCTCATCTTCATCCACTTCACCAAAGTGTGTCAAGACACAAGGTAATGATATGGTGAGTGGTGATGAAAATTGCAATGTTGATATTAAGCTTTCTATTGATGATTCTTCATCTCTATCTCAATGCAATGTTTCATCTACGGACTCAAACACATCTAGCACTAGAAATGATTTACATGCTTGTGTTGATAGTCCTTGCATATCATGTGTAAGTTGCTTGAATAAATCTAATGATGATATGCTTGCTTTGTCTTGTGGCCATGATAAATGCTTCTATTTCCTCTAGTTGTTGTGTGACTAACATTGTAGAGGAAACCAAAGATTCTATTGGTCAAGACAAGATCTTGAAAGGAGCCTCAAGTAACTCCTCATCTTTATCTCACGGTTCTCATATGTGCCTTATGGCCAAGGGTTCCACGGTATCTCCTACCATGGAACCTCATACTTCTCGTGGTGATAAGGATGAGGATGTTTATGAAGAAGAGGATTGGGTTGTCTCTCTACGCGATAAGGGTAAGAGTGTATTCAAGATTATTTGCAAAGATAAAATTGCTAGCACTCACTTCTTTGAAATCTTGACTACCGCTATTGAGAGCCAAAAACTTATTTGGATGCATGAGAACACCATTGATAAAAAGGGTGCTCTTGAACGAGAGTATGCCGATGATGTAGCATCTTTAAAGAATGAACTTGAAGAAGAACAAACCATCAAGGAAGCTCTTGAGGAGACCTTTGCTCTAGAATTGTCTAGAGAAAAGGAAAACCATGATAGAGCTCTTGAGATGGCAAATGAACTAAAGCTAAAAAATGATAAGCTTGTGTTTGTTAATGCTAAACTCCTTGAGGATTTTGAGCAACTCAAAAAGGGCTCAAGGGTCATTGAGAGTGCGCTCACCAAACTCACCGAGTCGCATGAGCAACTTAAAGCTTCTTATCTAAAAGTGCATGCCAACTTGCCTTCTCCTATTGCTATTGATAATGATGCTTGTGCTACTAACTCTACTTCTTGTGAAGCATCTACCTTGAAGGAGAATGTTGAGCTAAGGGCTCAACTTGATTTGCTAACTAGCAATTATGGGAAATTGGGAGAAATTCATGGAAAGCTTTCTAGCTCCTATGAGGATCTTCTAGCCTCTCATGATAGGCTAAAGTTAGCTCATGAGGCTATAATATCTAAGGCAACACCTTGTGAGCCTCATGTGGGTACTAGCACTACTACTCAAAATGTTATATTGCCATGTGCTAGTCCTAGTAATTCATCCACTCATAATATTGCTAAATCTTGTGATGAATTATCTTCATTGCCTTGTTGCTCTAACAATGAAGGTTCTACTTCCACTAGTACTTGTGTTGTTACTAACCATGTAGAGGAAATCAAAGAGCTCAAGGCCCAAGTCTCTTCTTTGAAGAACGACTTGGTAAAGGGTCATGAAGGGAAATGCAAACTTGATAAGATGTTAAGTGTGCAACAATCCCCCAATGACAAGAGTGGACTTGGATTCAACTCCAACAACAAGATCAAGTCCAAGAACAACAAGAAGAAGAAGGGCAAAGTACAAGTCAAAGACCCGGCCAAGATCGTTTGCTTCAAGTGCAAAATTGAAGGGCACCATGTTAGATCTTGCCCTTTGAAGAAGAAGCAAAAAGGGAAGCGGCCTCAAGCTCAAACTCATATTCAACCTCAAGTTGAAGAAATGCCACTTCCCAAGAAGAATCAAGCCAATGCTCCCATTGTGGAGAAATCTAGTGAGAAGAAGGAGAAGAAAAGAACTTGCTACATATGCCGTGAGAAGGGTCACATCTCCTCCTTTTGCACTATTGGTACCTCATCCAACTCTATCACCATTGATGATGTTTATTCTCTTCGTAAGGATGAGGGTGGCAATGTGTTTGCCAAATTTGTTGGTGCTCAAAGTGGTGTCAAGAAAAGAACCATTTGGGTTGCCAGGCCTATTGTGACTAACCTCTTAGGACCCAACTTAGTTGGGGACCAACAATCCAAAACTTGATCAATAGGTGCTTGTTGGAGGGCATTGGAGACTTGGCTACATCATGAAGAGTTAAGGGATCTTCATCATTTATACTATCTCAAGCCAAGTCTTTTGGTTATCTTACTTCTATCATACACCCAATGTTCCTCCTTGCGGTAACATGTGCTCAACTCATTTATATTGAAAGTTACTCGCCCCTTTGCATGTGTTAGTTTTGTTCCTAACATGTGTTTGTATATGTTGTGCATCCTACGTGTTTTTCTTGAGAAATCAAGGCTATGTATGTTAGGTTGCACACCATGTATTTGTGCTTGTGTTGGAGCCTCTTTGCATCTTGTTGTATCTTATATGGCTCTTATGAGAGATTATTGGACTATAACATTTTGGGGGAGTGATATGCCTTTAGGAATTTCACAATCCTAACAATGTGTGTACATGAGGAATATCACTTAGAATTGATATTGCAAGATTATCTAGTCTCTATGTGGTATGTCATCTTCATGAGAAATTCAAATTCTAATGTTCATTAATATCTCTAGTTGGATCTTATTTGCCTCTTGTGAAAATAAATTCCTTATCACATTATGGGGGAGTAATAAGCTTTGTGCATATTACAAGCCTAGGAAATGTGAACATTTGAGGTTGTGTCACATAGAATTGATATTGTAGATTATCTCTCCTATGTGGCATGTTTGCTCAAACAAGCTCCAATTTGCTTAAATGGCTTCATTGCTAATATCTTTGTGGATCTTATTTGTGTAAGTTTTTCTTGGCATGGTTTTTCACAACGTGTCCCTCAATACATTTTTGGAAAACCATGTGCTTCAAGTCATACTATTAATTGCTTTGCATGTTGGTATGAATACTATTAATTGCTTTGCATGTTGGTATGAATACTATTAATTGCTTTGCATGTTGGTATGAATACTATTAATTGCCTTGCATGTTGGTATGACTAAATGAAGCTATCAAGAAACTTTCTTTGCATGATGGTTAACTCTTATCTTTTACCATATGCTTTGTTCGTTGTAAATATGATCTTATGTATACTTACAAACTACCACCGGAAATATTTCCTAATACCTCTTGTCCTAGGACAATTGGTAATCAATTATGAGGTAGATATTTATTGATCATATCTACATTGGCTCTTGTGTTTAAATTGCCTTATTTATTGCCATGAATTTGTTGTGCTTTGACTCCCATGTGTCTTCCTTGCATCTTATGGATCTTGTGTTTAAATTGCCTTATTTATTGCCATGAATTTGTTGTGCTTTGACTCCCATGTGTTCTTTTTTCTATTCAAACTTTCTTAGCTTTTTTTGTAGATATAGGTAGTGTGATGATCCTAGTTGTGTGCATTTTGTATCCATATTCTAAATCCTAGATAATGCACTAATCTTGGGGGAGCTCTCCTATATTTGTTATATAAACTTCTCTTGATCTTTATCAAAAATTTGGTTTTGGGAGTCATAAATTTTCTTTTTGGTACTGTGTGCCATCATAAAAAGTGTCGAGGGTTTGGTTTATTTGTTGGAACCTTGCTCTCTTGGGAGTTGGTTATCTCATTCCTTTGTGCTTAGGTTTAATTAGCTTCTTATAATGAGATAAGTCTTTGGAGTCAATCTTGTGTTGATTTGATTCTTTGATATAATTTGGACAACCATTGTCTCTTGGTTTATTTGGTGTTTTGTCCAAATTGTATCTTCCTTTGGTTCTTGAAAGTATTGTGCATGCATATTTAATATATGTATATCTTATGGCATGTGTCACTTTCTTTGATCCAATATATAGGGTAAACTCCATCAAATCCTAATTTGGCTAAGATGTGCATGAAATTCAATTTCATATCTATATGCACATAGAATTGTGGAGTTTGTCCTATATGTTGTAGTGTGTCTAACTACTTCGGACCCAATTAGTTTGGGGACCATTTTGTACTTACCTTTGTGTTAGGTACAATGGATATGCATTGAATGCTTGTCTCACTCTTGGAAAGAAGTGGTGACTCAATGGTAACGTGAGGCAAGCTAGGATGATCAACGAACACATATCTACTACATCCACACCAATGCTATCTTGGTAACAAGTATCTTCTCATGCATACTTTTCTTGTATCCAACCTTATGGTTGCATCTTGGCATGAATCTCTTGATTTGCAAATGTTGTGCTTCTTGCAAAAGTCTTAATGAAACCTCTTTATTGTGAATGTGAGTAATTTGAGATGAGTGCATGTGTTGGGAAGTATTTTAAATCATGCTCATGATTCATCCATCCCAACTATGCCTATCTAGCAATTTTGTTGCATATCAATTCCTCAAGGCTCTCACATGTGCAATATAGATGAAAGTGCAAATTTAGTTACTTCTTTTGGTATCCCCGTTTGTGATACTTGTTGCCTTTCTCAAATGCATCCCAACTATCTTCTATCCCTTGTTGATATTTGTGATGTATTTTAGTTGTTTGTGGTTGAAGTTCATGAATGTACAATAAGATAATATTGAGCCTTTGGCCATGCTATTAAGCAAAAATCTTATTGGTATATTGCATGACTTCGTCTTGGATATCATGCTATTTTTCTTGTGTATCTATTTGGTGTGTGCATGTTTCTTTGTGGATAAATATCTTTGTGATATTGTCCACTTAGAGAAACTTATACACATAAGAGATGATACATCTCCATTTGATATCTTTTTTATTTGTTGCATGTTGATTGGTCATGCTAAGAAATATAATTCATTGAAGACTATGATGATGCTTTTTGCTCATCCATATAATAGTCTTATAATATGCTTTATCATGCCTTTCACATATCTTCTTGGTTGAGCCTTTTATTATGGTGCCTCTTACTTTTTGCTCAACTATTTGTTTGTTGCAAGTGTTAAGCTTATTTCTCTATCTATGATCTATTCCAAATGTTTGTGTTTTAAATGGTAATGAGGGAGTGAGGATTCCATGTTATGCATATTGTATTCAAATACAACATTTTAATTTATGCATGTACCTTGGGGAGCTTCCTCATTTGATTTAGAGCACTATCTTGTGGTGATCATTAGAGTTTGATTCACTTGGTATCTTTTGTTTTTGAATGATATTATGGGAGTGATGATTCCATGTTTGTGCACTTTATACTCCAATGCAAATTGTCTAGTTTTGTGCACAAACCTTGGGGAGCTTCCTCATATTATTTAGAGCAATCTTCTTGATCTTATCATAATATCTATCTTTCTTTTGGTATCCTCTTTGTGACTCATTTGGTTGCTTGCTTCATTTGTTGAAGCTTCTTGACTTTGTTATCTTTTTGCAATCTTTGATCCTATCTATAGTGTGATTCCTTCCGAATATTCGCCATTGGATATGTGCATTTGATTCCACTCAAATTATGAGAAATGCACACGCTATGGAGGAACTCTCACTATATTAGCCTTTTAAATTTTTCACCCATTTCGGCAATTGGTGCCAATGGGGGAGAAGTTTGGAGGGTTTAAGGGAATTTGGTTATGTCTTTGCTTTGTGCTTAAGCATGTGCCTTTATTGCATTGCATCTTGTTGCTTTGCATAGTTGAATATTTAGAGGAAACTCCACTAGGCTTTGAATGCCAATATATGCAATGAAAGTCAAGATCATTCACACATGCATATATTATGGGGGAGTTTGCTCTATATATTCAACTTATTTGTTACTTAAATTCCTTATATAAACCCTCTCAAAGAGATTGTCATCAATTACCAAAATGGGGGAGATTGAAAGTGCATGGAGCCCCCATGTGTGGTTTTGGTAATTAATGACAATCCCTATGGACTAATGTTTGCATTGAGTTATATTTGTAGGAGTTGTCCATAGGCAATTCTTGAACCATATGTTGGCTTCAAGGTTGCAATAAGAAGAAATTGATGAAGGATATCAAGTGTCAAGTATGTCTTGAAGATGAAGATGAAGTGAGCCCTCAAGCTACTTCAAGACATCAACATGATGAAGAATGAAGAAATGAAGTGCAAGTTCAAGATGAGCCATCTCGAAGAGATCCTTTGCTTGAGTCTTGCCATCCATATGGTGATCATGGATATGTGAAGATGCGCCGAAGAAGAAGCTCTCCCATGGTGGATTATGGGGAGCAATCCACAAGACTTCGTCAAGCAAGCACAAGCAAGAAAGGCGTTCCATCTTGTTGAGGTCAAGATCGTCGTCATCGAGCTCAAGTGGAATGCGCAAGTATAAGGTTTGCTCTTGATAGGGTTTGTTTCTCACCGGTCTCATAGTGTAGTTGGAGACCGGTTTATAGTTTAGTTGCCGTACTATCAAGAGGGCTCTCGAGTGAGTAACTCGATCGTATCGTTCGGAGAGAGCTCAAACCTTTGCATCCTTGCATCATCTTTCTTGGTTGTTATTTGGACCTTATCCATGTGATGTTTTAGAGCTTGTGCTTATTCTCATGACAAGCTCTAGTTCATCGAAAACGGATTTCGCATAGATCACTTGTTGCGTTTTCGAGTTTGGTTCATCATCTTTCTTGGTTGTTATTTGGACCTTATCCATGTGATGTTTTAGAGCTTGTGCTTATTCTCATGACAAGCTCTAGTTCATCGAAAACGGATTTCGCATAGATCACTTGTTGCGTTTTCGAGTTTGGTTCATCATCTTTCTTGGTTTTATTTGGATCTTATCCATGTGATGTTTTAGAGCTTGTGCTTATTCTCATGACAAGCTCTAGTTCATTGAGAATGGTTTTTCCATGGGCAACTTGTTGCATTTTCAAGATTGGAGGTTTTACCGGTATGTCTTTTTGAGATAGGTCAAACCTTTCTTCATTTGTTTCTATCCTCCTTTGCTGGACTATGATGTTTCTATGCATATTGTTGTAGAGCTCATTGTTGTGATTTCAACGAGCCCAAGATCATCGAAATCGGAGTCCGGATGCAAAAGTTATGCCCGTTTTAGTTTTGGTGTTTCTGCAGCTTTTCTTAGGCCGGATATTTTGGAAATATCCGGGCCGGCTTATCCGGGGCGGATATTTCGGAAATATCCGGCCCCCGAAATCGTCTAAGGACCGGAAGAAAAGCAGCTCTGGATAGGGGCCGGATTTTTGGCCGGATTTTGTCCAGGTTTTGTCCCCGAGGCCGGATTATCCGGCCCTGATAATCCGGCCCCAACTTGGGCCGGAATATCCGGCCCTGTTTTTGCCCAAACGGCTTGATTTTCTTGGGGGGTATAAATACCCCCCTTCTTCCTCCTTGGGCTGTGCTTCTCTTACTCTCTCTCCCCTCCATTGTTGAACTAGAGAAGCTTGCTCCATCTCTCAATCCCTCCATGATTCTTGCCCCCATTTGAGGGAAAAGAGAGAGGAGATCTAGATCTACATTTCTACCAATCAAATCCATCTCTTTGTGAGTGGAACTCTCTAGATCTTGATCTTGGTGTTCTTTGTGAATTCCTTTGTTCTTCCTCTCTTATTCCCCCAATAGCTTTTGTAGCTTTGTTGGAATTTGAGAGAGAAGGACTTGAGCATCTTTGTGGTGTTCTTGCCATTGCATTTGGTGCATCGGTTTGAGTTCTCCACGGTGATTCGTGGTGGTGAAAGCAAGAAGGTTGTTACTCTTGGGTTCTTGGAACCCTAGACGGACTCTAGGCCTTTGTGGCGGTTTGTTGGGAGCCTCCAATTAAGTTGTGGATGTGTGCCCCAATCTTTGTGTAAGGCCCGGTTTCCGCCTCGAAGGAAATCCCTTAGTGGAACCGTGACCTAGGCCTTTGTGGCGAGGGTCACCGGAGATTTAGGTGAGGCGCCTTCGTGGCGTTCGGTGTGTGGTGTGAGTACCGCATCTTGGGGTGAGGCCTTTGTGGCGTTGGTGTGCATCGAGCAACCACACCTCAAGGTGAGCCTCTTGTGGCGTTCGGGAGCACTAAGCAACCGCACCTCTCCACCGGAGATTAGCACTCGCAAGAGTGTGAACTCCGGGATAAATCATCGTCTCCCGCGTGCCTCGGTTATCTCTATACCCGAGCTCTTTACTTATGCACTTTACCTTGTGATAGCCATCGTGCTTGAAGTTATATATATCTTGCTATCACATACTTGCTTGTATTGCTTAGCATAAGTTGTTGGTGCACATAGGTGAACTCTTGCTTAGAATAAGTTGTTGGTGCACATAGGTGAACCATAGTATATAGGCTTTGGGCTTGACAAAGTAAACGCTAGTTTTATTCCGCATTTGTTAAGCCCATCTCGTAAAAGTTTTAAATCGCCTATTCACCCCCCCCCCTCTAGGCGACATCCGTGTCCTTTCACTTTCTCGCTCGCTCGCACCCCCTGCGCACCGACAACCCTGCACAACAGTCAACATCACCAAAAAAAGGATAGACACCATAAATAAGTGGGGCCCCGTGACTGCTCTCCCTTCGTCTCCTCCCGTGTGATCCCTCTTCCTCCGACTCCTGACGTTGCGGAAAAGAAAAATGAAATGAAAGAGTTTCACTGGACGGGGAAACACATGTGATGCCTAGTAATAATAATAATAACGTAAAAAAATCGAAATACGAGGGTTCTGCCCAGTACTACGGATCAATTTCAGAAAATGCAACTACGGGGTTCGATTTCGGCCTACTAATATAAAATTAAATAATGAAAAACCTTTTACATGACATTATTTTTTGGGTTTCAAACATGGAAATTTCAGAAACCTCTTAGAAAATTCATTTTAGAGTGACTAAGAATGATGCAGCCTTCCCTTTTCATTTTCATGTCTTAAACTTGTTTAAATATTGGTCAAACCTAGCTAAGATTTGACCAAAAGATTCAAACGGGCATAAAATAAAATAAAAACAGAAAAATGAAAAAAAGCATATAGTCTTCTTATGTCATATAGTAAGCATTCAAGTTGATAAACAAGGTCTAGACATACTCAAACCAGAAAAATCATGTATATATCTACCCCTAACCCTAAACTCTGTCTTATGAAGTCAAGCATGCATGAAGAGAAGTGGTTTTTGGTTTCAAACATGGAAATTTCAAGAACCCTCCCAAGATTTACATTTTGGAGTGACTAAGAAGGATATATAATTAATTTTTATATTCATGATTTACATTTGTTGAAACCATGGTCAAACCTAGGATTTGACCAAGATTCAAATGGGCATAAGAATTTTAAAAAAATCAAAAATTGAAAACCAAGGCACATAGTCTTCTTATGTCATATTGTAAGCATTCTCAATTAAATTGATTTTAGAGTGACTAAAAAGGATGCAGGCTTCACTTTTCATTTTCATGTTTTAAACTTGTTTAAATCTTGGTCAAACCCAGGATTTGACCAAAAGATTCAAATGGGCATAAAATTTCAGAAAAAATCAAAAGAATGAAAAAACAAAGGACATAGCATTCTTATATGTCATATATATATAGTAAAGCATTCAGGTTGATAAACAAGGTCTAGACTTATTCAAACCAGAAAATAATGTATATATCTACCACTAACCCTAAACTCTGTCTTATGAAGTCAAGCATGCATGAAGAGAAGTGGTTTTTGGTTTCAAACATGCAAATTTCAAGAACCCTCCCAAGGTTTACATTTTGGAGTGACTAAGAAGGATAGATGCTTAATTTTTATATTCATGATTTAAATTTGTTAAAACCATGGTCAAACCTAGGATTTGACCAAGATTCAAATGGGCATAAGAATTTAAAAAAAACAAAAAATGAAAAACCAAGGCACATAGTCTTCTTATGTCATATAGTTAGCATTCAACTAAGTTGATAAACAAGGTCTAGACATATTCAAACCAGGAAAATCATGTATCTACCCCCTAACCCTAGCTAAACTATGTCTTAAGTCAAGCATGCATGTAGAGAAGTCGTTTTGGGTTTCAAACATGGAAATTTCAAGAACATCCCAAAAGCTTCATTTTAGAGTGACTAAGAAGGATCCATGATTACCTTTTCATTTTCATGTTTTAAACTTGTTTAAATCTTGGTCAAACCTAAGATTTGACCAAGATTCAAATGGACACAAAATTTAAAAAAATCAGAAAAATGAAAACCAAAGTACATAGTCTTCTTATGTCATATCGTAAGCATTCAAGTTCATAAACAAGGTCTAGACATATTCAAACCATACAAAATCATGTATCTACACCTAACCCTAAACTCTGTCTTATGAAGTCAAGCATGAAGAGAAGTGGTTTTGGGTTTCAAACATGGTAATTTCAAAAACCTCCCAAAAACTTTATTTTAGAGTGACTAAGAAGGATACAATCTTCCCTTTTCATTTTCATGTTTTAAACTTGTTTAAATCTTGGTCAAACCTAGGATTTGACCAAAAGATTCAAATGGGCATAAAATTTCAGAAAAAAGTCAAAAGAATGAAAAAACAAAGGACATAACATTCTTATGTCATATACATAGTAAGCATTCAAGTTGATAAACAAGGTCTAGACATATTCAAACCAGAAAATCATGTATATATCTACCCCTAAAACCCTAAACTCTGTCTTATGAAGTCAAGCATGCATGAAGAGAAGTGGTTTTTGGTTTCAAACATGGAAATTTCAAAAACCTCTTAAAAAATTCATTTTAGATCGAGTGACTAAGAAGGATGCAGGCTTCCCTTTTCATTTTCATGTCTTAAACTTGTTTAAATATTGGTCAAACCTAGCTAAGATTTGACCAAAAGATTCAAACGGGCACAAAATAAAATAAAAATAGAAAAATGAAAAAAAGCATATAGTCTTCTTATGTCATATACTAAGCATTCAAGTTGATAAAACGGTCTATACATACTCAAACCAGAAATATCATGTATATATCTACCCCTAACCCTAAACTATGTCTTATGAAGTCAATCGTGAAGAGAAGTGGTTTTGGGTTTCAAACATGGAAATTTTCATGTTTGAAACTTGTTTAAATCTTGGTCAAACCTAGGATTTGACCAAGATTCAAATGGCATAAAATTCAAAAAATTAGAAAAATGAAAAACAAAAGCACATAGTCTTCTGATGTCATATAGTAAGCATTCAACTTGATAAACAAGGTTTAGACATATTCAAACCAGACAAATCATGTATGTACCCCCCAACCCTAAACTCGGTCTTGTGAAATATAGCATGAAGAGAAATTGTTTTGGGTTTCAAACGTTTAAGCCAAAAGGCCCATTTCAAATATTTCAAACTTATTCAAATTTGGTTCAAATTTGAAAGACATACAAGTTATAGCACACATAGTGCATACATGTTCACACATACTGCACTAGATGCTAACCAGGGCACATAGTCTTCTTATGTAATATAGTAAGCATTCAATTAAGTTGATAAACAAGGTCTAGACATATTCAAACCAGGAAAATCATGTATCTACCCCTAACCCTAGCTAAACTATGTCTTAAGTCAAGCATGCATGTAGAGAAGTCGTTTTGGGTTTCAAACATGGAAATTTCAAGAACATCCCAAAAGCTTCATTTTAGAGTGACTAAGAAGGATCCATGATTACCTTTTCATTTTCATGTTTTAAACTTGTTTAAATCTTGGTCAAACCTAGGATTTGACCAAGATTCAAATGGACACAAAATTTAAAAAAAATCAGAAAAATGAAAACCAAAGTACATAGTCTTCTTATGTCATATCGTAAGCATTCAAGTTGATAAACAAGGTCTAGACAAATTCAAACCATACAAAATCATGTATCTACCCCTAACCCTAAACTCTGTCTTATGAAGTCAGGCATGAAGAGAAGTGGTTTTGGGTTTCAAACATGGTAATTTCAAGAACCTCCCAAAAGCTTCATTTTAGAGTGTGACTAAGAAGGATTCAGGCTTAATTACCTTTTCATTTTCATGTTCTAAACTTGTTTAAATCCTGGTCAAACCTAGGATTTCACAAAGATTCAAATATATGGGTATAAAATTTAAAAAATAGAAAAATAAAAAACCAAAGCACATAGCATTCTTATGTCATATAGTAAGCATTCAAGTTGATAAACAAGGTCTAGACATATTCAAACCAGAAAATCATGTATATATCTACCCCTAAAACCATAAACTCTGTCTTATTTAGTCAAGCATGCATGAAGAGAAGTGGTTTTTGGTTTCAAACATGGAAATTTCAAAAACCCTCCCAAGAGTTACATTTTGGAGTGACTTAAGAAGGATAATGCTTAATTTTTCATATTCATGTTTTAAACTTGTTTTAATCATTGTCAAACCTAGGATTTGACCAAGATTCAAATGGGCATAAAAATTCATAAAAAATGAAAAGAATGAAGAACCAAAGCACATAGCATTCTCATGTCATATAGTAAGCAATAAAGTTGATAAACAAGGTCTAGACATATTCAAACCAGAAAAAATCTTGTATATATCTACCCCTAACCCTAAACTATGTCTTATGAAGTCAATCACGAAGAGAACTGGTTTTGGGTTTCAAACATGGAAATTTTCATGTTTGAAACTTGTTTAAATGTTGGTCAAACCTAGGATTTGACCAAGATTCAAATGGGCATAAAATTCAAAAAAAATTAGAAAAATGAAAAACAAAAGCACATAGTCTTCTGATGTCATATAGTAAGAATTCAAGTTGATAGTAAGAAATAGGATAGAGTTCACCCTACGCCTTATGCATTTGATCAAAAATCAAATTTATTTTTACGCCTTAAGCTCTGAGATAGAGGGAGTATATTAGTTAGACACGCTGCGCCGATCATTGCTAGTGCCTTACTATATGACATAAGAAGACCATGTGAAGGAGACATGCATCACCTTTTTTGGTGATGTAACTAGTCGTCCTGTAGCCCTTGTCAAATCCCTCTGATACTGATGGGAGGGCCTGCTCACCCTATACGCTAATACAGTAGTAGTAGTTGCATTTTTTGGGCTCACACCGGCGAAGGGCGCGAATCGGGCGCGTCGGCGCCTCGTGGCACGACGGTTTTCGCGTGTGGGGCCGCCTTGTCAGCGGGAGGACGCGACTGTTCGCATCAAAGGCGACGCGGAAGGTTGGTAGTCCCCGGTGTTTAATGGTCTCCGGCGCCTAAACCTAGGCGGCCACAAGGGCAGCGGCCGGACACACGGCGTCCAGTCGCCTACGCCGCCGTAAATGAGGGTAGTTGCCTACCACCAGCATAAAGTACGTACGCCGTCCACGCCGTCCACCCCCGCGGTGCTATCCTCTCATTTCCACCCCCGCTTACGCTCCATTCTCTCCTCTCCACCTCAAAAATGCCGCGCCATCGGAAGACGAGGTTCTCTAGGCTTGGCCTCAAAGTCCGCGCGCAGCCTCCACCACCGTCGCAGCCGGAGCCAGAGCCGGAGCCGGAGCCGCAGTCCGAAGCGGAGTACAGCTCCGATAACGACGAGGACCCACGGTTGAAGGAGGAGTACAACGAGCACGACCTCCGGATCTTGGAGGCTGCCCAACGAAAGTTCTGCGAGGACAGGGCTCATCGCCATTATAAGGCGTTCGCCCGCCAGCAAGCGATACTCTTCTTCCAGAAGGAGATTTCTCGGCTAAGGACTGAACCGCTGGGAGAGCGCCGCCGGCAAGGTCTTTTGACGGCGTCCCCCATGCTCCAACGCCTGAAGCGCGAACAGTGGCTGCGCCCGTGATGAAGTGCTGGGTATTCATTTTCAACCTGTGTATTCATTTTGCCAAAATCCTCATGTATTTGCCAAATTTGTCCCTGATTTATGAGGAAATTCTAAGGTTTTGTCAAAATCATGGGTATTCAGCTGCATACACAAGAATACCCCTGGCGAAGCATGGGACGAGAAGCGGGCACGGACGTAGGCGGCATAGGCGAAGAACGAGGACGAGGCAGACCCGTCGCGCGCCCCAACCGACGTCCATTAGATAATTAGGATTAAGTTTAAGTTTTATTTAGGCCTCCCCAACCGACGGCATCACTTGTGTTCATGTAGTATTATTATGGTGGTGTACTTGTGTTCATGTACTTGCTTCAGACATGTACTGTTGTGTTTGTTGAAGGAGACATGCATCACCCTTTCTTGGTGATGTCGTCCTGTAGCCCTTGTCAAATTAAATTCCTCTGATACTGATGGGAGGGCTTGCTCACCACACACGTCAGGATGAAGTGGAGAGAAACTACTCGTCCCTTTTTGGACACGGACCATTGGAAACTTATTTTCATTATCAATCCTACGGTATTATTCTTATGTTGATCATATAGTAAAGCATTAAAGTTGATAAACAAGGTTTAGACATGTTCAAACTAGACAACTCATGTATCTAGCTACCCCTAACCCTAAACTCTGTCTTATGAAGTCAAGCATATGAAGAGAAGTGGTTTTGGGTTTCAAACATGGTAATTTCATTTTCATGTTTTAAACTTGTTTAAATCTTGGTCAAACCTAGGATTTGACCAAAAGATTCAAATGGGCATAAAAATTCAGAAGAAAATCAAAAGAATGAAAAAACAAAGGACACAACATTCTAATGTCATATATATAGTAAGCATTCAAGTTGATAAACAAGGTCTAGACATATTCAAACCAGAAAATCATGTATATATCTACCCCTAAAATCCTAAACTCTGTCTTATGAAGTCAAGCATGCATGAAGAGAAGTGGTTTTTGGTTTCAAACATGGAAATTTCAAAAACCCTCCCAAGAAGTTACATTTTGGAGTGACTTAAGAAGGATAGATGCATGCTTAATTTTTCATATTCATGTTTTAAACTTGTTTTAATCATTGTCAAACATAGGATTTGACCAAGATTCAAATGGGCATAAAACTTCATAAAAAATGAAAAGAATGAAAAACCAAAGCACATAACATTCTTATGTCATATAGTAAGCATTAAAGTTGATAAACAAGGTCTAGACATATTCAAACCAGAAAAAATCATGTATATATCTACCGCTAACCCTAAACTATGTCTTATGAAGTCAATCATGAAGAGAAGTGGTTTTGGGTTTCAAACATGGAAATTTTCATGTTTGAAACTTGTTTAAATGTTGGTCAAACCTAGGATTTGACCAAGATTCAAATGGGCATAAAATTCAAAAAAAATAGAAAAATGAAAAACAAAAGCACATAGTCTTCTGATGTCATATAGTAAGAATTCAAGTTGATAAACAAGGTTTAGACATATTCAAACCAGACAACTCATGTATCTAGCTACCCCTAACCCTAAACTCGGTCTTATGAAATCTAGCATGAAGAGAAATTGTTTTGGGTTTCAAACGTTTAAGCCAAAAGCCCCATTTCAAATATTTCAAACTTATTCAAATTTGGTTCAAATTTGAAAGACATACAAGATGTAGCACACATAGTGCATACATGTTCACACATACTGCACTAGATGCTAACCAAAGCACATAGTCTTCTTATGTAATATAGTAAGCATTCAATTAAGTTGATAAACAAGGTCTAGACATATTCAAACCAAGAAAATCATGTATCTACCCCCTAACCCTAGCTAAACTACGTCTTAAGTCAAGCATGCACGTAGAGAAGTTGTTTTGGGTTTCAAACATGGAAATTTCAAGAACATCCCGAAAGCTTCATTTTAGAGTGACTAAGAAGGATCCATGATTACCTTTTCATTTTCATGTTTTAAACTTGTTTAAATCTTGGTCAAACCTAGGATTTGACCAAGATTCAAATGGGCATAAAATTCAAAAAAAATTAGAAAAATGAAAAACAAAAGCACATAGTCTTCTGATGTCATATAGTAAGCATTCAAGTTGATAAACAAGGTCTAGACATATTCAAACCATACAAAATCATGTATCTAACCCTAACCCTTAACTCTGTCTTATGAAGTCAAGCATGAAGAGAAGTGGTTTTGGGTTTCAAACATGGTAATTTCAAAAACCTCCCAAAAACTTCATTTTAGAGTGACTAAGAAGGATACAAGATTCCCTTTTCATTTTCATGTTTTAAACTTGTTTAAATCTTGGTTAAACCTAGGATTTGACCAAAAGATTCAAATGGGCATAAAAATTCATAAAAAAGTCAAAAGAATGAAAAAACAAAGGACATAGCATTCTTATGTCATATATATAGTAAGCATTCAAGTTGATAAACATGGTCTAGACATATTCAAACCAGAAAATCATGTATATATCTACCCTAAAACCCTAAACTCTGTCTTATGAAGTCAAGCATGCATGAAGAGAAGTGGTTTTTGGTTTCAAACATGGAAATTTCAAAAACCTCTTAAAAAATTCATTTTAGATCGAGTGACTAAGAAGGATGCAGGCTTCCCTTTTCATTTTCATGTCTTAAACTTGTTTAAATATTGGTCAAACCTAGCTAAGATTTGACCAAAAGATTCAAATAGGCATAAAATAAAATAAAAACAGAAAAATGAAAAACAAAAGCATATAGTCTTCTTATGTCATATAGTAAGCATTTAAGTTGATAAAACGGTCCATACATACTCAAACCAGAAATATCATGTATATATCTACCCCTAACCCTAAACTATGTCTTATGAAGTCAATCATGAAGAGAAGTGGTTTTGGGTTTCAAACATGGAAATTTTCATGTTTGAAACTTGTTTAAATGTTGGTCAGACCTAGGATTTGACCAAGATTCAAATGGGCATAAAATTCAAAAAAATTAGAAAAATGAAAAACAAAAGCACATAGTCTTCTGATGTCATATAGTAAGAATTCAAGTTGATAAACAAGGTTTAGACATATTCAAACCAGACAACTCATGTATCTAGCTACCCCTAACCCTAAACTCGGTCTTATGAAATCTAGCATGAAGAGAAATCGTTTTGGGTTTCAAACGTTTAAGCCAAAAGCCCCATTTCAAATATTTCAAACGTATTCAAATTTGGTTCAAATTTGAAAGACATACAAGTTATAGCACACATAGTGCATACATGTTCACACATACTGCACTAGATGCTAACCATGGCACATAGTCTTCTTATGTTATATAGTAAGCATTCAATTAAGTTGATAAACAAGGTCTAGACATATTCAAACCAGGAAAATCATGTATCTAAACCCTAACCCTAGCTAAACTATGTCTTAAGTCAAGCATGCATGTAGAGAAGGCGTTTTGGGTTTCAAACATGGAAATTTCAAGAACATCCCAAAAGATTCATTTTAGAGTGCTAAGAAGGATCCATGATTACCTTTTCATTTTCATGTTTTAAACTTGTTTAAATCATGGTCAACCCTAGGATTTGACCAAGATTCAAATGGACACAAAATTTAAAAAAATCAGAAAAATGAAAACCAAAGTACATAGTCTTCTTATGTCATATCGTAAGCATTCAAGTTGATAAACAAGGTCTAGACATATTCAAACCATACAAAATCATGTATCTAACCCTAACCCTAAACTCTGTCTTATGAAGTCAAGCATGAAGAGAAGTGGTTTTGGGTTTCAAACATGGTAATTTCGAAAACCTCCCAAAAACTTCATTTTAGAGTGACTAAGAAGGATACAAGCTTCCCTTTTCATTTTCATGTTTTAAACTTGTTTAAATCTTGGTCAAACCTAGGATTTGACCAAAAGATTCAAATGGGCATAAAAATTCAGAAGAAAATCAAAAGAATGAAAAAACAAAGGACATAGCATTCTTATGTTATATATATAGTAAGCATTCAAGTTGATAAAGAAGGTCTAGACATATTCAAACCAGAAAATCATGTATATATCTACCCCTAAAACTCTAAACTCTGTCTTATGAAGTCAAGCATGCATGAAGAGAAGCGGTTTTTGGTTTCAAACATGGAAATTTCAAAAACCCTCCCAAGAAGTTACATTTTGGAGTGACTTAAGAAGGATAGATGCTTAATTTTTCATATTCATGTTTTAAACTTGTTTTAATCATTGTCAAACCTAGGATTTGACCAAGATTCAAATGGGCATAAAAATTCATAAAAAATGAAAAGAATGAAAAACCAAAGCACATAGCATTCTTATGTCGATCATATAGTAAAGCATTAAAGTTGATAAACAAGGTCTAGACATATTCAAACCAGAAAAAATCATGTATACATCTACCCCTAACCCTAAACTTTGTCTTATGAAGTCAATCATGAAGAGAAGTGGTTTTGGGTTTCAAATTAAACATGGAATTTTTTTAGAGTGACTAAGAAGGATGCAGGATCCCCTTTTTATTTTCATGTCTTAAACTTGTTTAAATATTGGTCAAACCTAGGATTTGACCAAGATTCAAATGGGCATAAAAATTCAAAAAAACAAAAAAAATGAAAAACCAAGGTCTTCTTATGTCATATAGTAAGCATTCAATTAAGATGATAAAGAAGGTCTAGACATATTCAAACAAGAAAAATCATGTATCTACCCCCTAACCCTAAACTCTGTTTCACCAAGTCAAGCATGAAGATATGTGGTTTTTGGTTTCGAACATGGAAATTTCAAAAACCCTCCCAAGAGCTTCATTTTGAAGTGACCAAGAAGCATACATGCTTACTTTTTCATATTCATGTTTTAAACTTTTCAAATCTTGGTGAAACCTAGGATTTGACCAAGATTCAAATGGGCATACAAATTTTAGAAAAAATCAAAAAAATGAAAAACCAAGGCACATAGTCTTCTTATGTCATATAGTAAGCATTCAATTAAGTTGATAAACAAGTTCTAGACATATTCAAACCAGGAAAATCATGTATCTACCCCATACCCCTAGCTAAACTCTGTCTTATGAAGTCAAGCATGCATGAAGAGAAGTCGTTTTTGGTTTCAAACATGGAAATTTCAAAAACCTCCCAAAAGCTTCATTTTGGAGTGACTAAGAAGGATCCATAGGAAACTATGTAGTACTATTACAATATAATAATCACCCGAGTTATTTGAGCAACAAGTCTATCACTTACGTGTGGTTCCCATGCGTGAGGTCCCACACTTCAGTGAGCACAAGTCACGTACGCTAGGTAGGCAAACTCCCAGCCATCTTCTTTGTCAAGAGAGAGGCATCAACACTCTCTCTCTCTCTCCATCTCTCCAATTATCCACCTCCGTTGGCTGCCGGTTTTGGCAGGGCGTTTCTAGCTCAGCTCGGAGGCCATGGTGTGCAGGCCCTGTAGCCATGGCGATTTGGTCGCGCCAAGTGGTTCGTCCCCGGCTGCGACGAGGATCAATTCGGACGGTGGCTGTTAAGGACCCGATCGCATTTCTTGCTTTCAGCCTGGGGTCTACCATGTAAATCTTAGGGATTTAGACGTAATTTCCTGTTTATTTTGTGTCCTGCTGTAAACTGCGCTCTGATGCGTATTGGAAATCTGGGTACTTCAGGATCGTTCGGTTGTCCCTCTAAAAAAACATCTCTCTCATTCTCGGCCTTTCTCGCTCGCTCGCACCCCCTGCGCACCGACAACCCTGCACAACAGTCAACATCACCAGAAAAAGGATAGACACCGTAAATAAGTGGGGCCCCGTGACTGCTCTCCCTTCAGCAGAAAAAGGATAGACACCATAAATAAGTGGGGCCCCGTGACTGCTCTCCCTTCGTCTCCTCCCGTGTGATCCCTCTTCCTCCGACTCCTGACCTTGCGGAAAAGAAAAATGAAATGAAAGAGTTTCATTGGACGGGCAAACACATGTGCTGCCTAGTAATAATAATAATAACGTAAAAAAATCGACCTACGAATACTCGCGCATTTCAGAAGTTGAGTGCCCAGTGATAACCCACAAGTATAGGGGATCGCAACAGTCTTCGAGGGAAGTAGAACCCAAATTTATTGATTCGACACAAGGGGAGGTAAAGAATACTTATAAGCCTTAACAACTGAGTTGTCAATTCAGCTGCACCTGGAAAAGCACTAGTAACAGGGGTGATGTGAAAGTAGCAGTAATATGAGAGCAGTAGTAACAGTAACACAGCAACAGTAATAGTAACATAGAGGTAATGGCACCAGAAGATAGTTGATACTACTTCCAGTGACATGTAGAACGAGTATATGATGATGAGAGATGGACCGGGGTTCCCAGCTATCTACACTAGTGGCAACTCTTCAATAACAAATGTTGGGTGAACAAATTACAGTTGGGCAATTGATAGGATTGATAAGGCATTAAGAAATAACATCAATTCATTAATCATGTAGGCATGTTTTTCATATATAGTCATACGTGCTCGCAATGAGAAACTTGTACAACATCTTTTGTCCTACCAGCCGGTGGCAGCCGGGCCTCTAGGGAATCTACTGGAAATTAAGGTACTCCTTTTAATAGAGCACCGGAGCAAAGCATTAACACTCCGTGAAAACATGTGATCCTCATATCTAAGCCTTCCCCTCCAGTTGTCCCAATTTCTGTCACTTTGGGGCCTTTGGTTCCGGACATAGACAGGTGCATACAACTTGTAGATACAATCTAAGCAATAAGTATAGAGCTTAAATCTAAGGTCATGCCACTCGGGCCCTAGTGACAAGCATTAGGCATAACAAGATTGCAGCAACAATAACTTCACAAACTTTATAGATAGACTAATCATAATGTATCATCCATCGGATCCCGACAAACACAACACCGATTACATCAGATGAATCTCAATCATGTAAGGCAGCTCATGAGATCATTGTATTGAAGTACATGGGGGAGAGAATACCAACTAGCTACAGCTAGAACCCGTAGTCCATGGGGGAACTACTCACGGAGCATGATGGAGGCGATGGCGTTGATGGAGATGGCTTCCGGGGGCACTTCCCCGTCCCGGCGGGGTGCCGGAACAGAGACTTCTGTCCCCCGAATTGGAGTTTTGCGATGGTGGCGGCGCCCCTGGAGTCTTTCTGGAGTTTCGTCAATTGGTACTCCGTTTTTAGGTCGAAAGGGCTTAAATAGGCGAAGAGGCGGCGCAGGAGGGGCGACAGGGTGGCCCCACACCAGGCCGGCGCGGCCAGGGTGTGGCCCGCGCGGCCCACACGTGTGGTGGCCCCTGGCTCTCCTCCGACTCTCCTTCGGTGTTCTGGATGCTTCCGGGAAAAATAGGATGTTTGGCGTTGATTTCGTCCAATTCCGAGAATATTGCCCGAACAGCCTTTCTGGAACCAAAAACAGCAGAAAACAGGAACTGGCACTGTGGCATCTTGTTAATAGGTTAGTTCCGGAAAACGCATAAAAACATTATAAAGTGCAAGCAAAACATGTAAGTATTGTCATAAAACAAGCATGGAACATCAGAAATTATGGATACGTTGGAGACGTATCAGCATCCCCAAGCTTAGTTCCTACTCGTCCTCGAGTAGGTAAACGATAAAAGAATAATTTCTGCAGTGACATGCTACTTACATAACCTTGATCATACTATTATAAAGCATATGAGATGAATGAAGTGACCCAAGGCAATGATCTATAGTTGGTAACCAAATAGATAACATATAGCAAAACTTTTCATGAATATACTTTCAAGACAAGCATCAAAAGTCTTGCATAAGAGTTAACTCATAAAGCAATAGATTCAAAGTAAAGGCATCGAAGCAACACAAAGGAAGATTTAAGTTTCAGCGGTTGCTTTCAACTTGTAACATGTGTATCTCATGGATAGTTGTCAACATAAAGTAATATGATGAATGCAAATAAGCAAGTATGTAAGAATCAATGCAGAGTTGACACAAGTGTTTGCTTCTAAGATGGAAGGAAGTAGGTAAACTGACTCAACATAAAGTAAAAGAAAGGCCCTTTGCAGAGGGAAGCAGGGATTAAATATGTGCTAGAGCTTTTCAAGTTTTGAAATCATATAGAGAGGATAAAAGTAAAATTTTGAGAGGTGTTTGTTGTTGTCAACGAATGGTAGTGGGCACTCTAACTCCCTTACCAGGCAGACTTTCAAAGAGCGGCTCCCATGAAGGACGTTATCTCTACCAGCAAGGTAGATTGATACGCGTACAGCACGCGTCCGTTGGGAACCCCAAGTGGAAGGTGTGATGCGTACAGCAGCAAGTTTCCCTCAGTAAGAAACCAAGGTTTATCGAACCAGTAGGAGCCGAGAAGCACGTTGAAGGTTGATGGCGGCGAGATGTAGTGCGGCGCAACACCAGGGATTCCGGCGCCAACGTGGAACCTGCACAACACAACCAAAGTACTTTGCCCCAACGAAACAGTGAGGTTGTCAATCTCACCGGCTTGCTGTAACAAAGGATTAGATGTATAGTGTGGATGATGATTGTTTGCAGAGAACAGTAGAACAAGTATTGCAGTAGATTGTATTCGATTAAAAGAATGGACCGGGGTCCACAGTTCACTAGAGGTGTCTCTCCCATAAGAAATAGCATATTGGGTAAACAAATTACAGTTGGGCAATTGACAAATAGAGAGGGCATGACAATGCACATACATGACATGATGAGTATTGTGAGATTCAATTGGGCATTACGACAAAGTACATAGACCGCTATCCAGCATGCATCTATGCCTAAAAAGTCCACTTTCAGGCCTTGTTTACTTCTAGGGTATTTTTGGGGATGGGAGGGGATTATTTCGTATCCCGGAAAATCCCCACTAGTCCGTTTACTTCTCCGGTTTTGAACGACATAATCCCGAGATATCCCCTCCCATCCCCACATTTTTTGCCTAAATCAAAAACTCTCCATCATACTAGTGTATTTTTGGGGAGGGGTATTTGAGGGGATTGGGTGAACACCAAATCCCCTCCCATCCCCATACCCATTGGGAAGAAAAATACGAGAGAAGTAAACAGGGCCTCAGGTTATCATCCGAACCCCTTCCGGTATTAAGTTGTAAACAACAGACAATTGCATTAAGTATGGTGCGTAATGTAATCAATAACTACATCCTCGGACATAGCATCAATGTTTTATCCCTAGTGGCAACAGCACATCCACAACCTTAGAACTTTTTGTCACTGTCCCAGATTTAATGGAGGCATGAACCCACTATCGAGCATAAATACTCCCTCTTGGAGTTACAAGCAATGACTTGGCCAGAGCCTCTACTAGCAACGGAGAGCATGCAAGATCATAAACAACACATAGATTGATAATCAACATAACATAGTATTCTCTATTCATCGGATCCCAACAAACACACATGTAGCATTACAGATAGATGATCTTGATCATGATAGGCAGCTCACAAGATCAGACAATGATAGCACAATGGGGAGAAGACAACCATCTAGCTACTGCTATGGACCCATAGTCCAGGGGTGAACTACTCACACATCAATCCGGATGCGACCATGGCGGTGTAGAGTCCTCCGGGAGATGATTCCCCTCTCCGGCAGGGTACCGGAGGTGATCTCCAGAATCCCCCGAGATGGGATTGGTGGCGGCGGCGTCTCAGTATGTTTTCTCGTATCGTGGCTCTCGGTACTGGGGGTTTCGCGACGAAGACTATTTGTAGGCGGAAGGGTATGTCAGGGGGCGTCACGAGGGGCCCACACCATAGGTCGGCGCGGCCAGGGCCTGGGCCACGCCGCCCTGGTGTGTCGCCACCTCGTGGCCCCACTTCATCTCTCCCTCGGACTTCTGGAAGCTTCGTGGAAAAATAGGACCCTGGGCGTTGATTTCGTCCAATTCCGAGAATATTTCCTTACTACCGATTTCTGAAACCAAAAACAATGAGAAAACAAAGAATCGGCTCTTCGGCATCTCGTTAATAGGTTAGTGCCGGAAAATGCATAATAATGACATATAATGTGTATAAAACATGTGAGTATCATCATAAAAGTAGCATGGAACATAAGAAATTATAGATACGTTTGAGACGTATCAAGCATCCCCAAGCTTAGTTCCTACTCATCCCGAGTAGGTAGACGATAACAAAGATAATTTCTTAAGTGACAATGCTACCAACATAATCTTGATCATACTATTGTAAGCACATGTAATGAATGCAGCGATCATAACAATGGTAAATGACATGAGTAAACAACTGAATCATAAAGCAAAGACTTTTCATGAATAGTACTTAAAGACAAGCATCAATAAGTCTTGCATAAGAGTTAACTCATAAAGCAATAACTCAAAGTAAAGGTATTGAAGCAACACAAAGGAAGATAAAGTTTCAGCGGTTGCTTTCAACTTGTAACATGTATATCTCATGGATATTGTCAATGTAAAGTAATATAACAAGTGCAATATGCAAGTATGTAGGAATCAATGCACAGTTCACACAAGTGTTTGCTTCTTGAGGTGGAGAGAAATAGGTGAACTGACTCAACATGAAAGTAAAAGAATGGTCCTTCAAAGAGGAAAGCATCGATTGCTATATTTGTGCTAGAGCTTTTATTTTGAAAACAAGAAACAATTTTGTCAACGGTAGTAATAGAGCATACGAGTTATGTAAATTATATCTTACAAGTTGCAAGCCTCATGCATAGTATACTAATAGTGCCCGCACCTTGTCCTAATTAGCTTGGACTACCGGATCATTGCAATACACATGTTTTAACCAAGTGTCACAATGGGGTACCTCTATGCCGCATGTACAAAGGTCTAAGGAGAAAGCTCGCATTGGATTTCTCGCTTTTGATTATTCTCAACTTAGACATCCATACCGGGACAACATAGACAACAGATAATGGACTCCTCTTTAATGCATAAGCATGTAGCAACAGTTAATGTTCTCATATGAGATTGAGGATATATGTCCAAAACTGAAACTTCCACCATGGATCATGGCTTTAGTTAGCGGCCCAATGTTCTTCTCTAACAATATGCATGCTTTAACCATAAAGTGGTAGGTCTCTCTTACTTCAGACAAGACGGACATGCATAGCAACCCACATGATATTCAACAAAGATAATTGATGGCGTCCCCAGAAACATGGTTATCGCACAACAAGCAACTTAATAAGAGATAAAGTGCATAAGTACATATTCAATACCACAATAGTTTTTAAGCTATTTGTCCCATGAGCTATATATTGTAAAGGTAAAGAATGGAAATTTTAAAGGTAGCACTCAAGCAATTTACTTTGGAATGGCGGAAAAATACCATGTGGTAGGTAGGTATGGTGGACACAAATGGCATAGTGGTTGGCTCAAGGATTTTGGATGCATGAGAAGTATTCCCTCTCGATACAAGGTTTAGGCTAGCAAGGTTATTTGAAACAAACACAAGGATGAAGCGGTACAGCAAAACTCACATAAAAGACATATTGTAAACATTATAAGACTCTATACCGTCTTCCTTGTTGTTCAAACTCAATACTAGAAATTATCTAGACCTTAGAGAAACCAAACATGCAAATCAGATTTTAGCATGCTCTATGTATTTCTTCATTAATGGGTGCAAAGTATATGATGCAAGAGCTTAAACATGAGCACAACAATTGCCAAGTATCACATTATCCAAGATGTTATACCAATTACCACATATATCATTTTCCAATTCCAACCATATAACAATTTAACGAAGAAGAAACTTTCGCCATGAATACTATGAGTAAAGCTAAGGACATATTTGTCCATATGCAACAGCGGAGCGTGTCTCTCTCCCACACAATGAATGCTAGGATCCAACTTTATTCAAACAAAACAAAAACGAAAACAAACAGACGCTCCAAGCAAAGTACATAAGATGTGACGGAATAAAAATATAGTTTCAGGGGAGGAACCTGATAATATTGTCGATGAAGAAGGGGATGCCTTGGGCATCCCCAAGCTTAGACGCTTGAGTCTTCTTGATATATGCAGGGGTGAACCACCGGGGCATCCCCAAGCTTAGAGCTTTCACTCTCCTTGATCATAGTGTATATCATCCTCCTCTCTTGATCCTTGAAAACTTCCTCCACACCAAACTCAAAGCAACTCATTAGAGGGTTAGTGCACAATTAAAATTCACATATTCAGAGGTGACACAATCATTCTTTATACTTCTGGACATTGCACAAAGCTACTGAAAGTCAATGGAACAAAGAAATCCATCAAGAATGACAAAACAGGCAATGCAAAATAAAAGGCAGAATCTGTCAAAACAGAACAGTTCATAAAGACGAATTTCTAACAGGCACCAGACTTATTCAGATGAAAAAACTTAAAACTAATGAAAGTTGCGTACATATCTGAGGATCACTCACGTAAATTGGCATAATTTTCTGAGTTACCTACAGAGAATTAGACCCAAATTCGTGACAGCAAAGAAAACTGTTTCTGCGCAGTAATCCAAATCTAGTATCATACTTTTATTAGAGACTTTACTTGGCACAACAATGCTATAAAACTAAGATAAGGAGAGGTTGCTACAGTAGTAAACAACTGCCAAGACTCAAATATAAAATAAAAATACTGTAGTAAAAACATGGGTTGTCTCCCATAAGTGCTTTTGTTTAACGCCTTTCAGCCAGGCGCAGAAAGTGTATATCAAGTATTATCAAGAGATGAAGCATCAACATCATAATTTGTTCTAATAATAGAATCAAAAGGTAACTTCATTCTCTTTCTAGGAAAGTGTTCCATACCTTTCTTGAGAAGAAATTGATATTTAATATTACCTTCCTTCATATCAATGGTAGCACCAACAGTTCGAAGAAAAGGCCTTCCCAATATAATGGGACAAGATGCATTGCATTCAATATCCAAGACAACAAAATCAACGGGGACAAGGTTATTGTTAACCATAATACGAACATTATCAACTTTCCCCAAAGGTTTCTTCATAGAGTTATCAGCAAGATTAACATCCAAATAACAATTTTTCAATGGTGGCAAGTCAAGCATATCATAAATTTTCTTAGGCATAACAGAAATACTTGCACCAAGATCACATAAAGCATTACAATCAAAATCATTGACCTTCATCTTAATGATGGGCTCCCAACCATCCTCTAGCTTCCTAGGAATAGAAGTTTCGCGTTCTAGTTTATCTTCTCTAGCTTTTATGAGAGCATTTGTAATATGTTTCGTGAAAGCCAAATTTATAGCACTAGCATTAGGACTTTTAGCAAGTTTTTATAAGAACTTTATAACTTCAGAGATATGACAATCATCAAAATCCAAACCATTATGATCTAAAGCAATGGGATCATTGTCCCCAATGTTGGAAAAAATTTCAGCAGTTTTATCACGAGGTTTAAAGCAGTTTTAGCAGTTTCAGGCAGTTTTGCTCGCTTTGCATTAGGAGTAGAAACATTGCTAACACCAATTATTTTACCATTGATAGTAGGAGGTGCAGCAACATGTGGAGCATTAGCATTACTAGTGGTGGTAATAGTCCAAACTTTAGCTACATTATTCTCTTTAGCTAGTTTTTCATTTTCTTCTCTTTCCCACCTAGCATGCAGTTCAGCCATTAATCTTATATTCTCATTAATTCTAACTTGGATGGCATTTGCTGTAGTAACAATTTTATTATCTATATCCTCAGGTTTAGCAGCCATTTTATTAATTAAAGAAGATTGTGACGCAGACATGTATGAGATTCGGGTTTCAGCATTTGCAAGTTTGGTTTGCAACCCAGAGATCTCCATATTCAGATTTTCAAGTTGATTTCCTATATTCTTCAACAAGGTAGATTGCTCATTCAGAGTTTTAGTAAACAATTTATTTTGCTCATATTGTGATTGCATAAAGTTCTTGGTGGATCTTTCAATTTCTAACATCTTTTCCTCATTAGATGAAGCATATCTACCATAAGAGTTACCATTAGCAGGATATGGCCTAGAATTATTATAATTGTTATTTTTAATGAAATTCACATCAACATGTTCTTTTTGAGCAACCAATGAAGCTAACGGAATATTATTAGGATCAATATTTGTCCTATCATTCACAAGCATAGACATAATAGCATCAATCTTATCACTCAAGGAAGAGGTTTCTTCGACATAATTTACCTTCTTACCTTGTGGAGCTCTTTCCGTGTGCCATTCAGAGTAATTAATCATCATATTATCAAGAAGCTTTGTTGCTTCACCAAGAGTGATGGACATAAAGGTACCTCCAGCAGCTGAATCCAATAGGTTCCGTGAAGAAAAATTCAGTCCTGCATAAAAGGTTTGGATGATCATCCAAGTAGTCAGTCCATGGGTTGGGCAATTTTTAACCAAAGATTTCATTCTTTCCCATGCTTGTGCAACATGCTCAGTATTTAATTGTTTAAAATTCATTATGCTACTCCTCAAAGATATAATTTTAGCAGGGGGATAATATCTACCAATAAAAGCATCCTTGCATTTAGTCCATGAATCAATACTATTCTTAGGAAGAGATAGCAACCAATCTTTAGCTCTTCCTCTTAATGAGAAAGGGAACAATTTTAATTTTATTATGTCACCATCTACATCTTTGTACTTTTGCATTTCACAAAGTTCAACAAAATTATTGAGATGGGCAGCAGCATCATCAGAACTAACACCAGAAAATTGCTCTCTCATAACAAGATTCAGTAAAGCAGGTTTAATTTCAAAGAATTCCGCTGTAGTAGCGGGTGGAGCAATAGGTGTGCATAAGAAATCATTATTATTTGTGGTTGTGAAGTCACACAACTTAGTATTTTCAGGAGTACCCATTTTAGCAACAGTAAATAAAGTAAACTAGATAAAGTAAATGCAAGTAACTAATTTTTTTTGTGTTTTGATATAGAGTGCAAGACAGTAAATAAAGTAAAACTAGCCACTAAATTTTTTGTGTTTTGTTTTAGTGCAACAAACAAAGTAGTAAATAAAATAAAACAAGACAAAAACAAAGTAAAGAGATTGGATTGTGAAGACTCCCCTTGCAGCGTGTCTTGATCTCCTCGGCAACGGCGCCAGAAATTTAGCTTGATACGCATACAGCACGCGTCCGTTGGGAACCCCAAGTGGAAGGTGTGATGCGTACAGCAGCAAGTTTCCCTCAGTAAGAAACCAAGGTTTATCGAACCAGTAGGAGCCAAGAAGCACGTTGAAGGTTGATGGCGGCGAGATGTAGTGCGGCGCAACACCAGGGATTCCGGCGCCAACGTGGAACCTGCACAACACAACCAAAGTACTTTGCCCCAACGAAACAGTGAGGTTGTCAATCTCACCGGCTTGCTGTAACAAAGGATTAGATGTATAGTGTGGATGATGATTGTTTGCAGAGAACAGTAGAACAAGTATTGCAGTAGATTGTATTCGATTAAAAGAATGGACCGGGGTCCACAGTTCACTAGAGGTGTCTCTCCCATAAGAAATAGCATATTGGGTAAACAAATTACAGTTGGGCAATTGACAAATAGAGAGGGCATGACAATGCACATACATGACATGATGAGTATTGTGAGATTCAATTGGGCATTATGATAAAGTACATAGACCGCTATCCAGCATGCATCTATGCCTAAAAAGTCCACTTTCAGGTTATCATCCGAACCCCTTCCGGTATTAAGTTGTAAACAACAGACAATTGCATTAAGTATGGTGCGTAATGTAATCAATAACTACATCCTCGGACATAGCATCAATGTTTTATCCCTAGTGGCAACAGCACATCCACAACCTTAGAACTTTCTGTCACTGTCCCAGATTTAATGGAGGCATGAACCCACTATCGAGCATAAATACTCCCTCTTGGAGTTACAAGCAATGACTTGGCCAGAGCCTCTACTAGCAACGGAGAGCATGCAAGATCATAAACAACACATAGATTGATAATCAACATAACATAGTATTCTCTATTCATCGGATCCCAACAAACACACATGTAGCATTACAGATAGATGATCTTGATCATGATAGGCAGCTCACAAGATCAGACAATGATAGCACAATGGGGAGAAGACAACCATCTAGCTACTGCTATGGACCCATAGTCCAGGGGTGAACTACTCACACATCCATCCGGAGGCGACCATGGCGGTGTAGAGTCCTCCGGGAGATGATTCCCCTCTCCGGCAGGGTGCCGGAGGTGATCTCCAGAATCCCCCGAGATGGGATTGGCGGCGGCGGCGTCTCAGTATGTTTTCTCGTATCGTGGCTCTCGGTACTGGGGGTTTCGCGACGAAGACTATTTGTAGGCGGAAGGGTAGGTCAGGGGGCGTCACGAGGGGCCCACACCATAGGTCGGCGCGGCCAGGGCCTGGGCCGCGCCGCCCTGGTGTGTCGCCACCTCGTGGCCCCACTTCGTCTCTCCCTCGGACTTCTGGAAGCTTCGTGGAAAAATAGGACCCTGGGCGTTGATTTCGTCCAATTCCGAGAATATTTCCTTACTAGGATTTCTGAAACCAAAAACAGCAGAAAACAGCAACTGGCTCTTCGGCATCTCGTTAATAGGTTAGTGCCGGAAAATGCATAATAATGACATATAATGTGTATAAAACATGTGAGTATCATCATAAAAGTAGCATGGAACATAAGAAATTATAGATACGTTTGAGACGTATCATAGATCATCCTCTTCTCTTTTGTTTACACATGTACTTTAGTTGTTATTTATGGGTGACACTCCTCCCAACCTTTGCTTACACAAGCCATGGCTAACCGAATCCTCGGGTGCCTTCCAACAATCTCATACCATGGAGGAGTGTCTATTTGCAAAATTAAGTTGCTTACTGATGAATCAGAGCAAAACATGTGAAGAGAATTATTAATGAAGTTAATTAATTGGGGCTGGGAACCCCGCGCCAGCTCTTTTTGCAAAATTATTGGATAAGCGGATGAAGCCACTAGTCCATTGGTGAAAGCTGCCCAACAAGATTGAAAGATAAAACACCACATACTTCCTCATGAGCTATAAAACATTAACACAAATTGAGAAGCATTTTGAAGGTTTAAAGGTAGCACATGAAGTATTTACTTGGAATGGCAGGAAATACCACATAGTAGGTAGGTATGGTGGACACACATGGCATAGGTTTTGGCTCAAGGTTTTTGGATGCACGAGAAGTATTCCCTCTCAGTACAAGGCTTTGGCTAGCAAGGTTGTTTGAAGCAAACACAAGTATGAACCGGTACAGCAAAACTTACATAAGAACATATTGCAAGCATTATAATACTCTACACTGTCTTCCTTGTTGCTTAAACACTTTTACCGGAAAATATCTAGACCTTAGAGAGACCAATCATGCAAACCAATTTCAACAAGCTCTACGGTAGTTCTCCACTAATGGGTTCAAACTTCATGATGCAAGAGATTAATCATGATCTATTTGAGAGCTCAAAATAATTGCCAAGTATCAAATTATTCAAGACAATATGAGGCATTTTCTGTTTCCAACCAAATAATAATAAGTGCAATAGCTTCCAACTTTTATCATTGAACATTAAAAGTAAAACGAAGAACACAAGTGTTCATATGAAAAAGCGGAGCGTGTCTCTCTCCCAAACAAGGATTGCTAGGATCCGAATTTATTCAAACATAAACAAAAATAGAAATACGCAGACGCTCCAAGTAAAGCACATAAGATGTGACCGAATAAAAATATAGTTTCAAGAGAAGAAACCTGATAAGTTGATGAAGAAGGGGATGCCTTGGGCATCCCCAAGCTTAGACGCTTGAGTCTTCTTGAGATATGCAGGGATGAACCATGGGGGCATCCCCAAGCTTAGACTTTTCACTCCTCTTGATCATATATCCTCCTCCTCTCTTGACCCTTGAAAACTTCCTTCACACCAAACTTCTCATAAACTTCATTAGAGGGGTTAGTACTCAAAAAAACTTTAATTCACCTTGGTTCTGTAGTGACACATTGCAAGAACTTAATAAAACATTAGCTACAGCTCTCCACGTCTAGAAAACCTCGCTTAAAGTCCACAAGAGACAATGCAAAAAACAGAGACAGAATCTGCCAAAACAGAACAGCCAGTAAAGACGAATTTCTAAGAGGTACTTCCGTTGCTCAAATCAGAAAACTCAAAACTAATGAAAGTTGCATACATATCTGAGGAACACGCACGTAAATTGGAAGATTTGTCTGAGTTACCCACAGAGAAAATAGCCCAGATTCGTGACAGATAGAAATCTGTTTCTGCGCAGAAATCCAAATCTAGTATCAACCTTCGATTAGAGGCTTCACTTGGCACAACATTGCAATAAAATAAAGATAAGGAGAGGTTGCTACAGTAGTAACAACTTCCAAAACACAACAAAACAGTAGCAAAATAAACACATGGGTTATCTCCCAAGAAGTTCTTTCTTTATAGCCATTAAGATGGGCTCAGCAGTTTTAATGATGCACTCGCAAGAAATAAGAGTTGAAGCAAAAGAGAGCATCAAAAAGCAAATTCAAAACACATTTAAGTCTAACCCACTTTCTATGCATAGGAATCTTGTACACAAATAAATTCATGAAGGATAAAGTGACAAGCATAAGAAGATAAAACAAGAGTAACTTCAAAACTTTCAGCATATACAGAGGTGTTTTAGTACCATGCAAATTTCTACAACCATATTTTCCTCTCTCATAATAATTTTCAGTAGCTTCATGAACAAACTCAACAATATAACTATCCCATGCATCATGCTTTTCATGATCCACAAACATATAATTTTTATCAAGTAACATAGGACCATCATCTAGAGATTTATCATAAACATTTGCTAAGCAAAATTCTTTAGTACCATGCATTTCGACACCAGGCACAAACAAAGCATTATCATAAGATTTATCAAAGTAGCATGGATTATCATAGGTAACAGTAGCATAATTATTCTCACAAGTTTTACTCATAGGTAATATTTCAAGAGAATCCACAAGAACATAACATTCATCCGCCTTTGGTAAGCATGGAGGACAATCAAATAGTGTAAGAGATAAAGAGTTACTCTCATTAGAAGGTTGGCATGGGTAGCTAATCCATTCTTCCTCCTTTTGTTCATCACTCTCCTCTTCTTTTTCATCCAATGAGCTTTCAGGTTCATCAATTTCTTCTTCCACTGGTTCCTGCAAATTGTGAGTGCATTCTTGTGCATTAATGAGTCTCTCTTTATAATCAATGATATAAGGATTATCACTGTAGCTTTCTATGCAAAAATTAAGAATAGAAGAGACATAATCTTTAAGGTCCTTACAAACAACACAAGTTTCAAAAAATTTAGCAATGAAGGATTCTATTTCAGAGGCTCCCATAAACAAAAAAAATTGTTCTACTTCTTCGAACCCAAAATGAATATAGCTATTACAATTATAGTTCTTAATTAAAAATTCTCACTAAAGCCACATTGAAATTTAAGATGTTTAGTATCCTGTTGAGAGCAACAGTTTATATCATGGCGTTTAAGCAAGATTTTTGCAATTGTATCCAATTTTTCTATCACAGCACTCATAACTTTCCCCGTTCTTGATTCTCTATAATTATTATATAATTCTATAAGCTCCAAATAGGTTGTAGGTTCTCCCATAATAGCAGTTTTTAATTTTTAGGTTTTTCAAATTTTTATGGATTTTTGGGTATATGAGAAAAGTAAAACAAGACAAAAAGAAACTAAGCAAAAGTAAACTAAGAAAAATAATACTAGACAGAAATAAACTAAGCACAAATAAACTAGGAAAAAGTAAACTAAGCAAAACAAAATAAAATAAAACAAAAACAGAGAGAGATGTAGAGTGTACTCCCCAGGTGAACTTATGAGTAGAGCAATGCCTCCCCGGCAACGGCGCCAGAAAACAGTCTTGATAACCCACAAGTATAGGGGATCGCAACAGTCTTCGAGGGAAGTAAAACCCAAACTTATTGATTCGACACAAGGGGAGGTAAAGAATACTTATAAGCCTTAACAACTGAGTTGTCAATTCAGCTGCACCTGGAAAAGCACTAGTAACAGGGGTGATGTGAAAGTAGCAGTAATATGAGAGCAGTAGTAACAGTAACACAGCAGCAGTAATAGTAACACAGAGGTAATGGCACCAGAAGATAGTTGATACTACTTCCAGTGACATGTAGAACGAGTATATGATGATGAGAGATGGACCGGGGTTCCCAGCTATCTACACTAGTGGCAACTCTTCAATAACAAATGTTGGGTGAACAAATTACAGTTGGGCAATTGATAGGATTGATAAGGCATTAAGAAAGAACATCAATTCATTAATCATGTAGGCATGTTTTCCATATATAGTCATACGTGCTCACAATGAGAAACTTGTACAACATCTTTTGTCCTACCAGCCGGTGGCAGCCGGGCCTCTAGGGAATCTACTGGAAATTAAGGTACTCCTTTTAATAGAGCACCGGAGCAAAGCATTAACACTCCGTGAAAACATGTGATCCTCATATCTAAGCCTTCCCCTCTAGTTGTCCCAATTTCTGTCACTTTGGGGCCTTTGGTTCCGGACATAGACAGGTGCATACAACTTGTAGATACAATCTAAGCAATAAGTATAGAGCTTAAATCTAAGATCATGCCACTCGGGCCCTAGTGACAAGCATTAGGCATAACAAGATTGCAGCAACAATAACTTCACAAACTTTATAGATAGACTAATCATAATGTATCATCCATCGGATCCCGACAAACACAACACCGATTACATCAGATGAATCTCAATCATGTAAGGCAGCTCATGAGATCATTGTATTAAAGTACATGGGGGAGAGAATACCAACTAGCTACAGCTAGAACCCGTAGTCCATGGGGGAACTACTCACGGAGCATGATGGAGGCGATGGCGTTGATGGAGATGGCTTCCGGGGGCACTTCCCCGTCCCAGCAGGGTGCCGGAACAGAGTCTTCTGTCTCCCGAATTGGAGTTTCGCGATGGTGGCGGCGCCCCTGGAGTCTTTCTGCAGTTTCGTCAATTGGTACTGCGTTTTTAGGTCGAAAGGGCTTAAATAGGCGAAGAGGCAGCGCAGGAGGGGCGACAGGGTGGCCCCACACCAGGCCGGCGCGGCCAGGGTGTGGCCCGCGCGGCCCACATGTGTGGTGGCCCCTGGCTCTCCTCTGACTCTCCTTCGGTGTTCTGGATGCTTCCGGGAAAATAGGATGTTTGGCGTTGATTCCGTCCAATTCCGAGAATATTGCCCGAACAGCCTTTCTGGAACCAAAAACAGCAGAAAACAGGAACTGGCACTGTGGCATCTTGTTAATAGGTTAGTTCCGGAAAACGCATAAAAACATTATAAAGTGCAAGCAAAACATGTAAGTATTGTCATAAAACAAGCATGGAACATCAGAAATTATGGATACGTTGGAGACGTATCACCCAGCTTAGAATAAGTATTGCTTTGGTACTATTTAGAAATATCAACATATCTAGTTAGAATAGACATTTGCAATTTTGTTTCTTTTATTTCAAATTATAGTGTAGATAGTCGATATACTTGTATCTCTCCATGAACAAGTACATGATTTCCCTTCTAAGAATAGTGTATGCAATGATATCTCCCTTTCTCTCACTCTTTATAAAAGAGTTCTCTTGTTGATGTCAATCTAAAGAATCATTTCAGGTAGGAGGAATTTAAACGCTTGAAAATGGTTCATGCCGGCGTCTTAGCTCCTAAAAAATTATACACCAATTGATTTGATGAATTGATGATTTACTCTAGTCTGCTTCTAGACCATGCAGCTAGCGAGCATTCATATGAACTGCATGGAGCCCCCAACTTTTGACTTCCCATGTCGGAAAAGGCCTGTTTAATAATGTGGAGCAGTGAGGTACCCCGAAGTATCTAGAGGGTTCCAGTGTTTCAGGCTTTCAGCATCGCCAGTCCAAGGGGAAGCATGGGTGACGAATCCGTGCATTCACAGTCGTTAGATCTGAAGAGTCCTTGTATGATGAGCGGTAGATAACACCTTTAAGCTACAAATCAACGGCTTCAATTAATTCAAATGAGAATTGGCCGGAAGGCTGACAGAGTGAAAAAAATTCAAATTCAAAAACTCATGTATAGAATAGAAAAAAATTAAAAAACATGTAGATAGATAGAGGTATAGATAGACATTTTAGATAAATATATTAGCCCAAAAAAGAAGAGGAGGCGCCAGTGGTGGCTTCGTCAACCTCAAGATATGTCGGCTCAGTCCCTCGGAGGTGCTCATAGGGGTAGGGTGTGCGTGCGTGCGTTCATAGGGGTGTTTGTACGTGCGTGCTTGTGAGCGTCTACGTTGTACTGTGTTCTCAAAAGGAAAAAAAAGAGGACGGGGAAATTTTCACCAGCAGACACCTCCCTCGCACCTAAACTTTCGAACGCGCGCCCAATATTTCGAATGCTCGCCTTTAACCCAGCACCCAGCCCACCTTGTTCTTCTCTAGACACCTCCTTCGGCACCCTGTTCTTCTCTAGACACACCCAGCTCGCCTTTAACCCAGCACCCAGTCCACCTTGTTCTTCTCTAGACACCTCCTTCGGCGCCCTGTTCTTCTCTAGACACACCCAGGCCGCGCACCAAAACTTCCCCACGCTGTCTATCAGCCGCGTCAGCCGGCGACTGCTGGTGGCGCCGTTCTTCTCCAGCCGCACCGGCAGGCGCGGTCAGCTGGTAGATCCTCACGGTATGCATGCTATCTTCAGGCCTGGGCAAGTACGATTCATTATAGCTCAATCAAAGTCAGTCGTCGTCGCCCAGCCCTTATAAGTTCGTTAGTTCGTTCGAATCGATCGATTGATATTGTTTTCCTCTCGATGTGTTTGTTTGACATTGTTTTCCGCTTTACCTATTTGCTCGAATTCATTCGTACTGTACACTGTACTCCTCACCATTGCCCAATGTCTGTAGTCGTCGCTTGGTGCCAGTCCTCTATGGACCTGTTTGTAATCTTATTACTCCTGGGTTCTTTGCATTGCTAATACATCGGTGGATTTACGGCCAAAAAGAAGAAAAAAATTGTTGGGATTATATTGCTTTCGATTGATCTGTTCGCCCCCAAGCATTTATAGAAGACACAAGAGATTCAAGGATGAAATGGCTCTCCTTGTTTGTAAGGCAAAGAGGAAATCATATCATGGCTTATCATCATGGGTAGAACTTTTTTAGCTAGATTTTGCTGTTTGGGATCTATGATCCTTTTAGTTGCTGCTCTCCAGTAACCTTTTCCCTCTTTTTTATTACAGTGAAAAATACACAGCGAGGAAACCACTGTCCAGCCTAAAAAAATAGACCTCAGTTGGTTTGCTGAAATCGGCTCAAATAATGTGGCATTTAATTATATAGTTTTATATTCGACATGTTTGCTCAGATATGTTGGTTTACATTCATACGCAACCTGTTGGGCAAGTATGGACACAGCTTCAGTGACTTTCAGGTCAAAATTCCAGCGGTTGAGTGATTTTTGGTTGGATCCATTCATGTGCGTTCGATCGGCTTTTGATGGCTGTTATTGAGACAAAGTCATGGATGGACTTTTGACGCGGCTCCAGTGACGTTCAGGTTAGAAGTCCAGCATTGACTTTGGTTCAATATCAGCCATCCAAAGCCAATCGAACGCACATGAATGTATCCAACCAAAAATCACTCTACAATAAGTCGTTTCCAGACTAAAACAATGTTTATTCCCAAACTATTTTTTTGAATCCGACCAATCTTTCCCAGAATGCAGAAGAAATATATAAGATTTACTGGAATGTTGTTCTTTTTTCTGGACAGTTTGAATTTTAAGTTTAAAGTTGGTTGTAAAACATAAAATGAGGTTTATTGATAAACAATATGGCTTAATCTGATGAAACTCCCCCAGAATGCGTAACCCAACATATAAGATTTACTGGATTTTTGTTTCAAATACTTCTAGGCAGTACGAATTTTAAGTTTAAAATTTTCTCGTGAAACTAAAAATGGGTAAATTTTGGATCCATTCTCGTGCGTTCGATCGGCTTTTGATGGCTGTTATTGAAACAACGGTTAATAGGTTCTATGCCACTCCTCAATTCACAAGCTGTGTTTATGCCATTACAAAAACTGAAGTTGTGTTTATGCCACTCTCAATTCTCAATATCCCCTTCCATGCCATTTTCAATACTCCACTATAATAAATATAGCATATCTATGATAGTACTCCATGACACCACCCACTATGCACCCATGTTCCAAAACACCACTCCCGCTGACTGTAACTTATTGTATCGAGCGATAAGCTTGATGAGCAACCCAAACAAACAAAAAAAGGTTGTACCTTATTGTACTTGCTCTTACCCGTATCTTCTCTTTCTCTTTCATCGCGAGTGCAGCTAATTCAGTTAGTCTTCCAATGAATATTAATATTTTGTCTCAATGATTTTTATGAAGTACTAATTGAATATTCATTTTTGAAAGATGTCATGTTTCGACTAACAATTAGCACTTTTGAATTCTTAGATTGCTTTTTCACACGGTGCACTTCTTTTAATTTATTTTACCACATTTCAATGTAAACCTTGACCAAATAAATAGGACAACAATATCACGATCATATAATACATAAGCAGCATTGTTAGAATCGTGATGGAAAATACTTTCTAATGATACCAGTTTTATATCAATTTTTTTATATACTTCATCCTGAAAAATATGTTTCAACTTCATCAAAACTTGCATGTATCTGCAAACTAAACTCATCTAAATACATGTATATCTACATAAAATTGAAACATCATTTTTAAATAGAGAGATATAGATTAATATTTTTTCGAAGATAAAATACGAAAAACAAGGGTGCATTGTTTATTGAAATGGAGTGACTAGTATATATAAAATCATTTTAGTTGCCAATGATCATGTTGAGGTCCTCTATTTCTTGTTTTGCTCAGGCCCTCCGTATTCTCAGGTACGGCCCTGGTGGTCTATGGACCTGTTTGTAATCTTATTACTTTTGACTTCTTTGCACTGCTAATAGATCGGCGGAATTACGGCAAAAAAGAAGAAAGAATGTGTTGGTATTGTATTGGATGAAATTGCTCTCCTTGTTCATAAGGCAAAAAGGAAATCATATCATGGGTATAACATTATATATATATTTTTCTGTTTGGGATCTATGATCCTTTTAGTTGCTGCTCTCCAGCAACTTTTGTACATATTTCCCTCTTTTTATTAATAAAAAGAAAAAAAATACAAAGTGGGGAAACCCAGTGGTCAGCCTAAAAAAATATGTTCGCTAGGTAGCCGTAGTTTTGCACTCAGTTCGTTTGCTGAAATCGGCTCAAATAATGTACTCCCTCCAGTTCATATTACTTGACTCAAATATGGATGTATCTAGACATGTTTTAGTTTTAGATACATCCATATTGAAGTCCATTAATATGAATCAGAGGGAGTAGCATTTATAGTTTTATATTCGACCTGTTTGCTCAGGTATGTTTGCTTACATTCGTAGGTGACCTGTTTGTTGAAATAGCTTATCGCTTCTTTGACCATCTATTCCCTCAACAGATGGACAGAACTTGGATATTATTTCACTCATTAAACACACCAACATATTTGAGTGGTATTGAAGACTTCATGAAGCAAGTTAGTGATTTTACTGACGGCGACACAACAAAGGAAGTGATTTGTCCATGCCGCGTATGTTTGAATATTGGGTCCAAGCCTCAACATGTAGTCTCAGATCATTTATTCGTTTATGGGATGGACCAGACATATATCAGGTGGATTAACCATGGTGAACACTATGATCAGCCTGAGATTATTGATCCTCTTTATTCTGATGGTTATCAGCTTGAAGATCTCGTCCAGGATGAGGCTACTGCTAATTTGTTACGGGATATGTATCCATATGCAAGCCAACAGCCCCATGGTTATCACAAAAAGCCTCTTTTCCATGACCTGATAGAAGATGCTAAGCGCTTAGTGGCCCCTGGTTCTGTTGTGTCAAGATTCGAATTAATTGTGAAATTACTTCATGACAAGTCATACCAGGGGATTACCAATAAAGCCTTCAATGCAGTTGCAAAGACATACAGCGATGCACTCCCTGGGGCTGGACTGCCAAAATCCTTTTATGAGGTGAAGCAGTACATCAAGGTACTGGGACTTGGATATGAGAAGATTGATTTTTGCAAAAATAACTGTGCACTATTTTGGATGGAGTATAATGACCTCGAGGAATGTCCAGTATGTAAGGAATCCAGATGGAAACATGATGGAGCTGGTGGTAAGAAAAAGATTCCTTGGAAGGTTCTGAGATACTTTCCACTTGTACAAAGATTGCAGAGGTTGTTTGCTTCAGAACAAACATCTCGGGAAACAAGATGGCACAAAGAGATTCTCACGCCCGACCCTGATTTACTGAGGCATCCTGCTGATGGCGATGAATGGAAGCAATTCGACCTGGATCATCCAGATTTTGCTGCAGATCCAAGGAACCTGAGACTTGGCCTTGCTACAGAAGGATTCAACCCATTTGGCAACATGAGCAACTCGTATAGCATGTGGCCAGTACTAGTTACACCTTACAACCAGGCTCCCTGGACATGCACCGATCAGTCGAACTGTATGATGGCCTTACTCATCCCAGGTCCCAAATCTCCTGGGAAGGATTTTGATGTGTTTATGCAGCCTCTTATTAGAGACTTGAAAACATTATGGGAGGGTGTCCCTACACGGGATGTGTGTCAACCTAAAGAACAAAATTTTCTATTACGTGCTGCTGTACTGTATTGCACCCATGGTTATCCAGCTTTGGGCACTATGTCAGGCAGATTAACATCAGGTTATAATGCATGTGTTCACTGTGATACAGATCAGCTGGCGGTGAGGATAATAAACAAGATATGCTATATGGGCCATCGCCGTTTCCTTCCATTAGGTCACAGTTTCCGAAAAAATAGTAAAAAATTGTAATTTATTGGTGATCAGGCCTGTGCAAAGACTGAACCGCAGCACTTTACGAGTCACGAGTTGGAGGCGCACTAGAAGCGGCCAGAAATGTTAAACCAGGAAAACCACCAGCCGCCACAGCAGGTACAGCAGAGAAGAATACAGAAGATGCAGCAGCTTAGCAGCAGGTAGAAAAAGGAAGAAGAGAGGAGATGAACTGAGTCTAGCAGCTACCAAAAGGAAGATGGGAGGTAAAATAGCAGCATGTACCAAGAGGAAGGAAATGGAAAATGATAGACCGAGAATATTTTATAAGCGCAGGGCCACTCTTTGGGACTTGCCGTATTGGGCTGGTAAGAAGCTTCGGCATAATATTGATATCATGCACATGGAGAAAAATATATGTGACAGCATTGTCGGCACATTACTCAACATTCCATCTAAGACAAAAGATAGCTCAAATGCTAGGATTGATTGTGCAACATTGAATGTTAACAGGCACTTGCAACTGGATCGTAATGACAAAGTGAACAAAGGCAAGGAGAAACATTATAAATTTTGAGGCGCGGAATTCACATTGTCGATGCCTAAAAGGAGATTATTTTGTGAGTACCTCCGAGGTGTGATGTTCCCATTCGGATTTGCTTCCAACATTGCAAATTGTCTCAATGCTGAAGGAAACAAGCTCCAAGGGTTGAAAACTCACGATTGTCACATCCTGCTGCAAAGGCTTTTAGCTATTGGCATTAAAGAATTAGTGAAGCCAAATATGTACAACGTGATTGCAGAGTTGGGAAGGTTCTTTAGGGAAATATGTAGTAAAACTCTAAGCAGAGTTGTTGTAAAATGTCTTAAGGTGGACATAGCAGTAATCCTGTGCAAGCTGGAGCTGATATATCCTCCAGCGTTTTTTGATGTGATGGTGCATTTGGCTGTTCATCTACCTGATGAGGCACTTTTAAGAGGTCCGGTACAGTATGGATGGATGTACCCTATAGAACGTCGACTGTGCACTTTCAAGAATACAGCTAGGAACAAAGCTAGGCCGGAGGCTTGCATTGCAGTGGTGTATATTGTTGCTGAAGCATATACATTTGCATCAAGATATATTCCTGATATTGAGACCAGATTCAACCGGGGTCGCTGAATTTTGGAAGTTGGAGGATCTGTTTTTAATCATGGTGTTGAGCTAATAGGAAAGAGGACCGAAAAAACATTAGAGCAGTCTGAATTTGAACAGCTGTCTTGGTATGTGCTGAATAATGCTGCAGAGGCTGATGAATATGTTAAGTGAGTACTATGCACATGAAATCCTTAGTTCCTAGCATATACTATGAAATTGTATCAAAATGAAATATATTCAGGTGACTTGGCTATGTTTTGCAGGTTGTACATGGAAACGAATGGAAAGCTATCGGCACGTGGGAGTGGGTTTCGGGACTGGTTTGAGATAAATGTAAGATGTTCAATTGCACTCTGACTTGTCTATGTGTTTTCACATGAGATGACCTCTTGTCTATTTTGTAATCGTAGATCTCAAAACTCCATGCGGAGAATCCAGGCGCTGTTAGTGTTGATCTCCTTGTCCTATCACGTGGTCCAGATAAGAGGGTGTTGGTAGCTGCAGCTTGCAATGCCAATGGTGTCCATTACAGCTCCTATGAGCGTGAACAACATTTGAAGACACGAAATAGTGGCATCACAACCAGTGGAGATCACTTGACAACCAGAAAGAAGAGATTAGAGTCATTTGACGATTATGGTCACATAGAAGAGGTTATTCAGTTGTTCTATAGTGATAAGGTTACTATCCAATCTGTGGTTCTATTTAAGTGTTACTGGTACAACCAAGATCCAAACAAGGGCAAAGGTGCCAGAAATGATGGGTATTTCATATCAGTCAATACTACTGCTCAGTGGTACAAGGGTGATCCTTATATTTTGGTACCTCAAGAGGCCAAGGTACTTTTCTTGGAAGACAGATCTAGAAAAGGATGGCAGTATGTGCAAAAGTTTGTGGCAAGGAACATATATGATTTGGATGAGAATGTGGATCCAATAATTGGTGCCCAGCAAGATGATTTCGCTGGTTCTAGGCAAACTAAAGTTGCTGACATTGATGAAACCTCGTTGGATACAGGTATCCCTGCACATGATGGAGAAGTAGATTTCACTGTTGAGGTTAGTATAGTCGACAAAGAGATGGATAAACTGAAGCTACCTGGTGAATCTCAGGAGGAGAATGGACACGAAGAGCAGGATGAGACCATGCACGAATATCAGAATGAAGACGGAGGTGATGATGATGATGATGATTAGACTCTTGTCTCTGTATCATGCTATGAGATGAAGAACCATGATTTGTTTTGATTTTTCTATTTGGAAAATGTATGAGTCCTGAAGACAATTATCTGTTGGGTTGTAATCCCATGATGACTAATTATTTATGTTTGTTGTCCTACTAAAAGTTGGTCAAACTTAATTGTGTGGAAGTAATCCCAGTAGGTTTGATTCATAGGGTCATATCCCATAGGAAAATAGAATGATAATAGATCAAACTAATGCAAAATATCTTATAACCACAATCAAATAGAATTTCTCTTGACATAGGATTCAAGTTGGCATGGCATCCCTATCATACAGGGTTTTTATTCATACTATGCTACAAATTGAAAATAAGATGGGTCAGCACTTTATCGCGGCAGATAAGGCAGCTGGCGTTCATTACAAACCAGGAGAAGATGCACTTCCTATGGAACGGGTGTTTGCATCCCCGGAGACGCACCGTTGTGCGCCGCGACAGCCCCAGCATGCATATGCTGCAGTGGCCGTCCTCCGGCGCAACTAGGACCCAACTGTCTCGCAGCGCCGACAAGTTGACGATGAGCCGGTGGTCCACCCTAAGGGTGAGGTCGAAGTGGAGGCCACCGACCCAACGACACGCCTGCTGCCACATCAGGTGCATAACATCGTAAGGCATGATGATGTCCCACTCCTCCTCCATGAGGTTCAGGTTCTTGAGCATCCATACACGGGCAAGAATCTCGCGCATAGTTCGCACGACATAGCCCCCACTACGCAGCTCCCTCGGAGGCAAGCCAAGATCCAGCACCACCTCTTCGCAGGGTGTAGTGGTGATATCGTCCTCATCCAGTGGGGCAGGGAGGGGCCCGGCCATCCTCCTGAGCTCGTACGTCCTCGAGAAGAAGATGTGCACTGTCATAGTGTACGGGGACGCCTCGCCCTCGCCCACGGCCGGCGGCTCGCCGACGGAGAAGTCGGTCGTGCTTGCCGATACACGGCAGGCACGGAAGACATGCGGGCCAGACTCGATGATGCGCTCGCGTGAGGAGCGCTCTAGTAGGGGCGTCGCCGCCATTGGGGATTCTTCGGAGGGGTGCAGACTGGCGGCTAGTCGACGGTGAGGTGGTTGGTGTGAGATCTCTGGGATGAGGCCAGGGGAAGTGGGCGAAGTGCTCGGGACTAGGGACTCCCCTCAACTTTCCGCAGTAGTATAATAATAAGTGGTGGACGAGGGAGACTAGTCCAGAGACTACCCAAAGTTGAGTACAGTAGTAGTAGTACATCATGTTCGAGGGAAAATGCCCAAGATTTATTATCAAAATTCAAGCTAATTTCGCCTATTTTGTTCTGCCGTTTTTTTCTTGAACACAGTTCTGCCGTTCATTAGACATCATCCAACGGCCTTGTTCTCTGGGATTCGCTGCTACAGTGTCATCTACTATTTTCTACCCAATTCCAGAAACATCCATAAAGCTATAGATAGCTTTCCTGCTTGTTGGCCCCACCCCATTTTTTAAATCTTTTCTTCCTTATCCCCTTCGCTCATGCTAGCAGCTACTTGCAGCCATTGCTACACCAGCGAGGTGATCTCTATGATAGGCACGGTTTTAGTAATACAGCAAGTTGTAGATAGCTAACCATGAGACACATGCCTCTCTGGTTGAGACTGAGCTCGCTCTTGTGATTGGGCTCCAATGGTCGAGGTGAGTCACAGCTGCAATAACAGAGGTTTGTGCTGGATGTAGGCACTGGGATAGAATTAATTAGCACAGAGGCATAACTAGCACTAGATGGAGAAGGCATAGTACACATATCGGACACGAAGTCGCGTCTGGCGAGCACCTCGCATTCACTTGCATCAGTGCGGTACAACAAAGATGATGAAGAAGGATTGGAGCTTTGAAGGTAGTCAGAAAAGTTACAAAAAATAATACGTGCAAAACTTAACCTGTATAAACGCACATGCATGGATAATTTTACATTTCTGCATGAGAAAGACATGTCAATTTTCAGTAAGACATGGTTTGATTTGTCAAATTTGATGCTCCTTAATGCATTTCAAGTGAAAATTACAGTTTTATTCATTATAATTGCCGATTTTTAACGTTACATGCAGCTGACTAGCAAACTATAAGTGTGTGATTGCTTGCTTCCAAAATAAAGATATGTAATCATTTTGTATAAGGTAGTACCAATTAGTCGTTATATTGTAGAACTTAAAGAGTTTTGACAGAAAAAACTTGTTGCTACTACATAAAAATGGTCATGTTGACAAATTTGATCCAGTGTTGAACAGAGCCAGAAACATTTCTAAAACTTGAGCATGGAAGAGGCTAGGGGTAAATGCCCCAAGGCCAGCCGAGCCTATCGTAGGTGCCGTCGCGAGGCCCATGTGCTCGTCGCCGGTACGTATCTCCGCTTAATAGGTACCTTAATTTGGAGCGCGCGCGGACGCTGCGCTACCCCGAGCTCGAGACACCGCCGTACCGCTAGCTCGACCATGGCGGCGGAGGCGGAAGCGGAGCGGCGGCGGCGAAAGGTAAAGCTCCTGCTACAAACATATTAGGCACAAATGGGCAACCTTCAGTAACCCATGTTCCATTTTTTTTGTCAGGATAACCCCATGTACCACCTTCCCAATAGAAAAAGTACTGTTCAACCTTCCCCTGTTGGGCCCAATATTTCACTTTTGGGTTGCCAACGAACATCTACATGGTAATTGTTATCGGTCTACTTGCTCCGGCTGTCGAAGCCCAATAACTACAAATGGGCCTTTCTGCTCATGCAATTGCGGCCCTTTTCTAATGAAACACAGATCCTATGATTGGCAAAAAAAAAACACGGAGATTCTACATGAGAGTTGTTTTTATTTATTTTGAATTATTGGGTTCCAATTTTTGAAACTGCTCATGCCCAATATGAAAATCCTTGATCGCTCCATACCCACATGGATAACGGTATTTTTAAAAATTCATAAAGTGGATTTGAAATTTAAAACATATCCTGATAATTCCATGATTTAATCTATCAACTTGCAAGATCTTGGAGCGAAAGAGCTTGTATTAGTCTGCAAAAATAATACTGATAAACCTGTCGTTAACAAGAAATGAAGGTTTATCGTTCAGAGAGGATGCCATGTGGGACCCATGAGACAGTAGCGTCCTCAACGTTTCAAAGAAAAAGGCAAGTAGCCCGAAAATAGGGGTAAAAAATAAATCCTAGAAAGGAAACATTTATAGTTCATAGAGGTTGACATGTGGGACCGATCTGCCAGCAGCATCCTCATCATTTCGAAGTCGGTAGGGTCAGAAGAAAAAGGCAAATAGCCAAAAATTAGGGGTCAAAAATAAATCCAGAAAGGAAACTTTTACTCTTCATAGAGGATGACATGTGGGACCGACCTGCCAGCAGCGTTTCAAAGGGGGCAGGGGATCAAAAGAAAAAGGCAAATAGCCAGAAATTAGGGGTAAAAAATAAATCCAACAAAGGAATGGTTTATTGTTCATAGATGCTGACATGTGGGACCCATGAGCCACCAGCAACCTCAATTTCAAAGGCGGCATATGATCGAAAGAAAAAGGCAAGTGACAAAAATCAGGAGGTTAAAAAAATCTAAGAAAAGAAACTTTATTGTAGATAGAGGATGACATGCGGGTCCCATGAGCCAGCACCTTACTCAACGTTTCAGAGGTGGCATGAGATCGAAAGAAAAAGGAAAGTGACCAAATATCAGGAGCAAAAAATAATCCAATACAAGAAACTTTTATTGTACATAGAGGATGACATATGGGTCCCACTTATACAAGCTCTTTCGCTCCAAGATCTTGCAAGTTGATTGTACATAGAGGATGACATGAGGGCCCCTTGTGTCAGCAGCTTACTCAACGTTTCCAAGGCGGTAGGGGATCAAAAGAAAAAGGAAGTAGCCAGAAATTAACGGTCAAAAATAACTCGAAGAAAGGAAAATTTTATTGTTCATAGAGGATGACATGCGGGACACATGCGCTAGCAGCTTCCTCAATGTTTCAAAGGCGGCATGAGATCGAAAGAAAAAGACAAGAGACTAAATATCAGGAGCCAAAAATAATCCAAGAAAAGAAACTTTATTGTACATAAAAGATGACATGCGGGTCCCATTTTGCAGCAGCGGTGTCAACGTTTCAAAATAACTCCAAGAAAGGAAAGGTTTATTGTTCATAGAGGCTAACATGTTGGACCCATGAGCCAGCAGAATCCTCAACGTTTCAAAGGCGGCAGGGGATCAAAAGAAAAAGGAAGTAGCCAGAAATTAGGGGTCAAAAATAACTCCAAGAAAGGAAACTTTTATTGTTTGTAGAGGATGACATGCGGGACCCATGAGTCAGCAACTTACTCAACGTTTCAAAGGCGGCATGAGATCGAAAGAAAAAGGCAAGTGACAAAATATCAGGAGCCAAAGATAATCCTAGAAAAAAACCTTTATTGTACATAGAGGATGACATGTGGGTCCCAATTAGCAGCAGCGGTCTCAACGTTTCAAATGCGGCTTGAGATCAAAAGAAAAAGAAAGTTGATTGTACATAGAGGATGACATGCGGGTCCCATGAGTCAGCATCTTACTCAACGTTTCCAAGGCGGCAGGGGATCAAAAGAAAAAGGAAATAGCCAAAAATCAGAGGGTGAAAAAAAACCCAAGAAAATAAACTTTTATAGCACATAGAATATGACATGCGGGTCCCATGAGCCAGCAGGGTCCTCAACGTGGCATGAGATCGAAAGAAAAAGTCAAGTGACCAAATATCAGGAGCCAAAAATAATTCAAGAAAAGAAACTTGATTGTACATAGAGGATGACATGCGGGTCCCAATAAGCAGAAGCGGTATCACCGTTTGAGAAGCGGCAGGGGATCGAAAGAAAAAGGCAAGTGACCAAATATGAGGTGCCAAAAAATCCAAGAAAAGAATGTTTTATAGTACATAGAGGATGACATGCGGGTCCCATGAGCCTGCAGGTTCCTCAAGGTTTCAAACGTGGCATGAGATCGAAAGAAAAAGGCAAGTGACCAAATATCAGGAGCCAAAAATAATTCAAGAAAAGAAACTTGATTGTACATAGAGGATGACATGCGGGTCCCATTTAGCAGCAACGGTATCACCGTTTGAGAGGCTGCACGGGATCGAAAGAAATAGGCAAGTGACCAAATATCAGGAGCCAAAAATAATCCAAGAAAAGAAATTTTATTGTACATAGAGGATGATATGCGGGTCCCATTTTGCAGCAGCGGTCTCAACGTTTCCAAGGCGGCACAGGACCAAAAGAAAAATGAAGTAGCCAGAAATCAGGGGGTGAAAAAAATCCAAGAAGAAAGATTTCAATTGGGCTGCATCTGGACATCTGGGCCTTCGAACTATCCTGTTTGGCCTTTTGACTCGTACAATTTCAGCCCACTCCAAAACAGGAAAGTTCGGAATTTTCTAAAAAAAAACAGAAAAGTCCTATGCTTCGCAAAAACAAAAAAAAAAAGGAGATTCAACATATAAGTTTGTTTATGTAAAAATAAAGATTTAATTTATCAGTTTGAAATAGCTCAGAGCGCAATACACTGTTTATTGTCTGCAAAATAATCAAGATATCACATGTTTCTTGTACGGGGAGGCTGACATCGGGGACCCATGAGCCAGCAGCGTCGTCAACGTTTTAAAGGCGGTAGGGGATGGAAAGAAAAAATAAACCAAAAATATGTTGGTACAAATCCAAGAAAATAAACATTTTCGTTCTAAGAGGATGACATGCGAGACCCATGAGGCAGCAGCATCCTCAGCGTTTATTGTTCATAGAGGCTGACATGTGGGACCCGTGAGCCAGCAGCGTCCTCAACATTTTAAAGCCGGCAGGAGATCGAAAGAAAAAATAAGCCAAAAATCATTTGGTAAACAAAATCCAAGAAAAGAAACATTTACCGTTCTGAGAGGATGACATGCGGGAGCCATGAGGCAGCTGCATCCTCAACGATTCCAAGGCGGCAGGGGATCAAAGGAAAAAACGAAATATCTAGAAATTAATTACGGGTTCAAAATAAATCCATCAAAGGAAACTTTTATTGTTCACAGAGGATGAATGTGGGACCGACCTGCCAACATCGTCCTCATCGTTTCAAAGGGGGCAGGAGATCAAAATAAAAAGGCAAATAGCCAGAAATTATGGGTCAAAAATAACTCCAAGAAAGGAAACTTTTATTGTTCGTAGAGGATGACATGCGGGACCCATGAGCCAGCAGCTTACTCAACGTTTCAAAGGCGGCATGAGATCGAAACAAAAAGGCAAGTGACAAAATATCAGGAGCCAAAGATAATCCAATAAAAAAACTTTATTGTACATAGAGGATGACATGCGGGTCCCAATTAGTAGCAGCGGTCTCAACCTTTCAAACGCGGCTTGAGATCAAAAGAAAAAGAAAGTTGATTGTACATAGAGGATGACATGCGGGTCCCATGAGTCAGCAGCTTACTCAACGTTTCCAAGGCGGCAGGGGATCAAAAGAAAAAGGAAATAGCCAAAAATCAGAGGGTGAAAAAACCCAAGAAAATAAACTTTTATAGCACATAGAGGATGATATGCGGGTCCCATGAGCCAGCAGGTTCCTCAACGTTTCAAACGTGGCATGAGATCGAAAGAAAAAAGCAACTGACCAAATATCAGGAGCCAAAAATAATTCAAGAAAAGAAACTTGATTGTACATAGAGGATGACATGCGGGTCCCAATTAGCAGCAGCGGTATCACCGTTTGAGAAGCGGCAGGGGATCGAAAGAAAAAGGCAAGTGACCAAATATGAGGTGCAAAAAAATCCAAGAAAAGACTGTTTATAGTACATAGAGGATGACATGTGGGTCCCATGAGCCAGCAGGTTCCTCAACGTTTTAAACGTGGCATGAGATCGAAAGAAAAAGGCAAGTGACCAAATATCAGGAGCCAAAAATAATTCAAGAAAAGAAACTTGATTGTACATAGAGGATGACATGCGGGTCCCATTTAGCAGCAGCGGTATCACCGTTTGAGAGGCTGCACGGGATCGAAAGAAAAAGGTAAGTGACCAAATATGAGTTTCCAAAAAAATCCTAGAAAAGAAAGTTTTATAGTACATAGAGGATGACATGCGGGTCCCATGATCCTGCAGGTTCCTCAACGTTTCAAACGTGGCATGAGATCGAAAGAAAAAGTCAAGTGACCAAATATGAGGAGCCAAAAATAATTCAAGAAAAGAAAGTTTTATAGTACATAGAGGATGACATGCGGGTCTCATGATCCTGCAGGTTCCTCAACATTTCAAACGTGGCATGAGATCGAAAGAAAAAGGCAAGTGAACAAATATAGGATCCAAAAATAATTCAAGAAAAGAAACTTGATTGTACATAGAGGATGACATGCAGGTCCCAATTAGCAGCAGCGGTATCACCGTTTGAGAAGCGGCAGGGGATCGAAAGAAAAAGGCAAGTGACCAAATATGAGGTGCCAAAAAAATCCAAGAAAAGAATCTTATATTTACTAATTGGAGGCACCGTAAAAGACACCACGTTAATCCACATCATCAGAATAATTATGACAATTAGATCTATAATTAATGGTTAGGATTAGTTGACAAAGTTGCGATTTATAATGTACCGTACGTAATTACATTGACACGTTACTTTTGTTTTGTGTTTCCCGTAACATGCCTACGTACCGTGAGAAAACTAAATATAGATAAACCTTTGTAAAAGAACAATGATAACTAATTGGCACTATATCTGCGGTCGTTGGACGAACAAAGCATCACGTCTCACCTTCCTTTGCAAACACGTTTCCTTTTGCCCAGAAAGAGCACGGCTCCTCTGAACCATATACGTGAGTAGGAGGCGATACTCTCCATGGCGCCGCCAATTTAATTGTCGCTGCCCTCGCTTGGACATGAAATCTCCATCTCCAGGTCAGCTCCTCCACTTTCCTGCCGATCTCCATCCTTGCTATGTTGTTCTCTCCGCATACAGTCTTTCCATCGGCACCAGCGGATCCATCGCCTAGCGCTGCCACCAGCTATGTCTCACACGGTTGCCTGATGAGCAGGAGTGTTAGTAATTCTATTAGAAGAACAAATTTATATGGAAATTTTAGGTTGTGCCGCTTTGATGCTCACACAGATTGATTGCATGAAGTACTAACATCCGGCTGGAGCTAACTGATGCAGCATGTAATATGCCGATCTGTTCTTAATTGATTTGTTTAAGACTGATATTCCTGACTCAATTGAAGATTTGTTTTTTGGCAGTTTGTACCTCTATTTCTTTCCTCACATGTGTACATAATTATGAGGTAAATATTGTACTTTGTGCCTCAAATAGCACTTAGATCCACTAGTGGAAACATGGCCTTTTGCACCGGTTTAAAAAGACCATATGCACCGGATGGCCAACCGGTGCAAGCCATCCGGTGCAAAAGCCCCCCCCCCCCCCTTTGCACCGGTTGTCTTACGAACCGGTGCTAAAGGGGTCTCCACGTGGCCGGCTGTGGGGCGCTCGGCGGGGGAGCTTTTGCACCGGTTCGTAATACAAACCGGTGCAAAAGGGTTGGGCCGCGGCAGCATTTTAGTGCCCTTCCCTGCCGCGGCAGACTCTGCCGCGGCAGGTAATTGCACTAAAACGCTGCCGCGGCAGAGACTCTGCCCCATTCGAAATACGGTATAATATTAATGCAGACAATTCACATATATATATATAGGAAACCATTATATTACATATATCGATCAAAGTGACACACGTTCATGCATATATATATATGTCTACATCAAATTTGATATTGGATGTCGCCCACATAGTGTTCTCCGTCTGGAGCTATGACTTGCTCAAGTAAGAATCCCGCCAGCTCTTCTTGAATTGCTCGTACACACTCGGTTGCTAGAAGACCGTTCCGCAACCGTTGGATCTAATAATTTAAAGAAGGTACGGTGGTCAATATATATATGTGTGTGTATGTGAATGAAAGAGAAGGTGATAAAATAAAGCCATGAATGTTGTTTACTTACATCAAGTTGTTCCAAAATGTCCCTCTTATGGTGGGTATTCTGGCGGATGAACTCGCAAACGTAGAACCCGCATAAATTATTCCCGTCCTCCTGCCTCAAGCACTTTACGAGAACAAAGTTCAATCAAAATAATATATATATAATCAAGGATGATAATAATGGTATTGAAACTACAATCAAAGAGATGCGCGGCCTAGCCAGTAGTACTTACCGGTACATGTTTTATTCGAAGTTCTTTATTCTTTAAACCCGGAGACTTGTTGGTGAACCGTTTCCAAGCCTTGAGGAGGATATCAGCCATGTCCCCCCACGCCTCAAGGGGTTTACTCTTCGAGTCCATGACTTCTACTATCCCGGTGTCGGGTTCAATGACTAGCAGGATATAGTGAAACCTGCGGACACACATATATATGCATAACTCATCAATTACACTTAACACATGGAGTAAGCGAAAAAGATTTAATGTGTGAAGACAGTAACACTCACGCGAAGTTGTAAGGAAATAGTATTGCCCTTTTGTATGAGTTTTTCCTTAAGACATATACCAAGTTATTCTCCGTGTCCTTGGGAGAGTGGTCGACAGTATACCCATTCACGGTATATGGGTCAACGAACCCAAGATCATAGATTTGCCCCTTGCGGCATTCGCGGATCTTCATTCTGCATAATACCGTGAGAGTATGGTTATATGCATGCAATGGACGAGCCGCGGTAGAGACTTAATTACATAAATAATACTTACAGACAGTAGGCACTCAGCAGAGATTTGTCGAGGGCGTCTTGGTTGAATAACTGAAATAATTCACAAAATTCGATGTTCATCACGTCATTTCGCCCGTAGTGCTCATCTGTGATTGCCACCATGATCCAGTTCTTACCATCCTTACATGCATCCATGTACCAATTATGCAGTCTTCACAGTTGTGTTGATAGATTAGGCAACTCCTCAGCTCTGACAAGAGGTTGCCCGTACTTGTACTGGTATGCTATTTGGACATCATCACCCTTGAACAAGAATTCTGCATCGATGCGGCTTAAGTACTCAGGAATACTCATACCAGCCGCATCTGCCTCATCTTTGTATAGTTTTACCATCTGCGGATCAAGGCACGCTAGGACGTCAGGATACACTTGGAGCGGGGGGCACGAGTTTTTCTGGGTTCCAAGTAGGGGAACTGGTTTCCCTTCTACCTTACTTTTTTCCCACCGACCTCTTGCTAACACATTTGACTTGCGAATAGACCGGTCATAGTTCGATGAAAGACTTGGCTCGGGTTGATGAAGGTTCTTCAGCAGTTTCAACTTCTTTTCCAGAGATATAGCTGGCTCCGGCTCAAGCTGGGGCTTTTTCAGTTTCAACATCTGTTGCTTGTGCTGTTCAGCTACGATCTTGGCATTTTCCTCAACTGTATAGTCATAAGGTCTCTTGGGAGGAACCTTAGGCACTCTTGGGAGGGGCGCTTGTTTGCGTCTCGGTGATTTGTTACGACTCAGTGTCGTAGCGGTCCTTTTGCTCTTAGACTTGGGCTGCGGCGGCGGAGAAGGCTCACGCGCCGGCGGGGAAGGCTCACGCACCGGCGGAGAAGGCTCACGCGCCGGCGGGGAAGGCTCACGCGCCGGCGGGGAAGGCTCACGCACTGGAGACGGCTGCATCGGTGGAGAATGCTGCCTCGGTGGAGACCTTGTTGGCGCCTTCCAACCCGGAATCACAATGAATTCCTTTCGCCATAGAACTGTAGTGTTCTTGGCTTCTCCCAGCTCTAGCAAATCCCCTTCACCGGCAGGGTGGTCAAGCCTCAGCGGCCCATACCCATCCATAACTTGATCCACCCCGGCAACAGCGTAGCCAGGTGGAACCGGATTGAAGTGGTATCTTTGATCAGGTACTGGCGGTAAGACATAGCCGACCGCCGCCTTGAGCGTTAAGTAGCCCATCGTTTGGAAATGTAGCTCACAAGGTGTAGACTCTGTGATAAAGTCCACAGGGTAGAGATCAAGATCCATCTGCGGATCCACAGGTGAGGGAGGAGCCATCTGCGGATCCACATGTGCATCATCACCAGGCAGCTCCGTGGAAGCCACGCTGCTTTTCCGCTGAGATCCCTGGCCGGTAGCATCGAATGCACCTTCTTCTATCTGCGGATTAGGTTGAGGTTGGGTGACTGTGACTGAGCCTGACATTATCATCCTCACTTGCTCCTCTAGCTTAGGAACGCGTTCGTGAACCACATCCTTTTGCCTCTGACGGCTTCTATCCGGATATTTCTTCGTTTCTGCAGGAAACCCAATACACCACGGCTTGCCACCTGATGTGGTTCGTGTTCGTCCTGAGTGTTCAGGCTTCGATGGGAAGTGGGTTTTCCTTATGTCTTTGTGTATATATGCAAAACCCTTGTGCATCCAACGTGCCCCCATGCGCGTAAAACCAATCCCTTGACCGCTGGTTCCATTTCAGTACCTCTGGCTGGATCCCCTTTTTAATTAGCTCGTTCTCCCATTTCTCCCACTTAGGCCTGCCAGCCTTGTAGCCTCCTCGCCCCATGGTATGGAAGTACATCTTATTAGAAGCATTTTTCGTATTGGTGTCTGACCTTTTCTTTGCCTTGTCTGATTTCTTTAACTTCACAAATTCCTCCCAGTGGTCTTTTATCTTCTCATAGGGGCCATTGAAATCAGGAGTCTTCCCTTTCTTGACAAAGAAGCTGTCCAATTTCTTCTTGTAGTCGTTGAACTGTACTGCCATCTTCTTAAGAGCCCACTTCTTAACTCTTCGCTGTACGCTATTCAGCTCGGGATCCTCAGGGTCTGGCCTGTCATTCTCACTATCAGAGTCAGTTGGCTCCGGAAAGGTGAAATTTACCAGCAGCTTCCTAAACATCAGACTTTTTAATCTCGTGTCGACATAAGTAACTCCTTCGCCCCCCTTTACAGGTTTCTTCCATTCTTGAGTGGTGATCGGGACGGTGTCCCTAACAATAACTCCGCATTGACTTACAAACTTTTTTGCGTGAGCCTTGGGAGAAATCGGTTCGCCATCTATCGCGATTTCCATGATGGTGCACCTGTCATGGTCTTCCATCCTTCTGGCCGCGCCTCGTTTAGTTCTGCCAGTAGAGTTTGTTGATCGGGAGTTCTAAAAGAAGAAACAACGTTAATACATGTATATGCACAAATCTGGAGGCTTGGTTAATTAATATATATATACACCTCGGCGTCGTGAGCTTCTCCCTCGCAGTCGTCACCTTCTCCCTCACCGGAGCCGTCTCCACGGTTGTCTTGCTCATCTTCCTCACCGGAGGCATCTCCACGGGTTCGCTCGTCTCCCTCGCCGGATTGGTTTAGGTAAAGAGAGGTGATATCCTCATCATCACGGATAATCTCCTCGACGAGGTATTCTTTTTCTAGGTCTCGTTCCATAGTTTCTGCAAAGACTTACAAGTTATTCTAATGCTATAAATAAATGATATAAATAAATGATCAAATATTAGAGTTACACATATATATAAGTGCAAATTAAGGATAATGCTCAATACATAATCAAAGATCTGAGTTACACATATAGCTCGATCGGTCCCTAATACATCACACTACAACCTCTCAACGGCGCCGACCGGGTCCTGAGCCGCGCCGGGTGAACACCCAAAGAAACGGAACAGTAACGGGAGCATAGCTAACATGAGATCCCTGCATAACTGACCATCCGGTCCTATACATGGTGTCTAACGCATACATGTAACGGCGAACGTGCTAGTCCTCGGCTGCAATGCGCTGAGCTACCACCTCCGGCGGGGCCGGCTCCCTCTGAAACGAACGTGGCCCATAAGACCTCCACCAGAGAATATCCGGGTCGGCGACGGGACCCGGATTCCGCACCAAGGTGCGCGCCCCGGAAGATAACACCTCCCAGTGCCACCCCGGCGGAGCCCAGTCCCGAACTTCCCCCAACTGCCGCAACTCCTCTAAAATTGTCCTAGCTCCAGGACGCGGCGAGCGCGGCATCGTATGCAAACTAATATTGAATTTGAATAAATTACTTATGAATATATATATATCTTAGTAACAAATATTACTACTTTTGTCTAACACATACATTTTTATCTAACAAATATTTCTAACATATAAATTTCACTAATATTTTCTAACATATAAATTTCTAACAAATTTTTCTAACATATAAATTTCTAACAAATTTTTCTAACTCTAAATTATAACTAATATTTTCTAACCCTAAATTTTCTAACAAATATTATCTAACAAATATTCTAACATATAAATTTCTAACAAATATTATCTAGCATATCTTCTAACATATAAATTTCTAACAAATATTATCTAACAAATATTCTAACATATAAATTTCAAAGTAATTAAATTTTTTCTAACACATACTAATTAATAAAGTACTTACATATTCCATCTAAAAAATTTCTAACACTTCTAAATAAAGTAGTTACATATTCCATCTAACACATACTAATCAAAGTAACTTTTTTCTAACACATACTATTTAAAATCTAACTAATTTCTAACTAAATTTTCCATCTAAATAAACCTACATATTCAAATTTCCTAACTAAAATTTCCAAATACAAATTTCTAACTAAAATTTCCAAATACAAATTCCTAACTAAAATTTCCAAATACAAATTCCTAACTAAATATAAACTAACTAAAACAAAAAAAAGGCAGGGGCGGGCGCGCGGCGCCTCACCTCTGGCTCGAGTGGCACGGGCGGCCGTGGGCGGCCGGGGGCGGCTGGGCGGCGCGGGCGGAGGGGGGCAGGCGGCGCAGGCGGAGGGGGCCGGCCGGGTGGCGCGGGCGGAGGTGGTCGGGGCGGCGGCGGGCGGAGGTGGTCGGCGGCGCGGCGGAGGTGGTCGGCGGCGGCGGACGGCGCGGCGCGCGGACGCGAGAGGAGCAGGAGGCGGGCGGCGCACGCGGGCGGAGAGGGCGCGGTAGGAGGCGGCAGCGGCGGACGGCGGCGCCGCGCGTGGTGAATTTTGGCAGCCTGCCGGCGTGTTTTTCCTCCTCGCGCGCTTTCGATCTGAGGAGGAAGAGGGGCGCGCGGGCAGTTTTAATGGAAGGCCCTTTTGCACCGGTTCGTGGCTGGAACCGGTGCAAAAGACCCTTTTGCGCCGGTTCCAGCCACGAATCGGTGCAAAAGGGCGAAATTTCGGCTGAAATTTTTTGCTTTCTTCCCGCCTTTTTTCTCTCTTTCGCGCGGGTTTCCGCCACGACGCCACGCGGGATATGTTCCCGCCATGACGCCGCGCGGGACATTTTCCCGCCACAACGCCACGCGGGATACTTTCCGCGCCACGCGACGGCAGGCGGGATATTTTCCCGCCACGACGCCGCGCGGGATATTTCCCGCCACGACGCCGCGTGGGATATTTTCCCGCCACGACGCGCAGCACGGAGATTCCCCGCCTACACGCCCTCTATAAATAGTACGCCCCCGTCTCTCCCATTTCACTCATCACCGAACCCTAGCCCATTGCACAATGCCCCCAAAGCCGCAGCCGCCGCCGGTGGAGGTGGACCCGCAGCTCGCGGAGATAGAGGAGTGGGAGGAACTGCAGCAGCAGCTACGGCAGGAGGCGGCAGCCAGGAGGGCAGCAGCGGATGAGGTGGACCCGCAGCTCGCAGAGATAGAGGAGTGGGAGGAGGCGGCGCTAGCAGCTACCATAGAAGCATTTGAGAGGCAGAGTCTCCAGGAGCTGCATAAGCGGCCGCGTGTGGCGGATCTAGATAGTGAGGAGATGTATAAGCGTCGTCGTGAGGAGGAGCTGCGGCAGAAGGCGGCAGCCAGGAGGGCAGCAACGGATGCACGGAAGAACTAGTAGAAGTTGTTATTATTTTAGTTTAAATTTAGTTAATGTTAAATTTCAATAAAGTCGTTGTCGTTGTTTTAGTTTAAGTTTAGTTAACGTATCTTGTTAAATTTCAATAAAGTCGTTGTCTTTAGTTTATATACCCCTTGTATCCCGGTTCCTGGCTTGAACCGGTGCTAAAGATGGTGGATTAGATTATATACCCCTTTTATCCCGGTTCCTGGCTTGAACCGGTGCTAAAGATGGTGGATTTGATTATATACCCCTTTTATCCCGGTTCCTGGCTTGAACCGGTGCTAAAGATGGTGGATTAGATTATATACCCTTTTATCCCGGTTCCTGGCTTGAACCGGTGCTAAAGATGGTGGATTTGATTATATACCCCTTTTATCCCGGTTCCTGGCTGGAACCGGTGCTAAAGATGGGGGGCTAAATCTGGGGGAGGCTTATCTGGTGTTTGCCTTATCTGGGGTGGCCTCATCTGGGGGGGGGGGATTATCTGGAGGCACATTCCTATATATAGCCCCCTCCGGGGAGAGTAGAGAGAGCAGCCTGAGAGGCAACGACCAAGAAGGAAAGAGCCTCTCCGGCGAAGTTTCTCGAAGATGTCTTAGATGGCTGGCCGTCTTAGACATCTTCGGAAGCTTCGCCCGAGTAACTCTTCCCACAAGTCCCGCTCGGAAGCTGCTAGTATACACCCAACAACCAGTAGCTCAGGGTAAGGAGGGCTTCCAGGAGCTTTTCCAAGGAAAGAGCCTCTCCGGCGAAGCTTCTCGAAGATGTCTTAGATGGCTGGCCGTCTTAGACATCTTCGGAAGCTTTGCCCGAGTAACTCTTCCCGGAAGTCCCGCTCGGAAGCTGCTAGTATATATACACCCAACAACTAGTACCTCAGGGTAATTAAATAGGGCTTCCGGGAGCTTCTCGAAGGAAAGAGCATTTAGTTCAAACAACCAATGTTACTGATACATATCACAACAAACGCTTCACAATATGAGCTCATCAAGGTACAAGATAATAATTAATACATTATGATCGCTTCGACCGTAACCATGGAGTATCTTCAGCATTTAACGCGATGGTTGGATCAATGTTCACTGTGAAGGGCGGAATTTCAGCAAACTTATTATAATCTTCTGACATGTCTGTCTTGTCCTCGACTCCCACGATGGTTCTTTTCCCTGAAAGAACTATGTGACGCTTTGGCTCATCGGATGAGCTCGTTTCCTTCTGTTTTCTTTTCTTCGGTCTGGAGGACATGTCCTTCACATAGAAAACCTGAGCCACATCATTGGCTAGGACGAATGGTTCGTCTCTGTAACCAAGATGGTTGAGATCCACTGTTGTTATTCCATACAGCTGGTCTACCTTTACCCCTTTTCCATCAAGCTTGAACCATTTGCACCGAAACAAAGGGATCTTAAAAGAAGGTCCATAGTCAAGTTCCCATATCTCCTCTATGTAACCATAATATGTGTCCTTTTCCCCACTGTTAGTGTTTGTTGCATCAATGCGGACACCACTGTTTTGGTTGGTGCTCTTTTTATCTTGGGCGAACGTGTAGAAGGTATTTCCATTTATCTCGTACCGCTGGAAAGTCAATATAGTCGAAGATGGTGACCCGGCCAACAAGTACAACTGATCTTCAATAGCGTTGTTATTAATGAGATGTGTCCGGAGCCAACCGCCGAATGTCTGCATATGTTTATGTGTTATCCAGTCTTCAGACTGCCCCGGATATTCGGAGCGTACAATATTCTTGTGATCAGTGATATACGGGGCCACCAAGGTGGAACTTTGTAGAACTGTGTAGTGTGCTTGAGTGAAAGAAATGCCGTCCCTACATATCATTGATTTCCTTCCTAGCGTGCCTTTTCCACTTAGTCGCCCCTCATGTCGCGATTCAGGAACACCAATCGACTTAAGGTCAGGAATAAAGTCAACACAGAACTCGATGACCTCCTCTGTTCCATAGCCCTTGGAGATGCTTCCTTCTGGCCTAGCACGGTTATGAACATATGTCTTTAAGACCCCCATGAACCTCTCGAAGGGGAACATGTTGTGTAGAAAGACAGGACCGAGGATGGCAATCTCTTCGACAAGGTGAACCAGGAGATGTGTCATAATATTGAAGAAAGATGGTGGAAACACCAACTCAAAGCTAACAAGACATTGCACCACATCCTTCTGTAACCTTGGAAGACTAGCTGGATCGATTACCTTCTGAGATATTACATTAAGGAATGCACATAGCTTCACAATGGGTATTCGAACATTTTCTCGCGAAGCCCCTCGGTGCAACCTAAGCATTTGCGTCATAATAATGTGGCAGTCATGCGACTTCAGGTTTTGGAATTTGTTCTCCGCCATATTTATAATTCCCTTTATATTTGATGAGAATCCAGACGGCACCTTGATACTGTAAAGGACTTCAAAAAAGATTTCCTTCTCTGCTTTGGTAAGAGCGTAGCTGCCAGGACTTAAGCGACTCCTTGTATCTGTCTTGTAATTATGTTCTTGCTTGTTCTTTGGGACTTTCATACGATACTGGTCCTCCCTTGCTTCTGGTGTATCTTTTGTCTGCCCATACACGCCTAAGAAGCCTAGCAGGTTCACGCAAAGATTCTTCGTCACATGCATCACGTCGATTGAAGAGCGGACCTCTAGGACTTTCCAATAGGGTAGATCCCAAAATATAGATTTTTTCTTCCACATGGGTGCGTGTCCGGTAACAACGTCTTTGGGAACAGATTTTTTCTTCGAAGCCTTTTTTTGGGAACAGATTGGCCGCCAGGACCCTTTCCAAATATTACTTTTATGTCCTTCACCATATCAAGTAAAGCATCACCGGTACGGAGTTCAGGCTTCTCCCGGTGATCTGCCTCACCTCCGAAATGATTGCCTTTCTTTCTGACGGGGTGCCTCTTTGGAAGAAATCGACGATGCCCCAGGTACACAACCTTCTTACATTTCTTCAAATAAGCACCTTCGGTCTCATCTAAGCAGTGCGTGCATGCATTGTATCCCTTGTTTGTCTGTCCTGAAAGGTTACTAAGAGCAGGCCAATCATTGATGGTCACGAAAAGCAACGCTCGTAGGTTGAATGACTCCTGTTTGTACTCATCCCATGCAAGTACACCTTCGCTCCACAACTGTAAGAGTTCTTCAAATAATGGTTGTAGGTAAACATCAATGTCGTTGCCGGGTTGCTTTGGGCCTTGGATGAGCACTGGCATCATAATGAACTTCCGCTTCATGCACAACCAAGGAGGAAGGTTATAGATACATAGAGTTACAGGCCATGTGCTATGACTGCAGCTCTGCTCCCCAAAAGGATTCATTCCATCTGTACTTAGACCAAACCTTAAGTTCCTCGCGTCATCTGCAAAGTCCGGGAACTCTCTATCGATTTTCCTCCACTGCGACCCATCAGCGGGGTGTCTCAGCTTCTCGTCTTTCTTACGGTCTTCTTTGTGCCATCGCAACAACCTGGCATGCTCTTTATTTCTGAACAGACGTTTCAACCGTGGTATTATAGGAGCATACCACATAACCTTGGCAGGAACCCTCTTCCTAGGGGGCTCGCCCTCAACATCACCAGGGTCATCTCGCCTGATCTTATACCGTAGTGCATTGCATACCGGGCATTTTTCCAAATTTTCGTACTCAGCGCGGTAGAGGATGCAGTCATTAATGCATGCATGTATCTTCAGCACCTCTAATCCTAGAGGGCAGAGAACCTTCTTTGCTTCGTACGTACTGTCAAGCAATTCGTTATCCTTTGGAAACCTCCTCTTCATTATTTTCAGTAACTTCTCAAATGGCTTGTCACATATACCAGCCTCTGCCTTCCATTGCAGCAACTCCAGTGTGGCACCGAGCTTTGTGTTGCCATCTTCGCAATTTGGGTATAACTTCTTTTTGTGATCATCTAACATGCCCTTTAACTTTCGCTTCTCGTTTTTAGTTTCTGCATCTCTGTGTGCATCAGCGATGGCCCGACGAAGATCATCATCAACGGGCTCATCTGATGCCTCTTCATCTTGATCACCTCCACCTGCCTCCTCATCTTCATCATGCCCTGTTGCAGTATCACCGTAGTTAGGGTACATATCATCATCCTCTTCTTCTTCGTCGTCGTCTTCCATCATAACCCCTCTTTCTCCATGCTTGGTCCAACAATTATAGTTGGGCATGAAACCTTTCCAAAGCAGGTGGGAGTGAATGACTTGCCATTCAGGGTATTGCTTTAAGTTCCGGCAATCAACACATGGACAACACATATAACCATCCGCATGTGGGTTTTCCTCAGCCACACGGAAAAATTCTTTCAGGCCCGAAGTGAACTCGGGCAGACGTCGGTCAACGTACATCCATTGTCGCCGGTTCATCTACATCAAATATTAAGTTTATCAAAAAACCATTACAAAACATCATAATATATATAGTGGATATTAGCACCGTACAAATGAAAGGGTAAAGTTGTTTAACCTTGATCGAGGAGGGAAAGAAAGAGGAGAAAGCTTAAGTGTCGCTCCGGCACCTCATCTCATTTTTATTTTGTGTAAAATCAAGCGAAATCATTCTCTCGGACATTTCATCGAGCACCTTGTTTGCATGCCAAAGAAATGCAAGGTAGCACTCAACACACACACCTTCTCCTAGCAAAAATGAAGTGGAGTGGGTTGTTTGGCCGGGTAGCTGAGCTGAAATAGGGCTGGGACCTTTAACACCGGTTCGTGTTACGAACCGGTGCAAATGGTCTATCTTTTGCACCGGTTCGTAACACGAACCGGTGCTAAAGGTTCCTCGGCTGACACGTGCCTGGCGACGAAGCTTTTGCACCGGTTTGTGTTACGAACCGGTGCAAAAGATAGCTCATTTGCACCGGTTCGTGTTCTCTCGGCCGGCTGCGCACCACGAACCGGTGCTAATGACCCCTTTTAGCACCGGTTCGTACCAAATCCGGTGCAAAAGCCATTTGGGGCAAAAAACCAAAGCCCTTGTTTCTACTAGTGATCTATTGCTTTATTCATGATATATAAGGCAGTGAATGATCCCAGCCAGAGAACTGGCATGTCGTACTGTGGTTTCACGATAAGCATATATAGTCAGCAAGGTTATGTATATTTGGAGCAATGTTTGATTCCATATATTTTAATGTGAAAATACTTTTATACTTAGTTTCGTTTTTCTCTTCTGCAGTTGTATGGAATGCCTGCTCCTTCCTCTCTTATGTTGTTAGCTAATGTATGGGCCCAATCTAAAATGACTCATGCTAATTGTAAGTGTTTTGGGTTGCAAGATGTTTATTCTACAGTTATATGAATCAGATGTGTTCTATTTTCACCTATATTCACGAGGTTGCGTACGTCTATGTCTTTAGTTCACTAGTGGAAAACAGGCCTTTTGATCCGGGTGGTTAGGGCCTTTTGTCGCGGGCGGCCAGCCGCGACAAGCAAGGCGCGATAAAAGGGTGGCCTTTTATCCCGGGTCACTTACGACCCGCGACATAAGGTCCACCACGTGGCAGCCGCGGGGCGCGCAGGGCACAGGCCCTTTTGTCGCGGGCGGTATTACCACCCGCGACAAAAGGCCTTCTACGTGGCGCGCGCACAACGCTTCTGCTTTAGGGTTTGAGGGGTGCAGCACCCCTCCCCCCCCGCCACCGACCGCCTGTTATTTCATTTTTTTCGTTCGAAAATGAAAGTTGCATATATTTGTACGCTACTAGAAGTTGTACACATTCATTCATTATATATATATATATAGATCGATCAAACAAATATTGGAAGCAGAAGTCGATTCCCCTTACACATATTCGTAGGTTCCCTACATATATACATGGAGCTCACGATCGACAAACGGTACTAACGACCGTCTATTTGGAGGTAGAACAACTATCTGGACTAAACAAGCCTTTGTTGTTTATTACTTCTCTAACCAAAAGTCCCGCCACTTCCTCCGCGATTCCTAGTGCGTGTTCCTTTGGTTGGAGTCTGTCCCGCATGAAGTCGACCTATATACGAAAATGAGATGAGTATGACTATATCAGTCTTGATAACGAAATATTGATGATAATAAATAAAGTTGTGAATGTTATTGCTTACGTCGAATTTATTTCTGTTCTGCTTCTCAGTGGTTAACATGCGAATGGACTGTAAACGTAGTATCCACATAGATTCGTCCCTTGTGGCTGCTGGGGGCACGCTACAGGAGTAAATGTTAGCTTCTTTGTAAAGGTAATGTCCTTATGAACATTCTTCAAAGCTTGCCAAGCCCTGCCAGGCAAAAGAATGATTGAATGAGTGGATAATTAATTGATATCTCACGAAAGATAAAGCGCGGCGATGAAGGAAATTACACTTGGAGCAATCTCTGCAAGTCCCGGAACCCGTCCGGGCCTCTACTCGGTGGGTCTCTTACTTCAACTATTCCCTTATCAGGTTGAATGTCTAGTAGAATCCAGTGGAAGCTGCACATGTTATGCATATACGTCAGGAATTACACTTAACATCGAGTAAGAAAAATTGAATGTGCATAAAAGATCATTAAGACTCTCACTCGTAGTTGTAAGGAAACAATATTGAATCACGTAAATATTGCTGCCCCAAAAACCTTAGTAGGTTTCCCCGTTTCTTCGCGTTTATGCTTCACCGTTTCAACATGTATTTTATCTGGGTCAACAACCCCAACCATGATAATATTATTACTTTTGCACTCACGGAGCCTCAGTCTGCAAAAGAGAACCCATAAGATATAATGAGTATATATATGCAATGAAAACGAACATGAACTGAATGAAAATGAACTTATATGTAGTTAACAACTTACAAGCAATAGCAACTCATGAGAGATTTGTCGAGGGCTTCTAGATTGAATAACTGCCAGAGTTCATTCATCTCAATATGGATCTCCTCGTTTCGGTAGTAATATTCCCATGGTATACTCGACAAGAGGTACATTGTTGTCTCCGTGCAGGCATCAAGGTACCACCGATGCAAATTCCGCATATGTGTTGGCAGTTTATGCAGCTGCTCTCTGCTGACCAAGTCGGCCCCGTAGACAAATTTAGGAGCTATATCAGCGGTGGGTAGTGCAGCATCTGCGGCACCAAACAATTCCTCCACGGTAACTCCACATTGAGCCGCTAGAGTTGCAGCTTCTTCCATATTGACATCACCACCATGTTCCTCGTACACCTTGGGAACATTAAACACTTTGAGTGCTGGGATCGATTGTTTGGGCTGAGCACCGAGGAGGGGAACTTCCTTTCTCTTTTTGCCTTTTGTCGTTTGCTTGGCCTTGAGGGGTGCACTTGTTGAACTTGACCTTTTCTCATCTGCACTTCTAGCTGATGATTTGCTCGTGCCAGCAATGTCCTTCTCCTTGGCCTTTTCATCCTTTTTTTGGTCAATTACCTTCGCAAGAGTGCGTGTATAGTCATCCTTCTTCTCGTGTAACTCATACTGCGATGGTGTGTTCAGAAAACTAGTAGCATATTCTATTTGCTTCTCTGTGTATGGCTCTGGCGCTGGAGGTTTTGGCTTATGGAAATGATCATAGTTGTGTTTCGCAACAGCGCCGCATTTTCCTCGACGGTAAAGATCCCAAGGACGGGGGGGAGGAACCTTTGGTACTTTTGGGAGGGGCGACCTCTTGGGGACAGGACTCTTGAAACGCTTCCGGCTGGGTGCATTCCGAGTCTTAGTGGGCGGAGGCGGCGGCGCTGGAGATGGAGATGGAGTACCGATGTCGTGGTCGACGTCGTACCCACGGGGTGATGGTGGCGACATGTGATCAGTAGGAGGAGGTGATGGTGGCATGCGATCACCTGGAGGAGGTGATGGTGACCTGCTGGGACGATCGGTACTAGGTGCTACCCAGCCTGGCAGCCTGACGTTCTTCTTTTCCCAGAGAATGATTTCTCCCAGCACCTCTACGAGTGTAAGCCCCCCATCACCTCCAGGGATATGGAGCTCCAATGTCTCCCACTGCGGGACAACTGAATCCACCCCGACACGAGCATAGCCAGCTGGAATCGGATTGCCATGCCATGTTGCCGGCTCACCTTCAGGTCCAAATGCCGGTAAGACATAGCCGGCCGCCACCTTAACAGAAACCTTCCTGAACACCTCATGGAGATCACAAGGTGTTGTCTCCTTGATTCCATCCAAGGGGTCGCCAGGACCGGCATCTATCATCATCCGTGTAGGAGGGGCCTCCGAGTCGGCCACGCATTCTGTCTCGTCGCTGAGATATTTCAGCGGTATTATCTGGCGGGCGCTGTCCTTTTAGTTCATTTATCTCCCGCTGCTGCTGCTGAAGCTCCCGCTGCTGCTGGTCAAGTCGGTGTTGGAACTCGGCCATCCGGTCATTCTGCACCTCCAGCTGGCGTTGTTTAGCTCTCGCTCGGCTTCTATAAGTCTCCGCGTCGGCCGGAAACCCAAGCGACCACGGAACACTAGGGCCGAAGCCTCTTGTTCGTCCTCCCTTCTCAGGATTACCGAGGACAAGCGTCGACAAGTCTTTCTCTCTATCGGGAGCAAACTTTAGTTTTCCCGCCTTTATATCTGTCGTCACTTCAATCCATTTTTGCCTGGGTACCCTAACCCTGGTGTCACTTTCAACAATGTTCCCTGTCTTCATGTCATACTCACAGCCATGCGCGAGGAACCAATTTCGAGCCCTTATGTCCCATCCTTCTCGCGTGGGTTCTGGAGTGATCCCGTTCAGCTCCATCTCAGCCTCTTGTGCATCCCACTTAGGCATGGCTCTTCCGTAGCCCCTCGCCCGTATGATGGTGATATTTCTTCTCGCTTGCATTCTTCTTGTTTTTCGCCGACAGGTTCACAGCCTCCTCTCGATTCTTTGTACCTCACAAATTCTTCCCAGTTATGCTCCTGCTTCGCTAGGTAGTTCTCGAATAATGGAGGCTTCTTGTCTTTCTTATAATTTTTCCATAACCGGTTCTTATACGCCCGGAAAAGTTCCCCCATCTTCTTAAGAGCCCATTTCTTCACTAGCTCTTGCTGCTTAGCATTCTCAGACTCCGATCCCAAATCTGGCAAAGTGAAATGTGCCATCAGGTCTACGAAAAGTGTGTCCTTGTACCTATCGGCAACCTGATTTTCGGACACATTCTTCGTCTTGTTCCATTCTCTCGACGGTGATCGGGACACGATCTCTAACCACAACTCCGCACTGATTTTGAACTTCACTCCGACATTCTCGGGTACCACCGGTTGGCCTTCCGGTGATATAGCTTCAATTGTGAAGTGGTCTTTCTTGGTCAACTTCTTTGCCGGGCCTCGTTTCTCTATCTTATCTTCGGAGGCCTAAGAGAATACATATAGAATTGCATTAATGCCTCTATACTAATGCCTCAATACATATGTACATATAGAATTCCATTAATACCTCGTCACCGGAGCCGTCGTCGGCTTCTCCGTCACCGGAGCCGTCGGCTTCTCCGTCACCGGAGCCGTCGGCTTCTCCATGACCGGAGCCGTCGGGTTCTCCATGACCGGAGCCGGCTCGGTCGGCTTCTGTACCATCGCGGATTATGTCCGCGAATATGTCTTCCTGTTCCAAGTCCCGTTCGAATTGATCCATTGTTTACGCAAAAGAATTAAATCGATAAGTAAATGTTCAAACACAAACCAAACCCTAACCCTAATCAAACACAAACCAAACCCTAACCCTAATCGGCGACACGTGTTTGCGAGAGGGAGAGGGTGTCGGCGACGCGTGTTTGCGAGAGGGAGAGGGTGTCGGCGACGCGTGTTTGCGAGATGGAGAGGGTGTCGGCGACGCGTGTTTGCGAGAGGGAGAGGGTGTCGGCGACGCGTGTTTGCGAGAGGAAGAGGGTGTCGGCGACGCGTGTTTGCGAGAGAGAGAGAGAGAGAGAGAGGGTGTCGGCGTCGGTTGTTCGCGAGAAGGGAGAGAAGAGGGGAGTTGCGGCGTCGATGGTTTTCGCGAGAGGGAGAGGGGTGTCGGCTAGTGTTCGCGAGATGGAGAGGGGTGTCGGCGAGTGTTGTTCGCGAGAAGGGAGAGAAGAGGGGAGTTGCGGCGTCGATGGTTTTCGCGAGAGGGAGAGGGGTGTCGGCTAGTGTTCGCGAGATGGAGAGGGGTGTCGGCGAGTGTTGTTCGCGAGAGGGAGAGCGGTGTTGGCGAGAGTGTTTGCGTCGGTTGTTTACAAGCTAACTAATATAAAATTTAAATTAATACAAAATTTAATCTAACTAACTACAAGATTTGAATTAATACAAAATTTAAACTAAGTAACTACGAAATTTGAATTAACTATCTACAAAAATTTAAACTAACTAACTAATACTAAATTTAATCTAAATACTAATACTAATACTAACTAACTAATACTAATTAAAACTAAATACTAATACTAATACTAACTAACTAATACTAATTAAAACTAAATACTAATACTAACTAAACTAATACTAATTAAAACTAAATACTAATACTAACTAACTAATACTAATTTAATCTAACTAAAACTAAATACTAATACTAACTAAACTAAACTAATACTAACTAACTAATACTAATTAAAACTAAATACTAAAAACTTAATGAAAAAAGAGGCCGGGGCATGGGCGCCGGCCGGCACCGGCGGCCGCGCGGGGCGGCGGAGGGTGGCGGCTACCTCGAGGGTGGCGCAGAGGGGGCGGCGGCCGGGGTGTCCCAGCTAGAGGAGGCGGCGGCCGGAGGAGGCGGCGGCGGCAGGAGGTGGCGCGCGCGGGAGATCTCGTCGAGGTGGCGCGCAGAGGCGGCGCAGAGTGGCGGAGGTGGCGCAGAGGGCGGGGGCGGCGAAGAGGCGGCTCAGAAGTGGCAGGGCGGCGGCCGGAGGCGAGGAAGATGGCCGGCGGCGGCGGCGGTGGATTTCGGCAGCCTGACGGCGCGATTTCGCTAAGGAAAATGGCCTCCGGTGTCGCGGGTGGGGCTCCGCCCGCGGCGGTAGGTATTTATACCTAGGGCCTTTTGTCGCGGGTGGGGCTTGACCCGCGACAAAGACCCCTTTGTCGCGGGTCAAGCCCCCACCCGCGACAAAGGGGTCTTTTATCGCGGGCCGTGGCTCGACCCGCGACAAAAAGGGGGTGGGAGGGGGAGGCGGCCGATCCGCGTGAAGCGCATCCAACGGCTCCGGCCGTTTGAATCCAACGGCCTGGAGCCGTTGGACGCGGATCAGGCCTGGACCGTTTTTGTTTTTCTGTTTTTTGTTTTTTGTTTTTCTGTTTTTTGTTTTTCTGTTTTTTTTAAATAAAAACTATTATTTCAATAACTTTTAAATGGTAACTCAAAAAGAAAAGTGTTATATATGAAAATTGATCAGAAAAATCCAATGAACATGAATATGACATCCATAGAACTATTTGCATCTCGCATATATAAATGCTGACACGTGCCTCGCCCCGCCGACGCCGGCGTGCGACGTGTAGCCACCGCTGACACGTGGCTCACCCCGCCGACGCCGGCGTGCGACCTGTAGCCACCGCTGACACGTGGCTCACCCCGCCGACGCCGGCGTGCGACGTGTAGCCACCGCTGACACGTGGCTCACCCCGCCGACGCCGGCGTGCGACGTTTAGCCACCGCTGACACGTGGCTCACCCCGCCGACGCCGGCGTGCGACGTTTAGCCACCGCTGACACGTGCCTCGCCCGCCGACGCCGGCGTGCGACGATGTAGCCACCGCTGACACGTGCCTCACCCCGCCGACGCCGGTGTGCGACGTGTAGCCACCCGCTGACACGTGCCATGCCCGCGTGCGCTATATAGAGCGACGAGTGCGGGCGCAACCACACGTCGCCACCGCCTCCGCGCGTTCATCTCCGGGATGCCTCCATGTCGTCGAGGGCGTCCGGTTTCCGTGGCGTTCGAGTGCATCCGAGCGGTAGGTTCACCGCCGAGATACGCGCCGGTGGCTTCCGCCTCACCCTCGGCACGTACAACACGCCGGAAGAGGCGGCGCGCGCGCACGACGCGGCGGCGTGGCGCTTTCGGCGGCCAGGGCACGACATGAACTTCCCGGATGTTGAATCGCTAGAGGAGGCGGAGTTCCTCGCGCCACCGCCGTGCCTCGTCACCGACGAGGACCGTCACCGGCATCGCCAGGTGCAGCGCCGGATCGCCATCGCCGAGCGCGACGAGCAGATTGATGCGCCGGTGGAGGGCGCGGTCCCCGACGCGTTCTTTGCTAACCTTAGGGCACAACGCAGGTCCAACAGGCGCCACCGTCGTCGTCGCCGCCTTCGAGCTCGAGAACTCGAATACAACTTGGACCGAAACGACCCTCGGTGGGATGACCTTTGGACGGAGACAACCTCCGACGACGAGTAGAGACTAGACTAGTAATTTATCTATTTTATTGTAATTTCAATAAAGTCGTTGTCGGTTCTATTAGTTTAAATTTAGTTTATAAAGTCGTTGTCGGTTGTTTTTGTTCAATAAAGTGGTTGACACGAAATTTATTACGACTGAACTGAAATTAAAGTCTGAGCTCAACTGAAAAATAAGATACATGGCCAGATTCGAATGTTGGAGCCATTCAATCATAGTCGTGCCTAGTCCTATACACGTCGCCACCGTAGTCATCAAAGTCGCCGACGTCATCGTCGCTAGCATCGGGGTCGCGGTTGTCGAACCTCGGCGGATGACCACGCGTGGGCTGGGATTGAGGGTAGCGCAGGCGGGGCCACGATAGGCCAGGACGCTCTCGGAGAGTCCGGCCGCGCCACCACATCCGACGGCCGGCCTCGTTGAAGTTCGAAGGAGGCGGGCCGTCCTCCTCGTACTGGCAACCGCCCTCTCACGCCGATTGATGAAGAAGCTGTCCCAAGTCGGGCTGTAGTCGGGATGCCACCGGGATTCCTCCGCTGCTCAGGCGTGAGCTCGAAATAGTAGTGGTTCGTGATGGCCATCTCGCGTGGCACACCTACAGGGATAGGAGGGACCGGTACGCCTCCGACGCTCAGCAACCAGCCGGTCGGGACGCGGTAGCCGGGCGGGCAGGGGTAGTTCGAGGCGCAAGCGCCTCCGCCTCCCGGGGTGTTAGACATACGATGGAAGCCATGGGAGAGAGTGATGAGGTTTGCAGATATGAGAGTCCAAGCCTACATATATATAGTGGAAAAATGGCGGGAATGCGGGAAGAAAATAGGCGGGAACGAAGTGGCGCGCGAAACTTTCATCCCGGGTGGAGGCTCAAACCGCGACAAAAGACTGGGGGAGGCTTATCTAGGAGGGCCTTTGTCACGGTTGGTGGCTGCAACCGCGACTAAAGATGTCGGCAGGATAATAAGGATGTGTCGGTAACCTTTTGTCACGGTTGGTGGCTGCAACCGCGACTAAAGCTGTCGGCAGGATAAGGATGTGTCGGTAACCTTTTGTCACGGTTGGTGGCTGCAACCGCGACTAAAGGTGTCGGCAGGATAAGGACGCGTGGGTGGACGCACCGCTCGATGAGATAAAGCATGTAGCGCACGACGGCTGTCGAAGGAATAAGACAAAGTAGAAGCGGTGCCGTGCCTATAAAAGGAGCATCGATACGCCTTGCCAAGCAGATCAACAAGCCAAGCACAGTTTAATCTTCATTATTACATAAATGTAGAGATTGTCTTGGGAACTATATATGAAGAATACATTATTACATCGCCATCTAGTGTTGTGATCTTCTACGCCGTAGCCATGGAGAATCTTCATCATTTAGCAAGATGCTTGGGTCAATTTTCACCGTGAAGGGCGGAATTTCTTTAAACTTATTATAATCTTCTGACATGTCTGTCTTGTCATCCACTCCCACGATGTTTCTTTTCCCGAAAGAACTATGTGGCGCTTTGGCTCCTCGATTGATGTATTCTTTTGTTGATTTCTTTTTCTTGATTTGCTAGACATGTCCTTCACGTAGAAAACTTGAGCCACCTCGCTGGCTAGGACAAAAGGCTCGTCCGGTACGCAAGATTGTTGGGATCCACTGTTATCATACCGTACTTATCGTCAATATGTATAGCGCTGAGCTTCACCCATTTGCACCGAAACAAAGGGACCTTAAAAGTGGGACCATAGTCAAGTTCCCATATCTCCTCTATGTATCCATAATATGTGGTGGTCTGCCCATTCTCATCTGTTGCATCGAAGCGGACACCGCTGTTTTGGTTGGTGCTCTTTTTATCTTGGTCGATCGTGTAAAATGTATTCCCATTTATCTCGTACCCTTGGAATGTACATATGTTTGAAGATGGTAACCTGGCCAACAAGTACAGCTGCTCCACCGCAGATGGGTCATTAATGAGATGTCTTTGCAACCAACCGCCGAAGGTATTCATGTGTTGACGTGTAATCAAGGACTCGGGCTGGCCCGGGTTTATTTCTCGTAAAACATTCTTATGTTTCTCGATGTACGGAGCCACCAAGCTGGAATTGTATAGAACTGTGTAGTGCGCTTGATTGAAAGAAATCTTGTCCCTCCACACCGTTGCTTTCCTTCCTAGTGTGCCTTTTCCAGTCGACCTCCCCTCATACCGAGATTCAGGAACACCAATCGGCTTAAGGTCAGGAAGAAAGTCAACACAAAACTCAATGACCTCCTCGAGTTCCGTAGCCCTTTGAGATACTTCCTTCCGGCCTAGCTCGGTTATGAACATATTTCTTTAAGACTCCCATGAACCTCTCGAAGGGGAACATATTGTGTAGAAATACAGACCGAGAATTCTAATCTCTTCAACTAGGTGAACGAGGAGGTGCGTCATAATATTGAAGAAAGATGGTGGGAACAACAACTCGAAGGCGACAAGACATTGGACCACATCTTCCCGTAATCCCGACAAAGTTTCGGATCCATTACCTTCGAGAAATTGCGTTCAGGAATGCACATATCTTCACAATGGCTAGTCGAACATTTTCTCGGTAGAAGTCCCCTCAATGCAATCGGAAGCAATTGTGTCATAAGCACGTGATGTCATGGGACTTCAGGTTCTGGAATTTTTTCTCCTTCATATTTACTATCCCCTTTATATTCGACGAGAAACCAGACGGAACCTTGATACTGAATAGGGCTTCAAAAGATCTCCTTCTCTTGTTTGGTAAGAGCATAGTGGCAGGCCCTACAAACTGCCCTGGATGATTGCCGTTTCGTCCTTTATGAAGTTCTGGTCCTCCCGTGCTTCTGTTGTATCTTTTGTCTTTCCATACACGCCTAGAAAACCTAGAATATTCACACAAAGATTCTTGGTCAGGTGCATCACGTCGATTGCAGAGCGGACTTCCAGGACTTTCCAATATTCTAGCTCCCGTAAAATAGATTTCTTCTTCCACATGGGCGCATGTCCGTCATCGTCTTTCGAACAGGTCGATCGCTGGACCCTTTCCAAAGATAACATTTAAATCCTTGACCATGTCAAATATATCAGCACCACTACGGGGACAGGCTTCGGACGGCGGTCTGCCTCGCCATCGAAATGCTTGCCTTTTTTCCTTAAGGGATGCTTGCGCGGAAGGAAACGACGATTGAACGGGTACACAACTTTTTTTGCTTTTTCCCAAATATTTACTTTCAGTCTCATCTAAACAGTGTGTGCATGCATTGTATCCTTTGTTCGTCTGTCCTGAAATGTTACTGAGAGCAGGCCAATCATTGATGGTTACGAATAGCAATGCTCGTAGGTCAAATTCTTGCTCCGTGTGCTCATCCCACACACGTACACCTGGTTTGGCCCACAACTCCAAAAGTTCATCGACTAATGGCCTTAGGTACACATCAATGTCGTTGCCCGGTTGCTTTGGGCCTTGGATAAGCACTGGCATCATAATGAACTTCCGCTTCATGCACAACCAAGGAGGAAGGTTGTAGATACATAGAGTCACGGGCCAGGTGCTGTGACTGCAGCTCTGCTCCCCAAAAGGATTCATGCCATCTGTACTTAGACCAAAGTATAAGTTCCTTGCCTCACCTGCAAAATCCGGAAACTCTCTCCCGATGTTTCTCCACCGCCGACCATCAGCGGGTGCCTCAACATCGCGTCTTTCTTACGTTCTTCCATGTGCCATCGCAACAACTTGGCATGCTCTTTGTTTCTGAACAAACGTTTCAACCGTGGTATTATTGGAGCATACCACATCACCTTCGCAGGAACCCTCTTCCTGGGTGGCTCGCCCTCAACATCACCAGGGTCATCTTTTCTGATCTTATACCGCAATGCACCACATATCGGGCATTTATTCAAATTCTCGTACTTCTCACCGCGGTAGAGGATACAGTCATTAATGCATGCATGTATATTATGCACATCTAATCCTAGAGGGCAGACAAGCTTCTTTGCTTCATATGTACTGACGGGCAATTCTTTATTTCTTGGAAACAGCTTCTTTAATATTATCATCAATTTCTCAAATCCCGAGTCGGTCCACACCGACCTCTGCCTTCCATTTCAGCAATTCCAATATGCTACCCAGCTTTCTATGCCCATCTTCACAACCTGGGTACAACAATTTGTGGTGGTCCTCTAACATCTTGTCGAACCGCAACCTCTCCTTATCCGTGTCACAGTCTCTTCTTGCATCGAAAATGGCCCGACGAAGATCATCATCAACAGGATCATCAGAGGCCTGTTCTTCACCTCCTTCTTCTTCATTGTCGTCCATTGCGGTATCAAAGCATTCAGAGAACATAGATCGATAATACTTCTCATCATTATCTTCTTCCTCATCGCCGTCTTCCATCATAACCCCTTCTTCTCCGTGCTTGGTCCAAACATTATAACTGGACATGAACCCAAACCGAAGCAGGTGGCTCTTAATATCTCTTGAGCAAGAGTAATCCTTCTCGTTCTTACATTTTAGACATGGACAGCACATAAAACCTTGCTTCGACTTGTTGGCCTCGGCCACAAGCAGGAAAGAATTCACGCCCTCTCTCGAAAGCGGGAGCACATCGGTTACCGTACATCCATGGATGACTCATCTGCATCATAAGTACAATTATATATGTATCAGATGCAATCACCTTGCTAAAATTAGTATTGTACGGACTATGCATATATATATAGTCGAGAAAATAGTTGCTAACCTTTTTGGATCAAAAAGAGGAGAAATCTTATCAAATAAACCAAGTGGCATCCCTCTCACAAGCATTCCATCAAACACCTCTTGTGCACATGTAGAAAAAATGAGCTAGCATACACCTCCACCTTCACCACCAAGGAAAAAATGAGGTGGGGGTGGCTGGCTGCTTCTATATATAGGGCGGGGGACATTTTGTCGCGGGCCGTATTACGACCCGCGACAAAAGGGGTGGCCACGTCGCTCCTACCCCTTTTGTCGCGGGTCGTAATACGGCCCGCGACAAAAGGCCGCGACAAAAGCCTCCGCGCGCTCCACATGGTTTCGGGGCGACGTGGCCAGGCCATTTGTCGCGGGTGCAGGCGCGCCCGCGACAAAAGGCTCCCACGGAAGCCCTGTTTTCCACTAGTGGTTGTTCATACATTTCCACCCTGCTATAAACTTCCTCCATGAATACAGAGCGCTACAGTGCAAGTATTGACAAGAGCAATAAGTAAATTGAAGCCTATAAACCGGAAGAAGAAACGTGCTTTGATTCCATAAGTCTCAGGTATTTGAATTCAGTTATATAATGTACAGCACGTTGTAGTTCACTTTCCAGAAATTTCTGTATCCAATTCATCTGTTGAACAACAGAAATAAATAGTCCTTAGTTTCATTTATTTGTGTTCTTCTCAAATATGGAAAGTTGCAACTATCTTAAAATGATCTTCATGTATTTTTATGATAATCATGATTTACGGATTTATTTTGAGTACATAAGACCAAATCATGAAATTGTTTTCCAGACCTTATATTCTCAAACATGTTAAACGAGAAGAGATAAGGCGCTATATTGCCAGCAAATTCTATGGATGCTTTTTTTGTATTTTTACTTGGAGTAATTTGTACTAACTGCTTAAGTTATGACCTACAAAACAACTCTTACAACTCGAGTAGTTCACGAGCGTGCCACATTGAGCCAACAATTGCAAATCCACCTTGCCAGAAAATACACGGCACATCGAGTCGTCGAGCATGTACAAAGGGAGGATATATACATGAGCAAGTATGGCATATTGGGTATCACATCGATCTATTCCAGGTATAAGTTGCAACTTGCTTTATTATTTCCATTTGTATCCAATGAATCGTTCACAGGTTCTAGATCATATGTACTCGGTATATGATGACTGCCTCAACGCGCTCCTGTGTGCGAGGCGCCGGACACTTCGTTGTTACCATATGCAAGCAAAGGTAGTAGCAGCATGCTGGGATCTATGTACCTGCAGAAATATATTATTTAATTATTAGCTCATGCTTTAATCTCTGCTTCAAATCCTTCTGATCACATGGTGATACGTACTAACTTAATACGTGTCTACATTGTATTTGTGCATACACATGCAAAAAGTGACATAATATACAGATAGTCAGTTTTATTATTTGGGCCAAGAGAAAAATTCAGAACTAATGGACGATATTGTTAAATCCATAAATTCCTGAAACAGAAAAAATAAGAAAAAAAGAGCATCCATCTGGATGATGCACCGCAAGGCTCTGACATATGCATGCGAGTACAGAGTACATGTCCTACATCCAAATTTTATGGAGCAATATTATCTATGAAATCTAAAATCCAAGCATCAGTCTAAACTTTGAATACAAAATTTCATAATTGATGAAAAAATAAAAATTCCAAAGGACCTACCCCATGCTTACTGAGAAAAATGAATTGCAGCAGAGGGAAAAATAGAATGTCTGTTTTCGGGTTATGTGGCTATGATGCCGAAAGAAATAATAGGCCCGAACAACTGCTCGATCAGGAATAAATAGACAGTGTAGCGAACACAATTTTTTTTATCTCTTCTTCTATGGCGTGGGTTGATATTGCATGTGTTATTGACAATATCTTTGCATAGGTAAGATGTCATGAGAAAAAAATGAAAAAATGATATTCATGTTATCCTAATATGATAATAAAGCTACCGTGCGAACGGATAAAATATGCAACAAGGTCGCAACCTACCTAATAACCTTTCACAAAAAAGGAATTAGAAATTTACATAAAGTCTAAAATATAATTCGACAAAGAAGCCAAAAAAAGGTGATTGTCCGATTGTCATTTTCAATAGCTATGGTAACAATAGCTAGCCCGTGCAGGGTGCACGGGTTGACGACTAGTGTTTTATAGTACATAGAGGATGACATGCGGGTCCCATTTGGAGCAGCGGTCTCAACGTTTTCAAGGCAGCACAGAACCAAAAGAAAAATGAAGTAGCCAGAAATCAGGGGGTGAAAAAAATCCAAGAAGAAAGATTTCAATTGGGCTGCATCTGGACATCTGGGCCTTCGAACTATCCTGCTTGGCCTTTTGATTCGTACAATTTCAGCCCACTCCAAAACAGGAAAGTTCGGAATTTTCTAAAAAAAACAGGAAAGTCCTATGATTCGTAAAAACAAAAAAACAAGGAGATTCAACATATAAGTTTGTTTATGTAAAAATAAAGATTTAATTTATCCGTTTGAAATAGCTCAGAGCGCAATACACTGTTTATTGTCTGCAAAATAATCAAGATATCACATGTTTCTTGTACGGGGAGGCTGACATCGGGGACCCATGAGCCAGCAGCGTCGTCAACGTTTTAAAGACGGCAGGGGATGGAAAGAAAAAATAAACCAAAAATATGTTGGTAAACAATCCAAGAAAAGAAACATTTTCGTTCTAAGAGGATGACATGCGGGACCCATGAGGCAGCAGCATCCTCAGCGTTTATTGTTCATAGAGGCTGACATGTTGGACCCGTGAGCCAGCAGCGTCCTCAACGTTTTAAAGGCGGCAGGAGATCGAAAGAAAAAATAAACCAAAAATCATTTGGTAAACAAAATCCAAGAAAAGAAACATTTACCGTTCTGAGAGGATGACATGCGGGACCCATGAGGCAGCAACATCCTCAACGATTCCAAGGCGGCAGGGGATCAAAGAAAAAAAGGAAATATCCCGAAATTAATTAGGGTTTCAAAATAAATCCATCAAAGGGAACTTTTATTGTTCACAGAGGATGACATGTGGGACTGACCTGCCAACAGCGTCCTCATCGTTTCAAAGGGGGCAGGAGATCAAAAGAAAAAGGCAAATAGCCAGAAATTAGGGGTCAAAAATAACTCCAAAAAAGGAAACTTTTATTATTCGTAGAGGATGACATGCGGGACCCATGAGCTAGCAGCTTATTCAACGTTTCAAAGGCGGCATGAGATCGAAAGAAAAAAGGCAAGTGACAAAATATCAGGAGCCAAAGATAATCCAAGAAAAAAACTTTATAGTACATAGAGGATGACATGCGGGTCCCAATTAGCAGCAGCGGTCTCAACGTTTCAAATGCGGCTTGAGATCAAAAGAAAAAGAAAGTTGATTGTACATAGAGGATGACATGTGGGTCCCATGAGTCATCAGCTTACTCAACGTTTCCAAGGCGGCAGGGGATCAAAAAAAAATCCAAGAAACAAATTTTAGAGTACATAGAGGATGACATGCAGGTCCCATGAGCCAGCAGGTTCCTCAACGTTTTCAAAGGCGGCATGAGATCGAAAGAAAAAGGCAAGTGACCAAAAATCAGAGGGTGGAAATAATCCAAGAAAAGAAACTTTTATTGTACATATAGGATTACATGCGGGTCCCATGAGTCAGCAGCTTACTCAACGTTTCCAAGGCGGCAGGGGATCAAAAGAAAAAAATCCAAGAAAAAACTTTTAGAGTACATAGAGGATGACATGCGGGTCACATGAGCCAGCAGGTTCCTCAATGTTTTCAAAGGCGGCATGAGATTGAAATAAAAAGGCAAGTGACCAAAAATCAGAGGGTGGAAAATAATCCAAGAAAAGAAACTTTTATTGTACATACAGGATGACATGCGGGTCCCATTTTGCAGCAGCGGTCCCAACGTTTCAAATGCGACTTGAGATCAAAAGAAAAAGAAAGTAGCCAGAAATTAGGGGGTCAAAAAATCCAAGAAAAGGAAGTTGATGGACATAGAGGATGACATGCGGGTCCCATGAGCCAGCAGGTTCCTCAACGTTTCAAACGTGGCATGAGATCGAAAGAAAAAAGGCAAGTGACCAAATATCAGGATCCAAAAATAATTCAAGAAAAGAAACTTGATTGTACATAGAGGCTGACATGTGGGACCTATGAGCCAGCAGAGTCCTCAACGTTTCAAAGGCGGCAGGGGATCAAAAGAAAAAAGGAAATAGCCAAAAATCAGAGGGTGAAAAAAAACCAAGAAAATGAACTTTTATAGTACATAGAGGATGACATGCGGGTCCCATGAGCCTGCAGGTTCCTCAACGTTTCAAACGTGGCATGAGATCGAAAGAAAAAGGCAAGTGACCAAATATCAGGAGCCAAAAATAATTCAAAAAAGAAACTTGATTGTACATAGAGGATGATATGCGGGTCCCATTTAGCAGCAGCGGTCTCACCGTTTGAGAGGCGGCAAGGGATCGAAAGAAAAAGGTAAGTGACCAAATATGAGGTGCCAAAAAAATCCAAGAAAAGAAAGTTTTATAGTACATAGAGGATGACATGCGGGTCCCATTTAGCAGCAGCGGTATCACCGTTTGAGAGGCGGCAGGGCATCGAAAGAAAAAGGCAAGTGACCAAATTTGAGGTGCCAAAAAAACTCCAAGAAAAGAAAGTTTTATAGTACATAGAGGATGACATGTGGGTCCCATTTAGCAGCAGCGGTATCACCGTTTGAGAGACGGCAGGGGATCGAAAGAAAAAGGCAAGTGACCAAATTTGAGGTGCCAAAAAAACTCCAAGAAAAGAAATTTGATTGCTCATAGAGGATGACATGCGGGTCCCAATTAGCAGCAGCGGTCTCAACGTTTCCAAGGTGGCAAGGGATCAAAAGAAAAAGGAAGTAGCCAGAAATCAGGGGGTCAAAAAAATCCAAGAATAGAAAGAATTTTGGTTCATAGAGGATGACATGCGGGACCCATGATCCTGCATCGTAAACGGCTCGATCGGAGAGCGTTGAACGGTTGCGCGATCGAGAAAAAAAACAATGCCAGAGAGGCTGCCATCTGGGCCCTACATCCCTCGGTGGTGCGGATTTGCGTTGACTCGGCCAGTGAACCCGAGAATTCGAGATGCACCACGTCCCGGGCCACCATATGCAACGTTTTGTCCGTTTTCGTCGCGCTAGGTGGCCTCAAAAATGAGAAAAAAAATGTTTTGACATGCACAACGGACAGACCCAAAATCGTCGGCCATGGTACACCAGCAACCACGGCGCGACTTCAACTTCGTCGGCCATGGCAACTTTTCTTGTAGTGACCATACGTTTAATCCTTTGTTTTCAGCAAGCCGGTGAGATTGACAACCTCACTGTTAAGTTGGGGCAAAGTATTTTGATTGTGTTGTGCAGGTTCCACGTTGGCACCGGAATCCCTGGTGTTGCGCCGCACTACACTCCTTCACCAACAACCTTCACGTGGTCTTCATCTCCTACTGGTTCGATAACCTTGGTTTCTTACTGAGAGAAAACTCGCTGCTGTACTCAGCATACCTTCCTCTTGGGGTTCCCAATAGACGTGTGCTTTACCGTCACAAGCACCTATTTTCTGACGCCGTTGCCGGGGACCTGAAGAAAAGTTACACCACATAGATTTCTAACTCCCACGTCAACTGCACGCCAACAAATACTTTTTCTGGCGCCGTTGCCGGGGAGATCAAGACACGCTGCAAGGGGAGTCTCTCACATCCAATCTCTTTACTTTTTTTATTGTCTTGCTTTATTTTATTTTCTGTCTTGTTTGCTTTCTTTATATCAAAAACACACAAAAATTAGTTACTTGTTTTACTTTATTTAATTCAGTTTGCTTTACTTATTTTTATTATTGTTAAAATGAATACTCCTGAGAACACTAAGTTGTGTGACTTCACTAGCACCAATAATAATGATTTCATATGCACTCCTATTGCTCCACCTGCTACTACAGCAGAATTTTATGAAATTAAACCTTCTTTACTAAATCTTGTTATGAGAGAGCAATTTTCTGGTGTTAATACTGATGATGCTGCTGCCCATCTTAATAATTTTGTTGAACTTTGTGAAATGCAAAAGTATAAGGATGTAGATGGGGACATTATAAAACTGAAATTGTTTCCTTTCTCCTTAAAAGGAAGAGCTAAAGATTGGTTCCTATCTTTGCCTAAGAATAGTATTGATTCATGGACTAAATGTAAAGATGCTTTCATTGGAAGATATTATCCTCCTGCTAAAATTATATCTTTGAGAAGTAGCATTATGAATTTTAAGCAATTGGATAATGAACATGTTGCCCAAGCAAGGGAAAGAATGAAATCTTTGGTAAAGAATTACCCTACCCATGGACTAAGTACTTGGATGATCATCCAAACCTTTTATGCAGGATTAAATTTTTCTTCAAGGAACCTATTGGATTCAGCTGCTGGAGGTACTTTTATGTCCATCACTTTGGGTGCTGCAACAAAGCTTCTTGATGATATGATGATCAACTACTCTGAATGGCACACTGAAAGGACTCATCAAGGTAAGAAGGTAAATTATGTTGAAGAAACCTCCTCCTTGAGTGATAAGATTGATGTTATTATGTCTATGCTTGTTAATGGTAGATCTAATGTTGATCCTAATAATGTTCCTTTAGCTTCATTGGTTGCTCAAGAACAGCATGTTGATGTGAACTTCATTAAAAATAGTAATTTCAACAACAATGCTTATAGGAATAATTTTGGTAACAACAACTATATGTCATATCCTTCTAATAATGGTAATGGTTATGGTAATTCTTATGGTAATTCTTACAACAATAGTAGGAGTGTACCCTCTGGTCTTGAAGTCATGCTTAAAGAATTTATTAGTACACAAACTGCTTTTAACAAATATGTTGAGGAAAAGCTTGGTAAAATTGATGTTCTTGCTTCTAAGGTTGATAGTCTTGCTGCTGATGTTGATTTTTTAAAGCTGAAAGTTATGCCTAATGAAACTAAAGATATTAATTCATTTGCTACAGCAAACGCTATCCAAGTTCGAATTAATAACAATATTAGAATGATGGCTGAATTGCATGCTAGGTGGGAAAGAGAAGAAAAACTTGCTAAAGAAAATAATGTAGCTATAGTTTGGACTATTACCACCACTAGTAATGTTGATGCTTCACATGTTGCTAAACCTCCTACTATCAATGGTAAAATAATTGGTGTTGGCAATGTTTCTACTTCTAATACAAAGCATGCAAAATTGCCTGAAACTATTGAAACTGTTTGTGAGAAAAGTGCTGAAATTTTTCAGAGTATTGGGGACAATGATCCCATTGCTTTAGATCATAATGGTTTTGATTTTGATAATTGTCATATCTCTGAAGTTATTAAGTTCTTGCAAAAACTTGCTAGAAGTCCTAATGCTAGTGCTATAAATTTGGCCTTTACAAAACATATTACAAATGCTCTCATAAAAGCTAGAGAAGAGGAATTAAAACTTGAAGCTTCTATTCCTAGGAAGTTGGAAGATGGTTGGCAGCCCATCATTAAAATGAAGGTCAATGATTTTGATTGTAATCCTTTATGTGATCTTGGTGCAAGTATTTCTGTTATGCCTAAGAAACACTATGATATGCTTGACTTGCCACCTTTGAAATATTGTTATTTGGATGTTAATCTTGCTGATAATTCTATAAAGAAACCTTTGGGGAGGATTGACAATGTTCACATTACGGTTAACAATAACCTTGTTCCCGTTGATTTTGTTGTTTTGGATATTGAATGCAATGCATCTTGTCCTATTATTTTGGGAAGACCCTTTCTTCGAACCGTTGGTGCTATTATTGATATGAAAGAAGGAAATATTAAATACCAATTTCCTCTTAAGAAAGGTATGGAACACTTCCCTAGAAAGAGAATGAAGTTGCCTTTTGATTCCATTATTAGAACAAATTATGATGTTGATGCATCTTCTCTTGATGTTACTTGATTTACACTTTCTGCGCCTAGCTGAAAGACGTTAAAGAAAATCACTTATGGGAGACAACCCATTATTTTATTTCTGCAATTTTTGTTTTATATTTGAGTCAAGGTGCTTGTTACTACTGTAGAAATACCTTTGTATCTTTATTTTACTGCATTGTTGTGCCAAGTAAAGTCTTTGATAGAAGGTTGATACTAGATTTGGATTTCTGCGCACAAACAGATTTTTAGCTGTCACGAATTTGAGCTGTTCTCTCTGTAGGAGAATGTAAAAATTCTGTAAAAATTCATGCGTAATCCTCAGATATGTACGCAACTTTCATTCAATTTGAGCTTCTTCATCTGAGCATGTTAAGTGCCTCAAAAAAATTCTTCTTTACGGACTGTTCTGTTTTGACAGATTCTGCCTTTTATTTCACATTGCCTCTTTTACTGTATTTGAGTGGATTTCTTTGCTCCATTAAATTTCAGTAGCCTTGGGTAATGTCCAGAAGTGTTGGGAATGATTGTTTCCTCGCTGAACATGTGAATTTTTTATTATGCACTAACCCTCTAATGAGACTGTTTTGAGTCTGGTGTAAAGGAAGTTTTCAAGGATCAAGAGAGGAGGATGATATAATATGATCAAGAAGAGTGAAAAGTCTAAGCTTGGGGATGCTCCCGTGGTTTATCCCTGCATATTTCAAGAAGACTCAAGCATCTAAGCTTGGGGATGCCCAAGGCATCCCCTTCTTCATCAACAACTTATCAGGTCACCTCTAGTGAAACTATATTTTTATTCCGTCACATCTTATGTGTTTTACTTGGAGCGTCTGTGTGCTTTATTTTCGTTTTGTTATTTTCATTCTCTGAATAAAATCGGATCCTAAAAATCCTTGTGTGGGAGAGAGACGCGCTCCGCTTTTTCATATTGAACACTGGTGTTCTTAGTTTTACTTTTAATGTCCATGGCGAAAGCTGAAAGCCGCTTCATTTATTGCTATTTGGTTGGAAACAGAAAATGCTTCATGTGGTAATTGGTATATTGTCTTGAATAATTTGATACTTGGCAATTGTTTTGAGCTCTCAAGTAGATCATGTTTAAGCTCTTGCATCATGTGGTTTAAACCTATTAGTGGAGAACTACTGTAGAGCTTGTTGAAATTTGGTTTGCATGATTGGTCTCTCTAAAGTCTAGATATTTTCTGGTAAAAGTGTTTGAGCAACAAGGAAGACAGTGTAGAGTCTTATAATGCTAGCAATATGTTCTTATGTAAGTTTTGTTGTACCGGTTCATACTTGTGTTTGCTTCAAACAACCTTGCTAGCCAAAGCCTTGTACTGAGAGGGAATGCTTCTCGTGCATCCAAAACCTTGAGCCAAAACCTATGCCATTTGTGTCCACCATAACTACCTACTATGTGGTATTTTTCTGCCATTCCAAAGTAAATTGCTTGCGTGCTACCTTTAAAAAAATTCATTCCTTGTCTTTGCAATACATAGCTCTTGGGAAAGTAGCCTAAAAAACTATTGTAGTAAAGAATATGTCGCTTATGTATCTTAGTTGTTATAAGTTGCTTGTTGAGCGGTAACCATGTTATCTGGGGACGCCATCAACCTGTCACACCTTTGTTGAATATCATGTGAGTTGCTATGCATGTTCATCTTGTTTGAAGTAAGGGAGATTTGCCATGAGTCAAATGGTTTGAGTATGCATATTGTTAGAGAAGAACATTGGGCCGCCAACCAAAGCCATGTATCATGGTGGAAGTTTCAGCTTGGACATTAATCCTCAAATCTCTTATGAGAATATTATCTGTTGTTGAATGCTTAAAGCATAAAAGAGGAGTCCATTATCTGTTTTCTATGTTGTCCCGGTATGGATGTCCTCAAGTTGAGGTCTATCAAAATTGAGAGATCAAATGCGATCTATCTCCTTGGACCTTTGTACATGTGGCATAGAGGTACCCCTTTGTGACACTTGGTTGAAACATATGTAATGCAATGATAATCCATGGAAATCCAAGGTAATTAGGACAAGGAGCGGGCACTATTAGTATTCGATGCATGAGGCTTGCAACTTATAAGGAGTTTTATACATAACCCATATGAATTATTACTACCGTTGACAAAATTGTTTCCATGTTTTCAAAATAAAAATCTCTAGCACATGAGTAATCCCTGCTTCCCTCTGCGAAGGGCGTTTCTTTTACTTTATGTTGAGTCAGTTTACCTACTTCTTTCTATCTTAGAAGCAAAGACTTGTGTCAACTGTGTGCATTGATTCTTACATACTTGCTTATTTGCACTCATCATATTACTTTGTGTTGACAATTATCCATGAGATATAAATGTTGAAAGTTGAAAGCAACTGCTGAAACTTAAATCTTCCTTTGTGTTGCTTCAAAACCTTCTATTAAGAATCTATTGCTTTATGAGTTAACTTTTATGCAAGACTTTTTTATGCTTGTCTTGAAAGTACTATTCATGAAAAGTCTTTAATATATGATTCAGTTGTTTAGTCATTATCTTTTTGTTAGTAAACTATAGACCATTGCTTCGAATCACTTCATTCATCTCATATGCTTTACAATAGTATTGATCAAGATTATGATGGTAGCATGTCACTTCAGAAATTATCCTTTTTATTGTTTACCTACTCGAGGGCGAGTAGGAACTAAGCTTGGGGATGTTTGATACGTCTCAAACATATCTATAATTTCTTATGTTCCATGCTAGTTTTATGACAATACTCACATGTTTTATATACACTTTATATCATGTTTATGCATTTTCCGGCACTAACCTATTAACAAGATGCCGAAGTGACAGTTCTTGTTTTCTGTTGTTTTTGGTTTCAGAAATCCTACACAGGAAATATTCTCGGAATTGGACGAAACAAAAGCCCACGGTCTTATTTTCCACGGAGTCTTCTAGAACACCGAAGAGGAGACGAAGAGGGGCCACGAGGCGGCCACACCATAGGGGGGCACAGCCCCACCCCTGGCCGCACCGCCATATGGGGTGGGCCCCTCGGGCGTCCCCTGACTCTGCCCCTTCACCTATATAATCCTTCTGTCGCGAAAACCCTAGTACCGAGAGCCACGATACGAGAAAAGTTACTGAGACGCCGCCGCCGTCAACCCCATCTCGGGGGGTTCTGAAGATCCCCTTCGTCACCCTGCTGGAGAGGGGAATCATCACCGGAGGGATCTACATCACCATGCCCGCCTCCGGACTGATGCGTGAGTAGTTCATCCTTGGACTATGGGTCCATAGCAGTAGCTAGATGGTTGTCTTCTCCTCTTGTGCTATCACGTTTAGATCTTGTGAGCTGCCTATCATGATCAAGATCATCTATTTGTAATGCTACATGTTGTGTTTGTTGGGATCCGATGAATATGGAATACTATATCAAGTTGATTATCGATCTATCATATATGTGTCGTTTATGATCTTGCATGCTCTCCGTTGCTAGTAGAGGCTCTGGCCAAGTTGATACTTGTAACTCCAAGAGGGAGTATGTATGCTAGATAGTGGGTTCATGCCTCCATTGAATCTGGGACAGTGATAGAAAGTTCTAAGGTTGTGGATGTGTTGTTGCCACTAGGGATAAAACATCAATGCTTTGTCTAAGGATATTTGTATTGTTTACATTAGTGATGACGCGTGAAGCACACGTCCGTTGGGAACCCCAAGAGGAAGGTGTGATGCGTACAGCAGCAAGTTTCCCTCAGTAAGAAACCAAGGTTTATCGAACCAGTAGGAGATGAAGGCCACGTGAAGGTTGTTGGTGAAGGAGTGTAGTGTGGCGCAACACCAGGGATTCCGGTGCCAACGTGGAACCTGCACAACACAATCAAGATACTTTGCCCCAACTTAACAGTGAGGTTGTCAATCTCACCGGCTTGCTGTAAACAAAGGATTAAACGTATGGTGTGGAAAATGATGTTTGTTTGCAAAGAACAGCAGAGAACAATGATTGCAGTAGGTTGTATTTCAGATGTAAAAGAATGGACCGGGGCCCACAGTTCACTAGTGGTGTCTCTCCAATAAGATAAATAGCATGTTGGGTGAACAAATTACAGTTGGGCAATTGACAAATAGAGAGGGTATATCAATGCACATACATATCATGATGACTACTATGAGATTTACTAAGGGCATTACGACAAAGAACATAGACCGCTATCCAGCATGCATCTATGCCTAAAAAGTCCACCTTCGGGTTAGCATCCGTACCCCTTCCAGTATTGAGTTGCAAACAACAGACAATTGCATTAAGTACTGTGCGTAATGTAAACAATACAAATATCCTTAGACAGAGCATTGATGTTTTATCCCTAGTGGAAACAGCACATCCACAACCTTAGAACTTTCTGTCACTGTCCCAGATTCAATGGAGGCATGAACCCACTATCGAGCATAAATACTCCCTCTTGGAGTTACAAGTATCAACTTGGCCAGAGCCTCTACTAGCAACGGAGAGCATGCAAGATCATAAACAACACATATATGATAGATTGATAATCAACATAACATAGTATTCCATATTCATCGGATCCCAACAAACACAACATGTAGCATTACAAATAGATGATCTTGATCATGATAGGCAGCTCAGAAGATCTAAACATGATAGCACAATAGGAGAAGACAACCATCTAGCTACTGCTATGGACCCATAGTCCAAGGATGAACTACTCACGCATCAGTCCGGAGGCAGGCATGGTTATGTAGAGCCCTCCGGTGATGATTCCCCTCTCCGGCAGGGTGCCGGAGGCGATCTTCAGAATCCCCCGAGATGGGATTGGCGGCGGCGTCCCAGTAACTTTTCTCATATCGTGGCTCTCGGTACTAGGGTTTTCGCGACAGAGGGAATATATAGGCGAAGGGGCAGAGTCGGGGGACGCCCGAGGGGCCCACCCCATATGGCGGCGCGGCCAGGGGTAGGGCCATGCCCCCCTATGGTGTGGCCACCTCGTGGCTCCTCTCTGTCTCCTCTTCGGTGTTCTGGAAGGCTCCGTGGAAAATAAGACCGTGGGCTTTTGTTTCCTCCAATTCCGAGAATATTTCCTGTGTAGAATTTCTGAAACCAAAAACAGCAGAAAACAGGAACTGGCGCTTCGGCATCTTGTTAGTAGGTTAGTGCCAGAAAATGCATAAAAATGATATAAAGTGTATATAAAACATGTGAGTATTGTCATAAAACTAGCATGGAACATAAGAAATTATAGATACGTTTGAGACGTATCAAGCATCCCCAAGCTTAGTTCCTACTCGCCCTCGAGTAGGTAAACGATAAAAAGGATAATTTCTGAAGTGACATGCTACCATCATAATCTTTATCAATACTATTGTAAAGCATATGATATGAATGAAGTGATTCAAAGCAATGGTGAAGATAATGACTAAACAACTGAATCATGTAGCAAAGACTTTTCATGAATAGTACTTTCAAGACAAGCATCAAAAAGTCTTGCATAGGAGTTAACTCATAAAGCAATAGATTCTTAATAAAAGGTTTTGAAGCAACACAAAGGAAGATTTAAGTTTCAGCAGTTGCTTTCAACTTTCAACATGTATATCTCATGGATGATTGTCAACACAAAGTAATATGATGAGTGCAAATAAGCAAGTATGTAAGAATCAATGCACACAGTTGACACAAGTGTTTGCTTCTAAGATAGAAAGAAGTAGGTAAACTGACTCAACATAAAGTAAAAGAAAGGCCCTTCGCAGAGGGAAGCAGGGATTACTCATGTGCTAGAGCTTTTTATTTTGAAAACATGGAAACAATTTTGTCAACGGTAGTAATAATTCATATGTGTTATGCATAAAACCTCCTATAAGTTGCAAACCTCATGCATCGAATACTAATAGTGCCCGCTCCTTGTCCTAATTAGCTCGGATTTCCATGGATTACCATTGCATTACATATGTTTCAACCAAGTGTCTTAAAGGGGTACCTCTATGCCACCTGTACAAAGGTCCAAGGAGATAGATCGCATTTGATCTCTCAATTTTGATAGATCTCAACTTGAGGACATCCATACCGGGACAACATAGAAAACAGATAATGGACTCCTCTTTTATGCTTTAAGCATTCAACAACAGATAATATTCTCATAAGAGATTTGAGGATTGATACGTCCAATTTGCATCACTATTTTATATCATGATTTGCTGTTATTCATTGATATATTTCATATTTGGAGATGATACTTATGTTATTTCATCTATTTTGCATGTTTCATGATTATTAGAGGATCGCGCACCGGAGCCAGGATTCTGCTGGAAAAAGCACCGTCAGAATGCAATATTTCGGAAGATCAACAGCTGACGGAAATTATATGAAAAATCCTATTTTTTCCAGATGACGAAGGGAGCCAGAAGGGGGAGAAGAGGGGACCCGAGGTGGGCCCACCCCATAGGCCGGCGCGGCCCAAGGCCTGGCCGCGCCGCCCTGTGAGGACGGGGCCCACAGCCCCCTCTCGCCTCCTTTTCTTCGCGTACGCCTTCATCCCGAAAACCTAAGCCCCAGGGAAATAGTCGCGGAGCGTCACAGCCGCTTCTGCGAGGCGGAGAACACCAGAGAGAAAAGAGCTCTCCGGCAGGCTGAGATCCGCCGGGGAAATTCCCTCCCGGAGGGGGAAATCGACGCCATCGTCACCGTCATCGAGCCGGACATCATCTCCATCACCATCATCATCATCTTCATCATCATCACCGCCGTCTCCACCGCTGCACATCATCACCGCTGTAGCAATTTGGGTTTGATCTTGATTGTTTGATAGGGGAAGCTCTCCCGGTGTTGATTTCTACTTGTTATTGATGCTATTGAGTGAAACCGTTGAACCAAGGTTTATGTTCAGATTGTTATTCATCATCATATCACCTCTGATCATGTTCCATATGATGTCTCGTGAGTAGTTCGTTTAGTTCTTGAGGGCATGGGTGAAGTCTAAATGTTAGTAGTGAAGTATGGTTGAGTAATATTCAATGTTATGATATTTAAGTTGTGGTGTTATTCTTCTAGTGGTGTCGTGTGAACGTCGACTACATGATACTTCACCTTTATGGGCCTAGGGGAATGCATCTTGTACTCGTTTGCCAATTGCGGGGTTGCCGGAGTGACAGAAACCTGAGCCTCCGTTGGTATATCGATGCAGGAGGGATAGCAGGATCTCAGAGTTTAAGGCTGTGGTTAGATTTATCTTAATTACTTTCTTGCAGTTGCGGATGCTTGCAAGGGGTATAATCACAAGTATGTATTAGTCCTAGGAACGGCGGTACATTAGCATAGGTTCACCCACACAACACTTATCAAAACAATGAAGATTAATTAGCCGTATGTAGCGAAAGCACTAGACTAAAATCCCGTGTGTCCTCAGGAACGTTTGGTCATTATAAGTAAACAAACCGGCTTGTCCTTTGTGCTAAAAAGGATTGGGCCACTCGCTGCAATTGTTACTCTCGCATTTTACTTACTCGTACTTTATTCATCTGTTACATCAAAACCCCCTGAATACTTGTCTGTGAGCATTTACAGTGAATCCTTCATCGAAACTGCTTGTCAACACCTTCTGCTCCTAGTTGGGATCGACATTCTTACTTATCGAAGATACTACGATACACCCCCTATACTTGTGGGTCATCAAGGATTAATGTCCAAGCTGAAACTTCCACCATGATACATGGCTTTAGTTGGCAGCCCAAAGTTCTTTTCTAACAATATGCGTACTCAAACCATTCAACTCATGGCAAATCTCCCTTACTTCAGACAAGACAATCATGCATAGAAACTCACATGATATTCAACAAAGGTGTGATAGGTTGATGGCGTCCCTAGAAACATGGTTACCGCTCAACAAGCAACTTATAAGAACTAAAATACATAAGCGACATATTCTTTACCACAATAGTCTTTAAGCTACTTTCCCATGAGCTATGTATTGCAAAGACAAGGAATAAATTTTTAAAGGTAGCACGCAAGCAATTTACTTTGAATGGCAGAAAAATACCACATAGTAGGTAGTTATGGTGGACACAAATGGCATAGGTTTTGGCTCAAGGTTTTGGATGCACGAGAAGCATTCCCTCTCAGTACAAGGCTTTGGCTAGCAAGGTTGTTTGAAGCAAACACAAGTATGAACTGGTACATCAAAACTTACATAAGAACATATTGCAAGCATTATAAAAATCTACACTGTCTTCCTTGGTGTTCAAACACTTTTACCAGAAAATATCTAGACTTTAGAGAGACCAATCATGCAAACCAAATTTCAACAAGCTCTAAGGTAGTTCTCCACTAATAGGTTTAAACCACATGATGCAAGAGCTTAAACATGATCTACTTGAGAACTCAAAACAATTGCCAAGTATCAAATTATTCAAGACAATATATCAATTACCACATGAAGCATTTTCTGTTTCCAACCAAATAGCAATAAATGCAGCAGCTTTTAACTTTTGCCATGAACATTAAAAGTAAAACTAAGAACACCAGTGTTCAATATGAAAAAGCGGAGCGTGTCTTTCTCCAATACAAGGATTTTTAGGATCTGAATTTATTCAAACATAAACAAAAATAAAAGCACACAGAAGCTCCAAGTAAAGCACATAAGATGTGACGGAATAAAAATATAGTTTCACTAGAGGTGACCTGATAAGTTGTTGATGAAGAAGGGGATGCCTTGGGCATCCCCAATATTAGCTGCTTGAGTCTTCTTTAAATATGCAGGGATGAACCACGGGGGCATCCCCAAGCTTAGACTTTTCACTCTTCTTGATCATATTATATCATCCTCCTCTCTTGACCCTTGAAAACTTCCTTCACACCAGACTCAAAACAATCTCATTAGAGGGTTAGTGCATAATCAAAAATTCACATGTTCAGAGAGGACACAATCATTCCCAACACTTCTGGACATTACCCAAGGTTACTGAAATTTAATGGAGCAAAGAAATCCACTCAAACACAGTAAAAGAGGCAATATGAAATAAAAGGCAGAATCTGTCAAAACAGAACAGTCCGTAAATACAAAAAAATTCGAGGCACTTAACATCCTCAGATGAAAAAGCTCAAATCGAATGAAAGTTGCGTACATATCTGAGGATTACTCATGAATTTTCACAGAATTTTTAGACTCTCCTACAGAGAGAACGGCTCAAATTCGTGACAGCTAAAAATCTGTTTCTGCGCAGAAATCCAAATCTAGTATCAACTCTCTATCAAAGACTTTACTTGGCACAACAATGCAGTAAAATAAAGATACAAAGGTATTGCTACAGTAGTAACAAGCACCTTGACTCAAATATAAAACAAAAATTGCAGAAATAAAATAATGGGTTGTCTCCCATAAGCGCTTTTCTTTAACGCCTTTCAGCTAGGCGTAGAAAGTGTAAATCAAGTAACATCAAGAGAAGAAGCATCAATAGAGGAGTTGGGGGTTTTCTCAACAATGCATTGTATCTTATCTATGTAAGTTTCAGAAGCTTCTTTTTCATTACTTTTAGGCTTACTATCCTCCTCAAATAAATTTTCAGGAACAATCGAATCAAAATTCTTTTCTAGTGCCTCATGCATTCCTATGAGCTTATAAGGTATTGGTACTTTAGTCTACCCCTCACAATTGGCTTCATTAGTGTACTTTAGCCTATCTTTTTCCATCTTTTCAAGGGTACTTGAAAAATTGGTAAAGAAGCCAAGCATCTTATGTTGAATAAAGACTATTCTAGCTTCTCTAGCTACACCACCAAATTCTTTAAGAAGGGTTTCTAAAACAAAATCTTTCTTCTCTCCTTCTTCCATATCACAGAGTGTAAGAAACATATGTTGCATTATAGGATTAAGATTAACAAATCTAGCTTCCAACATGTGCACTAAAGAGGCAGCAGCAATTTCATAATTAGGAGCAAGTTCCACCAAGGATCTATCTTCAAAATCTTTAACCCTACTAACATGAGTGAAAAATTCTTCTATATTATCTCTTCCAATGATAGACCCACACCCTACTGATATATCTTGCAAAGTGAACTTAGGGAGAGGCATGATGAAATAAACTAAGGTAAACTGATAAATAAAGTAAATGCAAGTAACTAATTTTTTGTGTTTTTGATATTAAGAAAGCAAACAAGATAGAAAATAAAATAAAGCAAGACAATAAACAAAGTAAAGATATTGGGTGTGAGAGACTCCCCTTGCAGCGTGTCTTGATCTCCCCGGCAACAGCGCCAGAAATTAGCTTGATGACGCGTGAAGCACACGTCTGTTGGGAACCCCAAGAGGAAGGTGTGATGCGTACAGCAACAAGTTTCCCTCAGTAAGAAACCAAGGTTTATCGAACCAGTACGAGTCAAGAAGCACGTTGAAGGTTGATGGTGGCGGAGTGTAGTGCGGCGCAACACCAGGGATTCCGGCGCCAACGTGGAACCAGCACAACACAATCCAAGTACTTTGCCACAACTTAACAGTGAGGTTGTCAATTTCACCGGCTTGCTGTAACAAAGGATTAGATGTATAGTGTGGAAGATGATGTTTGCAAAGAACAGTAAAAACAAGTATTGCAGTAGATTGTATTCGATGTAAAAGAATTGGACCGGGGTCCACAGTTCACTAGTGGTGTCTCTCCAATAAGATAAAGCATGTTGGGTGAACAAATTACAGTTGGGCAATTGACAAATAAAGAGGGCATGACAATGCACATACATATCATGATGATTAAAGTGAAATTCAATTGGGCATTACAACAAAGTACATAGACCGCTATCCAGCATGCATCTATGCCTAAAAAGTCCACCTTCAGGTTATCATCCGAACCCCTTCCAGCATTAAGTTGCAAACAACAGAAAATTGCATTAAGTATGGTGCGTAATGTATCAACACAAATATCCTTAGACAAAGCATTGATGTTTTATCCCTAGTGGCAACAGCACATCCACAACCTTAGAACTTTCTGTCACTGTCCCAGATTAAATGGAGGCATGAACCCACTATCGAGCATAAATACTCCCTCTTGGAGTTACAAGTATCAACTTGGCCAGAGCCTCTACTAGCAACGGAGAGCATGCAAGATCATAAACAACACATATAAGATAGATTGATAATCAACATAACATAGTATTCCATATTCATCGGATCCCAACAAACGCAACATGTAGCATTACAAATAGATGATCTTGATCATGTTAGGCAGCTCACAAGATCGAACAATGATAGCACATGAGGAGAAGACGACCATCTAGCTACTGCTATGGACCCATAGTCCAGGGGTGAACTACTCACACATCAATCCGGAGGCAATCATGGCGATGAAGAGTCCTCCGGGAGATGATTCCCCTCTCCGGCAGGGTGCCGGAGGCGACCTCCTGAATCCCCCGAGATGGGATTGGCGGCGGCGGCGTCTCTGGAAGGTTTTCCGTATCGTGGCTCTCGGTACTGGGTTTTTCGCGACGAAGGCTTTAAGTAGGCGGAAGGGTAGGTCAGGGGGCCTCACGAGGGCCCCACACGCTAGGGCCGCGCGGCCAAGGCCTGGGCCGCGCCGCCCTAGTGTGGCGGCGCCTCGTGGCCCCACTTCGTGACTCCTTCGGTCTTCTGGAAGCTTCGTGGAAAAATAAGACCCTGGGCGTTGATTTCGTCCAATTCCGAGAATATTTTCTTACTAGGATTTCTGAAACCAAAAACAGTAGAAAACAGCAACTGGCTCTTCGGCATCTCGTCAATAGGTTAGTGCCGGAAAATGCATAAATATGACATAAAGTATGTATAAAACATGTGAGTATCATCAATAAAGTAGCATGGAACATAAGAAATTATAGATACGTTTGAGACGTATCAATAGGCAGCTCACAAGATCTAAACATGATAGCACAATAGGAGAAGACAACCATCTAGCTACTGCTATGGACCCATAGTCCAAGGATGAACTACTCACGCATCAGTCCGGAGGCGGGCATGGTGATGTAGAGCCCTCCGGTGATGATTCCCCTCTCCGGCAGGGTGCCGGAGGCGATCTTCAGAATCCCCCGAGATGGGATTGGCGGCGACGGCGTCCCAGTAACTTTTCTCGTATCGTGGCTCTCGGTACTAGGGTTTTCGCGACGGAGGGAATATATAGGCGAAGGGGCAGGGTCGGGGGACGCCCGAGGGGCCCACCCCATATGGCGGCGTGGCCAGGGGTGGGGCCGCGCCCCCCTATGGTGTGGCCGCCTCGTGGCTCCTCTCCATCTCCTCTTCGGTGTTCTGGAAGGCTCCGTGGAAAATAAGACCGTGGGCTTTTGTTTCGTCCAATTCCGAGAATATTTCCTGTGTAGGATTTCTGAAACCAAAAACAGCAGAAAACTGGAACTGGCGCTTCGGCACCTTGTTAATAGGTTAGTGCCGGAAAATACATAAAATGATATAAAGTGTATGTAAAACATGTGAGTATTGTCATAAAACTAGCATGGAACATAAGAAATTATAGATACGTTTGAGATGTATCAATTACGCACAGTACTTAATGCAATTGTCTGTTGTTTGCAACTTAATACTGGAAGGGGTGCGGGTGCTAACCCGAAGGTGGACTTTTTAGGCATAGATGCATGCTGGATAGCGGTCTATGTTCTTTGTTGTAATGCCTAAGTAAATCTCATAGTAGTCATCATGATATGTATGTGCATTATTATGCCCTCTCTATTTGTCAATTGCCCAACTGTAATTTGTTTACCCAACATGCTATTTATCTTATTGGAGAGACACCACTAGTGAACTGTGGACCCCGGCCCATTCTTTTACATCTGAAATACAACCTACTGCAATAATTGTTCTCTTTTGTTGTTTGCAAGCAAACATCATTTTCCACACCATACGTTTAATCCTTTGTTTTCAGCAAGCTGGTGAGATTGACAACCTCACTGTTAAGTTGGGGCAAAGTATTTTGATTGTGTTGTGCAGGTTCCACGTTGGCACCGGAATCCCTGGTGTTGCGCCGCACTACACTCCTTCACCAACAACCTTCACGTGGTCTTCATCTCCTACTGGTTCGTTAACCTTGGTTTCTTACTGGGGGAAAACTCGCTGCTCTACTCAGCATACCTTCCTCTTGGGGTTCCCAACGGACGTGTGCTTTACCGTCATAAGCAGCTATTTTCTGGCACCGTTGCTGGGGACCTGAAGAAAAGTTACACCACATAGATTTCTAACTCCCACGTCAACTGCACGCCAGCAGGCAGCAGCCCGAGATGTTCCAAGAGAGGGCGACGCAAGGAACAAATTTCTCAAGCTCGAGTCGACACAGCACGTGAGGAAAGGAGTCGCGAAAATAGAACACGTGAACATCGGCATACACCAGAAGATAATGATGAGGACTTGTCCGGACTCCCTTGCTTTACCCGACGGGTTCACAAAACTCAAGTACCCACTAGCTTAAAGTTACCCGACAACTATAAAAAGTTCAACAGACTGCAAGATCCAGAGGATTGGTTAGTCGATTATATAGAGACAGTAAAGTTGATGGGTGGAACAAGAGTAACAGCTATGCAGAGCATCAGGTCACCTCAGTGGAGTGATACGTCTCAAACGTATTTATAATTTCTTATGTTCCATGCTACTTTTATGATGATACTCACATGTTTTATACACATTATATGTCATTATTATGCATTTTCCGGCACTAACCTATTAACGAGATGCCGAAGAGCCAGTTGTTGTTTTCTGCTGTTTTTGGTTTCAGAAATCCTAGTAAGGAAATATTCTCGGAATTGGACGAAATCAAAGCCCAGGGTCCTATTTTTGCACGAAGCTTCCAGAAGACCGAGGGGGAAAGGAAGTGGGGCCACGAGGCGCCGCCACAACAGGGCGGCGCGGCCAAGCCCTAGGCCGCGCGGCCCTGGCATGTGGGGCCCTCGTGTGGCCCCCCGCGTTGCCCTTCCGCCTACTTAAAGCCTTCGTCGCGAAACCCCCAGTACCGAGAGCCACGATACGCGAAAACATACTGAGACGCCGCCGCCGCCAATCCCATCTCGGGGGATTCTGGAGATCACCTCCGGCACCCTGCCGGAGAGGGGAATCATCTCCCGGAGGACTCTACACCGCCATGGTCGCCTCCGGATTGATGTGTGAGTAGTTCACCCCTGGACTATGGGTCCATAGCAGTAGCTAGATGGTTGTCTTCTCCCCATTGTGCTATCATTGTCTGATCTTGTGAGCTGCCTATCATGATCAAGATCATCTATCCGTAATGCTACATGTGTGTTTGTTGGGATCCGATGAATAGAGAATACTATGTTATGTTGATTATCAATCTATGTGTTGTTTATGATCTTGCATGCTCTCCTTTGCTAGTAGAGGCTCTGGCCAAGTCATTGCTTGTAACTCCAAGAGGGAGTATTTATGCTCGATAGTGGGTTCATGCCTCCATTAAATCTGGGACAGTGACAGAAAGTTCTAAGGTTGTGGATGTGCTGTTGCCACTAGGGATAAAACATTGATGCTATGTCCGAGGATGTAGTTATTGATTACATTACGCACCATACTTAATGCAATTGTCTGTTGTTTGCAACTTAATACCGGAAGGGGTTCGGATGATAACCTGAAAGTGGACTTTTTAGGCATAGATGCATGCTGGATAGCGGTCTATGTACTTTGTCGTAATGCCCAATTAAATCTCACAATACTCATCATGTCATGTATGTGCATTGTCATGCCCTCTCTATTTGTCAATTGCCCAACTGTAATTTGTTTACCCAATATGCTATATTTCTTATGGGAGAGACACCACTAGTGAACTGTGGACCCCGGTCCATTCTTTTACATCGAATACAATCTACTGCAATATTGTTTCTACTATTTTCTGCAAACAATCATCATCCACACTATACATCTAATCCTTTGTTACAGCAAGCCGGTGAGATTGACAACCTCACTGTTTCGTTGGGGCAAAGTACTTTGGTTGTGTTGTGCAGGTTCCACGTTGGCGCCGGAATCCCTGGTGTTGCGCCGCACTACATCTCGCCGCCATCAACCTTCAACGTGCTTCTTGGCTCCTACTGGTTCGATAAACCTTGGTTTCTTACTGAGGGAAACTTGCTGCTGTACGCATCACACCTTCCACTTGGGGTTCCCAACGGACGAGTGCTTTACCTTCACAAGGAAGCTACTACACCCACATCAACTGTGTGCAAGCAGCTCTTTTTCTGGCGCCGTTGCCGGGGAGATCAAGACACGCTGCAAGGGGAGTCTCCACATCCAATCTCTTTACTTTGTTTTTGTCTTGCTTTATTTTATTTACTACTTTGTTTGCTGCACTAAATCAAAACACAAAAAAACTGAACCCGACAAAATTCTCCTTTGGGCTTCCTGTGGGAGAACTCCTCGGATACTTGGTGTCAGCTAGAGGAATCGAGGATAATATAGAAAAAATACAAGCTATCCCGACGATGAGAAAACCAACCAAGCTCAAAGAGATACATCAGTTAACTGGACGATTCGCAGCTTTGAGCAGATTTGTCGCAAGGTTGGGAGAAAAAGCGCCAGCTGCCCTTTTACGCGCTTATCAAGCAAGGGGAAAAGTTCGAGTGGAATGGGTGACATAGGCATCCCCAATGGGCCTGCCAAAGATGGTACCCGGGGTTTACTGAAGGCCCATGACTCGAAGAATATGAAGTTCGGAAGCCCAAGATAGTGTTAAGGAAAGCTAGAGTTGTATTAGGAAATATAGACTTGTAATTTTACGGGACGGGTCAGAAACCCTCCCGGACTCTGTAACTTGTGTATTACGAGTCCCTCGGCTACGCCTCCTATATAAGGGGGAGTCGAGGGACAAAGAAAGCATCGATTCATTGTCTCACGAAACCCTTGTTTTCATAATCGTCGAGTACTTTTTGGCTGAAACCTTCGAGATCTACTTGCCCTCTACTTCCAACTAAACCCTAGTCTACAATCTGTAGGCATTGATAAGTTAATCCCTTGTCAATTGGCGCCGTCTGTGGGAATTAGAGGTGTCAATGAGCTGATCTCGATGGCACGTTCAAGATCGTCGACTTCATCAACTGCAAGCAACGCGATGGACATAGGTAAACAGATCGAAACTGGTCTAGTCGATTTTGTACCTCACCCGCCCTCCCGTTTGGATGCATATGCGTATCTGGAGGAGCCCATGGAGATGACGTTCGGAAAGTTCCACTTCCGCGTCGAGAAGTAAGGAGCGTATCGTCTCGAAATTCCCATCTCATCGGGATTATCAGCGGTCGATCCTGATTTTTCGAGCTCGACATCATCAATCGAGTCAGACGACGAGGAAACTTCATCGCCACACTTCATCAGGGCAAGTGAAAAACTCGCCAAGATCTTCAGCGACATGTCCTTCGAGTCATCCGCGGACTCTGATATAAGCAATGACTCGAGCAACATAGACAGCTTCAACTTCATCGACAAATCCACCATTGTTGGAAGGGTCTTCACCAATCTCTATGATGGTGTCACCAAACCCGACAAAGTTCAGAGTCCAAAATATCATCAGATCTACGCCATTGGAGAAACAAGTCGCGAACAGGAGGAGACGTCGGAGAACTTCGACGATGCAGGAAATCTGTATGTCGATCCTGCAGATCTCACACGAGGCCTGGGAACAAAATACATCGGCACGGGGACGCGAGAGATGGTGCGATTTCCGCAGGCAGTATGGGATCGAGTCGAAAGAGCTATCAATGGTACAGAGCCAATGACCATAACAGCAACACCTGAGGAGTTACAAGCGTATCAATATAGGCTTGCACGTACCAGGCGAGAACTCGAGAAACAAAAGATCGCATTGGATAGGAGGCAGGAAGCGGCATCAGCATCAAGTAGGCGAAGAGCGGAGCTGAGTCGACAATCAGGTACTTCGGGAAGCAATCACAGAGAAGCGCGCAACAGGGCAAGGTCTCGACTAAAAAACATACCTGAAGCTGAGAGGGAAAATCTAGTTCAAAACCTCGACATGTCCTTTATGTCGATAGACACGAGGGGGAACATTATCCCTAAGATGCCAGAAGCTGGGTACATGGCGACGCAAGCCTTTATCCTCGCATCCAAACCACCTCCTGAAGATCCAAGAGAAGCACTGTACAATATGGCTATGGTAGGAGTTGGAGCCATGGGAACGGCGTTTATAAATTCGCCTCCCAAAGGATCAGTGAGGCAAAATAGTCCACGACCTACTGCAGCAGCACCAGGTCCCGAGAGAACAAGCAGAGCAAGAAACACAGAAATTCAAGCAAGGGTAGACAGAGCACGACAAAATAGAAGGGAGCATCGGCATTCTCCAGAAATAGCTGAAGAGGATATGTGCGGGTTACCATGCTTTACAAGGAGGGTCCGAAAAACTCGAGTTCCTTCAGGGTTTAAGTTACCCGATAATTTCAAAAAATTCGATGGCCTACAAGATCCCGAGGATTGGCTAGTCGATTATGTCGAGACGGTGAAACTGATAGGCGGAACCAGAGCAACAGCCATGCAGAGCATTCAAGTACACCTGAGTGGAGCTGCACGATCTTGGATAAAGAAGCTTCCTCCGGGCTCCATCGATAGCTGGGACAGCTTTGAGGATATATTCGTCAAGAACTTCCGATCCACCTGCAAAAAACCCGCATCGCTAGAGGATTTGAGGTCATGTCGACAAAAGCACGATGAATCAATGAGAAAATACATCAAGAGGTGGAACAACATTAAAAACTCGGCAGAGAACATATCTGACGATAGAGCAATAGATGTGTTCGTGGCAGGAATTCGACGAGGAGATTTCGTCGAAGATTTGGGAAGAACCAACCCAAAGACAGTATAAGCGTTAATGGAGATAGCAAACAGATGGGCAAATGGAGAAGATGTTGTTCACAATAAACGGCACAGGTCACAGGAGGAGGACCGTAGTCGAAATTTTCAAAATACACGACGTTTTCCTCGACAGTTCTCGAGTTATGATGCTCCTGGCCAAATATCGGCTGGTTTTCGAGGAAACAGTGGAGGAAGCAATAGAGATGACAATCAAAGAAGCAACGAGTAGCGAGGTGACAATAGAGATGATTCCCGAAACAACAGGCAAAATAGTGGACCGAGGTTCCAGAGACCATATATATCTCCCGAGGATATGATAAATGGGCCATGTCAGATGCATTTCTATCTCGACAATAATGGGAAGAGGCAGTCAGGACATCTGCAGAAGGATTGTCGAAAATTTCAAGCAATGTTGAGGTTCGCAGGGCAAGCCAATGCTCAGGCAGCGAGTCGAAATCCTCAGGGACCTAGGAGTGAGATCCACCTACCACCTCCTCCCGCAATTACGAACGAAAATCGGCACCAGCTCAGAATAGCGGCATCACCACACCCACATCCATATGTCGACCCCAACTCCAACGGTGCGGTCTCGATGATTCAGAAAGCTAGGCCATCTAACAGGGCTCAGAAAGTAATTCCGCGTCAAGTGTTCATGGCAGAGAAGATGCCTCCACCGACGATTGAGTACCCAAATTGGTCGGGACAGGACATTGGCTTCACAATAGCGGATCACCCGCAGCAAGTTCCTCGACCAGGGCAGCCGGCACTTATCTTACCAGCAGTGATCGCAGGATTCGACGTATCTCGAGTATTCATAGATGGAGGCAGTAGTCTAAACCTTATGTATGCAGATACACTAAGGAAGATGAACATATCCCTGGCAAACCTAAAACCCACGGACACACGTTTCCACGGTATCACACCAGAGAAGCCGAGAAAATTACAGAATAGAAAGGCTGGAGTTCGAAGTTGTGGATTTCCCGTCGCAATACCACGCCTTGTTGGGACGACCAGCATATGCCAGGTTTATGGTGGTACCACATTACACGTACCTGTTATGGAGGCTACCTGGACCTAAGGGACCAATTACAGTCAAAGGAAGTTTTGTGTTAGCTGATAAATGCGACAAGGATTTCCATCGACTGTCAGAAACTTTCGGGATGCAGGAAGAATATATGGCGTCAAGGCTAACAACTGACTATGATGTGTTACCAGATGTAGGAAGGCCACTCAGGGAGCCAACCTTTAGTACTACCAAGAATTCTAAGGAGGTGCAGATTCACCCGACGGATCCAAAGAAAATGACGTCCATTGCAACAGACATGGACCTCGCATAGGAAAGCGCGCTCTTTGAGTTCCTCCGTGAGTACTGGAAAATCTTCGCATGGTGTCCAGCTGACATGCCAGGAGTACCCAGGGAACTTGCCGAGCACCACCTAAATTTGGACCCAATAGCGAGACCAATCAAACAACCTTTGCAGCGTTTCTCGGAACCAAACCGCAAAGCTATGCTGTCGGAAATTGATCGACTCAGAGAAGCTGGTTTCATCAAGGAGCTACATACAGAGGTCACATGGGTAGCTAACCCAGTGTTGGTGCCAAAGAAAAACACAAAAGTCCTTCGCATGTGCGTCAACTTCACGTGTCTCAATAAACATTGTCCAAAGGATCACTTTCCCCTCCCAAGGATCGATCAAATTATCGAATCCACGGCAGGCTATGAATGTCTTTCCTTCCTGGACGCATATTTTGGTTATAACCAGATCAAATTAAAAGAAGAGGATGAAGTCAAGACAGCGTTCATAACATCTTATGGCGTGTTTTGCTACAAAACAATGCCCTTTGGTCTCAAAAACGCGGGAGCAACATATCAGCGGATGATGCAGAAGTGTCTTGCAACACAGATTGGGAAAAACGTACAAGTATACATCGACGATGTTGTCATAACAACAAAAAAGGGATCAACATTGATCGAGGACCTAAAGGAAACTTTCGACAACCTAGATAAGTTCTGCCTCAAGCTAAACCCGACAAAGTGCTCCTTCGGCGTTCCTGCGGGAGAACTTCTCGGGTTCCTAGTTTCAGCAAGAGGGATCGAAGCCAATCCAGAGAAAATCCAAGCTATCGTAACAATGAGAAAGCCAACAAAGTTGAAAGAAATACAACAACTAACTGGGCGAGTCGCAGCTTTAAACAGATTCGTCGCTAGGTTAGGAGAAAAGGCGTTGCCGTTCTACGCTTTGATCAAGCAGGGAGAGAAGTTTCAATGGAACGAAGAGGCAGACAGAGCTTTCGACGATCTCAAGCGCACAATCTCGACACCACCCAATCTTGTTGGCGCCTAAGGAGAAGGAACCCCTGTTGTTATACATTGCAGCCACGCCTCAGGTGGTCAGCACAGCACTCGTAGTCGAAAGAGAGGAAGAAGGAAAACTACATGGAGTTCAGAGGCCGGTATATTTCATCAGCAAGGTTCTATCGCCTTCAAAACAGCGGTATCCGCAGTACCAGAAGCTAGCATATGGAGTGTTTACAACCGCAAGAAAATTGCAGCACTATTTTTCGGCACACCCGAAAATAGTGGTCAATGAGGCGCCCTTATCCAATATATTAAACAATCCAGAAGCTACGGGTCGTGTCTCCCTTTGGGGAATAGAACTTTCCCCTCGGGACATCACGTACGAAAAAAGAAAAGCAATAAATTCGCAAGTTTTACCAGACTTCATCACAGAGTGGATGGAGCTACAAAATACGGGACCCCGGATTTATCAAGAACCTCGACTATGAACTTCGACGGGTCCAAGAGATTGGAGGGAGCTGGAGCAGGCGTGATACTAATATCACCTGAAGGCGACAAGTTAAAGTATGTCTTGCGGATGATGTTCGCAAACGCATCTAACAATGAGGCAGAATACGAAGCTCTCATACACTGGATGAAGATGGCGAAGGCTTGTGGCGCAACTCGACTAAAAATCTTCGGCGACCCACAACTGGTGGCTCAGCAAGTCATGAATCAATGTGATGCAGATAATGATAGTATGATAGCATACAAGGAAGTATACAACGAGCTAGAGAAGTTGTTTCATGGATGCGAGGTAAATCACATCAGCAGGTTGAGCAATGACGAAGCCGATGTTCTAGCAAACATTGGGTCGCGGTGTCTCGCGATTCCACCAGGCGTATTCTGGGAGGAGATAGCTGAGAGATCTACGAAGTCGAAGATACCAAAAAAAGAAGGAGAAGGACAAGAAACCCTCGGGGGCTACAAGAGAAGCACTGGAAGAAGAAGAGGAATCAGACCTAGTGATGATGGTGCAAACTCCGTGGATGCAGGCGTATATATCATACATCCTAAGGAAAGAAATACCCGATGATCCAGTTGAAGCAAGGAGAGTCATCAGGCGTTCCAAAGCCTTCACTGTGGTCAAAGGGGAGTTGTATAAACGAAGTATTTCAGGAGTGTTACAAAGGTGCGTCACACCCGAAGAAGGAAGGATGATCCTGAAGGATGTACACGAAGGAATATGTGGTCATCACGCAACCAGTCGAGCTATAGCAGCCAAGGTTTTCAGAGCAGGATTTTATTGGTTGACAGCAATCGAGGATGCGAAAGAAATAGTTCGTACTTGTGACACGTGCCAGAGATTCGCCGCAAAACCTCACTCTCCGGCAGCAGAGTTGACGCCAATACCGCTGTCCTAGCCCTTTGCTCAGTGGGGTCTCGATATGGTGGGAAAATTACACAAAGCTTCGCCAGGAGGATACGAGTACATGCTCGTCGCTGTCGACAAATTAACAAAGTGGATAGAAGCGAAGCCGATAAATTCGCCAGACGGAGCGTCTGTCGTTAAGTTCGTGAAAAGTATCGTTTTCAGGTTTGGAGTACCTCACAGCATCGTCACGGACAATGGTAGTAACTTCACATCCAAGGAATTCAAAGAATATTGTGCAGAGGTAGGCATCAAACTACACTTTGCGTCGGTTGCGCACCCGCAGACCAATGGCCAAGTTGAGAAAGCCAATGGTATCATCTTCAATGGTATCAAGAAGCGCCTGCTAGCACCATTGGAAAAAGCTCGACACACTTGGCCAGAGGAGTTGCCCAGTGTGCTATGGAGTATTCGAACAACACCAAATACATCGACACATGAAACTCCATTTTTCCTGGTCCATCGAGCTGAAGCAGTACTGCCAATAGAAATAGAGCACGATTCCCCACGAGTCACGGAATATGACGAAGAAACTTCGAGGAAAGCATTAGAGGATGATGTCGACGCACTTGATGAAGCTCGAGATGAAGTGCTATCATGGGTCACCAAGTACCAGCAAGACCTGAAAAACTACCACAGTCGATGTTTGCGACCAAGAATAAAGAAATCCACCCAACACAGCGAAAGAAGCAATGCGAAATAAAAGGCAGAATCTGTCAAAACAGAACAGTCCGTAAAGACGAATTTTTAATAAATACTTCCGTTGCTCAAATCAGAAAACTCAAAACTAATGAAAGTTGCGTGCATATCTGAGGAACACGCACGTAAATTGGCATATTTTTCTGAGTTACCTACAGAGAAAACAGCCCAGATTCGTGACAGATAGAAATCTGTTTCTGCGCAGAAATCCAAATCTAGTATCAACCTTCGATTAGAGGCTTCACTTGGCACAACAAAACACAAAACTAAGATAAGGAGAGGTTGCTACAGTAGTAAACAACTTCCAAGATACAAATATAAAACAAAATACTGTAGCAAAATAACGCATGGGTTATCTTCCAAGAAGTTCTTTCTTTATAGCCATTAAGATGGGCTCAACAGTTTTAATGATGCACACATAAGAAATAGTATTTGAAGCAAAAGAGAGCATCAAGAGGCAAATTAAAAACACATTTAAGCCTAACATGCTTCCTATGAAAGGGAATCTTGTAAATAAACAAGTTCATGAAGAGCAAAGTGACAAGCATAGGAAGATAAAATAAGTGTAACTTCAAAAATTTCAGCATATAGAGAGGTGTTTTAGTAACATGAAAATTTCTACAACCATATTTTCCTCTCTCATAATAACTTTCAGTAGCATCATGAGCAAATTCAAAAATATAATTATCAAATGAAACATTCTTGTCATGAGCTTCATGCATAAAATTATTACTACCCACATAAGCATAATCAATTTTATTAATTGTAGTGGGAGCAAATTCAACAAAGTAGCTATCATTATTATTCTCATCATCAAATATAGGAGGCATATTGTAATCATAATTAAATTCATCCTTCATAACAGGTGGAACCAAAAGACCAATATCATTATAATCATCATAAATAGGAGGTAAAGTATCATCAAAGTAAATTTTCTCCTCAATGCCCGGGGGACTAAAAAGATCATGCTCATCAAAACCAGCTTCCCCAAGCTTAGAATTTTCCATAGCATTAGCAACAATAGTGTTCAAAGCATTCATACTAATAACATTCCCATTAGCATGCATATAAAGTTCCATGGGTTTTTTAATTCTCTCTTCAAACACATCATGTCCTAATTCAAGATAAAGTTCATAAAGATCTCTCATATTTTTGTTGTTTTCCATTATGCCAAACTAGTGTAAACAAGAAACAAAAAGATGCAATTGCAGGATCTAAAGGAAATAGCTTCGAGCACAAACACAATGGCGCCAGAAAAGTACTGCTACCTGGAACCAGAGTATGAGTGCCTTTTACCTTTCCTCCCCGGCAACAGCGCCAGAAAATAGCTTGATGTCTACGCCCACTCCTTTTCCTGTAGACAGTGTTGGGCCTCCAAGAGCAGAGGTTTGTAGAACAGCAGCAAGTTTTCCCTTAAGTGGATCACCCAAGGTTTATCGAACTCAGGGAGGAAGAGGTCAAAGATATCCCTCTCATGCAACCCTGCAACCACAAAGCAAGAAGTCTCTTGTGTCCCCAACACACCTAATAGGTGCACTAGTTCGGCGAAGAGATAGTGAAATACAGGTGGTGTAAATAAGCAGTAGCAACGGCACCAGAAAAGTGCTTTGCCCAGGACAGTAAACAAGCACTAGTAACGCAGCAGTAGTAATGCAGTAAAACAGTAAACAAGCAGCGATAGCAGTATTTAGGAACAAGGCCTAGGGATTATACTTTCACTAGTGGACACTCTCAACATTGATCACATAACAGAATAGATAAATGCATACTCTACACTCTCTTGTTGGATCATGAACACATTGCGTAGGATTACACGAACCCTCAATGCCGGAGTTAACAAGCTCCACAATTCAATGTTCATATTTAAATAACCTTAGAGTGCACGACAGATCAACACAACTAAACCAAGTACTAACATAGCATGCACACTGTCACCTTCACGCTACGAAAGGAGGCATAGATCACATCAATACTATCATAGCAATAGTTAACTTCATAATCTACAAGAGATCACAATCATAGCCTACGCCAAGTACTAACACGGATGCACACACTGTCACCATTACACCGTGCAGGAGGAATAAAACTACTTTAATAACATCACTAGAGTAGCACACAGATAAATTGTGATACAAAACACATTGCAATCATAAAGAGATATAAATAAGCACTTCACTATGCTCTTCATAACAGTGAATAAGTATTCTGTGAAATATAGCCTAAGAGACCCACACGGTGCACACAGTGTCACCTTTACACACGTGGGACAAGGAGTCTCCGGAGATCACATAAGTAAAATTCACTTGACTAGCATAACGACATCTAGATTACAATCATCATCATATGGATCTCAATCATGTAAGGCAGCTCATGAGATCATTGTATTGAAGTACATAGGAGAGAGATGAACCACATAGCTACCGGTACAGCCCCGAGCCTCGATGGAGAACTACTCCCTCCTCATGGGAGACAGCAGCGTTTATGAAGATGGCGGTGGTGTCGATGGAGAAGCCTTCCGGGGGCACTTCCCCGTCCCGGCGGCGTGCCGGAACAGAGACTCCTGTCCCCCAGATCTTGGCTTCGCGATGGCGGCGGCTCTGGAAGGTTTTTGCGGGTTTCGTCGATCATGATAGGGTTTTCGCGACGGAGGCTTTAAATAGGCGGAAGGGCAGCCTCGGAGGGGGCCTGGGGCCACCACACCATAGTGCGGCGCGGCCCCCCTCTGGTCGCGCCAGGGTGGCGTGTGGGGCCCCCAGGGCTTCCCTCTGGCGGCTCTCGGGTGTTCTGGAAGCTTCGTCCAATTATAAGACTCTGGGCATTGATTTCGTCCGATTCCGAGAATATTTCCTTACTAGGATTTCTGAAACCAAAACAGCAGAAAACAGGAACTGGCACTACGGCATCTCGTCAATAGGTTAGTTCCAGAAAATGCACGAATATGACATAAAGTGTGCATAAAACATGTAGATATCATCAATAATAGTAGCATGAAACATAAGAAATTATAGATACGTTTGAGACGTATCAAGCATCCCCAAGCTTAGTTCCTACTCGTCCCGAGTAGGTAAACGATAACAAAGATAATTTCTTAAGTGACAATGCTACCAACATAATCTTGATCATACTATTGTAAGCACATGTAATGAATGCAGCGATCAAAACAATGGTAAATGACATGAGTAAACAACTGAATCGTAAAGCAAAGACTTTTCATGAATAGTACTTAAAGACAAGCATCAATAAGTCTTGCATAAGAGTTAACTCATAAAGCAATAATTTAAAGTAAAGGTATTGAAGCAACACAAAGGAAGATGAAGTTTCAGCGGTTGCTTTCAACTTGTAACATGTATATCTCATGGATATTGTCAACATAGAGTAATATAACAAGTGCAATATGCAAGTATGTAGGAATCAATGCACAGTTCACACAAGTGTTTGCTTCTTGAGGTAGAGAGAAATAGGTGAACTGACTAAACATAAAAGTAAAAGAATGGTCCTTCAAAGAGGAAAGCATCGATTGCTATATTTTTGCTAGAGCTTTTATTTTGAAAACAAGAAACAATTTTGTCAACGGTAGTAATAAAGCATATGAGTTATGTAAATTATATCTTATAAGTTGCAAGCCTCATGCATAGTATACTAATAGTGCCCGCACCTTGTCCTAATTAGCTTGGACTACCGGATCATTGTAATACACATGTTTTAACCAAGTGTCACAATCGGGTACCTCTATGCCGCCTGTACAAAGGTCTAAGGAGAAAGCTCGCATGGGATTTCTCGCTTTTGATAACTTAGACATCCATACCGGGACAACATAGACAACAGATAATGGACTCCTCTTTAATGCATAAGCATGTAGCAACAGTTAATGTTCTCATATGAGATTGAGGATATATGTCCAAAACTGAAACTTCCACCATGGATCATGGCTTTAGTTAGCGGTCCAATGTTCTTCTCTAACAATATGCATGCTTTAACCATAAAGTGGTAGATCTCTCTTACTTCAGACAAGACGGACATGCATAGCAACTCACATGATATTCAACAAAGATAATTGATGGCGTCCCCAGAAACATGGTTATCGCACAACAAGCAACTTAATAAGAGATAAAGTGCATAAGTACATATTCAATACCACAATAGTTTTTAAGCTATTTGTCCCATTAGCTATATATTGTAAAGGTAAAGAATGGAAATTTTAAAGGTAGCACTCAAGCAATATACTTTGGAATGGCGGAGAAATACCATGTGGTAGGTAGGTATGGTGGACACAAATGGCATAGTGGTTGGCTCAAGGATTTTGGATGCATGAGAAGTATTCCCTCTCGATACAAGGTTTAGGCTAGCAAGGTTATTTGAAACAAACACAAGGATGAAGCGGTACAGCAAAACTCACATAAAAGACATATTGTAAACATTATAAGACTCTATACCGTCTTCCTTGTTGTTCAAACTCAATACTAGAAATTATCTAGACCTTAGAGAAACCAAACATGCAAATCAGATTTTAGCATGCTCAATGTATTTCTTCATTAATGGGTGAAAAGTATATGACGCAAGAGCTTAAACATGAGCACAACAATTGCCAAGTATCACATTATCCAAGATGTTATACCAATTACCACATATATCATTTTCCAATTCCAACCATATAACAATTTAGCGAAGAAGAAACTTTCGCCATGAATACTATGAGTAAAGCTAAGGACATATTTGTCCATATGCAACAGCGGAGCGTGTCTCTCTCCCACACAATGAATGCTAGGATCCATTTTATTCAAACAAAACAAAAACGAAAACAAACAGACGCTCCAAGCAAAGTACATAAGATGTGATGGAATAAAAATATAGTTTCAGGGGAGGAACCTGATAATATTGTCGATGAAGAAGGGGATGCCTTGGGCATCCCCAAGCTTAGACGCTTGAGTCTTTTTGATATATGCAGGGGTGAACCACCGGGGCATCCCCAAGCTTGGAGCTTTCACTCTCCTTGATCATAGTATATCATCCTCCTCTCTTGACCCTTGAAAACTTCCTTCACACCAAACTTCTCATAAACTTCATTAGAGGGGTTAGTACATAATTAAAAACTCACATGTTCAGAGGTGACACAATCATTCTTAACACTTCTGGACATTGTTCAAAGCTACTGGAAGGTAATGGAACAAAGAAATCCACCCAACACAGCGAAAGAAGCAATGCGAAATAAAAGGCAGAATCTGTCAAAACAGAACAGTCTGTACAGACGAATTTTTAATAAATACTTCCGTTGCTCAAATCAGAAAACTCAAAACTAATGAAAGTTGCATACATATTTGGGGAACATGCACGTAAATTGGCATATTTTTCTGAGTTACCTACAGAGAAAACAGCCCAGATTCGTGACAGATAGAAATCTGTTTCTGCGCAGAAATCCAAATCTAGTATCAACCTTCGATTAGAGGCTTCACTTGGCACAACAAAACACAAAACTAAGATAAGGAGAGGTTGCTACAGTAGTAAACAACTTCCAAGACACAAATATAAAACAAAATACTGTAGCAAAATAACACATGGGTTATCTCCCAAGAAGTTCTTTCTTTATAGCCATTAAGATGGGCTCAACAGTTTTAATGATGCACACATAAGAAATAGTATTTGAAGCAAAAGAGAGCATCAAGAGGCAAATTAAAAACACATTTAAGCCTAACATGCTTCCTATGAAAGGGAATCTTGTAAATAAACAAGTTCATGAAGAGCAAAGTGACAAGCATAGGAAGATAAAATAAGTGTAGCTTCAAAAATTTCAGCATATAGAGAGGTGTTTTAGTAACATGAAAATTTCTACAACCATATTTTCCTCTCTCATAATAACTTTCAGTAGCATCATGAGCAAATTCAACAATATAACTATCAAATGAAACATTCTTGTCATGAGCTTCATGCATAAAATTATTACTACCCACATAAGCATAATCAATTTTATTAATTGTAGTGGGAGCAAATTCAACAAAGTAGCTATCATTATTATTCTCATCATCAAATATAGGAGGCATATTGTAATCATAATTAAATTCATCCTCCATAACAGGTGGAACCAAAAGACCAATATCATTATAATCATCATAAATAGGAGGTAAAGTATCATCAAAGTAAATTTTCTCCTCAATGCCCGGGGGACTAAAAAGATCATGCTCATCAAAACCAGCTTCCCCAAGCTTAGAATTTGCCATAGCATTAGCAACAATAGTGTTCAAAGCATTCATACTAATAACATTCCCATTAGCATGCATATAAAGTTCCATGGGTTTTTTAATTCTCTCTTCAAACACATCATGTCCTAATTCAAGATAAAGTTCATAAAGATCTCTCATATTTTTGTTGTTTTCCATTATGCCAAACTAGTGTAAACAAGAAACAAAAAGATGCAATTGCAGGATCTAAAGGAAATAGCTTCGAGCACAAACACAATAGCGCCCGAGAAAAAATCTTGTTACACTGAACCGGAGTATGAGTGCCTTTTACCTTTCCTCCCCGGCAACGGCGCCAGAAAATAGCTTGATGTCTACGCCCACTCCTTTTCCTGTAGACAGTGTTGGGCCTCCAAGAGCAGAGGTTTGTAGAACAGCAGCAAGTTTTCCCTTAAGTGGATCACCCAAGGTTTATCGAACTCAGGGAGGAAGAGGTCAAAGATATCCCTCTCATGCAACCCTGCAACCACAAAGCAAGAAGTCTCTTGTGTCCCCAACACACCTAATAGGTGCACTAGTTCGGCGAAGAGATAGTGAAATACAGGTGGTGTAAATAAGCAGTAGCAACGGCACCAGAAAAGTGCTTTGCCCAGGACAGTAAACAAGCACTAGTAATGCAGCAGTAGTAACGCAGTAAAACAGTAAACAAGCAGCGATAGCAGTATTTAGGAACAAGGCCTAGGGATTATACTTTCACTAGTGGACACTCTCAACATTGATCACATAACAGAATAGATAAATGCATACTCTACACTCTCTTGTTGGATGATGAACACATTGCGTAGGATTACACGAACCCTCAATGCCGGAGTTAACAAGCTCCACAATTCAATGTTCATATTTAAATAACCTTAGAGTGCACGACAGATCAACACAACTAAACCAAGTACTAACATAGCATGCACACTGTCACCTTCACGCTACGAAAGGAGGCATAGATCACATCAATACTATCATAGCAATAGTTAACTTCATAATCTACAAGAGATCACAATCATAGCCTACGCCAAGTACTAACACGGATGCACACACTGTCACCATTACACCGTGCAGGAGGAATAAACTACTTTAATAACATCACTAGAGTAGCACACAGATAAATTGTGATACAAAACACATTGCAATCATAAAGAGATATAAATAAGCACTTCACTATGCTCTTCATAACAATGAATAAGTATTCTGTGAAATATAGCCTAAGAGACCCACACGGTGCACACACTGTCACCTTTACACACGTGGGACAAGGAGTCTCCGGAGATCACATAAGTAAAATTCACTTGACTAGCATAACGACATCTAGATTACAATCATCATCATATGGATCTCAATCATGTAAGGCAGCTCATGAGATCATTGTATTGAAGTACATAGGAGAGAGATGAACCACATGCTACCGGTACAGCCCCGAGCCTCGATGGAGAACTACTCCCTCCTCATGGGAGACAGCAGCGTTTATGAAGATGGCGGTGGTGTCGATGGAGAAGCCTTCCGGGGGCACTTCCCCGTCCCAGCGGCGTGCCGGAACAGAGACTCCTGTCTCCCAGATCTTGGCTTCGCGATGGCAGCGGCTCTGGAAGGTTTTTGCGGGTTTCGTCGATCGTGATAGGGTTTTCGCGACGGAGGCTTTAAATAGGCGGAAGGGCAGCCTCGGAGGGGGCCTGGGGCCACCACACCATAGGGCGGCGCGGCCCCCCCTCTGGCCGCGCCAGGGTGGCGTGTGGGGCCCCCAGGGATTCCCTCTGGCGGCTCTCGGGTGTTCTGGAAGCTTCGTCCAATTATAAGACTCTCGGCGTTGATTTCGTCCGATTCCAAGAATATTTCCTTACTAGGATTTCTGAAACCAAAAATAGCAGAAAACAGGAACTGGCACTGCGGCATCTCATCAATAGGTTAGTTCCAGAAAATGCACGAATATGACATAAAGTGTGCATAAAACATGTAGATATCATCAATAATAGTAGCATGGAACATAAGAAATTATAGATACGTTTGAGACGTATCACGTAACTACTGCATCAATTTTATCGACACCCATCCTCCGTCGCCTCATCCTGGCATGAACTTTTTCAACCACCTTGGTCATATCAAGTTTTAAGTGGCAGATCTGAAGCATGATAAGGGCAAACCTGGCACCAGCTATTAGTTGAGCTCTTACAAAACCATGGATTTTGTGCGAGTCCTCAAATTTGTCCATCAACTCAGGAAGGGTTCTAGGCTGAACATTACGAGGAAACATGGAGTTGTAAATCATGGACAACGTCTTGGTACAGAATTCGAGGAATTCACGAACTTGGCATGAGCGGTCTTGAAATCTGACGATTTGTCGGGTGCGTTCAGGGGTAGCCCAAAAAAGGATGCCATGGTCAAGTGCAAGGTTAATAAGGAAATTTGATCTTGTGTCAACTCGTTGATCTTCGGCATCAGCGTCTAAAAAGGGACCTATTTGGCGACAGTACACCAGTTAAAGACAGAAAACAGGCAAAGAAAAAGAGAAAGGTTAAGTTTGAGGAATATACCCGCCATCTCTTAGCTTGCTTCAGTCATCAACTCAAGCATGCAGTTTTCTCGGGAGGCAGCCTCCGTAGCTTCAGCAACTGCAGCTTCTTTTGAAGCTATAGCTTCCTGAGCTTGATGTAGCGCAACTTTTTCCCTTTCAGATGACTTTCGAGATTGTTCCATTATCATGAGAGCCTGCTTTTTCATCGACTGCAGTTGTTGTCGGAGTTCGTCCAAATCTTCATACTGAACAGCACTCGAAGAACCTTTGTTAAATTCGACAGCGGAGGACCTTTTCGAGAAAGACGCAGCAGGCAAGGCAGTCGAAGAAGGCACCACGGTATAGTTGTCAAAAATCAACTGGAAAGAAAAACTTCGATATCAATAACTCAGCAACATAGCTTTTCATTAATAAGGTCAGATATTTACATAGCTATTACAAGAGAGAGTTCCTAATGAACTAGTGGGGCAGTTGTCGCCAAAACTATTATGGCGACGGCATCAAAAGAAAGACAAAGCAAAACAAAAGACAAAGTGGTCTACTTGACCTCCGGCTTCGACGAACTAGGAGCTGGAATTGGCTTGCATCCAAGGAAGCAAGGATTTTCTTCGAGTTTGGCTTGGCAGCCTTGATCAAAGATTGCCATCTCTTCGTCTCCATCTTCTGCACATCGCCAGCAACCAAGGCGATGGTGCCTTCAACACCAATCTTTAAACCTTCTTGTCGAAGACCGTGCCCAAGATCTTCTTGAGAGTTGAAGCACTTGGCCAGAGCAGCAAAAGTGTTGGGTTCTTCTTTCTTCGTGAAGAAGTACGGAAAAAGCCGCGACATGCTCGATTCGGCATCAGCAATGCCTTGGCGTGCCTCATCTCCATGAATCTCAAGGAGGGAGAGCGCGTCGAGAAGGCGATCACCTTCAGGACTTTCGAGATCATAATCTTGATGCATCCTCCTTGATGACGCAAAGTACAGCTTGTCAAAAAAAAAGCACGCCAAGAAAAGCATAGGTACCCGAAGAACAAGAAATGGTCAGAGTACTTACTAACAAAACATCGACTCTGCGACTCTAAACGAGAGATAATTTCTTCCTCGGCGGTTTGTTGAGTGATGTTTTCACTCAAAGATTTTTCCGCGTCATGAAGTCTTCTTCGAAGATCTTCGACAACGGTGGCATCTGATTCAGCTTTCTTGCGGGCTTTTTCGCTTTGCTCTAATTTAAGAGCAAGAGCACCAGCACGTTTGTTAGCTTCCGCAAGATTAGCTGGCAAAACAATTGACAGGAATAAACGTCATGACCAAAAATGATGGAGAGTATTCACCAAGAAAAAGCAGCAAAAATAGTACCTTCAAGTTTGTTCGCATGGTCACGGTACCCGACGAATTGGGTACCGAGACGGATAAACTCCTTCATCAGAGGCTGAAAAGAAAAGCAGAGAAAGAGAAATCAATATAGAAAGTGAAAGTTCGACATCAACAAGCAAAGGAGAAGCAAAATACAAAAAAGAGTCGAAAAACGTAGAAATGATCAAGACAAAGGGAAACTTACATCATCCAGTGAGGGATTCGTGGAACCACCAACTAATAGGGTGGGTTCCTTGGCTGGCTCAACCCTAGCTCTCTTCGGTGAAGAGGCACGGGGGCTCACAACTGGAGCAGTGAGCTCGATGTCTTGCTGAGGAGTCGAAGTTTCATCCCCATCAGGTTGAGCCTCAGAGGTAACCAAAGTACGAGACGTACTCGTTCGAGCAGTCACGTCAATGGGGGGATTCTCATCCTCGTCACCACTACAATAAAATAAGGTGACAATATAAGAAACAACATAGACAAAATATCGAGATCAAACAACAAAGAACAACAAAGAACTTACGAGCTGACAAGGGCATCCTCCTAAGGGTTGAAAGTTGTCCTTTCTTCAGTAGGAACAACTTCTTCGGCAGGAGGTGCGCCGAATTTGGAGGGGCCAGAGTCGACGACTTTATCCCTTTTTCTTTTGTTCCTTGGAGAAACAGCAGATGGAAGAGAACGAGTCGACTCGCTGGCTTCAGATTCAACTTCTTTTTCAGAAGAAGCCGCGGATTTTAGAGAACCCGCGACTTCACTCTCAGGGCGAGAAGTACCCTGGTTGTTGTTGACGCGTAAAGCACACGCCCGTTGGGAACCCCAAGTGGAAGGTGTGATGCGTACAGCAGCAAGTTTCCCTCAGTAAGAAACCAAGGTTTATCGAACCAGTACGAGCCAAGAAGCACGTTGAAGGTTGATGGCGGTGAGATGTAGTACGGCGCAACACCAGGGATTTCGGCGCCAACGTGGAACCTGCACAACACAACCAAAGTACTTTGCCCCAACGAAACAGTGAGGTTGTCAATCTCACCGGCTTGCTGTAACAAAGGATTAGATGTATAGTGTGGATGATGATTGTTTGCAGAGAACAGTAGAACAAGTATTGCAGTAGATTGTATTCGATGTAAAAGAATGGACCGGGTCCACAGTTCACTAGAGGTGTCTCTCCCATAAGATAAATAGCATGTTGGGTGAACAAATTACAGTTGGGCAATTGACAAATAGAGAGGGCATGACAATGCACATACATGACATGATGAGTATTGTGAGATTTAATTGGGCATTACGACAAAGTACATAGACCGCTATCCAGCATGCATCTATGCCTAAAAAGTCCACTTTCAGGTTATCATCCGAACCCCTTCCAGTATTAAGTTGCAAACAACAGACAATTGCATTAAGTATGGTGCGTAATGTAATCAATAACTACATCCTCGGACATAGCATCAATGTTTTATCCCTAGTGGCAACAGCACATCCACAACCTTAGAACTTTACATCCTTGTCCCAGATTTAATGGAGGCATGAACCCACTATCGAGCATAAATACTCCCTCTTGGAGTTAAGAGTAAAAACTTGGCCAGAGCCTCTACTAATAACGGAGAGCATGCAAGATCATAAACAACACATAGGTAATAGATTGATAATCAACATAACATAGTATTCTCTATCCATCGGATCCCAACAAACACAACATATAGCATTACAGATAGATGATCTTGATCATGTTAGGCAGCTCACAAGATCCGACAATGAAGCATAATGAGGAGAAGACAACCATCTAGCTACTGCTATGGACCCATAGTCCAGGGGTGAACTACTCACTCATCACTCCGGAGGCGACCATGGCGGTGTAGAGTCCTCCGGGAGATGATTCCCCTCTTCGGCAGGGTGCCGGAGGCGATCTCCTGAATCCCCCGAGATGGGATTGGCGGTGGCGGCGTCTCTAGAAGGTTTTCCGTATCGTGGCTCTCGGTCCTGGGGCTATCTTCGACGGAGGCTTAAGTAGGCGGAAGGGCAGGTCAGGTGGGCTCACGAGGGGCCCACACCACAGGGCCGCGCGGCCAGGGTCCAGGCCGCGCCACCCTATTGTGGCGCCGCCTCGTGGCCCCACTTCGTCTCTCCCTCGGTCTTCTGGAAGCTTCGTGGAAAAATAGGCCCCTGGGCGTTGATTTCGTCCAATTCCGAGAATATTTCCTTACTAGGATTTTTGAAACCAAAAACAGCAGAAAACAAAGAATCGGCTCTTCGGCATCTCGTTAATAGGTTAGTGCCGGAAAATGCATAAATATGACATAAAGTATGTATAAAACATGTAGATATCATCAATAATGTGGCATGGAACATAAGAAATTATCGATACGTCGGAGACGTATCAGCATCCCCAAGCTTAGTTCCTGCTCGTCCCGAGCAGGTAAACGATAACAAAGATAATTTCTGGAGTGACATGCCATCATAACCTTGATCATACTATTGTAAGCATATGTAATGAATGCAGCGATCAAAACAATGTAAAAGACATGAGTAAACAATTGAATCATAAAGCAAATACTTTTCATGAATATTACTTCAAGACAAGCATCAATAAGTCTTGCATAAGAGTTAACTCATAAAGCAATAATTCGTAGTAGAGGTATTGAAGCAACACAAAGGAAGATGAAGTTTCAGCGGTTGCTTTCAACTTGTAACATGTATATCTCATGGATATTGTCAATGTAAAGTAATATAACAAGTGCAATATGCAAGTATGTAGGAATCAATGCACAGTTCACACAAGTGTTTGCTTCTTGAGGTGGAGAGAGATAGGTGAACTGACTCAACATAAAAGTAAAAGAAAGGTCCTTCAAAGAGGAAAGCATCGATTGCTATATTTTTGCTAGAGATTTGGTTTTGAAAACAAGAAACAATTTTGTCAACGGTAGTAATAAAGCATATGTGTTATGTAAATTATATCCTACAAGTTGCAAGCCTCATGCATAGTATACCAATAGTGCCTGCACCTCGTCCTAATTAGCTTGGATTTACATGGATTATCATTGCATAGCACATGTTTCAACCAAGTGTCACAAAGGGGTACCTCTATGCCGCCTGTACAAAGGTCTAAGGAGAAAGCTCGCATTGGATTTCTCGCCTTTGATTATTCTCAACTTAGACATCCATACCGGGACAACATAGACAACAGATAATGGACTCCTCTTTAATGCATAAGAATTCAACAACAGATAATATTCTCATAAGAGATTGAGGTTTGTTGTCCAAACTGAAACTTCCACCATGGATCATGGCTTTAGTTAGCGGCCCAATGTTCTTCTCTAACAATATGCATACTCAAACCATTTGATCATGATAAATCACTCTTACTTCAGACAAGACGAACATGCATAGCAACTCACATGATATTCAACAAAGAGTAGTTGATGGCGTCCCCAGAAACATGGTTATCGCTCAACAAGCAACTTATAAGAGATAAGACGCATAAGTACATATTCAATACCACAATAGTTTTTAGGCTATTTGTCCCATGAGCTATATATTGCAAAGGTGAAGAATGGAAATTTTAAAGGTAGCACTCAAGCAATTTACTTTGGAATGGCGGAGAAATACCATGTAGTAGGTAGGTATGGTGGACACAAATGGCATAGTGGTTGGCTCAAGGATTTTGGATGCATGAGAAGTATTCCCTCTCGATACAAGGCTTAGGCTAGCAAGGTTATTTGAAACAAACACAAGGATGAAGCGGTGCAGCAAAACTCACATAAAAGACATATTGTAAACATTATAAGACTCTACACCGTCTTCCTTGTTGTTCAAACTCAATACTAGAAATTATCTAGACCTTAGAGAGACCAATTATGCAAACCAAATTTTAGCATGCTCTATGTATTTCTTCATTAATAGGTGCAAAGTATATGATGCAAGAGCTTAAACATGAGCACAACAATTGCCAAGTATCACATTATCCAAGACATTTTAGCAATTACTACATATATCATTTTCCAATTCCAACCATATAACAATTTAACAAAGAAGAAACTTTCGCCATGAATACTATGAGTAAAGCCTAAGGACATATTTGTCCATGTGCAACAGCGGAGCGTGTCTCTCTCCCACACAGTGAATGCTAGGATCCATTTTATTCAAACAAAACAAAAACAAAAAACAAACAGACGCTCCAAGCAAAGTACATAAGATGTGACGGAATAAAAATATAGTTTCAGGGGAGGAACCTGATAATGTTGTCGATGAAGAAGGGGATGCCTTGGGCATCCCCAAGCTTAGACGCTTGAGTCTTCTTGAAATATGCAGGGGTGAACCACCTGGGCATCCCCAAGCTTAGAGCTTTCACTCTCCTTGATCATGTTGTATCATCCTCCTCTCTTGATCCTTGAAAACTTCCTCCACACCAAACTCGAAACAAACTCATTAGAGGGTTAGTGCATAATTAAAATTCACATATTCATAGGTGACACAATCATTCTTTACACTTCTGGACATTGCACAAAGCTACTGAAAGTCAATGGAATCGAAAAATCCATCAAGCATGGCAAAACAGGCAATGCGAAATAAAAGGCAGAATCTGTCAAAACAGAACAGTTCGTAAAGACGTATTTTTAAGAGGCACCAGACTTGCTCAGATGAGAAAACTTAAAAATAATGAAAGTTGCGTACATATCTGACGATCACTCACGTAAATTGGCATAATTTTCTGAGTTACCTACAGAGAATTAGACCCAGATTCGTGACAGCAAAGAAATCTGTTTCTGCGCAGTAATCCAAATCTAGTATCATACTTCTATTAGAGACTTTACTTGGCACAACAATGCAATAAAACTAAGATAAGGAGAGGTTGCTACAGTAGTAAAAACTTCCAAGACTCAAATATAAAACAAAAGTACTGTAGTAAAAACATGGGTTGTCTCCCATAAGCGCTTTTCTTTAACGCCTTTCAGCTAGGCGCAGAAAGTGTGTATCAAGTATTATCAAGAGATGGTGTATCAACCTTACCTTGGGCTTTGCCCTTACCTTTCTTGTAATTTTTCTTACCCTTTGCTTTAGGGAATATATGTCTTCCCCCTGGTGTAGAGGTGAATTTCATGGTGCCTTCTCCCATATCTATGACTGCTCCCAATAGTTTCAGCAGGGATCTTCCAAGTGTGATTTGTCCTGTTCCTACACATTCAATAACAAGATAATCAATGGATATTGTTCTTCCAAGAATGGTTGTATGCACACCTGCGGCTATTCCCTTAGGGTTTATAACAGAGTTATCAATAAGAGTTATTCCTTATCCCCCTTCGACGAATCCCCAAAGTTTCAAAGATTCATGAATACTCTTAGGCATAAAGCAAAATTCAGACATAATATCACAATTGGCATGAAGAGTTTGATCACCGATAGCATTTTTAACAGTAGGATCCCATAATGAAGGTTCAGAGTTCACTAAAACTTGATCAAGACGGTTACGAACATAGCTATAATTTTCGTTCAAGCGAGATGCACTTATCTCAAGAGTGTTTAATCTATTATAAATGCTAATAAGGGCTGAATCAAAGTTATTAGCTGAATCATGTGATGCAACCAACTTCTTTATGGCATTAAAAGCTTGATCCCCATTGCAATGAAGGAAATCTCCTCCCACTAAAGCATCCAAGGCATATCTATAGCGAATCATAAGCCCAAAATAAAAGTTACTAAGGAGTAAACTTAGAGTCATTTGTGGTTCAGTTTTACGATAAAAAGTAAAAATTCTGGACCAAGCATCTTTAAAACTCTCCTCATCCCCTTGTTTAAAAGTGAAGACTAATTCTTCAGGTGAAGAAGTAACAAGTGCAGAACTAGACATGGTAACAAAAATAAAATGCAAGTAACTAATTTTTTTGTGTTTTTAATATAGCAAACAAGATAGTAAATAAAGTAAAACTAGCAACTAATTTTTTTGTGTTTTGATATAGTGCAGCAAACAAATTAGTAAATAAAAGTAAAGCAAGACAAAAACAAAGTAAAGAGATTGGATTGTGAAGACTCCCCTTGCAGCGTGTCTTGATCTCCCCGGCAACGGCGCCAGAAATTAGCTTGTTGACGCGTAAAGCACACGCCCGTTGGGAACCCCAAGTGGAAGGTGTGATGCGTACAGCAGCAAGTTTCCCTCAATAAGAAACCAAGGTTTATCGAACCAGTAGGAGCCAAGAAGCACGTTGAAGGTTGATGGCGGCGAGATGTAGTGCGGCGCAACACCAGGGATTCTGGCGCCAACGTGGAACCTGCACAACACAACCAAAGTACTTTGCCCCAACGAAACAGTGAGGTTGTCAATCTCACCGGCTTGCTGTAACAAAGGATTAGATGTATAGTGTGGATGATGATTGTTTGCAGAGAACAGTAGAACAAGTATTGCAGTAGATTGTATTCGATGTAAAAGAATGGACCGGGGTCCACAGTTCACTAGAGGTGTCTCTCCCATAAATTAAATAGCATGTTGGGTGAACAAATTACAGTTGGGAAATTGACAAATAGAGAGGGCATGACAATGCACATACATGACATGATGAGTATTGTGAGATTTAATTGGGCATTACGACAAAGTACATAGACCGCTATCCAGCATGCATCTATGCCTAAAAAGTCCACTTTCAGGTTATCATCCGAACCCCTTCCAGTATTAAGTTGCAAACAACAGACAATTGCATTAAGTATGGTGCGTAATGTAATCAATAACTACATCCTCGGACATAGCATCAATGTTTTATCCCTAGTGGCAACAGCACATCCACAACCTTAGAACTTTCTCACACGTCCTGCATTTAATGGAGGCATGAACCCACTATCGAGCATAAATACTCCCTCTTGGAGTTAAGAGTAAAAACTTGGCCAGAGCCTCTACTAATAACGGAGAGCATGCAAGATCATAAACAACACATAGGTAATAGATTGATAATCAACATAACATAGTATTCTCTATCCATCGGATCCCAACAAACACAACATATAGCATTACAGATAGATGATCTTGATCATGTTAGGCAGCTCACAAGATCCGACAATGAAGCATAATGAGGAGAAGACGACCATCTATCTACTGCTATGGACCCATAGTCCAGGGGTGAACTACTCACTCATCACTCCGGAGGCGACCATGGCGGTGTAGAGTCCTCCGGGAGATGATTCCCCTCTCCGGCAGGGTGCCGGAGGCGATCTCCTGAATCCCCCGAGATGGGATTGGCGGCGGCGGCGTATCTGGAAGGTTTTCCGTATCGTGGCTCTCGGTCCTGGGGCTATCTTCGACGGAGGCTTAAGTAGGCGGAAGGGCAGGTCAGGTGGGCTCACGAGGGGCCCACACCACAGGGCCGTGCGGCCAGGGTCCAGGCCGCGCCGCCCTATTGTGGCGCCGCCTCGTGGCCCCACTTCGTCTCTCCCTCGGTCTTCTGGAAGCTTCGTGGAAAAATAGGCCCCTGGGCGTTGATTTCGTCCAATTCCGAGAATATTTCCTTACTAGGATTTCTGAAACCAAAAACAGCAGAAACAAAGAATCGGCTCTTCGGCATCTCGTTAATAGGTTAGTGCCGGAAAATGCATAAATATGACATAAAGTATGTATAAAACATGTAGATATCATCAATAATGTGGCATGGAACATAAGAAATTATCGATACGTCGGAGACGTATCAGTTGTCGTCAGTAACAACAGCCTGTTCTTCGACTTCTCCACCTTCAGGAAGAGGAGGAAGAGAAGCTAGAACTGGATGATTCTACAAAGACAAAAAATGTCGACAAGAAAGTTATGCAGGGGATGTCAGCAAAAATAGCAGTCGACAAATTGTAAAATACTCGGGAAGACAAAAAAGTCGAGAGGACAAAATACTAGTTGAAGAAAATACCTTGGGGAGAGGGTTGGAGACACTATATGGCTCCACACGGCAAGAAGATGGAATAGGACCTTTTTTGCTGAGCGACGAAATTCTTCGGATAAGTTTCTCCAAGTCCTTTACAGAAAGGTCCTTGGAGAGCATGTTAGCATATTTTTCGCCAGCATACATCCAAAGGGGATTTTTGCGAGCTTGTAGAGGCTACACCCTAATCCTAAGGAAGTACGCTGTGATGTGGATGCCCGACAATTCCTTGCCGCGGGTGTTTTGAAGCTCGTGGATACGGGACATTAGTGCCTCTGTCGCCGTTTTTTCTTCTTCAGTAGCTTCAGCGTCCCAGGATCGGCGGCGAAGAATTTTGGTGCTTCCATCAAAAGGAGCTATGTTTTACTCCACCGAGTTAGCGCTTTCTTCGTGCACATAGAGCAATCTTTTGCGCCACCCTTGGACGGAGTCGGAGAATTTGACGTCAAAATACTCGACGTCAGGGCGAACACAAATAACAACACCGCCTATGTTGTAGGCGATGTTGTGGGAGCCATTGCGGTGGAGGTAGAAGATGCGCTTCCACAGAGCCCAGTTAGGAGGGACTCCGAGGAAGCATTCACAGAGGGTAATGAAAATTGCGACATGGAGGATGGAGTTGGGAGTCAGCTGATGCAGCTGCACCCCATAAACAAAGAGAAGACCACGGAGGAAATCGTGAATGGGGGTAGAAAGGCCGCGAATGAGGTGGTCGATGAAACTGACCCGATACTCGATCGGAGGCGATGGATAGCTTTCCTCGCTGGGAAAGCGTAGAGCGCCCTCCTTCTTCATCAACCCGAGCTTCTTCATCAGGTTGAGGTCTTGGTTGGAGATCTTGGACCTCTCCCACTCCAGATCTTCCGCCGCCATCTTTGATTCAGGAGTACTATGCCTGGTGAGTCTTGCGCGAGGTGGCATCAACAATGGCGAAAGTGCGAAGTGCGAGCGTGGCTGAGCTCAGGAGATGTTGGGCGCAATGGGGAATTTTTGCAGAGGAAAGCAGAGGTGCGGCGCAAGCGAAGAGGCGAACGAAGGAAGAAGAAGACCTTATATAGGGATTTGGCGAATCAATGCACCGTTGGATGGAATAATTTTGCGGTGGATACTGCACTCATGGCTAAGGAGTAAAATAGTATTTTGAATGTGAAGGAACAGAACAGGCGCTACAGTACGTGCGCCAAGAAAAGCGGAGGACGTGTGTCCCCCACTTGCACGACGTGTCAAAATGACGAGAAATTTGGGCCCACAAGACAGAGAGAGCAGTACTCGCGTCTTCCTGATACAGCGATCGTGGCTATCGTCAGTAATGATGTCACTATGACTAAAGGGAAAATCTCGACTGTGAAGATTAAGGAAATTGGCGGCAGGAAAAATTATCGATTATTTTGAGAGCCTTTGATCAAATACAAGTTTTTGCCCAGATGCTCGGGGGCTACTTTGGGAAAAATAAAAATTAGAGTATGAAAAAATAGAAATTGTGAGAGTCTATGATCAAACGCAAGCATTTGTTCATAGCCTCGGGGGCTACTCCCATCGGGAGCGCTGGTCGCGCACCCGATATATATGAAAAGTTCGAGAAAGAATGACAATATAGCGGCATAAGGTGTTGAGCCTACAACCAAGCACAAGTCCTTGGCTATAGCCTCGGGGGCTACTCCCATCGGGAACGCTGTTCGCGTGCCCGATGAAATTATAAAAAAAAGAAGTGAGCATATTTCGAGTTATATAAATAACTCTACATATACTCCCATCGGGAAAGCAAGATAAGTCATTCGTTGACTCAATAAAATGTGCTATTCCAACAGCCGAAAAAGCACTCGACAATATATTCTCAGAGCGCTAAAATTCGCGAACAATCTCTGAATGCCGCAAAACTTTGTGAAGGTAAGACCCCAGATCCGTTCTGAGCAGCGTGGCACCGTCTCTGACGTCGGTTTGCTACTTTTTTCCGTATCAACAGATACGAAGAAAAATCCTAACGGACGCGTTAGGTACCCGATAAAATATGACTGGGGCTCGACAGAATGGTAAGACCTTAAGCGGCACCTGTCGAGTTAACACCAGTATCCCGAGATCATGTCCAGGGACGTGATCTTGAAGTAGGTTTTTGCGGATTGCCACTAGAGCAGTTAACTAGTACCTGATCCGTCAGATGAACTAGCCCCAACTACCATTATCCCTGCACAATATAGAATTGCATATCCAAAGATATGTGATAAGCTTGGCAAAGATATTGAATGCTCATAAAATTGGAGATTTTCCCTGATTCTTCGATTCAAGCAAAATCTCGGGGGCTACTGACATAGGCATCCCCAATGGGCCTGCCAAAGATGGTACCCGGGGTTTACTGAAGGCCCATGACTCGAAGAATATGAAGTTCGGAAGCCCAAGATAGTGTTAAGGAAAGCTAGAGTTGTATTAGGAAATATAGACTTGTAATTTTACGGGACGGGTCAGAAACCCTCCCGGACTCTGTAACCTGTGTATTACGAATCCCTCGGCTCCGCCTCCTATATAAGGGGGAGTCGAGGGACAAAGAAAGCATCGATTCATTGTCTCACGAAACCCTAGTTTTCATAATCGTCGAGTACTTTTCGGCTGAAACCTTCGAGATCTACTTGCCCTCTACTTCCAACTAAACCCTAGTCTACAATCTGTAGGCATTGATAAGTTAATCCCTTGTCAATGGGTAAGGAGACAAGGCTTTTGAGCATCTGAAGCGCACGATCTAAACACGACCAGTACTAGTGGCACCACGAGAAAAAGAACCTTTGTTGTTATACATCGCGGCCACGTCTCAAGTGGTTAGCACAGTTCTCGTGGTAGAGCGAGAAGAAGAAGGGAAAATTCATGGGGTTCAGCGACCAATATATTTTCTCAGCAAAGTCCTATCACCATCCAAGCAGCGCTACCCGCACTATCAGAAGTTGGCATACAGAGTCTTCATGTCAGCAAGGAAGCTAAGACATTATTTTTCGGCACATCCAGTAATAGTGGTTAATGAGGCGCCACTCTCGAACATCTTGAACAATCCAGAAGCTACATGACGTGTCTCCCTTTGGGGAATCGAACTTTCCCCTTGGGACATCACATACGAAAAAAGAAAAGCAATCAAGTAACATATTTTGCCGGACTTTGTCGCAGAGTGGATGGAACTCCAAAACACAGGACCTCCAGATTTGTCTAGTACCTGGCATATGAACTTCGATGGATCCAAAAGGCTAGAAGGAGCTGGAGCAGGCATAGTACATGTGTCACCACAAGGCGACAAGATGAATTTTATATTACAGATGACCTTCCCCAACGCATCAAACAATGAGGCAGAATATGAAGCCCTTATTCACGGGATGAAGATGGCGAAAGCATGTGGCGCTACTCGCCTTAAAATCTTCGGCGACTCTCAGCTGGTTGCCCAACAGGTGATGAACAAGTGTGATGCAGTCAATGACAGCATGATAGCATACAAAGAGGTATACAATGAACTTGAGAAAATCTTCGACGGTTGCGGAGTAAATCATGTGAGCAGACTCGGCAATGATGAAGCCGACATTTTGCCAAACATCGGATCGCAATGCTTACCCATACCACCTGGAGTTTTTTTGGGAGGAGATTAGTGAGAGATCAACCAAGTCAAAGAAAACGACAATGTCGAAGCAGCTGAAGAAAAAGGACAAACCTAAGAAAGACTCGGGGGCTCTAGCAGCCCCAGAATCACATATTTCGGATGAGGAGGAAGAGACAGAGGAGGTCATGATGATACAAGTCCCTTGGATGCAAGTATACTTGGCATATATCACAAAGAATGAAATACCCGAAGATCCAGTAGAAGCACAAAGAGTTATTCGGCGATCTTAGGCGCTTACAGTGGTCAAGGGAGAATTATACAAGCGAAGTATATCGGGTGTGCTGTAGAGATGTGTTACACCCGAAGAAGGACATGTCATATTAAAAAACATACATGAAGGAGTATGTGGCCATCACGCAAACAGTTGAGCAATAGCAGCAAAGGCTTTTCGAGCTGGATTTTACTGGTTAACAGCCTTAGAGGATGCGAAGCAAATCGTGCGCACTTGCGATGCTTGCCAAAGATTCGCGTCTAAACCTCAGCCTACAGCATCGGAATTAATGCCAATACCATTGGCGTGGCCTTTTGCACAATGGAGAGTTGACATGATGGGAAAATTACACAAGTCTTGGCTAGGAAGACACGTATATCTGTTCGTGGCAGTCGACAGATTCACCAAGTGGATCGAAGCGGTACCAGTAACTTCGGCAGATGCAACATCAGTAGTAAACTTCATCAAGGGAATAATTTTTCGGTTCGGCGTCCCTAACAGCATAGTCACGGATAACGAAAGCAACTTCACCTCCCGAGAATTCAAAGACTATTGTGAAGGTATAGGCATCAAGCTTCAGTTTGCGTCTGTCGCACATCCACAAACCAACGGGCAAATCGAAAAAGTAAACGGTCTCATCTGCAATGACATCAAGAAACGTCTGCTGAAACCACTCGAAAAAGCAAGACATACTTAGGTCGACGAGTTACCCTACGTATTGTGGAGCTTACGAACAACTCCTAACGCAGCAACTCAAGAAACTCCGTTCTTCTTAGTCCATGGTGCTGAAGAAGTACCCCCGATAGAAAGAGAACACAACTCTCCCAGAGTTGTAGAATATGATGAAGAAGCTTCGCAGAAGGCGCTAGAAGATGATGTCGACGCAATTGATGAGGCAAGAGATGTGGTGCTATCAAGAGTAAGTGCATATCAGCAGAACCTTAAAAACTATCACAGCAGATGTTTGCGGCCCAGATCCTTTGAAGTTGGCGATGTAATTCTTCGGCTCAAGCAAGACGGACATGAGAAGTTGGAGTCACCATGGTTGGGGCCATACATCGTTACTAAAGTTATTCCAGGAGGAGCATATCGATTAAAGGACAAGAAGATAGGCAAAGATAAAGGGAACCCGTGGGACGTTGCACAATTGCGGTGTTTTTACGCCTAGAAGGAAGCCAATATAGTAGCAACTATGTAAACATACATTGTATCTGAACAACTCGCAACTTTTCGTACGCACTCTTTTTCTTTCAGGGCACCGAGTGGGGCTGAAAGGTTTTTAATGAGGCGGGCTTGCGACGCTGCAATATAGCATGGTTGAAATAAAAATAGTGATTACATATGTTCTTCATCTGTTTACAAGCAATGCTCGGGGGCTCAGCCCGCAAATTTATAACATAGTCGAATTCCACACACTTGGCAATATACACGCTTTGGTTTCACAAAAACGTCACGAGAAAATAATATTCTTATGCCACCCGAGATACTCGAGGGCTAAACAGATACTTACAATATAACCAGAGGAATCTACTTTGACCCCGTAGATATCTCGCAACATTTTATAACAAGACACGACAATATAACACACGAAGAATCGTCCGCACAAGGACCCGATATTTAAAAAACAAAGATATACGACAAGTACATATACACAATATTGCGTCTTGGCTCAAGCCTCACACATGGATCAATATAAAGAACTCATATATCCACCTATCTATATTCTCTCTTGTAGCACGTATATTTTGCGTCGAATCATCGTATCGGTATTCTTTGAAGAAAGTGGTGTCTACCTTGGGGAGCTCATCAATCATCTTCTCGGTGAGGTGAAACAATCGCATTGTGCCGATTAATGTTCACTTTCCTCTTCGACATCTTGAGAAGAAAACTCTCGAAGACCTTGTCAAGATCCAATTTCGAGTGGCAAATCTTCAGCCAGATCAAAGCAAACTTGGCACCAGCCATCATCTGAGCCTTCACAAAGTCGTGGATATTACGTACATCCTTGAACTTGTCCATGAGTTCGGTAAGATTCTTGGGTTGAGGGTTGCGAGGAAACGTGGCATTATATACCATGGCTAATGTACTATTGTAGAAATCGAGAAACTCTCTAGTCTGGGTAGGTCGATCCTAAAACTGGACAATCCAGCGACAGCGAGTCTCGTCTGCCCAAAAATAAATATCGTTGGCCCTGGCAAGATGAAGAAGGGTCTCAACCCGCAAATTTACCCTCTGTTCTTCAGCAGCAGTATCCAAAAACGCACCTACATGGAATACAAAGGAAAAAAGCAATATAGCACAGGGATAGACACAACAGAACAATGAAAAAGAGTCGAGACAGAAGTAACATACCAGCCATATCCTGACTTGCATCAGTCATGAGGTCGAGTATATAATTCTCACGCTAAGCAGATCGAGCGGCGCTGGAAGTCGCAGCTTCTTTTAGTTCAAGATATTCTTGCGCCTGACGAAGATCCGCTTGTTCCCGATCCGAAGATTTCCGCGATTGCTCCAAAGCATTCATAGTTTGCTTCTTCATCGACTGAAGCTGATGTTGCAAATCAGAAACCTCCTTTTTGATCGAGCCAGGACATGACGAAATATCCAAAGAAGCACTTCCAGGTACTTTCGTGGAGTGCGAGGCAGCAGGGGAGGTGTCGGAGTATCCAACCCCAGTATAGTTGTCAAAAATTAACTGGAAGGAAAAAATTATCGACATCAATCATTCGGCAAGGCACATTTTCTATTCATAGTCATAGCACATTACATAAAGGACATTTTACAAAATACGGCTCATAAGGCGCTTACATAAATAGTCGGGGGCAGAAAAAGGTGACAATATCTACAAAAAAGAAAAAAGGAGTACAAGTTGGTCTACTTGACCTCCGTTTGGGCAGTGCTGGCAGAGTCTGAAGACCTCAGGTCAAGGACGGCGATGAGTTTCTTCGCGTAGAATTTGGCATCCTTCACCAGAACCTTCCACCTCTCATTGTTCAAGCCCCTGACAGCAGCAACCTTCGCCCATTCGACCTTTTGACCACTAGCTGCCACGAGAGCGAGAGTCCCTTCGACTCCAATCTTCAAGCTTGCTTGGCGATGCGCCAAGGTTGGATCATCCTTTGCAAGGAAGGGCTTGACGAGCTGGTCAAATCTCTTGGGTTGCACGGTCTTCGGGAAAAAGTGGGGGAAGATGCGCCCAAACACATTCCGCGCAGACGACAGGCACTCGCACGCCAGATTGCAGTTCAACTCGAGAACGGTGAGAGTATCCAAGAGACGATTTTCGTCCAACTCCTGGTTCCTGGTATAGTGCTCACCAATCTTCCCTGATGGAGAAAGGAAAGATTTTATCAATATCAATATAACTCCATCACGACAACGAAAGTAGAAGGACAAAGGGAGAGATATTATTACTCGAAAATCTTCTGGATTGCGTCTCAAAGCGCGTAATTATGTCATTCTTGCGCTGGACGAGCTTGGCCTCTTTCTCGCTCAAGGGATCTTCAACGGCTTTAATTCTTCGACGAAGATCTTCGACATCAGCACTGTCTTTTTCAGCCTTTTTGTGAGCTTTCTCGCTAGCCTTAAGCTTCTTCTCCAAATCGTCGGTGCGTTCTTCGGCACGATGCAACGCCTCTGGAAGAAAGAAAGAATGAAGGCACAAAACAAGAAAGGAACGTCTAAAACATTGAGTGCAGTAAAATCTTACCACTCAGGGATTCGGCCTCGTCACAGAACCCGATAAAACGGGAGCCTGTGTTAACCATCTCCTTCATCAAGGGCTGCAAAAAAGTCGACAAGATAGACATATAGTACCGAGAAGTCGAAAATTATTCGAGTAAACAAATAATGCAACAAACAAGAGAAGATATCTCACATCATCAAGGAGAGAAGTTAACAGACTCCCGGTGGCAATCTCTTGCTTACCAGCAGCACCCGTCCTAGCCTTCTTCTTCGGTGCTCGGGGGTTGGGTGCTGGAGTCGACGCTTCTGGATCAACATGTGTTGGAGGCGAAGTTTCTGGCGCGACATGATGATCCTCGAAAAGGACCAACATGTGGGATGTGCTCGTGTTGGCTGGCCCATGAGTTTCGGGTTCCAACTCCTCTTCGTCGTCCCTATCAATATATCAGCAATGTCAATATGCGGAAACCAAAAGACGAGATAGTTAGAAGTAAAGAAGGAACAACTTATGAGCTGACGTTGCCAGTAGCAGTGAATGGGTCGAAGATTTCTTGTTCTTCGGTAGAAGATTCTTCGGCGGCTGGTTCAGAAAGTTTGGACGCACCAGAATCTTCTTTGTCAGTGTTTCTCTTCCTCTTGCGCTTATCCGGACAAGCAGCAGGAGGAGGAGAGATTAAGTGAGCGGAGTTAGAAGGTTGTACTGACTCTGAGCCTTTGTTAAAGGAACCCGCACTCTTATCAGATTCTGTGGGTTCGCTCTCACGAACAAAAGTTTCTTGCGAGTCGTTAGTAACAATGGCTCGCTCAGATACATCTCCACCTTCCACGTAGGGGGAAGAGAAGAAAGGGTTTGGTGGTCCTGCAAGAAAAAAGGGCGAGAGAACACAACAAAATTATCAGACCCGAAGAAAAAACAGTTACAGTTGAAAAGCAGGAGTAAAACTCGAAGGAAAACACTTACAGCTGGAACTGCATGGTCACCACTGAATGGTTCCACGCGACAGGAAGAAGGGGCTTCACTATTTTTGCTCAAAGAGGTGAAGTGGCGCACTAGTTTATCCAAATCCTTAAAGGGGAGATCTTCAGAAACCCTGTCAGAGTCTTCAGAGCCTACAACCAAAGGGGATCCTTCCGAGCCTGAAGAGGTTGCACTCGAATCCGCAGAAAGTGTGCAATGATTTGCACACCCGATAGCTCTTCCCCTTCAGTATTCTGGAGCTCTTGGATGCGAGCAATAAGCGATTCAGTGGCCACTTTTTCTTCGGTTGTGGCCTCTGCATCCCAAGATCTACGCCTCTGAATGTCTTCCGAAGAACCAAAGGGAGAAAGTCCATAGTCTTGGGTATCCGAAGATTCGTCCTTAACATAGAGCCACTTCTTGTGCCAGCCTTGGATGGAGTTAGCAAACTCCAAGTCGAAATATCTGACTTCTGGCCGGACGCAAATACAAACACCACCTACATTGTAGATGGTGTTCTTCGAGTTGTTGCGGCGGAGGTAAAAAATGCACTTCCACAGGCCCCAGTGAGAGTGGATGCCCAGGAAGCACTCACAGAGGGTGACAAAGATGGAAATATGGAGGAGAGAGTTAGGGGTCAGCTGGTGAAGCTGAATCCCATACATTAAGAGGAGACAGCGGAGGAACTCATGCACAGGAACAGAAAACCCGCGGATGAGGAAGTCAACAAAATTTACCCGAAAACCTAAAGGAGGACGAGGGGAACTTTCATCCCCTGGCATCTCCATCGCCTCTTTGTTGAACAGGCCCAATTTATTGAGGAAACGTTTGTCCTGCGATGAGATCTTGGATCTCTCCCATCCAGAGATCCTCTCCTTCTCCACGCGCTCGCCGATGCCGGGAGCGATGTGCTTGGTGAGCTTGGTTCGTGGAGGCATGGTGACGAAGTGGTGGAGCAAAGAGAAGAAGAAGAAGATGAGTGTAGGAGGTGCTCGAGGTGGAAGAAGAACAGAGGCAGGAGCGAATGAATGTGTGGCGCAGCGAAGGGGAAAAAGAGGCGTAGGGTAAAAAATTATAGATGGAAGACGATGAGGCTCAACCGTTGGATGAAAAGGAGAGGATCCTGGACCTTACGCGTGGTTGTGCGGTAAATAGTTTTTACATTTTATTTTTAATGGGAGGAAGTTACTGCGCGTGTGCCGGGAATATCGGAGGACGTGAAGGCCCACTTGCGCTTCGTGGGGGACGAGCAGAAGTTTTGGACCCACAAAACAGTGGTCTACCGGCAGTCGTGTCTTCCCAAGGTGTCCACACATGGCCTTCATCAGCAACGATGTCATGGTGTTGAAAAACTTCGAGAGCTGGAGCAGTATATAGTGGAAGAAAACTTCGAGAACTTATGTCGAGATGCAATCACTTGTTCATATGCTCGGGGCTACTCTTATCAGAAGTATTGCATATACTTCTGATAAGATAACGAGGTGATAATAAAAATACAGAGTTGGTAAATAATAGAAGTTGAGCCTACAACCAAGTGCAAACACTCGGTTGTAGCCTCGGGGACTACTCCCATCGGGAGCACTGGTCGTGCACCCGATGAAATATAGAGAGAAGAAGTGAAAGCAAAATAACAAGTCAATATAGAGTTGCAGTCGAAGAATTTTTTTCGTACATCTTCGAGTTACATATAACTCGGCATGTACTCCCATCGGGAGGTCAAGATATTCTTTCACGAGTCAACTCGAGAAAATGAAGAATTCCAGCAGCCGCACAAAGGCATTCGATAATATATTCTTAGAGCGTGTCCACCGCGGTAAAAACTCTGAATGTCGTGACTTGAAAAAGAGTACGCGAAGGTAAGACCTCGGGATCCGTCCTGCGTTGCGTGGCATCACACATGAATGCGCTCTCCCACTTTATCCGCATCAGCAGATGTGAAGAAAAATACTGACGGAAGTGTTGGGTACTCGATAGAATAAAGCTGGAATTCGATTCACAATAAGTCCTTGAGCGGCGCATGTCGAATTACGCCAGTATCCCGAGTTCGAGTCCAGGGACTTGAGCTTGAAGTAGGTTTACGCGGGTTTGCCACAAGAGCAATTAACTGGTACCTGATCTGTTAGATGAACGGGCCTTATTTACCATTATCCATGTACAAGATAGATATTATGTAAAAGATTCACCATGATTCGAAAGTTTTACTAAATAGACACATGATTTTACTCGGTTTACAATGGAGATTTTACTCGACTCTACGATTCAAGCAAAATCTCGGAGGCTACTGACATAGGTATGCCTAATAGGCATGCCGAATAAAGTACCCTGGTTCTATAAGGACGTATGAAGCCCATGAACCCGAAACTTTGGAGGCTCAGGAAGTTAAGGATATGCGGGTCAGAAAAGTAGAGTTGTACTAGGAAACTTGTATCAATATAGGAAAGGCACATCACGCCTCAACAGTTTGTAACTTGTACGACACGGAAAAAGCCTCGGCTCCACCTCCTATATAAAGGGGAGCCGAGGGAGAAAGAGAGGACTGAAATCTTTGTAACCAGAACCACCATAATCTTGAGTTGAGCACCTTTGTTCGGCTGAACCTTCGAGATCTACTTGCCCTCTACTTTTTACAAAATCATAAGTCTACAATCCGTAGGCATTGACGAGTTAATCCCTCGTCAAGAGCCTCTAGGCGCAACGGCCCAGGATCCGCCCATCTGTCTGTGTGGTGTAGAATTTGACGGGCCCATCCTCGTCTCAGAAGTATCCATGGCATCATCGCCATCATCGGTATCCCCATCCTCATCATCCTTCTTCACCCAAAATAACAGAATGAAGTCTGGCTCCTGTACACAATCTTCCGGCTATTTACGGAAACGAAACTCAAAGGCCTGCAATTTGACAACAACATCAGACTTGGCGAAAATCCCACACCCATAATCAACAACAAATTTGTCGAAAATCTTAGAAGTCAACATCGCAACCTAAACACGGAGCATAACCATGCGCCTGAGACCGACCAAATCAACATCCACCATCTTACCCAAAAGAGAACCCACAGCCCATAAACCCATGAAGTGTCACACAATGTGAGGTACACCCTCGACATGCAGCCATACCTTTTCCAGCTCCAGCTTATGAGGTACCTCAGACGACTGCGAAGGAGAAACCAAGATAGTAGAACTGAACCACGACACAACAACCTATCACCATGAGCCACGGCCTCCCACTTCCAATTAGGCCTATTTGAGTATCGCCTGGTACCTGCTTAGCAACCACATCATCAAGCACCACATCCCCAGAACCACAACAATAGCAACATGTGTCTGAGGCGGCGCAAGATCCTCATTAACCACAGAGTCAGGCAGCGCAGTGAAATAAGTTTCCACCAAACCGGCACCATGAACATAAGCCGAAGGCTGAAGCGCCTTCAAAACTGAACATCGCAGAGTGGGGTGGGCAACTTTATCACAAACGAAACAATAGTGCAAATTTATACCATTCGGTAATAGATATCTGGGCTTTTCTATTTTAGAGCATAACAACAACTTCTCTTTTGGCGCTGCTAGTGGAGAAGGAGCAGCGGCAATGAGGTCGACGAAGTTGCCGAAGTCTTTGGCGGACCATAGCTTCGCTGCCTGCGCGTTGTACGTCACATGCCGGTAGTCCTCGTCGACGGAGCGGCCGACGAGCAGGTGATGATGGTAGAGGCGGCTTCATCCATAAGTATGCGCACTTCTGTAGAAACACAAGATCCCGTAATATCGGTGTTGTGCCTTGGTCTTGCCCTTGTTAAAGTTGGTGACTTGAATCATGAGACTGACCCACGATCGGACTCAGTACCCATGCATGCCGAAATTTCTTTTAAAGGCTTAATCTAGGAGTTATGTACTTTTGTTTGTGTTTGATTTTTCACCTCGGGGTTAATGTTAGCCTGACAAAATTTGTTTGGATTGATTTATGGCTTTACATGTTTTCTTTACTAATGTACTAGGACAAAGCCCGTGCTTCGCTACGGAGTCACCCGCTTTTAAAATGCCGAAGGATATGTTGATTCCGCATTTTGCTATATGTATTGGTGGGATCTGTTGGAAGGGATCGAGGTGGTATTATTCAACATTACTCATATCATGTTAGCTCAGTTGGTTACTCAGCAAATAAAGATGATATAATATGGGCTCCACTACTAACATGTGAATTAACACAACGCATCCCATAGCTTTTTTACATCGAAAACAAAAAGAACGAAATCTGCAATCTAAAATAAATTGGGATCCATTGAAAACTAAGTGTTACCTATGTAGTCTGATCTGACTTGGCGGGGGAAAACAATAGCAAGCTAAGATTTAGACGCAGTCACGCAGGAGAAAATCATCGATCAACCTGTGCCCAAGAACCTGTTGCTACTAGTCAGAATTATCAACCTAGACAGAAGGAGCAGTAGTAGTGAAGACACACCTGTTGTTGCCTACCTGGATCAGCTATTCTGTAGATCGAGCGGCGGAAAAATCTTGATCAACCCAGCGAACGGAAGCACAACGTGAATCGCTGCATCTAACATAACCGAGACCAGCTCACCATAATCCTAATTGGAGTCGTGCAATTGACAAATTCACGAAAAATTACTTTTGATTGTCTACAGTGAAAATCATAGGACAATTTAAATCGAGTAATAGTGAAAATCACACGAAATCGAGTATAATATATTGATTGATTTTTACTGAATATTTTAAAAAGACCAATTCATCATGATCACTTGTATTTTGTGAAGGATAATTACTCTGCTATTAAGTGATGAAGATACACGGTGCATAATTATTTGAAGTTGTAATAAATGGAGTACAATGAGATAGTACTACGTAGCAGGTTAAAGATCCATATCTAGACATCCGAATAATAAAATAAATAAAGCCATACTTTTCCTCTTTATTTAGAGAGTTCCTACAGGGAGCGCCTAGTTCAGACGGCGGAATTCTGGGTCGCTATGGCCTGAAGCTATCAAACTTCTTTGAAGTAAAAAAATTAAACTCCTTGTGGGTTTTCCAAGGCATGGCCGTGGGCTGAATCATGAACAGCCACGACCTGTTCCTTCCCTTCTTGTTTCTTTGTCATCAAGCCCACGAGATCCTCAAAAGATTTTCACCACTAACGCCCTGGGAAAAATAATCACGCCGGCGGTGGCGCTGCCTCCTCCCTTCCCGGTCCCAAATATGCTGCTCTTCCTTGGCCGTCGCAGACCCGCCGCTGTTGAGTCAATTTTCTTTCTCCGCTGGAACCAGCCCCGCCGGTGAGTCACCGAACCTGAATAGTAGGATGAGATCCACCAATTTCCGATCCCTGCTCTAGCGTCAGAGTTGCTTGGCAGTACTTGCCTGGCTACCCGTTGGTCGATCCAACATGGCAGATTTATTTTGGTCGCAAATTCCGTCTCCCCCTGTGTATCAATCTCCTCCAAAATCTACACTACTAGGGCTCCTTTGATTTAAAGGATAGGAAAAGCATAGGAATAGGAAAGGTATATGATTTGAATGGCATGGCTACTTCAATCCTATAGGAAGATGAAGTTTGTTTGATTGTAGCAAAGGAATTTTTCCATGAGGTATGAGCTAATGCTTTTTTCCTATAGGAATTACACTACAAGATTCCTATAGGAATTTTTCCTATAGGATATGTTCCTATGAATCAAATAACATGTATAGGAAATTTTCCCATGGGAACCAAATCCTACACAATTCCTTTGCAAATCCTTTGAATCAAAGGAGCCCTTATTCTGCCCGCTACCAATACGTAAGATTTTGGCTCAATACGTCACACCCTTCGACGATCCCACCAGTTTAGAGGACCAAACAAGAAAAAAAGGAAGAAGGGCCCGACATCCTAAACCCTAGCAGGACGGAACCCCTGGCCACATGAGCGCAATAGCGCAAGATCCATCCGCCGTCTGTCAAGGCGAGGAGGAGCAGGACAATGCCTCGGCGCGGGAGGATACGAAAGCCATGATGCGGACGTTGCTGAACCTCATCCACCGCTACCACCTCGAGGAAATTGATCTAGCAGCTCCCCGCCGCCGACCCCGTTGGTTCTCCCACGAGCCCCGCCACCAAAATCCCTCCGCCCACCGTCCATGGCGGAGGAGGAGAAGGACGGTGCCTGGGTGCACAAGATCCCTCCGACCCGCCGCCAAGATCCCTCCGAGTCCACATCGACCTGATCCAGTACTCACATCACCCAGATTTGTCCCGATTTACCATGCCTGCTTGTAGGTTTTTGTTTGATGTTTACTGTGTAACTTTTGCATCGGTGTGGCATAAGTGTCAGGTTTCCTGTCATATTTCAAATATATGTTCCCAATGACTTTATCAGCAGTACCGGTGTGGCATGCTATAGGCGAAGTATTAGGACTTCAGAAAAATCTTTGTAATTGATCTGATTCTCTCTACGGTCCAGAAATTTGATCTTGATTATGTATATATTTTTACACCAGAATTTGGCCTTCAGAATATTGCAGCTAGCAACAAACAGTAATATATTGAGCTGTGTTTGCAGCCAATTTTGCCTGCCACAGCCTGCAAGTGTGCAAAGTATCCTTGCGATGCCTTCATTCTATACGCAATTCACAGAACGGCTGGACTTAGGAGCGGCACGCCTATCAAGTTAGTTTATATGTATCTTTTAACCAAAAAAAATCAACCAAGCAAAATATATGAATGTTTCGCCTTTTTATCTTTCTTAAGAATAAAATCCCAACTGCAAGTTGGTCTATAATGTTCTGTGATTGCTTTTTCAAATATGATTTTGTATACAACAAAGATATGTCGGCATACTTTTCTTGATAATTTCTATCAGATATGTAGCTATCTTGCTAGCTTTTCTCAAATCAAATTTGCTTTGTGATAATATTAGAGAATGGCATTTGGTGTTTATTGTTGCAAGTTGCAACAAGTGCTGAAACTATTAGATCAACTTATACATATTCGGAAGACTTTTCCCACTGCTAAAGAAATACCCATCTGAATTGCATGTTAAATGTTCATGGTAATGCCCAAGTATTGATGTCTAGGATGCTTTAGTTGTTCTTATTTCACATGTAATAGGGCGAGGTAGTTCAAATTAATGCATGTATAACAGGTCAAAGAGACTGGTCTGTTTGTATGCTTGTAAAACAGTGACAGAACTTGCATAATATGGCCATTCACCATATTTCATTGTAGCATGAGCTGATCAGCGATAACGAGTGCTGCAAGTAAATGATTGACCAGTCTTGCTTAGTTTAGTAGAGTTGTTTCTCTTTCTAGCCATCTCAGGCACCATATTTCAGTTATTAAGATGCAATTCAAAACTGAAGATAAGTGGCTCATGATTCTGTTGATTCGCAGATCAAGGCGGGGCTGTGGGTGACCCTGCGGGTGCCAGAGATGCGGAGAATAAGGAGCTGGCCTACACGGTACTAAGTGATGGTGGTACGTCCATTGCACGCATTTGGTTCATCCGATATTCCGTGATCAGTCCCACGCGCCTCCACGGCCGGCCCTGATCGCGGCCTCGACCTCCATGGGGTCTCCACCGAGTGCCGCCCCGACATGCTGCTCTGGACAATAACGCTCACGCTCCCGTCGGCCAGGCATGCCGTCCCAGGGCTGGTCATCACCGTTTCCTGACTCTGTTTCTCCAGGTCTATGGTCGCCATCGTTGGAGGTCTATGGTTGTCCAGTCCATGCTACAGCAGTATAGCTCCATCCATCCTAGGGTGCTCCAACAAGGTCGGGTTTCCATTGCGCGATTTTGTGAGATGTTCAAGCTTTTATAGATATTTTTGTTGATATGTGAGATGCAGGATTTTTTACAATTTTTGTTGCATATTTTTAGTATGGTTGTGCAATACGCTAATTATAAATGGTGATCCACTCTACACCCAAACGTGTTGAATAGTTGTTGGTATCTGATAATGGATGGAATCAAAGTTCATTTATTTGTTTCAAATTGATCGCTCTATTTTGGCTTTCTTCTGATGATGCCTTCAATTGTCCGTTCCCTACACACAATTAGTCCATTGTCCAGGCCATGCATCCTTTTCTTATATTGTACAAATGGAAAATATGCAAGAAAATTATTCCATATAGTTTAGTGCATTTATGGATTTTGATTTAATATTTGCCGTTTATAAAGTTGGGTTCATTCACTATTTATGAAATAATACCGAACTTAACACTTGCAATACCTAACCCTCCAACCTGTATTATGCTGTAGTTATTCTGTTTAATCTTTATATTTTATACACAGGGTACACAAGGCCACTTGTTGGATTCTTTGTGTTGAAGACACTTGGTTACTACAGTGCTGGGAGTCTAGGAAAAAAGTGGAGCATGGCATCAATCTTGTCGAGCCGGTCTCAACAGGCCCTCCTCTCTCGCCGCTTCCTTCCAGCAACGTGTGTGATGCCCCATATCTTTCTCAGTATTTTTCTATGATCGCTTTTTGAAATATGATTTTGTATATAGCAAGGTTATGTCGGCATACTTTTTGAAATATGATTTTGTATGCAGCAAGGATAGTTGTTTTGCAACTTCTTCTTTCAGTCCATTTGATTCGTGCAGTGAGAATAAATGCCAATGGTTGTCAGGTTATTGTGGTACGGTATTTGGAAGAGCAAACTGCAGTGATGAACTACTTACTTTTGATATGGTAGAGAGGACTGGAGTTGAGAAAACCTCTGTAGTCTGTACTCTCATCCTAGATTTCAGGTCAGTATTGCCTAATTGAATAGTTCTTTTTGGTTGGAACAGGGATTTATTTTGACAATCATTGTAGTCTCTCCTGCTCCAGGGCTACGGAGCAGAATACAACAAGAAGAGTTATGCTACTAAACTATACTCGGTTCGTTGTTCCTTTGGTTAAAATGCCAAGTTCAGTAATTTATTGCCTAATTACCTGGAAATTTTACCCCAACTGACATGGTGCTAATATTGCTATCTATGTTGCAGTTATTCTGCTGGCTGTACATCCATCTATTGGGGGATGCTACTTAGCTTCACACTTTTGTGCACCTGACATGCTTGGTAAAATGCCTGAACTGTTGGGACTAAGTCAAACTTTGAATAAACCATTGATTTATTTTTGTGTTCTCAATTCTAAAAATGTATCACTTTAGGCACTCAGTATTGTTACCTGGAAAATATCCACTCAGATATGTCCTAATTGCATATCTGAATATGGCCAACATTCTTGTGAATAGTAAAATTTGCTGCATCACTAGCAACTCTCTTATCCAGGGCAATGATGCTTTTAAAGTGATTCACTTGCAAAATTAAACCATCCCACTGACCTTGTATATGTCAATGGTGTATCTGGCTTGCATAATTTCTGCTAGCTCTGTATTCACTAGATGCCATTTGGCAAAAAGAAATATCATGTCTTGCCTGTACCCGTACGTTGTAGCAAACATTTGCGCATGTAAGAAGTCTTAGTTTTACTAACAAGACTGCTGCACACTAAGTACTACTACTAAGGATCAATGTAAAATTTTCAACTCTATGTTAGTTGTAGTAGTACAAACTGTCCAAGCTTTTATGGTTATTTATGTAATTATGCTGTTTTAAACTTGCACTGAGAAATTTTATGCCTATGTTTATAAATACCCTTAGGAGATTTGATTGTAGAATAAAATTTAGTTTTTTTTTTGCAGAACTAATTGGATGGAATGAGCTGTCTCGCAATACCATTTTTATCACAAATGATGAAGTTCATTGCATCAAAGTCTTCAATTTGACTAAGTGTTGATTTGGACTTGAAAGTTGATGGCCATGCTCACTTACGTCCAGTAAGTTGTAATATGCATTGTGACTGATTTGTTGTTCACTTTTTTTCCTATTATAACTGAAACCCAGGTCGCTGCCAGACATGTCGTGAAGAAATTCCACCATTGGACATGAGCTCATTTTTCCTTCTTAGTAGCCACTGATTGAGGTTTACAGTTATGCCAGTGCATGATTTTATAATTTCAATGTTGTTTTAATGTTGGGAAATGTAGAATACTTTGCGGGGATTTATGTAGATTGGATAGTCCTTCAGATCGGTGTTACATAATTAGTTTGTATTTCAAAGGTGATGGTCATCCATGAAGATCTAAGTGCTTTACTTAAGAAATACACTCAGTTCATCTTTGTAGTTTGTACTTTGTGTATAGCATCTGGGTATAAGCTGGCATTTGCACAATCTAGCAAAGAAGATACTCTACAAGAAATATACACTTACATTATGTTTACATATAGGGTAGGCAAAAAAATTGAGGATTCATAGCAACGCTCGGGCAAAAAAATATGTTCACGAAATTTAATGAAGAGATCCCACAATAATTTTATATGGAGAGTTACACCGAAGTAAAGTGGGTCGACGATGAAACATAGTGATCAAGCAGCGACGTACTGGTGAAGTCTGAGCCAAGGGGTGGTTGAAATGGGAAGAATAAAGGAACATGTTGATACTTTGTTTAAATTTATTGGGTGTGAAAAAACATACATGAGAGAGGAAAGAAGACTATACTTTCTCACAAGATGGGAGGTATACAAACATGGGAATAAATAGAGGACAATTGCAAAAAGTATCACTTGAATTTGCAACAACATTGTGGAGACAGTGTACACATTTGTTAAAATAGCTTAACTTTAGCATTATATACTTTTATTTGTTTTACAATTTAATTATCCATTATGTTTCAAGAAATCATCCATTATGCTTCTATTTTGTTATTATGGAGTATGTTGGTTATGAAAGGGGGAGGTTGCTAGAGGACGACAAATGTGTTTCCCTCTGCATGACCGGGAATTGCACGCGTATTGTGTGGCAATGCATAAATATATTTGCAAAATGGGGAGAAAATAGATGCACCACCGACTTGCGGACGGAGTTTTTTTTGTATCCCAGCCATTATTGAAGATTTGCTAAGCCCCTTCTGTATATTTGGCATAGAAGACTACGATCCAAGGTTGTCTCCGGATATTTATGAATATCAAAGTGTTGTTTGGACTAAAATCAGAAAATAAGTATTCCTTCAGTTATACCTGTGTTTGCATCATCCACGTTTTGTGAGACAATAATACATTAAAAAAAGGTTGTTGTGTTCACAGTTATAACGACACAGAACACAGGTTTGGAGCTTACCGCGGAAGAGTAACAAGAAAACCTAGAACTTGAATCCATGCCGATGCAAAACAATAATGTCTTGTTATTACGTTCGGTATTATCATGCAATAGTACATTATGATATGCCTGATTTGTTTTAAATTTTCATACTAAGTTATGAATTATATAAGTGCATTGGGAAATAAAATTTGAAAACCCGTAGCAACTCACGGGCATTTGTACTATTTAAAATTGGACACCGAATTCTGCATCAAATCAACTGCAAAACTTGAAGACCAAATCCACATCACATCAAATTCTGCCAGTTTAATTTTTCTGAATTTGCGCAAGGCAGCCCAACGCCACACTCACTACTAGAAAAAAGGCAATCAGTGGCGCACCACTTTTTGCCATCAGTGGCGCACTAGTGGTGCGTCACTACTATCACGCCACTGCTAAGTCTTAGCAGTGGCGCACCACTCAGTGCGCCACTAGTATTTCACTACAACAATGGCGCACTACATCAATCATCAACATGCGCCACTGCTAAGGTTTTTTTGCATTAAAAAAAATAAAAGCTGGCCACCAGGACCATGTACTGCGGGTTGATTTCAAATGTTACAGGGGTCTTGGGCAAAAACGTCAGATTCAGATCTAGATCCACATCAGAAATTTTACAGGGGCCTAATTACAAAATGCCATCTAGATCTAGATCAGCCTTTTGGCAGCGGTTGGCCGGTTGGTGGTGTCGCCGGCGGCTGGCCGGTTGGTGGTGGCGCCGGCGGCTGGCGGGTTGGTGGAGACGCCGGCGGCTGGCCGGCACTGTTGCGAGCTCGACCATCTCGAGCGCCTCCACGCCACGCCTCGTCGGATCGCGCCCGCCGACGGCGGTGCTGGACATGGGACGGCGGTGCTGGATAGGGGACGGCGGCGCTGATAGGCACCTGGGGAGTCAGCGCTCGCGATGCTCCACGACCTCGCCGTCGGCACCGTGGGGCTCGTCGCTACTCGACGTGCTGTTGCTGCCGTCGTTGCTTCAGGGGAGAGGACCAAGCCGGCGATTCGAGTTCGCATCCGTGGCCGTCGGGGCCGCGCGCCTTCGCCGCTCGCCTCCAAGCCTTCGACGGGGGCCGCGAGATGCGGGAGAAGGATCTGGGTGTGGGGAGAGGAACTGGGGCTGGGGAAGACGTAGGGACCTGGGGAAGGGTGAAGCGGTCCTGGACGCCGGCGGAAGTGGTTGTCTGGCTTGGGGACAGCGCGAGCACGGCGGTGTGGAGGGCGGTGTAGAAGCGGCGGTGAGACAGGGGACATCGCGAGGTCTGGGGAAAGTGCGGACATCGCGAGAAGAGGAAGACGGTGCGGTTTGGAGTTGGAGAGAGAGCGGTGGATGGGTGGAGACTGGAGAGAGAATGTGGATCTGGGGAAAGTGCGGCCGGTAGCATAGTGGCGCAGCACACACAATGCGCTATTGCTATTTCATCAGAGTGGCGCACCACCTATAGGTGCGCCATTGCTAGCCAATGCTAGCAATGGCGCACCTATAGGTGGTGCGCCACTGGTAACTCTAGACCTGTTTATAACCCAGTCTCACAATTAGTAGTGGCGTAGCACTATACTAGTGCGCCATTGGTAATAGGTTAGCAGTGGAGCACCACTTTTTAGTGCGCCACTGCTATATAGTAGTGGCGCACCTATTTAGTGGTGCGCCACTGTTAGCAATCTTACGGCTAGGCCTTTTCCTAGTAGTGACTCATGTCCACAACCGTGAGGAATCCTGCCAGCTCCTTCTCTTGAACTCTAGAAAATCCAAAGGCGCGGGGTGGATCAGAGGACCTGGCCGCGGAGGCCAAGGTTACGGTTGGCGTTGCGCCGGCGGCGGTTGCCGGTTGAAGGACAAAAGCCCAAAGATCCTGCAAGGGATTTATCAATCCTTTTGGCGCGGGGTGGATCAGAGGACCTGGCCACGGGGGCCAAGGTTAGGGTTGACGTTGCGCCGGCAGCGGTTGCCGGTTGAAAGGAGAAAAGCCCAGAGATTCTGCAAGGGATTAATCTTCTTGATTGAGGTCCTTCGGTATGCAGAGGAGCAGGACTATGTATGGGTGTTTTTTTATTCGAATTTGATTTGGCAAGTGAGTTTGTACCGAACTCGAGCGCGAGGCGGAGAGGAAGGATTGGAGATCGAGGAGACGTGGTCGGTTGCGGAAGAACCCTGTCCAGTTCCTTCGGATCGTGGAGAAAATAAGAAACCGACCGGTACTCTCCACACCAAGCGATGTAATTGGGCCAGGCCCAGGAGACGCGACAGAGGAAAAAAACAGGACGGATGAATCGTTTTCTTTTGACTCGACGGTGGCAGTTGCTGTAATTTGGACGAAAATTAGGGGCAATAAAAGACGGACGAACAAGAAAGCTTATTTTCTTTATTATTAGGTATAGATATAGATATAGACTAGGAAAATTGCCCGTGCGTTGCTACGGCCGAACAAATTTATTCATATATATAGAAAATGAATTAGTGACTTAAATTAAAAAAATATCCAAAAGTATGAAAGTGAAAGGCAATAGCAATTAACAGAAATTCCATGGATTGGAGGAGGCGGTCAAGACCAATGCACCCTGGAAGCAATACGAATAGGTGTGGCAATCATACATTACATTTGTCTACTGTCAATTCTAATTATGCAAAAGAAAAATAATGTCTATTATTTCAGACTGCAAGCAAAAAAGGGCAACTCCAAATTAAATTATTTTTTCCTACAAAAACCTCAAACTCTGCATGTGAGTACCACCTTCTCCTCCCTTGTATGAACAATCGTTAGATTAGTTCACTAATTAACACAAAATAGAAGCTTTGGTTGGAACTTGAAATTTGGAGAGATAAAAAAGGTTAGAGAAGCAAGATATTGGTGAGATGCTAGATTGAACGTTGGCCTTTTTGGCTTTTTCTATATCTATTGCAACGTCGAGGGATCTCTTAGGTTCAGCACGCCGTGACGAAGAGATGGTAGGGCTAGGGCGTGATCTGTTACCGCTTGTGCAACTACAAAGAAAGGCAACCATCAAATCATGCCCGCGCGTTGCTGCGGATTTTAAATAGCCAAAATTATTCCGAAAATCCGTAACTGAAGGATCTAAGCGAGTTCATGAGTATTTATAACATTTCACCACATCTACCATTATTTCAAGTTTTTTAAGAAAGACGGGTGTAAAGATAGAAACAGGTAGTTTAAGGCACACTTCTTTTAGGGTTCTAGAAGGGCTTTTTAGAAAGACCAATTTATACATTTCAATAAGTTGGGGAGAGGCACATCTGCCAGAAGCTGAGTAAGGGTAACTTCGGGAAGAAACCATCCTAGAAGCCAAAAATAAATCCCCTAATACTGCTATTTACAAAAAAACTACTTCCTCCGATCCAAATTAATTGACATTACTTTATCTATATATAGATGTATCTAGTTAACAAACGCTTCTACGTACATCCGTATCTAGATAAATTGGAGTCAATTAGTTTGAATCGGAAGAATAGTATATTTTTTAAAACAATTTAATGTTGCCATGGAAACAGAAAAAAATCTTAATGTTAATTTTTTTTGTTATTCAATTCAATGCAATTTCAGTAACTTTTGATAATTTTTTGGATGTACAAATTACTTATTTTGGAATAAAACTCCTTTAAACTAAAACTTTCGGAGAAGAAAAGTTATACTAAAAATTTCTGAAAATATTTTGGAATAATTTATTATGGTGTGGCATTGAATACCCCTATGAGATTTTTCACTATTTTGTGATAAATTCTAAACCTCCAAATAACCTCCATATAATTCATAGAGATCATACACATGATATAAAACGAAAATAGAAAGCGACCTAGTGTTACCTGTTTGGTCCAAATAGACGGTGATCTAAAATTCATGAAAAAATAGATAAGGATCATTTACTAAAATTTTCCCTGTTGCATGTTTTTCTTTCTTTAAGCACCTCTCATCTTTCTACAGAAGAGCACGTGCACCGGTTCAACAGTCTAGCTATGCCCGCAAGATCGATCGATGTCCACTACTTTTCCGCGGCAGCCACGGTCACATCGGCGTGCTTCTGGTTGTCGTTATCGTTGGGATCGGAGGCAGCCTTGAGGCTTGCATGCACGTTGCTGAGGGTGGCTAGCTTTAGGTCCGCGGCGACCACCCGGACGGCCTTGCCGATCTCCTACTCCACAATCAGGACATCTATAATCTTTTGCACCGTGACTTATCGTCAGGCGAAAAGCTTCAACCGGGTGGACTCGTTCGTGCCGCACCGCCTGCGTGTGTGAGACGATCTCCTGGTGCCGCAGGAAAACCTCCGGCAAATCCAATCACCTAAGAAATCGCCAGCAAATCAAATCACCTAAGAAATCGCCGGCGGCGATAAACTCGGCTACGTTACTAATCCCCTTCACGTCTTTGAACATCTGCTGGTTTCCTTCTTCGGTTTTGCTAAGTCTCAGATGACTGAGAATTTCCTATGTCTCAGTCAACCCGAGGTGGGTGCATTGGATCTGTCTTTAAGATTCGTGGAACCAGAAATAAAAAACAACGGCACGCGCGGCTTGAGAAGTTGAACTCAGGACCTCTGGTTAGGCAGCGCGATGTCAATACCACCACGAGAACAGTACATAATACACAGGATCGCTACATCAGAGATATATGGCTTACTGCACTTGTTTTGTTTCATTTTGTACAAATAGCAAAGTAGACGGCATTTATGCTTATAATATTTTCTTATGTCTTCTTTATGATTATTTATATTATTTGCGCATTTTTATTTGATATTCATCAAGAAAAATGCAAACCATGCTTTATATGTTTTTATATTTTTATTATTTATGTTAGTTATATTTTCCTATTTTTTATAATATATATAGATTCTATCGGGTTTTTAATACGAGTTACACCTTTTCTCAAGAAATGCGCAACTAGTAAAGTTTTCCATACGAGTTTCAATTTTTTAATGAAATGTGCAAGTAGCAACCGATTATTAATACGAGTTATACACTTTTCTAAAGAAATATATAATTAGAAGTTTTTTTTAATATGAGTTGCACTTTTCTCAAGAAATGTGAACTATAAACCTATTTTCAATATGAGTTGCATTTTTTCTCAAGAAATATGCAACCAGCAGTCTATATTCAACGTGAGTTGCACTTTTCGAAGAAATATACAACTCCATCTAGTTTCAATACGAGTTGCATTTTTTGTAAAGAAATGTGCAACTAGCTACCAGTTATTGATACGAGTTACACTTTTCTAAAGAAATGTGCAATTAGAAGATTTTTTTATACGAGTTGCACTTTTCTCAAAAAAAATGCAATTAGAAAGCTATTTTTAATATGAGTTGTACTTTTTTCTCAACAAATATGCAACTGGCATCCTATATTCATTGTGAGTTGCAATTTTTGCATAAATGTGCAACTCCATATGGTATTAATATGAGTTGCATTTTTTCTCAAGAAATATGCAACTAGCTACCGGTTATTGATGTGAGTTACACTTTTCTAAAGAAATGTGTAACTAGAAGTTATATGAGTTATACTTTTCTGAAGAAATGTGCAACTAGGAACCGATTTTTAATATGAGTTGCACTTTTCTCAAGAAATGAGTAACTAGCATATCTTTTGGTTCCACTTTTTTTTTGTCTTTTTTTCTTTGTTCTTCAATTTTAAATGACTGCATGTCCCAATTAAATTTGTGAAAAGGTCTAAGGAACATTTACTTTTATTATTTTTGATGAAATTCCTTTAGTACTAGGCTAAGTGAATTCTAAACTGTTATTAGTTACCTTTGTATAAGATTAAAACGATATTGTTTAATTGGCAGCTCGCTAGCTAGCACAACATGCGTGCACATGCTGTTGTGCATGCTCCGTCCGTGCATGTGTGTCAATCATCAAGTGGCCTCATGATGCTAGGGCGTCGACTGAGACAAACTAAAATCTCAGTCGACTGTTACCTAGTCACTCCCTTCCTTCTTTAATTCGGCTGGAGGATCTTGTGGACATAGAGAAAGCGGTAGATCAGATTCCATCTTCTAGCTCGGGGCGCCTCATGGCGTCGATGGTAACAACCGGTAAGAGAGGAGGCGTCAGATTCTATCTCCTAGCTCGCCGGAATCTCTCAACATTAACCCATCGGGTTCTTGTCTGCTGCTTCCGTTCCCCTGCCTGAAATCAAATCCTTTTTATACGTTGTTGCCGTGTGTACGTAGGCTATGCTTCCAGCTCGAGTTTGACTACAACACGACGTCTCTCTGGTTCATCGTGGCCTCGTGGTCTAGCCCCAGATTTTATTTTCTTTGATCGGACGGAAACGAAACAATAAACAAACAGTTATTTACTTAAGCGGTGGTATGTGGTGTAATTTTGAACAAAAATAGGGGCAATAAAAAACGGATCAACAAGAAACCTTATTTTCTTTATTATTAGATATAGATAGTTGTGTGCGACAGGTCGGAGTTATCCTCTCTTCTTCTTTTCGAAGAAATGAAGGTATATACTTACGATATGCTCAGTTTGTTTTTCGTGGGGATTTATTGTTCTCATACTGGATATGCATCATCCTCTCCACCGCGTCATCGAAGCTGCTTCTCAACAGCGTACCTGGAAGGCCCATCCTACACCGGCGAGGCCTCAGGCAGGGCGACCCCGTGTCTCCCATGTTGTTCCTGTTGTGCATGGAGGTCCTCAACGCTGCCTTGCGCCGCGCTGAAGCCCTTGGAGTGCTCTCTCCGCTTCCTTGCCAAGGTGTGCGGTTCCGGACTTCCATGTACGCCGACGATGTTGTCATCTTTGTCGCGCCTTAGGCCCGCGACCTGAGCTTCCTCCGCCTGCTCTTGGAGTCCTTCGGTGGCGCCACCGGCCTACGCACGAACCTCGACAAGTGCTCCATCTCGCCGATCCGATGCTCTGATGTCCACCTTGCCGCGGTGGCCCTGCACTTCCCCTGCGGCATCAAGCCTTTCCCATGCACTTACCTGGGACTTCCGCTGTCATACAAGAGGCTGCCGAGGGCCTCCTTGCAGCCCATCGTCGACACCATCTGTCGCCGGCTCGCACCTGGGAACGCGGCCTTCTACACCTCTGTTGGGCGCCTCGTTCTGATCAAGTCCGTGATCACCTCCATCCCGATCTACCTCTCCATTGCGATGGAGCTGCCCGCATGGCTCCTGCAATTCATGGAGAAGCGTATCCGCGCTTTTTTCTGGAAGGGATCGGAGGCGGTCTCGGGCGGGCACTGCCTTGTGGCCTGGGATCAGGTTTGTCGGCCGGTGGAGTATGGGGGCTAGGGCTGCTGAACCTCAAGCTTCTTGGGTTTGCCCTGCGTGCTCGTTGGCTGTGGCTGCGAAGGATGCGACGAGGCTGTTGGACTGACCTCCTTCTCCAGGTTGAGCCGGAGGTCCAGGATCTCTTTGACGCGTCCACCCGCGTCGTTCTCGGGGACGGACGCACATCACTCTTCTGGACTGATCCATGGCTCGATGGCACTCCCCTTAGGGCCTCCGCGCCTGCGCTCTTCGCTGTCGTGTCCTCTGTCTCCCAGCACTCCAGGACAGTTGAATCCGCGCTGCTGAATCGGCAGTGGATCCGAGACATCACTGGCCCCCTGAGTGTCCCAGTGCTCACACAGTTCCTTCGCCTCGTGGATGCGCTGCAGCTCATTGTCCTCACCCCTGGCACCCCGGACCGAGTTGAGTGGAAGTGGAGCTCGACGACTGAGTACTCCGCGAGCACGACTTACAAGGCTTTCTTCCTCGGGCTGGAATTCTTCCCCTGCGGCAAGACCATTTGGAAGACATGGGCCCCAGCCAAGTGCAAGATCCACATCTGGCTTGCAATGCAACGGCGCATTTGGACGGCGGATCGCATGTTGCGGCATGGTATGCAATCCCACTCTAACTGCCCTCTTTGTGAGCAGGCCCTTGAGACGGCGGATCATCTCGCCCTCGGCTGCGTCCTCGCTAGGGAGGTATGGCATGCCACGCTCCAGCGCTGCAACTTGTCGCACCTGACGCCCTTGGCCGGTGACATGCTCATCGAGTGGTGGCCCGACTCCAGGCGGCGCGTCCCGCAGCAGCTGAGGAAAGGGTTCGACTCTCTTGTCCTCCTCATGGTATGGACACTCTGGAAGGAGAGGAACAACCGCGTCTTCGAGCGCTCGGCGGAAACTGCTCGAGGTATCTGCAAGCGCATCACCGAAGAAGTGGAGCTTTGGAAGCTATCGGGTGCAGTAGGGCTGGGCAACTTTTGGAGATAGGGCTCTACTCTCTTTTTCGGGCGTTGTACTCTCTTGGCATGCTCATGGTCGCCCTACCATTCTAGCACGCCTTGTACCCACATTCCCTCTAGAATGCCGGAACCGCTGTAGTCCGCTTCTTTTCTTCTAATGCAATGACACCCAAAAGCTTTGCGTGTTCGCAAAAAAGAGTGCTTGATTTGGCACCAACACTAGTGTGTTTATTTATGTATTTTTCGGTACTAACTAAGACAATGAAGTGAGAACTGCTTGTGTAGAAAAACAATAAAATTCACGGTGTGTCTTGGAAGAGATAAAATCCTTGTGTCGTGCTGGCGCAGTCTAGGTGCGCGCCTAGTGTCATCGGTTAGACAAATACAGTAAAATGTACTACTTTGCTTGGCTATAAAAATTAAAATATTATATTTTGCTTGGCTGAAGAAGTGAGAATATGAGAGACAATATAAGTAGTCTCTCGTGCAAGAGACAACTCTAGCACGGACGTCTAGACACTTTGTGAGAGTGAAAGATTAACTATTTTTTAATAAAGTAATATATTTTTAGAGACAACTACTAGAAATGATGGCTATAAGAGTAAGAACAATACTATAGCCGGCTATAACAGTTTATCACATCATCTATAATCAACTTATAGCTAGCATGTAGCACACTAGTAAACTATAAAAGTGTAGTACTTTTACTATACATGGTCCATCTTTTAGTCTCACATAGTGCCTAGGAGTACATGCTACAGCTGACTATTGTATAAAAGCACACATCCCTTCTCTCTCCTAATCTCTCTGCTCCAACTAAACAAACATATAATATTTTATCTCTTGTAGCCAATTGACTAGATCTTACTGTACTTGTTCTAAGACTACTCATACTGAGAGTAACTAAGTTAGTAACACAGAGCTACATGCATTGCCAACTATGCAAATTGATGGAATGGCATGATATTAAATGAAAAAAGAGATGGTTGTGGTAACTATCTATGTTACCATAACATCACACTTCAAGATAGAATGAGTCTACAAGCTAATTAATACACTCATGCATGATACTACATCTAAATTACTATGCATTATGAAGGTAGTAACATAAAGTAGTGTCAATGCATGACACTACTATATACTATTACTGACATAGACATCCCCAATGGGCCTGCCGAAGATAGTACCCGGGGTTTGCTGAAGGCCCAATACCCGAAGAATAAGAAGACTCGGAAGCCCAAAGATATTATTAAGGAAAGCTAGAGTTGTAATAGGAAGTGTTGTGTGTAATCTTGCGGGATGAGTTAGAAACCTCCCCGGACTCTGTAACTTGTACAATACGAATCCCTCGGCTCCGCCTCATATATAAGGGGGAGTCGAGGGACGAGAAAGACATCGAATCATTGTTGAGCAAACCCTAATTTCTATTTCGTCGAGTACTTTTCGGCTGAAACCTTCGAGATCTACTTGCCCTCTACATCCAACGAAACCCTAGTCTACTACTCGTAGGCATTGACAAGTTGATACCTTGTCAATTGGCGCCGTCTGTGGGATTTAGAGGCGACAAGGAGCTGATCTCGATGGCACGTTCAAGATCGTCGACTTCATCGGCAGCAAGCAACATCATGGATAAAGGTAAACATATCGCAACTGGTCTCGTTGATTTTATACCTCACCCGCCCTCCCGTTTGGATGCATATACGTATCTGGAGGAGCACATGGAGATGACATTCGGGAGGTTCCACTTTCGCGTCGGGAAGGAAGGAACGTATCGTCTCGAAATTCCGACCTTCTCGAGGTTCTCTGTGGAACATACTGAATCTTCAAACTCGGCATCATCGGTCGAGTCAGGCGACGAAGGAACCTCTTCGCCACGCTTCATCAACACCAAGGCAAGCGAAAAACTCGCCAAGATCTTCAGCGACATGTCTTTCGAGTCGTCTGCGGACTCCTATATAAGCAGCGATTCCGAGAGCATCGACAGCTTCGATTTCTTCGACAAGTCTGTCACCATTGGAAAGGTCTTCACCAATCTCTATGATGGTGTCACCGAATCCAGCGAGGCGCAGAATTCAAAATATCATCAAATCTACGCCATTGGAGAAGCAAGTCGTGATGAGGAGGAAACATCGAAGGCTTTCGACGATCTGGGAAATCCATACGTCGATCCCTCTGATCTAAGGCGAGGTTTAGGCAACAAATACATTGGGCCTACACCACGTACGAGAGTTCAACTACCACAAGCAGCATAGGACAGAGCCGCAAGAGCCATGGATGGTTCAGAACCTATGGCAACAACCGCCACGGTCGAGGAATTGCAGGCATACCAATATAGACTCGCTCGAGCTGGAAGGGAATTGGAAAAACAAACAGCTGATCTGAACAGAAGAAAGGAGGCAGCTTCCGCGTCAAGCAGGCGAAGGGCAGACCTCAGTCGACATTCAGGAACTTCGGGAGATAGCCACAGAGAAGCTCGGAACAGGGCAAGGTCAAGGTTGCAAAACATACCTGAAGAAGAAAGAGAGAATCTAGTTCAAAACCTCGACATGTCCTTTATGTCGATAGACACGAGAGGAAACATCATTCCCAAAACACCGGAAGCTGGGTATATGGCGACACAAGCCTTTATCCTCGCATCTAGGCCACCCCCTGGAGATCCAAGGGAAGCACAGTATAACATGGCCATGGCAGGTGTTGGAGCCATGGGAACAGCGTTCGCATCGACGCCTCCCGAAGGATCAGCAAGGCAAAATAGTCCACGACCTGCGGTTGTAGCAGCAGCTCCCGAAAGAACAGGCGAAGCAAGGGACGCAGAAACTCGGGCAAGGGTAGACAGGGCACGACAACATAGAAGGGAACATCGACACTCTCCAGACATAGCCGAAGAGGACATGTGCGGGCTACCATGTTTTACTAGAAGGGTCCGAAAAACTCAGGTGCCCTCAGGGTTTAAGCTACCCGATAATTTCAAAAAATTCGACGGATTGCAGGATCCCGAGGATTGGCTGGTAGATTACCTCGAGACAGTGAAGTTAATTGGCGGCACAAGGGCAACGGCAATGCAAAGCATCCAGGTGCACTTGAGTGGAGCCGCAAGATCTTGGATAAAGAAGCTTCCAGTAGGTTCCATCGACAGCTGGACTGATTTTGAGGACATATTCATCAAGAATTTCCGGTCTACTTGCAAAAATCCTGCGACACTCGAGGAGTTGAGATCATGTCGACAGAAACATGATGAATCAATGAAGAAGTACATCCAAAGGTGGAACATCATCAAAAACTCGGCAGAAAACATATCTGACGAGAGAGTCATAGACGCGTTCGTTGCAGGAGTCCGACGAGAAGATTTCGTGGAGGATTTGGGAAGAACTAACCCAAAAACAGTATCAGCATTAATGGAGATAGCAAACAAATGGGCAGATGGCGAAGATGCTGTGCACAATAAGCGACACAGGTCACCAGAGGAGGACCGCAGTTGAAATTATCAGGGCAGGCGACGATTCTCTCGATTTTCGAGTTATGATCCACCTGGCCAAATTTCGGCTGGGTTTCGATCAGGCGCTGGAGGAAGCAATAGAGATAACTATCAACGAAGCAACGAGCAGCGAAGTGACAATAGAGATGATTCGCGAAATAACAAGCCAAACAATGGACCTAGGTTTCAGAGGCCCTTTGTGACCCCCGAGGATATGATGAACGGTCCATGCTAGATGCATTTCTTTGTCGACAGCAATGGGGTAAGGCAGTCAGGACATTTACAGAAAGATTGTCGAAATTTTCAAGCAATGATGAGGGTTGCCGCGCAAGCCCATGCTCAGGCAGCAAGTCGAAATCCCCAAGGACCTAGGAGTGAGGTCCACCTACCACTTCCTCCCGCAATTACGGAAGAAAATCGACACCAGCTCAGAATAGCGGCAGCACCAGCACCACCACCATATGTCGATCCCAACTCCCATGGAGCGGTCTCGATGATTCAGAAAGGCAGACCATCCAATAGAGCTCAGAAAGTAATTTCGCGACAGGTGTTCATGGCAGAGAAGATGCCTCCACCAACAGTCGAGTATCTCAATTGGTCGGGACAAGATATTGGTTTCACAATTGCGGATCACCCGCAGCAAGTTCCTCGACCAGGGCAATCAGTACTGATTTTGCCGGCAGTAATCGCAGGATTCGATGTATCTCGAGTTTTCATCGACGGAGGAAGCAGTCTAAACCTTATGTATGCAGATACATTAAGGAAGATGAACATATCCTTGGCAAACCTTAAACCAACGGATACGCGTTTTCACGGCATCACACCAGAGAAGCCAAGTTACCCATTGGGGAAGATCAATCTCGACGTTCAGTTTGGCACCCGAGAGAATTACAGAATCGAGAAGCTGGAGTTTGAAGTTGTGGATTTCCCATCACAATACCACGCGCTGTTGGGACGCCCAGCATACGCTAGGTTTATGGCAGTACCACACTACACATACCTGCTGTGGAGGATGCCTGGACCTAAGGGGTCAATCACAATTAAAGGAAGTTTTGCGCTTGTCGATAAATGTGATAAGGACTTTCATCGGCTCTCAGAAACCTTCGGGATGCAAGCAGAATATATGGAGTCAAAGCGCACGACAGACTACGACGTACTACCAGATGTGGGGAGGCCTAGCAAGGAGTCAACCTTTAACACAGCAAAGGACTCTAAGGAAGTACAGATTCACCCGACAGATCCGAAGAAAACGACGTCCATTGCAAATAACATGGACCTCGCATAGGAAAGCGCGATCGTCGAGTTCCTCCGTGAGCACTGGAAAATCTTCGCATGGTGTCCAGCTGACATGCCAGGAGTACCCAGGGAACTTGCCGAGCACCACCTACAATTGGATCCAATCGCGAAACCAATCAAACAACCTCTGCGGCGTTTTTCGGAACCAAACCGCAAGGCTATGCTGTCGGAAATCAATAGACTCAGAGAAGCAGGTTTCATCAAAGAAATTCATACAGAAGCCACATGGGTAGCTAACCCAGTGCTGGTGCCGAAGAAAAACACGAAGGTCCTTCGCATGTGCGTCGACTTTACGTGTCTTAATAAACATTGTCCAAATGATCACTTTCCCCTCCCAAGGATCGATCAAATTATCGACTCCACGGCAGGATGCGAACATCTTTCCATCCTGGACGCTTATTCTGGTTATAACCAGATTAGATTAAAAGAAGATGATGAGGTGAAAACAGCGTTCATCACCCCTTACGGCGTGTTCTGCTATCGAACAATGCCCTTCGGGTTGAAAAACGCGGGAGCAACATATCAGCGGATGATGCAGAAGTGCCTAGCAGCGCAGATCGGGAAAAATGTACAAGTATACATCGACGATGTCATCATAACATCCAAAAAAGGCGACACTCTAATTGAGGATTTGAAGGAAACTTTCGACAACCTCGATAAGTTCTGTCTCAAGCTGAACCCGACAAAGTGCTCTTTTGGCGTCCCTGCAGGAGAACTTCTTGGGTTCTTAGTCTCGGCAAGAGGGATTGAAGCAAATCCCGAAAAAATACAAGCCATCGTAACAATGAGGAAGCCAACAAAGTTGAAAGAAGTACAGCAGTTAACCGGGCGAGTCGCAGCTTTAAGCAGATTCGTCGCCAGGCTTGGAGAAAAGGCGTTACCATTTTACGCCTTGATCAAACAGGGAGACAAGTTCCAATGAAACGAAGAGGCAGACAGGGCTTTCGAAGATCTCAAGCGCAAAATCTCGACACCCCCAATCTTGGTGGCGCCGAAAGAGAAGGAGCCTCTGTTGCTGTATATTGCGGCCACACCCCAGGTGGTAAGCACGGTACTTGTCGTCGAAAGGGAGGAAGAAGGAAAACTCCACGGAGTGCAGAGGCCAGTATACTTTGTCAGTGAAGTTTTATCGCCTTCAAAACAAAGGTACCCTCAGTATCAAAAGCTAGCATACAGAGTGTTCACAACCGCACGGAAATTGCGGCACTATTTTTCGGCACACCCGATCATAGTGGTCAACGAAGCTCCCTTGTCGAATATACTCAACAATCCAGAAGCTACGGGTCGTGTCTCCCTTTGGGGAATAGAACTTTCCCCTCGGGACATCACGTATGAAAAAAGAAAAGCAATCAAGTCGCAGATTTTGCCAGACTTCATCGCAGAGTGGATGGAGCTGCAAAACACAGGACCACCAGATTTATCGAGAACTTGGACCATGAACTTCGACGGATCCAAGAGATTAGAAGGAGCTGGCGCAGGTGTGATACTAATATCACCAGAAGGCGACAAGTTGAAGTACGTCCTGAGGATGACGTTCCCAAACGCATCTAACAATGAGGCAGAATACGAAGCCCTCATACACGGGATGAAGATGGCGAAAGCTTGCGGTGCAACTCGACTAAAAATCTTTGGCGACTCGCAATTGGTAGCTCAGCAAGTCATGAACCAATGCGACGCAGTCAACGATAGTATGATAGCATACAAGGAAGTCTACAATGAGCTCGAGAAGATGTTCGATGGATGCGAAGTAAATCATATCAGCAGATTGAGCAATGACGAAGCCGACGTTCTCGCAAACATCGGGTCGCAATGCCTCGCAGTTCCGCCAGGTGTATTTTGGGAAGAGATAGCAGAGAGATCTACGAAGTCGACAAAACCAAAAAAGAAGGAGAAAAAACCCTCGGGGGCTACCAAAGAAGTGCTAGAGGAAGAAGAAGAAGATCAGGACCTGGTCATGATGATACAGATACCATGGATGCAGACGTACATATCATACATCCTGAAGAAGGAAATACCCGACGATCCAGTCGAAGCAAGGCGAGTTATTAGACGATCTAAAGCTTTTACTGTGGTCAAAGGGGAGCTATACAAACGAAATATTTCGGGAGTACTACAAAGGTGCGTCACACCCGAAGAAGGAAGGATGATCCTGAAAGACGTACACGAGGGAATTTGCGGTCACCACGCGAGCAGTCGAGCTATTGCTGCCAAAGTCTTTCGAGCTGGATTTTACTAGTTGACAACAATAGAGGATGCAAAGGAGATAGTACGAACCTGTGATGCGTGCCAGAGGTTTGCCGCAAAACCTCACTCCCCGGCAGCAGAGCTGATGCCAATACCTTTGTCTTGGCCCTTTGCTCAATGGGGCCTCGATATGGTGGGAAAACTACACAAATCCTGGCCAGGAGGAAAGGAATATATGCTCGTAGCTGTCGACAAATTCACGAAGTGGATAGAAGCAAAGCCAATAAATTCACCGGATGGAGAATCCGCCGTCAAATTCATAAAAAGTCTCGTCTTCAGATTTGGAGTGCCTCACAGCATCGTCACAGACAATGGCAGTAACTTCACATCCCACGAGTTCAAAGATTATTGCGAAGAAGTGGGTATCAAGCTACACTTTGCGTCGGTTGCGCACCCGCAGACCAACGGTCAAGTCGAGAAAGCCAATGGAATTATCTGCAATGGCATCAAGAAACACTTATTAGCACCACTGGAGAAAGCTCGATACACCTGGCCAGAGGAGCTGCCCAGTGTATTATGGAGCATACGAACAACACCAAACACAGCGACACAAGAAACTCCGTTCTTTTTGGTCCATGGAGCGGAAGCAGTACTGCCAATTGAGGTAGAACACGATTCTCCACGAGTCGTGGAATATGACGAAGAGGTGTCGAAGAAAGCGTTAGAAGATGACGTCGATGCACTCGACGAGGCTAGAGACGAAGTACTCTCTCGAGTAACCAAATATCAACAGGACTTGAAGAATTACCACAGTCGACGTTTACGGCCAAGATCCTTTCAGGTGGGAGACCTAGTTCTTCGGCTTACGCAAAAAAGTCATGAAAAGCTCGAGTCACCATGGCTAGGCCCTTACATCGTCACGGAAGTAATCGGAGGAGGAGCATACAGGATAAAGGACAAGAAGACAGGGGTGGAGGAGCAAAACCCCTGGAACGTTGCGCAACTCAGGCGGTTCTACGCCTAGAGTCGAAATATAGTCCTTGTAAAACTTCAATGTACTGAAACGCCCGCGAGCTTTCAGACGCACTCTTTTCCTTTTTCGGGGCACCGAGTGGGGCCGGGAAAGGTTTTTAATGAGGCGGGCTCGCGGTGCTGCAATATAGTAAAGATAGTGACAATATAGCTCTTTTTCATCGACACGCTCAAAGGCTCAGGACCGACGATTCTCAATATAGTTCTTCGAAAAAAGATAGTCTCGCCTTGGTATTAAATACCTCGCGAGTCAATAAAAATACAAAATAGTACTCGACAAAAAAGCTCGGGGGCTGATACTCGCCAAAACTACATATTGGATAAATGCCTTGGTTCAAAACCTCGCAATACACAAATACAGAAAATAGGCACCAAAATACTCGGGGGCTAGACAAATATAGACATATGATGATTGCTTCACAATACAGTCACAATTGTGGCTTACAAAGAAGAGTTGTCTACCAAAGAAAAATTAGTCACGATTCAATATGTTATCAATGGTAATTCTGCCTTCTTCGGGAGCAGCGCCAAGAAAGTCAGCATAATGACCGTCTGCAAAAAAGTCGGCATCCATCCGAAGGAGATCTTCAATCATTTCTTCGGCTACAGGCGAAACCTTCGTGTTAATTCTGTCGACACCAACTCTTCGACGCTTTACCTTCTCATGAACTTTTGCAACAACTTGGGTCAGGTCAAGCTTCGAGTGGCAGATCTGAAGCATGATAAGGGCAAACCTGGCGCCAGCTACAAGTTGAGCTTTCACAAAACCATGGATCTTGTGGGGATCCTTAAATCTCCCCATTAGCTCGGGAAGAGTTTGTGGCTGAACGTTCCGAGGAAACATGGAGTTATAAACCATAGACAGGGTCCTGGTACAAAAATTAAGGAAGTCGCGAGTTTGAGAGGCGCGATCTTGAAATCTGACAATCTGTCGGGTCCTCTCCGGGGTAGCCCAGAACAGAGAACCATGGTCAAGGGCAAGGTTAACAAGGAGGTTCGTCCTAGTATTTACCCTCTCTTCTTCGGTAGCAGCATCAATAAAGGAACCTACCAAGCAACGGTGCAGAAATTTTTAAGAGACGTAGCATGAAGACGGAAGGTATCGTGGCCTTATAAAAAAAGGGATGCGACAAGCATACCCGACATATCCGCGCTGGCTTCATTCATTAACTCGAGCATAAAATTTTCTCGAGTAGTCGCCTTTTCAGCCTCAGAAACGGCGATTTCCTTAGTAGCCATGGCCTCTTGAGCTTGCTGAAGCGCAATTTTTTCGTCTTCAGATGCCTTGCGAGACTGTTCCATCATCACAAGCGTCTGCCTCTTCACATACTGAAGTTGCTGCCGAAGTTCTTCCAATTCTTGCGGCAAGGAATCTTCGACAGGTTTAGTATTAGCAAGAACTTTTCTTGAGCGGGAAGGAGAAGGCAAAACATCGGAAGGAGCAGAAGACGGAGTATAGTTATCAAATACCAACTAAAATTTAACAAAAAAGTCGACATCAATTAAACAAGCAAGATAGAGTTTCATTGATCTTTCAGAATATTTACAAGGCATTACAGTAGAAATAGTGGGATAAGTGTCACCACTAGCTACTTTGGCGACATCATCAAAAGCAAAGAAAGAGAAAGAAGAGGCATTCAACTAGACCTCCGGCCTTGATGAGCTAGGAGTTGAAGCTGGCTTGATCCCGAGATAGGCCAGGACTTTCTTCGCGTTGGGCTTGGCTGCCTTGATCAACGAACGCCATTTCGTTTGTTCTATCTGCTCGGTGGCGCCAACTTTCATCCAGTCAACAGTTTGTTGGCTGTCTGCGACCAAGGCAACAGTGCTTTCGACGGCAACCTTCATGTTCTCCTGGCGCATCTTCAGTCCAAGATCTTCTGGCGGATCGAAGTCCTTGGCAAGAGCAAGGAAAGTTTTGGGCTCCTCTTTCCTTGGGAAGAAGTAGGGGAACAGCTTTGATAAACCCGCGTCAGCATGTTCTATGCCCTCGCGAACTTCAGTTCCATGAAACTCCAAGAAAGAGAGTGCGTCCACAAGAGGATCATTGTCGGGATCTTCAAGCTCAAATTCTTGGTTTGTTTTGGCTGCCGAAGAAAATATGCGTTGGTCGACAGCAAGAAAGGAAAATTAACCCTAAAAAGGAAAAGATAGAAGGGGCGACAAGATTACCGACAAAGCGTCGATTCTGCGCGTTCAAGCGTTTGGTGATCGCCTTTTCACGAGCAATCTGGGCGGCCTTGTGTTCATTCAAAGCAGCTTCGGCGTCATCAAGCCTTTTCTGCAGATCTTCGACACCAGTGTTGCGGTCAGAAACCCACCGGCGAGCAGCGACGGGCAACACAGTAGAGCCGGGAGGCTATCAGGGCTGCGGCTGGCCCTGGTCCCTCCGAGCGACGGTCCGCAAAGACTCGACACGCACGTCCGATGCTGGTGCAAGGGCGTGCCACCTGACCTATACCTGGCCAGGAAGGTGATGGATGTGCCTCGCTTAGTTTCCTGCATGGCATACAGGTAAACATTAAATACGAGCCTCGATCGGCTCTCAGGTCATCCTGTGAATCGGCTCAGAGAGCCGATCCAGCCATGATCCGTACAAGGTGTACGAATATATGGTGGTCCTGCTTGATCAAAACAAAGCTAAAACGACCTACTACGATTTAGGGTTTTCACCACATAATCGGAACATCCTACTCGTGATTGAGCCTCGCGGCCACGCACGGCGATCGTAAACCGACCCTAGACAAGGCCTAAAAATCAACACGAGGTTGATCCCCGGAACATCCTATCTAGGGCTAGCAAACTACACCCTACGCGCCACTGGATCCTTCAACCCGTTTGTAAGGCCTAACTATGCAGATATTAAACTAATCCTTGAAGAACAAGGAGCAATCATAACGGATCGGATCTACTAAGTAAAGATCAAGCGGGGTGCCGCCCTTACACCTAGGATAGATGTAAGGGCGGCTAGACGTCTTAGGGTTGCACGACGACGGCGTATGATACGATGAACAATGCTAACCCTAACACGTCTAAGATAACTACGTTGCTCGCCATCAAAAAGGCTTCAGTACGAGCAACGCATGAACGGCGAATAAACGTGTACTGCCTAGATCGCAAGAAGCAATCTAGACAGCATGATGCTTACCCGGAAGAAACCCTCGAGACAAGGGAGTTGGCGATGCGCCTAGATTGGTTTGTGGTGAACGTGATTGTTGTTTATTTCATAAACCCTAGATACATATTTATAGTCCGTAGACTTTCTAACGTGGGAATAATCCCAACCGTGCACGAGCCAAACTCTAACTAACCGACACGTATCCTATCATATTTACAGATACAAGGGCAAACTAGCCCAAACTTCGTGTACAAGGCCGATTCACATATTCTTCCATATATATATTCTTCAAGCCCAATCTTGATCGTGGCCCACCTCTGACTCGGTCAAATTCTGGTGATAACACATGCCCCCCTGGTTTTGGAATTGAGAATTCCAAAATCACTCTGCTCTTTCTTCGTCGGGTCATGTCATGGCAGAACAAAACCGTCGCAGTATCCTTCATCATGATGCCTTGCCTTCTCAACTTCTCTGCAAGATTTGATAGCTTTAACATCACTTCCTCGGAAACTGCAATGGCATTAAACCTCTCCTAGGCTCCCCTTTATTTAATTGTGCCGACCGATTCGCCTTTCATCCTCCTCCTCTGTTTTAGCTATCGGCACCGAAAAACCCTCTTTCCCTGTAGCAATGTCTTCTCCTTCTTCCTCCTCCGCCTCGTCGGACATTTCCTCCCAATCCTTCTCCCCTTCGTCCTCCTCCACCTCGTCAGTCTTCTCCGATTCTTCCCCATCTCGTGAGCCAACGCCAGAGTGGGGCTCGCTCGCGGCGTACGACATTCTCGCCGCATTGGAGTGGGACAAGGAGGACCACGAGCCCCACGTCTGGTCCGAGGACGACAAGTCCTTGACCAGTGGCGACGACGACCTTCAGTTCCTCGCCGACGGGGAGCTGGAAGCGACGAGCGAGGACGACTCGTTCTCCTGGGACGGCTACACTTCCTCCGAGGAGAAGGAAGAAGAAGACGTCGACGACTCCTCCGAGGACTATCCGTCGGCGAAGCGCTTCCGCGCCGGATCGGATGATGACGACAACGACGAGGAGGAGGAGGAGGTTCCCATAGGGGGCTATGGGAGCAACGACGAGGAGCTCGCCGTAGCAGTGCCGACGAGAGCTCCGACGACGAGGGCAGCAACGGCCCGTAGAGTAGGGTCTACTAGTATAGGTCCAGTAGTAGTAGCAGATTGGCCAATAGGCCTTTCTCTTGTTCTTCTTCCCTTGAGCAATCGGCTCTTTCCTTGTAAAAAATCCTCTTATTAATGAAGAAATTATCTCCCCATTAACTTTTTTTTTCTTTGTTAATTCTGCCGATTCTCAAACGAAGTTGCTGCATAAAGAGCCGATGGCAGGGCATCGGCTTGCACCTGAAACACGATTTTGAGGCCAACAGTTGTCTATTCGCACGGTCGAACAGATCCCATCCGCGTCCATGCCATCCTCAAACCTCAAACACACAGATTCAGCAAATCCAACGAGAGAATTATCTCAAATGCCACGAGCTCTGCCTTGAAACTGATCTGTTAACCTGCTCAACTGAGCTTGTTCTGTCTAAAGTCAATGTCGGTGCATCGGCTGTGATTTGTATATAAAGAATGTTTGTTTGTTTTTTTTACTGGCCGATTTCCAATCGGCCCCCCCTCATACTTCATTTACTGGTCATCCCACATGCTTGGGAAATACTTCTTGAGGTGTTGACCATTGACGGCTACTGGGAACTTAACGCCGTCCAACTGCTCCAACATGTATGCATTACCCTTCAGGGCCTGAACGACTTTGTACGGCCCGTGCCAATTAGGAGACCATTTGCCATATGCTTTGTCCTTGGTCCCTAATGGCAACACGGCTTCCCATACTAGATCACCAACTTGAAACTCCTTTGGTCTAACCTTCTTATTGTATGTACGAGCTACCCTGGCTTTGTTCTCTTTAATCTTCTCCAACGACCAAAGTCTAAGTTCCGTTGCATCCTCAATAGTGTCACTCATCAAAGCTGCATATTCTTCAGCTGTTAGATCATTCTGAAACGTGACACACCTTGATCCAGCCGTAATTTCCCAAGGTAATACGGCTTCCTGTCCATAGACGAGTTGGTATGGCGAAGTTTTTATAACTCCATGGCATGACATGCGGTAGGCCCACAAAGCTTCTAATAACGTTTCATGCCAATCCCTAGGTTTCTCGTCAATTTTTCTCTTGATCAGCTTGATCAGGCTCTGATTGGACGCTTCAGCTTGCCCGTTGGCTTGAGCATAGTATGGAGATGATCGGATCAGCTTAATCCCCATGTCATCACAGAACTTTCTGAATTCTTTAGAAATAAAGACCGAACCTCCATCGGTCGTGATGGTTTGAGGAATCCCGAACCTATGAATGACGTGCTCTTTCACAAATTTGATCACATCTTCCGATTTCACCTTCTTCATAGGGACAGCCTCCACCCACTTGGTGAAGTAATCTGTAATGACCAGAATCCATTCATGTTTTTTACTCGACGCCGGATGGATTTTTCCGATCATATCCATGCCCCACCCTCGAAACGGCCAAGGCTTGATAATAGGGTTCATTGCCGATGCGGGTACCATCTAAATCTTCCCGAACATCTGGCACGCTTGGCACCCCTTGTAGTACTTGAAGCAATCCTCAAGCATGGTGGGCCAATAAAACCCTGATCGCCTAATTAGCCACTTCATCTTATGAGCCGACTGGTGAGTTCCACAGGCTCCTTCATGCACCTCATGTAAGAGCCGATTAGACTCAGTTGGTCCCAGGCACTTGAGTAGTAACCCTTCCAATGTCCTGTAGAACATGTCGTCTCCTATGAGGACGTATTTCATGGCCCTGTATCTTACCCGTTTAGGTGCCCCCCGAGCCGAATCTTTTAAGTAATTGAAGATTTCGGCTCTCCAATCATCCTGTTCCAGGAACTGCACCTGAACTTCTGACCCGTCTGATATGTCCTTATAGCCCGACGCCATCTGTGCGAGATCGTTGGCCTCGGTATTTTGGGATCTTGGGACCCAATTAAAGTTGATGTACCGAAACTGTGTCATCAACTCACGGCACTCCATCCAATATGGGAAAAGCGACTCACTCTCGCACTTATATTCATCCGTGAGCTGGTTAATCACCAACTTCGAGTCTCCAAAAAGCTCTACCGCTTCTGCCCCGGCTTCCAGAAGCAACTCCATTCCCTTACGTACTGCCTCATACTCAGCGACATTGTTGGTGCAAGGGGTAGATAGTCTGATGGAGAAGGAGTACGTTGCCCCCCGAGGCGACACCAGCAGGATGCCGATGCCACAACCATCGTCACAAGCCGATCCATCGAAGAACATAGCCCATGCACGTATAGATAGTGCTGCTATATTGGTATTGATCCGTTTAGCTATAAGATCGGCCAACGCTTGTCCCTTGACTGCCTTCGCCGGCTGATACCGAAGATCGAACTCCGACAACGCAAACATCCACTTACCAAGTCGGCCTTTTAAAACTGGGGCCGACAGCATGTGCTTAACAACGTCTGACTTGCATATGATGATGATCTCTGCCGTCAAAAAGATGTGATGAAGCTTGGTGCAGGTGAAGAACAGGCAAAGGCAAAGCTTCTCGATCTCAGGATACCTTGTTTCTGCGTCCAACATCCTTCTGCTGAGGTAGAAAACGACCTTTTCAACACCCTCATAGAGTTGCACCACCACCGAAGCGATGGACGTGTCAGCTACTGATAAGTAGATATAGAACGGCCTGTTTTGTTGGGGCGGAACTAGCACAGGCGGCGTCGTCAGATACCGCTTAATCTCATCAAACGCCTGCTGCTGTTCTGCCCCCAGTGAAACTCGTCATCAGATTTAATTTTCACCAGTGCTATGAATGGCTCGATTCATCCTGACAGGTTAGAGATGAATCGTCGGACAAAGTTGATCTTGCCGATAAGACGTTGGAGTTCCTTCTTCGTGGTGGGCGGCTGCATGGTACGCACTGCCTCTTGACTCTTCAGGCCGATCTCAATTCCCCGTTCATGAACCAGAAAACCTAGGAACTGACCAGCCGTCACCCCAAAAGCACATTTCTTTGGATTCATTCTCAGTCCGAACTTCCGAGTTCGGTCTAGGACGTGTCGTAAATCGTCCAAGTGCCCTTCCATGGAGACAGACTTGACTACTACATCATCGATGTAGATTTCCACCAGCTTGCCGATCAGATCGTGAAATATATAATTCATGGCTCTCTGGTACGTTGCACCAGCATTCTTCAACCCAAAGGTCATGACTACATATTCAAATAAACCTACTGCCCCTGGTACTCTGAACGCGGTCTTGTGTATATCTTCCGGAGCCATGAAGATTTGGTTATAGTCGGCGTTGCCATCCATGAAGCTCAACACCTTATGGCCAGCAGCTGCATTGATCAACGTTTCTGCCACAAGCATCGGATATTCATCTTTCGGAGTGGCTCTGTTGAGATCTCGGAAATCGATGGCCACACGCCATCGGCCGTCCTTCTTTTCTACAGGAACGATACTGGAGATCCATTCAGCATACCTGCATGGCCTGATGAATCCGGCGGCCAACATCTTCTCGATCTCTTTTTTGACCTCTTCCAGAATTTCGGCCTTCATCTGACGTGCTCGTTGTTGGAACGGCCGAAATCCCTTCTTGAGGGGGAGTCGATGTTCAATGATGCTCCTGTCTAACCCAGGCATCTCTGTGTGATCCCATGCAAAACAATGTGGGTATTCTTTTAACAGAGTTATCATCTGGCTCCTGAGATGTGGTTCTAGCTTTTTGCTGATAAAAGTTGGTCGCGGCTTATCCCCAGGTCCGATGTCGACTTCTTCTAGCTCATCAGCCGATGTAAACCCATATCCTAACTTCCTGTCACCCGTGAGATCGACACTAAATGCAGGGGGAGCGTGTGGTAAGGATAATACGGGCCGATTGCTGGAATCGGCCTTCATCTCGATTGTAACCGGGACCTTTTGGGATTGTCGGGGCCGATCGCGTGGAACGGCTTCCTCCTTGTCCTCGCTATGAGGGCAGCTGCCCTCGTCTTTGTCCTTGCCAGGGTGGTGCTCAAGTCCTACCATGTTGATGTTGAACGAGAATCTTGGCTGGCACCTCCCAGGGTATGTGCATTCCGCCATGTCAACGGCGTATGCCGGTGAGTTCGGCACTTCCGATGCTGCCGACGCGAGTGGCGGCGGTGGATGGGACTGGAGTGGCACCTCTCCTTGGTAAGTCCCGAGAGCTGGTCCTGACGGAGAGTACTGATGCCTCATGATTTCCTGGATCACCCGAAGAGCGACACGCTTCAGAGTGTTCGCCAGGCTCTCGGAATGGCGGTGCAGCGAGTGAGCTACCATGAAGTTGATCTCCTGACGCAGGGACCTGGTGCGTTCTTCTGACGGGGCGGACAGATCCACACCATCGAGTGCGCCTTCAGGTGTGAACCCTTTCCACCTGATGCCATGTGAGCGGGTTCTGTGAAAAGAGCCGATGAGGTCGGCTTCGAGGAGTGCTCTGACCTCGTCATACTTCTTCTTGAGCTCCTCGGTCAGATCCTCGTACGTGACTGGTGTGCCCTCCGCCATCTCAGATGTAGATGGCGATGCGGTTGATGTCGAAGATTGTCCCACCGGGCGTGCCAGAATGTGTTGCGGTCAGAAACCCACCGGCGAGCAGCGACGGGCAACACAGTAGAGCCGGGAGGCTATCAGGGCTGCGGCTGGCCCTGGTCCCTCTGAGCGACGGCCCGCAAAGACTCGGCACGCACGTCCGATGCTGGTGCAAGGGCGTGCCACCTGACCTATACCTGGCCAGGAAGGTGATGGATGTGCCTCGCTTAGTTTCCTGCATGGCATACACGTAAACATTAAATACGAGCCTCGATCGGCTCTCAGGTCATCCTGTGAATCGGCTCAGAGAGCCGATCCACCCATGATCCGTACAAGGTGTACGAATATATGGTGGTCCTGCTTGACCAAAACAAAGCTAAAACGACCTACTACGATTTAGGGTTTTCACCACATAATCGGAACATCCTACTCGTGATTGAGCCTCGCGGCCACGCACGGCGATCGTAAACCGACCCTAGACAAGGCCTAAAAATCAACACGAGGTTGATCCCCGGAACATCCTGTCTAGGGCTAGCAAATTACACCCTACGCGCCACTGGATCCTTCAACCCGTTTGTAAGGCCTAACTATGCAGATATTAAACTAATCCTTGAAGAACAAGGAGCAATCATAACGGATCGGATCTACTAAGTAAAGATCAAGCGGGGTGCCGCCCTTACACCTAGGATAGATGTAAGGGCGGCTAGACGTCTTAGGGTTGCACGACGACGGCGTATGATACGATGAACAATGCTAACCCTAACACGTCTAAGATAACTACGTTGCTCGCCATCAAAAAGGCTTCAGTACGAGCAACGCATGAACGGCGAATAAACGTGTACTGCCTAGATCGCAAGAAGCGATCTAGGCAGCATGATGCTTACCCGGAAGAAACCCTCGAGACAAGGGAGTTGGCGATGCGCCTAGATTGGTTTGTGGTGAACGTGATTGTTGTTTATTTCATAAACCCTAGATACATATTTATAGTCCGTAGACTTTCTAACGTGGGAATAATCCCAACCGTGCACGAGCCAAACTCTAACTAACCGACACGTATCCTATCATATTTACAGATACAAAGGCAAACTAGCCCAAACTTCGTGTACAAGGCCGATTCACATATTCTTCCATATATATATTCTTCAAGCCCAATCTTGATCGCGGCCCACCTCTGACTCGGTCAAATTCTGGTGATAACAACCAGCAGCTTTTGCTGTGGCCTTTTCAGCTTCTGCTCTAGCTTGGCTAGCATCAAGTTCAGCCTTCTTGCGAGCCGTTTCACTCTGCTCCAATTTCTGAGCAAGAGTGTCGACAAGCTTGCTGGCTTCTGCAAGTTTCTCTGCCACAATAGTCAAGAGTCGTCAAAATTTCAACAAATCAGGAGCAAGAAGTCATAAAGCAGGTGTCATTGAAAAAATTATTACCTTCAGTCTTGCTAGCATATTCACGGTACCCAACAAATTGGGCACCGATACGAAGAAGCTCTTTGACCATAGGCTGTCAAAGAAGGACAAAGAAAGAAAACGTCGATATGGGAAAAATACGAAGGCATAAAAGAAGGAAACAAGAGGAAATATAGATAGTAATAAGCAAATTCAGAACTTACGTCATCTAGGAGAGAATTGGAGGAGCTACCCAATTCAAGGGTAGGCTCCACGATCGTTTCTACCCTTGCCATTTTTGGTGAAGGGACAAGAGGGCTCGAAGGTGGAGTGGGAGCGCCAATATTTAGTTGAGGAGGCGAGGATTCCTCTCCTTCGGCTGGCGTCTCCGAAACAACTAAAGTATGTGACGTACTCGTTCGAGCAGCCACATCAAGAGTTGGTAGTTCTTCCTCATCATCACTGCGAATAAAAGACGACAGCATAAAAAGCAAGATAGACAAAAAAAACTTCGAGTACAAAGATAAGGATAAATAAAGACAACTTACGAGCTGATGAGGGATCCAAGGTATGGATCATAAGCTGCCTTCGGACGTGAAGGACCAACTTCTTCGGCTTTGGAGGTGCCGGAATCCTCGGCATCATCCCTTTTCCTTTTGTTCCTTGGAGAAACAGCAGGAGGAGGAGATTGTGCCGACGTAGTGCCTTCGGAGGCAGCTTCCTTTTCGGAGGAACCCGCAGATTTTAGAGAATCTACGGGTTCATTTACAAACGAGGGGGCATCTTGGTTGTCGTCGGTGATGATAGCCCTTTCCTCGACTTCTCCACCTTCAGGAAGGGGAGGGAGCGAGACGAGATTTGGATGGTTCTATACAAAAAGCTGGGGAAGATGTTAGAGAGTAGGAAAATAAAAAAAATAAGATAGCAAAGCAATAGCAAATCAAGCGATAAAGCTTACCTTGGGAAGTGGATTAGTGGCGTTGAATGGTTTTACGCGACAAGAAGAAGGGACAAGATCTTTTTTGCTGAGAGACGAGATTTTTTGGACAAGTTTTTCTAAATCCTTGACCTCTAAATCCGTCGACAACCGATCTACGTCCGTGTCGCCAGAATATTTCCAGAGAGGGTGTTTGCGAGCTTGGAGAGGCTGCACTCTGGTCCTCAGAAAATAGGCTGTGATTTGAATACCTGATAACTCTTTGCCGCGAGTATTTTGCAACTCATGGATACGAGCCATCAGGGCTTCCGTCGCCTTTCTTTCTTCTTCGGTAGCCTCTGCGTCCCAGGAGCGGCGGCGAAGAATTTTCTCGGCACCATCAAAAGGAGGGATGTTATCTTCAGCACATCCATGGTTCTCCTCCTGAATGTACAACCACTTCTTGCGCCACCCCTGAACTGAATCAGGGAGTTTGACGTCGAAGTAATCGACGGTGGGGCGAACGGAAATTACAACGCCGCCTATATTATAGGCGACGTTTGGAGAGCCATTGCGGCGAAAGAAGAAAATGCGCTTCCATAGCGCCCAGTTAGGCTGGACGCCAAGGAAGGCTTCGCAGAGGGTGATGAAGATAGAAATATGGAGGATAGAATTGGGCGTCAAGTGATGAAGTTGCAGACCATAAATAAAAAGCAGTCCGCGGAGAAAAGGATGAATGGGGGCGGAAAGACCACGGATGAGGTGGTCGATAAAACTTACCCGATACCCCATTGGAGGGGTTGGGTAGCTTTCTTCACTAGGGAAGCGCAGTGCGTTGGGCTTCTTATTGAGCCCCAGCTTCTTCAGAAGATTGATGTCCTGAGCGGAAAGCTTGGATCTTTCCCACTCCGCGGTTCCCAGATCCACGGCAGCCATTGAAGATTCCGGCGTGCTGTGCCTGGTCAAGCGACGCGGTGGCATTAACAATGGCGCAAGAGTGCAGAGCTTAGAGAATTGTGGAGCACAGAAGGATTTGCAGAGGAGAGCACAGTAACGGCGTGAGCGGAAGTGCTCGAGGAAGAAGAAGGAGATCTTATATAGAGGTGCGGCGAAACGGCGGACCGTTGGATGGAAAAAGTGTGCAGCAGATGATAGCCACGTAGAGACAAGGGTAAAAAAGTATTTTAACATTGGAGGAGTTACGGTACGTGCGCCAGAAAAAGCGGAGGACGTGTGTCCCCCACTTGCACGACGTGTCAACGTGGTGGAAACAATGGACCCACAAGGCAGAGAGATAGTGGTACTTATGCTTTATAGGCGGAAAAATTGCGACTATTAACAGCAATGAAGTAACTTTGACCAAGGGAGAAAATTTCGACAAGAAAAATAAAAGAAGATTGGCGACAGGAGAAGTTATTGAATACTTCGGGAGCCTTTGATCAAATACAAGTTTTTGCCCAAATGCTTGGGGGCTACTTTCAAAAAAGGAAATCTCGAGTGTGACAATATAGAAATTGCGGGAGCCTATGATCAAACGCAAGCATTTGTTCATAGCCTCGGGGGCTACTCCCATCGGGAGCGCTGTTCGCGCACCCGAGATATAAAAAAAAATCGAGAAGGAATGACAATATAGCGACACGGTGCACTAAAATGTTGAGCCTACAACCAAGCACAAGTCCTTGGCTATAGCCTCGGGGGCTACTCCCATCGGGAACGCTGTTCGCGTGCCCGATGAAAATTATCAAAAAGAAAAAGAGAAGAGAGAAAAAGAAAAAGAGAAAGAAAGAAAGTAAAAGAAGGAAGAAGGAGCATATTTCGAGTTATAAAAATAACTCTACATATACTCCCATCGGGAAAGCAATATAAGTCAGAAATTGACTCGATGAAATGTGCTATTCCAACAGCCGAATAAGCACTCGACAATATATTCTCAGAACGCCAAAAGTTGCGAATAAATTCTGAATGCCGCAAAACACTGCGAAGGTAAGACCCCAGATCCGTTCTGTGCGGCGTGGCACCGTCTCTGACGGCGGTTTGCTACTTTTATCCGTATCAACAGATACGAAGAAAAATCCTAACGGATGCGTTAGGTACCCGATAAATTTGACTGGGACTCGACAGAATGGTAAGACCTTAAGCGACACCTGTCGAAGTTTACACCAGTATCCCGAGATCATGTCCAGGGACGTGATCTTGAAGTAGGTTTTTGCGGATTGCCACTAGAGCAGTTAACTAGTACCTGATCCGTCAGATGAACTAGCCCCAACTACCATTACCCCTGTACAATATAGAAATTCGTGAGAAGAAATATAGACAAGCTAAAGTTGTCGAGTAAAAATAAACCGTGGAGATTTTCCCTGACTCTACGATTCAAGCAAAATCTCGGGGCCTAATGACATAGGCATCCCCAATGGGCCTGCCGAAGATAGTACCCGGGGTTTGCTGAAGGCCCAATACCCGAAGAATAAGAAGACTCGGAAGCCCAAAGATATTATTAAGGAAAGCTAGAGTTTTAATAGGAAGTGTTGTGTGTAATCTTGCGGGGTGAGTTAGAAACCTCCCCGGACTCTGTAACTTGTACAATACGAATCCCTCGGCTCCGCCTCATATATAAGGGGGAGTCGAGGGACGAGAAAGACATCGAATCATTGTTGAGCAAACCCTAATTTCTATTTCGTCGAGTACTTTTCGGCTGAAACCTTCGAGATCTACTTGCCCTCTACATCCAACGAAACCCTAGTCTACTACTCGTAGGCATTGACAAGTTGATACCTTGTCAATTACTCCCCACTATGACTAATCTAAGTTAAAAATAGATAACATGACAAGCCTGCTATAGCCAACTATTGTGTACACTAATATAATATTCTTGCTCTTAGAGAGTTCATTTGCTAGTACACCTGAAAAACTGTAGGCTAAGAGCATTCTAGCGGAGAGCACCGAGCATCAAGCGGCCGCTGCCATTAGAGCATCTCCACCCGCGTCCCCAAATAGTCACCAGCACAGGCGCCGGCACCTCCGTTTAGGACGCCGGCACTGCATCCTCTATTTGGGGAGTAGTTCCCAGACCAGCGCCCCCAAACAGTATTTATACTTAGAGTTTTATTTAATGTCATTTATGATCGAGGAATGAATAATATTTTCGGGCAAATCCGAGTAAAACATTATTCACTCCTCGACCCCGGATGATATTTGAAACCTGCTTATCTCTAGCCTACTACCTACTGGCCACCCGGCTCTGTGGAGGTGGACGGTCGACCGGAGCTCTCTCCCCTGGTCTCTCCGCTGCTCCTCCATCATCGATCCCCCGCTGCTCTCTCCGCCACGAACATCAAGTAGGCGGATCTATCCGCGGTCACCGCCTCCTGACGCAGCTGCTGCTCTAGCTCCTCCCGCCACCGACGATGATCCAACTCCTGCCTCTGTAGCCGGAGCTGCATCTTCGCCAAACGCCACGCCTCGTAGACTTCATCCTGACGCTACGTCTCCTCCCGCCGCCACGGCCGCAGCGCAAGCTCCTCCCACCCCTTTTGTCGGCGCGCCTCCAACCGGCACTGGCTCAGCGCCTCCCGCCGCCGCCGCGCCTCCTAGAACTACAGCCGCTCCGCCTCCTCGAGCACCAGCCGGTTCTCCTCCTCCCGCTGCCGCCGCTCCGCCTCCTGGCGCTGCCACTCCGCCTCCCGCCGCGCCTCCCCGCCGCTCCCGCCGCTCCGTGCTGACGTGGGTGTTGGATTGCAACGGCACTAGAAAGTAGCTTCCTTGTGACGGTAAAGCACTCGTCCGTTGGGAACCCCAAGAGGAAGGTATGATGTGTACAGCAGGAAGTTTTCCCTCAGTAAGAAACCAAGGTTTATCAAACCAGTAGGAGTCAAGGAGCACGTGAAGGTTGTTGGTGACGGAGTGTAGTGCGGCGCAACACCAGGGATTCCGGCGCCAACGTGGAACCTGCACAACACAATCCAAATACTTTGCCCCAACTTAACAGTGAGGTTGTCAATCTCACCGGCTTGCTGTAAACAAAGGATTAAATGTATGGTGTGGAAAATGATGTTTGTATGCGAAGAACAGTAAAGAACAATGTTTGCAGTAGATTGTATTCAGATGTAAAAGAATGGACCGGGGTCCACAGTTCACTAGTGGTGTCTCTCCAATAAGAAATATCATGTTGGGTGAACAAATTACAGTTGGGCAATTGACAAATAAAGAGGGCATAACAATGCACACACATATCATGATGAGTAGAGTGAGATTCAATTGGGCATTACGACAAAGTACATAGACCGCTATCCAGCATGCATCTATGCCTAAAAAGTCCACCTTCGGGTTAGCATCCGCACCCCTTCCAGTATTAAGTTGCAAACAACAAACAATTGCATTAAGTATGGTGCGTAATGTAATCAACACAAATATCCTTAGACAAAGCATTGATGTTTTATCCCTAGTGGCAACAGCACATTCACAACCTTAGAACTTTCTGTCACTGTCCCAGATTTAATGGAGGCATGAACCCACTATCGAGCATAAATACTCCCTCTTGGGAGTTACAAGTATCAACTTGGCCAGAGCCTCTACTAGCAACGGAGAGCATGCAAGATCATAAACAACACATATATGATAGATTGATAATCAACTTGACATAGTATTCCATATTCATCGGATCCCAACAAACACACCATGTAGCATTACAAATAGATGATCTTTATCATGATAGGCAGCTCACAAGATCTAACATGATAGCACAATGAGGAGAAGACAACCATCTAGCTACTGCTATGGACCCATAGTCCAGGGGTGAACTACTCACACATCAATCCGGAGGCGATCATGGCAATGAAGAGTCCTCCGGGAGATGATTCCCCTCTCCGGCAGGGTGCCGGAGGCGATCTCCTGAATCCCCCGAGATGGGATTGGCGGCGGCGGCGTCTCTGGAAGGTTTTCCGTATCGTGGCTCTCGGTACAGGGGTTTTCGCGACGAAGGCTATAAGTAGGCGGAAGGGCAGGGTTGGAGGCGGCGCGAGGGGCCCACACCATAGGGCGGCGCGGGCCCCACCCAGGCCGCGTGGCCCTGTGGTGTCGGCGCCTCGTCGCCCCACTTCGTATCCCCTTCGGTCTTCGCGCGGGCCCCACCCAGGCCACGAATCCCACATTGTGCTTTTTTGTAGGGTTTTTCTAGCAATGGCAGGGGAGGAGAGATAATATAGACCGTCGGCGAGGCGGAAACATCCCGCGCGGCACCGTGGTGGGAGAGTTTCCGGCCAGGCGTCGTGGCGGTAAAATATCCCGTGCAGCGCCCTGGCGTCACTGACAGACGGCTCTCAAGCCCAAAAATTGCATCCTCACGAGGCGCCGGCGCGCCCGATTCGCACCCTTGGCCAAGGGACCGGCACGGGGTTGCCGGCGCTTCTGTTGGGCTAGAAAAATCGCTATCTTGGCCGCTATCGGGGGCGCCAGTGGAGATGCTCTTAGTGACGCATAAGACAAGTGGGTAATGTGTCGTTGCTATTGGGTTCGAGGCGGATTAGCGGTTAAATTACTGGACTAAATTTAGGCTAGAAATGAGTTAGCCGGCGGCGATCTTTCTATTTGGCACCCACCGGGTTTTCTTTTTCTCATGTCTATTCAACTTTCTGCGTGAAATCTATTGAGATTCATCCAACTATTTAGCGGATATCTTTTAGTAATACATTTTTCGAATACTTCACAAATAATACTTGCTTTTTAACTTCTCTGAAAATAATATTGCGCCAGTTTGGGCTAACCCGATTAAGAGCTATCGGACTATAGTACCCCGACCTAACAAGATTTCACGGCGGTACACATATATTCCGGCCTAAATTGAAAATGCCCAACCCGGTAGAAATCTTTTGGTAAAGGGTTACCATGCAGGTACCTTTTGAGAAAGGCTAACTCGACATCGAAAATGCTCAACAGAACCCGGCAACGGGCGAGGATGAAATCGTGCCCATGCAATGATTGGAGATTAGGTAGTACTAATGTATTGCACTTAGTATAGTGCTATGTATTGATGCATTTGCCAGCTGTGTATATGAGGGAAATTTAATGAACTGGGTCTGCATGTTGACTAAATCAACCGCAATCATTGTTATCTGACCATACATGCGTCACAAACCAGTAACATTTAAGTCTACAATTTAATTTGAGTTAGATTCGTCTCTTAATATCAGAGCAGCAGTAAAAATCAAGCTAATTAAAAATATTTTTCAATCAATGAAAATTTATAATTATCATGGCTTGGAAAAAAGTGTCATTACATATTCGCTTGAGAAATCAAATTTAATATTTTGAATTTTTCCTATTTTGCACATATTAAAAAATTAACGGTTTTCAAACACGATTTTTTTTTGCATCAGATAGTTTAAAACATTGTATCAATCTCCATTTTTAGCATTTAAAATTCTGGGGAGAGGAAACTTTAATGCTCTAAAATTTTGAACAGCGTATAATGGACGGAGTGCAAACTAAAAGTAGAAGGTAAAAACATTCAACATGTGTTTACTGTCAATGAAAATATCTGATTGCAAACCTGGAACAATTTTCTTGACCGGTAAATAATGGTATACAACTATATTAGAAAATTTTAACGATTGGAAAAAAAAATTCCCAGGTCAAGGTTCAGAAACACAAATGTGTTAGTGCTAAAAAAAGTTCACGAGTTCAAGGGCGTGGTTTTAAATAAAAATGTTCATAGTTTCAGAATACACTAATGGCTACGGATAAAATCCACAGGTATAAAAAAATCATGATGTTTAAATTTTTTTCATGGGTTTCAAAATGTTATTAATGTATTAGCCAAAAAAATAAAAAGAAATCGTGCAATGTAACCAGTTGTATGCACTATGCAAAATGAAATATCCTATTTTTTGAATGCACAGGACCACTACTAGACTGCGTCCATGTTCAACGACCACCTAATCTTACAAAATTTGCACCAACAAAAAAGGCAAAATCTGATAAGATTACAAAATCAACAAAAAATTGACAAATTTTGGAGGTTTGAATTGCATTAGTTCAATACTTTACCTATCAGATTTTATCCTTTTTAGTGCAGCCAATCATGCAGTTATTTTAAGTTCAGATTTTTTTCACGTTCTTAGAGTACATCATTTTTTTATCTCTATATATTGTTTCTCTAATTTTGAAAAACTTCAAAACACCATTTTTATGCTGTTTTAAAATGTCCTCTACAAGAATCGCGCGAGATCCGAAGGAACCGATTCCTGAGATTAGTAGCCCATGCCGAAACAAAATCTACCCATGAAGCTAAAAGGTTTGATTATGCTACTGCCACTACCAGCGAACGATTCATTAAATTCAGTACGTGGGATAAATATGGTCAATAACTGCACCGTGATTCATTACATCCACTCAATTAGCTCTATGATTATGGGTGTGAACCAGTCCAGAATTATCCATGATACAGTACTAGTAATCAAGGTTTAGTACATGCAAGGCTGCTGATCGCTGCTTGCATTAAATGGAAGGCATTGAATTCGTTAGGCCCCTATACTGAATGTGCAATCAAAACGCTCCCACTTCCACTTGCATACTGCCAGGAGTATATCATGCGTATAAACAAACTTAAATCATGTGTATTAATTCGACGCTATATTAGGTGCTAATCACATAGCAATCATTAACGCAAGGGATTTCAACCTCGCGCGTAGACGGGTCCCAAACGTGCGGGTCGAACTCGACATGCCCTAACTTTTCTGAAAAACCCAACTCGATAAGAGCCTTTTGGGGGAACACGCGCCCGTCCAAGGGAGGTGCTATATGTCGACCAGGTCAGCCGGTACAGGATGCCGCACACCCCTCCGACCCGACCGTTGTTAATGGGCCGCGGTTTACGGTTATTTGTTTTTTTATTCGTTTTTCCTTTTTCTGTTTACGGTTTTATTTCTAAAACTAACGGTTTTTAGTTTCTTTTCTTGTTTTCAAAATTTGTTCAAGATTTCCTATTTATATATTTTAAAAATGTTCGATTTATATTTGTTCAAACTCAAAAATTCAAAATAAAAATTTGTTCGTAAAAATAGAAATCGTTAAAATTTCAAAAAAAGGTTCAAAACTCAAAATTCATTCAAAGTTCAAAATTCGTTTGAATTTTGAAATAGTTCAAATTTTGAAATTCTTTCAACTTTCGAATATGAACATTTTTCAAACTTGAACATTTTTAAAATTCGCAAAATTTGAAAATTACTTTTGAACAGAAAAATAAAATGAGAAAACACAAAAAAAGAAAAATAAAACGGAAAAGAATATGGAAACAAAATAGAAATGGAAAAAAAGAAAGAAACAGGAAAAAACATTTAACCGGGCTGGCACACAACGCTCGCGGGGCTGTGCGGCACGGTCCAGGTAGGCTGCTATCAGCTGACCAGATCTTTAGAAATCCACCTTTGAAAAACATAACCGGACAAGGCCCAATCGGGATACACTTTCCAATGCAGTATTATTTTTGAAAAAAAAAACTAAATCGAATATTATATGTGAAAGTAACGGAAACAATATAGTATTAAAAAAATCGCAGCTACCTATACGCTTGCGGTACAGTAGTTGGTGAGCTGTAAACCGCGCGGAGTTCGCCAGCGGGCAGGTGGCGGGGCCACCGTGATAACTGAACCCGACGATCGCATTGACGCTGCACTAACGCTATGCAAGTCATGGTTGCGCCACAGTTACGAAACGTTTGGCCCCCGCTCCTCTGTCCCAAGGCGGCGGGCACCAGATCCCATCTAGCGGTGTGAGTTCTAGGCCTCTCTTCCTCCCTTTGCCGCTCCGGTGGTAGAAGAGGGAGGGGACCTCGTTCCTCCTTCGTTTTGTAGTTAGGATTTGTCTGCTATGGTGTCGTTGGGATGATGGAAGCGGCGTCCGGGCAAATAAATCTGCCTCAATTTCACTCTCACACCGGCGGCAACCTTCACGACGGCGTCTCGGAGTTGTTGGCAACGTGTGCTTGTCGATCTTTCAAGTCGGCAGCTTGGTTTTCTCGCCGTTCTTCAGATCTTGCGAGATCTGTTTCTCGACGTGTCACTGGGGTTTGTCGTTGTCCACGACGCTGAGGACCGGGGCGAGGTGATTCTTCTGTAGCGAAGATATTGGTCCATAGATGGTGGATATGCCGTTCTTCTCTGACTTCATCGACGGGAGGCGGCGTATCTTGGTCCAAGACAGCATGGGGACGTCCCCCGGTCGATGTGTCACAGCGACATGTGTCTCGCTGCTTGCAACATGCCTGTTCATCGACTCACAAAGTCTTGTTGGTGATGGTGCTTTTTTGGATCTTGCAAAGGTGGAGGCTCGGCGTCTCTTCTTCCGTTCGTCTCGGCGTCTCTTCTTCCGTTCGTCTCGGCGGCGTTGGAATTGGACAGCGGCCGCTGGCTACGGTGGTTGCAGAAAAACCTAGAGATCGTTTTGTATTTCTCGATTTTTTAGGATTTTATCTGTAAATTCAGAAAATCATTTTATTCCGGTTTGCTTTTAGTTTTCACATGTATTGCTTCAAATAACTTGATTTTCGATTAATGAAAAATATATGGTTCCTATCAAAAAAACACGCTATGCAAGTCCAAGATCCAAACCTGCCCCGAAATAATTGCAGGACAGGGCGGCAGCAAAACGCAACGCACGATTGTACTGTACTCGCGCGGCTAGGCAGCATGCGCGCCGCATGGCGGATGGAGACTGCTCCGCGGTCCAAGAACCGAGAGAAAAGACATGCCAGCGCGCTGCTCAGCAACAATGGTCTACGCGCCGAGGGCGGCGGTGTGCCCATCGACGTCTCGCGCGCGCGGGCCCGGCGGCCATCATTCGCCCGCCGCGCGCCCCGCCGGCAGGTGACGAGATCACGGGACAGCGACCGGACGTGGGGGAGACCCAGATTTGCGGGAGGAGCTAGGAGCGGTGGTGGTAGTACAGTACAAAAAAGCTTGGGAGAACAGCGTGAGGCCAAATCACAGTCACAGGGTCCGAGAAACAGAGGGAGGCAGAGGTTGCAGGGAGAAAGTCATGGGAACGACCGAACGATGGTGGCATGGCGGGGACCCAGCTAGCTAGCTGCCCAAGCCGAGGGGCGTCGTTCTGCAGTCAAGGATTCCGCTGTACGAGTGCCATCGATGGCACATGGCAGTGAAAATGCCAATTTCATCCTTCTATGAAACTCCTCGCTTTTTATTTACCCTGCATTTTGACATTAGTTAAAGTTAAGTTTTCTAAAGTTTGACAAAACATTTATCAAAAAATATCAATATTTAGAATTGCAAATTCATATAATATAAAAATGCATTAAGAATAGTACTAATTTTAGATTTTAGATATTAATATTTTTCCTAAATTTTTGGTCAAATTTTGTCTTTGACTAAACCTAAAGTGCAGGGTAATTGTGAACAGAGAGAATGGAGGGAGTAATACTTTAACACCACACCAGGTTTGATTTTTTTCTTTTACAACTTTAGGTAGGGGTAGGCCTCCCTACCTGAGTGCATCTCCAATGTAACCATGACCTTCTAGCAATGTGAACAAAATCGATAATCGTTAAATACTCGATCGGCTTGGGAGTAACGATTAATCGAAATTTAGACAATTAGCTGATTTATTCAGTAGGCTATTAATCGATGCAACCTAAAAACTTGTATATAATAAAGAAATAGTTTATGAGCTTCTATTCATTTCTTGACCTAATCTTCAAGATCACAAGCAACTAAGGAGCCACTTGTCGCCAGCATGGCAAAAGAAGAACAAGTAAGGTTATTGCTCACAAATATCAAACAAGTTACACAAAGCATCACAATGTTCACACCAGATCATATGTGAGAGGAGCATGCATGATCATTTACCAAAAGCAAATGCCATGTATTTCTTGCAACTGCTACTATGGTGTCAACCTGCCACCACATCAAAAAAGGGTGTCATTCACACACCGCAAGTTCATTGTCCCCTTCCGTGCAACCTTCATGGCCTTCTCCCATCAGTGTGGTTCTTGGCCTTTGTCTTCTTGGTGTCATCCATCCTTGCCACCACCTTCATCGTGATATTGCCCACGGGGGAAGCCACATGGCCCTCGACAGATGACACATCCGACACCGACACCTGGACTCATCAATGGGCTGAGAATCAGACACTTGCAACTTGCAAAGGGATCTACGAATCACGAACGCATATCACAGCTTGCCTAAAGTTGTCAACAGTGAGTTCTACAATCACCACACCTCATACAATACACGGTATGAACAACCAGTAATCTAGAATAAAGAAGATCAAGCAAATGGCAGTGCAAAAATTCAACAATACCGACCAAGGTGAATCAAGGCGTCCAAAGTTTCTTCCTAGAAGAACTACATTTCGACACTACCTACCCTAGATCACCGATTAGCAAGACATGTAAATCGTAGCCAGATCCGGCAAATCCTACCAAGATCTAACACTAGACAAGCAGGTTGGATGTGCGATTACTTACAATCATCGCTGGTGCCGAAGGAAAACTTGACGAAGAAGCCTCTCCGCCGCCGCTGACTGGAGAGATGTGTGACCTGCTCGTGGATCGAAGGTGGAGCTCAAAAGGTGTGTATGTGTGTGTGCCGGGGGGGATGGAGATTTTGAATCGGGCGGTGAGAGTGGATGGTAGAAATAGGGAAGGGTGCTCAACGTGAGGTGATGGAATCCTCCCCCTCCCCTTTTCGCTTTTCACCGCATCACGTGCCATCTCCTTGCTTGGCCGCGCTCATGCAGGAGAAAATGCCATTTTGCATCGGCCGAGTGCGAGACGAGGGTGCCTCGTTGGAAATGGCCGCTTCGAGGGTTCCTCCTCGCCTGACCCAAGAGTGATTTCAGAACCGGTCAGGCCACAACACGAAGGCCTATCGGTCAACCAGACGACACGTTTTCACCTCACCCAGGTGTGAACCAAATGAACTCTGGCCTAAGGGAATCTCCACCAGCGTGATCGAAATGATTTTGGTCTGTCTGAAACAGTCTACACGGACTGGCGGACCGATCGCGCGTCGCTCTAGTGTCGCGAGCCAAACAGAGTGACCCATCCAACGTGACCCATCGGTCCACCAAATTTTGGGAGCCAATGCGTCTACTCGGACAACGTGTGTGTCCTCACGTGCGTGCCAAGGGACCACATGGAAGCAAAGAGGGTAGAAGGCTGATAGGCGACAACATTCACACCCATCAAAGTTCTCGCTGACCACTGCCACCGCCTCCTCAGCTATTGAGCCAACATTGACGCCGATGGCATTGGAGCGCTGTGTGGGGTCATAAACATTCCAAACATCGAATCACCAGTTATTTACTATTTTACTGCATGTTTACTCGCTGCCATATTTATTTCAGATTGTTATTACCACTCATATTCATCCATATCACTTGCATTTTACTATCTCTTCGCTGAACTAGTGCAGCTATACACCTGACAAGTGTATTGGGTGTGTTGGGGACACAAGAGACTTGCAGGGTTGATTGAGAGGCATATCTTTGACCTCTATCTCCCTGAGTTCGATAAACCTTGGGTGATCCACTTAAGAAAAACTTGCTGCTGTTCTACAAACTTCTGCACTTGGAGGCGCAACACTATCTACAAGAATAGAAACATGCGTAGACATCAGCCATCCCCGCCATGGAGCAGTCCAGGGCCAAGGAAGAGGCCAAGTGGTCCCGGCCCGGCATGGACGGGGTCGTCCAGCTCACAACCATGGTGGCGGACCACATCACGTCTCTGTCACCGCCACCACCACTGTCGCCGCACACGCCTGCCATGCAGAGTAGGACAACCAGATGGTGTCACCTCCTCCACAGTACGAGCTGCCGCAAATACCAGCTATGGACGCCTCCGCTACTCATCGACCTCACCAACGACGATGAGGAAAATAGCGTTGCTGGGAACTAGGGATTAATTATTTTAGTTTATTTTCTTTTTTATTTCCTATATGTAAATTATTTTTGAAATAATGATTTTCTTAAAATAATCATGCTCTAAATTTTTATTTAAATTCAATTTTAAATTGTTGTCTGCGGCCAACGGACCAAACATTCAGCACGGACCAAATGGGTCACTCCATTGTAAGCATAGGCTTGATAGGTCAAACTGTGATCCACATTTTATCCACGACGACCTGAACAAAGCAAAATGAAACCGAATGAATTGTTGTTTTGGGTCATCCGATGAAGATGGCCCTAAGAGAGGGGAATGGTGTTTCGGGACATGGGAGCATATGCTTTCTCTATTGTAAAATGCATCTTACACAAATTTTGAAATATCAAAAAAATTAAAACAAAAAATTTCCACGTGCTACACGCTCACAAAGTCGTTTCATGAAAAAACGACTTGTCATGTGATATTTGTAAAAAATACAACATTCAATGCTAAAAATAACGTTTTTCACAAGATAAATTTTCTCTTTATTTACATAGATTACAAAAATACCTTTTTTTCGTGAAAACTTGACGAACGCACATATATCATAGAAATATACATGTAGCATTTTTTGTCAAAAATTTCAACACTTCAAAATATAAATTTTTGGTAGAGGAACCATATGCACCCATGCCAAATTGAATTTGCGCTGAGGCGATCTAAAACTCAGGCCCAAAATCCACGGCAAGTCTTTGGGTGTAGCAGCGAAATTTGTTGGACGGCAAAACCACGAGCCCTTGTCAGCGACGACCGGATAAACCCACCAGACCTGCCAATAAAACTCCGGGACCGAAAACTTTACCCTAGCCCCCACACCACACCACACCACCCCGCCGGCCAGCACGCGGTTCTCGCCGTTATTCTCCCGAGGAGCGCCACCACCATCTCCGCACCTCGCTCCACTCGGCCTAGGGTTGGATCTCGAGGCACAATGGAGGGCGTGACACCGGCGGCGGCGGCGGCGGCGGAGGTGAAAAACCCGAGGGTCTTCATGGACGTCACCATCGGCGGCGAGATGGAGGGGAGGATCGTGATAGAGCTCTACGCGTCCGTCGTTCCGCGCACGGCGGAGAACTTCCGCGCGCTCTGCACGGGAGAGAAGGGCGTCGGCGCCGCCTCCGGCAAGCCGCTTCACTTCAAGGTTAGTAGTAACTGCCGATTTGATTGTAGCGGCACAGACTCTGCTCCTGCTCTGTTCTGCTCTGTTCTTAGGTGCTGTTGCAGACGGATTTTGTAGTTGGAATATGAAACTTGGTATGGTCGAGCGAACCGATCTGGGAGCAGCTTGCGTAATCAGTGTAGTAACTGCCTGTGTTGGTGCGATCTGCTTGCTCCCCTTAACTTTTCAAGGGAAATTTCTAACGGGGAATTTGTCGCCGATTTCGCAGCCCTGAAATCGTTAAAACTGTGTTTTGACGCAGCCTCCTCTCCCTACTCTCCTGTACAGCAATGCACTCACGTGTCACCTCCTATTGCAGAAAACATTTGTTTCTGTAACGAGCAATTTGCTGTCCCTGTAATTAGACAGCCGATTGGAATCTGTCTTACCCGCTCAGTCTATGTGCTAACCAGTGCCTCCTTTTCATCTTTGTTTTTTTCTCCACACTATTCAGAAGTACTACTGCTTTTGCTGTGATGTCAAATCGTGTGTCCTTTGATGTGCAGTTAACTTTAAGCACTGCCACCACAAGTTCTGGCACTGTTAACAAGGGCCCCTCCCTTTTGACTTCATTCTAAATCTGCACCGTGCACATATTAACATATCAAGTACCATCCCGTGATAGTTTTTTGTGTTTTGTCATTTGCTTGTCGGATCTGGGAACCTATACTCGTTTCCCTTTTCCCTTTTATTAAAAGGTGCCACGTTTGCTTTGTGCTGTTACAGTGCCCCTAAATCTATCTTGGAGTAGGCAATGATATGCTATCAGCCGTACAATGCAATATACCCAGCAAGATCTCGTCATTAGGTCACGTGGAGGTCGACGTCCTTGTACACGCCAGGACTACAATGCTGTTTGCAATAGTGCGTCGTGCTTTCATCACAAAAATATTCCGTTGACCGGCCAGCTTACGAAAATAAACCAGAGAATACATGCTAAGTCTGAAAGATTGTGTGTTTCGTAAAGAAGCATGTTCATAGATAGCATAACAGGCCTTGTAGCTTGTCAGAAGAGACAAAAGCCAGCACTGTTCTTGATTTTCTTTGCCACGCATTTTGTTTTATGAATAGAAAAATGTCGAACACAGTACCTAGATTTGCTTTGCCACTCCTTTTGATTTGTGTATGGTCACTATTCTGACATATAGTCAAGGACAAGAATTGTTTGTTCCTAGAGGGGCTGAGCACGTGCTTGGTATTTGGGTAACGGCTTGTCTTCTTGCATCTGGTGTAAGAATTAACTGCTGAGCTGATCAACCTGAGTGAAACCATGGAAGTGGTAAAAGTCATGCTTGGGGACTCCCAAGGTACATGATTGGTATTTTTGGGTTTCAGGCATTGGGGACACGTACTAATAATTGGTTAATCTTTTATTGCCGTTATAACATTGAGTTAGTGTTTCTTTGAGAGAGCCACCCACCATCTTAGCTAATGATTACTAGTGACGAATCATCTTTCCCTATTGTACAAAAATAAAATACTCGGTACAAGAATGGGAATTGATTGGTGTTCCTTTTGTGTTGAATTGTTTGTTTCTTTGTCATTTCAATTTTCAATTTTTGCCACGAAAAAATACAAGTTGAAAATTTGACAACCCGGTTATGTATGCTGTGCTGATTTGCTTGCCAGTTCGTCACAGTAACGACTAAACAAGTATTTTTTATATGATGTTCTTGCAGGGATCATTCTTCCACCGCATTATCAAAGGTTTTATGGTACAAGGTGGAGATTTTACTGCTGGTGATGGAACGGGAGGGGAGTCAATTTATGGTTCAAAGTTTGAGGATGAGAACTTCATTTTAAAGCATGAGAGGAAAGGAATATTATCAATGGCTAATTCTGGTCCCAACACAAATGGATCTCAGTTTTTCATCACTACCACCCGAACACCTCACTTAGATGGGAAGCATGTAGTTTTTGGAAGAGTAATAAAGGGAATGGGGGTGGTTCGCTCATGTGAGCACATTCCTGTTGGAGAAGCTGACCGTCCCACAGCTGATGCCGTAATTTTTGATTGTGGGGAACTCCCTGAAGGTGCCGATGATGGAGTTGTGAACTTTTTCAAGGATGGTGACATGTATCCTGACTGGCCAAATGATCTTGAAGAGAAGCCTACAGAGGTTTCATGGTGGATGGATGCTGTGGAGTATGCTAAAGCTTTTGGGAACGGTAACTTTAAGGTAATTTCTCTCTTAGATATGTTCCACTCTGTTTTGTTTGGATTACTGGTCTTCATTTGGTTCCGCTGGAACCAAATCAGTGTATGAGTAACTTTGGAGTGAATGAAAAAAAGAAGATAAACATCAATAGTGTCAGTACTTGTTGATAGGCTAAAAGTATATCATCAGATATTAGTCATATGTAACTGAAGCCCTTGGTTACTCGCAACTTGCTAAGTTACTATTTGACACATTTATGTTTTCTCAACTGTACGCTGTTTGTGCTAAGTGGCTGTGGTTTAGTCGACTACCTGCTGTATAAATGTAATCCTTGTGTATGTAGAAACTGAGCCTAAATCAGTTTGTGCTAAATGCCCTCACTCCCACGGTCAAGTCCTCTTTGGCTCAGATTTGTGTTTCTGTTGTCTTAATCAAAAAGAAATCCAGCTCCTCTTAGGTATTATTCTTTTGTATCCTGGTGTATATCATCTACGATGACTGACCTTTGATTTCAACATACAGAAGCTACAAATTATATTAGTCTCGCCTTTTACCTCAGATTTGTTCTCAGTGTTCGCAACAATAGTTACTGCTGTTGCTGATGCTATTCGTACCCATGCATCTTTTAAATAGGATTAAGAACTAACAACCTTAACTACTAGCTTGAATCTGGATTGCTCAGATCAATCATAGTGAAAGTCACAAACACTACAAAAGACCATGTTTCTTTGTGGTTATCGTTTATACCTTCATCAACTGCATTTGTGCTTGGTGGCTAATATATTTGAATTCTCATAGCATGTAGTCAAGACTACAAAAGACCCTAGAGTTTTTGTACTTAGCGTTTGTACTTCTATCATGCATATCCTGTGTCAGATAAGCTACTTCAGATTGTAGTCATGACTCTTGTGCTTGTCTCATGGATTTTTCAGAATTAGAGTTCTCAGCTAATCTTATATTGCACATATATATAATGTTGTATTTCCCCATCTGGTTTCCTAAAGCTAAAGCTACTGCTCCTATTCTGTACAGAAACAAGATTACAAGACAGCCCTGAGAAAGTATAGAAAAGCTCTGCGCTACTTGGATGTTTGCTGGGAGAAAGAAGAGATAGATGAAGGCAAATTTTACTGTTTCCACTTTCCACTAGAACTGTGCAGTTTTAATTTGTTGGTTCTGTCACATCATGCATACTGAGTAATATGAATATGTGTTGATATGCAGAGAAGAGCACAGCACTACGGAAGACCAAGTCCATAATACTCACGAATAGCTCTGTAAGTTCTGTTTTTCAGTCTAACTACTTTTTTGCTGGATAGGTATCTGCTTGTTCTTTTATCTAGAGAACTGCGATTTTAATATCTTGACCAGCTCTGCTACATAACTACATGGCGTAGCCACACGGCTGTCTCGTAGTGTCCAGCAAGCTCTTAGAAAGGTGCATAACTAATATAGTGCTACATGGTTCATGTCTATGATTATCTGTTGAAAATAGGGTTTAGGGTTAGGTTTAGGGTTTAGGGCTCTGCCACACCACTTAACTAAATGGTTGGCTGGTAGCATCTAACGAAGCTTTTAGAAAGGTGCATAACTTAAGATAGATAGTCCTCTACAATGCAGAGGAGCATTAATCTTTGAGCCCCTTGTTTACAAGTTTGTATACAGATTTCATGTTTTCTCTAAACTCTTATCATCACTGTGGTTCATTGCATTCAAAATTCTATCTGCTAGTCATTGTTTATTATTGTCTTAAACCCATGCAATGATGCTGGAGTTGATCGATGATACTATACAATCTACAGACTGCACATACTATTGCACTAATGGTACTTGTTTCCTGAAACTGAGATACTTCCTTCAGGCATGCAAAATGAAGTTGGGAGATTTGACGGGTGCTTTGCTGGATGCGGATTTTGCACTGCGTGAAACGGATGGGAATGCTAAGGCTTTTTTCCGACAAGGACAGGTAGGTATTGGACCTTGGTTTAGCAGTTGTAAGTTCTTCATTATGCTTTTCTCCAATGTTCAGGATATCGTTAACTGGTAACCGGTTGGTCGGGCTGGGATAAACGATTAACCGGTTACTCGGCCGATTAACTGAATTTATCGGTAGGCCATTAATCGGTAGAATACATAGGAAACTGCTAACATATTGCCAACATATACCTAGTTTTTTAGGTACAATCCCATGCTCCAATGCTCTAGGCATTGTAATATACCAAAATATACTACCATATGCATGTAAAAAAGCAGTCAAGAGGTAAGGTAATATACCAAAAATCCAAAATATACCACTAGCCAGAAAATGGAATCTAGTTAATCGCCTAGGCCCGATTAGTTGGTCTGACAGCCGATAAATTGGCTTGTCAGACTGATTAGTCGCCTGGACCAGTTACCAAATAGGCCCTTATCGTTTCGGTGACCCTTCGATTTGCAATTAATCGGCCAGTTAACTGAAATATTGGCCGATATTTGGAACAGTGCTTTTCTCCAAACTTTAGATTGGTTGCAGTGGCATGCATGCTTTTGTTTCTGCCATGCTCTCAAAACACTATCATATTACATTCGTTGCCAACCCATAGGGGTTTCTTACCTTGAACATGTACATACATTTTCAAGGGTTCATCTTATTTAAGTACTTAACAATATTTTCCCTCATTATCTAAGATAATTTTAACTCCCTCCGGTTCAAAATAATTGCCCAAAAATGGATGTAGCTACACACTAAAACATGTGATACATTCATTTTTGGGCAATTATTTTGAACTGGAGGGAGTAGAATTTTTTTATTAGAAAGATGTCTTGAGAAGAGTGTGACATGTACAGTGGAAGGGTCATATGTATGTGTTATACAGATTTCAAATATTGTTAACATTCCTGCCTAGCCCCCTATAAAATTCTTGACAGTTAAGCATGAATACATGCCTTTGGTCTGTTATGTGTTTTTCTGCTGCTCCTTTGCTCATGTATTAGATTGTTGCTGTTTGTTCTGTTACAAACAACCTCCAAACTCAGTAGCATGACAAATATTTTGGACCGGAGGGAGTAGTATAATTTTGCAATCTTTTTTTTTTTTGCAAAGAGTATAATTTTGCAATCAATTAGGAGTTAACAACAATCATAGCTTGCTTGGACTTAATACGGTGCGGACCAATGTTTTGCCATAGATACATGCACGGTAACTCTTATTAGTGGTCGATTGGTCAGCTACTTCAATCTGACATTCTAAAAGAAAAAAAATCTTTTGAGAGTTGAAATTTACTTATGTTGCTATTATTTGTTTCCGACACTTCATGTATGCAATTGAGGTGAACAATATATCCGTGCCTTTTACGCATGTAACACATTCAACAACAGTAGTATGTTACGACCTGTTTGTATATGTAACTAATTCTGATAGTTTGAATGCGATCTGCAGGCACACATGGCACTTAATGACATTGATGCAGCCGTGGAAAGCTTCCAGAATGCGTTGGACTTGGAGCCGAGTGATGGTTTGTCTCTTTACTCTTCATTGCCAATCCTTCTCCTAGCAATTGATGTGTATCTAATGAGTTTGCTTGGATAACCTGCAGGAGGAATCAAACGAGAGCTGGCTGCTGCAAAGAAGAGGGTTAGTCTTGATTTGATTTCGTGATGAACCTGGTTTGTGGAGATATGTTCATTTTTATCAATTCTTTGGAAACTATCACAGGTTGCCAACAGATTAGATAAGGAGCGAAAGTCATTTGCTAGGATGTTCCAATCTTCAGGAAAATCAGATGAGAACAACAAAGTAATTTTCATGTAACATTTTATATTGTTAATTTTCTGCTCTAGGCATTGAGTTCAGGCCAGGCCAAGGTTCTAATGTTCATTTATTCTTTCTCTTGTAGGAGGACAACTGATCTGTAGTTTCTCCCCCTGGCAAACTTTTGGTCGCTTAATCTGGGATAGACACTAGAACTGTCAGCGGAAAAGGTTCTAGTTTTCTTGATGCACACGAATTGAAGGATGCTTATGCCTTGAAAAAAAATTGAAGGATGATTTGTGTTGCAGGTATACCAAGGAGCACTGCCTAGCAACAATTGAATCTAGATACAGGAAAAAATAGTGGGGGCCTGGGGGGAGGAGAGCTTTTGTCTTTTTACTACAGAGCTAGTCAATGTTGTCGCGTCGTTTGAAAAACCTGAGACACTGAACTAAGCAGTGCAATTTTCAGACGTTGCAAGTGGCATGCATGCCACTTAATAGTAGACATTTCCTCTTGTTTGGTCCCATCGTGGTCAAGCCTGACAGTTGATAATCTTTGTGCACCCTTTGCTTTTGTGATTATCTCTGTGTACCTTTTGTCTGCCACATATGCTTGCTGCCAAACGCTGCAGGTCCGGTGCTTTTGACATGTTTAGCTTTGGCAGTGGGGTTTCCCCTGGCGCATGCGTTTCGGCCTTGGCCCACGACCTGCGTTTTGGCACGATTCGGGCTTAGCAAACGATCTCTTGTGGTTGTGATTTTTTGTTTGATCCATATTTTTCTGTTACCATATTGGTTTCCCAAGTTGGTTTATGGGTATTTTGTGGGATTTACTGTATTGCTAGCTAATCTTACACTAGACGAGACCCCTCCAGAGTCCCTTGTCTTCTTTAGAGCAGATTTTTTTTTTCGATTTGTGCAGAATATTCTTTAGAGCAGAGTATGTACAATGCGAGTGCTTTTAGAGACATGGCATTTTTGGTCCCGAGCTCAAATGAGCTCGTTTTCTGGACCTCACGTTTGCTCTGGGCATGTGGGCCAGTTAGGCCATTTTAGAGCTCATACCAAAGACAGAAAATGGAGGAACAGGATGATACATGTATGCTACAGGGGGTACGATGGGACAGTTTGACGGGGAATCCCGTGTGCCGTGTGCGGGTGGTACAGACCCCGGCGGTACAACATGTGTGCTTCCACCATTTTAGTTGAGGGACTGAAAATGCTAATCACTTACCAAATATACCAAATAATCTGTGTAATGATCTTGGGGAAAAAATCAGGACAAACTATTTGTCTTCCATCGACCAATTCACCATTTATACACAATTCTAGCTTCCAAGCCTTCATCCGATCATGTCTGGATCGACCAAGAAAACGAACCCTCCAGCGGGCAGCGATGGCGGACACTCCATTGCCGGCGGCCCCACCCACGGACGCCCTCATCCACGACATTGCCGCCGCCTACAGCGACGACGTACCCTGCCGCTTCAAGTGCGTGCTGGCGACCAGCTCGCATCGTTCGAGACCCTAGCTGGGGACGCCCAGCGCCGTCAGGCTTGGGCAGCGGAGGAGGAAGCCCACAGCTATGCGGTCGCCATGACTCGGAGGTACATGTGCTCCGACCTAGATTCGCTAAGAGCATCTCTAACAGACATTGCAAAATAGGGCGCGGCCGGAAAATGTCTTTTTAGAGCACAGGAATGCTTCTACGGATGCAAGGTATCGGTTTTTTTGAGTGCGAAAATTTTGGGCATGACCAAAAAACCTCTATCCGGCGCCGCATATCCAGCCGCTCCACGCAAAAGAAAATGACCACTGAAATTTCCCCTCCGCATTCGACCACACTTTGCGACCGTCGAATCCCGCCACCACAGCCCATCCCCTATGTATATCTGGGCACTACCCACCAACGACGTGCCGAATTCGGCCGATTCGGCAAACCCTAGCCACCACCGAAGATGGCTCCTCGCCGCCGCAGTCTGTTGAGCGCCAATGGCTTCCACAGCGTGCGCCTGCAGCCTGCAGCCGACAGGCTATTACGCCGCTAAAATATCGGTGGCTGACCGACGCACTGGCTCAGCACCTTCGTCTCGAAGGAAGAGGCCGTGAGAGCCTATAATGTCGTGGCGTCGTGGTTCATTCGTGTGCAGCGTGACCTGAAGAACTTCGATGACGTGCAGTCGCTCGCGGAGGGCGAGATGGTGGTGCTGAAGCCGCGCTTACGCCCGCGCGAGGAGGAGCAGCGCCACCGTCGGGCGCTATATCGCCTCACCATCGCCGAGGCGGACGAGAGCGCGATGGAGCAGTGGCGCCGCGACCACCCGTAAGACGTGTTGGCGGAAAATGAGTTTTTAAAGGAGTAGAAGGTAGTGCGGAAGCGGGCGGGGAGCAGAAGATGGCAGCGAAGTCCTTCTTGGAGGCGCAGCATGTGGGCCCAACGATGATCGTTTGCTCCATTACATCTATACTACCGGGAACAACAACGACAATCTCAGGGATTGGGAGTAGTTCTCCATGTGTCGAGTGTTTTCTGAACTACTATGGTTTCTGAATTTCTGAGCTAGTGTGAGTGTTTATTAAAAATTCCATCAGGTTTTTTGAGCATCATGTTGTTTACCCTACTTTCTTAATGTGGACTAGTGTTTGTGTCGATGTGGCGCTGAAAAGTACAACATCCAGAAAACTTCCGAAAATTCCATCAGGTCTTTTTACCATCTAAAAATGCTGCAACCGTCGTTATTGCCGTAAAACTTAGAAACCAGCACCGTAAACGCAAAAGGCTGCGCCGTAATTTGCAGCAACGTTTGTTGGAGATGTTCTAATGCATGTACAAGAGCACCTATTGATGTGCCAATATGTCAATGAGATTGCGATTAAGAAAAGGTAAAGACATGCTCAAAAACATGACCAAGAGAACAAATTCCACAACATGGTTTGTTTACACTAACCAGCTGCGAGTACACGATAAACTTTGATTAGGAAAATGATAAACGCATAGTACCTACTCAGTCAAAGTCAAATATTAGCAGCATTCAATCATCAAAGAAAAAGCCAGATCGGCCTTCTATGGCTTGCTGGACATGTTCACGCTAGATCGACAGCCATCGTAGAGGAAGACGAACTGTGCGCCGGCCGGAAGCGAGCACGTGCTACCGTACATGTTCTAAATCGATAGTGGTTGTTGCGGAGGCAGACGGACTGACCAGACGGCCAAAGGCTAAATCCAGTGATCGAACTGTTGGAGAAATCCCGGATTTGAAGTACAGTATCAGATTAAACTCCGAGAAGAAACATAGTCATGGAGAGAAGACGGCGAATTAATTGCGTGGCTCTACGGCGTCCCAGATTGGTGAACACGAGGGAACAAGAAAGATTCGACCGTCAAGTACTAGCGGGCCGAAACGGAGCCACATGTATTGATTAGCCCTGCGTAGATGGAGCCATGTACTGTTCAATCAACAAGATACGTAGGATATACACAGCTGAATACGCTGACAACGCCTAGCGTGATTGGTCCTGGGATCAGGAGCATCTGGACACGAGCTCAGAAGCGAATTTTCGCTTAGCAAAATAAACAGGTCTCTTTTGTTAGGTAGGTTAGCTTATATTTTAGCAATATGGATAATAGATTAGAAAAGCAGGATTATGAGGTTTGGTCTGCAGTCAAGTATATACTAGGATTTGGTTTGCACCCAAGTTTCTTCAAACAAGATTTGCCCTGACAACTATATTCCTTTTCTTCTAGCTTGTACAATTTCGCCTTCGCCGGTATTCACTTTCTTTTCTGACGGTATACACTTCCTATACTGTGTAGTACAGTATTATAAAAAAAGGCCACACATTTAAAAGAAGACCTTGAACCTGAGCCAAGCTGTACGAAGCCTGCACACATACTCCATTGTTGTTCTTCGGCATGTGAGTACGTGACACATTGTCCATTCATATCTTGCGGCTTCTGCACTACATCACCTTTAAGCAATATACTCATATCATCTAAATCATTCTCCATATTGATAGCTATGTTATGAGATTCTCCATTGGGTACATTGGCCGTCTGTATTTTGTGCATATTTGCGTTGCATATAAGAGCTTTTTGGATAATGAGAAAATACCAAAAACACAAGCCATAGACACAATCGGTGCACACCGAGAAGACAAATATGTCCCTAGACACTGAACTGTGATTTGAGTTCGACATTGTGAAGTCAGCATTGCTTCACAAACCATACTGTGACCTAACTAGTATCAGTATACGTGGTCACCAAAAATTATGTACTTACTATGTGGATGTATATTCTTTTTCTGCCTTTCTATTTTCCTGTAAGCCACACTATGATTTGTAAATTTCTGCTTATAGATCATACTTACCACAAACAGTTTTCTAGTTGCAAAACATGCAAAAATGTTCGAGGCAAGCATGGTTCCCAGCAATACCAAACACGATTGTAGTTTTCCATAATCCATCTCCATCCACACTTTAGTTTTACCGTTTAATAGAACTTCTGAAATTCTTTTCCACCCGCAAGGTCTATGGACACACAAAGAGAGGGACGGCTCATAAATTATGTTCCGCCGACTCCCCCTCTACTATTATGCAACTCAATTTTGTGAATTATTAATTCCCTCAGGAATTGGAAAGGGCCCAATTCTCAATTAATATAAGGCAGAAGATGCGAAACCCTGACAATCGAGCAGTTCAGGAAAAGATGATCACACCAAGCATACCATTAGCTGCGCAGAAATGGAGAATACCAAACCCGTACGTCCAACAGTGGTGATCGGGATGCGGCCACCTCCAGTGGCCTTGGGCCTTGGAGGTATGGCAGACCACGGCCCCTCTTCGGCGAGAGTTTTCGTTCTTTTTAGGTTCTAGTTTAGTGTATTTTTTGGGATGATAATGCGGCGGCTACATCCTGAAGTCATAATAAGGTCATCCCCGTCTTATCCTCGCTCTGGTGATGCGTCTAGCATTAGCGAAGGGCGAGTGGAGTCGTATGCCGACGGATCTCCTGGAACCCGGTCGGTTTTTATGTTTGTTGGTGTCGTTTCATGTTTAGGTTCTAGTTTCTTTTGATTTACGATTGACATCATTGACGATGGTTGATACTGAGGTGCGCTGATCCCTTGGTGCGTCTAGCGTTGGTGGAGAGGTAAGGACGGCAGCGTACCTACGGCTTGTGCTAGTGTATGTAGTCATTGTTGGGTGGCCCAAGAACCTACCATGATAATTATTAATAGATCAGTGAAACTTTTGCCAAAAAAAAAACTGCGCACAAATGGACACACAGTGATGGTGTGTCTTGTGTACGTTCAAGCTTTCGAAACGGCCGGTCCCGAAAGAGCCAAACCAGTGCCCATTTATGCGACTACAATGATCACTAAGCCGCCCATCTTTTGATCTTGTCTTCGAAGGTACGCATACCGCGCCACTGGTATATATGTGGTCACGAGTGAGTAGTAGCGCGTAGAACCTACCTCACATGTCAAGACCAGATGACTTGTGGATATGTATGCACGAAACTAATGATGCACGCAACGCATGCACCTGCTGGCTCAGTTCAAGATCTGTGTGAAGTGAGTAGTGACATAGAATCTCTTATATATCACACTCAGGGCATGATTGATTCAAAGAAATTATGTAGGATTTAGATTTGAAGATTTTTTCTACAATGGTTTGATTCATAGGATTGCAATCCTTTGAAATTCCTATAGATTTTTATTTTTGTTGAACAAGCACCGGGTGAACACACCCGAACAAAGCTGCTATTATAAAAGCTGGAGTACAGGAAGACCCTAGAATTACAAGGTTCTACACAGGGGTCCAAGACAATAACAAAGAAGACCCTAGAGGAAAACTTGAAACACGATCAAGTCCTCCAACGTCCTCTTCCTCCAGATCCAGCTCCGACGACGGGGCCGCATCTCCGGGGAGCAAGCCACTTGGAGACGAGGCCGAGGAGAGCACCGATAGCCGGAGCAAAGCAGCGACGGAGCGACAGCCCTACTGCCGTTGAGTCCGACGCGAAGACGGGGACCGTCGTTGAAACGTCGGAGATGAGTGATGTCTACGTTCCCCCTCCTTTCCTGTAGACAGTGTTGGGCCTCCAAGAGCAGAGGTTTGTAGAACAGCAGCAAGTTTTCCCTTAAGTGGATCACCCAAGGTTTATCGAACTCAGGGAGGAAGAGGTCAAAGATATCCCTCTCATGCAACCCTGCAACCACAAAGCAAGAAGTCTCTTGTGTCCCCAACACACCTAATAGGTGCACTAGTTCGGCGAAGAGATAGTGAAATACAGGTGGTATGAATATATATGAGCAGTAGCAACGGTGCCGTAAAAATAACTTGGTCGGCGTGTAATTGATGGTGGTAGTATTGCAGCAAGAGTAACTAAAGAAACAAGAAACAAGCGGCGATAGCAGTATTTAGGAACAAGGCCTAGGGATTTCACTTTCACTAGTGGACACTCTCAACATTGATCATATAACAGAATAGATAAATGCATACTCTACACTCTTGTTGGATGATGAACACATTGCGTAGGATTACACGAACCCTCAATGCCGGAGTTAACAAGCTCCACAATTAATGTTCATATTTTAGTAACCTTATAGTGTAAGATAGATCAACATAACCAAATAGATCACATCAATACCATCATAATGATAATTAACTCCACAATCTACAAGAGATCATGATCATAGCTTCATTTACAAGAACCACATGGTGCACACACTAGTCACCTTTACACCATGCAGGAGGAATAGAATACTTTAATAACATCACTAGAGTAGCACATAGATGAATTGTGATACAAAACTCATATGAATCTCAATCATGTAAAGCAGCTCATGAGATCATTGTATTGAAGTACATAGGAGAGAGATTAACCACATAGCTACCGGTACAGCCCCGAGCCTCGATGGAGAACTACTCCCTCCTCATGGGAGCATCAGCGGTGATGAAGATGGCGGTGGAGATGGCAGCGGTGTCAATGGAGAAGCCTTCCGGGGGCACTTCCCCGCTCCGGCAGGGTGCCGGAACAGAGACTCCTGTCCCCCAGATCTTGGCTTCGCGATGGCGGCGGCTCTGGAAGGTTTCTGTGGATTTCGTCGAACGCATCAGGGTTTTCGCGACGGAGGCTTTAAATAGGCGGAAGGGCAAGGTCGGTGGACTTCTGGGGGGCCCACACTATAGGGGGGCGCGGGCCACCCCTAGGCCGCGCCGGCCTATGGTTTGGTGGGCCTGTGCCCCCTCTCTGGTGGTTCTCGTGTGTTCTGGATGCTTCCGGGCAAAATAGGAACCTGGACGTTGATTTCGTCCAATTCCGAGAATATTTCTTTACTAGGATTTCTGAAACCAAAAACAGCAGAACAAAGAATCGGCACTTCGGCATCTTGTTAATAGGTTAGTTCCAGAAAATGCACGAATATGACATAAAGTGTGCATAAAACATGTAGATAACATCAATAATGTGGCATGGAACATAAGAAATTATCGATACGCTGGAGACGTATCAACATCCCCAAGCTTAGTTCTGCTCGTCCCGAGCAGGTAAAACGATAACAAAGATAATTTCTGGAGTGACATGCCATCATAAACTTGATCATACTATTTGTAAAGCATATGTAGTGAATGCAGCGATCAAAACAATGTATATGACATGAGTAATATAATAAGTGCAATATGCAAGTATGTAGGAATCAATGCACAGTTCACACAAGTGTTTGCTTCTTGAGGTGGAGAGAAATAGGTGAACTGACTCAACAATGAAAGTAAAAGAATGGTCCTCCATAGAGGAAAATCATCAATTGCTATATTTGTGCTAGAGCTTTTATTTTGAAAACATGAAACAATTTTGTCAACGGTAGTAATAAAGCATATGTATCATGTAAATTATATCTTACAAGTTGCAAGCCTCATGCATAGTATACTAATAGTGCCCGCACCTTGTCCTAATTAGCTTGGACTACCGGATCATCGCAATGCACATGTTTTAACCAAGTGTCACAAAGGGGTACCTCTATGCCGCCTGTACAAAGGTCTAAGGAGAAAGCTCGCATTGGATTTCTCGCTATTGATTATTCTCAACTTAGACATCCATACCGGGACAACATAGACAACAAATAATGGACTCCTCTTTTATGCATAAGCATGTAACAACAATTAATAATTTTCTCATATGAGATTGAGGATATTTGTCCAAAACTGAAACTTCCACCATGGATTATGGCTTTAGTTAGCGGCCCAATGTTCTTCTCTAACAATATGCATGCTTAACCATAAGGTGGTAGATCGCTCTTACTTCAGACAAGACGAACATGCATAGCAACTCACATGAAATTCAACAAAGAGTAGTTGATGGCGTCCCCAGAAACATGGTTATCGCACAACAAGCAACTTAATAAGAGATAAAGTGCATAAGTACATATTCAATACCACAATAGTTTTAAAGCTATTTGTCCCATGAGCTATATATTGCAAAGGTGAATGATGGAATTTTAAAGGTAGCACTCAAGCAATTTACTTTGGAATGGCGGAAAATACCATGTAGTAGGTAGGTATGGTGGACACAAATGGCATAGTGGTTGGCTCAAGTATTTTGGATGCATGAGAAGTATTCCCTCTCGATACAAGGTTTAGGCTAGCAAGGCTTATTTGAAACAAACACAAGGATGAACCGGTGCAGCAAAACTCACATAAAAGACATATTGAAAACATTATAAGACTCTACACCGTCTTCCTTGTTGTTCAAACTCAATACTAGATATTATCTAGACTTTAGAGAGACCAAATATGCAAACCAAATTTAGCAAGCTCTAGGTGTTTCTTTATTAATAGGTGCAAAGTATATGATGCAAGAGCTTAAACATGAGCACAAAAATTGCCAAGTATCAAATTGTTCAAGACATTTTAGAATTACTACATGTAGCATTTCCCGATTCCAACCATATAATAATGAATGAAGCAGTTTCAACCTTCGCCATGAACATTAAAAGCTAAGAACACATGTGTTCATATGAACCAGCGGAGCGTGTCTCTCTCCCACACAAGCATGTATTTATTCAGAGAATGAAAATAACAAAACAAAAATAAAAGCACACAGACGCTCCAAGTAAAGTACATAAGATGTGACCGAATAAAAATATAGTTTCAAGAGAAGGAACCTGATAAGTTGTCGATGAAGAAGGGGATGCCTTGGGCATCCCCAAGCTTAGACGCTTGAGTCTTCTTAAAATATGCAGGGGTGAACCACTGGGGCATCCCCAAGCTTAGAGCTTTCACTCTCCTTGATCGTAGTATATCATCCTCCTCTCTTGCCCCTTGAAAACTTCCTCCACACCAAACTCGAAACAACTCATTAGAGGGTTAGTGCATAATCAAAAATTCACATGTTCAGAGGTGACACAATCATTCTTAACACTTCTGTACATTGCACAAAGCTACTGGAAGGTAATGGAACAAAGAAATCCATCCAACACAGCGAAAGAGGCAATGCGAAATAAAAGGCAGAATCTGTCAAAACAGAACAGTCCGTAAAGACGAATTTTATTGAGGCACCAGACTTGCTCAGATGAAAATGCCCAAATTGAATGAAAGTTGCGTACATATCTGAGGATCACTCACGTAAATTGGCATAATTTTCTGAGTTACCTACAGAGAATTAGGCCCAGATTCGTGACAGAAAGAAATCTGTTTCTGCGCAGTAATCCAAATCTAGTATGAACCTTACTATCAAAGACTTTACTTGGCACAACAATGCAACAAAATTAAGATAAGGAGAGGTTTCTACAGTAGTAACAACTTCCAAGACTCAAATATAAAACAAAAGTACTGTAGTAAAATAAACACATGGGTTATCTTCCAAGAAGTGCTTTCTTTATAGCCATTAAGATGGGCTCAGCAGTTTTAATGATGCACTCGCAAGAAATAGTAGTTGAAGCAAAAGAGAGCATCAAGAAGCAAGTTCAAAACAAATTTAAGCCTAACATGCTTCCTATGCATAGGAATCTTGTAAATAAACAAATTCATGAAGCATAATGCAACAAGCATGGAAAGATAAAACAAGTGCAGCTTCAAGATTTTCAGCAAAAAGAGAGGTGTTTTAGTAACATGAAAATTTCTACAACCATATTTTCCTCTCTCATAATAACTTTCAGTAGCAACATGAGCAAACTCAACAATATAACTATCACATAAAGCATTCTTATCATGAGTCTCATGCATAAAATTATTACTCTCCACATAGGCATAATCAATTTTATTAGTAATAGTGGGAGCAAATTCAACAAAGTAGCTATCATTATTATTCTCATCATCAAATATAGGAGGCATATTGTAATCATAATCAAATTTATCCTCCATAACAAAGTGTACTAAAAGACCAATATCATTATAATCATCATAAATAGGAGGCAAAGTATCATCAAAGTAAATTTTCTCCTCAATGCTTGGGGGACTAAAAATATCATGCTCATCAAAGCCAGCTTCCCCAAGCTTAGAATTTTCCATATCATTAGCAACAATGGTGTTCAAAGCGTTCATACTAATATGTTCCATAGGTTTTTTAATTTTCGCATCAAACCATCCATGTCTTAAATCAGGAAATAGAATAAGAAGCTCATTGTTGTCCATTATGCCTAACTAGTGTAAACAAGAAACAAAAAGATGCAATTGCAGGATCTAAAGGAAATAGCTTCGAGTACTTACAATGGCGAAAATAGCTTAGTAGCCGAGATCCGGAGTGTGAGTACCTTTTACCTTTCCTCCCCGGCAACGGCGCCAGAAAATAGCTTGATGTCTACGTTCCCCCTCCTTTCCTGTAGACAGTGTTGGGCCTCCAAGAGCAGAGGTTTGTAGAACAGCAGCAAGTTTTCCCTTAAGTGGATCACCCAAGGTTTATCGAACTCAGGGAGGAAGAGGTCAAAGATATCCCTCTCATGCAACCCTGCAACCACAAAGCAAGAAGTCTCTTGTGTCCCCAACACACCTAATAGGTGCACTAGTTCGGCGAAGAGATAGTGAAATACAGGTGGTATGAATATATATGAGCAGTAGCAACGGTGCCAGAAAATAACTTGCTGGCGTGTAATTGATGGTGGTAGTATTGCAGCAGTAGTAACGCAGTAAAACAGTAAACAAGCGGCGATAGCAGTATTTAGGAACAAGGCCTAGGGATTTCACTTTCACTAGTGGACACTCTCAACATTGATCACATAACAGAATAGATAAATGCATACTCTACACTCTTGTTGGATGATGAACACATTGCGTAGGATTACACGAACCCTCAATGCCGGAGTTAACAAGCTCCACAATTAATGTTCATATTTTAGTAACCTTATAGTGTAAGATAGATCAACATAACCAAATAGATCACATCAATACCATCATAATGATAATTAACTCCACAATCTACAAGAGATCATGATCATAGCCTACGACAAGAACCACATGGTGCACACACTAGTCACCTTTACACCATGCAGGAGGAATAGAATACTTTAATAACATCACTAGAGTAGCACATAGATGAATTGTGATACAAAACTCATATGAATCTCAATCATGTAAAGCAGCTCATGAGATCATTGTATTGAAGTACATAGGAGAGAGATTAACCACATAGCTACCGGTACAGCCCCGAGCCTCGATGGAGAACTACTCCCTCCTCATGGGAGCAGCAGCGGTGATGAAGATGGCGGTGGAGATGGCAGCGGTGTCGATGGAGAAGCCTTCCGGGGGCACTTCCCCGCTCCGGCAGGGTGCCGGAACAGAGACTCCTGTCCCCCAGATCTTGGCTTCGCGATGGCGGCGGCTCTGGAAGGTTTCTGTGGGTTTCGTCGAACGCATCAGGGTTTTCGCGATGGAGGCTTTAAATAGGCGGAAGGGCAAGGTCGGTGGACTTCTGGGGGGCCCACACTATAGGGGGGCGCGGGCCACCACTAGGCCGCGCCGGCCTATGGTTTGGTGGGCCTGTGCCCCCTCTATGGCGGTTCTCGTGTGTTCTGGATGCTTCCGGGCAAAATAGGAACCTGGGCGTTGATTTCGTTCAATTCCGAGAATATTTCTTTACTAGGATTTCTGAAACCAAAAACAGCAGAACAAAGAATCGGCACTTCGGCATCTTGTTAATAGGTTAGTTCCAGAAAATGCACGAATATGACATAAAGTGTGCATAAAACATGTTGATAACATCAATAATGTGGCATGAAACATAAGAAATTATCGATACGTTGGAGACGTATCAATGAGCTCCTGAACGAAATCATCACCGCCGATAGAGCAGACTCGAACTCCAGGAACCACCATGGGCCTTGAGCAGCGAGAGAGCGAGGCAGCAACAACTTGTACTGCATCAGAACTTGAAGAAGAAGCTGGAACTGCACCGTATCTCCCTCCCCCTCGCCTCTACTGCCGGCCAGATCAGAGAAACACTCCACAGTCCGCCTCCAAGCCAACCCCCCTCGCCACCATGGTCGGCCAAGGAGACAAAGAGGCCACCTTCTTCTTTAGTAGCCGACTCCTAGGCGCCTTATGGAGGAGCCTTGCCGCCGACGAGCTACAGTCCCAGATCCATGATGACCCACAAGTATAGGGGATCGCAACAGTCTTCGAGGGAAGTAAAACCCAATTTATTGATTCGACACAAGGGGAGACAAAGAACACTTGGAAGCCTTAACAGCGGAGTTGTCAATTCAGCTGCACCTGGAAACAGACTTGCTCGCAAGAGTTTATCAAGAGTAACGCTTTTATAGCAACGATGAGTGAAATAACAGCAGCAGAGTAACAAAGACAGCAGTAGTGATTTTAGTAAACAGCAGGATTAAAATATTGTAGGCACGGGGACGGATGACGGGCGTTGCATGGATGAGAGAAACTCATGTAACAATCATAGCAGGGCATTTGCAGATAATAATTAAACGGTGTCCAAGTACAAAGCAATCAATAGGCATGTGTTCCATATATAGTCGTGCGTGCTCGCAATGAGAAACTTGCACAACATCTTTTGTCCTACCAGCCGGTGGCAGCCGGGCCTCAAGGGAAACTACTGGATATTAAGGTACTCCTTTTAATAAAGTACCGGAGCAAAGCATTAACACTCCGTGAACACATGTGATCCTCACATCACTACCATTCCCTTCGGTTGTCCCGATTTCTGTCACTTCGGGGCCATCGGTTCCGGACAGTGACATGTGTATACAACTTATAGGTAAGACCATAAACAATGAATATCATGATGAAACAATAACATGTTCAGATCTGAGATCATGGCACTCGGGCCCTAGTGACAAGCATTAAGCATAACAAGTTGCAACAATATCATCAAAGTACCAATTACGGACACTAGGCACTATGCCCTAACAATCTTATGCTATTACATGACCAATCTCATCCAATCCCTACCATCCCCTTCAGCCTACAGCGGGGAAATTACTCACACATGGATGGGGGAAACATGGCTGGTTGATGTAGAGGCGTTGGCGGTGACGGCGGTGATGATCTCCTCCAATTCCCCGTCCCGGCGGAGTGCCAGAACGGAGACTTCTGGCTCCCGCGACGGCGTTTCGCGATGTGGCGGCGTTCTGGAGGGTTTCTGGCGACTTCGACTTCTCCCCGTGCGTTTTTAGGTCGAGGCCGATAAATAGTCCGAAGGAGGGCGTCGGAGGCCGACCGAGGGGGCCACACCACAGGGCCGCGCGGGCCCCCCCTGGGCCGCGCCGCCCTATGGTGTGGGGCCCTCGGGCCTCCACCTGGTTTGTCCTTCTGGCTCCGTCATTATTCTGGAAAAATAGGGCCTTCTGCATAAATTCCGAGGATTTTCCCGAAAGTTGGATTTCTGCACAAAAACGAGACACCAGAGCAGTTCTGCTGAAAACAGCGTTAGTCCGTGTTAGTTGCATCCAAAATACACAAATTAGAGGCAAAACAATAGCAAAAGTGTTCGGGAAAGTAGATACGTTTTGGACGTATCAAACTCCCCCCAAGCTTAGCTTATTGCTTGTCCTCAAGCAATTCAGTTAACAACTGAGCGATAAAAGAACTTTCACGAACACATTTGCTCATATGATGTATATATTCTCATGCTATGGTTAATACTTAAGCAATTCATAATGAGATACATGCAAATAAGATCATCTAACAGCTATGTCAATCATGGAGAGGTACCAACAATTAATAATAAGCATCATGAATCATGTATATAAGCAGGATTGCAATGTTCATAAGAGAGTATGATAAAGTGGTATCTCGCTTGCCTGTGTTTGATTGGCAAAACATAAATGCCCGGGCACCTTTGGAGTTCATAGAAAGACTAGAAGTAGTGATTGTCAAAAGATAAATGCATCAAAGTTATACCACGATCAATCATATTTTGAGACAAGCATATTATACTAAGAATGACAGTTGTGCTCTCAAGATAGTGCTCAAAGAAATAATGGAGACACAACATAAAAGTAAAAGATTGACCCTTCGCAGAGGGAAGCAGGGATTAACATGCGCTAGAGCTTTTCATTTTTGAAATCAGGAGTAAAATTATTTTGAGAGGTGTTTGTTGTTGTCAACGAATGGTAATGGGTACACCAACTACCTCGCCAACCGGACTTTCAAGAGCGGCTCCCATGAATTATTTGCATATTTATGTGGCACTCCTTCCAACCTTTCTTGCACAAACCATGGCTAACCGAATCCTCGGGTGCCTGCCAACAATCTCATACCATGAAGGAGTGCCCCTTTTTATTGTAATTTATTATGATGATGACACTCCCCTCAACCTTTGCTTACACAAGCCATGGCTAACCGAATCCTTCGGGTGCCGTCCATCAATCACATACCATGGAGGAGTGTCTATTTAGTTTAATTAATTCGGGACTGGGAATCCCATTGCCAGCTTTTTTTGCAAAATTATTGGATAAGCGGATGTGCCACTAGTCCATATGAAAGTCCGTCAAGAGTAAATGACAAGGTTGAAAGTTAAACACCACATACTTCCTCATGAGCTATGAAACATAAACACAAATTGAGAAGCATTTTGAAGGTTTTAAAGGTAGCGCATGAGAATTTACTTGGAATGGTTTGAAATGCCATGCATAGGTATTTATGGTGGACACGCTGGAATAACTTGGTTTTCATGTGGTTGGAAGCACGAGCAGCGTTCCCGCTCAGTACAAGTGAAGGCTAGCAAAAGACTAGGGAGCAACAAATCAAGAGAGCAGTAACTGTCATAATCATGCTTGCGGCAAAATAAATTAACGGAGGCATAAAAGTGATACAAGAACTCTGAAGCAATATAGATCATCGAGGCTTAATTGACTTTTTTTGTTCAGTCATATGCATGCGTGAGCATGTGCCAAGTCGATATAAATGAATTATTCAGAGGGGGATACCACAATGCCATACTTACTTATGAATAAAACAATGCAAGCAAACATCCATGACATGCTACTCATATTAATAGATTGGAGCTAAACATGAGAGATCATAAACTACTAGACTTTCTCAAATAACATATACCTCACATGGACCAACTAAGCATGCTCACATGGATGAGTATATGTACAAAAATGAAAACAAATAGAGTTCATACCAGCCTCTCACCACAATCAGATTGTCGTAGATCGTCATTATTGCCTTTTCACTTGTGTAGCTTGGATAATATGAAATGAAAACCACGCTCCAGCCACCGAAGACCATTGAACTCATAAAGAACTTTACAAACCAAAGAAGAACAGCAAATATTTTTGGTGTTTTCGAATTAGAAACAAGAACAAGAGGAAACAAACAAACAAAGCAAAATCTTTTTGGGTTTTCTTATAGCAAACTAGCAATAGCAAATAAAGTGAAACAAATGCAAGAAACCAAAGCAAACAAATGGTGAAGAGAAACAACCGAAATATTTTTGGTCTTTTTGTGTTTTGGGGAAGAAACAAAGCAAAAACAAGAAATAGCAAACTAAAAGAAACGCAGAAAAGCGAGATGGCAGAAATCTGCCAAAACCTGACAGCAGTACAGAAATCGATTTTTACAAAAATCTTACGTTGCTCAGATCGAAAAGTGTTCAACTAATGAAAGTTAGATAACAACCTGGGGAACCTGCACAAAAATTGGCAGCTCAAAATAACGCTCTGGCTGTGCGTACGAAATTTTCTAGTAACAGTCCAGAATCTGTTTTCAGGCAGCACTTCCCCAAATATCATCTTCCTCTCATTAGAAAACCACTCAAACGAACAAAACAAGTATGTACAAGTATCCAGCAACCATAATATGCAAAGAATGAGTGATGCCGGTATACCTCCCCCCAAGCTTAGGCTTTTGGCCTAAGTGGAGTTCAATCCCATCGATCCCATGAGGTAGTGTCTCCGTAGTATGACGAAGATGGATCGTATTCCGGGTATGTGCTAGAAGAAGCACCGGGATATGTGACGGTGTAATCATAGGAGGGCTCGACGTCCTCGGAGTCATGCTGTTGGTGGAAATCTTGTATCTTCATATGTTCATCCACCTCCTCCTTAGTGCACGACCATGATTGCCTGTCAATACTGAACAAACCTGGTTGGGGAAGAGGAATTTCTTTCTCATCCCCGTCAGAAAACAACATTCTATAGACCATATTATCTAAAGTAGAATCAGCGGTAACAAAATGATGACTCTTCATAGCAGCAATATCAAGTTTCCTAGGGGCCAATGGCACATCATTAGGATCAATAGGAAGATTTAGATATGTTAAAACACGTAGTGCAATAGTTCCTCCAAAAATAGGCCCCCTGGTAGTCAGGCGGCGAGCAATAAGAGCACCAAGGTGATAAGATGTCTGACCAGTAAGTGCAATATTCAAGAAAGCAAGATGGTAACTAGAAATGTTGCTAGTGTTCTCCCTACCAAGAATGCTAGTAGCAATGTAGTATGCAAAATACTTAATGGCGGGGAGTTGAATGTTCCTTATCTTGCCACGCTGAATGGTGCGACAATCATCATCGGTAATCCCTCGATAGAGCTCCAACAAGTCCCGGGGGTTGTCATCAATCCTACTTGCTGTACCTACATGGACAATATCCAATGCACGACAAAAATCCTCCAATTTCATAGTAACAGGATTACCATAGATCCTGAATGCAACCGTCGGCTCATATTGTTTGTTGTTGAACTGGAAACTCTCGACGAAGATTTTGGTGAGCATGTAGTATTGCTCCCTTTCATCGCCCACATAGGTGGTTAACCCTGCCCTGTTGACAAGGGCGAAGAAATCCTCCAATATTCCTGCATTCCTAAGAAAATCATAGCATGGAAAAGACGAAGCATTAGGAGCCCCGTTGTCCTCTTCGGGCGCGAAGCTAGGCGCGATGATGTCTTCATTGTATGATCGCCTAATCCGGGTGGCGGCCCTAGAAGGCCTCCCGGTGCTGGTTGTTCCTTTCTTGAACAACTCTCCAAAGTTGAACTTCTTCATAGCTTCTCTGAAATTTTCAACAAGTGATATAAAATTTGGTTTGGTGACATATAATTGAGGGAAACTACCATAGGAACTTGCTAGAGTACTAATCATGCATCAAAACAAGTTTATATATCTTAGAACAAGCATGCAAGCTTACTAAACATGTTACCTACAGCAGCAAAATATTCAAGATATACTCAACTAAACAAAATTCTACTTGGATGGGTGGAGGAGTCACATACCGAAGAGCAAATGTGCCAAATTTCAGCAGGAAATCTGGGCTGAGCAAAGAGATCGAGAAATCTGGAGCTCTGGAGCAAAAACGCGAGAGAGAGGAACTTGGTACGAGTTTTTTCGGGAGAGAGAAGGTGCTGGGAGAAAGAGATGACAAAGTGGGGCAAAGAGGGGCCCACACCACATGGTGGCGCGGCCACCTCCTTGGCCGCGCCGGCCTGTGGTTTGGCGCCCTCTGGTGCCCCACAGGTCATCCTCTGGTGCTCCCAGGTGCCTCGTCGAAAAATAGGACCAACGGTATAATTTTTGTAAATTTTTGAAACCTTTGAAAAACGCACATTTCTGGGTATTTAATTTATTATTACTAGCCAGGAAAATTTTTGAAATCTTCAATTAGCTAAGGAACTTTGCAAATTAAAAATGCTACAGCAACTAGAGCAAGTAGAGGAAGAAAGAGATGTTGTTTACCTCCTCTATGCATATAAAACGTATTTGTTAACAAGGTTGATCAAGTCTTGCCACCAAATAAATTTTACATAGCATAAGAAGAAATAAACCTCAAATCAATCGTGTTACCTTGAATTGTATTGATATGGATCCAATCACGAGAGTTTGATATTCTTCTTTAGGCTCATATATAGGACAATCAATAGTTCCCACTTTAATACTTCTCACATTAGTAATAGTATTGACTCCACATACTTTATCAATCTTCTTGGGGAAATAAACGGTATGCTCCTTATCATCAACATTAAAAGTAACCTTTCCTTTATTGCAATCAATAACAGCCCCTGCGGTGTTAAGAAAAGGTCTCCCAAGAATAATAGACATATTATCATCTTCAGGCATTTCCAACACAACAAAATCAGTTAATATCAAGCAGTTAGTAGTAACTTGAACATGAACATTCTCACATATACCAACAGGAATAGCAGTAGATTTATCAGCCATTTGTAAAGATATATCAGTAGGTATCAACTTATCTAAGTAAAGTCTCTTATAAAGAGAAAAAGGCATAACACTAACACCGGCTCCCAAATCACATAGAGCAGTTTTAACATAATTATTCTTAATAGAACAAGGAATAGTAGGTATACCTGGGTCGCCCAACTTCTTTGGAATTTTGCCATTGAAAGAGTAATTAGCAAGCATGGTGGAAATTTCCTCATTGGGAATTTTCCTTTTGTTAGTAACAATATCTTTCATATACTTTGAATAAGGAGGCAATTTAATAGCATCAGTCAAAGGGATTTGTAAGAATAAAGGTTTCATCCAATCACAAAATTTATTATAGTGTTCTTCTTCCTTTGATTTTAGTTTCTTAGCAGGAAAAGGCATTTGCTTTTGCACCCAAGGTTCTCTTTCATTACCATGTTTCTCAGCAATAAAGTCTTCTTTAGTATACTTTTTATTTTTAGCATGCTTTTCAGGTTCTTCTTCAACCTCTTCTTTATCAGGAGTATCATTCTTATCATTATCTTTATCATGTTCATTACCACTTTCAGTTTCAGCATCAGAAATAGAAATACTATTAGGATCATTAACAGGTTCAGAGGATTCTACAACATTTTTATGTTTCTTCTTCTTTTTCTTCCTAGAATGAGCACTAGGTTCAATGCGTTGAGAATCTTGTTCAATTCTTTTGGGATGCCCTTCAGGATATAGAGGATCCTGGGTAGAGACACCACCTCTAGTTGTTACTTCATAAGCATGTTTCTCTTTAGAATTATTCCCTAACAAGTCATTTTGCACTTTAGTGAGTTGATCAATTTGAGTTTGAATCATATGAAAATGTTTAACAAGCATCTTAACATCATTGGAGGTTCTCTCCACAATACCATGCAATTCACTAATAGCTCGAGAATTTTCCATTAAATGATTCTCTACTCTCATATTAAAATTTTCTTGCTTAACAATATAATTATCAAACTCATCTAAGCATTGTGCAGGAGGTTTCGAATACGGAATATCTTCCCTAGTAAAGCGTTGAAGGGAGTTTACCTCAATCATGGATGAAGGGGAATTATCTCACATATATCTTCTATAGGAGGTAGATTCTACACATCTTCAGATTTAATACCTTTCTCCTTGAGAGACTTCTTGGCTTCCCTCATATCTTCATCATTTAATTTAATCATACCCCTCTTCTTCAATATTGGCGTTGGAGTTGGTTCAGGTGTAGTCCAATCATCATGATTCCGGCTTATTTTAGCCAATAATTCTTCAAATTGCCCCTGGAGTTCTTTTCCTGAAAACACAACCAGCACAACTATCCAGGTATGCCCTAGACTCAATGGTTAGTCCACTATAAAATATATCAAGCAAATCATGCTTTTCCAAATCATGCTCAGGCCGAGCTCTAATAAGAGAGCAAAATCTCGCCCAAGCCTCAGGCAATTTCTCTTCATCTCCCTGGTCAAAATTATAAATTCTCTGCAAAGCAATATGTTGAGCACTAGCAGGAAAGTATTTGCGGAAGAAAACATCAAGCAATTCTTTCGGACTTTTAATAGAATTAGGTGGCAAATTATTATACCAAGTTTTAGCGTCATCCTTTAATGAGAATGGAAAGATTTTAGCAACAAAGTAAGTACGCATCTTGACATCATCAGAAAACAAGCTACTTAGAGTAGATAACTCAGTCATGTGTTCAACGGCACTTTCTTTTCAGTACCACAAAAGGGTGTTTTCTCAACAATAGCTATATGAGATAGATCAAGAGAAAAATCATAATCTTTATCCTTAATGTTTATAGGAGATGTGGCAAATTTAGGATCAGGAGACAGGTTTATATCTAATGGCGATGTTCTGCAAGCAACTTTTTAATTTTTCTTGCATCAGTAGTAGCATTGCATTTTTCAATAAAATCATCATTAAGCTCCACATAATCTTCCTCAGGATCATCACTAAAATAATCAAGTTCAGGTGAACTAACAGGTGTAGTAGCATTAGGAGTTTCAGTATTTTCAATTTGTCTAGACCTAGCAATTGTAGCATCTAGAAAGGATCCCAATGAACCACTATCATCAAGCACAGCAGAAACATTATCAATATTATGAGAGTTTTCAGATTCAGCAGAAGTACCCGCATGTGAAGCATGTGGCGGTGAAACAAGTTTATCAATCACAGATGGTGAATCAAGAGCAGCGGAGGTATTCAGAATTGTACCTTTTCTTGTAGTGGATGGTAATATGGCGATCTTAGTATCGCGAGGTTTACCCATGATGGAGAATTTACAGCGAACAATATTAATCCAAGTGAACTTCCAAATAAAGCTATGCTCCCCGGCAACGGCGCCTTAAAAATAGTCTTGATGACCCACAAGTATAGGGGATCGCAACAGCCTTCGAGGGAAGTAAAACCCAATTTATTGATTCGACACAAGGGGAGACAAAGAACACTTGGAAGCCTTAACAGCGGAGTTGTCAATTCAGCTGCACTGAAACAGACTTGCTCGCAAGAGTTTATCAAGAGGTAACAGCTTTATAGCAAGAGATGAGTGAAATAACAGCAGCAGAGTAACAAAGACAGCAGTAGTGATTTTAGTAAACAGCAGGATTAAAATACTGTAGGCACGGGGACGGATGACGGGCGTTGCATGGATGAGAGAAACTCATGTAACAATCATAGCAGGGCATTTGCAGATAATAATAAAACGGTGTCCAAGTACAAAGCAATCAATAGGCATGTGTTCCATATATAGTCGTGCGTGCTCGCAATGAGAAACTTGCACAACATCTTTTGTCCTACCAGCCGGTGGCAGCCGGGCCTCAAGGGAAACTACTGGATATTAAGGTACTCCTTTTAATAAAGTACCGGAGCAAAGCATTAACACTCCGTGAACACATGTGATCCTCACATCACTACCATTCCCTCCGGTTGTCCCGATTTCTGTCACTTCGGGGCCATCGGTTCCGGACAGCGACATGTGTATACAACTTATAGGTAAGACCATAAACAATGAATATCATGATGAAACAATAACATGTTCAGATCTGAGATCATGGCACTCGGGCCCTAGTGACAAGCATTAAGCATAACAAGTTGCAACAATATCATCAAAGTACCAATTACGGACACTAGGCACTATGCCCTAACAATCTTATGCTATTACATGACCAATCTCATCCAATCCCTACCATCCCCTTCAGCCTACAGCGGGGAAATTACTCACACATGGATGGGGGAAACATGGCTGGTTGATGTAGAGGCGTTGGCGGTGACGGCGGTGATGATCTCCTCCAATTCCCCGTCCCGGCGGAGTGCCAGAACGGAGACTTCTGGCTCCCGCGACGGAGTTTCGCGATGTGGCGGCGTTCTGGAGGGTTTCTGGCGACTTCGACTTCTCCCCGTGCGTTTTTAGGTCGAGGCCGATAAATAGTCCGAAGGAGGGCGTCGGAGGCCGGCCGAGGGGGCCACACCACAGGGCCGCGCGGGCCCCCCCTGGGCCGCGCCGCCCTATGGTGTGGGGCCCTCGGGCCTCCACCTGGTTTGTCCTTCTGGCTCCGTCATTATTCTGGGAAAATAGGGCCTTCTGCATAAATTCCGAGGATTTTCCCGAAAGTTGGATTTCTGCACAAAAACGAGACACCAGAGCAGTTCTGCTGAAAACAGCGTTAGTCCGTGTTAGTTGCATCCAAAATACACAAACTAGAGGCAAAACAATAGCAAAAGTGTTCGGGAAAGTAGATACGTTTTGGACGTATCAATCAACCACGGATCTGGGAGGAGACCACCGGCGACGGCCATCTGGTGTTGCGCCAGAGCACCCAAAGGGCACACAGCCCCTGCCACCTCCAGATCAAGTCGAAGACGACGACTCCGCCCAATCCCCCTCGCCACCGAGGCCGGCCAGGAGCGGAAGAGGAGGCGCCATTAGGAGCTCGAGGGAGGTGCCGAAGGCCTTATTTGGAGATCAGCCGGGGTGGAGGTCACCTGGACTCCGACCCCGGAGCATAGGAGAACCTCCAACACAGCCCGCCCAAGATCTGGCCGAGAAATTTGGGCTACTACTCCACTACTCACCGGCAGACCGCCGGAAACTAATCCTAGCCTAGGAACCTACTCCGGCGCCTCCCCTCCGCCACCTCCGGCCGGCATCGCCACCGGAGGGGCTCAGGATCGGCCCGGTTTTTCTCGGCGGTGTCTCTGACTGAAATTCCTATAGATTTGTTTGCACTGTGTTTTAAAGGGAAAAAATTCTTCACTCCAACCTCTTTTTAAAATTTCTTTGATTTTCCCGTGCAATCAAACGCTCTTGGATCCAAAATCATGCCATTCCAATCATGTGTTTTTTCCATTCCTGGCTTCTGAAAATTCTGCGAATCAAACGAGCCTGTTAATGATAAATGAATACTGCGTGTGCATACATACTAGGGCTGTGCAAATTGTACTGAATGTTTCCGCACATGTACTTATAGGGTTCGAGCCATGTTGGAATTAGCGGCTGAATTACGTTATGTAAGCAGGTGTCACGGAGTATGCGTTGCCTCTCCCCCCGATTAATCTTGCGTGTGATGTAGAAAAAATAGAGAAAAATCTCAGAGAGAACATTCTTCTTGTCAATTGCTGGAACGTGCACGCATTAACGATTTCAAGGTAAGCGATCAGTCGTCGACTTGCAAGATAAAATCAGTCCCAGCAATCGTTCAGAGATCATGCTCCGGGCGGCGACGAATTCGCGCCATCTTGACGGCAAGCTGACCCTTTCGTGCAGTGCCAGCAAAGGGTTGCTGGATTGTTTGACGGTGGTCGCGGAACACAAAAAAGTTCTACACTTACTACACAACCAATAAGCAACACTCCGGTGGTTATTAATTTACAGCCACACATTAAGCACTTACTGAAAGCAACACTCATCGTCTCAGCATGACGCGACCATGAAGGCAGCAAGCACCATTGTATTACTACAACGTATGCAAATATACTCTGCTGCCTAATAGTAATAAACGCACAAAAGTACGTACTACATGGACCAATCGCGCCACCCTAATCCTCCACAGTTATCATGGCCATGCCCCCTTAATCCTCTAAGTTAATCATTCATCCATGCCTAATGAGTAATGACCCTGCACTAGGGGAACACCTCAGCGGCGACGTAGAAATGACTGGAGAGGGAAGGGGACGGACGGTAGATGCTACTGCCGCTAAGCTCCGCACCACTGATGCTCACCAAACCCCCCTTATTCGTGCCGCCACTAAGCACGCTCGCTCAGGTCGCTAATGGCGCACCAACGTTACGACCAACCCCAAACGAGAGGAGCCTAAGTGCATTGCCGCTTTAACTGTCTGATCTGAAAACTAAACAACGACCCATCGAGCTGTTTTCTGTCGACCTGGTCGGAACTCGGGGTCGGCGCAAGTCAACTTTGCACCATCATCACGCACACTCCAGAGCTCCGTCCTGTAACTCCTCGGCGGCTCCTATTTATACCTGCACCATGTCATGCTCAACACAAATCAAACCAAACCAAACCAAAGCAGCAAAGCATCTAGTAATAGCAAGCAAACTAAGTAGCACCAACAGTTTCGTTTGTGGTTGAGATCGATGGAGGCCAGGGGTAGAGCCATGCCGGCGGTTGCTGCCGCGGTTCTCGTGCTGCTAGTTCTCGTCCCGGAGGCATGCCGGGCGGAGCGGTTCATCGTCGGCGACACGGCCCGGTGGACATGGGGCTACAACTACACCGATTGGGTCGTTAAGAAGGGACCCTTCTTCCAGAACGACATCCTTGGTATGACACTTCGGTGCTCTGCTTTCCTTTCTTTGGCCTTAATTCAGTCCAGTCCTTGGTGTGGTTTGCGGGCAACACTTTGTGTTGTGTTTTGCCATTGCCATGATAGGATGTACAGCACTTCGAGCAACTAACTGCCGACATACGGTTTTTAAACAAGTTTGCATAAAATATGTTCATTCTACGTGGTGTCATTTCACACTAGCTGGCCTTCTAAAAGCTCCTCATGTCTTGCTAACAAGATACAATAACTAACTGCAGCAACTACTTTTTAAGCAACAACAAAATTCTTTCATCAACTACATAAAGATTCAGCAAACTAGTAGTTGGTTTGCACATGGGAATGACATTTCTTGTGGACAGTCGTAGGGTACGCCTGACGATCCAACAATTTTGTGGTAAAGCTATCCTATATAGATGAAAATTCATGCAATAACAGAAAATTAATGTACCTAAGTACCTAACCCCACAGCAGCCCAGGTCGGACACCACCACTACCAGCCTGCTCTCACTGCCAGCCTGCTTACCTGGCTTTCACTTCACGTCACATAAGTATTTACCGGACAGTAGATCTATATAGATATGAACTGCAAAATCCTTAGATATACTTACTGGGTTTGGATGGGCGTGCATATGCAGTGTTCAGGTACGACCCGCCGAACACGACGACGCACGCACACAGCGTGTACATGATGAAGAACTTGGCGGACTACCAATCGTGCAACCTCAACGCGTCCAAGCTGGTGGCCGACGTGATGCAGGGCGCCGGATCCGGCTTCGAGTTCGTCCTCAAGAAGCGCAAGATGCACTACTTCGTCTGCGGCGAGCGCGGCGGCATCCACTGCAACGCTGGCCAGATGAAGTTCATCGTCAAGCCCAAGAGTTCAGTCTGCCGCGACTGACCCGCGCCCCAGCTCTTGTGGTCGACCTTCTTCTGCATGCCACCTTCTTTGTTGCTGCCGCTGGCTGAAATCATTTATTATGCTTGCTTCTAAGTTATCAATTGGTACATTTATATGTGTCATGTGGTGTATCTGTGGTGCGTGAGACTGTTTATGCAAGACTCGGTTGTGCATGTGAATTGTGGTGTGTGTTGTGTTACAAATCGAAGGAGGGTGTAATGAGAAATGAGGGGCTATGAGTAGCTAGCGTGTTCATGAGAACTGAGTTCCCAAAATGAACAAGATTTCTGTCCAAGGAAAAAATCTCAATCATATCATATCTGGATAATAACTATTTCCTTTCTAAAACATGTGTGCTGAAGCAAATAACTACAATTAGATACCATGGGCGATAAGAGTCTCATTGAGACAGCAAAAGAATGAAAAAAGAAGATGAGAGATGGGTGCAATTCATGAAAGGTTGTTTCAGTGATCTGACAATTGGTCAGCATTAAGCCAGGTAAATCTACCTGAGACTGAGTAGAAGACACGCCAGGAAAATGAGCACCTGTCTTCCACATGGTTATTTCATCTTCAGTTTCCTTGGTCAGCGCTGATGCCAATTATTTTGATATGGGCACGAAAACATCGAAGTAATCAATGCTCCAACTCAGAATGGTTGTGGACTTTATCGTAGCAAACTTCCCCAGGATGCCAGCCTTGTTGTAGTTTGATTGTGAACAAGGTTCTGTTGCAGATCACACGTGCCCTGCGTTATTTTGTGGACTGCATCTTGCTTGTGATCAGTTCTGGATTGCATATAGATCATAATCATCTTGCGTGGAAGTGCTTTCTTCACTCTGTCATCACTCCATTGTTGAGCGATCTTCATACTAGATTTGCATCCTCTTTCAGGTAAAAATATTGAGCCATACTGGGCGCTGAGTTCACTTGCTTACCCTTCTGTAATCAAGACATCCAGAAGCTCAACAGATCTCCTAAGCTTTCTGTCCCGGCACACAGCCTCGATCAGCTTTTCCCAACAACTAGCCTCTGGCATGAATCCAACTTTGGCCAATCCATACAACGCGACCGTGGCATCTGCTACACGGCCAACGTCACACAGACCAATCAACAGGGTGTTTGAGGCTGCATAGTGTGGTCGAAATCCTCGTCCGAGCATCAGCCCCAGCAAGCCAACGGCCTTCTCCATCTCTCCACGTGAGCACAGACTATTCATCACAATCCGATAGCTTGCGACGTTCAGCTGAACTCCTTCCAGTGGCACTCTCCCGAGCAAGTCCATGGCTTCCACCATCCTCCCATCTTTGCACAACCCCTCGATCAGCAAATTGTATGTGACAACATCAGCCTTACATCCCTTCTCCCTCATCTCCATCACAAGATCGATCCCCTCGTCGACACTCCCATGCCTGCAAAGGCACCCGATCAGCGCCGTGTAGCTGACAGCGTCTGGCTCCACCCCAGCAGTCCTCATCTCCTCAAACACCTGCTTCGCGTTGTCCACCTCCCCTTTCCTACAATGCCCATTCATCAGGGTGGCGTAGTTGAAAGCATTCGGCTCGCAGTCATTCTTCCTCATAAATCCAAAGAGTGTCCGCGCCTTCTCCACCTGCCCCAGCCTGCAGAATCCGCCGATGATCACATTGTACGTCAGCTGGTCCGGCACGATGTGGTCTTTCTCGATCATCTCCTCGAACAGTTGAAACGCTTCCTGCATCTTACCCGCACGAGACAGCCCGCCGATCAGGGTTGAGTAGGTGACCAGGTCTGGGCTCACGTCGCCGCAAGCGTAGACGCGCATTTCGTCGAGCACCCTGAAGGCGGTCTCCGAGTCGCCGCTCTTGACGTAGTGCTTGATGAGGATGTTGTAGACGCAGGTGTTGGGGGTGGGGAGGTACTTGTTCCTGGGGTCGCGCAGGTCGGCGATGAGGTCGGCGAGGACGCCGGGGCAGCGGGAGGAGACGAGGCGGTCGAGGCAGACGGCGAGGGCCTTGTGCGAGACGCGGCTGCGGCGGAGCAGCGAGGGCAGGAGGCGGAGGAGCGTGAGCGCGTGGTCGGGTGGCAGGAGGCGGAGGAGCGGCAGGAAGTGCGGCTCGAGGAAGCGGCAGGGCGTGGAGGCCGCGCGGCGGAGGACGGCGGCGGCGGCGGACGGGAGGCGCGCGCGCGCGAGGCGGATGAGGAGCGCGGAGAAGGTGGCCGCGGTGTGCGAGAAGCCGCGCTGCTGGGCGGCGGCGTTGAAGAGGTCGAGCGCGCGCTGCCCGGACTGGGAGGAGGCGATGAGGCGCGCGAGGTCCGGGTGGTCGACGTAGCGCGGCGGCCGCGAGGAGGGCGGCGGAGGGGGCGGGGGCGGCGCGGCGCGGGTGGGGCTGCGGTACTGGAGAGGCGAGATCCACGGGAGCGGCGGGGCCTTGGCGGACGCGGGCAGTGGCGGAGGTTTCATGGCCGGCGGTGGAAGGGAGGGAGACAGGGAGTCTTCTGAGCTTCTGCCGGCAAGTAGGGGACTGGAGATGGGCGGCGGCTGATTTGGGTGCCCGTTTGTTTGCGGCGGGGCGGCCGCAGTGTGTTTGTGGGAGTGCCGGCCGTTGGGCGTTGGCTTGGATGTGAAAGAAGTCTAAATGACCCCCCTATGTATTGAGTTTGGGATGCTAGATCCCCCTAAGTATTAAGTGGGACACATAACCCCCTTAAGTATGAGATACCAGCCAAATCACCCCCTCAGGCTGCTGATGGCTGTTTTAGTGGTGGTTTTGGTCCACGTGGACAACGGTGTTTTTGGTCCACGCTCCTCCCGCGCCGCTCTGCTTGGCACAGCGCCGCCGCTCCAATCTCTCCCGCCGCTGTCTCTCATCAAATAGATGCCGAGACATAGAAGATGAGAGGGGCCGCAAGCGCAAGCAAGGAGACGATGGATGGCGGTAGCGGCGGCACTGCGCCTGCACGATGGATGGCAGGTCAGCGAGAATGGCGGCTACCTCCAGCTCACGCTTGCTGAACTCCTCCTCCACCACGACCAGGTGTGCTCACGGCCGCCATGGAGGCCAAAGAGAGTGCGATCGAGGGAGATTGGTGTGCGTGTGCGATGGCGAGAGCAGGGGAGAGGGGGCAGATTAGTTTGGGTTTGTTTTGGTTTAGTAGCGGAAAGAAGTCACGAGTTTTGTGACGCGAGGTTCCTGGCGCCGCCGTGTGTGAGGTTCTGTGACGCGGTCATCCGGGCACTCGGCGTCGGCGCGCGCGACCGCTCGCGGTGGAGCAGCGCGATCCTCCCCGCCTCCCGCACCACGGCGCCATCGGTGAGCTGCATCTTGCTACACACTTCGCCTCGACCTCCAGCGCACAAGGGCGGCGCTGGCGAGGAAGGCAAAAGACCTGGGGTGGCTGGTGGCCGGGTGCCTTCCGGACGCCGCGCTCCAGATGCAGATACACGCCATGGTCGCGCTCATGCAGGACCTCTCCTCCGTTTCATCCTTGCTGTCTCGGTTGTGATTAATCCAAGCCAACGGCAGCTCCAAGATTCCTGATGCACATACATTTATTCCCATCCAGATTGATGCTGTTGAATCGATACACCAGTGTCCACGTGGACCAAAACCACTACTAAAACAGCTATCACCATCCTGAGGGGGTAATTTATCCGGTATCTGATACTTAGGGGGGTTATATGTACCGGTTGATACTTAGGGGGGTTTAGCGTCCCAAATCTAATACATAGGGGGGTTATGTGAACTTCTTTCGCTTGGATGTGGACTGTGGGTAGGTATCAGCGCGCCATCACTGGCTCCTGACGCACGGCCGCAACTTCAAACCGGCACTCCTGCCGGCAACCCACACGGGCAGCAGCGCAACCAGTGACAGCTTGCTCTTCGACCATAGTGAATCGCGTTCCTAGTCTCATCGAGCTTCCATTAGCTTGAAACTCCGATCAGACTTTCAATTGCAGTCTATGGAGTGTGTGGCACAAATCGCAGAATTTTTGAGAATATCTCTGCCTCGCCTAAGAGTTTGTTTACCATATTTAGGGACGATTTAGATAACCTGAAGATTGCCTATCGCGACTAGTCTTTCCCTTGTTTTATTTTCGTTTTCTTTTTCCCTGGCTTTGTCATTGTACAACTTTTCCATCTTTACATATACTCCGTATAAAATAATACGTGACAACTTCTTTTCGATCGATGCAAATAAAATTCTATCAATATCCTATGGTATGGAGGATTTTGTTTTGTAGCATGGAGACATAATAAGAACACAATTTTTTCTGTCCGGGTTGCATATCATGGAGAATGGAAGCACCAGTTTGAGGAGAAGGAGAGAAATTTACAAGATCCTTGACAATAAAGGATAAATGGAGTGTGGAACTCTCTATGGAAAAGTTCGGTTTCAGCAAAGGTAAAAATTTCCGCATGGAACTCCAGAACCACATTGCCCCCGCTCAAGTGCCGCCCTCCTCCTCCACCGCAGCTTTTCGTCACAGCACTGCTAGCACGAGCTCTGTGACGCAAGCTCTAGCCACAATTCATGTTCAGAACTGACAAACAACGCGGGGGATTGAACCTCCTCGCCGGAAATTGGCCGGACTCTAGAGAGTCTAGAGGCGGTGCCTTCCTTAAAGTTATGTCCCGCCAAAGGTTTTTTCTTTGCCTTTTACGCTATACCTTGCCCTCCAAACTGCACATACAAGGTTCAGATGCATGCCTTGTTTGGCGGTTTACCGGACAAGGTTTTAGAGCATCCCCACTGATCTCCCCGAGAAGCCCACCATGACCACTTTTTTTCATTCGGACGGCGAAAAACGGCCCGGCCACGCCGACCACGCCCTGGCTCTCCCGCCCCGCTGGCCACCGGCCAAGCCGACCCACCGCCCCACCCTCCCGACCCTCCGGCCACGCCGCCCCTCACGCCACTCCGCCTTCGTCCACGCCATCGGCGGCGGGCGCCTGGTCCCCGCTGGTCTCTTCCCGCTGCCAGGCGTCGAGGCCGGGTCTCTTCCATCCGCGCCGCCGCGCCCCGAGCGAGGCCGTCCCAGCTCGCCGCCGCACCACCAGCGGCCGCCCGCTCTCCTCACTTGGTCGGCGCCGTTCTTCTCACTCGGCTGGCCCGCACACCCACCTTCTCACGTCCTGAGCGAGGCGAGGCCGTGGCGCCCTCGAACCCGCGGAGGCGCAGTAGGTCGAGGCCAAGCGGGGCCAGCGCGGGCGAAGTCGTGGCCGGGCTGGTCGTGGCTGGCCGGCGGAGGCACAGTAGGTCGAGGCCAAGCGAGACCAGCGTGGGCGAGGTCGTAGCCGGCATGGTCCATGGTCGAACACCTCATGAGCAGCTTGGCGTGGGGTGCACATGGCTGGAAGTTTGTTGCCCCCATGCCAAAAATTGATCCAATCCGGAGCTAATTTCGTCCGGAATTCAGCCCGGGGGCCTCGAACGAGTGCTGGTCGACCATATTTGCAATATCTGGAACTGACTTTTTTTTGGCCAAAACTGCAAAGTGCCGGTTATTTTATGGTTTTGGAGTTTCCGCGGAATCTACTACAGATGCTCTAGTTCTTCACCGAGTAGTTCAAAACAGCACGGATACTAAAAGCGCAAGCATTGAAATTTGGTAACATGTTTTGGAAACGCACAATTTAATCTATTTGTTACAAAGGGAGAGAAAAATGCACCGAAGCCCTACCATATGCACACCAAATCATGCATCATCGGATCCAATAATTTTCAGTTTGAGATCATAAGCTTTGGCAAACAGTTCATCCCTGTTTTCCTGCGAGTGACAAACAGTTAAGCACACGGTGAGAAGTTAAACATAGTAGAGCACACAATAGAACAATACTGTGTTGAGGGCATATGGTGTATCCGAACTTCCGAAGACTACAATCTCTAGTGTCGTTGGAAAGAAGCAAATAGGGGCACACCTTGAAAAGAAGATACCGTGAGCTGAACCAAATTGTGTATCCGAGGCCTACAATCTCTAGTATCCTTGGGAGCTGAGGGCATGATTGCAATCAGTGAATCAAGTAGAGTTTTTTGACGGTAGAAAAAGAATACAATTTCGAATAAAGAATAAAGATTTAATGACTGCTCACCAAGGGAATTGATTCAATTGCTGAAATAAAGGCAGACAAAATCCACCCGGCAACGAAAGCACCCGTACCATACATGACATAAGTAAAGGTCTCCTTGAAGCCCAACTGGAACATTTGAAACAAGAAGATTCCACAATATAAACTGAAACTCAATGACATGTGCAAGGAAACAAGGTTTAGCAAACCATACTACTGTTTCTGCGGATGACATGTAGCCTAGTGGTTCAAACGGTAGAACAAGATATTAATTCTCCATGAACAAGAGATGGAAAACACGATACTTCACAACTAGTTGTGCGTGCACCTATGTTGAGAATACGCATCGCAAAGTTTTCAAAATGGGGAAAAAATCTTAATCTACTACATGTTGTAACATGACCACTCTCTCTTGTGAAATTGAAAGATTTGATTGATATGTGATGTAAGAAAAGGACAAACGGAAAACTAGAAGATTAGTATAGCAACTATACCCGCGCACATTTGTGAGTTTGAAAAACAATAAATGATTTAAATCCATCAAGAATTATGGACGAATTAATGCAATAATCATCAGCACAAGTACATCTCTACGCTTAGGCAGTAAGCTGATTGATGAATCTGAGAGAATTCTCAACTGCGGGTAGAACAAAAAAAGAAATAATGAAAACATACATGGCTTCGGTTCTAGGCGAAATTCTGATAACCTCATAGCAAAATGGGACTCTAGAGATGCGTATTGTGGGATAACAACTTAAATCAACTAATCCAGTACAAGCTAAAGTTCAGAGGCACTTCGACTGTAGCATAACCCTGAATGTCTGATACTTACCAAAACATAGTCAATGTTATTAGACTACTTGTTTCTGCATTACTCCACTAATGGACGCAATATAACAAACATGCTGCGTGCAGAACAGGGAAGTTACCTTGTTGGCTGCCGCGCTGTCACTGGCGCTGCCCACCGCCACCAAGCTCTGTTCGAACGGCGGTAATGGCACATCCACGGCCTCCTTTATTGCCACCGCCGCCGCGTCAGGCTTCTCCGCGGCGCCCACTTCCGCGCCGGCACAGCGCAGCCCTGTACAGGAACAACAAACAAGTTTTGAGGTAACGTTCGATGCATCCTGCTCTGCTCCCCGGCGAGACCTCGAGACGGAAAACTGCCGCGGCGACGGGCGGAGACCGGTGCGGTAAGGGCGACGTTGTACTTTGCTGTGCGGCCGCGCGGGACGGGGAACCTGCCGGCGGCGTCGATGCGGAGCAAGGCCGACATCGCCTTATGAGTTATGAAGCAGCTTGCTCTGTTGCAGTGCAAGTGTACTCCAATGTGTGCCGTATGCCCGTATCACTGGAGTGTACACAAGCTTTGGCTGCAGGGTCCATGCATGTGATGTGGGCTGTTCTACCATCAGGTTCAGAACACTTTCTATTTCAGCTTGTTTGTTTCTACCAACATTTTTCAATCGCACCTTGAGCACATACCATGTCCATGTCACGGCTATGATCCTGATCTGCTTGCGTTTCTACTTTCTAGTGATCATCGGTCTCCAATTTGTTCTTTTTAGAAGACGATCAGTGGTTTCCAAAAACATCCTGCCCCGTCACATCAGAATAAGTCTCGACTCCCAACTTGAGTGGGCCGAGTATCTGTAGCCCTTGCGGGCTGGCCCGTTTCCATCACCAAGCTGAATCTGCCCACAAGGTCGGTTCCCAGTTTCCCGAAAAGAAAACGTCGGTTCCTACTTCCTAGGGTCGTATCGATCGCGCTCGCAGGTTTCTCGGGATCGATCCGTTCTCGGGTTGCCGTCGTATGATCTGCCTTGTACTCCAAAACTCCCAAGCCCTAGCCATGGAATCCTCGTCCACCATCCCGGGCTCCTCTCCCGTCGACGACGACCACCACATGTCCGTCGACGAGTCAGATGCCGTCACCGCGCTGAAGAATATCGCTCGGCAGCGGGCTCGCCGCGCCGGCACGAACGTCCACCCGACCTTCATCAACTACGATCCATCCCTGAACTCCGCGGCGTTCGACTCCGTGACGAGCAGGTTCGTCAGTCTCTCGGAGATACCGCTGGATCTTCTCGTGCCGCCCAAGTTTAAGAGCAGGCGGCTGCCCCGCCCGGGCCGGTCGCGGCCGACGCCGGTAATGAGCTCGCCGCCTCGGCTGCCGTCGCAGAAGGACCAGCTCGACTGGAAGGTCCCGCCTTGCATGTCGCCATGGAAGAACCTCAGGGGGTACACGATCCCCCTCGACAAGCGGCAGAGGCCGTCGGAGGGCGGCGAGGAACTTCGAAACCGGATCAGCGACAACTTCGTCAGCCTGACGGAGTCGCTGCGCGCCGCGGAGGTGAAGGCCAGGCTGATGGAGATGAGGGCCAAGTTGGTGCTGCGGCGGGAGCAGGAGCTGCGACGGCTCGCCGCCAGTGCGCGCGGTGAGAGGGCAGCAAAGGCTGTTGTTCCGGCGGCGCCGCCGGTGAGCGTGACAGAGGATCCAGAAGACGAGAAGCCCAAGGCAAAGCACGGCGACTCTGACATCTGCGGCGCCCATGCAGATGAGCAGTTGGAGGTGACGGAGTCGCTGCGCGCCGCGGAGGTGAAGGCCAGGCTGATGGAGATGAGGGCCAAGTTGGTGCTGCGGCGGGAGCAGGAGCTGCAACGGCTCGCCGCCAGTGCGCGCGCCGAGAGGGCCGCAAAGGCTGTTGTCCCGGCGGCGCCGCCGGTGAGCGTGACAGATGATCCAGAAGACGAGAAGCCCAAGGCAAAACACGGCGACTCTGACATCTGCGGCGCCCATGCAGATGAGCAGTTGGAGAAGGTTACCAAGAAGACAGACGAGGGGACTCCGGCGAGGGCAGCCGGCAAGAGGGAGAGGCCGGTCGAGCTCGACGAGCCGGAGGAGAGCGACGACCCCTTCGACCTTGATCAATTCATGGCTAAGGTGAAGAAAGGGGACGAGCACTGATCGCACTTTATTACGAGCAAGAAATTCATCCATACTCTGTTACTCCTTGTTTGCCTTTTATTTTTGTTTGCTGAATTTTAGTTTCCCTGTGCTTCAGTTTGCTACTTTGGGTATGGATGAATTCGATCTCGACGAACTACTACGATCGATGCTACATATCAAATAGTGTGAGGATCCAACCTACCTTCATATGCTGATGGTAATGTCAATTCTTCGTCTAGTTTATGTTTAATCAATTATTATTTCAGTCTGGGTTGTATAAGAGAGTACTACATGTGTATGTTCAGACATTGTCGCTGTTTTGTCAGGCTAAGTCGCTAAGGATATTTACAAGGTATTTTTCTCCCTCTCCCTGAGATGTTTTGCGATGACACACACATGGCAGCATTACCGAGTGGTGTCAGGTTAGAGATACATCTCATGACATTAGCAAGCATCAGACTAAACAACGGTCATTGTACATCCTAGCAGCCTGCGCACTGACTAGGTTGATTACTGCTACTCGATTCAGCTGATTTTGTGGACAATCTTCATAAAAATACAGCAAGCGCGGGTAATTAACATGACAGATTAATAGGAGAGCTTGGTGAAGTCTTGTGCATACAAGACAACCAATGCTATTATGTTTGAGTTAGGACTTGGAGGACATCATTTTGAAGTTTTATTGTCGACACTTGTGATGAATCAACAAAGAGCAAATACTGGTGATTCTGCGGTTTATAGCTTTGTTTTTCAGATTTATTATATTAGCAAGTAAAATACTTTCTCATGCACATATGTCGATTGTCATCGCCATGTAGTTACGAGTTTCTTGGCATGAAGCAAGTTTCAGGTAGTACATCCACGTCGCTTAAAATATTATCTGATACTATGTTTATAGAACAATTTTTTATCTATTTGTGGATTTTCACGGAAAGTATATGATGGAGTCTTCAACATGAGTGGTCCCTGCAATTTTCATGTGCTGCAAAGACACTTTCATGGATGAAAATATGTATGCCTTTTGCATCCATTCTTTTGCTCATTGGTTGTAATTAGTGTCAAACACTAACTACGGTTGATGAGCAAAAAGTGGATGTAGAAAACATGTTAGGCTCCACCATATACGTGCCCTCATTATCTCGGCATAGATAGATCATGTCTATAGATATAGAATTCAAACCTATTTTAAGAGAAGCTGATGTAGTATCTTCACACCAAGAAACCTCTCAATTACATGGCCATGAACATTGACATATCTACATAAAGAAAATTTCATTAATTAATAACCAGTACTAACAAGACAAGTTGGGAAATATTTAAAACAATAAAACTACAAATCTCAAATCACCGCCATTTGCTTGTTTATTGTTTATCACGTGACTTTCCAATGAGAACTGCTTATATAAATATTCCTTCCAAATTTATTAGATCAAAATTCTGTAAAATCAAATTATTAGATCAATAAAACTTAGGGTTCATGGGTGCTTATAATGTCCAAATTTGCTTATAATGTCGAAAGTGAAAAAAAATACAAAATTATTAGATCAATTCTGTAAAATCAAAGGTGAAATAAAAAAAAAGCATAAACCCTAAGTTTTTGCAACGAAGAGACAATACGAATCATCAAAATCGCAGACACGAAAAATGGAACCTACCTGGACAGGACACCATCAGTGGCGTATCCACTAGGGGTCATGGGTGCATGGCACCCCCTCTAAAACTACAAATGCTCTTTTATCTACCAAAAATTTGTGTTGATCCTACCAAATGTAAAGGTTAATAGGAAAGTTTTTAAGCTTGGAACCCCACCGATTTCATCTAGATTCGCCACTGGACGCCATGACCTCTGACGCACGAGCAGGATACGTTGATGCCTTGATGGCTACGTACGGATACATTCCTATCAAAAGAAGGGGAAGATTTTGCTTTGCTTGCGCGTCGAGGGCGTCACCGGATCACATGAGCGAAGACGTTTACAGTAGACTGGAATACTCCACGTGGTTATACCCACAGCCGTGTTTAGGTATTCGTATATACCACACCGGAAAACCAGGGCCAAACGAGCCCTGGAGGTCGTAGGAAGTACTGTAGTACGTATAGCAGGACTCTTCGTATATACCACACCGGCAAACCAGGGCCAAACGAGCGCTGGAGATCGTAGGAAGTAGTACGTTTGGTACCGTAGCTTTCTCCAACTGGTCCATGACGGAAAACAGCAATCCATTGCTAAACTGAAACTGGACGACGGTTTTAGGAGGAAGGCACGGATGACCAAACCGGGCGCAAGCTAGCCTGCGTTGCAGGACGCGATAAGCCATCATTGCCCACGCTGCTGCTAGTACAACTACACAGCACCATTCATCAGATCAGAACCTCGTGATGAGTCCGAAAAGACGAGACGTTATCAGATTCGAAAGCCCGGATCGTACGCGCGTCTGCCCACTGCTCACGCTCCCATCACCTTTCGAGCTAGACGGGGACGCTGATGTGCCAGCACGCACATGTAGCAAAACCTACGCCTATCTCGTCTAGGCAGCAGCTATTCGATCGCCCATCGCACACCACGCGGGAAAAGCGCTCCTTCGGCCAAATGTTTGGCGAATTGTTCGGTAGCGGTTTTGGCTCTTGTGCTGCTGCCTGGGTAAACGTGAGCGCATCTCCAACGGAACAACGAAGTGATCGGACCGTCCGCAGCGATGCAAACCGGGCATAAACATGCGTCGTGGACGCGCCGAGCGTCATCTTTTTTTTACCCGGTCCCACACATCAGGAACAGCGAAATCGACGGCTTCGATTTACTTCTTTTTTCTCTTCTTTGTTGTCCTATTGCGACGCTAACACCCAACCCACCCGCCGCCGCCACGCCGCACCGCTGTAGTACACGCCGTCGGCTCGGTCCTCGCCGCGCAGGACATCAAGATCTCAGTTGGGGTACGCTCTAGCGCGCACATGTCGCCTGTTTGGGGGCCAAAATTTACCGGTTGCGTAGCCCAGCCTCGCCGCCCGCGACCTGCTCGATCAATTGCGTCTGTAGGCTTCTTACTCGTGTTTTCAGCGCTATTGTGCACGGCCATTGATCCGCAGCTGGACAAGTTCCGCGCGGAGATCGTTGAATACTCTTCCGACGAGGAGTCCGACCAGTCAACTCAGACAATGGCTACTACTGCGGTCTCCATCCTCCACAAGTACAATTCAAGCCAGACACCGGTGCACCGGGACTCTGTGAAGGGCCGCTCAAAAAACCTACCTCGCAACAGAGTGGAAGGGCACATGCGGCTCCACAATGACTACTTCCACCGCACCGATTCGGTGTTCAAGGAAAAAATGTTCGGATGCCGGTACAGGATGTCAAGGGACCTGTTCATGGTCATTTTACGGGTCGTCAGAGACTACGACCCCTAATTCTAATGCAGGCCCGATGCAACAGGTGCGCTAGACTTTACCTCCTACCAAAAATGCTCCGCAGCTATTCGCATGTTATCTCATATGGAATGACTGCTGATATATTCGATGAGTATTTTTGAATGGGTGAGAGCACCTGCCTTGAGTTTATATACCGGTTTTGCCGAGCCGTGATTGCCATGTTCGAACAACATTACTATAGGAAGCCAATAGTTGAGGGTGCAAGGCGGCTGGTGTCTATCAACGAGTCTAGAGGCTTCCCAAGAATAATTGGCAGCATAGATTGCATGCATTGGGAGTGGAAAAATTGTCCATTTGGATGGCACGGTCAGCACAACGGACATGCGAAGGGCGAACTGTCATTCTTGAAGCAGTCATATCTCAATATTTATGGATTGGCATTCATTTCTTTGGCATGGCCGGTCCAACAACGACATCAATGTGTTGCACCGATCACCAGTTTTCAACAGGCTTATGCAAGGTAAAACTTCCCGGGTGAGCTACGAGGTCAATGGAAATACATATGACAAGCCATATTATTTTGATGATGGCATCTAACCTCACTGAGCCACACTCGTGAAGACTGTCCATAATCCAAACTCGAAGAAGACAATGAGGTTTGCCAAGATGCAAGAGGCTTGCAGGAAAGATGTGGAGCGAGAATTTGGTGTGCTGCAAGCTCGGTGGGCAATTATCCGTCATCTGGCAAGAACATGGTCGCTAAAGACCATGCACGAGGTGATGACATGCTGCGTGATCATGCACAACATGATTGTTGAGAATAAGCATCCCGATGGCCGCAATGAGCACCAGTGGAATTTCTAAGGTGACCTGGTTGCGTCAATCCCTCAATCCCTGGGGCATTATCTTGGGAGGACTATATACATATGAATATAGAAGTCACTGACGAGGTCGTGTGCAGACGCCTACAGACGAATCTGTATTGGCTGGCCATGAAGACAATGCCTAGACGAATATATCATCTTATTTTCATGTAGACTTTTTAAAATTTGATGTAATAACTATGACTTCGTTAAAACTGTTTATTTTGTTATTCTGAAACATCTCAATTCATACCAACACGCAAATACGTCAGTCCGCTGGAGGCACCCCGCGCAAACGGACGCGCGAACAAAAACCGCAGGCCATTTTTGCGTCGTGGACAAATTATGCGTCCCAAATACGCCGCCGTGTTGGAGACGGGCTGATTAATTCGCTCCACTAGCAAACAAACAAAAGGCCAGCCAGCTGGGCCAACAGCCCCGCCCAATGGCAAAACATGGGTTGCGGCCTAAACAATAGGACAAGATGAGGAAAAACTGATGCTGCTGCTGCACATAATGCCACTCAGGATCTCAACTAACTAACCCTCCTCATAAAACTAACCTAACCAGATCCAAGTGCTGGCCACCCAGATGCAGTTCGTAACCATAGAAAAACAGTGGCACATGCCCCCCAACCACTGGGCACGTGCGTGTGTGCCTCCATCACCAAGAGGTTCAGAGTAGTGGCAGCGACAAGGCAGGTTCGGGGAGAAAACAATGCAGATTAGCATATCACAAAAAGAAAATTTTAGCAACAGAAGGGGCACAGCCAGACCCATGTGAATTGATTAACAAGGGGCTGTACGTAAAGATCAAAATCATTTGTAGGGACATTCATCGCAACGCTGGAACAGTGATGCTGTTGTTGTTGTTGTACTACTCAGGATTCAAGAATCATTATATTAACGGCAACAGGACACAAGGCAAGCAATAGGGTAGTACGATAAAAACACCAAGATTGCTAGTACTAAAATTTCAAGTCCTCCAATAGTTTTCTGACTAATAGCAGAAATAAGGTGCAACGTAGTGAAGGATAAAGGGCTACAGATGGATACAAAACCAGCATCTACAGGCTACAAAGTACAAACAAGGGAGAACTTTTACCATAGCTGATACTGGCATCATCGTAACACATGAAGCAGATGACAGAACAGCAATCCATGCTGGAATGGGCGCTGCTTAGTCCTTTGTGATGGCCAGAGCAAAATTGAACAACGAAATCCATATTTTGAGGCTTGAGAGAAAAGAAACTGTCTAAAATCTGCTACATGGAGTCTTGAGTGCAATCAGCCCCTGCTCTGCTCCTCATCTATCTATGAGGTAATACTTGGATCAGACGAAGTGAGAGAACAAAGTATGCTTTCTATGTCTTGAACTTTCTCATGTAGCAGATGCTGCTCATGAAGATACACATAAACAAATTATAGAACTCCTCCTTCAACGGCAAATGCCACTCCATCAACAAAGCAACTAGTGAACTTCAATGAGGGGTAAACATATCTGGTGCTTCTTCAGTCCACTGAAAGATAAATTATTATTCCCTGCAAAATCATGAAAACCATTTGCAGGAAATCCACTGGCTCCTCCGGTTAACTTGATCAGGACTAAACCAATTATAACTAGCTCGATCAGGAGCAGCGGACCAAGCAGCACGACCAGGTCAATAGGAGAAGAAAAATCTGCTTCTAATTGCAGCCAAACTTCCAGAAGACAAAAGATGACTACAAAACTTTCACAAATTTAGGTTTATCACTCCTTGCCCCTGCTAATGATCGGTAGAGGTACACCTTATCAACATTCTCTGTTTCCATCTCATCCTGCTCCCTAATTACTTCAACCACCAAGTTAGGCATCCGCTGAGCTACCTCTCTACAACCTCTCGTGGTTAGACTGCATGAATTCATCCACAGGAACCTCATATTGTAGAAACTATCCAGACCTGAAAGCAATCCCTTATCGCTGAAAGGGCTATCTCTGACCTCAAGCTTCTGTAACCTGGTGCATCCCTCAAACAAATACTGAAGCGACAGGTCACTGTCCCCAGAGAAGGCAAGAGACAGAGTCTTTATTAGTTTCCCGTATTTTCCAATGTATGTAAATGCCTTGTCCGTGAGAAGACCAGAGACAGAGAGCCTAGTAAGTTTCTTGCAGTTCATCACTATTGAGCCAAAGCCTTCATCCATGGGCTCCCCAGTGATACGATCAGGACGGCGGCGACCCATAATGCAAAGGCGGAACACCACTAGGTCAGGGCAGTTCTTAGACATAGCTATGACAGCAGTATTTGTCATCCGCTGGCAAAAGTAAAGTATGTATTCAAGCTTCCGACAGCCTTCCGAGATAGCCTGAAGACCAACATCGGACACAGACCCATCAGAGTCCTCAGTCGCATCCAGCGGAAATACTCGCAGCTCACGAAGATCAGAACACGTCTCAGCCACAGCACGGAGGCCTTCATCACCCACGGTATCAAGAACCTAAACAAGATGCAGTTTGGTTCAAATGAGACGAAGTAACAGATAAAACTAGTACCCTGGGATAAAAGTTATTATGGACTTACCCAGAACGTCTGAAGTTTGTGGCATTGGCGAATGACTGGTATGAGATCATCAGCATTGAGGCTTGCAAAGCTAAAGTTCAGGGACGTGAGGTTACCACACACAGGGTATATAGCTGGAAGGTATTCTGGATTGACCTCACGGAAACCTGAGAGGCAGACAATAGACCTGGAGGCAGCAAAAGAGGGCACAAGTTCAGACACCGACATGCCCCCACCTTCTGGTGCGTCAGACCGGAAGGAGCCAGTGCCAAGGTGTGTGAGCTGTGGAGCCCGTGCCATGAGACGGCGGAGCTGCTCCAGCGAAACATGGTGGTTCACACGCAGCCGACGAAGAGAGGGTGAGCGTGCCACAAGGGCCTCCAGGGCCTCGAAGTTGAACGGGACACCAACGCAGTCAAACATGAGGGACTCCATTGATGTGTTTGACACCGGGAACTTGGAGATCCAATCCACTAGTGCGTCCTCCTCATCCTCCACAGAGTTCTCGATTAGTTCCAGAACTTTCAGATGCCTACAAAGTAAGCACATCAAGCCATGAGACGGCAGCTTATACTCATATTGCTCACTTAGGCATAGTAGGAAAACAAGCACATCTGGAAACGTCCAAATCTAGGAGTTGCCGAAGTAGATGAGCATTAAGCTATAACTGGACCGTGAATAATGTAACGGTACACAAAATTGTCTACTACTACAAACGGAGGGATATAAATTGTAATGTTCCCTAGCCAAGATTAGATTTCTCATTCCTCAATGGGCACAAATGCCCTCCTTGGAGCACTGACTAAATAAAGGCATGCTGTTTTGTCCTAACTGGGATAAGCTCAAAGTGGAAGTACTCCCCATTAATACGAATAGGCATCAAGCTTAGCTGGCGAAGCTATATTCTGAGCTAAAAAAATGCAAGTAAATGTAGCAACCAGACAGACATCGCAAGTACGATAAGCTCAAGGATGGCACAAATGCATAATACTAAGTGACAAAGGAGAAGCCCTAATGCAGTGGAGGTTGCTCAGCCAGAGATCCAATCAAGCTGCTGACCCCAAGCCAGGGAAAATGCGTCGCCAGCGACACATGACGAGAAGAGGTTGGGAACATACCGGCACCGCTCGGCGATGATGGCGAGGCCCAGGGTGCTGAAGCCGTCACAGCAGACCAGCGAGAGCTCCTTGAAGAGCGGGAAGGACTGCGCGACGAGCGCGAGGTCGTCGTCGGTGACGGTCATCCGCTTGAGGCAGATGCGCTCGAGGCGCGGGTAGGCGCGGCCCATGGCCGCCACCCAGGGTTGCACGTAGGCGCCCCAGCCCTCGGGGACGAGGCTGAAGTCCGCGAAGCGCGGCTTCCCCTTGAGCACGACGGAGCGCACGCCGCCGAAGCGCTCGACGGCGCGCCCGGGGGAGACGGCGTAGCAGTTGCCGATGAAGAGCTCGCGCCGCGTCTGCGCCTCGGCGCGGTACCAGGAGCGGCAGACGAGCGACGCCGCGTTGCGGTCCCGCGCCGCCGTGAGGAACTCGAGCACGCTCTCCAGCACGTTCTCCAGGACCTGGTCGGGAGGCGCGGAGCGCGGCCCGCCGCCGTTGCCGCCCCGCAGATCCGGGGTCCACCTGTCGCCGGAGGAGCTGGAGTCCTCGGACATGTGCGTGGGCGGCGAGTCCGGCTCCTCCGCCGCCTCGCTCATGCCGGAGGCGGGGGAGGAGGAGGAGGAGGAGTGTGATGGGATCGGTGGTGGTGGTAGTGGTTGGGGGATCGGACAAGGGTGGGGAGTTGGGGCTGTAGTGCTCATGTGAGACTAGAAAAGGATTAAATAATGATTAGATCGGAGAAGCGAAGCGAGGTGGACGGGGGAGGAAGCTTTTTTTTTTTTTTGAGAGTATATTTTTCGTTGCGCTACGGTCACCAAGTAGGAGTACCTTTGTGTACTTTTATACGTATACCTTTGTCGTTTGGACGAACAACATCTAGTATACAGAAATTTGCTCAACATTATCAAAATTTGGATGCATATACACTTGATCTAGTGTATATAGATATATTCAAATTTTGAAAAAGCTGAAACAGCATTTTATGACATCAGAGATTCACTTTTTTTTTAGACATCAGAGATTCACTTGAGATAGTGGGATTGGTTTTACTTTACTGTGGGCCTGCGGCATAGTATGTGTACGCCCTGTGTTACGTGTCTTTTAGCTCAAGGTCATGCTTTTTTTCCCATAATTTTGCGTTTCCACGCTATGTTAAGTTTTTTTTTTGAGAAACACAGTACAAACGCAGACGCTCACATACACGCGCATACACTCACCCCTATGAACGCACACACGCACACCCTACCCCTATGAGCACCTCCGGAAGACTGAGCTAGCGGATTGAATCTTGAAATTGACGAAGTCACCACAGGCGCATCGCTGTCGACGGGAACGTCGCCTCCCACTGAATTAATATTCCGCCTTTATGAGACACACAGATGTCAAACCTGGGGTTTGAACTCTGGTGGGCTGGGGGTACAACCACCCTCCTAACCACCCAACCTCAGGTTGGTTCTCCACGCTATGTTAAGCTGTTGATAGGTTATCACACTAAAAGAAAACGATGGCCGAATCAAAGGGTTCATTGCATTGGCTTTGTTATTTTCTCCTCAAATGTGTAGTTTTGGCATTAATGAGGTATATATGTTTGTTGTGATACAACACTGTTGAAGAAAACATGGTAAATACAAAAAAAAAATTGCATCAACGAACGGAATCACAAAGCATGCACTCACACATAGATTTAGGAATGTACACTACCTGACTACCCACATGACGTAGCAAGAACGTTTATAGGCTAGTATAGTGCATAAAAATTTCCAGCCCTAGTATGGTAGAGTACATTTATACAAGAAAGAAAAACACATGAAGGCATAACATCGTAATAGTCCATATGATTATTGTAATGACAATCATTTCTTCATCTTCTTCTTATTCCATGCTTGATCTTGTCAAGGAAAGTCTTGCCTCTAGTAATGTTGGTGTTACGCGACCCAATACTATATCACATGTTGGGTTGATTTTTACATTGTTTCCCTATTCATCTCTAGCTGTTATCAATGAGATAATGAAGATACTTCTGATTTTTCATTTGTCATCAATCAAAATGAAGTGACGTTGCTGCAAATTACTAAAAAATCGAAGTGAAGTGATAGACAAATTTTTCACGGTGGCACATATCCTCTCACTACCGTAATTTCGAAAGAAACTACTAGTAGAAACGTGCATTTAGGACACGCCTTCTCCGGTGGCTTATGGGAGAAGCTTCTTCCCGCCACTTCACCTAGAAGCTTGGACCCCAAATTTGTTCTGGCTTATAATTGAGTTTGGGCTAAACTAGATTATAAGCCAAAACAAATTGGTGGGGAGAAGCTTATTACAGGGTATCCGGCGGTTGAAAATAGCTCGTCGGGATTTACTTTTTACAAGGTGTCCTATGAATAGAAATTGCCTAATCTTGTTAGAGCATCTCCACCGACGATCCAAATAGCAACCCTAATAGGTCTTATTGGAGTTGCCGATACAAAACAAGCTCCTGCTAGTGCACTCTATAGAAAAAAAAAAAAGAACGGTTGCCAACGTCCCCCATCAAAATGAAGTGATGTCCCCTAGGTGATTACAACTATGCGCGACGGGGGCAATTCATTGGGAGTAGCAGCAGCAATATATGAGGAGGCTACTTTCCTGTGTAGGGGTTTTGCCCGTGTTATTTTCTCCCACTGTCCTAGGGAGGCAAATGAGGCAGCTGATAGCTTCGCCAAGCTCATGGAGGTGACCCAAACTGTTTCGCATGGTGATCCCCTTGACGCTATTAGAGCGGTTATTGCAAATGATGTAACGATTATGTAATGGGCAGCAAGTTTTCTACGCACTCTTTTCCTTACCAGGGTACCTATGGGAACTGAAAGATTTTTCATGAGGCGGCTTGCTTGCTATATATATAGTGAAAGTGTTAAATTCTATATAAAAAAATCGAGATAAAGTGATAGACCGAATTTTCACTGTGGCGTATATATCCTTTTACTAGTACCGTAATTTCCAAAAGGACTTTAAACGCATTGTGGAGTTTCAAAACAAACTAGAAAATATTCCACAGCTAGGACTAGGAAGCCTTTTCCGGGTCTTTTGTTCCCGTTTTTAAAAATCCATCGGACGGGGACGGGGAAAAGCGGGGCACCTGCCGCTCTTTTTTTTCTCGTCGCTGCCTTTTGGCTCCGCGCACGAGCCAAACGCTGGACTGGACTGCGTCGCCCCACCTGGCCGCTGCTTCCGCCTCTGAGTCAAGGGACCCACGCTACCGTAGGGCCCACGTTACAGCGTGTAGCGCAGTTGTACGGTACGGTGCTGGACAGCACGGATGCGTACGTACGTGCATGTGCGTACCTGGGCGTGACCACAAGCACGTTGGTGACGTGGTTTCCGTTGCGAGGCCAAGCCCCGGATCTTTCCTTGAGTAGGCTGCGGCGAGCGAAATGCTCACACGACGCGCGTACCAGCGATGGACGACTATGGCTTCTCCGGATAAGCTCACCCCGGATCGCACCGTCAATCATCATGTTGGCGCCAGTGACCACACAGGGTACGTACGTACCCTGATCTCAGAAGCAGTCACGCACGCACAACAGGGTGGATAAGAACTGAAATAATACGATCCGCAAGGTACGGTCTTAAAAAATACCTTTAGAAGCTGAAAATCCCACCCAAGATAAAAGTTTTTATGTGGTTCCTAAATAAGAAAAAACTATTTACACGAGATAATTTAGCTTAAAGGAATTGGAACGGGGTGCAAAATGTTATTTTTGTGACTTAGAGGAGACAGTGAATCATTTTTTATTATCTCTTGTCCTTTTGTTAAATTAGTCTGGCGTGTTGTTCATGCTACTTTTGATATTTCGCCACCTACGAGTATTATCAATATGTTTGGAAATTGGTTGAATGGTATTGGCACAAAAACTAAGGCGAAAATTCGAAAGAAGTCCAAATAACCCCCCTAACTATTGAGTTGGGGACGCTAACCCCCCTCAAGTTTGGATTGGAGCACTTAACCCCCCTAACTATCAAAAACCAGTCAAATTACCCCTCCGGCCTGTTTTGCTAGCGGTTTTGTCCACATTGGCAAGTGGTTTTAGCCACGTGTAGCAGCTAGTCCAGCGTGGCATCCTGCTCTGCTCAGGCAACGTCTCCACCATCTTCTACTCTGATGGCTGTTTCGAAAGCTGGTCGCTGGCTCTTCTCACGCGACATCTCCACCATATCCTCCATCTTGGAATGAGGTACGCCCGAGGATCCTTGCCAACGGAGGAGGTCACCGAGATGTGCTGCTGCGCATGCGAGTTCATGCCGGCCAGCAGGCGAGCGCGCCCCGTGTTCTGGGTACTCCTGCCGGTCGCCGACGCGGGCGCTAAGGTCTTGCAGCTCCTCCTTGAACGCCCCGCACACAGGATCGGCATGCTCTCCATGTTGGAACGCACACTCTGAACCTGCACCCTGCAGTGCTGCACTGCTACCTACTTGCACGTCAAGCTAGCACGGTCACCACGAGCTCCGCGCTCGCGCCTCACGCCAAGCACGCATTCAGTACGCAAGCTTAGGTGCCACTCTCCCTTTTCAGTTGTAATCCATACGTTGTAACTGTGGCTGAAGGCGGTGAAAGTGCATGGAGCCCCCATGTGTGGTTTTGGTAATTAATGACAATCCCTATGGACTAATGTTTGCATTGAGTTATATTTGTAGGAGTTGTCCATAGGCAATTCTTGAACCATATGTTGGCTTCAAGGTTGCAATAAGAAGAAATTGATGAAGGATATCAAGTGTCAAGTATGTCTTGAAGATGAAGATGAAGTGAGCCCTCAAGCTACTTCAAGACATCAACATGATGAAGAATGAAGAAATGAAGTGCAAGTTCAAGATGAGCCATCTCGAAGAGATCCTTTGCTTGAGTCTTGCCATCCATATGGTGATCATGGATATGTGAAGATGCGCCGAAGAAGAAGCTCTCCCATGGTGGATTATGGGGGAGCAATCCACAAGACTTCGTCAAGCAAGCACAAGCAAGAAAGGCGTTCCATCTTGTTGAGGTCAAGATCGTCGTCATCGAGCTCAAGTGGAATGCGCAAGTATAAGGTTTGCTCTTGATAGGGTTTGTTTCTCACCGGTCTCATAGTGTAGTTGGAGACCGGTTTATAGTTTAGTTGCCGTACTATCAAGAGGGCTCTCGAGTGAGTAACTCGATCGTATCGTTCGGAGAGAGCTCAAACCTTTGCATCCTTGCATCATCTTTCTTGGTTGTTATTTGGACCTTATCCATGTGATGTTTTAGAGCTTGTGCTTATTCTCATGACAAGCTCTAGTTCATCGAAAACGGATTTCGCATAGATCACTTGTTGCGTTTTCGAGTTTGGTTCATCATCTTTCTTGGTTGTTATTTGGACCTTATCCATGTGATGTTTTAGAGCTTGTGCTTATTCTCATGACAAGCTCTAGTTCATCGAAAACGGATTTCGCATAGATCACTTGTTGCGTTTTCGAGTTTGGTTCATCATCTTTCTTGGTTTTATTTGGATCTTATCCATGTGATGTTTTAGAGCTTGTGCTTATTCTCATGACAAGCTCTAGTTCATTGAGAATGGTTTTTCCATGGGCAACTTGTTGCATTTTCAAGATTGGAGGTTTTACCTAGATGTCTTTTTGAGATAGGTCAAACCTTTCTTCATTTGTTTCTATCCTCCTTTGCTGGACTATGATGTTTCTATGCATATTGTTGTAGAGCTCATTGTTGTGATTTCAACGAGCCCAAGATCATCGAAATCGGAGTCCGGATGCAAAAGTTATGCCCGTTTTAGTTTTGGTGTTTCAGCTTTCTTAGGCCGGATATTTTGGAAATATCCTGTCGGATTATCCGGCCGGATATTTCGAAATATCCGGCCCCCCCGAAATCGTCTAAGGACCGGAAGAAAAGCAGCTCTGGATAGGGGCCGGATTTTTGGCCGGATTTTGTCCAGGTTTTGTCCCCGAGGCCGGATTATCCGGCCCCTGATAATCCGGCTCAACTTGGGCCGGAATATCCGCCCGTTTTTGCCCAAACGGCTCGATTTTCTTGGGGGTATAAATACCCCCTTCTTCCTCCTTGGGCTGTGCTACTCTCACTCTCTCTCCTCCATTGTTGAACTAGAGAAGCTTGCTCCATCTCTCAATCCCTCCATGATTCTTGCCCCCATTTGAGGGAAAAGAGAGAGGAGATCTAGATCTACATTTCTACCAATCAAATCCATCTCTTTGTGAGTGGAATCCTCTAGATCTTGATCTTGGTGTTCTTTGTGAATTCCTTTGTTCTTCCTCTCTTATTCCCCCAATAGCTTTTGTAGCTTTGTTGGAATTTGAGAGAGAAGGACTTGAGCATCTTTGTGGTGTTCTTGCCATTGCATTTGGTGCATCGGTTTGAGTTCTCCACGGTGATTCGTGGAGGTGAAAGCAAGGAAGTTGTTACTCTTGGGTTCTTGGAACCCTAGACGGATTCTAGGCCTTTGTGGCGATTTGTTGGGAGCCTCCAATTAAGTTGTGGATGTGTGCCCCAATCTTTGTGTAAGGCCCGGTTTCCGCCTCGAAGGAAATCCCTTAGTGGAACCGTGACCTAGGCCTTTGTGGCGAGGGTCACCGGAGATTTAGGTGAGGCGCCTTCGTGGCGTTCGGTGTGTGGTGTGAGTACCGCATCTTGGGGTGAGGCCTTTGTGGCGTTGGTGTGCATCGAGCAACCACACCTCAAGGTGAGCCTCTTGTGGCGTTCGGGAGCACTAAGCAACCGCACCTCTCCACCGGAGATTAGCACTCGCAAGAGTGTGAACTCCGGGATAAATCATCGTCTCCCGCGTGCCTCGGTTATCTCTATACCCGAGCTCTTTACTTATGCACCTTACCTTGTGATAGCCATCGTGCTTGAAGTTATATATATCTTGCTATCACATACTTGCTTGTATTGCTTAGCATAAGTTGTTGGTGCACATAGGTGAACTCTTGCTTAGAATAAGTTGTTGGTGCACATAGGTGAACCATAGTATATATGCTTTGGGCTTGACAAAGTAAACGCTAGTTTTATTCCGCATTAGTTAAGCCCATCTCGTAAAAGTTTTAAATCGCCTATTCACCCCCCCCTCTAGGCGACATCCGTGTCCTTTCAATTGGTATCAGTAGCAAGGTCTCTCATTCTTAGGCTTCACCGCCTTGAGAGTAAAGATGTCGGTTAGGGGATTAGATCACAATAACTTGTTTATATTTGATGGCACAAATAAATATCTATGTAAAATTTATGTGATTAATATTTTGCGGGTATTTCCCGAACATGGAGCGATTTCTTGACATGGGTTTTTCTTCTCCTAAGGATCCCCAAAATTTATCTTATGAGGAGAAGAAAAACTCTTGTCTCGATGCTCTTGCTTCTCATGTGTTTTCCATTGTTGTGAGCAATGTAGTTACTTCTTCAATCATGCCTTTTGGGAGCGCTCATGAATTATGGACAAAGCTTCGAGATAAATATGATGTGTCCAATATCATTGAGGATGATTGTATTGCTTCCACTTCCGGCCGTGATGAGTTCTCATCTTCATCCACTTCACCAAAGTGTTTCAAGACACAAGGTAATGATATGGTGAGTGGTGATGGAAATTGCAATGTTGGTATTGAGCTTACTATTGATGATCCTTCATCTATATCTCATTGCAATGGTTCATCTTTGGACTTAAACACATCTAGCACTAGAAATGATTTACATGCTTGTGTTGATAGTCCTTGCATATCATGTGTAAGTTGCTTGAAAAAATCTAATGATGATATGCTTGCATTGTCTTGTGGCCATGATAAAAATGATTCTATTTCCTCTAGTTGTTGTGTGTCTAACAATGTAGAGGAAACCAAAGATTCTATTGGTCAAGACAAGATCTTGAAAGGAGCCTCAAGTAACTCCTCATCTTTATTTCACGGTCCTCATATATGCCTTATGGCCAAGGGTTCCACGGTACCTCCTACCATGGAACCTAATATGTCTCGTGGTGATAAGAATGAGGATGAATATGAAGAAGAGGATTGGGTTGTCTCTCTACGCGATAAAGGTGAGAGTGTATTCAAGGTTCTTTACAAAGATAAAATTGCTAGCTCTCACTTCTTTGAAATCTTGACTACCGCTATTGAGAGCCAAAAACTTATTTGGATGCATGAGAACACCATTGATAAAAAGGGTGCTCTTGAACGAGAGTATGCCGATGATGTAGCATCTTTAAAGAATGATCTTGAAGAAGAACAAGAGACCGTAGCCTCTCTTGAGGAGCAACTTCAAACCCTTGAGGTGTCTCAAAATGAAATATTTGCTAAACTCACTAAAGAAAGAGACCATGCTAAAGCTAAATTAAAATTGCTTAAAAATGAAAAGTTCAAAGTTGGTGTTGGCCATGATAAACTTGTTAAGGATCTAGATGATCTAGACAAGGCCCACAAGGCCTTGGAGAGCGAACACTCTATCCTCACCAAGTCATATGAGCAACTACAAGCTTCATATTTAAAAGAGCATGCTATGTTACCTTCTCTTCTTAATATGTCTTGTGATGATGCTTGTGCTACTAACTCTACTTCTTGTGAAGCATCTATCTTGAAGGAGAATGTTGAGCTAAGGGCTCAACTTGAATTGCTAACTAGCAATTATGGGAAATTGGAAGAAAATCATGGAAAGCTTTCTAGCTCCCATGAGGATCTTCTAGCCTCCCATGATAGGCTAAAGTTAGCTCATGAGACTATCATATCGAAGGCAACACCTTGTGAGCCTCATGTGGATACTAGCACTACTACCCAAAATGCTATATTGCCATGTGCTAGTCCTAGTAATTCATCCACTCATAGTATTGCTAAATCTTGTGATGAATTATCTTCCTTGCCTTGTTGCTCTAACAATGAAGGTTCTACTTCCTCTAGTACTTGTGTTGTTACTAACCATGTAGAGGAAATCAAAGAGCTCAAGGCCCAAGTCACTTCTTTGAAGACCGACTTGGTAAAGAGTCATGAAGGGAAATGCAAACTTGACACGATGTTAAGTGTGCAACAATCCCCCAATGACAAGAGTGGACTTGGATTCAAATCCAACAACAAGAACAAGTCCAACAACAACAACAACAACAAGAAGAAGGGCCAAGTACAAGTCAAAGACCCGGCCAAGATTGTTTGCTTCAAGTGCAAAATTGAAGGGCACCATGTTAGATCTTGCCCTTTGAAGAAGAAGCAAAAAGGGAAGCGGCCTCAAGCTCAAACTCATATTCAACCTCAAGTTGAAGAAATTCCACTTCCCAAGAAGAATCAAGCCAATGCTCCCATTGTGGAGAAATCTAGTGAGAAGAAGGAGAGGAAAAGAACTTGCTACATATGCCGTGAGAAGGGCCACATCTCCTCTTTTTGCACTATTGGTACCTCATCCAACTCTATCTCCATTGATGATGTTTATTCTCTTCGTAAGGATGAGGGTGGCAATGTGTTTGCCAAATATGTTGGTGCTCAAAGTGGTGTCAAGAAAAGAACCATTTGGGTTGCCAAGCCTATTGTGACTAACCTCTTAGGACCCAACTTAGTTGGGGACCAACAATCCAAAACTTGATCAATAGGTGCTTGTTGGTGGGCATTGGAGACTTGGTTACATCATGAAGAATTAAGGGATCTTCATCACTTATCTTATCTCAAGCCAAGTCTTTTGGTTATCTTACTTCTATCATACACCCAATGTTCCTCCTTGCGGTAACATGTGCTCAACTCTTTTATATTGAAAGTTACTCGCCCCTTTGCATGTGTTAGTTTTGTTCCTAACATATGTTTGTATATGTTGTGCATCCTACTAGTTTTTCTTGAGAAATCAAGTCTATGTATGTTAGGTTGCACACCATGTATTTGTGTGTGTGTTGGAGCCTCTTTGCATCTTGTTGTATCCTATATGGCTCTTATGAGCGATTAATGGACAATCCCATTTTGGGGGAGTGACATTCCTTTGGGAATTTCATGATCCTAACAATGTGTGTACATGAGGAATACCACTTAGAATTGATATTGCAAGATTATCTAGTCTCTATGTGGTATGTCATCTTCATGAGAAATTCAAATTCTAATGTCCATTAATATCTCTACTTGGATCTTATTTGCCTCTTGTGAAAATAAATTCCTTATCACATTATGGGGGAGTAATAAGCTTTGTGCATATTACAAGCCTAGAAAATGTGAACATTTGAGGTTGTGTCACATAGAATTGATACCGTAATTTATCTCTCTCCTATGTGGCATGTTTGCTCAAACAAGCTCCAATTTGCTTAAATGGCTTCATTGCTAATATCTTTGTGGATCTTATTTGTGAAAGTTTTTCTTGGCATGGTTTTTCACAACGTGTCCATCAATACATTTTTGGAAAACCATGTGCTTCAAGTCATACTATTAATTGCTTTGCATGTTGGTATGAATACTATTAATTGCTTCGCATGTTGGTATGAATACTATTAATTGCCTTGCATGTTGGTATGACTAAATGAAGCTATCAAGAAACTATCTTTGCATGATGGTTAACTCTTATCTTTTACCATATGCTTTGTTCGTTGTAAATATGATCTTATGTATACTTACAAACTACCACCGAAATATTTCCTAATACCTCTTGTCCTAGGACAATTGGTAATCAATTATGAGGTAGATATTTATTGATCATATCTACATTGGCTCTTGTGTTTAAATTGCCTTATTTATTGCCATGAATTTGTTGTGCTTTGACTCCCATGTGTCTTCCTTGCATCTTATGGATCTTGTGTTTAAATTGCCTTATTTATTGCCATGAATTTGTTGTGCTTTGACTCCCATGTGTTCTTTTTTCTATTCAAACTTTCTTAGCTTTTTTTAGTAGATATAGGTAGTGTGATGATCCTAGTTGTGTGCATTTTGTATCCATATTCTAAATCCTAGATAATGCACTAATCTTGGGGGAGCTCTCCTATATTTGTTATATAAACTTCTCTTGATCTTTATCAAAAATTTGGTTTTGGGAGTCATAAATTTTCTTTTTGGTACTGTGTGCCATCATAAAAAGTGTCGAGGGTTTGGTTTATTTGTTGGAACCTTGCTCTCTTGGGAGTTGGTTATCTCATTCCTTTGTGCTTAGGTTTAATTAGCTTCTTATAATGAGATAAGTCTTTGGAGTCAATCTTGTGTTGATTTGATTCTTTGATATAATTTGGACAACCATTGTCTCTTGGTTTATTTGGTGTTTTGTCCAAATTGTATCTTCCTTTGGTTCTTGAAAGTATTGTGCATGCATATTTAATATATGTATATCTTATGGCATGTGTCACTTTCTTTGATCCAATATATAGGGTAAACTCCATCAAATCCTAATTTGGCTAAGATGTGCATGAAATTCAATTTCATATCTATATGCACATAGAATTGTGGAGTTTGTCCTATATGTTGTAGTGTGTCTAACTACTTGGACCCAATTAGTTTGGGGACCATTTTGTACTTACCTTTGTGTTAGGTACAATGGATATGCATTGAATGCTTGTCTCACTCTTGGAAAGAAGTGGTGACTCAATGGTAACGTGAGGCAAGCTAGGATGATCAACGAACACATATCTACTACATCCACACCAATGCTATCTTGGTAACAAGTATCTTCTCATGCATACTTTTCTTGTATCCAACCTTATGGTTGCATCTTGGCATGAATCTCTTGATTTGCAAATGTTGTGCTTCTTGCAAAAGTCTTAATGAAACCTCTTTATTGTGAATGTGAGTAATTTGAGATGAGTGCATGTGTTGGGAAGTATTTTAAATCATGCTCATGATTCATCCATCCCAACTATGCCTATCTAGCAATTTTGTTGCATATCAATTCCTCAAGGCTCTCACATGTGCAATATAGATGAAAGTGCAAATTTAGTTACTTCTTTTGGTATCCCCGCTTTGTGATACTTGTTGCCTTTCTCAAATGCATCCCAACTATCTTCTATCCCTTGTTGATATTTGTGATGTATTTTAGTTGTTTGTGGTTGAAGTTCATGAATGTACAATAAGATAATATTGAGCCTTTGGCCATGCTATTAAGCAAAAATCTTATTGGTATATTGCATGACTTCGTCTTGGATATCATGCTATTTTTCTTGTGTATCTATTTGGTGTGTGCATGTTTCTTTGTGGATAAATATCTTTGTGATATTGTCCACTTAGAGAAACTTATACACATAAGAGATGATACATCTCCATTTGATATCTTTTTTATTTGTTGCATGTTGATTGGTCATGCTAAGAAATATAATTCATTGAAGACTATGATGATGCTTTTTGCTCATCCATATAATAGTCTTATAATATGCTTTATCATGCCTTTCACATATCTTCTTGGTTGAGCCTTTTATTATGGTGCCTCTTACTTTTTGCTCAACTATTTGTTTGTTGCAAGTGTTAAGCTTATTTCTCTATCTATGATCTATTCCAAATGTTTGTGTTTTAAATGGTAATGAGGGAGTGAGGATTCCATGTTATGCATATTGTATTCAAATACAACATTTTAATTTATGCATGTACCTTGGGGAGCTTCCTCATTTGATTTAGAGCACTATCTTGTGGTGATCATTAGAGTTTGATTCACTTGGTATCTTTTGTTTTTGAATGATATTATGGGAGTGATGATTCCATGTTTGTGCACTTTATACTCCAATGCAAATTGTCTAGTTTTGTGCACAAACCTTGGGGAGCTTCCTCATATTATTTAGAGCAATCTTCTTGATCTTATCATAATATCTATCTTTCTTTTGGTATCCTCTTTGTGATTCATTTGGTTGCTTGCTTCATTTGTTGAAGCTTCTTGACTTTGTTATCTTTTTGCAATCTTTTGATCCTATCTATAGTGTGATTCCTTCCGAATATTCGCCATTGGATATGTGCATTTGATTCCACTCAAATTATGAGAAATGCACACGCTATGGAGGAACTCTCACTATATTAGCCTTTTAAATTTTTCACCCATTTCGGCAATTGGTGCCAATGGGGGAGAAGTTTGGAGGGTTTAAGGGAATTTGGTTATGTCTTTGCTTTGTGCTTAAGCATGTGCCTTTATTGCATTGCATCTTGTTGCTTTGCATAGTTGAATATTTAGAGGAAACTCCACTAGGCTTTGAATGCCAATATATGCAATGAAAGTCAAGATCATTCACACATGCATATATTATGGGGGAGTTTGCTCTATATATTCAACTTATTTGTTACTTAAATTCCTTATATAAACCCTCTCAAAGAGATTGTCATCAATTACCAAAATGGGGAGATTGAAAGTGCATGGAGCCCCCATGTGTGGTTTTGGTAATTAATGACAATCCCTATGGACTAATGTTTGCATTGAGTTATATTTGTAGGAGTTGTCCATAGGCAATTCTTGAACCATATGTTGGCTTCAAGGTTGCAATAAGAAGAAATTGATGAAGGATATCAAGTGTCAAGTATGTCTTGAAGATGAAGATGAAGTGAGCCCTCAAGCTACTTCAAGACATCAACATGATGAAGAATGAAGAAATGAAGTGCAAGTTCAAGATGAGCCATCTCGAAGAGATCCTTTGCTTGAGTCTTGCCATCCATATGGTGATCATGGATATGTGAAGATGCGCTCGAAGAAGAAGCTCTCCCATGGTGGATTATGGGGGAGCAATCCACAAGACTTCGTCAAGCAAGCACAAGCAAGAAAGGCGTTCCATCTTGTTGAGGTCAAGATCGTCGTCATCGAGCTCAAGTGGAATGCGCAAGTATAAGGTTTGCTCTTGATAGGGTTTGTTTCTCACCGGTCTCATAGTGTAGTTGGAGACCGGTTTATAGTTTAGTTGCCGTACTATCAAGAGGGCTCTCGAGTGAGTAACTCGATCGTATCGTTCGGAGAGAGCTCAAACCTTTGCATCCTTGCATCATCTTTCTTGGTTGTTATTTGGACCTTATCCATGTGATGTTTTAGAGCTTGTGCTTATTCTCATGACAAGCTCTAGTTCATCGAAAACGGATTTCGCATAGATCACTTGTTGCGTTTTCGAGTTTGGTTCATCATCTTTCTTGGTTGTTATTTGGACCTTATCCATGTGATGTTTTAGAGCTTGTGCTTATTCTCATGACAAGCTCTAGTTCATCGAAATGGTATTTCGCATAGATCACTTGTTGCGTTTTCGAGTTTGGTTCATCATCTTTCTTGGTTTTATTTGGATCTTATCCATGTGATGTTTTAGAGCTTGTGCTTATTCTCATGACAAGCTCTAGTTCATTGAGAATGGTTTTTCCATGGGCAACTTGTTGCATTTTCAAGATTGGAGGTTTTACCGGTATGTCTTTTTGAGATAGGTCAAACCTTTCTTCATTTGTTTCTATCCTCCTTTGCTGGACTATGATGTTTCTATGCATATTGTTGTAGAGCTCATTGTTGTGATTTCAACGAGCCCAAGATCATCGAAATCGGAGTCCGGATGCAAAAGTTATGCCCGTTTTAGTTTTGGTGTTTCGCAGCTTTCTTAGGCCGGATATTTTGGAAATATCCGGGCCGGATTATCCGGGCCGGATATTTCGAAATATCCGGCCCCCCCGAAATCGTCTAAGGACCGGAAGAAAAGCAGCTCTGGATAGGGGCCGGATTTTTGGCCGGATTTTGTCCAGGTTTTGTCTCGAGGCCGGATTATCCGCCCCTGATAATCCGGCCCCAACTTGGGCCGGAATATCCGGCCCCGTTTTTGCCCAAACGGCTCGATTTTCTTGGGGGTATAAATACCCCCCTTCTTCCTCCTTGGGCTGTGCTACTCTCACTCTCTCACCCCTCCATTGTTGAACTAGAGAAGCTTGCTCCATCTCTCAATCCCTCCATGATTCTTGCCCCCATTTGAGGGAAAAGAGAGAGGAGATCTAGATCTACATTTCTACCAATCAAATCCATCTCTTTGTGAGTGGAATCCTCTAGATCTTGATCTTGGTGTTCTTTGTGAATTCCTTTGTTCTTCCTCTCTTATTCCCCCAATAGCTTTTGTAGCTTTGTTGGAATTTGAGAGAGAAGGACTTGAGCATCTTTGTGGTGTTCTTGCCATTGCATTTGGTGCATCGGTTTGAGTTCTCCACGGTGATTCGTGGAGGTGAAAGCAAGGAAGTTGTTACTCTTGGGTTCTTGGAACCCTAGACGGATTCTAGGCCTTTGTGGCGATTTGTTGGGAGCCTCCAATTAAGTTGTGGATGTGTGCCCCAATCTTTGTGTAAGGCCCGGTTTCCGCCTCGAAGGAAATCCCTTAGTGGAACCGTGACCTAGGCCTTTGTGGCGAGGGTCACCGGAGATTTAGGTGAGGCGCCTTCGTGGCGTTCGGTGTGTGGTGTGAGTACCGCATCTTGGGGTGAGGCCTTTGTGGCGTTGGTGTGCATCGAGCAACCACACCTCAAGGTGAGCCTCTTGTGGCGTTCGGGAGCACTAAGCAACCGCACCTCTCCACCGGAGATTAGCACTCGCAAGAGTGTGAACTCCGGGATAAATCATCGTCTCCCGCGTGCCTCGGTTATCTCTATACCCGAGCTCTTTACTTATGCACCTTACCTTGTGATAGCCATCGTGCTTGAAGTTATATATATATCTTGCTATCACATACTTGCTTGTATTGCTTAGCATAAGTTGTTGGTGCACATAGGTGAACTCTTGCTTAGAATAAGTTGTTGGTGCACATAGGTGAACCATAGTATATATGCTTTGGGCTTGACAAAGTAAACGCTAGTTTTATTCCGCATTAGTTAAGCCCATCTCGTAAAAGTTTTAAATCGCCTATTCACCCCCCCCTCTAGGCGACATCCGTGTCCTTTCAGGCGGCATGTATAATCAATTCTTGGAAGCGCCTCTCCTTGCCCTCATAGAGCTGGTTCAGGGCTTCAGGCACGTGATGCCGTTGCGCGCCTCCTGCACAGGCACGGAGAGGAGCCCGCCAGGCGCCTGCTGATGCATTGCACGAACGGATCCTGGATCGTGACCTGGTTCTGGATGAAGCAGAAGGTGCCATGACCTCTGGGATGGCGTGCGTCACCGCCGCGTCGTGGTCGACGCAGAACGTTTGGATCGGATTGGGCTGGGTACGGGCCTTGTCTGAAGTCTGAACAGAAGCCGAACAAGGTTTTGACCGGCGCCCTTCGGCTTGAGCGAGTCCTGCGTCCTGCCCGTCAGAGTCAGAGAGGAGCACGACCACGTTTTTGTGCCAGCAGAGGCCAGACGATTGTGCTACCCACTTCGGCGGAAATGTACCCCCACGGTTAGCTCCGCCACGACCTTGCCAGCCTCCGTCATACGATGGACAGGCGGGTGTCGTGCTGTGAGAAGGACACCTTCAGCAGCTCGATCTTCTGTCTCGCATGCTGCTGCTGAAGTCGAGCACGGTGGTGAGATAGCTCAATCTTGGTACGGTGCCACGCTGGAATAGCTGCCGGCTCAAACCACTTACCAAAACAGCTATCACCGGCAGAGGGGGTAATTTGCCTGGTATTTGATAGTTAGGGGGGTTAAGTGCCCCAGTCCAAACTTAAGGGGGTTTAGTATCCCAAATCCAATACTTAGGGGGGTTATTTAGACTTCTTTCGCGAAAATTCGGATTGGTGTCTCAGCTTTAGTTTGCTCAAATTAGAATTGTCGTAACAATATTATTTTTAACAGAAAAGACTCTATGAATTTTTTTGCAGGTTATTTACATGACTATACATTGGATCCAGCAATGGCGGTTCCTTTCCCCGGAGGATCATCGGAATGTATGGTTTCTGGATGCAACTGGCTGCTGATGGTTGCTCAGGATATCTTCTACCAGGCTACCTGGCGGCATACCACGATGTTTTGCGATAGAAGAAATTATGTTTCCTTCGATGGTTGATTTTTGTATCGACCCTCTCTGATCCATAATGTGTAAACTATAAATATTTATATTGATTTTTAATAAAACTTTGTGTGCATCAGAGGCCGGGTACCAACCATTTCGAAGAAAAAAAAAGTAAAATCCAGAGGGATGAATGTTTTTTCCTATTGTTCACTTATCAAAGTCAGATGATCAAGTATAATGAAATACCCCCTCCGAAACAAGAGGTCTGTTTGGTTGTACCAAAGAACTTCTTCATGAGATGTGATCTAGTAATATTTTTTTCCTGCATATTTACGCTACACTATACTTATAAGATTACTTCTTATAGGATATGTTTCTATGAATCAAACAATTTATATAATTTTTATAGGATTTAAATTCTACATAATTTCTATACAAATCGTATGGATCAAACAAGCCCTTAATATATTAAAGGACATATAAACATAAGATTACTTCTTATAAGATTTGCACTACAAGATTCCTATACCAAATTAGCCTTTAAATTTTTTTTTGACAGATTTACACTACAAGATTCTTATAAGATTACTTCTTTAGGATATGTCCCTATGAATAAACAATCTATATAAAAAAATTATAGGATCCAAGTCCTACACAATCCCTATCCAAATCATATGAATTAAATGAGTCCTTCATATGATTGAAGGAAGTACAAATATAATTTTAATATTATAACAAAAAACCAACATACAAAGAAAAAGAATAACAAAGGGGGAAAAATGAAACATCACAGAGAGAACTGAAACTCCGTTAAACGACAAAGTGATGGGTGGTTCGTGTCGCATAGTACAGCTTGTACGAGTCTGGTCTTCTGCAATTTATCTACTAGCAGAATCTGTTGGATAATTAGGCACAATTTCCATGATTAATTCCAGAATATAAAACATGATGGCAGCAACTACTAACATGTGAAACTCAAACATACTAGATGCATTAATCAACATGAGTAGCAGCAGCGCAAACGGTAAAGCATCCATCGCTAAACAGATCGAGATATGTCGCACGTACCGATCTGGTGGAGGTGGCGGTGGAGGTGTAGCAGATGATGTCGCAGCAGTAACGTTGTTGATGACAACATTGTTGACGACGGGGACGACGGGTCGAAGTAGACGGCGTTGAAGACGACGGTAGGCAGCACCGCCCGACTTGGACGGAAGGCAACCCGTGATGAAGAGCTTGAGCAGTCGCGCAAAGCGCTTCCCAAAAACCTAATTCGCCCTCTCCCGTACAGGATCGCAAGGACGAGCGGTTCCGGAGACCTGCTCTCCCGTTCGCCGTGCACGTCGGCTCGCGGGATGGAGTAGGCTACGATGGCGGTGCAAGCAGAGAGAGGTGGAAACCCTAACTCGTGTATTGGATGTGTTTCTGCGGTAGCCGGGCAGGAGATTATATAGGCTCGGGAAACTCTAGGCAGCGTGGGTCACGCTCACGTCGCACGAACGTTTCGAGTCGGTTACAGATAGCCCACGATCCGGGAGCGACCCGAACCGACTAACTGCGACGCGTCCGTCTAGGACTCTGTTCGTTTTCCTGAGCTGCAAAAAGTAAGGAAAGTCGCGTCGTGACGTGACGTGTCGAGTCGAGACGAGACGAGCGAGCGAGGAGGAGGAGGAGCGCGCGTGTAGCACTCCTATTCTCACTCACTTACTAGTGGTGGAACAACCCACCTTATAAGGTGGTCTAACTTCCTCCCAACTTTCCATGTGGGACTAAACTTCCCACCTCTTGCCACTCCCTAGTGAGCTGCCACCAACTTGGGCTCAAACTCACAAGGCTGCCACTATGTGGGCTTTGAGATTTATAGGAAAAACTGAAATCTAATTTGGGCCACTAAAAGTGGGCCCAATATTTCAACAATCCCCCACCAGATCTCAAATCCCCATTTAGAGATTTACCAATACTCGCTGCTTGTTTATATACCAGTATTTCAGCGGAGACTGTTAAGTTGAACTTCCGCCTAGAACCTTAAGCTACATCCACTCACACTTGAACAATGGACTAAGCCTTGAATTGCAAGTTTTGCGTGAACAGGGTTTCACTCAAAGTCATGACCAGTACACGGCTGCCAGTAGCCTACCCCGCGGGTGAAGCATATGCGTCATACTTCATGGTCTCTTCATGAGTTTACTAGAGATCACCCAAATCTCATAGATTGCGACGTTTAACAATCGGACTCATATAGGTGTGTTATTTCAAGAATGCTCTGTAGGACAGCATCTTTGCTAAAATAGCCAACATAAACACATTAAGGCTTGTTGCCAACCTGCCTTACAGCAACTGAGAGTTGTGCATCTTCACATAGAGAGGGTTACATAATACTCTCCTCAATTAAACCACTAGTTTGTTCTTTCCAGGTCCTAATTCACGGGATCTCCGATCACAAAGGTTGGATTACCACTATGGTGTAACATCAACGGGTCTCAAACCCATCTCCCTCGATGCACTTTCTATCACATTACGTCATAGTCCCTTTGTAAAGGGATCTGCCAGGTTTTTGTCTGTTTGAATATATGTAACATTTATTACTCCGGAGTTTCGCAATTTCCTGACAGACTTCAAACGTCTCTTGACGTGTCTTGATGACTTCGCGTTATCCTTAGAATTGTTCACTTTGACAATTACAGTTTGATTGTCACAATTCAAAAGGATTGCCGAAACAGGTTTTTCAACCACAGGCAAGTCCATCAAGAGCTCACGCAACCATTCTGATTCAACAGTGGTTGTGTCTAAAGCAGTAAGTTCTGCTTCCATAGTTGACCTCGTCAATATGGTTTGCTTACAAGATCTCCATGACACTGCGCCACCTCCAAAGGTAAATACATACCCACTTGTGGCGTACAGATCAGCTACATCTGAGATCCAATTCGAATCACTATATCCTTCAAGCACAGCTGGGTGCCCTGAATAGTGAATCCCATAACTCATTGTACCACATAGGTAGCGCATGACCCTATCAAGTGCATGACAATGATCAGTACCTGGGTTTGACATGAACCTACTCAACTTGCTAACAGCAAAAGAGATGTCGGATCTAGTCGTGCTCGCTAAGTACATGAGTGAGCCAACGATCTGAGAATATCTCAATTGATCTATGGCAATCCTCCGGTTCTTGCGTAGTGTCACACTGGGATCATAAGGTGTTGAAGAAGGCTTGCTATCAATATAGCCGAACCGGCTCAAGATCTTCTCAACATAATGGGATTGCGTTAGAGTAATCCCACTCTCGTTCTTAATCAGCTTGATGTTCAGAATCACATCAGCTTCTCCCAGATCTTTCATATCAAAGCTCTTTGACAAGAAAGACTTGACCTCGTGTATTACTTTCATGTTTGTACCAAAGATCAGAATATCATCCACATACAAACATAGTATAACACCTTCGCCCCCACCATGGCGATAGTAAACGCACTTGTCACCTCATTGACAACAAAGCCTACGAAGTTAAAGTTCTGTCAAACTTCTCATGCCATTTCTTAGGTGCTTGTTTTAGGCCATATAAAGATTTCAGCAACTTGCACACCTTTCTTTCTTCACCTTTTACTACAAACCCATCAGGCTGATCCATATAGATTTCCTCTTCCAACTCTCCATTAAGGAAAGCTGTCTTTACGTCCATTTGATGAACGATAAGACCATAGGAGGCAGCCATGGATAGTAGTACTCGAATGGTGGTAAGTCTAGCGACAGGTGAATAGATGTCGAAGTAATCTTCGCCTTCTCTCTGTGTGTAGCCTTTCGCTACAAGCCGTGCCTTGTACTTTTCAATAGTACCATCAGGTCTTAGCTTCTTCTTGAACACCCATTTGCAGCCTACTGGCTTGCATCCATGAGGTCGTTCTGACAACTCCCAAGTTCCATTAGAAAGAATCGAGTCCATCTCATTATGGACAACTTCTTTCCAAATATCTCGCATCCTGGAGATGCATATGCCTCTCGCAATGGACGTGGGAGTATCATCCACAAGGTACACAATGAAATCATCACCAAAGGATTTTTCAATCCTTCGTCTCTTGCTCCGTTTAGGAGCTTCATTGTCATCCTTCTCAGTAACATTCTCATGTGATTGTTCAAAATACTCATTAGATGTACTGGACTCGTGAATTATCTCGGTAGAAATTCTAGCAATGCTATGCATATCTTTCATAGGAAACATATTCTCAAAAAATGTTGCATCACGAGATTCCATAATAGTATCAACATGCATATCAGGTACCTCGGATTGAACTACTAAAAATCTATATCCTACACTCCGAGGAGCATAACCTAGAAAGATGCAATCCACTATTTTTGGTCCAAGTTTGCGCTTCTTAGTAATTGGAATATTGACTTTCGCCAAACATCCCCATGTGCGCAAATACGAAAGTGATGGTTTTCTCCCAGCCCACTCCTCGTAAGGGGTTTTATCTTTATTCTTGTTAGGAACTCTATTCAGGACATGACATGAAGTCAACAAAGCCTCCCCCACCATGCCTTTGATAAACCAAAGTTGGCTAACATGGAATTCACCAAGTCAGTCAGCGTGCGGTTTTTCCTCTCGGCAACCCCGTTTGATTGGGGTGAATAGGGAGGCGTCCTCTCATGAATAATACCATGTTCCTCACAGAATTCATCAAAGATTTTAGGAAAATATTCACCACCACGATCCGACCTAAGACGCTTGATCTTTCTCTCTAGTTGATTTTCAACTTCGGCCTTATAAATTTTAAAGTAGTCTAAAGCTTCATCTTTAGTTCGCAACAAATAAACATAGCAGAATCTAGTCGCATCATCAATCAATGTCATGAAATATCTCTTTCCACCTTTTGTCAACACACCATTCATCTCGCATAGATCAGAATGTATGAGTTCTAGAGGTGCCAGGTTTCTCTCCTCGGCCGCCTTGTGAGGCTTCCGAGGTTGCTTTGATTGCACACAACTATGGCACTTAGAACCTTTGGCAATGGTGAAATTCGGAATTAAACTTAAACTGGATAGCCGAGACATTAAACCAAAATTAATGTGACATAAACGAGAATGCAAAACACTGGTATCATCACTAACATTGCCACAAATATGGTTCACAGACTTATTACTGAAATCAGAAAGCGAAAAGCGGAACAAGCCTCCGCACTCATAGCCTTTACCAATAAATTGTCCAAACTTGGAAACAACTACTTTATTCGACTCTAAAACAACCTTAAACCCATCTCTGCATAGAAGGGAGCCGCTAACGAGATTCTTGTTCATAGTAGGGACATGCTGCACGTTCCTCAGCTGCACGATCTTCCCCGAAGTGAACTTCAGATCTACCGTGCCAACACCACGAACAGAAGCATGTGACCCATTCCCCATCAAGACGGAAGAATCCCGGGCGACCTGGTAAGAAGTGAACATGGATATGTCAGCACACACATGAACATTAGCACCTGTATCAATCCACCAACATGGAGATTGAAATACCGAAAGAACAGTAAAGAGATTACCGTACCCATCAGCATTGCTAGCGGTCACAGTGTTGACTTGCCTCCCCTTTTTCTTGCGGTCTGCCCTCTCTGGACAGTCCTTAGAAAAGTGGACAGCCTCTCCACAGGTAAAGCAGCTCAGATCTGCTTTGTTTATCATCTTCTTCTTGAAGGTTGTAGTCTTCATAGGCTTATTGAAGAAGGGCTTGGTATTCCCTTTGTTCTTGCTGTAGGGTTTCTTCTGCACCATGTTGGCGCTAGACTGACCCTCTCCTTTCTCAGTATTATCCTTAGCCCGAGCTTTCTCCTCAACATCAAGAGACGCTATCAGATTTTCAACTGATATCTCCTGTCTCTTGTGTTTGAGAGTTGTGGCAAAGTTCCTCCATGAAGGGGGCAACTTAGCGATGATGCATCCAGCCACAAACTTGTCAGGTAAGGCACACTTAAGGAGTTCGAGCTCTTTCGCAATGCACTGTATCTCATGAGCTTGTTAGACTACAGAACGGTTGTTTACCATCCTGATGTCATGGAAGCTCTCCATGATGTACAACATCGTCGCATCGGTTGCACCGAATTTAGCATTCAGTGCATCCCAGAGCTCTTTACCATCTGTTATGTGCATGTACACATCACACAGACGATCAGCAAGAATACTCAGAACGCATCCGACGAAGAGAGTATTGTTTTCCTTGAACTTGTTCTGATCTTGGTCAGATATAGTTCCTTCAGGTAAACCATCATTAACTTCGAACACTTTCAGATGAGTAAGCCAGAGCGTGGCCTTCACTTGCCACCTCTTAAAGTGCACACCGGTAAACTTATCCGGCCTCAGTGCATCAGCAAAACCAGCCATTGTTAACTCAGGAAATTGCCTACAATTAGGTTTTTGGATTGTTGGATAATTAGGCACAATTTCCATGATTAGTTCCAGAATATAAAACATGATGGCAGCAACTACTAACATGTGAAACTCAAACATACTAGATGCATTAATCAACATGAGTAGCAGCAGCGCAAACGGTATTGCATCCATCGCTAAACAGATCGAGATATGTCGCACGTACCGATCTGGTGGAGGTGGCGGTGGAGGTGTAGCAGATGATGTCGCAGCAGTAACGTTGTTGATGACAACGTTGTTGACGACGGGGACGACGGGGACGACGGGTCGAAGACGACGGTAGGTAGCACCGCCCGACTTGGACGGAAGGCAACCCTCCCGTACAGGATCGCAAGGACGAGCGGTTCCGGAGACCTGCTCTCCCGTTCGTCTAGGACTCTGTTCGTTTTCCTGAGCTGCAAAAAGTAAGGAAAGTCTCGGCTCGAGGCTCAATCCACTAACCACGAGCGCGGCGCGGCGCGGCGCGGCGCGGCGTGTCGTGTCGTGTCGAGACGAGACGAGCGAGGAGGAGGAGCGCGCGTGTAGCACTCCTATTCTCACTCACTTACTAGTGGTGGAACAACCCACCTTATAAGGTGGTCTAACTTTCTCCCAACTTTCCATGTGGGACTAAACTTCCCACCTCTTGCCACTCCCTAGTGAGTTGCCACCAACTTGGGCTCAAACTCACAAGGCTGCCACTATGTGGGCTTTGAGATTTATAGGAAAAACTGAAATCTAATTTGGGCCACTAAAAGTGGGCCCAATATTTCAACAGAATCATGGTGATATAGTGATCTATACCTAATAATAAAGGAGCTAAGGTTTCTGCCAAAATTTTCGTCCAACTTTTTTTGGACCGTTTTGCCCTCCCACCAAATCGCATAATACAGCAAAATACCCTTATACCGGTTCGTGTGTCGTTCATCCTCGCGCTATTCCCAACCTCCCCGTGTTCATCCCAACTCCAATTCGGCCCGATCTCCTCTCCTGCCGTAACCGACCTCTTCCTCTACTTATACACAGTCCCTTCAATCTATCCCTCAAATCGGCTCCTCAAATCGGGGCGGCGCCGGTGCCCTCGATTTCGATTGGAATCGGTGGGAGGAACGGAATCGCCCGCTCCCGATCCCTCTGCTCCCGCCGAGATCTGAGTGCCTGCAGCCGAGCCCCCGTCCGCCGTCCCCGAAACCTCCCGAGTCAATGTCCCGACATGCTTTCTTTCTCCTGCCAGACCAGTTCCCAGCATCGACGGAGCTCCAACGGTCCGAAGCTTCGTGTTACTGCGATGGACGACGAGGTTGAGTAGCGGCGGCAGAGGTGGGACCGGCGGCGCGCGCAGGAAAAAGGGCCCAACGCCAACACTGGTCGTAGTACGGCGACGGATGACAAGGTTGAGTAGCGGCGGCAGAAGTGGGACGTGGTCGATTGCAGATAGAGCAGGAAGACAACGAGGATGCGGTGGATACTCCCGGGCTGTGTTGTACAGGGTGAAGCAGATGCATCTCAAGCCTTCCCTTATTGTTTTTTTTAACAACTGAGGAGTGAGGAGAAGCTATGATGGTTGCAGGATGTGGTGCGCCTAAGCTTAGATTTGTTAGGTTTGAGGAGGAGCAGCGAAATCAAATTTGTGAGTAGTGGCAAGGAATATGGCCGTGGCCGCCGGCGCACAAAGCAGCAGGCAGGAGCAGAGCACATACGGTGAAGGTTCTTGCTGAAAAGGAATAGACCGGCCCGTGAGCGCTACTTGCCTTGCCTGGGGCTGCTTGCGGCACCTGGTGGCCCGATTTGTCCAATTCAGTGCATTTGATCCTTCGCTTCGCTCTCCACTCCTGGATTTCACCAAGATTCTATGAAGAGGACTCTTCCCAGCAGATAATATATAAATCAGCAGTAAGACCTAGAATATTTTTCTCCTAATTCATCAGCAAGTGCAAGCATAATTGCTGTTCAAAAAGAGACAACCACGCGCCAGTTAATCGAGTATAGTTGTGATGGCATGTGAGGAACTGAAACTCAGTTAGCCTTGCTCTTTGTCTCATTCTCAAGTTTCATTTGTGTTGGTGTTTCCCGTCGCTTGAGCTTCAGCAAGGCACACAAGGATTTCAGTAACAACGAATTCAGGTACCTTACTTTTGCCCCTGTATAAGCAGAACTGCAGAAGTGCTGGTGTTTCCCTGTGTATCATTAGGAACAACATTCTGATTGGCTATTCAATATTCCGATGTAGCCGGTATATGGAGTGCTATGGACCAAGGTAGGTTTACTGATTAATTCGGTTGTTAATATTCAGTATGGCCAGTTTCTGTTCTCTTCTATGCCTACACTTGCACACTAAATTTTCGCAGAAGTTGGTTGTTAAATGTTAAGTGCAGAGACAAGATGAAGTAGCAGATGATAATAGAGCAACAAAGAAAACGAATGTTTCACTCTAGGTGATTCATTATGCTGGAATGTACTTTTATTTCAATGAATATTATACGTGCCAAACTGTATGTTCAGACTCCATGGCCATATCCTCCATCTCTTCAGACTGGGTAACTGCATGGCCAGTGATTTGGTCTAGACTAGAGGAGTAAAACGATTGTCTAATTTTGATTCTCCACAAGTGTGACAGCATTGATTTGAAGAGCATGAGGATCAGCCGGACTCAGAACGTGGCTGAGCAAATTCATCCACGAATTTTACTCGGGCCGACGCCAGCAGAGTGTCCTGTGCGATATATGATTTTTACTACCGGCCTGAGCTCAGAACCGTGGCTACAACCTGAAAAAAAATACTTATTTTGGGCTCTTTTCTATATTTACAAGTGCTAATTTGTCACTATAGGCTGAATTAACCATGATGTCCTTACAAGTGATAAAGTGAAACTTTCATCATTAAATTTGTAGTAACCTCTGTGGTCGTCGAGAGCATGTTGCTAATTTAATTTTAATTCGATTGACATAAGAATTTTAAAAGGTCATTTATTTTAATTTAGCATAACGCCGTAGCAACGCACGGGTTTTGTGCTAGTACAGTACAATACACGAAGCTTCAGATGACGAACTTGGGTATATCTCGATGTGGATCGTTGTTGTATATGGGGCTAGAAGCGGGATCACGCGAAAGTCTCGTTCTAGTCCATTTTGTCATTTCTTGTTTAAAATTTTACCCAATTTTTTTTACACTACGAATGACACAATAAGCTAAACTAGAAGTGGGACTTTGGTGGGATCACGTTTCCAACCCTGGTTTTATCTCAAGCCTATGTCATTCTGTTTTCTGTTCGTTGATGTATGCATCAACATCGCATAAATTTACGAGGACGGCCGAAGAGATGCCAACATCGTGCCAAACAATCTCTCACGAAGGTTGTACTACTCAACCGAGATCCATTGCCTTGTTCTTCGTTCACATCTACTCCCTCCGGTCGGATTTAATCGACGCTGAAGGAGGCTTCTGTATGCATGTGTCAGGCAGCTAGCTGCGTCAATTAATTGCGACCAGAGGAGTAACGAACATCAGCGTCTCCACCTACAAACACGCAAGATTCTATACCTAGGACATCGTGGGTAGGGGAAAACTTTCGTGTGTCTTCTCTAACAGGGATTTCCCTTCCCGCTGCAGCTGCAGGCCCCGCCAGCCAGGTTGCACCTACGTCGCCGCTGCGGCGAAAGGAGGGGAGTCGCTCGGACCTCGGTGTCCCCAACCTCTGGTTGTTCCCTTCCCCCACCACCGGCTGCACCTTCGACTTTGTTGCGGGAAAGTGAGAGGAGTCGCTGGCCTCGACGGTCCCCTCCGCCCACATCCGGCTTCTCCCTCCGTTGCCAGCGTCCAAAGGTCTTCCAACGATGTATTGCCTAGGTTTCCGCTAACAACCTGAATTTTGCTCAATTCAATTTGAGTATGGTTATCTTGGATAATGTATGGCCTTGTAATAGTGGATAGAGATTTGGCGCACATGGGTATAAGTTATTTCTTTGTTAAAAAAAAATTAAAATATTTTTTTTCTAAATTAAAAAAATTGAAAAATTATGATGTAACCATTTGGCCGTCCCACTCATCCTGGGGAGGCGTGTGCGGTTGTACCAACGAGGCTACGTGGTTCGCCACCATGACCGTGAGATCGTCGACATGCTCCAGACCTGGGCAGGACCACTTGGCCTCCTTCTTGGTCTTGGACTACTCAAGCTTCACCGAAGTGGGATGCGCGTCATCCTTCATGTTTTCATCATCGCCGTCGTATTCCTCCTCCTCCTCCTCCTCGTCCTCACTGGCTGGCGGAGGCGAGGACACCGTAGTCTTCGTCGGGCTCAAAGTCCCGCAGTATATTCGGCAACGTCGACTACTTCGACCGCGAGATCACCGTGAAAGAAGAAGAGAACGACCAGGAGGACGAGGACACGGACATGGCAGAGTACGACCACGACGACGGCGGGCCGCGCGTGGGATCCGGAGACCCAGCTGTCGGACATTACCGAGGAGGAGGCCATTGCCATGGCACTGGCCAACAGCGAGCTCGACGAGCTCAACAAGCTCGCTTTGTGGGACGGGCTCGCAATCCAGCTCCGCGAGTGCGCGCTCGCGCAGGGGAGCCGACGACTACTCCGGCCACGTCGACGCATTCCAACGACCGCGCTCCGGCTGCTGCTTCGGCCTGGGATCCCTGGCCACCTTCACCACAACCTCCTGCGCATGCAACGGCCTGGCCGCAGTTGCCGCAGCCTGCCCTACCTCCTCCACCGCCGGCGTACCAGCTTCCATGGCCGACGCGTGAGCTCATCGACCTCGTCCATGACAACGACCAGTAGGCAGTACCTACCATGCCTTTATGACATTTTTATATTTTTTATTAATGTAAATTATGACTTTTATGAATGGGAAAAAATTATGCGTCATGCCGCTGGAGCCACCCAACGCAAACGGATGCGCAGACGATTTCAACAATTTTAGCCGGCGCACGTCCGTTTAGGCTCCGAAATCCGTCGTCCCATTGGACATGCCCTAACAGCTCACGGTACCATCGTTCATTTCGGATCCGGTTCCAGTGCAGGCGTGCAGGGATAGCATAACCAACCTATCACGAGCCATGTGCTCTAGCCTTCTTGCCTTGTACTAGGCCTCTGCACCGAGATCAATGGCGGTACCAGCAGTATAGTCGGCGTCACCCCAGCCTCCTTCGACAGGTAGCATGAGGCTTGTACTAGCTAGCAAGCCAGTCGGCCGGCTAGCTGGGTAAAGGCATCTCCAGTGGCGCGACCTGAACAGACGCAGCGTCCTCGCGGATCGAAAATACGTCTGCACCCTGCTCCAGCGGGCGACGTACCGTGTTCGGGGCATCCGCAGCGACGCAAACACGACGCAAATATGCGTCAGGTTTGCGTCTCCGTGGACACTGCGCGGTCGCGCCTAGCGTTCGCTCGCTTCACCTACAGGCCCGTATGGCAGCGACCCAGGTTCGACCGGTCTCGAATTCACAGCAAGCACGCGAATGTCAACCGCCGGTGTGGCAACCGCGCCGATCAACCCGCCAACCGCCGCAATGGAGCGCGGAACCGCCGTGGAAGAGCAACCACCGGCCTCTTCGTTATACGTGCCGCCGTTAATCCTCGCAGATTATAACCCTTGCGTCTACGGTAATTGAAGTCGAACCGCCTCCTTCTTCTTCCTCTTCTTCTTCTTCTTCTTCTCCAACACCAGCACGCCATGAGCGACTACACGCTGCCGTCGGACTCGAAGAGCGAGGGCAAAAGTCGCCCGGATTTCTGCATTGGTGGGAATCCCCTGCGACGCCAAGCGATCCGGGCTCCACGCCCAGCGACCCTGCCTCCACGCCAAGTGAGGAGCAGGAGGACGGAGGCGGCAATTCCAGTGAAGGCCAGGAGGAGGACGGAGGCCGCGCTGGCAGCGACGCCGAGGACGAGGAGGAGAACTCTGACGCCAAGTTCGCCCGGCTGGAGGCGCAGGAGGCGGCAGACAACAAGGCGGCGGCAAGGAAGAAGTCCATGGCCCGGGCAAGGGTGCAGGCGCGGGAGGCGCGTCGTCGTCGTCGTCCGTTCACCGACGACGACGACGAAGATGTCATTTCTTCCAGTTCCAACTCCTCGATGGGCGCGTCGGCCTCCAGTTCCTCTTTCGACGAGGAGGTGACAAGCAAGAGGCGCAGGATTTTGGACGACGAGGCAGGACCTTCTAAAAAGAAGGCCAAAAATTAGTTTTTAGTTTATATATGTTTTAAAATTTGTTCTTATTTGTATGTTAAATATGTTAGAACTTTTTCGATTGAAGTAATCTATCCGATGAATTGTTTCGATTCGAGAAACAAGACATTCAGTACTACTTATTTTACCGTTTAAACTTGCGCATTCAATAAAAAAGAAAAAAAAAGCAAGAAAACAAAGCACTGGGATGTCCAAAATGCGTCGGACGGCTGGAGGTAGCACCCGATGGAAACGAACATTTTGCCCCTCGCGGTCAGCCTGACGACGCAAACGAACGCCCACGGATAATTTAGGCGTTCGAAATGCGACGCCCTGCTGAAGATACCCTAATCAAATACACACACTTTCTGCTCTGTACTCCTCCGGTCAAGATCTGCGTGCATAGATAGATGGATACCCGGCAGAAGAAAGTGGTGTTGAACAACAGTAGCTAGCTAGGCCAATGGCCAGTCAAGTCCTCCAATAAATGTTCGCGTCAGTACATAGTACATGGCGCGTACGTACGTGCTTGATGGCTACGTGCCCTTCAGGTACAATGTGTAACGTGAATGTGGTCCGCGTCCAATTATTCAAGCATATCCCACGAGGCCACGACCGACCACCGGGCGAGTTCGGGTACTATGCGCGACGACGCTAGCCGGCCCGGCCGGCGCTCAGTTTCACTCAGCTGGACAGCGGGAATAGAGAAAAGATCGGTTCGTGCTTGGCTTTGCCATGTCCTTGTATCGCCGTCCTTTGCCCGCCCAATCTCGTTAGCAGAGTGGTCGCATGCACGGCACCGCCCAATCTTGTTAGCAGAGTGGTCGCATGCACGGCGATCCGGGGCCCGGACCCGGCCTTCCGAGGATCTCGACTGGACGTGCTAATCCCTGCGATCCGCGCAAAGGAAAAAGCGAGCTACACGCCGGGTTGGGCACCGGCCTAGCTGCGAGACGTCGAGGATACGTTGGACTAGGGTGGCGTCGGGACGGGCGTCCCTCAAACGGCGCTCATCGAGGGTTTAGGGACATGTTTTATTTGTGGTGCGTTTAGAGACGTCACTCCCCAGCCGCGTTTCTCCCAAACGCTGTCTTTATTTTTTATAGGGTTTTCGAAAACACAACCATTTATTAATCATAGCATACAAAGAAATATGTTTGCCAAAATTGTTTTCAAATTGAAATATAACAAACAATAAAATAACTAAACAAATGTAATAAATGGGGCTAGATCAAGGCGCCGCGGCATTTGCTGATAATTCTTTGATCCTCCACATATGCTCAACAAGATCATTTTGAAGTTGCTCGTGAACATTGCTGTCACGGATCTCTATGTGCATGGCGAGAAAATCAGCAAAATCTGCAGGCAACTCATGATCAACCTCCGCAAGAGCGCCCTAACACTCATAGGGACCAACATATCACCTCACCTGATTCTTGCGGTTATCTTAGATGATCATGTTGTGCATGATCACACAAGCCTGCATCACCTCCCACATTTGATTGTGAGACCAGCTTAGAGTAGGGTACCAGACAATTGCAAATTAAGCTTGAAGCACACCAAATGCCCGCTCGACATCCTTCCTGCAAGTCTCCTCTCGCGAAGCAAAGTGAAAATTCTTCTGACGTGATGGAGCCGGGATTATTTTGAAAAAAGTGGCCTATTTTGAATATATACCATCGGGTAGATAATAGCCTTTGGTATATTGGTGTCCATTGATCTCATAGTTGAATGGTGGAACATGACCTTTCACTAGTTTACCGAACACCGGAGACTGCTGCAACATGTTAATGTCATTGTGTGATCCCGCCATGCCAAAGAAAGAATGTCAAATCCATAGGTCATAATCTGCCACAGCTTCAAGCACCACACTGCAATATCCATGACGCCCTTTATATATACCTTGCCAAGCAAATTTCATGGTCTATGGATGACTAATATTGCGCACCAACATTTTATTTATTGCTATTGTTTTTTAATCGCATGCCATATGTATAGGGTCAATATTTTTATGTATATTATAAAGGATGAGATCAATTCAGAATCGTTTTTTCTTATTCTAGCAGAGAAAATTAGGTGAAGTACTCCGGATACAAACAACAGAAAAAGGAACGCAATATAAATTCGGGCAACAAAAAGTGATGATACTAGGGAAATCAGAATGCCCCCCGCCCATTGTCGAATCTAACTTCCTTGTTTAGAATTGTATGAACAGGCCGGACTAAATCCTTATATTTCTCTATAAAAAGAAATATGACCCAAAGTGGTTCGGTTCTATAATCTTTTATTTCTAAATAGGTGTTCCCCACTACTTGATTTTGCTACAGTCTCCTGCCTCCACGTCATTCTTTTTTAACCCGCGCAGTGTTGTCTCCCACATGTCCTCCTTAGTTCCCTCCATCTCACAATTTTTTTTGGCAAGGATTCATTATCGATGTAAGCAAGATTTATGATAGTTTTCTCGATGAATGGATGATGTATTATATATGTAGCTACAAGAGGGATACATGATTTTGTTGGAAGGCACACTAGTAGTCCATCGTGCTAGGGTAAGGAGACTGCCTGGTGGTGGTGCTGATGGTGGCGGTGGTCATTGTTGATGGCCATGGCGCCGACAGCGAGCTCATGAATGCCACCAGAGGTGTCCACTATGGCCCATGTGGATGTTGTCGATCCCTTACTAAATCCAAGTACTTTTGCGCTTAATGTATCATTATTGTGCCATATCATGCGCCAACCATCAATAAATCAAGTTGCATGTATTGATGCGTCGCGGCCCTAATCTATGTCGAGCACTTCTTCCACCGGACCAGTGCCGCTAGGTCATCTCTCCAAAGCTCGCACTCCTACAGTAGGGTTCTAATTAGTCGCGCTGACTGCGTGTGCCAAGGAGGAAATCCTGTTGTTTTACCTTAAGAGGGGAGCTAGCTTGCCTTATGAGGGCCAACCCTATACACCCAACAAATCGCACACCAGGGTAGGCACCGCACACCCTGGTCGGGTATTTGGCATGGCCTGTTTTTCTGTTTTTCCCTTTCCCTTTCCTTTTCTATTTCTTTTTTCTTTCTCTTTTGTTTGTTTTTTCTATTTTCTGTTTTCTTTTTTGTTTCCTTTTATTTTCTGTTTATTTTCTTTTGTTCAAATTCAAAAAAGTTTGATTTTGAAATAGTTCAAATTTGAAAAATATTCAAATGTAAAAAATGTCCAAATTCAAAAACTGTCCAAATTTGAAAAATGTTCAAAGTAAAAAATTGTTCCTATTCGAAATATGTTCATATCAAAAATGTTCAAATTTTAAATATGTTCGTATTCAAAAAATATTCAAATTTTGGGAAAAATTGAAAATTTGAAAAAATGTACGATGAAAATAATTTTCAATTTTTTAAAATATTTAGATTAAAAAATCGATTTCTAACAATTTTAGAATTTAAATAACAAAAATTACTAATTATTTAAAATCGTATTTAGAAATATTTCAGTTTTTAAAAAACGTAAGAAGAAAAAACAGGAAAGCAAAAGAGAAAACAAAAAATAAAAAAACAATAAGAAAGGTGAGAGGAACGACTGGGCTGGCCCAAACATCTGCGTGGAGGGTGTGCGGCGCCTGTTCCGTGTTGACCAGGTCGGGACACACCACCCAACTTATGAGGAGAGCGCCTAGTTGCTGCTCATTGGCGGGAGCTACAAGGCATCGCCTGAAGGCAATTTTAAGTGGGCCAGCCCATTAATTTGTTGGTTGGCTAACGAAATAGTGCAATATTTTTTCGTTTTCGTACAACATTAGACCACTGCCTTGTTGGTTACAACAACTGTCCACGAGTGAGGAGACCCAAGTTCAAACCTAGTGTGGACGATTTGCAATAATTTATTTGAATCTGAACAAATTGTAATTTTGAGCAAATTCTAGCTAAACAAAATTTAAATATGAGCAAATTTCGGAAACGAGCAAAATTTAAATATGAGGAAATTTAAAAACCGTGCAAAATTTAAATCTGAGCAAATTTCAAAATCGAACAAAATTTTGAAATTTGTTGCAGTTTAAATTTTGCTCCCATTCATCCTCCAACTTAAAATTTGCTATTTTTTTGTTTAGCAAAAAAATTCAAGAAAATCCTCAATTTTCTTATCGTATTTAAAAAATATTAAAGAAAATACAGAAAAAAATAAAAAACAGGAAAAGGAAAAAGGGAAAAATTAATTTCGAAAATGTTTAGAAAAATAGAAAAACAGACAGAAAACCGTACAAATCATGAAAATCCGAGGAAAAAGAAAAAACCAGAAAACTGTGCAGAAAACATTGCCATGCATTGGTAATGGGCCGCGGCCTATGTCACCCCATTAGCGTGCGGTAATAGTTAATGGGCGATGTATAGGTTTTGCCCCTTATTAGTCCTCGCAAAAAAAGCCAGGGTCCAGAACAATTTCTATGGGCTAGGCAGCTGATAAGCCAGGGCCCAGAACACTGGTCCAATTTGGAAGTCGAGCCGAATGGAATCGCAGTTGCCCGTTGCTGGCGTGCGTCCGGCGACTTTCTGACAGACAAGAAAAAGCGAGAAGGTTTGACCCCACCACTACTGCCCAACCTCCCCACCACCACCGCTCCAAGGCTCGAACCCAACGCATTTCCTCTTGCCCCGACAGCGCCCACCGCCAAGACAACCCTCCAGATGCAGCCCGCCGCCGAGATGCAGCCGCCCGTCGGCTCCCCCGCCGCGCCCCAATCCGACCCTCCGCAGGCACCTCCACCCTCCGATCCATCCTCTCCGCCGGCACCGGCTCCCGAGGCGGCCGATCCGCCCGCGTCCGCACCCTCGCTGGCCTCGGTGCAGCTGCAGCCGCAGGGGCAGCCGAAGACCGTCACGTGGAGCGAGAAGCTGACGTCGGAGTCGCCGACCCACGTGCCGGCCGCCGCCGCCGCGGAGTCCAGCCAGTACGTCTCCCGCGGGCCCGCCGCCTCCTCGTCCAAGGGTAATAAACCCGCTGATCCGCTCGGTTCCGCACTCTATTTGGGGGACAAGTTCTTGGTTCTCACTATGTTTCTGCGCAGGCGCGGTGGAGGCGATGAAGGACACGCTGTCGAGGTGGGGAAAGTCGATGGGGGAGACCACCAAGATGGTCGAGAGCCTCAGCCGCGACACGTGGCAGCACTGTGAGATCTCAGCACCCCCAGTTACCCCCTGCGATTTCTTAGGGAGCACTTTGTTCTTTCTTCGTTCGATTGTTCGTAAGATTCATTTCTTGAGAGGCAGGATTGCGCCATGTGGGCCAAGGTTCTAGGCTTTTACATCCTTTTAAGGATGATGAAAGAAATAATGAGTACTAAATAAAGTAATAAAACCTTAGGAGATTCTTTGAAGAGCATGCGGGGATTGGAATAGCTGGGGGAGCAGGATAGGTATCTTTTCCCCAAGAAGAGAAGTACCTGGTATTTAGCTGTAGCTTTTCATGCCTACTCTATATGCTTGGCATGTGTTTTAAGTTCATTAGTGTTTAAAACTTCAAATTTGTGACCAGCTTACGGAAACTTAATACCCATGAGGCCATGACCTTCTTCCAGTATCTAGTGAATTTCCATTACATAGTATTCAAGCAGAAGAAGCTTTCCTTTTGCGTGTTTCTTCGGGTTATCCAGTTCACATCATGTGTCTGGACTTTGTATTGTTTCTACTGTGGATAGTCGCAGCAGCATCGAATATTAGAGGTTTACCCAATCTATTCATCAGTGCAAGTCAGCGTATGCATGTAGAACGCCTTTCCCTGCAATTAGCACAAATGCACTGGAAATAATGTAAACCACTTTAGGAGAAACATGGCATATTGGCATTTGATTTTCTCTGACTTTAAGGTGCTGACCATTTGCTTAGGGGCTCAGGGTTAACCACCTGGCCTTTTGGATTGTGTATGCTAATTTATTCTCTACCTGAAGACCTATATTCTGAAATAATGAGACTAGGTGGATAGGAACCTCATATTTGTGCAACAAGGCACTGAAAACTTATAATCGTACTGGTGGCCTTCTTCATCTTTCTATTAAATTCAGAATCATAGAAAATTTCCAGTATGTAGTATGCTTAATCATTCATATGTAGGCAGTTCACGTCATTGGTTCTATATCATGATTTTTGTTAATGAAATGGTCAAAAGAGCGCTAAATATTAGACATTTAACTACACAGTTCATCTGTGCGAATCAGCATATGCATGTGTAGCTTTTTGTTTCTTGCAATTGGTGCAAATTCCTTAGGAGAAATAGAGACTATTTTATTAGAATCTGTGGCATGTTGACATCAGATCTGCACTTACCTTTAGGTTACAGCCTTTCAGTTGGGGGTTTATGGGTGCGTACCCAACTCCAGAGATGCATTTTTAATGCCAGCATTTCATGGAACCAACACCTTTTTCTCTACGAGAACATATTTCAAAGAGAAGATTCAAGAATTCACAAAGTAGGGTGTACATTTGTCAAATAAGCCACAATACCTTATGAACAACCAATGATATTTCCAACTGAAGATAGCGATTGTTGCTCCTTGAATAATCTTCCAGTTTGCTTGTTTCAGATTGTTAGCTTGATATATAGAATGATGAAGTTTAGGTACTTTGTAGGATCTCTCCCCTCTGTGTACATAGCTAACCTGATGTTCTATAGGATATTGTATTAACTAGAGAATATACACACGTGTTGGACTGGCAGAACATATAGTCAGTAGGATAATTTAGTACCTTGTAACTCCCTGTTAACATGGTATATGTCTAATAATATGACTGTTTTTCTTAACAGTCAAGACTGGACCGAGTTTTACTGAAGCGGCTATGGGACGGCTTGCTCAAGGAACTAAAGTCTTAGCAGAAGGTGGCTATGAGAAAATATTTAAGCAGACTTTTGAGATTCTTCCGGATGAGCAGCTGAAAATATCTTACGCATGCTATCTATCAACATCTGCTGGTCCTGTCATGGGAGTAATGTACATTTCTACAGCGAAAATTGCATTCTGCAGTGACAACCCTCTTTCTTACAAAGCTGGAGATAAAACTGAATGGAGTTACTACAAGGTAAGGGTTATTCACTACCGAAGTACTTTCTCCGTTCAGATTAGATTGACGCGGCCCGCGCACAAAGTACATAGCGGCTTAGTAGTATCATGCGTCGATTAATCTTGACTGGAGGTAGTAACTTTTAGCATCTATCTAATAAATTAGATTATGAAATCAATCATGTTTGTTAGTAGCTTGAGTTTATCATCTTTTTTACCTAGTCCGTTGCTAGAAGTGATCAAGTGAAGTCCACTGACTTGCATTTTCTACTTCATGAAGCCTAACTTATCGCATCAAATAAGGATGTGGTTTTTGTATTAAACTATTAATAGTTAGTGGCCTTTGATTTTTGTATTATCGAGGAAACTAGTAAAATAAGGATGTGGTTTCTTAACACACTGCTAGCTTGATGTGGGTGGATGCTTGTTCGTTTCCACGCTGGTTGCTTGATTTGGTTTGATGTCTGATTGTCTATGCTTAGGATCCCTTCATATTAAAATGTTTTTCTCTTTCCAAAAATCAGGTCGTCATTCCTCTGCATCAGCTAAGGACAGCTAATCCTTCAGTGAGCAAAGTAAATTCTGCCGAGAAGTATATTCAGGTCGTCTCAGTTGAAGGCCACGAGTTTTGGTTTATGGGCTTTCTGATGTATGACAAAGCCGTTTCCAGTCTTCAAGAAGCCATGGACAGTGCTCGTGAGTTACAACCGTAGATATTAAACTGAAGTTTCAGTTACTTCAACCTGTAGCATTCTCGGGGGCATCTCCAGTTCTCCACTCCATGCCTTCGATTATGAGCTCCCCTGTTTAAAATCGATCCTTCATGTGGTGCCCATCGCAGCTGTTGATTCAGTACACTCACGAGCTTGTATACGTCTTTGTTCTTGTTCTTTGCCTTCCCCGTGTTGTAATGATGATATATATATAGCTGGGAAAACACTGGAGCTGTCCATTTCAAATGTTGTTCATTATTGTCATTTACAGTGCAAGTTGCTTAGTGAGGTGCTTACAAAAATAAAGGTTTTGTTAAGCACTAGTGCTTATTTGTACACAAGAGCTGCCTTGTTAGGCAGCTACTTAGTATAAATAAGCACTAGTGCGTATAAAAATAATTTATTTTTGTAAGCACCTCTATTCATACTAGAAAACATAAGTTAAACTTATTTATTTTCATTCAAACTCCTAATTTGTTTTAACTCCAATTTTTCTTGTTTAAACTCCCAATTTTATTTTTATTCAAACCTCTAATTCAGTTACTAGAAAACAATAGCTAAACTTGTTCATATGATACAAGGATAATATATGGAGTGCTCAAACTGAATAGTCGGAACACACCACAACACAACATGTGACTTCGAATCAAACTCTCTTGTTGGCATCTTATACATAAATAAGTAGTGGCAAATTGCATGTAGTGATTATATGCTTAAATGTTAAGTAGAGTGGACACAAAAGGAGGATTCTTATTTCTTCCTCTCTCCTAATAATAGTTGCAAAGTTTTTATTAGAACCACCACATAAAGATTTGTCATTTATAAAGCAAAAGGTTCAGGGAAAATGCACTTTGGCTCATAGGAGCATTTGCTCCTATTGTATGAATCTACATTTTGAAGTGTCAAAAAATTCTAAACTAAATTTTTATATGTACAACTAGACATTTTATGTTGGTACACAAGTTCTCAAAAAAAAAAAAAAGTTCCGTGGCTCCTGTAAAAAAGATAAATTTTGATGTTGTAACACGACTACGTACAACATATTTTTTTGTCTTTTTTGTATACATCACACAAAATGTTGTTTTTCCACGAAAATTTGTGTACGGACATAAAATACACGATGTACATCAAAAAAATTATGTCAACTTTTTTGAAGAATTTAAAATTAATTTTTATTATTTTATATTATGAGAGCATTTGCTCCTATGAGCCAAAACGCCACGCCTCTATATAGCTCTCATCCTCTCATAAACAAGACGCAATTGCACATGGAAGGTTATCAAACAAGAAGCTCCACAAGAAAGCACCATTATCTATACCACTATACCATATATAATAAGTCAATACAAAACTCATCATCTTCATCTTTAATGGGAGAACTAGAACTAATAAAATCATTTTTATCCTTTCCAAATATCTTTTCTACGCCAATATCATATGATTTTTCACAGAAAGTTTTTATATAAAAAGATTAAGTATTGGTTCATCAAAATAAAGACAATCATCACTTTGTATAAAAAAGGGTTTTATGGAATAGATGAGTAGCTACTTCATTCTTCCTTCGCTTTTCTTTCATCGTGCTCCTTCACATGTACTTCATTGACACTCAACATGATTTACTGCACTTAACACATTAGCACCAACATGAATATTGCAAACATATTCCATATACATCAATAGAGAGTCGTTGATTGCGTTAGTAGCACTAGCATGTAATGCCATTGTCCAAGTTTTTTTTTTATAATTTTCGTTTTATATGCAAGCTAGTGAAACTAAAGTGAGTGAAAAAATGCAAATAAGAAAAGGGCTTACCATAACGCTTCCCGGCAACGGCGCTAGAAAAATACTTGACAATCCTCAAGTGCAAGGAGTAGTCGTAGCGCAATTTGATAAGTATCGAGTGTTGAACACACGAAAAGCTCAAGGTAAGCCAATGTTCTCTAAGGTCATAATAATCTTTTTATATGACCATTCGTGCAATGCACAAGGTTAATTTTTTCTTAACACTATTAAACTTGAACCTACAAAGTATTTAACTTAAAGAGCTTAACTTAAATAACTTAAACTTAAAAGATGTGCGAAAGGTGTGAGCAAATGGTAACCAACAAGATTAAATGTTCTTGGAAAAAAGTTAGTATTTTATTTGTTTTGATTGTCTCTAACTGAACCGCAGATTATATTAGCTGGATGCATGAGTTGTTTATGTTGTGCGCGTCCCACAACTCCCCTACCTGCCCCTTATAGGTAAACAAGCCATAAGATTAATGAACTTGAGGATTAAACACCCCACGCCACGTTCATGAGCAATCAAGGAATTAATTAAGGTTATGTCTAACCATCACATTAGCTTCTAGATATAAAGATGTTATTGTTTTTTAAGAGAAGAGCCATAAACAGGCGCAGTCATATACATAAGCAACTAGACCACTAGTGATTGATGTTAAGGCCAAGTTCATGATAAAGAAAGAGATTTATTAAGATATAAGTTCAACCACCGTTGTGAGTTTAAAGTTCCCCATAATCATACTCCTTATTACATGCAAACTAAATATCAGGAGTAGGTTTCTATCACTCCCACACACCCTCATCAAAGTTACGGGAAATAGTGATGACCGTATGTGATCCCCCAACATATGCATTCATTCATACACATCCGTACATACATAATAGCATCGTAGAAGATAAAAAAACATGTATGCAACCAAGAAGACAAATTATTTTACTATTGCCACAAACAAGTTACGACTTAAAACTAGACATAGAGGCAAATGCAACATAAAAAAATATTTTGCATCAACCATGCATCATGTTTGAAAAGAGATTATAGTGGGGATGTGATGTATAGGTGTTGTAGACGATGGTGATGGAGAAGTGCCTCCCCACAGGGGAGTGGCAGCCACAACGAAGGAGATGGTCATGGCGGTGGCAGCCCGTAGCAGGGAGGCGCCGATGGCATCCTAGGGGTGGCAGACAAACTTGGGGATGGCAGCTCTTTGCCCCCTTCTTCCTTGGAGCTTCTTGGTGATGTGGATGTAGCTGCCAGCTAAGGGACAGACATTCGTGGCTTTTGGTGGCTTCACCGTAAAATAGGGTTTCTCATACATATAAAGTCATGGAGACTTCATCTTGTACATGGGATCTAAACCCTTTTGATTTAACGGCTATTCAAAACTTCCACAAGCTTCCTAGCGGTTCTGTATTTCCCCACAAGTCCTCCAAACTGATATATGGTCGAATCCATCATATATGATAAGAAGTTGAGTCAATGATGTCACCAACCTTCATATTTCGAAAACAACTTTTGTACCCTCTAGTAAAACCGCCACCGAGGTTTCTATCACTCCCACACACCCTCATCAAAGTTACGGGAAATAGTGATGACCGTATGTGATCCCCCAACATATGCATTCATTCATACACATCCGTACATACATAATAGCATCGTAGAAGATAAAAAAACATGTATGCAACCAAGAAGACTATTTTACTGTTGCCACAAACAAGTTACGACTTAAAACTAGACATAGAGGCAAATACAACATACAAAATATTTTGCATCAACCATGCATCATGTTGAAAAGATATTATAGTGGGGATGTGATGTATAGGTGTTGTAGACAATGGTGATGGAGAAGTGCCTCCCCACAGGGGAGTGGCAGCCACAATGAAGGAGATGGTCATGGTGGTGGCAGCCCGTAGCAGGGAGGCGCCAATGGCATCCTAGAGGTGGCAGACAAACTTGGGGATGGCAGCTCTTTGCCCCTTCTTCCTTGGAGCTTCTTGGTGATGTGGATGTAGCTGCCAGCTAAGGGACAAACATTCGTGGCTTTTGGTGGCTTCACCGTAAAATAGGGTTTCTCAAACATATAAAGTCATGGAGACTTTATCTTGTACATGGGATCTAAACCCTTTTGATTTAACGGCTATTCGAAACTTCCACAAGCTTCCTAGCGGTCCTCTATTTCCACAAGTCCTCCAAACTGATATATGGTCAAATCTATCATATATGATAAGAAGTTGAGTCAATGATGTCACCAACCTTCATATATATTTCCAAAACAACTTTTGTAACCTCTAGTAAAACCGCCACCGAGGGCATACAAACTCGAAATTTGATGAATTTTGTGTCTAGAATTAAGCTTTCAACAAATTTATAGTTTAAATGTTTCCATTTGACGTTATCTTTGAGGTGCACCGGTGTGTACTTCAAAAATTGTTCTGCAGATACAAAATTCAGAAAATCCAAATTTGACTCAAATTAGGTATCCTTTGTGATATTCATGTAATTCCTACACAACAAAGTGTAAAAGCATCTCCAGCCGCGTCCCCCAAACCGCGCCGGATTGAGCGTTTGGGGAACGTGTTTTGTTCGTGCCGCCTTTGGGGGACGTCGCTCCCCAGCCGCGTCCCCCAAACGCCACCCCCAAATGAATATTGGTGCACGAAAATAAATGTTTTCATTCAATTTTGATTATATATTACAAAGTTTGAATGAAAACGGCTAGATTTCATCTAAACCTAGACTACTGACGCCCGGCGGTGCGTTCGACGGCCCCGCCCCGTCGTCGCCTCCCCTACGCCGCAGCCCTCCTGCGCGCGTCTCCTCTCCTTGCGTTCGGCGGTGGCCCGACGGCTCCGTTCCCGCCGCGCGTCCTCCTCCGCCCTCCCCTGCTGCGCCGCCTGGAGGGAGAGCTCGACGGCGCGTAGAATCTGTGCCTCTTCACGGGCACGGGCGTCGTCCTGGAGCTTCTTCTCCGACCCAAAGGACTCGACGAGCGCGCGTTGCTGATCGGCCGTCTCGTCCGGGTGCGGCCCGTCGTCATCGGACCACTCGAACTCGTCGTCGTCGTCGTCCTCCACCTCGGTCTCCTCCGCCTCGGCCTCCTCCTCCTCCATTGGCGCATCGTCCTCCACATCTGTTGACGCCTCCATCATCGCCGCCGTCAACACGTCGGCCTCCGCCGCCAACTGGTCCGTCCGCCTCCCCCAGATCGCCGCCAGCGCCGCCTCCCGCTGCCGACGCTCCTCCGCCGTCAGCTGCTGCTGGCGCTCGATCGACTCACGCCGATCTCGGTACAGCGCATCCCGCTCAGCGTGCTGGCGCCGGCGCTCGTCAGCCCACCGCTGCTCCATCTCCTCTCGGTACCGGCACCATCGCGCCTCTTGTCCCGTCGAGGCGTCAGACGCCGCAACGGTGGCGCACTGCTGCTCGTGCCACGCTGCTATCGCCGCGGCCTGATAACCCACAAGTATAGGGGATCGCAATAGTCTTCGAGGGAAGTAAAACCCAAATTTATTGATTCGACACAAGGGGAGGTAAAGAATACTTATAAGCCTTAACAACTGAGTTATCAATTCAGCTGCACCTGGAAAAGCACTAGCAACAAGGGTGATGTGAAAGCAACAGTAATATGAGAGCAATAGTAATAGTAACACAGCAGCAGTAACACAGGAGCAATGGCACCGGAAAATAGTTGATACTACTTCCAATGACATATAGAACGAGTATATGATGATGAGAGATGGACCGGGGTTCCCAGCGATCTACACTAGTGGTAACTCTCCAATAAGTGACAAGTGTTGGGTGAACAAACTACAGTTGGGCAATTGATAGGATTGATAAAGCATTAAGACAGAACATCAATTCATTAATCATGTAGGCATGTTTTCCATATATAGTCGTACGTGCTCGTAATGAGAAACTTGCACAACATCTTTTGTCCTACCAGCCGGTGGCAGCCGGGCCTCAAGGGAATATACTGGATATTAAGGTACTCCTTTTAATAGAGTACCGGAGCAAAGCATTAACACTCCGTGAAAACATGTGATCCTCACATCACCGCCATCCCCTCCGGTTGTCCCGATTGGCCACTTCGGGGGCCTTTGGTTCCGGACAGTGACATGTGCATACAACTTGTAGATACAATCTAAGCAATAAGTATAGAGCTTAAATCTAAGATCATGCCACTCGGGCCCTAGTGACAAGCATTAAGCATAACAAGATTGCAGCAACAATAACTTCACAAACTTTATAGATAGACTAATCATAATGTATCATCCATCGGATCCCAACAAACACAACACCGATTACATCAGATGGATCTCAATCATGTAAGGCAGCTCATGAGATCATTGTATTGAAGTACATGGGAGAGAGAGTACCAACTAGCTACTGCTAGAACCCGTAGTCCATGGGGGAACTACTCATGGAGCATGATGGAGGCGATGGCGTCGATGGAGATGGCTTCCGGGGGCACTTCCCCGTCCCGGCAGGGTGCCGGAACAGAGACTTCTGTCCCCCGAATTAGAGTTTCGCGATGGCGGCGGCGCCCCTGGAGTCTTTCTGGAGTTTCGTCAAAAAGGTCTCGCGTTTTTAGGTCGAAAGGGGTTAAAAATGCGAAGAGGCGGCGCAAGGGGGCGCCTGGGGGCTCCTCACCATAGGCTGGCGCGGGCCCAGGCCTGGCCGCGCCGCCTTATGGTGTGGTGGCCCTCTGGCCCTCCTCCGACTCCCCTTCGGTGTTCTGGAGCCTTCCGGAAAAAATAAGATGTTTGGCGTTGATTTCGTCCAATTCCGAGAATATTGCCCGAACAGCCTTTCTGGAACCAAAAACAGCAGAAAACATGAACTGGCACTGTGGCATCTTGTTAATAGGTTAGTTCCGGAAAATGCATGAAATCATCATAAAGTGCAAGCAAAACATGTAAGTATTGTCATAAAACAAGCATGGAACATCAGAAATTATGGATACGTTGGAGACGTATCAGCATCCCCAAGCATAGTTCCTACTCGTCCTCGAGTAGGTAAACGATAAAAAGAATAATTTCTGTAGTGACATGCTACTTACATAACCTTGATCATACTATTACAAAGCATATGAAATGAATGAAGTGACTCAAGGCAATGATTTATAGTTGCTAACAAATAGATAACATATAGCAAAACTTTTCATGAATAGTACTTTCAAGACAAGCATCAAAAAGTCTTGCACAAGAGTTAACTCATAAAGCAATAAATTCAAAGTGAAGGCATCGAAGCAACACAAAGGAAGATTTAAGTTTCAGCAGTTACTTTCAACTTTCAACATGCATATCTCATGGATAATTATCAACATAAAGTAATATGATGAATGCAAATAAGCAAGTATGTAAGAATCAATGCACAGTTGACACAAGTGTTTGCTTCTAAGATGGAAGGAAGTAGGTAAACTGACTCAACATAAAGGTAAAAGAATGGCCCTTCGCAGAGGGAAGCATTGATTGCTATATTTGTGCTAGAGCTTTGGTTTTGAAAACATAGAGAGCAATAAAAGTAAAATTTTGAGAGGTGTTTGTTGTTGTCAATGAATGGTAGTGGGCACTCTAACCCCCTTGCCAGACAAACTTTCAAAGAGCGGCTCCCATTTTTATTTTTATTTTTGTGTGGCACTCCTTCCAACCTTTCTTTCACAAACCATGGCTAACCGAATCCTCGGGTGCCTGCCAACAATCTCATACCATGAAGGAGTGCCTTTTTATTTTAGTTTTATTATGATGACACTCCTCCCCACCTTTGCTTTCTCAAGCCATGGCTAACCGAATACTTCAGGTGCCGTCCAATCAATCACATACCATGGAGGAGTGTCTATTTTTGTTAATTAATTTGGGACTGGGAATCCCATTGCCAGCTCTTTTTGCAAAATTATCGGATAAGCGGATGAAGCCACTAGTCCATTGGTGAAAGTTGCCCAACAAGATTGAAAGATAAACAACACATACTTCCTCATGAGCTATAAAACATTGACACAAATCAGAGGTGATAAATTTTGAATTGTTTAAAGGTAGCACTCAAGCAATTTACTTTGGAATGGCGGAGAAATACCATGTAGTAGGTAGGTATGGTGGACACAAATGGCATAGTGGTTGGCTCAAGGATTTTGGATGCATGAGAAGTACTCCCTCTCGATACAAGGCTTAGGCTAGCAAGGCTATTTGAAACAAACACAAGGATGAACTAGTGCAGCAAAACTCACATAAAAGACATATTGTAAACATTATAAGACTCTACACCGTCTTCCTTGTTGTTCAAACACTCTACTAGAAATTATCTAGACCTTAGAGAGACCAATTATGCAAACCAAATTTTAGCAAGCTCTATGTATTTCTTCATTAATAGGTGCAAAGTATATGATGCAAGAGCTTAATCATGAGCACAACAATTGCCAAGTATCACATTATTCAAGACATCATACCAATTACTACATGTAGCATTTTCTGTTTCCAACCATACAACAATTAACGAAGCAGTTTCAACCTTTGCCATGAATATTATGAGTAAAGCCTAAGGACATATTTGTCCATATGCAACAGCGGAGCGTGTCTCTCTCCCACACAATGAATGCTAGGATCCATTTTATTCAAACAAAACAAAAACAAAAACAAACCGACGCTCCAAGAAAAGTACATAAGATGTGATGGAATAAAAATATAGTTTCACTAGAGGAACCTGATAATGTTGTCGATGAAGAAGGGGATGCCTTGGGCATCCCCAAGCTTAGACGCTTGAGTCTTCTTGAAATATGCAGGGATGAACCACGGGGGCATCCCCAAGCTTAGACTTTTCACTCTTCTCGATCATATATCATCCTCCTCTCTTGACCCTTGAAAACTTCCTTCACACCAAACTTCTCATAAACTTCATTAGAGGGGTTAGTACTCAAAAAATTTGAATCCACCTTGGTCCTGTAGTGACACATTGCAAAAACTCAATAAAACATTAGCTACAGCTCTCCACGTCTAGAAAGCCTTGCTTAAAGTCCACAAGAGACAATGGAAAAAACAGAGACAGAATCTGCCAAAACAGAACAGCCAGTAAATACGAATTTTAAAGAGGTACTTCCGTTGCTCAAATCAGAAAACTCAAAACTAATGAAAGTTGCGTACATATCTGAGGAACACGCACGTAAATTGGCAGATTTTTCTGAGTTACCTACAGAGAAAACAGCCCAGATTCGTGACAGATAGAAATCTGTTTCTGCGCAGAAATCCAAATCTAGTATCAACCTTCGATTAGAGGCTTCACTTGGCACAATATTGTAATAAAATAAAGATAAGGATAGGTTGCTACAGTAGTAACAACTTCCAAAACACAACAAAACAGTAGCAAAATAAACACATGGGTTATCTCCCAAGAAGTTCTTTCTTTATAGCCATTAAGATGGGCTCAGCAATTTTAATGATGCACTCGCAAGAAATGAGAGTTGAAGCAAAAGAGAGCATCAAAAAGCAAGTTCAAAACACATTTAATTCTAACTCACTTCCTATGCATAGGAATCTTGTACAGAAATAAATTCATGAAGAACAAATTGACAAGCATAAGAAGATAAAACAAGAGTAGCTTCAAAATTTTAAGCATATAGCAAAACTCTTTAGTACCATGCATTTCAACATCAGGCACAAACAAAGCATTATCATAAGATTTATCAAAGTAGCATGGATTATCATAAATAACAGTAGCATAATTATTCTCACAAGTTTTACTCATAGGTAATATTTCAAGAGAATCCACAGGAACATAACATTCAACCTCTTTTGGTAAGCATGGAGGACAATCAAATAGTGTAAGAGATAAAGAGTTACTCTCATTAGAAGGTTGGAATGGGTAGCTAATCCATTCTTCCTCCTTTTGTTCATAACTCTCCTCTTCTTTTTCATCCAATGAGCTTTCAGGTTCATCAATTTCCTCCTCTTTTTCATCCAATGAGCTTTCAGGTTCATCAATTTCTTGTTCCACAGGTTCCTGCAAATTGTGAGTGCATTCTTGTGCATTAATGAGTCTCTCTTTATAATCAATGATATAAGGATTATCAGTGTAACTTTCATTGCAAAAATTAAGGATAGAAGAGACATAATCTTTAAGGTCCTTGCAAACAACACAAGTTTCATAATTTTTAACCATGAAGGATTCGATCTCAGAAGCTCCCATAAATATGACAAATTGTTCTACCTCTTCGAACCCAAGATGAATATAGTTATTCCAATTATAGTTCTTAATTAAAACTTCTTCACTAAAGCTACATTGAAATTTCAGATGTTTAGTATCCTCTTTAGAGCAACAATTTATATCATGGCGTTTAAGCAAGATTTTAGCAATTGTATTCAATTTTTCTATCATAGCACTCATTACCTTACCAGTTCTTGATTCTCTATAATTATTATAATATTCTATAAGCTCCAAGTAGGTTATGGGTTCTCCCATAACAGCAGTTTTTAATTTTTAGTTTTTCAAATTTTTATGGATTTTTGGGTATATGAGAAAAATAAAACAAGACAAAAAGAAACTAAGCAAAATAACACTAGACAGAAATAAACTAAGCACAAATAAACTAGATAAAAGTAAACTAAACAAAACAAAATAAAGTAAAATAAAAACAGAGAGAGAGGTAGAGTGTACTCCCCAGGTGAACTTATGAGTAGAGCTATGCCTCCCCGGCAACAGCGCTAGAAAACAGTCTTGATAACCCACAAGTATAGGAGATCGCAATAGTCTTCGAGGGAAGTAAAACCCAAATTTATTGATTCGACACAAGGGGAGGTAAAGAATACTTATAAGCCTTAACAACTGAGTTGTCAATTCAGCCGCACCTGGAAAAACACTAGCAACAGGGGTGATGTGAAAGCAACAGTAATATGAGAGCAATAGTAATAGTAACACAAAGAAAGAATACAGAGCAATGGCACCGGAAAATAGTTGATACTACTTCCAATGACATATAGAACGAGTATATGATGATGAGAGATGGACCGGGGTTCCCAGCGATCTACACTAGTGGTAACTCTCCAATAAGTGACAAGTGTTGGGTGAACAAATTACAGTTGGGCAATTGATAGGATTGATAAAGCATTAAGACAGAACATCAATTCATTAATCATGTAGGCATGTTTTCCATATATAGTCGTACGTGCTCGCAATGAGAAACTTGCACAACATCTTTTGTCCTACCAGCCGGTGGCAGCCGGGCCTCAAGGGAATCTACTGGATATTAAGGTACTCCTTTTAATAGAGTACCGGAGCAAAGCATTAACACTCCGTGAAAACATGTGATCCTCACATCACCGTCATCCCCTCCGGTTGTCCCGATTTCTGTCACTTCGGGGCCTTTGGTTCCGGACAGTGACATGTGCATACAACTTGTAGATACAATCTAAGCAATAAGTATAGAGCTTAAATCTAAGATCATGCCACTCGGGCCCTAGTGACAAGCATTAAGCATAACAAGATTGCAGCAACAATAACTTCACAAACTTTATAGATAGACTAATCATAATGTATCATCCATCGGATCCCAACAAACACAACACCGATTACATCAGATGGATCTCAATCATGTAAGGCAGCTCATGAGATCATTGTATTGAAGTACATGGGAGAGAGAGAGTACCAACTAGCTACTGCTAGAACCCGTAGTCCATGGGGGAACTACTCATGGAGCATGATGGAGGCGATGGCGTCGATGGAGATGGCTTTCGGGGGCACTTCCCCGTCCCGGCAGGGTGCCGGAACAGAGACTTCTGTCCCCCGAATTGGAGTTTCGCGATGGCGGCGGCGCCCCTGGAGTCTTTCTGGAGTTTCGTCAAAAAGGTCTCGCGTTTTTAGGTCGAAAGGGGTTAAAAATGCGAAGAGGCGGCGCAAGGGGGCGCCTGGGGGCTCCTCACCATAGGCTGGCGCGGGCCCAGGCCTGGCCGCGCCGCCTTATGGTGTGGTGGCCCTCTGGCCCTCCTCCGACTCCCCTTCGGTGTTCTGGAGCCTTCCGGGAAAAATAAGATGTTTGGCGTTGATTTCGTCCAATTCCGAGAATATTGCCCGAACAGCCTTTCTGGAATCAAAAACAGCAGAAAACAGGAACTGGCACTGTGGCATCTTGTTAATAGGTTAGTTCCGGAAAATGCATGAAATCATCATAAAGTGCAAGCAAAACATGTAAGTATTGTCATAAAACAAGCATGGAACATCAGAAATTATGGATACGTTGGAGACGTATCACGGCCTCGCCAGCAGCGGGGCCATGGGCGCAGAACGCCGCTAGATCCGCCGCCTGCGCCGCCTCCCGCTGCTGGCGGGCCTGCTGCTGCATTGCCTCCCGCCGCTGCTGACGGTGTGCGCGCCACCGCTCTTCCCGGGCCGCGGGGTCGGTGTCGACCTGCGTTTCCGGGACTGCAAGTGGAGGAGACGGCGGTGGAGGGAAGTGGCCAGCGCCGGGGCGGTTCGCCATTGCCACTGGTGGTGGAGGAGACGGCGGTGGAGCGACGAGGGCTGTGTTTGTTGCCGGCGGGGTGTGTTGGCTACCATTGAGCCGGGAGACCTTTTATAGCAGCGTCGGGAAGAAAGCGCGGGAACTGGCAAGAAGAGGCGGGAAGAAAGCGCGGGAACGGGCGGTGGCGTGCGAACGCCGGCGACGCGTGGAGGCTGCGCAGCACCGACGAGACGTCTCGCCTGCCCCTCCGTCGCCATTAAGGCAAAGATGCCGCCATGTGTCACTGCGCGCGAATAACTTCCGTCGCGAGGTAGGCGACGGTTAGGTTAAAATTAACTCTGCCGCTGACGGGTCGGCCCCGCCAGTCCCCGCCTCGCTTTTCGTTGTGTCCGGCGTGCCTGGAGCGTCCCCTGTGGGACGGGGACGGGCTCGGGGCGCCGGACACCGTATCGGGGCGCGCCGGACAAAAATGGGCTTTGGGGGACGCGGCTGGAACGGTTTTTTGGTCCGGCGCGCCCCAAATCCCTTTGGGGGACGCTTTGGGGGACGCGGCTGGAGATGCTCTAAAACAAATAATTGTGCACCTTTGCAACTATTAGTGGATTAATCCAAATGTAATAAAGTTACTAAATAGTTGGGATCTTAACATGCACCAAAGTTCACAAATAAACTTTACATGTATCACCGAGGCATACTGAACCTATTTCGGTTTCCCTCGATGGAGATCCCTGGAAAATGCCTACGGGTTGGAAGCCTCGAGGAGGTGGTTGATATTTCTTTGACAATGATTACAATGATATCAGCGTGTTTTACAAGGCCCTTAACTCACACTCTTCTAAGTTTTATGAATATAACGACCAAGAAACGGACATGATGACGATATCATTGTGCATCAGAAGGATAACACGGAAGATGACTAGCTCTAGATAGTAATATGCAGGTTAGTCAAACTCAGTACTTTTATAATCCAACTACTTAAATTCAATAACGGCAGCTCTCGAACAATGTTATATCCTATTACTGTTATATCATATGATATTACTATTATGTTCTGTGATATTGATGTTAAATTCAATGATAGTAGCAACTTCTTTTTAAATACCTTCATGGTGTGCCCCTTTAGTAGCACGCCACTAGTATTTATTAATTTTTTTAAAGGAATTCAGTAGGGGAAGTTCCTACAGTGATTTTTTTTGAAATAATTAGAATCCAAATCTACGTCCCTCTGGACTTGTACCTCGACAACTGGATTGTACATCTACTTCCCTAACCAAGTGATCTAGGATCACTTCTTAGCACGCCACTAGTATTGATGTTACTAGTAACCACTAGTATTGATTTTACTAGTTGCATGTCACCGGTATGTTGCTAGTAACACTTACCAATGGCGCCAACCAGTGGTGTGACAGATACATGCCACTAGTAGTGATTTTTCACGCCACTAGTAGGCTATTCTGCACTAGTGTCCAAGTTTGTTTATCAAGAATATTAAAATCATGCAAATCTGCCACCCTCCTTTTTTGGGATACATGTTCTCCACTAGGCATGCTAGTGCATTTTCTTTTGTTCCGATGTATCACCCGACTAAAGGAGTTCCATTGAATCATTGATCTCCTTATTACAAATGTTCTTTGGAATATTGAATACAACCATAGCAAATGACCCAAGCCTTAATATGAGAGATAAGTAATACCGGAAGAGTTACTGATTTACCTAAAATAGTTTTGAGATTGATCGGGATTGGTCGAGTGAAGTTATATGGGAGAAATTAGGGCTTCAATATTTTTTTAGAAGGTCCAAAAGAGTCCAGAATCATCGGAGTGGTGCCCGGAAAGGCACACCTCAAGATGATGGTCTCATGGGGCCCAAATGGGTTGGCATCACTATGCCCTAGCCCCCACTTCCCGGAAGGGAGCCAACCTATTTGGTAAAAGGTAGTCGGCCAAAGAGCACCCCTACCACCTACCCCTTCCTTATAGGAAGGGTAGGCTAACACCATCCCTATGGTACGGGTGTGGCCAAGGCCTTGTTTGTGTATATGTGTGTGTGTGGGGGGGGGGGGGCATCTAGGTTGTCCCCTCTCCCGATAACCCCCTCGCCTTTTGAAAGTGCATGGATCCCCCATGCATGTGTGGTTTTTGTAATTAATGGTAGTCCATATGGACATGTTTTCATTGAGTTATATTTGTAGGATTGGTCCATAGGAAATTATTGAACCATACGGTTGGCTTCAAGATTGCAAGAAGAATCAAACGAACAAGATAATTTAACAAGTATGTATTTAAGACGAAGATGAGGTGAGCCCTCAAGTGTATCTTCAAGATATCAACATAAGGAAGAAAGAAGAAATGAACTGTAAGTTCAAGATGGGCTATCTCGAAGAGTTCATGAGTTTAGCCTTTTATCCACATGGTGCTCATGAATATGTAAATATGAGCTGAAGAAGAAGCACTCCCATAGTGGATTATGGGGGAGCAATCCACGAGAAATCGTCAAACAACCACAATAAAGAAAGGCATTCCATCTTTTTGCGGTTAATATCGTCATCATCTATCTCAAGTGGAATGCACAAGGCTAAGCTAGCTTTCTCTTGATAGGGTTTATTTCTTACCGGTCTCGTGGTGTAGTTGGGAGACAGGTTTATAGTATAGTTGGTTGTACTATCAAGAGGTCTCTCGGGTGAGTAACTCGATCGTATCGTTCGAAGAGAGCTCAAACCTTTGCATCCTTGGCATAATATTTCTTGTTTGTTATTTGGATCTTATCCATATGGTATTTTAGAGCTTGTGCTTATTCTCGTAACAATCTCTAGTTCATTGAAAATGGATTCCGCATAAAGTACTTGTCATGTATTTTCGATATTGGAGCTTTTCTCGGTTCTTCACATTGAGAGGTAGTACCTCTAAATTCACAGAAAAATCTCCCTACTTGTTCTTAGTGGACTAGCTCTTATCGTCCCATTTCCAACAAAATTGGTTTCATCTCAATCAGAGTTGCCAAACTCAAGATACCGCGTTTCTAGTTTTACCATTATTTCTTTTGAAAAAGAAAAAGGGGGGAATTGTTTTTGGGCCAAGCGACACCACCGCTGGCACTTTTTGGCCACAAACGGCCACCGGCTTGGTCCAGCACCCGGTACTAGTCCGGCTCCTGGCTAGCCTCCTTGCGATAGTCAGCTGGCTGCCATATGTGTGCACGCGCGATAGTGCCAGCGCCCATGCCGGTACTAACGGCCCATGTGCGTTTTTAGCACCCAACTGGCATAAAACTGAGCTGCCCCTTTTAAGTCCTTTCTCTCTCTCTCTCTCTCTTGTGAGATATTCTTCCCCATTTTACTCTCCACCATTGTTGACTATTTGAGATCTTCCTCTCCCTCTATTTTCTCCATGAATCTTGCTCCTATTTGAGGAAAAGAGAGAGGAAATCTAGATCTACAATCCTACCAATCAAATTTCCCTCTTTCTGAAGGGAAACCTTAGATATATTTCTTGGAGAAATTTGGCGTTCCTACTCCTTTATTATTTATCTCTTATTCTCCCAATAACTTTTGTAGTTTTTTTTTGGAATTTGAGAGTGAGGGACTTGCCATTGCATTTGGTGCATTGCTTTGAGTTCTCTAAGGTGATACACATAAGTGAAAGTTCATGAGTATATCTCTTGGGGAGCTTGTTCCCGGGGTTTGTTCCTCTTGGGTCTTTGAACCCTATACGGCATGATGTTCTTAGTGGTATTCTTGGGGCCTCTCCAATTAAGTTGTGGAGAATCCTCAAGTGTGAGGCCTTAGTGCTGACTTCTTGGGAGCCTCCAAAAGTTGTGGAGGCCCTAAGCTTTGTGTGGGTTTGGTGACGACCCTCAACGTTCCTTAGTGGACCAAGGACTTCCCTTTTGGAAGGAAGGAACGAGGATAATACGGTGAGACCTTCGTGATGTTTGGGGAGCCTTGTGCCTCGATACTGCTCCCACGGAGAGTATCACTTGCAAGAGTGTGAACTTCGGGATACATCTAATGCATGTAAAATGCATACATGAACTTTGTCCTTTATCATATTGAATTCCCACATATTTGCAACATATATGATGATAATACCATGTTTTGCATTGGTTTAGGGGGATTTACCTATGATCCCCTTTATTTGGGTTATAACACTACAGAACAGGAAAACCCTGTTTTGTGTATTTTTCACTTTCACAGGCCTATATAGAGTCAAATTGACCTGGGATTTTTGGAGCGTCACTTTTTCTTCGGGAGAGGCACCCTGGGCCCTGGAAGCATACATGGAGAGGCCCGAGGGCCGAAAGAGGCCAGGTGGCACGCCAAGTAAGTTAGGGCGCGCCACCCTCCTCTTTCAGCCGCCGATCGCCCGATTGCTCTGATTCTTTCGCCACCGACTTATTTTTCCCTAATAACGACTATATATATGACCCCGAAGAGTTCTCGGGAGGAGAGCGCCGCACAAACATAGAAATACGAAAACGGAGGCTGCTGTAGAGAAGATTGGAGGGGGAAACTCCGCTGGAGGGATCTCCACCTTCACGAACGTCTTCATCATCAGCATGACCAAGAGAGAGTAGTCCACCTCTGGACTACGGGTTTGTGGAAGTATCTTGATCTATTTCTCTCATGTTCTTCATAGTTCTTAGTGCCATATGAGCTACCTATCATGATTATGGTCATATTTGTAATACCTATGTGGTGGATCCTCATGTGTCTCTGCGTGCTCCAGTCTCGGTTACCTCTATCCTTGATTGCACTATTATATCTTGTCTAGCTATATCTTGCTTAGTTTTATACCTTGTCATATAGGGAAATTCACATAGTTGCATATCTATAGAATTTACCTTTGTGTCAAGCCAAAATTGAAAATTAACTAAACATTGGGTAGCACCTATTCACCCCCTACTAGGTGCGGCATACGATCCTTTCAATTGTTATCGGAGCCTCGACTCTTATTTCGGGCTTAACCGCCTAAGAGTATGCCAGACGATGAGAATCCGAAAGGGGCCGGAAAGCCGACTTCCATGGAAGATCTCAAGTCTTTGGAAACATCCTTGAGATCCTCCTTGGAAGCTAATATGGAAAATATGAAGAAACATTTTTTGGAGCTTCTAAAACTGGTTCCTCCCGCCATTCCCATCATAGAGGAAAAGGACAAGGACTCTTTAGTAGAGGGAGATGCTTCGGCCTCACCTTCTACTAAAAAGCCCCTGGATGGTGACCACTTAGACAATGTTATAGTTACTAATGCTTCCTCCTAAAAAGGGCTTAGGTGAGAGCTACAATGCCGTTCCTTGGCGCTCTCCGGATCCTCCTGTCCCCCACCCTCATATAAACAATAGGGGTGATCCAACTAAGCTTAATGTTGAGGATTTCAATAGGTGGCAATTTGAGTTTCACTCTCATGTGTGGAGTGCCTCCAATGAGCTTTGGAGAATCATTCTTGAAGGGTACAAGCCTTTCAACACCGACAAATTGAATAGAAGAGAAGAGGTTGATCACCAACTCAACTCTGTCGTTGTGAACATGATTCATCAAGCTGTGGGGTCAAAGGACTTGGCTTATATTCAGAACTTCGCCACCGCCAAGGAAGCTTTGGATGGATTGTCCGGAATATTTGTGCTAAGTGAAAGCATGAATAGAAATAAGTATAGTGCTCTTCGGAACCAAGCCGAAGGGTTCATGAGGTTTCCAGATGAAGATCATCACGAGATGTATAGAAAGCTTATATCCATTGACGATGCCTTTCGTAATGTGGGTGCCCAACATATTGATGACTTTTGGATCAAGGACAAGTATATCGATGCCATGATGCCTTTTGAACCCATTGATGTCAAGAGTCTTCTTGGGAGGGAAAGCTATCCTAAGATAACATCCTATCAAGTAGTGCACGAGATGCAAGCTCTCAAGGTGGCCGAACAAAATTCTCAAGATTCTCAGAACCGTGCAATGGGGAAGGCAAGAGGTGCAAATCTTGCTTTGAATGTCAATACAGTGGAAGAGGTGGACCCTCAAGAACCATATAGAACCTATTGGAACATGTCCTATCCGGAGGCTTGGAGTACCATTACCACGACCATATGGCATTCCATGCAAGAACCTTTTGGGTTGATCCCTCCAAACCAAAAGAAGATAACATCAATAGTAACAAAGCAAGCGGGTTCAAGAGCTCGGGCCCAAGATCAAGATCTTGCTTCAATTGTGGTGACAAGTTCCACTTCATATAGAGAAACTCGTGGTGGGGGTCTCATTCCCAAGGACAAGAGCAAAGATTCAAGGGATTTCTATTTTCGTGCCCTCGGTTCCTTAGTTGTGCTCAGTTTTCCCCAGCCCCTTAGTTTTTCCTCAGTTTTCCCCAAGTCCTTGTTTGAAACCCGCAGAAGCAGCTCAGACGGTAGGATTCCCGTTAAGTTGACCGTTCCGTGCTGTGCTGACGTGTGGGGCCGCGTGTGCAGGGCCTCGTCGCGTGGAGCTGGTAGAAAGGGACCGCGTGGGACAGACGAGATAGCGTTTGGTTGCACGTGAGCGGAGCTCAGTTTTGTCTCTCTCGGCCCAAATTGGCATTTTCCCTTTTAAGAGCACCTTTCTCCTCTTTCTCTCTGTCTTTTTCACCAAATTAGTATCAAATCTAGAGAAGCTTCTCTATTTCTGCCTTTTGACCTCGTTTTTTGCCCAATATGGCAGCAAATCTAGAAGCTAGTATATGATAAATTCACAAAGAAGATAATCGTAAAACGTATAATACATAAATCGCATACAAGAGCCAAAAGCAGCCAATAACATTGTTAATGTTCACGACAAACTAAGATGAAAAAAAATACAAGACGCACGCAATGTATGGCCAGCTAGAAGATTCCTCATTGCTCATATATTTCTTCGTCGTCCCATCCGTGCATTATCCAAAGGAAATATTCATTGAACTCCTTCCGTCTGCAGTATGCGGCCAATACATCCTCCAGACGGTATGGCCTGTGTTCATTTCTCAGACCGTAGTTTCCCATTCTATTCACATATCGTGGCCACTCATCCCAGGCCTTTGTATCATGAATGTACTCTCTGATATAACCCAAATCGGCGTAGTAGATGCAGCCAGGTAGAAGTGTCGGGTGCACTGTGGTGTCGATGGAGATACGCCGGATATAATGCACGAAGAAGGCATGACTGCCAATGTTACTGGCCGGATGGAGAGAGCGGCTCTGAGTGTCCACACGGTACACCAATGGTTGGTCCTCCAAAAGCATGTTGTCCAACAACACAAGCAGCAGATCACCATCCGAATTCACAAGATAGAACTTGTCATTTCCAAGTTGTGGAAATGAAATTAGTGTCTCCATCTTGACAAAGGTTTCGCACGCACGCTGCAACTGTACATTGGTGCACACTATTCTTCCGGACTCAAAATTATCCACAGCTATTGCATACAGTTCACCATTGAACGGGGTAATGCAACGCAAACTATGGTTCTCCATCGAAAAACTACCATCTCCCCAATCTTCATATATATCCTTAGTTGGAGTGCTCTCATCGACCCAACTAATTTCGTTCGGGTAATGTGAGCAAACTAAGACCATAGTCGGGGATTTGATCACAGCGACTGAATTCACAAAAACAGATGGCATCTGCGCCTCAAACATAGTGTTCGATGCCTTTGTGAGTGGGTTCATGTGGTGACCCGGCATACCACTGCATGGTGTAGTATGCAAGTCTGATATAACACCAATGAAACACCGTTCCACTAGTATTATATCGCTCAGAGTGGTACAACAGAAACATATGCGGGTCCAAGGCATGTCTATAGAATTACAACCTTGACTCTATTACATAAGATCAGCACAGCCTCCTACTTTACAATGAGGTAAATCTGCAAATAAACTCCAGAAGAACGACTCGTAGTCTAATTCTATCACGAACTCTATTTGTAGAGTATTTGACTAGCTATAGAGGCTAAGAATAGATTCTAGCTAAGTAGGAGTTAGGTTGAGAAAGCTAGTTCCTTTCTACTGCTAATCTAGGTTTTCTCCTTGTTGGATGACGTATCTGACTCCGCTGACAGGGTCCTGTCTCGTGAAGTAGTTGTTGGCTCCTTGGCCTTCGAGTTGCACTGTAGATCCTCCTTCGATGCCTCCATATCTAAGCAGGGGATTTAAGAGTGGGATGAGTACGAGCGTACTCAACAAGTTCATTATAGGAAAGAGGTGTTTAATGCACTAGCTACAACATTAGACCAGAAAGTCTAATACCAATGCAAGTTTTCATAACCATTTCTTCAAAAGGTTGCTTTTATTCAGAAGAACTATGTCCGTCAGCCTTCACCGGTTTACTAGAACTTCATGGAGCTCCTTTCCGGCCGCGTCATAGCCTTCCATATCCCGGAACAGGGAGTGACAGGTCACGATTCTTTACACTCTGCAGAGGTGTGTTGCTTTACCCATAAGAGATCTTAACCTTGGTGCCAACCGGGCGTACTCCCCGTCCACACTTCCTTTGGTGTGAGGCCCGGTATAAGGTCATAGCCAATCATATTCCTCCGCTACCTCATACACCCACCCTTTGCTGCAAACTCCGACCCTGGGTCCACGCCGGTCCCATTATTCCCACTTACGGGTGGACCCCGACCACGACAACAGTTCAGGTCTCTACCATGAACTCCTTCGCCGGCAGCTGCAACCAATCATAGACCGCAATTACCATGGGGACTTCATCGGGACCCCCACCCTACCACTTGTCCTCTCTTGGATCAAGGGTACCACTTGTCCTCTCTTGGATCAAGGGTCTACGGTAAAGCGCATCCGTTGATGTACAAGAGGTGGAAATACAATTGACTATTCCGTCCCACTCCAGATCTTATGGTTAACACGGGTATTACGGCACAAGAATCACTGGCGACATTTGTTGTTTAATCCTAGATGGATATAAACCCTTGCAATGGAACCTCCACCATATCAACACAATCCATGGTTCCATTGCCCACCACATAGTCATATTCATAGTTATGAAAGTAGTGGTTTTGGTTTTTATGCAATAGTGATAACCATAGTATTTTGCAAGTAATTTGATAGAAATACTCAAATGACATGAGCAAGTGATGAACTTGCCTTTCTTGGCTTCAAGATTATGCAGACAAGGTCTTCGATACGCAATAACTCCAAATTCTGAAATAGCATCATCGTCCGGTAAGGACGATGTTTAAAAGATTGGCAAGGATGCAATAATGCATAAGTATGAGATGCAATCCCTCTAAGCGTGAGCTAACCCCGATAATTTTAGGATTAGTGAGTTGTAATGATTAGTTCAGCGTGCGTTGCACTTTTAGAGTGATTCACAAACAAGGTTCTTATTAAGGTTGGTTAACTTGGTAGTATAAACAAGTAATGCAATATATTATAACAATAACATAACTAGCACACAACAAGAAGATTTGGTATAATCCTAACATGTAATGAACAGTTGTTGGTTTTGATACTATATGGCATGGTTAATGATTAATTATCATATACTTGAAAAGAATAAATTTTGAAGAACATGTTCTTTAATAAAGAACAAGTATGATATTTAGGTTTGTGGGGTTCTATTGTTTACTAGGGTTCTAAAGAGTTTCTAGAGAAGGTATTAGATGGATCCCAACAAGGTTGGATTCATCAGCAACTAGGGCTTAAATGGTTTTACTTAGACATAAGCAACTTAAGTAATTAATTATATATAGTTGCTATCAAGGTTTGTATATCTAGTTGGTGATAGTTTATTATTGTCTATAGGTTCTATTAGGCAGGGTTGATGATGAACCTTTATTTACTTCAAAAGAATGACTTTTGAAGAACATATTACTTAAGTAAGAAGTATTTCAATTAAGGCTTATGGTGTCTAGGGTTTGCTATTGGTTCCACTAAGTAAAGAATAGTTGGTTCTAAATAAGATGGTTCATAAATATCTAACACTAGTAGGGTTTAGTGTGTATGGTATATGATGCAAAACATTGGACATGGTTGCTATCATATTTCATCACAATGGTGTGATTCTAAATATGGATAATTAAGGATGATGACATTGGTAATAGGACTAGGGTTTATGTTTAATTTCTCCTACTTGATCATCTAGGTTTAAGTAGTATGAATAGATGAAATACTAATTTATTAGTAACAAGGTTTCCATATTTTATGTGGACATGGACATGTACTTAGTTACTAATTATGTACCTATAATGAATGTTAAGGTAGTAGGATTACATTTCATGGTTCCTAAGGTTTTAAGTTTCACATGCAATTATGGAGCTAGTGGTCTTAATAGAATTTAGGGCTTTAGGGTTCTCACAGGAAATGATAATGTTGTAGTTTTATTCAATATGGAATTAGGGTTTCCTATTTGGGATGTAGTTCTTAAGTTAATAACTTGATTATAAAGTTGAAGTTATTATTAACTTTGAAAAAAAAAGTGACTTAGCATTTTATTATTTTTAGAAGATTAATAATTAAGATAAATACCCTTTAGTAAATCCCTCTAATTAGGATTTAATAAGATAATGATAAAAGAAAATTACTTTTAGTGTTTTTATATATGAGTGCAAACTCATTTTATTGATTTTAGAAAAAAATAGTGTGATAACAACACATATTATATTTAGGTTTTAAGGAATAACTATCAAGGTTAGATTTTATTATATTATTAAAAAATCACATATTGAGTTTATTACATGAATTATACAACTAAATTTGAAACAATATTTCCAACCTTTGGAAATTCAAATTAATACTTTCAATGCTTATTAAATATTATTTTAGGAATTTAAAAGTAATTAGAATTGGATTTAGAACCTTTAGGGTCTTAATATTATAGTTAACTTGATTTAAATGTTAACATTTATTTGCTACGTGAATAATTTTCCTCACCCTTTTAGATTAAGAACGAAATTATATTTATTGTCAACTATTTTTATTTAATCTATAAAAAAATAAGCACATATAAATGTCCTAATGTAAGTATACCACTTATTCTAATTTGATTAATTTAGATAGGAACACATCGTATACATTAGTAGACTAGTTATTAGGCTTGAAGTTAATTTGGACCAATTAAAACACACGCCACACTGAAGGATTGGGCTAAACAGAGTAGTACTAACCGTACACACACGATCGTGTACGCGCAAGTACACGTACGAGACTAGCATAGCTCCTCGTCTCTCATCTCTATCGTTTTTATTTTCTCTCTCGCTGGAAATTCCCCACCTGCACTCGACCTTCTCCTCACGCCCGCGATGTGCCGCCGCCACCTGCCCTTCCGGCCGCCGCCGGGCATATCCGTCGCCACCTCCTGTCGTCGATTCAGCTCCGTCGCCTGTACTCGCTCTCCTCCACCATCTCCACTCCACCGCGATGCTCCCTCGCACCCGCAGTCACCCCCGTGGCCAACCCTAGCCCGCCACGATTCGGCTCGCCGCCGGCGTTATTCCGCGCCGCTGCGCCTCCGGATGGCTCCTCCTCGGCGACCTCGACTTCCACCTCGAGCCGCAGCTCGACCTTACTGTGTCGGCCTCCTCGATTCTATGGTGGTCTGATGGTGTGGTGTGGTGTGGTGTTGCTGCTGCTTGCTGACCGTGGCCTCTCGCACCATGGTGCGGTCGGCTGACCCCTGCTTCGCCGACCTCGCAGCCTCCCTCGACTATGGCTTCGCCTACGCCTCCGGTCAGGTAGTCCCTCGGTGAGCTCATTCTTCCCCTCTCTATTCCTCTCATGTGTTCTATGATAAATTGGTACAGGTGATGTGATGCTCGTTGTGATGTTGCTCGTGTCTGTGTGGCTTGTGGTGTGGTGCTGCTGTGATGTCAACCACATCTTTGACGCCGATGGAACGGTGCCGCGGATGCAACCTCGGCAATGATTTCGTCTGCTCCTCTACAACACTGTGAGCTATACTTCTCCACTCTCTGCTTATGATCATATGCTATATTATTCTGCTTGATGAATATGTGCCCCAGAAGTGTTATAGGGAAGCTAATATTGTGAGTTGGCTTATCATGTCCTGGTTGTTTATGTTACTGCTATACTGGTTTGTGAAGTGTGACTTGAACTAGGCAATTACTGGTTCACATGAAAAATGTCAAGTGCTAGTTTAAAAATGCCCCAATTTGGATGATTTAATCATCCGCAGTATATGTAGTTTACTGATGTGAACTAACTCTGATGAAACTGAACTTATATTTGACTGTTTCCGTTGGTGCAATAATTTCTAGCTAGTGGGTGTGTTGCATGGGAAGTAATATGATCCTTGGTATTGTTAAATTACTGCAGCATAGATAATTGATAAGAACAGATGCTAATACTGTTGGGTTTGATTGTTTTGATGGTGCTTTAATTCATGGTTGCTGCTAATGATTTATAGATCACTTGCACACATGATTCAGTCCAATTGGTTTGTTGTGTTTTTGCAGGATGGTTATATCCAATCTCTTGAAATGTTTAAATTGTGGGAGTGGTCCTAACTACCTATCTACTCCACTACCTGCCTCACTGATATTCTCATTGTGGTACTCACTATGACCTTTTCCTCCTCTCTAACCTCAATCCAGGGCCAAAGTTTGTTTGTGTGACATTAAGATCTATTTAATATGCTTAATTACTAGCTGCTGCTGTTGATCACCAGATTACGTGCATACATGATTTAGTCCTATAGTGGTGTTGGGTATGAGCTCCTCATATTATAAGGGATCACTAGCTAAAGATGGTGATTCGGCTCCCCTCTCTACTTGCATCTTTCTATCTATCAACTCATAAGAATATATTTTCTGCTTGATTATTCTTGGCTTAGCCTACGATGCATATGCTGAGGCATAGATTTGGAGTAAGAATAGATACTAGTTTTAAGTGATTGCCTAACAACCTGCTGGTGTGGTGTAGCTTGGTCTTCTGGATTCTGAATAACTTGCATCTTGTGGATGGCCTGCTCCTCCTCGCTTCTTGAGCTGCTTCCTATGGATCTAGTTGCTATTTGGCTATTTCTAGTATTATCCTGATGGATATATATGTGTGTTTGCTGGTAGAGCAAACACATGGGTGTCAAATGAGTTACTAGTATTGTTCTTGCGGTTCTTGATCTTCTGGTGGATTTTACTAGTGCGAATGATTGATAGATAGACTACAGATAATTTATTGGTGTGATCAAGATGTGGTGCGGCTGGGATAAGCTTGTGTGTGCTAGAAGAGCTGGTAGGACAGCTGCTGGGCTGTTTATATACGGCTGAACTATAGTTGTGGTTGTGACAACACACAACTGCATGTGTTGTGTGTGCTACTTACATATGGACCCCACTTCTGGTGTATGTGACCAAATTGGTTTGCTTTGCCTTCTAGTGTAAGGCATACGGCTGGTTTGCTCTTATCCATTGTAGATATTTATTTTGATGCAGCCAAGTGGTACTTGATTAAGGGTGGCTTTACTTTGTTTGCCCTTTGCATGAAAAGTAAGATCAATAAAAGATTGAGAAGATTTAGATTTAGGAATTCTTTTGTTTCCTTGTAATCTTATATTACTTTTGTAACTTGTAACTTTGTTTCTCCTTATGAGAATTGTAACTGATTGGGATAATGATATTTGTAATAAGGTTTAAATTACTTATCTATTTTGTATTCCTTTTTTTAATTTCTTCGGTATTGTATTGTACATATAATTAATTGGAGTTCCAATTCGTATTCATATTTGAATTCATGTCTTACATATTTGAATTTAAATTCGAATCATTTCCCTCCAAAACATAAGAATTCAATAAAGGTCATGTCAAATTTTATCGCACCAACGTCGATGATCTAAACCAATTGCACCAACGCAAGAGAACCTCGATCACTTTCTCTGAGATTCAATAAATATAGATGTTCATATGTTATGGCAAAGATTACCATGTTATGATCTTTTATAAGATCAAGCAATTGATCATTATTGATCATTGATTAAAGTGTGGTTGTGTTAGTTTTAATTCAATTTGATCTAACCCCTTAGATCAAATTATCTCTACCCAAAACAAGGTTTTGGCAAAGGTGATACTGAGGTTTATAGCGCTTGACTTGATGAGCTACTTCAATTCCACCAAGGTCAAGTGAAACTTCAGTTACTGTGACTGTTTTACTTTAAAGCGCGAAAATTTCCCGAATTTTCTATGCATGAATGCAATACACACATCTGTTTCCTCTATTTTTGTAATCCCAAATCCTGGGATATTACAGTCTCTACCCCTTAAACTAAACTTCGTCCTCGAAGTTTGAACTCTCTCACGTTTCCGGAGTGTGGATCTGACTTGTGCAGACTACAGCATTTCTCGAACTCCGTGTTGATCTTACTTGATATAATTGCATAAATCCCTTGTCCAAATTCTTCCTAGAATCCATTAGTGGCTGTCTCTGAACAGTGGCTTCTTCCTTCAATTCCGTGATTTCTTTCAATACTACAATCTTGTTTCCTTTCTCTTTGAGGATTCAATGGTTGAGACTTCTTCTGGTGCTGATAGACTTAACTGAAGACTAATTTGATAACATACTACTAATTGGTTATCCAAAAACTTGGTTCTATAAGATTTGTTTAGAGTAGGTTCTATATCCCATTACCAGCTAAAACTATAGTAATGGTACTTAATAAGGTATTTACCATGAGGATGGTCCTGCTGGTTTATTTCACTACGAATGGATTAGACTCATTTAGTCTACCCAATCATGGATTATGATTGTTACCTCTAACTATTTTGGTTCGTTTAGGTTCCATGAAAGGAATCTTTCAATTAGTATTTGGTTTTGGTATGGTCAAACTCCTTCGGTCTTTGGCCTTCTTGAGCTATATTTGGCTTTCGATATTTTCTTCGTCCAACTTCATTAAGCTTGACTTACTTGAGCTTTAGTACTTCTGAGTAAATACTACTCACTTTCTTCAGTTATAGTCCACTTCTTACTTCCTCAAGGTATGAACCTCGGCTTCTGGTCTGACATCTTTCTGAAAGTAGTGTTCGTTAATCTTATGAAAATAATGTCGAACTTCCTCTCAGTTCAGACCTTCTGCTTCTATCTAGCTTAAAGTATTGAGTCATTGTACATCCAACTCAATCTTTACTCTACCCCTTAGAGTTTTCTTATGGTCTTCAACTCCTTTTTTCCAACCATTGGAGTTATGGTTAGAATATTGGTCTGGGTCTAGCTTATGGTTTGTACTTCTTCTAAGGTCTCGCGAAGAATGTTTGTGGTGTATCCACTCAATTTGTGGACATCCAACATGAATCCTTCGACTGAATGTATTATAGGTCATAATTATTTGGCTGAAAAGATTTTATTTGTTCATAACTTCTTGGTACAGATAAGCCAATTACGGACTACTTGATACTAATTGTGGCTATTTGTTATCTAGAAATGGATTCTATTATCGGTTTTGACCAATTGGTCGGGACATCTGCTACTTAACCTCGCAGTATTGATCCTATACCAACTGTGGTCTTCTGTTACCAACTGTGGTCTTCTTATATCTGCTATGATTTCATATATCATCTTCCTTCATTCAGGGTTTATTTTGCAAGAAAACCACTAGCTGACACTATGAATATAGTATCCTAAGTGATTTCCCATGCATTCCCTCTTTCATAATGACTATGGTTCTGCTTCAGCTTCACCATAATCACCATATTTTTCACCTTCATGCTTCTTATGTACTAAAGTACTCCTCTGTTGAGGCAAAGCATGAGTTCTGATTTGGTACTTGCTTCAAAATATTGTGGTTACTTCCCACAACTTTGCTTCATAACTCTGAAGAACCTTCATCTTGTCTCCAAAATCTTCACAATTCATCACTTCCTCACACGTTTACCATTACCCTCTAGATCTATAGCATCAAGTAAGAACTTGATATTGCAACATGCATTTGCATATCAAAGTCAAACTTCATGTATGGATCTAGTCAAACAATGAAAATCTAATAAAATCCAAGAAGATTCAGCTTTGTGCTTATAATACACATCATCATAGGCCTGAATATCATAGTTGAGTAAGACATCTCTAAACATCAGGCTGAGATGTGTAGTATATAACACCACATAAGATAGGTTTATATCGTGATACTTAGCACGAATATATGGGATTATACTATTTGTCTCAACCTTTACCTTAATTGCACATTTGCAATGAGATAAACTTGAAACAAAGTGGTTTGGGATGGTTAAGGTTAACCTAATTTTCTTTGGAGTTACTAACTTAGCTTCCATTATGTTGAGGACTACTTTCTATGATACCATTAATTCTTACATGTCTACTCTGAATACATATTTATTAGGATATAGATCCTATAGTTTCAAGTGTTTCTATCATAAGACTATGGTCGTGATGTGCTTGGCACACTTCTCATGGTTTTGGAACACAATTCTTGCACTATTGTTTAGCACTTGGCTTCTTATTGTACTCCTCCTAAATACTTTAGATGTTCATCACATAATGATCCTCAGATGAATCATATATGATTACTACCTCTACTCTGTAAGTAGACATGTTTTCTTCCAATCACTCTTCCTTACCTCCCATGATTGACTCATCATGGTATATACTACCTTATATGACTCATATTTTATCACTTACTATCAAATGTTTCATAAGTTTGGATAAATTTTACTTACCCATTACTTGTATTGGTTTACACCTTCTAATAGGATACCTTGCTTATCTTTGTCACTTAATATTACTCCTATTACAGGTCTGGACAATTCCTACTTAACTATAACATGTGTTGGTATACATCTTCCAATAGGATATCTTCCTTATGGTTATCCTCTCTTTGGACTACCATGTATTGTATACCAACAGTGATCTATTCATCTATTGTTTTAAGGACTTAATGATGTGATATATGTTTGAGATTAACTAACTAATTTCCCTTAGGAAATATAGGTTAGAAGGTGTGACTCAAGTGTGTCAGGATTATTCTCAAGTGAATATCCATCTCAAGTCATAAGAAGTATTTGGTTTAGCTAAAACAACTTCCTATAGACACTACCAATCCTATAGGTCTCCTTTAAAGGGTTTTAATCCTAGGGTCAAAGCATTTGCTCTGATACCAACTGTGGTGACCCGGCATACCACTGCATGGTGTAGTATGCAAGTCTGATATAACACCAATGAAACACCGTTCCACTAGTATTATATCGCTCAGAGTGGTACAACAGAAACATATGCGGGTCCAAGGCATGTCTATAGAATTACAACCTTGACTCTATTACATAAGATCAGCACAGCCTCCTACTTTACAATGAGGTAAATCTGCAAATAAACTCCAGAAGAACGACTCGTAGTCTAATTCTATCATGAACTCTATTTGTAGAGTATTTGACTAGCTATAGAGGCTAAAAATAGATTCTAGCTAAGTAGGAGTTAGGTTGAGGAAGCTAGTTCCTTTCTACTGCTAATCTAGGTTTTCTCCTTGTTGGATGACGTATCTGACTCCGCTGACAGGGTCCTGTCTCGTGAAGTAGTTGTTGGCTCCTTGGCCTTCGAGTTGCACTGTAGATCCTCCTTCGATGCCTCCATATCTAAGCAGGGGATTTAAGAGTGGGATGAGTACGAGCGTACTCAACAAGTTCATTATAGGAAAGAGGTGTTTAATGCACTAGCTACAACATTAGACCAGAAAGTCTAATACCAATGCAAGTTTTCATAACCATTTCTTCAAAAGGTTGCTTTTATTCAGAAGAACTATGTCCGTCAGCCTTCACCGGTTTACTAGAACTTCATGGAGCTCCTTTCCGGCCGCGTTCGCAGTTCCATATCCCGGAACAGGGAGTGATAGGTCACGATTCTTTACACTCTGCAGAGGTGTGTTGCTTTACCCATAAGAGATCTTAACCTTGGTGCCAACCGGGCGTACTCCCCGTCCACACTTCCTTTGGTGTGAGGCCCGGTATAAGGTCATAGCCAATCATATTCCTCCGCTACCTCATACACCCACCCTTTGCTGCAAACTCCGACCCTGGGTCCTCGCCGGTCCCATTATTCCCACTTACGGGTGGACCCCGACCACGACAACAGTTCAGGTCTCTACCATGAACTCCTTCGCCGGCAGCTGCAACCAATCATAGACCGCAATTACCGTGGGGACTTCATCGGGACCCCCACCCTACCACTTGTCCTCTCTTGGATCAAGGGTACCACTTGTCCTCTCTTGGATCAAGGGTCTACGGTAAAGCGCATCCGTTGATGTACAAGAGGTGGAAATACAATTGACTATTCCGTCCCACTCCAGATCTTATGGTTAACACGGGTATTACGGCACAAGAATCACTGGCGACATTTGTTGTTTAATCCTAGATGGATATAAACCCTTGCAATGGAACCTCCACCATATCAACACAATCCATGGTTCCATTGCCCACCACATAGTCATATTCATAGTTATGAAAGTAGTGGTTTTGGTTTTTATGCAATAGTGATAACCATAGTACTTTGCAAGTAATTTGATAGAAATACTCAAATGACATGAGCAAGTGATGAACTTGCCTTTCTTGGCTTCAAGATTATGCAGACAAGGTCTTCGATACGCAATAACTCCAAATTCTGAAATAGCATCATCGTCCGGTAAGGACGATGTTTAAAAGATTGGCAAGGATGCAATAATGCATAAGTATGAGATGCAATCCCTCTAAGCGTGAGCTAACCCCGATAATTTTAGGATTAGTGAGTTGTAATGATTAGTTCAGCGTGCGTTGCACTTTTAGAGTGATTCACAAACAAGGTTCTTATTAAGGTTGGTTAACTTGGTAGTATAAACAAGTAATGCAATATATTATAACAATAACATAACTAGCACACAACAAGAAGATTTGGTATAATCCTAACATGTAATGAACAGTTGTTGGTTTTGATACTATATGGCATGGTTAATGATTAATTATCATATACTTGAAAAGAATAAATTTTGAAGAACATGTTCTTTAATAAAGAACAAGTATGATATTTAGGTTTGTGGGGTTCTATTGTTTACTAGGGTTCTAAAGAGTTTCTAGAGAAGGTATTAGATGGATCCCAACAAGGTTGGATTCATCAGCAACTAGGGCTTAAATGGTTTTACTTAGACATAAGCAACTTAAGTAATTAATTATATATAGTTGCTATCAAGGTTTGTATATCTAGTTGGTGATAGTTTATTATTGTCTATAGGTTCTATTAGGCAGGGTTGATGATGAACCTTTATTTACTTCAAAAGAATGACTTTTGAAGAACATATTACTTAAGTAAGAAGTATTTCAATTAAGGCTTATGGTGTCTAGGGTTTGCTATTGGTTCCACTAAGTAAAGAATAGTTGGTTCTAAATAAGATGGTTCATAAATATCTAACACTAGTAGGGTTTAGTGTGTATGGTATATGATGCAAAACATTGGACATGGTTGCTATCATATTTCATCACAATGGTGTGATTCTAAATATGGATAATTAAGGATGATGACATTGGTAATAGGACTAGGGTTTATGTTTAATTTCTCCTACTTGATCATCTAGGTTTAAGTAGTATGAATAGATGAAATACTAATTTATTAGTAACAAGGTTTCCATATTTTATGTGGACATGGATATGTACTTAGTTACTAATTATGTACCTATAATGAATGTTAAGGTAGTAGGATTACATTTCATGGTGTTGCCTGCCAAAACCCACCGGCGGGCAGCGGCTGTCAACACTGTAGAGCCGGGAACAACCTAGAGCTGCGGCTGGCTGAGGTCCCTCCGAGCGACGGCCCGCAAAGCACTTCTGGTCACACGTCCGATGCTGGGTGCAAGGGCGTGCCACCTGACCTATACCTGGTCAGGAAGGTGATGGAGATGCCTCGCTTAGTTTCCTGCATGGCATACACGTAAACATTAAATACGAGCCTCGATCGGCTCTCAGGTTATCCTGTGAATCGGCTCAGGGAGCCGATCCACCCATGATTCGTACGGGGTGCACGAATATATGGTGGTCCTGCTTGATCAAGATAAAGCTAATTAGATCTACGACGATTTAGGGTTTTCACCGCATAATCGGATCATCCTACTCACGGTTGGGCCTCGCGGCCACGCACGGTGATCGTAAGCCGATCCTAAACAAGGCCTAAAAACCAACACAAGGTTGATCCCCGGAACATCCTGTTTAGGGCCAACGAACGACACTCTACGTGCCGCTGGATCCTCCACCCCTTTGTAAGGCCTAACTATTGCGGATATTAAACTAATCCTTGCAGAACAAGGAGCAATCGTAACGGATCAGATCTACTCAATGATGATCAAGCGGGGTGCCGCCCCCACACCTAAGATAGGTGTGAGGGCGGCTAGATATGCAAGGGTTGCACTACGCTAGCATGTTACGCGAAGAACTATGCTAACCCTAACAAATCTATGAGAACTACGTTGCTCGCCATCAACAAGGCTTCAGTACGAGCAACGCATGAACAACGTGGAGCTTGTGCTGCCTAGATCGCAAGATGCGATCTAGGCAGCATGTCGCTTACCGGATAGAAACCCTCGAGACGAAGGAGTTGGCGATGCGCCGAGATTGGTTTGTTTGGGTTGAACGTGTGTTGTTGTTTATTCCATAAACCCTAGATACATATTTATAGTCCAAGGGACTTTCTAATTCAGGCGTGCACCCAACCGTGCACGGGTAAAACTCTAACTTCTAACTTAAGATACGATCTAATAAATTACAGATACAAGGGCAAACTAGCCCAAACTTTGCATGTAAGGCCGATTCATGTATTTCTTCTATATATATATCTTCAAGTCCATCTTGATCGCGGCCCACCTCTGACTCGGTCAAATTCTGGTGATAACACATGCCCCCCTGGTTTTGGAATTGGTAATTCCAAAATCACTCTGTTTCTCCTTCGAAGGGTCATGTCGTGGCAGAGCAGACCTGTCGCAGTATTCTTCATCATGATGCCCTGTCTTTTCAGCTTCTCTGCAAAATTCGATAGCTTTGGCATCACTTCCTCGGAGACTGAATGGCATTAAACTTCCACTAGACTTCTCATTATTTAACTGTGCCGACTGATTAGCTCTCTTTATCCCCTTCCTCTGCTCCAGCCATCGGCACCCAAAAACCCTCCTCAGCCGCCATGGATTCCTCTTCCTCTTCCAGCCTGTCCTTCCAGTCCTCCTCCTCCAGTGAGCTCGAGCAGGAGGTCAATCTGATGGCCATCTACGAGGCCCGCGCCCCAGAGTATTGGGACGCGCGGGACTGGGACTTCTCCATTGAATCGGAAGACGACGAACCCCTCACCGATGGGGAGGAGGACCTCCAGTTCCTCGTCGACGGGGAGCTGGTACCGGCGAGCGACGACGACCTCTTCCCATGGGAGGCAGTCCTCTCCTCCGACGAGGAGGAAGAAGAGGCGGAGGAGTCGGAGGACAACTCCTCCTCTGCGGGATACCCGCCGGCCAAGCGCTTCCGTGGCTGGGCCTGGTCGGATGACAACGACGACGATGACGACGAGGAGGATGAAGCCCCTGCCGGCGGCCTCATCAGCAGCGACGAGGAGCCCGCTGGTAGCAGCGCCGACGGCAGCTACGATGACGACGACGAGGGCAGCGACGGCCCTTAGATCAGGGAGTAGCATAGGGCTAGTAGTAGTAGTGCATTAGGCATCGGATGATCTTTTGAGAGCCATCGGCTCTTCCTTGTAAAACTCCCTCTTCGAATCAATGAAAATCGTTCTTTCAATGTGATTCTCCATTTGTTCAATTTTAAATCTTCCGGCTGCCAAAACGAGTCAACGCACCAAAAACCGATAGCAACGTATCGGCTTTTCACCCTCACATGCCCATAAGGCCGAACTCAAATCCCAAATCAAACAGATATCCAGGCAAACACTCCTCGAATTCAGACTTTAACTTGATATCTGACCACGACATTTTGCAACTCTACAGTCGATGTCTGTGCATCGGCTGTTTCAAAAACTTTTTACTGGCCGATTTCGTGCATCGGCCTCCACATTTTACTGTCCATCATCCCACATGCTTGGGAAGTACTTCTTGAGGTGCTGTCCATTGACAGCCACTGGAAACTTCACACCATCCTTCAATTCTTCACTGATGATCCTGAGATCTGGTGGGCAACGTAGAGTCTTCAGGAAAGCCTTTGAATTCCTCCAACCAGACCCAATGGTCTTCTTCAAACACTCATCATTTTGTGAAGAAAGTTGCAACGAAGGTTTAGCCGATGGTACCCCAATCGGCTCCTGAACAGAGCATCTACCAGGCCTGCTGCCCCCCGAGCCTTACTCAAGGCGAGAACGTCGGTGGGGACGCACCAAAACCGATCACCTTCCTTCCCTTGAACACCGATATATCTCTTCTGACAGCCTCGCTGAACTAGCACCAAGGGTTGCAAATCCTCAATAAGAAGGTTCAGGCGCCAGGATTAGCTCCAAGCAGCTGAGGAAGGTTTTCATTGTTTTACTTTCTCAATGAAGCAGAAGGCCCCACAGCTGGACTGGACTTGGTGAAGATTCGTGCTTTGAACACGTAGCCAGTAGGTCCTGCGTGGCTGTGCATCGGCTTGGTCTCTTAGTTCTGAAGTCGATGTCCGCATCGGCTGTATGTCATAAATTTTTTTTTACTGGCCGACTTTTTCCCTATCGGCCCCCAGTATTTTACTGCACACATGTCCTCCTGCATCCGTTCCCAAGTTCATCGTGTTTAGGTGCCCCCCGAGCCGAATCTGTCAGGGCATGGCAGATATCGGCTCTGTAATTCATACGTCGGCTCCGGTAGGAACAAGGACGAACACAAGCAGAACATGTGGTGAGGATAATTTTGGCCGATTACTGGGGTCGGCCTCCATGATGATTGAAGCATTGACTGAAGGTTCTGTAATGTCCCCTCAAAGATTTTTGGGGCCGATCACAGTGGATCAGCCTCGCCATGTTTGATCATCGCTTCGCTTCAGCTACATGGTCGTGCCAAAGGATAAAACCAGCTTAACCCTTCCCTTCGTCACGCCGATGCGCTCGCAATCGTCCAAATTGATACCCGAGAGGGGTTCTTGGCCTGCCGCTTCCCATGCGTTCATGCCAGCCGTTGAAATTTCGGCTGAGTCATCGGCCCGGACGACCTCTACCTCATCTCCATCCCACTCGTATTATGCATTGGTGCATCGTGGAGGGAATGCAGCAGCTTGGCGTGGATCCAATCTCTTCCTAGCGTAACAAAGATAAGTGCTCGTGCTATCGACGATGAAGAACGTTGTAGGGATAGTTTTCCTTCCTACGGTCAGATCCACATTCAGAACACCTTGTGCCTCAGACGCTTGGCCGTTGAAATCGCTCAATGTCACGTTGGTCTTGATTAGATCTGAGCTAGAGCGTCCCAGCCGACGTAGCATAGAGTACGGCATGACGTTGACTGCCGCTCCGGTGTCCACCAGCATCTTATTTACAGGCCTCCCATCGATATATCCTCGCAAGTACAGGGCCTTCAGATGTCTGTAGCTCTTTTCTCGTGGCTTCTCAAAGATAACCGGCCGTGGGCCGCAGTCAAGTTGTGCCACGGGTACCTCGTCTAATCCTGGAGCACTGAACTCCGAAGGGAGGATGAACACCATGTTTGTACCAGCCGATGTTTCATCATCGGCTTTCCTTTGCTTGGGGCGCCATTCCATTTTCCGTGGACGACCCTCTTCATCCAGGGTTCGCTGAACTTTCGCAGCCAGATCAGGCCGTGCCTTCCTTAGCGTATGCAGGTATAACCTTTCGGCTTCCTCCAGGCCGCGCAATCGCTGAACCCTGCGCTTTTGTGAACGGCTGAGTCCGTCAGGGCACCACCTTGGACGGTGGTACCTGTCTTCTTCTTCTTCTTCTTGTCCCTCGTCTTCGGAATCCTCGAGATCTGCCCACCGAGGGGACTCAGCATGTTTGCTTTGTGGCGGGAGAGGCCCTAGGCGCTTGAACACAGACACGTTGGCTGCCTCCTTCTTCTTCTGGTTGCATTCTGGGCAATTGCCGATTGTGGGCAATCGGCTCATTCCTGAATCCCAGCAGTGTCTGAAGAAGGGGCAGTCCCAGTGCCTGGCGTTGTCATCTTGCTCCCTTGATCCTTCCGTGGCACGGCGCTCGTGCTCCTCCTCATCGCGATCGTGCCGACGATGTCTTCTGGCTTCTCTAGCCAGACGATCTCCTTCATCATCATAGCTGGATCGTCGGCGTTGGTCATACTGACTCACATATTTGTTGAGGAGGTGATCAGAGAGGGGTCGCTGATATCTTATGTTCTTCACCTCTCCCTCTGTGACGTAGCGCTTGCCATCATGACGGAGCCGATCGCGTGGAGCGGCCTCCTCTGTGTCCTTGCTACGAGAGCAGCTGCCCTCGTCTCCATCTTTGCCAGAGTGGTTCCCAGGTCCTACCATGTTGATGCTGAACGAGGATCCTGGCTGGCAACCTTCAGGGTAAGTGCACTCCACCATGTTAACGGCGGGGAAGGGCTGGATGTCGACCTTCATGGCGTACTGGTTGAAAATCAGTCTTCCCTTCTCTATCGCCGCTTGGATGTGCTGACGCCACACCCTGCAGTCGTTGGTGGCATGGGAGAGCGAGTTATGCCATTTGCAGTATGGCTTTCTGTTCAGCTCTTGCACCGTGGGGAATTTGAGACCTTCAGGAATCGTCAACTGCTTCTCCTTGAGCAGGAGGTCGAAGATTTGCTCGGCCTTGGTCACGTCAAAATCAAATCCCCGGGCGGGCCCTGGTGGCTTTACCCATTTGCAGACACGGGGTTCCTCCCCGAGCCCATTCAGCCATCGCTACCTCTTGGTCTCCCGCAGGAACTTCGTCTTCCTCTCGCATCAACCAGGACTACTACACGCTTGAACTTGTCTTGGTACAGGTCCGGTGGCGCTGTTCATATGCCGACAGCTTCAACCATGTGCGCTAGTGAGGGATAATCGCTTGGGAGGCCATGTCCTTGAGCTGTGTTGCAAGGCCTGCTACGCCAACTCGATCGTTTCCTTTTCAGCTTATACGAACCGAACAACATCGGTTCCTAAGATTCCCGAAGCGCTGGATGTATTCTCGTCACGCTTCTCCGCGCTTCGACGTAGTTGTGCTAGATCGGCAATGCCGCACTCTAAGCCTCACGAATGGTACCGCATATGGAACTGCTTCTTCCAATCGCTTCCAAGTCCGGATGGAGTCTCTGGTGGCAAAGAGGTGTACCACCCGAAAGCCGATCCCGTGAGGGACCGTGAGAAGAGCCTCACGCGTAGCTGATCCGACACCGAAGCCGGTCCTAGTTGCGCCAAATATCGGCCGACGTGCTCGATGGAGCTGGAGCCATCCGATCCACCGAATTTGGAGAAATCGTGGGAGCCGATATTTGGGTGGTAGCGGGATCATCTCGTATTCGTCGGGTACGGCTTGGAATAGCCGATTGCCTCTCCTTTTCGGCACCATGCCGAATCGGTCTCTCGCATGGTACCGATCTGATCCGCTATGCCGGCCGCAGGAGTTGAACTCGAAGATTCGCCGGGGTGGCGTACTTAGCCAGCCATGCCTCGTTTCCAGCTCGAGCCAACCGCAGGAGCCGGGCTCTGGAGGTTCGTCGGGGTGGCGTACTTAGTTAGCCACGCTCGCTTCTCAAGCTCGTCGCCGACGTTCCTCCCGTTTTCCCTAAGTCCCCGATGTTGTGGCCTGGTTTGTGAGTGCCCAGCTGCCACAATCCGGCACATACGTGCACGCGCATTCGTGAGGGATCTCCTTAGGCGCCTCGGTCAAGAACCGGTAGTCACTAGGGTCACCACCGATCTTGTAGACGACGAATGCCGATGTAGCCGCACTTCTCGGTGCTGCCAACGCATATGGCAGCGGCGGACGGGATCGGAGTGGCAACTCCCCTTGATGTGTCCCGAGAGCTGGTCCCGACGGCGAGTATCGGTGCCTCATGATCTCCGGATCACGCGAAGAGCGACACGCTCCAACGTGTTGACCAGGTTCTCGCAGTGGCGGTGTAGCGAGCGAGCCACCAAGTAGTTGATCTCTCGCCGCAGCCCCCGGTGCGGTCCGCCGACGGGGCAGAGAGGTCTATCCCATCGAGTGCACCTTCCGGAGAGAACCCCTTCCATCTGATGCCATGGGAACGGGTTCTCTGGAAAGAGCCGATGAGGTCGGCTTCGAGGGTGACTTTGATCTCGTCATACCTCTTCTTGAGCTCGTCGGGCAGCTCCTCGTAGGTGACTGGCGTGCCGTCCGCCATCTCAGATGTAGATGGCGATGTGGTTGATGTAGAAGCTTGTCCCACAGGGCGTGCTGAATGTGTTGCTCGCCAAAACCCACCGGCGGGCAGCGGCTGTCAACACCGTAGAGCCGGGAACAACCTAGAGCCGCGGGCCGGCCGAGGTCCCTCCGAGCGACGGCCCGCAAAGCACTTCTGGTCACACGTCCGATGTCGGGTGCAAGGCGTGCCACACCGACCTATACCTGGTCGAAGGTGATGGAGATGCCTCGCTTAGTTTCCTCGCATGGCATACACGTAAACATTAAATACGAGCCTCGATCGGCTCTCAGGTTATCTCCGTGAATCATTGTGGAGCCGATCCACCCATGATTCGTACGGGGTGCACGAATATATGGTGGTCCTGCTTGATCAAGATAAAGCTAATTAGATCTACGACGATTTAGGGTTTTCATCGCATAATCGGATCATCCTACTCACGGTTGGGCCTCGCGGCCACGCACGGTGATCGTAAGCCGATCCTAAACAAGGCCTAAAAACCAACACAAGGTTGATCCCCGGAACATCCTGTTTAGGGCCAACGAACGACACCCTACGTGCCGCTGGATCCTCCACCCCTTTGTAAGGCCTAACTATTGCGGATATTAAACTAATCCTTGCAGAACAAGGAGCAATCGTAACGGATCAGATCTACTCAATGATGATCAAGCGGGGTGCCGCCCCCACACCTAAGATAGGTGTGAGGGCGGCTAGATATGCAAGGGTTGCACTACGCTAGCATGTTACGCGAAGAACTATGCTAACCCTAACAAATCTATGATAACTACGTTGCTCGCCATCAACAAGGCTTCAGTACGAGCAACGCATGAACAACGTGGAGCTTGTGCTGCCTAGATCGCAAGATGCGATCTAGGCAGCATGTCGCTTACCGGATAGAAACCCTCGAGACGAAGGAGTTGGCGATGCGCCGAGATTGGTTTGTTTGGGTTGAACGTGTGTTGTTGTTTATTCCATAAACCCTAGATACATATTTATAGTCCAAGGGACTTTCTAATTCAGGCGTGCACCCAACCGTGCACGGGTAAAACTCTAACTTCTAACTTAAGATACGATCTAATAAATTACAGATACAAGGGCAAACTAGCCCAAACTTTGCATGTAAGGCCGATTCATGTATTTCTTCTATATATATATCTTCAAGTCCATCTTGATCGCGGCCCACCTCTGACTCGGTCAAATTCTGGTGATAACACATGGTTCCTAAGGTTTTAAGTTTCACATGCAATTATGGAGCTAGTGGTCTTAATAGAATTTAGGGCTTTAGGGTTCTCACAGGAAATGATAATGTTGTAGTTTTATTCAATATGGAATTAGGGTTTCCTATTTGTGATGTAGTTCTTAAGTTAATAACTTGATTATAAAGTTGAAGTTATTATTAACTTTGAAAAAAAAAGTGACTTAGCATTTTATTATTTTTAGAAGATTAATAATTAAGATAAATACCCTTTAGTAAATCCCTCTAATTAGGATTTAATAAGATAATGATAAAAGAAAATTACTTTTAGTGTTTTTATATATGAGTGCAAACTCATTTTATTGATTTTAGAAAAAAATAGTGTGATAACAACACATATTATATTTAGGTTTTAAGGAATAACTATCAAGGTTAGATTTTATTATATTATTAAAAAATCACATATTGAGTTTATTACATGAATTATACAACTAAATTTGAAACAATATTTCCAACCTTTGGAAATTCAAATTAATACTTTCAATGCTTATTAAATATTATTTTAGGAATTTAAAAGTAATTAGAATTGGATTTAGAACCTTTAGGGTCTTAATATTATAGTTAACTTGATTTAAATGTTAACATTTATTTGCTACGTGAATAATTTTCCTCACCCTTTTAGATTAAGAACGAAATTATATTTATTGTCAACTATTTTTATTTAATCTATAAAAAAATAAGCACATATAAATGTCCTAATGTAAGTATACCACTTATTCTAATTTGATTAATTTAGATAGGAACACATCGTATACATTAGTAGACTAGTTATTAGGCTTGAAGTTAATTTGGACCAATTAAAACACACGCCACACTGAAGGATTGGGCTAAACAGAGTAGTACTAACCGTACACACACGATCGTGTACGCGCAAGTACACGTACGAGACTAGCATAGCTCCTCGTCTCTCATCTCTATCGTTTTTATTTTCTCTCTCGCTGGAAATTCCCCACCTGCACTCGACCTTCTCCTCACGCCCGCGATGTGCCGCCGCCACCTGCCCTTCCGGCCGCCGCCGGGCATATCCGTCGCCACCTCCTGTCGTCGATTCAGCTCCGTCGCCTGTACTCGCTCTCCTCCACCATCTCCACTCCACCGCGATGCTCCCTCGCACCCGCAGTCACCCCCGTGGCCAACCCTAGCCCGCCACGATTCGGCTCGCCGCCGGCGTTATTCCGCGCCGCTGCGCCTCCGGATGGCTCCTCCTCGGCGACCTCGACTTCCACCTCGAGCCGCAGCTCGACCTTACTGTGTCGGCCTCCTCGATTCTATGGTGGTCTGATGGTGTGGTGTGGTGTGGTGTTGCTGCTGCTTGCTGACCGTGGCCTCTCGCACCATGGTGCGGTCGGCTGACCCCTGCTTCGCCGACCTCGCAGCCTCCCTCGACTATGGCTTCGCCTACGCCTCCGGTCAGGTAGTCCCTCGGTGAGCTCATTCTTCCCCTCTCTATTCCTCTCATGTGTTCTATGATAAATTGGTACAGGTGATGTGATGCTCGTTGTGATGTTGCTCGTGTCTGTGTGGCTTGTGGTGTGGTGCTGCTGTGATGTCAACCACATCTTTGACGCCGATGGAACGGTGCCGCGGATGCAACCTCGGCAATGATTTCGTCTGCTCCTCTACAACACTGTGAGCTATACTTCTCCACTCTCTGCTTATGATCATATGCTATATTATTCTGCTTGATGAATATGTGCCCCAGAAGTGTTATAGGGAAGCTAATATTGTGAGCTGGCTTATCATGTCCTGGTTGTTTATGTTACTGCTATACTGGTTTGTGAAGTGTGACTTGAACTAGGCAATTACTGGTTCACATGAAAAATGACAAGTGCTAGTTTAAAAATGCCCCAATTTGGATGATTTAATCATCCGCAGTATATGTAGTTTACTGATGTGAACTAACTCTGATGAAACTGAACTTATATTTGACTGTTTCCGTTAGTGCAATAATTCCTAGCTAGTGGGTGTGTTGCATGGGAAGTAATATGATCCTTGGTATTGTTAAATTACTGCAGCATAGATAATTGATAAGAACAGATGCTAATACTGTTGGGTTTGATTGTTTTGATGGTGCTTTAATTCATGGTTGCTGCTAATGATTTGTAGATCACTTGCACACATGATTCAGTCCAATTGGTTTGTTGTGTTTTTGCAGGATGGTTATATCCAATCTCTTGAAATGTTTAAATTGTGGGAGTGGTCCTAACTACCTATCTACTCCACTACCTGCCTCACTGATATTCTCATTGTGGTACTCACTATGACCTTTTTCTCCTCTCTAACCTCAATCCAGGGCCAAAGTTTGTTTGTGTGACATTAAGATCTATTTAATATGCTTAATTACTAGCTGCTGCTGTTGATCACCAGATTACGTGCATACATGATTTAGTCCTATAGTGGTGTTGGGTATGAGCTCCTCATATTATAAGGGATCACTAGCTAAAGATGGTGATTCGGCTCCCCTCTCTACTTGCATCTTTCTATCTATTAACTCATAAGAATATATTTTCTGCTTGATTATTCTTGGCTTAGCCTACGATGCATATGCTGAGGCATAGATTTGGAGTAAGAATAGATACTAGTTTTAAGTGATTGCCTAACAACCTGCTGGTGTGGTGTAGCTTGGTCTTCTCGGATTGAATAACTTGCATCTTGTGGATGGCCTCGCTCCTCCTCGCTTCTTGAGCTGCTTCCTATGGATCTAGTTGCTATTTGGCTATTTCTAGTATTATCCCGATGGATATATATGTGTGTTTGTGGTAGAGCAAACACATGGGTGTCAAATGAGTTACTAGTATTGTTCTTGCGGTTCTTGATCTTCGGTGGATTTTACTAGTGTGAATGATTGATAGATAGACTACTGAGATAATTTATTGGTGTGATCAAGATGTGGTGCGGGCCGGGATAAGCTTGTGTGTGCTAGAAGAGCCGGTAGGACAAATTACTGGCTGTTTATATACGGCTGAACTATAGTTGTGGTTGTGACAACACACAACTGCATGTGTTGTGTGTGCTACTTACATATGGACCCCACTTCTGGTGTATGTGACCAAATTGGTTTGCTTTGCCTTCTAGTGTAAGGCATACGGCTGGTTTGCTCTTATCCATTGTAGATATTTATTTTGATGCAGCCAAGTGGTACTTGATTAAGGGTGGCTTTACTTTGTTTGCCCTTTGCATGAAAAGTAAGATCAATAAAAGATTGAGAAGATTTAGATTTAGGAATTCTTTTGTTTCCTTGTAATCTTATATTACTTTTGTAACTTGTAACTTTGTTTCTCCTTATGAGAATTGTAACTGATTGGGATAATGGTATTTGTAATAAGGTTTAAATTACTTATCTATTTTGTATTCCTTTTTTTTATTTCTTCGGTATTGTATTGTACATATAATTAATTGGAGTTCCAATTCGTATTCATATTTGAATTCATGTCTTACATATTTGAATTTAAATTCGAATCATTTCCCTCCAAAACATAAGAATTCAATAAAGGTCATGTCAAATTTTATCGCACTAACGTCGATGATCTAAACCAATTGCACCAACGCAAGAGAACCTCGATCACTTTCTCTGAGATTCAATAAATATAGATGTTCATATGTTATGGCAAAGATTACCATGTTATGATCTTTTATAAGATCAAGCAATTGATCATTATTGATCATTGATTAAAGTGTGGTTGTGTTAGTTTTAATTCAATTTGATCTAACCCCTTAGATCAAATTATCTCTACCCAAAACAAGGTTTTGGCAAAGGTGATACTGAGGTTTATAGCGCTTGACTTGATGAGCTACTTCAATTCCACCAAGGTCAAGTGAAACTTCGTGACTGTTTTACTTTAAAGCGCGAAAATTTCCCGGATTTTCTATGCATGAATGCAATACACACATCTGTTTCCTCTATTTTTGTAATCCCAAATCCTGGGATATTACAGTTCAGAAGCCGTATCTTGTGCGGCGGGTTCTTCTGGGCAAGCACGATGACACCACGGCAAAAGCCGACGAAGTAGTATCTAAAATATATTGATGAAGATAACATTCAACACTAAGATTGAAAATAAGAATATATTAACCCTATAGATATGGAGGAATTTGGAGGAATTTGAACCTTGCACGAACTTCCGATAGATCTATGGTGACGTAGCGGGATGTGCCGAGTTGGAGGAAGGTGAACTCAGCGGCGCGTGGAAGGGCGTGGTCTACCATGATCCATTCGTGCAGGTGCACGTCGGGCTCAGGTAAACCTGAGCGCTGATACGTCCAAAACGTATCTACTTTTCCGAACACTTTTGCTATTGTTTTGCCTCTAATTTGTGTATTTTGGATGCAACTAACACGGACTAACGCTGTTTTCAGCAGAACTGTTCTGGTGTCTCGTTTTTGTGCAGAAATCTAACTTTCGGGAAAATCCTCGGAATTTATGCAGAAGGCCCTATTTTCCCAGAATAATGACGGAGCCAGAAGGACAATTAAGGTGGAGGCCCGAGGGCCCCACACCATAGGGCGGCGCGGCCCAGGGGGGGCCCGCGCGGCCCTGTGGTGTGGCCCCCTCGGCCGGCCTCCGACGCCCTCCTTCGGACTATTTATCGGCCTCGACCTAAAAACGCAGAGAGGGAAGTCGAAATCGCCAGAAACCCTCCAGAACGCCGCCACATCGCGAAACTCCATCGCGGGAGCCAGAAGTCTCCGTTCTGGCACTCCGCCGGGACGGGGAATTGGAGGAGATCATCGCCGCCATCACCGCCAACGCCTCTACATCAACCAGCCATGTTTCCCCCATCCATGTGTGAGTAATTCCCCCGCTGTAGGCCGAAGGGGATGGTAGGGATTGGATGAGATTGGTCATGTAATAGCATAAGATTGTTAGGGCATAGTGCCTAGTGTCCGTAATTGGTACTTTGATGATATTGTTGCAACTTGTTATGCTTAATGCTTGTCACTAGGGCCCGAGTGCCATGATCTCAGATCTGAACATGTTATTGTTTCATCAAGATAATCATTGTTATGGTCTTACCTATAAGTTGTATACACATGTCGCTGTCCGGAACCGATGGCCCCGAAGTGACAGAAATCGGGACAACCGAAGGGAATGGTAGCGATGTGAGGATCACATGTGTTCACGGATTATTAATGCTTTGCTCCGGTACTCTATTAAAAGGAGTACCTTAATATCCAGTAGTTTCCCTTGAGGCCCGGCTGCCACCGGCTGGTAGGACAAAAGATGTTGTGCAAGTTTCTCATTGCGAGCACGCACGACTATATATGGAACACATGCCTATTGATTGCTTTGTACTTGGACACCGTTTTATTATTATCTGCAAATGCCCTGCTATGATTGTTACATGAGTTTCTCTCATCCATGCAACGCCCGTCATCCGTCCCCGTGCCTACAGAATTTTAATCCTGCTGTTTACTAAAATCACTATTGTTGTCTCTGTTACTCTGCTGCTGTTATTTCACTACTGCTACTGCTATAAAACTATTACTACTGATAAACTCTTGTGAGCAAGTCTGTTTCCAGGTGCAACTGAATTGACAACTCCGCTGTTAAGGCTTCCAAGTGTTCTTTGTCTCCCCTTGTGTCGAATCAATAAATTGGGTTTTACTTCCCTCGAAGACTGTTGCGATCCCCTATACTTGTGGGTCATCAAGACTATTTTCTGGCGCCGTTGCCGGGGAGGAAAGGTAAAAGGTACTCACACTCCGGACCTCGGCTACCAAGCTATTTTCCGGCGCTGTAAGTACTCGAAGCTATTTCCTTTAGATCCTGCAATTGCAACTTTTTGTTTCTTGTTTACACTAGTTTGGCATAATGGACAAGAATGAGCTTCTATTTCTGTTTCCTGATTTAAAACATGGATTGTTTGATGCGAAAATTAAAAAACCTATGGAATCTTATTTGCATGCTGGTAGTAATATTAGTATGAACGCTTTGAACACCATTGTTGATAATAATATAGAAAGTTCTAAGCTTGGGGAAGCTGGTTTTCATGATCTTTTTAGTCCCCCAAGCATTGAGGAGAAAATTTTCTTTGATGATACTTTGCCTCCTATTTATGATGATTATAATGATACTGGTCTTTTGGTGCCACCTACTATGGAGAGTAAATTTTGTTGTGATTATACTATGCCTCCTACACTTGATGAGAATAATAATGATAGCTACTTTGTTGAATTTGCTCCCACTATTACTAATAAAATTGATTATGCTTATGTGGAGAGTAATTATTTTATGCATGAGACTCATGATAAGAATGCTTTATGTGATAGTTATATTGTTGAGTTTGCTCATGTTGCTACTGAAAGTTATTATGAGAGAGGAAAATATGGTTGTAGAAATTTTCATGTTACTAAAATGCCTCTCTATGTGCTTAAATTTTTGAAGCTATACTTGTTTTATCTTCCTAATCTTGTCACTTTGCTCTTCATGAATTTATTTGTGTACAAGATTCCTCTTCATAGGAAGCATGTTAGACTTAAATGTGTTTTGTATTTGCCTCTTGATGCTCTCTTTTGCTTCAAATACTATTTCTTGCGAGTGCATCATTAAAACTGCTGAGCCCATCTTAATGGCTATAAAGAAAAGAACTTCTTGGGAGATAACCCATGTGTTATTTTGCTACAGTAATTTGTTTTATATTTGTGTCTTGGAAGTTGTTTACTACTGTAGCAACCTCTCCTTATCTTAGTTTTGTGTTTTGTTGTGCCAAGTGAAGCCTCTAATCGAAGGTTGATACTAGATTTGGATTTCTGCGCAGAAACAGATTTCTATCTGTCACGAATCTGGGATTTTCTCTCTGTAGAAAAATCAGAAAAATATGCCAATTTACGTGCGTGTTCCTCAGATATGTGCGCAACTTTCATTAGTTTTGAGTTTTCTGATCTGAGCAACGGAAGTATTTATTAGAAATTCGTCTTTACGGACTGTTCTGTTTTGACAGATTCTGCCTTTTATTTCGCATTGCTTCTTTCGCTGTGTTGGGTGGATTTCTTTGTTCCATTACCTTCCAGTAGCTTTGAGCAATGTCCAGAAGTGTTAAGAATGGTTGTGTCACCTCTGAACATGTGAGTTTTTGATTATGTACTAACCCCTCTAATGAAGTTTATGAGAAGTTTGGTGTGAAGGAAGTTTTCAAGGGTCAAGAGAGGAGGATGATATACTATGATCAAGAAGAGTGAAAGCTCTAAGCTTGGGGATGCCCCGGTGGTTCACCCCTACATATATCAAGAAGACTCAAGCGTCTAAGCTTGGGGATGCCCAAGGCATCCCCTTCTTCATCGACAAATTATCAGGTTCCTTCTCTTGAAACTATATTTTTATTCGGTCACATCTTATGTGCTTTACTTGGAGCGTCTGTATGCTTTTATTTTTGTTTGTGTTTGAATAAATTGGATTACATCATGCTTGTATGGGAGAGAGACACGCTCCGCTGTTGCATATGAACACATGTGTTCTTAGCTTTTAGTATTCTTGGCGAATTTTCTTCTTCGTTAAATTGTTATATGGTTGGAATTGGAAAATGATACATGTAGTAATTGCTATAAATGTCTTGGGTAATGTGATACTTGGCAATTGTTGTGCTCATGTTTAAGCTCTTGCATCATATGCTTTGCACCCATTAATGAAGAAATACATAGAGCATGCTAAAATTTGGTTTGCACATTTGGTTTCTCTAAGGTCTAGATAATTTCTAGTGTTGAGTTTGAACAACAAGGAAGACGGTGTAGAGTCTTATAATGTTTTCAATATGTCTTTTATGTGAGTTTTGCTGCACCGATTCATCCTTGTGTTTGTTTCAAATAAGCCTTGCTAGCCTAAACCTTGTATCGAGAGGGAATACTTCTCATGCATCCAAAATACTTGAGCCAACCACTATGCCATTTATGTCCACCATACCTACCTACTACATGGTATTTTCCGCCATTTCAAAGTAAATTGCTTGAGTGCTACCTTTAAAATTCCATCATTCACCTTTGCAATATATAGCTCATGGGACAAATAGCTTAAAAACTATTGTGGTATTGAATATGTAATTATGCACTTTATCTCTTATTAAGTTGCTTGTTGTGCGATAACCATGTTTACTGGGGACGCCATCAACTATTCATTGTTGAATTTCATGTGAGTTGCTATGCATGTTCGTCTTGTCTAAAGTAAGAGTGATCTACCACCCTATGGTTAAGCATGCATATTGTTAGAGAAGAACATTGGGCCGCTAACTAAAGCCATGATCCATGGTGGAAGTTTCAGTTTTGGACATATATCCTCAATCTCAAATGAGAAAATTATTAATTGTTGTTACATGCTTATGCATAAAAGAGGAGTCCATTATCTGTTGTCTATGTTGTCCCGGTATGGATGTCTAAGTTGAAGAATAATCAATAGCGAGAAATCCAATGCGAGCTTTCTCCTTAGACCTTTGTACAGGCGGCATAGAGGTACCCCTTTGTGACACTTGGTTAAAACATGTGCATTGTGATGATCCGGTAGTCCAAGCTAATTAGGACAAGGTGCGGGCACTATTAGTATACTATGCATGAGGCTTGCAACTTATAAGATATAATTTACATGATACACATGCTTTATTACTACCGTTGACAAAATTGTTTCATGTTTTCAAAATCAAAGCTCTAGCACAAATATAGCAATCGATGCTTTTCCTCTATGGAGGACCATTCTTTTACTTTCAATGTTGAGTCAGTTCACCTATTTCTCTCCACCTCAAGAAGCAAACACTTGTGTGAACTGTGCATTGATTCCTACATATTTGCATATTGCACTTATTATATTACTCTATGTTGACAATATCCATGAGATATACATGTTACAAGTTGAAAGCAACCGCTGAAACTTAATCTTCTTTTGTGTTGCTTCAATGCTTTTACTTTGAATTATTGCTTTATGAGTTAACTCTTATGCAAGACTTATTGATGCTTGTCTTGAAGTGCTATTCATGAAAAGTCTTTGCTTTATGATTCACTTGTTTACTCATGTCATATACATTGTTTTGATCGCTGCATTCACTACATATGCTTTACAAATAGTATGATCAAGATTATGATGGCATGTCACTCCAGAAATTATCTTTGTTATCGTTTTACCTGCTCGGGACGAGCAGAACTAAGCTTGGGGATGCTGATACGTCTCCAACGTATCGATAATTTCTTATGTTCCATGCCACATTATTGATGTTATCTACATGTTTTATGCACACTTTATGTCATATTCGTGCACTTTCTGGAACTAACCTATTAACAAGATGCCGAAGTGCCAGTTCCTGTTTTCTGCTGTTTTTGGTTTCAGAAATCCTAGTAACGAAATATTCTCGGAATCGGACGAAATCAATGCCCAAGTTCCTATTTTCACCGGAAGCATCCAGAACACCCGGGAAGGACCAGAGGGGGGGCACTGGGCCCTGCACCCTAGGCCGGCGCGGCCCAGGCCCTGGCCGCGCCGCCCTATGGTGTCGTCACCCCTTCAGCCCTCCTGCGCCGCCTTTTCGCCTATATAAAGCCTCCGTCGCGAAAACCCTGATACGTTCGGCGAAAACCACAGAAACCTTCCAGAGCCGCCGCCATCGCGACGCCAAGATCTGGGGGACAGGAGTCTCTGTTCCGGCACGCTGCCGGAGCGGGGAAGTGCCCCCGGAAGGCTCCTCCATCGACACCGCTGCCATCTCCACCGCCATCTTCATCACCGCTGCTGCTCCCATGTGGAGGGAGTAGTTCTCCATCGAGGCTCGGGGCTGTACCGGTAGCTATGTGGTTCATCTCTCTCATATGTGCTTCAATACAATAGTCTCATGAGCTGCTTTACATGATTGAGATTCATATGATGATGCTTGTAATCTAGATGTCATTATGCTAGTCAAGTGAGTTTTACTTATGTGATCTCCGGAGACTCCTTGTCCCACGTGTGTAAAGGTGACAGTGTGTGCACCGTGTGGGTCTCTTAGGCTATATTTCACAGAATACTTATTCACTGTTGAATGGCATAGTGAGGTGCTTATTTATATCTCTTTATGATTGCAATGTATTTGTATCACAATTTATCTATGTGCTACTCTAGCAATGTTATTAAAGTAGTCTATTCCTCCTGCACGATGTAATGGTGACAGTGTGTGCATCCGTGTTAGTACTTGGTTTATGCTATGATTATGATCTCTTGTAGATTATGAAGTTAATTATTGCTATGATAGTATTGATGTGATCTATTCCTCCTACATATGCATGAAGGTGACAGTGTGCATGCTATGTTAGTACTTGGTTTAGTCTTTTGATCTATCTTACACTATAAGGTTACTAAAATATGAACATTAATTGTGGAGCTTGTTAACTCCGGCATTGAGGGTTCGTGTAATCCTACGCAATGTGTTCATCATCCAACAAGAGTGTAGAGTATGCATTTATCTATTCTGTTATGTGATCAATGTTGAGAGTGTCCACTAGTGAAAGTCTAATCCCTAGGCCTTGTTCCTAAATACTGCTATCGCTGCTTGTTTACTGTTTTACTGCGTTACTACTGCTGCAATACTACCACCATCAACTACACGCCAGCAAGCTATTTTCTGGCACCGTTGCTACTGCTCATATATATTCATACCACCTGTATTTCACTATCTCTTCGCCGAACTAGTGCACCTATTTGGTGTGTTGGAGACACAAGAGACTTCTTGCTTTGTGGTTGCAGGGTTGCATGAGAGGGATATCTTTGACCTCTTCCTCCCTGAGTTCGATAAACCTTGGGTGATCCACTTAAGGGAAAACTTGCTGCTGTTCTACAAACCTCTGCTCTTGGAGGCCCAACACTGTCTACAGGAAAAGGAGAGGGAAGTAGACATCAAGCTATTTTCTTGCCAAACTAGTGTAAACAAGAAACAAAAATAGTCTTGATGACCCACAAGTATAGGGGATCGCAACAGTCTTCGAGGGAAGTAAAACCCAATTTATTGATTCGACACAAGGGGAGACAAAGAACACTTGGAAGCCTTAACAGCGGAGTTGTCAATTCAGTTGCACCTGGAAACAGACTTGCTCACAAGAGTTTATCAGTAGTAATAGTTTTATAGCAGTAGAAGTAGTGAAATAACAGCAGCAGAGTAACAGAGACAACAATAGTGATTTTAGTAAACAGCAGGATTAAAATTCTGTAGGCACGGGGACGGATGACGGGCGTTGCATGGATGAGAGAAACTCATGTAACAATCATAGCAGGGCATTTGCAGATAATAATAAAACGGTGTCCAAGTACAAAGCAATCAATAGGCATGTGTTCCATATATAGTCGTGCGTGCTCGCAATGAGAAACTTGCACAACATCTTTTGTCCTACCAGCCGGTGGCAGCCGGGCCTCAAGGGAAACTACTGGATATTAAGGTACTCCTTTTAATAGAGTACCGGAGCAAAGCATTAACACTCCGTGAACACATGTGATCCTCACATCGCTACCATTCCCTCCGGTTGTCCCGATTTCTGTCACTTCGGGGCCATCGGTTCCGGACAGCGACATGTGTATGCAACTTATAGGTAAGACCATAACAATGATTATCTTGATGAAACAATAACATGTTCAGATCTGAGATCATGGCACTCGGGCCCTAGTGACAAGCATTAAGCATAACAAGTTGCAACAATATCATCAAAGTACCAATTACGGACACTAGGCACTATGCCCTAACAATCTTATGCTATTACATGACCAATCTCATCCAATCCCTACCATCCCCTTCGGCCTACAGCGGGGGAATTACTCACACATGGATGGGGGAAACATGGCTGGTTGATGTAGAGGCGTTGGCGGTGATGGCGGCGATGATCTCCTCCAATTCCCCGTCCCGGCGGAGTGCCAGAACGGAGACTTCTGGCTCCCGCGATGGAGTTTCGCGATGTGGCGGCGTTCTGGAGGGTTTCTGGCGATTTCGACTTCCCTCTCTGCGTTTTTAGGTCGAGGCCGATAAATAGTCCGAAGGAGGGCGTCGGAGGCCGGCCGAGGGGGACACACCACAGGGCCGCGCGGGCCCCCCCTGGGCCGTGCCGCCCTATGGTATGGGGCCCTCGGGCCTCCACCTTAATTGTCCTTCTGGCTCCGTCATTATTCTGGGAAAATAGGGCCTTCTGCATAGATTCCGAGGATTTTCCTGAAAGTTGGATTTTTGCACAAAAATGAGACACCAGAACAGTTCTGCTGAAAACAGCGTTAGTCCGTGTTAGTTGCATCCAAAATACACAAATTAGAGGCAAAACAATAGCAAACGTGTTCGGGAAAGTAGATACGTTTTGGACGTATCAACTCCCCCCAAGCTTAGCTTATTGCTTGTCCTCAAGCAATTCAGTTAACAACTGAGCGATAAAAGAACTTTCACGAACACATTTGCTCATATGATGTATATATTCTCATGCTATGGCTAATACTTAAGCAATTCATAATGAGATACATGCAAATAAGATCATCTAACAGCTATGTCAATCATGGAGAGGTACCAACAATTAATAATAAGCATCATGAATCATGTATATAAGCAGGATTGCAATGTTCATAAGAGAGTATGATAAAGTGGTATCTCGCTTGCCTGTATTTGATTGGCAAAACATAAATGCCCGGGCACCTTTGGAGTTCATAGAAAGACTAGAAGTAGTGATTGTCAAAAGATAAATGCATCAAAGTTATACCACAATCAATCATATTTTGAGACAAGCATATTATACTAAGAATGACAGTTGTGCTCTCAAGATAGTGCTCAAAGAAATAATGGAGACACAACATAAAAGTAAAAGATTGACCCTTCGCAGAGGGAAGCAGGGATTAACATGCGCTAGAGCTTTTCATTTTTATAAAGACAGGAGTAAAATTATTTTGAGAGGTGTTTGTTGTTGTCAACGAATGGTGATGGGTACACCAACTACCTCGCCAACCGGACTTTCAAGAGCGGCTCCCATGAATTATTGCATATTTATTTGGCACTCCTTCCAACCTTTCTTTCACAAACCATGGCTAACCGAATCCTCGGGTGCCTGCCAACAATCTCATACCATGAAGGAGTGCCTTTTTATTTTATTTTTATTATGATGATGACACTCCCCCCAACCTTTGCTTACACAAGCCATGGCTAACCGAATCCTCGGGTGCCTTCCAACAATCACAAACCATGGAGGAGTGTCTATTTAAGTTAATTAATTCGGGACTGGGAATCCCATTGCCAGCTCTTTTTGCAAAATTATTGGATAAGCGGATGTGCCACTAGTCCATATGAGAGTCCGTCAAAAGTAAATGACAAGGTTGAAAGCTAAACACCACATACTTCCTCATGAGCTATGAAACATAAACACAAATTGAGAAGCATTTTGAAGGTTTTAAAGGTAGCGCATGAGAATTTACTTGGAATGGTTTGAAATGCCATGCATAGGTATTTATAGTGGACACTTTTGGAACAACTTGGTTTTCAGGTGTTTGGAAGCACGAGAAGCGTTCCCGCTCAGTACAAGTGAAGGCTAGCAATAGACTAGGGAGCGACAAATCAAGAGAGCAGTAACTGTCATAATTATGCTTGCGGCAAAATAAATTAACGGAGGCATAAAAGTGATACAAGAACTCTGAAGCAATATAGATCATCGAGGCTTAAATTGACTTTTTGTTCAGTCATATGCATGCGTGAGCATGTGCCAAGTCGATATAAATGAATCATTCAGAGTTGGATACCACAATGCCATACTTACTTATGAATAAAACAATGCAAGCAAACATCCATGACATGCTACTCATATTAATAAATTGGAGCTAAACATGAGAGATCATAAACTACTAGACTTTCTCAAATAACATATACCTCACATGAACCAACTAAGCATGCTCACATGGATGAGTATATGTACAAAAATGAAAACAAATAGAGTTCATACCAGCCTCTCACCACAATCAGATTGTCGTAGATCGTCATTATTGCTTTTTCACTTGTGCAGCTTGGATAATATGAAATGAAAACCACGCTCCAGCCACCGAAGACCATTGAACTCATAAAGAACTTTACAAACCAAAGAAGAACAGCAAATATTTTTGGTGTTTTCGAATTAGAAACAAGAACAAAAGGAAACAAACAAACAAAGCAAAATCTTTTTGGGTTTTCTTATAGCAAACTAGCAATAGCTAATAAAGTGAAACAAATGCAAGAAACCAAAGCAAACAAATGGTAAAGAGAAACAACAGAAATATTTTTGGTCTTTTGTGTTTTGGGAAAGAAACAAAGCAAAAATAAGGAATAGCAAACTAAAAGAAACACATAACAACAGGATGACAGAAATCTGCCAAAACCTGACAGCAGTACAGAAATCGATTTTTACAAAAATCTTACGTTGCTCAGCTCGAAAAGTGTTCAACTAATGAAAGTTAGATAACAACCTGGGGAACCTGCACAAAAATTGGCAGCTCAAAATGACGCTCTGGCTAGTTTTGAGAATTTTTACGGTAACATTCCAGAATCTGTTTTCAGGCAGCACTTCCCCAAATATCATCTTCCTCTCATTAGAAAACCACTCAAACGAACAAAAAAAATATGTACAAGTATCCAGCAACCATAATATGCAAAGAATGAGTGATGCCGGTATACCTCCCCCCAAGCTTAGGCTTTTGGCCTAAGTGGAGTTCAATCCCATCGATCCCATGAGGTAGTGTCTCCGTAGTATGACGAAGATGGATCGTATTCCGGGTATGTGCTGGAAGAAGCACCCGGATATGTGACGGTGTGGTCGTAGGAGGCCCCGGCGTCCTCGGAGTCATGTTGCTGGTGGAAGTCTTTTATCTTCATATGTTCATCCACCTCCTCCTTAGTGCATGACCATGATTGCCTGTTAATACTGAACAAACCTGGTTGGGGAAGAGGAATTTCTTTCTCATCCCCGTCAGAAAACAACATTCTATAGACCATATTATCTAAAGTAGAATCAGCGGTAACAAAATGATGACTCTTCATAGCAGCAATATCGAGTCTCCTAGGGGCCAATGGCACATCATTAGGATCAAGAGGAAGACTTAGATATGTTAAAACGCGCAGTGCAATAGTTCCTCCAAAAATAGGCCCCCTGTTAGTCAGGCGGCGAGCAATAAGAGCACCAAGGTGATAAGATGTCTGACCAGTAAGTGCAATATTCAAGAAAGCAAGATGGTAACTAGAAATGTTGCTAGTGTTCTCCCTACCAAGAATGCTAGTAGCAATGTAATATGCAAAATACTTAATGGCAGGGAGTTGAATGTTTCTTATCTTGCCACGCTGAATGGTGCGACAATCATCATCAGTAATCCCTCGATAGAGCTCCAACAAGTCCCGGGGGTTGTCATCAATCCTACTTGCTGTACCTACAGGGACAATATCCAATGCACGACAAAAATCCTCCAATTTCATAGTAACAGGATTACCATAGATCTTGAATGGAACCGTCGGCTCATATTGTTTGTTGTTGAACTGGAAACTCTCGACGAAGATTTTGGTGAGCGTGTAGTATTGCTCCCTTTCATCTCCCACATAGGTGGTTAACCCTGCCCTGTTGACAAGGGTGAAGAAATCCTCCAATATCCCTGCATTCCTTAGAAAATCATAGCATGGAAAAGTCGAAGCATTAGGAGCCCCGTTGTCCTCTTCGGGCGCGAAGCTAGGCGCGATGATGTCTTCATTGTATGATCGCCTAATCCGGGTGGCGGCCCTAGAAGGCCTCCCGGTGCTGGTTGTCCCTTTCTTGAACAACTCTCCAAAGTTGAACTTCTTCATAGCTTCTCTGAATTTTTTAACAAATGATATAAAATTTGATTTGGTGACATATAATTGAGGGAAACTACCATAGGAACTTGCTAGAGTACTAATCATGCATCAAAACTAGTTTCTACCACTTAGAACAAGCATGCAAGCTCACTAAACATGTTACCTACAGCAGCAAAATATTCAAGATATACTCAACCAAACAAAATTCTACTTGGATGGGTGGAGGAGTCACATACCAAGGAGCAAATGTGCCAAATTTCAGCAAGAAATCTGGGCTGAGCAAAGAGATCGAGAAATCTGGAGCTCTGGAGCAAAAACGCGGAGAGAGGAACTTGGTACGAGTTTTTTCGGGAGAGAGAAGGTGCTGGGAGAAAGAGATGACAAAGTGGGGCAAAGAGGGGCCCACACCACATGGTGGCGCGGCCACCTCCTTGGCCGCGCCGGCCTGTGGTTTGGCGCTCTCGGTGCCCCACAGGTCATCCTCTGGTGCTCCTGTGTGCCTCGTCGAAAAATAGGACCAACGGTATAATTTTTGTGAATTTTTGAAAACTTTGAAAAACGCACATTTCTGGGTATTTAGTTTATTATTACTGGCCAGGAAATTTTTTGAAATCTTCGATTAACTAAGGAACCTTGCAAATTAAAAATGCTACAGCAACTAGAGCAAGTGGAGGAAGAAAGAGATGTTGTTTATCCTCTCTATGCATGTAAAAGGTATTCGTTAACAAGGTTGATCAAGTCTTGTCACCAAATAAATTTTACATAGCATAAGAAGAAATAAACCTCAAATCAATCATGTTACCTTGAATTGTATTGATATGGATCCAATCACAAGAGTTTGATATTCTTCCTTAGGGTCATATATAGGACAATCAATAGTTCCCACTTTGATAGTTCTCACATTAGAAATAGTATTAACTCCACACGCTTTCTCAATCTTCTTGGGAAAATAAACGGTATGCTCCCTATCATCAACATTGAAAGTAACCTTTCCTTTATTGCAATCAATAACAGCCCCTGCGGTGTTAAGAAAAGGTCTCCCAAGAATAGTAGACATGTTATCATCTTCAGGCATTTCCAACACAACAAAATCAGTTAATATCAAGCAGTTAGTAGTAACTTGAACAGGAACATCCTCACATATACCAACAGGAATAGCAGTAGATTTATCAGCCATTTGCAAAGATATATCAGTAGGTATCAACTTATCTAAGTAAAGTCTCTTATAAAGAGAAAAAGGCATAACACTAACACTGGCTCCCAAATCACATAGAGCAGTTTTAACATAATTATTCTTGATAGAACAAGGAATAGTAGGTATACCTGGGTCACCCAACTTCTTTGGAACTTTGCCATTGAAAGAATAATTAGCAAGCATAGTGGAAATTTCCTCATTGGGGATTTTCCTTTTGTTAGTAACAATATCTTTCATATACTTTGAATAAGGTGGCAATTTAATAGCATCAGTCAAAGGGATTTGCAAGAATAAATGTTTCATCCAATCGCAAAATTTATTATAGTGTTCTTCTTCCTTTGATTTTAGTTTCTTAGCAGGAAAAGGCATTTGCTTTTGCACCCAAGGTTCTCTTTCATTACCATGTTTCTCAGCAATAAAGTCTTCTTTAGTATACTTTTTATTTTTAGCATGCTTTTCAGGTTCTTCTTCAACCTCTTCTTTATCAGGAATATCATTCTTATCATTATCTTTATCATGTTCATTACCACTTTCAGTTTCAGCATCAGAAATAGAAATACTATTAGGATCATTAACAGGTTCAGAGGATTCTACAACATTTTTATGTTTCTTCTTCTTTTTCTTCCTAGAATGAGCACTAGGTTCAATGTGTTGAGAATCTTGTTCAATTCTTTTGGGATGCCCTTCAGGATATAGAGGATCCTGGGTAGAGACACCACCTCTAGTTGTTACTTCATAAGCATGTTTCTCTTTAGAATTATTCCCTAACAAGTCATTTTGCACTTTAGTGAGTTGATCAATTTGAGTTTGAATCATATGGAAATGTTTAACAAGCATCTTAACATCATTGGAGGTTCTCTCTACAATATCATGCAATTCACTAATAGCTTGAGAATTTTCCATTAAATGATTCTCTACTCTCATATTAAAATTTTCTTGCTTAACAATATAATTATCAAACTCATCTAAGCATTGTGCAGGAGGTTTCGAATACGGAATATCTTCCCTAGTAAAGCGTTGAAGGGAGTTTACCTCAATCATGGATGAAGGGGGAATTATCTCACATATATCTTCTATAGGAGGTAGATTCTTCACATCTTCAGATTTATTACCTTTCTCCTTGAGAGACTTCTTGGCTTCCCTCATATCTTCATCATTCAATTTAATTAAACCCCTCTTCTTCAATATTGGCGTTGGAGTTGGTTCAGGCGTAGTCCAATCATCATAATTCCGGCTTATTTTAGCCAATAATTCTTCATTGCTGCCTGAGTTCTTTTCCTGAAAACACAACCAGCACAACTATCCAGGTATGCCCTAGACTCAATGGTTAGTCCGCTATAAAATATATCAAGTAAATCATGCTTTTCCAGATCATGATCAGGCCGAGCTCTAATAAGAAAGCAAAATCTCGCCCAAGCCTCAGGCAATTTCTCTTCATCTCCCTGGTCAAAATTATAAATTCTCTGCAAAGCAATATGTTGAGCACTAGCAGGAAAGTATTTGCGAAAGAAAACATCAAGCAGTTCTTTTGGACTTGTTGACTGCCAAAACCCACCGGCGGGCAGCGGCTGTCAACACTGTAGAGCCGGGAACAACCTAGAGCTGCGGCTGGCTGAGGTCCCTCCGAGCGACGGCCCGCAAAGCACTTCTGGTCACACGTCCGATGCTGGGTGCAAGGGCGTGCCACCTGACCTATACCTGGTCAGGAAGGTGATGGAGATGCCTCGCTTAGTTTCCTGCATGGCATACACGTAAACATTAAATACGAGCCTCGATCGGCTCTCAGGTTATCCTGTGAATCGGCTCAAAGAGCCGATCCACCCATGATTCGTACGGGGTGCACGAATATATGGTGGTCCTGCTTGATCAAGATAAAGCTAATGAGATCTACGATGATTTAGGGTTTTCACCGCATAATCGGATCATCCTACTCCAGGTTGGGCCTCGCGGCCACGCACGGTGATCGTAAGCCGATCCTAAACAAGGCCTAAAAACCAACACGAAGTTGATCCCCGGAACATCCTATTTAGGACTTGCGAACGACACCCTACGTGCCGCTGGATCCTCCCCCCCTTTGTAAGGCCTAACTATTGCAGATATTAAACTAATCCTTGTAGAACAAGGAGCAATCGTAACGGATCAGATCTACTAAATAATGATCAAGCGGGGTGCCGCCCCCACACCTAAGATAGGTGTGAGGGCGGCTAGATATGCAAGGGTTGCACTACGCTAGCATGTTACGCGAAGAACTATGCTAACCCTAACAAATCTATGATAACTACGTTGCTCGCCATCAACAAGGCTTCAGTACGAGCAACGCATGAACAACGTGGAGCTTGTGCTGCCTAGATCGCAAGATGCGATCTAGGCAGCATGTCGCTTACCGGATAGAAACCCTCGAGACGAAGGAGTTGGCGATGCGCCGAGATTGGTTTGTTTGGGTTGAACGTGTGTTGTTGTTTATTCCATAAACCCTAGATACATATTTATAGTCCAAGGGACTTTCTAACTTTAGACGTGCACCTAACCGTGCACGGGCAAAACTCTAACTAATCGACACGTAACCTAATATAATACAGATACAAGGGCAAACTAGCCCAAACTCAGCATAACAGGCCGATTCACGTAATTCTTCCATGTATATCTTCCAAGCCCATCTCTCTTACGGCCCACCTCCTGATTTGACCAAAATCTGGTGATAACACATGCCCCCCTGGTTTTGGCAATGATAATTCCAAAACCACTCTGTTTTTCCTTCGAAGGGTCATGTCGTAGCAGAGCAGAGCCGTTGCAGCATCCGTCATCATTATGCCCTGTCTTCTCAGCTTCTCTGCAAAATTCGATAGCTCTGGCATCACCTCCTCGGAAACTGTAATGGCGTTAAAGTTCCACCAGGCTTCTCATTATTTAACTGTGCCGACTGATTAGCTCTCTTTATCCCCTTCCTCTGCTCCTGCCATCGGCACCCAAAAAACCCTCTTCTCCTGTAGCAATGTCTTCCTCTTCCTCTTCCCTCTCAGGCCTCTCCCACCAATCCTCGCCGAAGAAGAAGAACGAGGACAACCTTCACTCCGAGGTGAACCCCCTCCCCTCCGACAATGAGAAGAAAGAAGGAGAAGTAGCGAAGGCCAAGGCCTCCCCCTCCGCCAAGCTCCCGCCGAAGAAGCGCTCCCGCATGTGGGCGGACAGCGAGGACGAAGATGACGACGAAGAAGGAGAAGAAGAGGAGGAAGATGAATCTTCCTCTTCCGCAGGGTACCCGCCAACCAAGCGCTTCCGCTCCTGGGCGGACAGCGAGGATGATGATGATGACGAGGAGGAAGAGGCTCCGGCCAAGGGCTGGGGCAGCAGCGACGAGGAGCTTCCTGGGAGCAGCGCCGACGACATCGACGGCGGTGACGACGAGGACAGCGACGACTAGTAGAATAGGGCTAGTAGTAGCAGTGCACTAGGCACCAAATCCCTCTTTTGAGAGCCATCGGCTCTTTCTTGTAAAGCCGCTCCTTTGAATTAATGAAATTGTCCTTTCAATCAATCCAATTTCATTCCTTTCGCCTGTCTCGCCAAGACCGATAGCAACGTATCGGATTTCTTTTCTTTTGGACGCCCATGAAGCCGGACTCTCATGTCAATTAGCCCGTCGGTCAAGCACTTCTCAATTTCGGGCTGCGATTTGATATCTGACCATAATTCTTCGCAATCCCTTAGCCGATGACTGCTCATCGGCTCTTTTGAGAATCCAGTCCCTTTGCAGCGACAGGACAGTCCAAAATCTGTAAAAGCCGACGGCCTCCTTTTCTGATTCCTCTCCATAGCTTCAGCAATCTTCTTTCGCAACCGGAACTGCTTTCAGAGAGGATCACGATGCAGGGTCGGTCGATGCAACTCCAATCGGTTTCTTAAGAACCGAATATCTATGTAGTCCGTTGCCCCCCGAGCCTTCATCAAGGCGAGAACAGTAGTGAGCCAACCACATGTGCCACCATCGGCCTCCGAATCGTAATGCAGAATCAGCCGATTCCATCAAAATCGGCTCTCCAAAGAATTTTTAGGGCGAGCTGCCCCCCGAGCCTTAATCAAGGCAAGAATACCGGCGAGGATGCATAGGTCGCTGATCAGCTTTCTTCTACTGAACGTCGACGTTGATGTAAACCTTGAGCACATAGCCAGTAGGTCTTGGTCTTGTGTAACTGTACTAGAGTCGATGGCTGCGCATCGGCTTCGCAAATTTTTTTTTATTTGGCCTTTGGCCGATTTTTCTTAATCGGCCCCCAATGTTTCACTGCACGCATGTTTACACACATTTATCTGCACATGTTCATCTGACTGCATGCCCCCCGAGCCGAATCTGCCAAATGACTGCAGATATCGGCTTCTATGGTTAGTCAGGGCACTGCACTTGCACGTCGGCTCCGTAAGGATTCATGCTGACTTTCATCTGCCGACGTGGCCGCTGCCCAGTGGATCGTTGCTGAACACAAGCAGAATATGTGCTGAATATGGGGTGAACATAATTTTGGCCGATTGCTGGAATCGGCCTCCATATCCATTAGAGTGCTGACTGAAGGTTCTGTAATGCTCCTTCATAATTTATGGGGCCGATCACAAGGATCAGCCTCGCCTTGTTTGCTCATTAGTATGTTCTTGCTACTCGGTCAGGCTGGATAAAACCAACCCAACCTCTGACTTTATGCGCTTGCTGTCGTCCACCTTGAGTGCATCGTAGAATCGTGGAGTACTAAGCTCCGTCGGAAGGACGAGTACCATGTTTGTACCAGCCGATGTTTCATCATCGGCTTTCTTCTGCTTAGGACGCCATTCCATTTTCCGTGGACGACCCTCTTCATCCAGGGCTCGCCGAACTTTCGCAGCCAGATCAGGCCGTGCCTTCCTTAGCGTATGCAGGTATAACCTTTCGGCTTCCTCCAGGCCGCGCAATCGCTGAACCCTGCGCTTTTGTGAACGGCTGAGTCCGTCAGGGCACCACCTTGGACGGTGGTACCTGTCTTCTTCTTCTTCTTCTTGTCCCTCGTCTTCGGAATCCTCGAGATCTGCCCACCGAGGGGACTTAGCACGTTTGCTTTGTGGCGGGAGAGGCCCTAGGCGCTTGAACACAGACACGTTGGCTGCCTCCTTCTTCTTCTGGTTGCATTCTGGGCAATTGCCGATTGTGGGCAATCGGCTCATTCCTGAATCCCAGCAGTGTCTGAAGAAGGGGCAGTCCCAGTGCCTGGCGTTGTCATCTTGCTCCCTTGATCTTTCCGTGGCACGGCGCTCGTGCTCCTCCTCATCGCGATCGTGCCGACGATGGCTTCTGGCTTCTCTAGCCAGATGATCTCCTTCATCATCATAGCTGGACCGTCGGCGTTGGTCATACTGACTCACATATTTGTTGAGGAGGTGATCAGAGAGGGGTCGCTGATATCTTATGTTCTTCACCCCTCCCTCTGTGACGTAGCGCTTGCCATCATGACGGAGCCGATCGCGTGGATCGGCCTCCTCTGTGTCCTTGCTACGAGAGCAGCTGCCCTCGTCTCCATCTTTGCCAGAGTGGTTCCCAGGTCCTACCATGTTGATGCTGAACGAGGATCCTGGCTGGCAACCTTCAGGGTAAGTGCACTCCACCATGTTAACGGCGGGAAAGGGCTGGGTGTCGACCTTCATGGCGTACTGGTTGAAAATTAGACGCCCCTTTTCTATCGCCGCTTGGATGTGCTGACGCCATACCCTGCAGTCGTTGGTGGCATGGGAGAGCGAGTTGTGCCATTTGCAGTATGGCTTTCCGTTCAGCTCTTGCACCGTGGGGAATTTGAGACCTTCAGGAATCGTCAACTGTTTCTCCTTGAGCAGGAGGTCGAAGATTTGCTCAGTCTTGGTCACGTCAAAATCAAATCCCCTGGGTGGGCCTGGTGGCTTTACCCATTTGCAGGGCACGGGGGTTCCTCCCCGAGTCCATTCAGCCACTGCTACCTCTTGGTCTCCCGCAGGAACTTCGTCTTCCTCTGCATCGACCAGGACCACTGCACGCTTGAACTTGTCTTGGTACAGGTCCGGGTGGCGCTGTTCATATGCCGATAGTTTCTGAACCATATGCACCAGTGAGGGATAATCTGCTTGGGAGGCCATGTCCTTGAGCTGTGATGCAAGGCCTGCTACTGCCAACTCGACTGCTTCCTTTTCAGTTATACGAACCGAATAACATCGATTCCTAAGATTCCTGAAGCGCTGGATGTATTCTGTCACAGTTTCTCCGCGCTTCTGACATAATTGTGCTAGATCGGCAATGCCAGACTCGGAAGCCTCTGAATGGTACTGCATATGGAACTGCTCTTCCAACTGCTTCCAAGTCCGGATGGAGTCTGGTGGCAAAGAGGTGTACCACCCGAAAGCCGATCCCGTGAGGGACTGTGAGAAGAGCCTCACGCGTAGCTGTTCTGACACTGAAGCCGGTCCTAGTTGCGCCAAATATCGGCCGACGTGCTCGATGGAGCTGGAGCCATCTGATCCACTGAATTTGGAGAAATCAGGGAGCCGATATTTGGGTGGTAGCGGGATCATCTCGTATTCGTCGGGGTACGGCTTGGAATAGCCGATTGCCCTCCTTTTCGGCACCATGCCGAACTGGTCTCTCGCATGGTGCGATCTGATCCGCCGTTGTGCTGGCTGCAGGAGTTGAACTACGAAGATTCGCCGGGGTGGCGTACTTAGCCAGCCATGCTTGCTTTTCCAGCTCGAGCCAACCTGCAGGAGCTGAGCTCTGGAGGTTCGTCGGGGTGGCGTACTTAGTTAGCCACGTCTGCTTCTCAAGCTCTGTCGCTGACGTTCCTCCTGTTTTCCCAGAAGTCCCTGATGTTGTGGCCTGGTTTGTGAGTGCCCAGTTACCACAATCTGGCACATACGTGCACGTGTACCCGTGAGGGATCTCCTTAGGCGCCTCGGTCAAGAACTGGTAGTCACTAGGGTCACCACCGATCTTGTAGACGACGAATGCCGGTGTAGCCGGCACTTCTGGTGCTGCCAACGCATATGGCAGCGGTGGACGGGACTGGAGTGGCAACTCTCCTTGATGTGTCCTGAGAGCTGGTCCTGACGGCGAGTACTAGTGCCTCATGATCTCCTGGATCACGCGAAGAGCGACACGCTCCAACGTGTTGACCAGGTTCTCAGAGTGGCGGTGTAGCGAGTGAGCCACCAAGTAGTTGATCTCCTGCCGCAGGCCCCTGGTGCGTTCCTCCGATGGGGCAGAGAGGTCTATCCCATCGAGTGCACCTTCCGGTGAGAACCCCTTCCATCTGATGCCATGGGAACGGGTTCTCTGGAAAGAGCCGATGAGGTCGGCTTCGAGGGTGACTTTGATCTCGTCATACCTCTTCTTGAGCTCGTCGGGCAGCTCCTCGTAGGTGACTGGCGTGCCGTCCGCCATCTCAGACGTAGATGGCGATGTGGTTGATGTAGAAGATGGTCCCACCGAGCGTGCCAGAATGTGTTGACTGCCAAAACCCACCGGCGGGCAGCGGCTGTCAACACTGTAGAGCCGGGAACAACCTAGAGCTGCGGCTGGCTGAGGTCCCTCCGAGCGACGGCCCGCAAAGCACTTCTGGTCACACGTCCGATGCTGGGTGCAAGGGCGTGCCACCTGACCTATACCTGGTCAGGAAGGTGATGGAGATGCCTCGCTTAGTTTCCTGCATGGCATACATGTAAACATTAAATACGAGCCTCGATCGGCTCTCAGGTTATCCTGTGAATCGGCTCAAAGAGCCGATCCACCCATGACTCGTACGGGGTGCACGAATATATGGTGGTCCTGCTTGATCAAGATAAAGCTAATGAGATCTACGACGATTTAGGGTTTTCACCGCATAATCGGATCATCCTACTCCAGGTTGGGCCTCGCGGCCACGCACGGTGATCGTAAGCCGATCCTAAACAAGGCCTAAAAACCAACACGAAGTTGATCCCCGGAACATCCTGTTTAGGACTTGCGAACGACACCCTACGTGCCGCTGGATCCTCCCCCCCTTTGTAAGGCCTAACTATTGCAGATATTAAACTAATCCTTGTAGAACAAGGAGCAATCGTAACGGATCAGATCTACTAAATAATGATCAAGCGGGGTGCCGCCCCCACACCTAAGATAGGTGTGAGGGCGGCTAGATATGCAAGGGTTGCACTACGCTAGCATGTTACGCGAAGAACTATGCTAACCCTAACAAATCTATGATAACTACGTTGCTCGCCATCAACAAGGCTTCAGTACGAGCAACGCATGAACAACGTGGAGCTTGTGCTGCCTAGATCGCAAGATGCGATCTAGGCAGCATGTCGCTTACCGGATAGAAACCCTCGAGACGAAGGAGTTGGCGATGCGCCGAGATTGGTTTGTTTGGGTTGAACGTGTGTTGTTGTTTATTCCATAAACCCTAGATACATATTTATAGTCCAAGGGACTTTCTAACTTTAGACGTGCACCTAACCGTGCACGGGCAAATCTCTAACTAATCGACACGTAACCTAATATAATACAGATACAAGGGCAAACTAGCCCAAACTCAGCATAACAGGCCGATTTACGTAATTCTTCCATGTATATCTTCCAAGCCCATCTCTCTTACGGCCCACCTCCTGATTTGACCAAAATCTGGTGATAACAGGACTTCTAATAGAATTAGGTGGCAAATTATTATACCAAGTTTTAGCGTCATCCTTTAATGAGAATGGAAAGATTTTAGCAACAAAGTAAGTACGCATCTTGACATCATCAGAAAACAAGCTACTTAGAGTAGATAACTCAGTCATGTGTTCAACAGCACTTTCTTTTTCAGTACCACAAAAGGGTGTTTTCCCAACAATAGCTATATGAGATAGATCAAGAGAAAAATCATAATCTTTATCCTTAATGTTTATAGGAGATGTGGCAAACTTAGGATCAGGAGACAGTTTATATCTAACAGCATGTTCTGCAAGCAACTTTTTAATTTTTCTTGCATCAGTAGTAGCATTGCATTTTTCAATAAAATCATCATTAAGCTCCACATAATCTTCATCAGGATCATCACTAAAATAATCAAGTTCAGGTGAATTAACAGGTGTAGTAGCATTAGGAGTTTCAGTATTTTCAATTTGTCTAGACCTAGCAATTGTAGCATCTAGAAAAGATCCCAATGAACCACTATCATCAAGCACAGCAGAGACATTATCAATATTATGAGAGTTTTCAGATTCAGCAGAAGTACCCGCATGTCAAGCATGTGGCGGTGAAACAAGTTTATCAATCACAGATGGTGAATCAAGTGTAGCGGAGGTACTCAGAATTGTACCTTTTCTTGTAGTGGATGGTAATATGGCGATCTTAGTATCGCGAGGTTTACCCATGATGGAGAATTTGCAGCGAACAATATTAATCCAAGTGAACTTCCAAATAAAGCTATGCTCCCCGGCAACGGCGCCAGAAAATAGCTTGATGTCTACTTCCCCCTCCTTTTCCTGTAGACAGTGTTGGGCCTCCAAGAGCAGAGGTTTGTAGAACAGCAGCAAGTTTTCCCTTAAGTGGATCACCCAAGGTTTATCGAACTCAGGGAGGAAGAGGTCAAAGATATCCCTCTCATGCAACCCTGCAACCACAAAGCAAGAAGTCTCTTGTGTCCCCAACACACCAAATAGGTGCACTAGTTCGGCGAAGAGATAGTGAAATACAGGTGGTATGAATATATATGAGCAGTAGCAACGGTGCCAGAAAATAGCTTGCTGGCGTGTAGTTGATGGTGGTAGTATTGCAGCAGTAGTAACGCAGTAAAACAGTAAACAAGCAGCGATAGCAGTATTTAGGAACAAGGCCTAGGGATTAGACTTTCACTAGTGGACACTCTCAACATTGATCACATAACAGAATAGATAAATGCATACTCTACACTCTTGTTGGATGATGAACACATTGCGTAGGATTACACGAACCCTCAATGCCGGAGTTAACAAGCTCCACAATTAATGTTCATATTTTAGTAACCTTATAGTGTAAGATAGATCAAAAGACTAAACCAAGTACTAACATAACATGCACACTGTCACCTTCATGCATATGTAGGAGGAATAGATCACATCAATACTATCATAGCAATAATTAACTTCATAATCTACAAGAGATCATAATCATAGCATAAACCAAGTACTAACACGGATGCACACACTGTCACCATTACATCGTGCAGGAGGAATAGACTACTTTAATAACATTGCTAGAGTAGCACATAGATAAATTGTGATACAAATACATTGCAATCATAAAGAGATATAAATAAGCACCTCACTATGCCATTCAACAGTGAATAAGTATTCTGTGAAATATAGCCTAAGAGACCCACACGGTGCACACACTGTCACCTTTACACACGTGGGACAAGGAGTCTCCGGAGATCACATAAGTAAAACTCACTTGACTAGCATAATGACATCTAGATTACAAGCATCATCATATGAATCTCAATCATGTAAAACAGCTCATGAGACTACTGTATTGAAGCACATATGAGAGAGATGAACCACATAGCTACCGGTACAGCCCCGAGCCTCGATGGAGAACTACTCCCTCCTCATGGGAGCAGCAGCGGTGATGAAGATGGCGGTGGAGATGGCAGCGGTGTCGATGGAGGAGCCTTTCGGGGGCACTTCCCCGCTCCGGCAGCGTGCCAGAACAGAGACTCCTGTCCCCCAGATCTTGGCGTCGCGATGGCGGCGGCTCTGGAAGGTTTCTGTGGTTTTCGCCGAACGTATCAGGGTTTTCGCGACGGAGGCTTTATATAGGCGAAAAGGCGGCGCAGGAGGGCTGAAGGGGTGACGACACCATAGGGCGGCGCGGCCAGGGCCTGGGCCGCGCCGGCCTAGGGTCTGGGGGCCCAGTGCCCCCCCTCTGGTCCTTCCCGGGTGTTCTGGATGCTTCCGGTGAAAATAGGAACTTGGGCGTTGATTTCGTCCGATTCCGAGAATATTTCGTTACTAGGATTTCTGAAACCAAAAACAGCAGAAAACAGGAACTGGCACTTCGGCATCTTGTTAATAGGTTAGTTCCAGAAAGTGCACGAATATGACATAAAGTGTGCATAAAACATGTAGATAACATCAATAATGTGGCATGGAACATAAGAAATTATCGATACGTTGGAGACGTATCAAGCGCCAATTTCTACAGACTTGCCTCATAGCAGAGTAGGCGTCCACGTACTCCTCATTCGCCAGTAAGCATTCGCCGATCTTGTGAAGTGGTCCGTCACCCACGAGAGAGGCCCAGCTCACGGAGGCGCCGCGCTTGGATGCGCCACCCTCGGAGGCGACGGGCTCGGCGGCGACGGGCTCGGAGGCGACGGGCTCGGCGGCGACGGGCTCGGAGGCGACGGGCTCGGATGCGACGGGCTCAGATGCGACGGGCTCGGCGGCGATGGGCTCGGATGCGACGGGCTCGGAGGCGACGAGCTCGGGGGCGATGGCCGCCGGCGCATTCTTCTTCTCCATCGCCGGCAGGGCTCGTACGGCGGTTGGGGTTTTTCCTTCGATTTGGAGAAGTTGATGGGACGTGAGAGGCGTGGTTTCGTGCGTGAGCGAGAATGAGACGTACTGTGTGCGGAGGGAGGGAGAGAGGGGCTTACGCGTCCTAAATGCGACCCGCGTCCACTAGTGCACGTTTGCACCGCGACACGCGTCAACAATGGCACGTCTTCCACTTCTGCACCGCAACACGTCCTCGAGTCTAACCTTGGAAATTTAGATATACTCAGGTATACCCTCGAGTCATATACTAGCATTTTTTGTGTGCTCAATTTTCCCCTTGGGTGCTAATACTGGCTAGTGCAATATACTCAGTTTTACCCTCAAGTGGCTGGTCAACCGAGAGTCAACAAATGGGATTAACCAGTTAAATGAGTTATTTAATGTGCAAAAAATTACGAAAAAGAGTGGCACTTACTAATGGAGTCTTTACCACAAGTTGCCACTTCTCAAATCATAGATAAATCGTAGATAAATCAAGTTTTACCACAAATTTCCACTTCTCAAATCACCTAGTAGCTATGAAGGTGCATGGTTTTCCACAATAAGCCCTACCCAAAACAGCTTTCCCCAAAACATACTTTGTCTGAATGAGGCCATAATTTTCACACTCATGTAAATTTGTATTGCAAATAGTTTGAGGTAGGCCAAGATGGGTTTCATTGTACAAAACACGCATTTTTCATTTTTTAAATCTCATATTTGAATTCCTTAGTCTGTTTACTACTCACTTGCCCTTGGTTTCTTGATACTACTCAGTTTTGCCCTCTCCCTTCACAAATTCTCACAGACGCCCAACATTGCCCTAATTGGTCTAGCCCATGTCACGCGGATCGTGCCCGCCGACCGTTGATCGTATGATTTAACGGGCAGGATAACCCCTATCTCTCTCTAGTCGGGGCCACCATCCTCTCTCTCTCTCTCTCTCTGTCGGCGGTTAGCTTCCACCCTCTATGTATGCTAAAGTGCGGTTACCCAGTACGCTAAAGTTTGGTTTTCTGCATTATTTTTCACGAGATAAATTATAAACTCTTTTAGGTATTATTTTTCACGCAAAAAATGATAAACCATCACCGATTTGTACTTTTCACGCAAAAAATGATACACCATCACCCATTTGTTGTAGCCATTACTTTTCACGCAAAAAATGATACACCATCACCAATTTATTGTAGCCATTACTTTCCACGCAAAAAATGATACACCATCACCCATTTCTTGTAGCCATTACTTTCCACACAAAAAATGATGAACAATCACCGATTTCTTGTAGCCATTACGGTAAAATGATAAACTATCATGAATTACCATTTCTTTTAGGCATTACTTTTCACGGTAAAATGATGAACAATCACCCATTTCTTATAGCCATTACGGCAAAATGATAAACTATCATGAATTACCATTTGAAGGGATCTCGGGATACTAAATTAGTGTCATAAATGCTACTACTTTTTCCTATATATGTGGTCAAAGTTTAAAGGGAAGTTTGACTAAACACAAAACCTAGATGACTACCCCCACAACGATCATGTCCTCCTTAGGCTGGCCATAGTGCTAGTATCTAAATAGATCTTGTACACAAATTTTGTATTGAGATTCTACAAAACAATAAATTTAGAAGATTATGATATTACCCTATAATACCACTCACTATAGTGATAGTATCATAGGCAAATACCATATGCATGATACAACAATATGATACTATGCACTATGACTAGCCTTAATTTATTGTGTAAACCCCCACAAGGCCACAACGGTCACCTCCTCCTTAATTTATTGTGTAAACCCCTACAACGGTCATCTCTCCCTTATAAACACCCACAACGGCCATCCCTTGTGTCAATAGGTTCTGCCTCTCTCTTCTTCGTTCACATACACTTGATCCATTGCCATGGCTTCCACGTGGATTATCATCATTGCCACGATGATTAATTATGGGGGCTACATGTATTTCGCCCTCCGTTTCGTTTCCAGACTATGTTACTATTGCATAATATCAGTGGCGGAGCTAATAACTAATAACCATGGTGCCAACACATATGGTGAAAATTTGCTATTTTGCAAATAAAACAAAAATTACCACCCTGCAGGTTGCACTTGCATCTGATCTGCCAGTGCATAATACCAGACACTATGATAGCCATAGACATCTTGCATGAAAATTCCACCTAAATTTTTCCATGAAAGAATTAGGCAATAAATGGACTCTATTAATATTACATGTACTACTACTCGGACGACGAAGATACTGACGATGAAAGCGACGACGACGTGAAGCCATGCATCCATCCCCTTTAGATAAGGGAATTATGACCAAGAATATATATGTAGCTTCATATGCATCGATTTAGAGATCTAGCTATATATTATGCATTTAAAAAATTATATCGCAATTTCCACCATGATTCGAGCACCACAGCCTCCAAACGGCTATGCTCGCCGCCACTGCTAGGTCACCGTCGGGAAGCACCATGTTTAGCATAAGATTCACTTTAGATTAAGATGCGAAAATAGTCACCTGCCATTGGCTGAGGCGGCCCCACAGAGCGGCTCTATATGATATTCTCTAAATAAATAGACGACCCCAGCGGTCATTGGCTGCGGAGGCCCCACAGAGCGGGAATATATAATTTTCTCTAAATAAATAGAAGACCCCACTGGTCATTGGCTGCGGCAGCCCCACAGAGCAGTAATATATGTCTTTTCCTGAAAAATAGACGACCCCACTGGTCATTGGCTGCGGCAGCCACACAGAGCGGTTATATATGTATTTTCTTGAAAAATAGACGACCCCACTGGTCATTGGCTGCGGCAGCCCTATAGAGCGGCCCCATTTGTCATTGGCAGCACCGTGTATATAATCAGGAAATAAAACGGCCCACGCGTCAGTGACAAATGGATGGCTACCCGTTAGCACGAGACGGTCAGAGAGGAACTGCCCTCTGTGCAGCCCCACCTCGATCTGTGCAGCCCCACCCGTCAGAACGGTAACGGTAAGGCCTCTGACCTGACGGCAACCCTCCCGTCCGAGGGGTTTCAAACTAGAGGGAGGAGAAAACTGAGGAAAAGTTAAGAGGCTGGGGAAAACTGAGCACAACTAAGGAACCAGGGGCACGAAAATAGAAATCCCAAGATTCAAAGGTTCCCAACAAGAAACTCTTCATCAAGAATAAGAAGAACAAGAGGCCATCAAGAATTGTGCTATTTACTAAAGAGGGGTATTCTTCATAGGACAACGATAGTGACATTGATGAAGAATAAACCTCAAAGGAAATGTCCGCTATTGCCACTACCACTACTCCATCTTCATCCATCTTTGAATCCCCCAATGAGAACCCTCACATCAAGAATTCACATTGCTTCATGGCAAGATCTTCCTTGGATACATCTATTGTGCTCTCAACTCAAGAAGAATAAACTTCTGGGGATGATGATGATGATGAAGAAGATGAAACTTCCAATGGGTTGGTTGCTCTTGCGTCCATCTCCACTACCTCTTCATCACCAATTGAATCCCCCAATGAGGATATTCACATAAAGGAAGAAAATTTCTTCATGGATAAATCTTCTGAGGTATCATCCCCTAACCCCTCTATGCCTAACATGCCAAATACTCTAGGGGTTGATCATGCTAGCTTAAAAGTTAAACAAGAAATCTTGAGTTCGATGAGTTCATCTTTAGGTGACAACAAAAAGCATCTTGGGGCTCTCATGTATCGTCTAGCACAACTAGAAGACATCCTTGATAAAAAAATGTCAAATGGAAAGAGAGGATTCCCTTGAAATTTCCTCTTTAAAAATGCTCTTGAGGAAGAACAAGAAACTATAGATTATCTTGATAAACTAGAAATTCTTGTAGAGCCTCAAGATGAAATTTCCAAACTCATCAAAGAAAGAGATTTTTCTAGGGCTAAGGTAAAAGTGCTTAAAAAGGAAAAGGACAAATTCGGTGTTGATCATGAGAAACTTGTGAAGGATCTAGATGATCTAGACAAGGCTCACAAGGACTTGAAGAGTGAACACTGTCTCCTCTCCAAGTCAAATTAGAAACTTCAAATTAGGCTTGCTAAATATGACGTTCCTAGCTCTTCTACCTCTACTTGTGATCATGCAAATATTTTTGAGGAAAATGCTAGGCTGAAGGATGAACTTGCCAAGGCCTCCTCTCCCCAAAATAAGCTATCTTTGGATGACCTCTTGAGTAAGCAAAGGTAAAACAATGGGAAGGAGGGACTTGGTTATAATGCCAAGGCAAAGAAGGCAAATAATAAGAAGGCCAAGCTTACACAAGAAAAGAAGAAGGTTGTCATTAGTGGTGATGCCTCAAAGGGCAAAGCCATTAATGATGATCATGCAGGAATTGGTAATCCTCACTATGTTTTATTTAAATATTATTATGGTGATGTTTATGCAAAATATGTTGGCCCTTATGATGGTTATATTTCTTGGTATATTTGGGCCTCAAAGACCCTTGTTGCTAACAAAAGAGGACCCATTGAAAAATGGGTACCTAAATCCAGGAATTGATCATGCAGGACTATGCCGCCAGAGGTTCAAAATGGGTGCTTGATAGTGGATGCACAAGTTATATGACTAGCGGCAAGGATCTCGTCAATTAAGGAGTTGAGGCCCAACATTAATGATATCACCGTCTGCTTTGGCGATAATTCAACATCCGAGGTATTGGGTTTTGGCAAGGTTGTGCTTGCACACAACATTACTCTTGTGAATGACATGCTTGTCAAAACCCTTGGTTATAATTTGTTGTACATTTCCGCCCTTGGCAAGATGGGTTTCGCCATCTTTATTGATAGAGATATTGTGGTCCTCTTGTGGAGCAAGACTCTAAAAGTCACTTTCGTTGGGTATCACAAAACCGACTTGTATGTGGTGGAATTCTCGAGGGCCACCACTTCAAGTGCGATGTGACTATTCGGAAAGGCGGACGTGGGTTGGTTGTGGCATCGCTGCTTGGCCCATGTCAACATGAGAACTTTGCAAAGTCTTCACAAGAGGAACCATATTGTGGAACTAATGGACAATGTTTTTCTTTTGCCAAATATCGTGTTTGTAGGGCTTGTGTTGAAGGCAAAATGCATGACTCTCCGCATCCAAGCAAGACTATTATCTCCTCCAAAAGGATCTTGGAGCTCCTTCATGTGGATCTCTTTGGTCCTACCACTCATGCAAGTATTGGTGTGAAGAAACATTGCTCGGTGATTGTTGATGACTATTCAAGATATACTTGGGTCTATTTTGTCAAGAAGAAACATGAGACCCAAAAAACCTTCATCGACTTTGCCACCGAGGTGCAACGTCAACACAACCTCACTATATTGGCCATAAGAAGTGACAATGGCTCTAAGTTCAAGAAATACACACTCACCGATTTTCTTAGTGATGAGGGGATATGACATCAATATTCCGCTGCATACACCCCTCAACAAAATGGTGTTGCAGAGAGGAAGAACCAGACTCTTATGGATATGGCAAGGTCTATGATGTCAGGGTACAAATCCCGCTACAATTTTTGGGCCGAAGCCATCTCCACCGCATGTCATTCTTCAAACAGGCTCTATCTCTGTAAGGGCTTGAACAAGACTCCATATGAAATACTCACCGGGAACAAGCCTAATATCTCCTACTTCAAGTGTTTATATAAAATCAAATGAGTTCGTTTATCTAAATTTGCTCCTAAAGCTTTGGAGAGTATATTTGTTGGTTACGGTGCCGAATCTCACACTTATATAGTCCTTGACAAAGCCTCCGGGCTTATCATCGAATCTTGTAGTGTGAATTTTGAGGAAAATGATGGCTCCCAAGTGGGGAAAATTGATGTTTGTGCAGGTCATGAAATACCTCAAGAATCCATAGTAAGAATGGTTTTGAGATTTTTCCGCCCCATTGAGGGACACATTATGGCGTCTCGGGAAGGACTATGATCTACTATTGTGGAGCCCACATCCTCACAACACCAACAACCTACAACTCTTGAAGCTAATGATGTACCAACCCAAGAACAAGAACACGACCCTCCCTCTAGTGTGCAAGATCAAGTACAAGATCAACCAAGGATTCATGATGGTTCTGATGAGTATCCATTTAATATTTGCTACTTACCAAATGATATCTAAGATCGAGCACATGATGTTGAGCATACTCAAGAAATTGAGGAAGGTCAAGTTGATGGTCAAGACAGGGACCCAAATGATCAAGTTGATCAAGTGATACATCCAAGGACTAGAAGAACCAAGAAAGAGATCGAGGCCCATCGTCTTGCTAGAAGAGATATAAATTTGGCAATTCTTGAACATACTCATGAGAAGGTTCTAAGTGATGTAAGAGGAAGAGTTTCCACAAGAAGGCAATTGGCTAACTTTAGCAATCATCATGCTTATATCTTCTTAGTGGAACCAAAGAAACTATTTGAAGCTCTTGAAGATCCAGATTGGTTGGATGCTATGCACGATGAACTCAACAACTTCGAGCGCAACAAAGTATGTACTTTAGTAGAGAAGCCAAAGCATTGCATCAATGTTATATGCACTAAATGGATATTTAAGAACAAGCAAGATGCGCATGGAATTATTGTGAGGAACAAGGCAAGATTTGTAGCTCAAGGTTTCTCCCAAATTGAAGGAATTGACTTTGGTGAAACTTATTCTCCTGTGGCTCGCCTTGAGTCCATCTGTATCATTCTTGCATATGCGTCACATCATAATTTTAAGTTGCAAAAAATGGATGTGAAAAGTGATTTTCTTAGTGGTCCTTTGCATGAAGAGGTTTATGTTAAGCAACCCCCAGGGTTTGAGGATCCCGACTTCCCTAACCATGTCTATAAGCTTGATAAGCACTTTATGGTCTCAAACAAGCTCCTAGAGCTTGGTACGAGCACCTTAAAGAATTTTTGTTAGACCGTGGGTTTGATGTTGGGCTAATTGATCCCACTCATTTTAATAAGAGGGTCAATGGGGAGCTTTTCATTTGCAAATTATATGTTGATGATATTATCTTTGGCCCCACTAACAAAGCTTTCAATGATGATTTTCAAAGCTTATTACCGATAGGTTTGAGATGTCTATGATGGGAGAGATCATGTTCTTTCTTGGTTTTGAGATCAAGCAATTGAGAGAAAGGACTTTCATCAATCAAGCAAAATATCTCCAAGACTTGCTCAAAAGGTTAAAGATGAAGGACATGAAGGGTGTAGCCACTCCAATGGTTACCAAATGTCATCTTGTACTACTAGATCCCAATGGTAAAGAGGTGGATCAAAAGGTATATCGCTCCATGATTGGATCCTTGCTTTACCTTTGTGCATCTAGACCGAACATAGTGTTGAGTGTTGGTGTGTGTGCAAGGTATCAAGCTTCTCCTAAAGAGAGACACATGATTCCTCTCAAAAGAATCTTTCGATATTTGGTTGAGACCGCAAGATATGGTATTTGGTATCCTAAAGGCTCAAGTTTCTATCTTAATGGATACACAGATGCGGATTGGGCGGGGGATAAGGATGATATGAAATCAACTTTCGGGGCTTGCCAATTTCTTGGTAGTCCTTGGTATGTTGGTATTCTAAGAAGGAAAATTGTATATCTCTCTACACCGCCGAAGCCGAATATGTTGCCGCCGCAAGTGGATGCACTCAATTGTTATGGATGAGGCAAACTTTAAGGGAATACAGTGTCACTTGTGAAAAAGTGCCTCTTTTATGTGACAATGAAAGTTCCATCAAGATTGCCTATAATCTAGTGCAACATTCAAGAATGAAGTGTATTGAGATCCGGAATCATTTCATTAGGGATCATGTTGCCCATGGTGATATTGAGCTATGCTATTTTCGAACCAAAGACCAACTCGCCGATATATTCACGAAGCCTCTTGATGAAGCAAGGTTTTGCTATTTGAAGAATGAGCTAAATATCATTGATTCGAGGAGTATAGCTTGACCATCTTGCAAACACACCTTCTTATCAAAACTTTATTTGGTTTAGATGTGGGCATGGAGATAGGGGTGCGGTACGGTTTAAATTATTGAGCTATCCTGTGGTGACCCTACATACCACTGCATGTTGTAGTATGCCAGTCGTTGATATAACATTCACGAAGTACCAATCCGCAAATATTACATCCCTCAGAGTAGTACAACAGAACATAGCAGGTCCATAACTCATTCATTTATTATTACAAGCAACATGTACATATCATCTCGGAGCTCCTCTTGGGTCCTAAGAGGGATACTCCTGGGTTCGAGGCGAACCCAACTTAACTTACAATATAAGAGTCTTACTAGGTTATACATTTATTCTCCTCGAGAAGTTAAGTACTAAGAGTTCGTACTGCTCGGATACTACTACTACTTGGTAGGTCTAAGCTCGCTCTCCTCCGGAACCCTCCCCGGTTCCGTAGACTATGAGGTAGTCTACTCCTTCGATACCTCCGGAGAGGTCTGGTTCTTCATAGCCGATGACTTCGGCTCCTTCAGGGTCGTCATTGTCCTCCTCCAGTCGATTCAGACAATCTAAGCAGGGGATTTAAGAGTGGTATGAGTACGAGCGTACTCAACAAGTTCATTATAGAAAAGAGGTGTTTAATTCACTAGCTACGATATCAGACCAGAAAGTCTAATACCAATGCAGGTTTTGATAAACATTTCTTCAAGAGGTTGCTTTTATTCAGAAGAACTATGTCCGTCAGCCTTCACCGGTTTACTAGAACTTCATGGAGTTCCTTTCCGGCAGTGTTCGCAGTTCCAAATCCCGGAACAGGGAGTGACAAGTCACGATTCATTACACTCTGCAGAGGTGTGTTGCTTTACCCATAAGAGATCTTAACCTTGGTGCCAACCGGGCAATTTCTCCATCCACACTTCCTTTGGTGTGAGGCCCGGTATAAGGTCATAGCCAATCATATTCCTGCGCTACCTCATACACCCACCCTTTGATGCAAACTCCGACCCTGGGTCCTCGCCGGTGCTCTTATACGAATTAAGGACGACCCCCGACCACGACAACAGTTCAGGTCTCTACCATGAACTCCTTTGCCGGGAGATGCAACCCATCATAGACTGCAATAACCGTGGGGACTTAAGGCTTCCCCAACCCACCGCTTGCTCCTCGGGTGACAAGTGTCTACGGTCTCTACCGTGGGGACTTAAGGCTTCCCCAGCCCACCGCTTGCCCCCTTGGAATACAAGTGTCTACGGTAAAGTGCATCTGTTGATGTACAAGAGGTGGAAATACAATTGACTATTCCGTCCCACTCCAGATCTTATGGTTAACACGGGTATTACGACACAAGAATCACTGGACGACATTTGTTGTTTAATCCTAGATGGATATAAACCCTTGCAATGGAACCTCCACCATATCAGCACAATCCATGGTTCCATTGCCCACAACATAGCCATATTCATAGTTATGAAAGTAGTGGTTTTGTTTTTTATGCAACTAGCAAGGTGGCCCTCGCAAATGCGAGGGCATTATTTTTAGTTTAACCAAAAGTGTTACTACCACCGTCCTAAAAAAAGATGCTTATATTTTTATAGATACATACTAAAACATGTCTAGATACAACTGTATTTAGACAAACTTGAGCGGCTTTATTTTTCGGCATGGAGGCAGTATTTATCATTGCATTCGTTTTTTTCTCATAAACTATATTTTAGGCACATAAATTCTATCATTATTTTTTGTTAAATATTAACATGTTATTAGGAAGTAACAAAAGAGAATAATAAGAAATATTTTTTGGTCCTCAATGTGTGTCAATTAACTGGTATTTTAGGCTAAGATAGTATCTCATGTGTCCATATCTTATCATATTAGTAAGGGTAGAATCATAACTACAAAATATGAAGCTCTCCATGAAATCAAATACATGGGCATATTAATCCTAGAATGACTCTCCACTGGTCCAGCAACTATCCAGTAAACCCTTGGCTCCTAGTTGCTTCAGAAGCTAATTGCCACACTTAAGATCATAATAAGGAACCAAGCTTTCCTATTTTTTCTATCTAAATTCAAGAGTATGCTATAGGACGCAACTACCAGGATGTGTGTCAACTGCATTAAGATGGTGCATCTCATCTTTCACTTGTGAAAATAAAATTCTTCAGCTTATATGGGCCATGTTCCAGTCTAATAATTAGCCAAGTATATCCTAATCATAATGGAACAAATACGTGAAGGTAATTAATATGTTGATCTATTTCTTCTGTCAATTCTAAGCATTAAATTTATATTTTAAAGAAACAACAATAACATTTTATATGAGACTTGTAATCTCTCACTTCGTGTGTGATGAGCCAAAAAAAATTGGGTGCTAAACTTCATCTCTTCAAATATATGGTTTTTTTATTAGATCATAGAATTTATCTACTCAAGTCGTGGCATAATTCTTATGTATATCTATGGTTCCAATTCCAGCTCGTTAACTTGCTGCTAAGTGACTCGCACAACACGGGCGTGAGTAGAACACAAGGTAGCTCACCTTTCACATCTGGATGTGTGAAGGTCTCGGGAAAAGTACTAAGATACCATGCATCTTTTCCACCACACCGCTAGAACATGCAAGCTAAGAAAACATAAGAAATTTTTATCATTGGTACTCCGGTGTTTCGCCGGTTGCCATAAAAAATCGCCACACCACATGAATGTGAAAGAAAAGACAATATATAAGAAATTTCCATGGTAAAGGATATGCTTGGTGTCTCTATGATCGCCAATCGTCATAAAGGGATCGCTAGCTTCGCTGCGATATGTGCATAAGAGGTGGGTACACAATAGGGGTGTGATTTTCGTTATTTTTCTCTCATCCATGAGTAAAATCTTAGACCTATTTAGCTATACATCTCAATCATTTGTTTTATGTTGTCTCAAAATTAAAATTGCTAATTCTGGGGTTGACTTTGATATGTAGTTTTATGATATCAACATGGTAGAGCATAACTAACTGCAAATTAAGTGACAAAGAAATTTATCAGGAGATTCTTTTATCTTTCCATGTTACAAATATTCTATATCGACTTCGACATGGACGCGGATTTGGTGCACCCAGGCACACTTCCTTCTTTTAGAAAACAAAATGAAAATTATACTTTTTAATTTTAAAATATTTTTTTTATTTCAGGGATACGTATACATGCTCAATATATTTCATGCAAACATAAGTTGACTATATATAGGAGTAAAATACATATTTTTCTAAGAAATTTGTCTTTATATATTTTCTAAAATATAATGTGTTTTCAACGAAATTTCTGGCGTGAAGTCTGGATACATATATCTAGCCATATATTTTACGGCCAAACTTTTGAAGAGTTGAAAGTATGATTTTGGATTTTTTATCTTTCTGAAATAGAAGTGTCGTGTATCAAGTTGGAATAGAATCCTAGAAAACCAAGTTTGGTCATGGCTAATACTGATCCGGACTGATTGTATTTTACATATCCTTGTTTCCATAAACTACATGGATGTGGGCCTAGACTTTTACGTAGCAAACATAAATTTGGATGGGGCTTATTCATGTGTTATACATCAAACGTGACATGACATATTCTCGTGTGTTTCCATAAAACATATTCTTGTATGTAAAATCTTTCAATCTTGTCCGTTAAAATTATAGATCTAACCATCAAAATAATTTTGATGATGTGGATCAACGTAGTGTCTCTATTTTAGACCCTCGTATATTGCTTTTACTATATAATAGATAGTGATAAACATAGTACTTTTGCAAGTAATTTGGTAAAAATACTCAAATGACATGAGCAAGCGATGAACTTGCCTGAACACTGCAAAGTGCTGCAGTTGGATGGTGTGGACTGACCCTTGTCCTCTGTTGCTGAAAAATAGCATCATTATCCGATAAGGACAATGGTTAAAGAAGCATTTATGCATGATTCCATTTTTAGGGTTTGTTCCCCCTTCCGATGTCTTATCATTTCATGTGAGAGGTGAATACTAAGAATGATTTAGGGATACTCTGTTTAGGGTAAAATACAACCTTAAAATGTTGTCAAGGTGTTTTTTTAAAGTCCAAAAGCATGTATGGACTTATTTTCATTATTGAAAATATAAGGTGTGATTTAAATGATTATTTTAATCATCAAATTTGGACTTAATCTTGTTTGTCTCTAAAAATTCCTTTTCATATTTTATTATGATAGAGAATTTTATCCTGAGTAGTTTTCATATTTTTAATTATTTTTAGAGCTATTTATCATTTTCTATGCATTTTCAAAGTTTATGTTTTAATTGGAATTGTGAAAAGTCTAAAATGCCCCTGGGCCCACTTGTCAGGGTGGCCCAGCGGGTTAACCCTAACCCGAGCCGCTCGTTCGGCTCGGTCGGACGCACCCGTCCCCTTCCCCTTCTCTCTCGCGAACCCTAGCTCTCCTCTCTCCCGCGACGCCGTGGTCGCCTGCGCCGTCGCCGAATTACTCCAGCCGCCACCGGCCATCCTCGCCGGCGAGATCGGTCGCAACCGAACGGCCGCACGACGGCGCACCGATAGGTCCGCGCCGATCTATGTTTCCTCACCGCCACCGCTCGCCCCCAACGCCTCTGCGACACGGCCGTGGTGATTCGCGGCGATTCGTCGCCCGTCGACGATCCTGGCGCCGTGGCGTGGCCGTGTGCCTTGCCGTGGTTTCGCTGGAGCCTCTGCGCTCGGCGAACGCCTGGCTTGGCCATGGCTTGGCGCTGCCGTGGCCAGGCTGTGCCGCCGTGCTGCCACGGTGACGCCGTGGTGCTCTGCTCCAGGTATGTTCGCCTCCGTCTTCTTCCTTCTCTCCTCCTCCTCTTTGTCTAGCTCTGGCTACTGGCCTTGCTTCCCCTCGTGGAGGTGCTGGCCATGCCGTGATGCTGCTGCTGTGCCGTGCTAGGGCTTGGCAAGCTGCTGCGCTACTGCTGCTGTGCTTGCCATGGATGCGCGTATGCTGCTGTTCTGTGTTGCTGCCATGAATCCTAGCTGCTGTCCTGTGCTACTGCTATGCGTATGCTGCTGTTGTGCTGCTGCCATGGTTCCTAGCTGCTGTGCTGTGTTGTTCTTCTCTATCACTTGCTGTTGTAACTCATGAGCTCTTGCTCAAGAGCATACTGTGATGCTATGCTTAATTCATTTGCTCCTGCTGTTGCTATCTGACTCCTGCTTCTCCCGTGTGTGCAATTTCTTGCCCCTGGCTTGATCATGATGCATGATCCTTGCATTTTTGCAAGTGCCAGTGCTCCTGGTGTGCTATATCTTGTGCTTAAATTCATGGGCATGCTCAATTGAGCCTAGCTGTTGACTTGATAGCTCCATCCCTTGATGGAGTGCTTCTGGATACAATTGTAATGCTTTATTCACTTATCTGTGATGCAATTGTTCAGTTATATGGTTGATTTAATTATCTGGTCCATGTATTGATACTAGAATTGATTCTAGCATGCTGTAGCATGCTCCAGCAAGCTTCTGATGATCTTGTGATCATCAGTTGCTTGTAAAAGCTGCTGTTATGTTCCTGTGCCTCACTGCAGCTCAACCTGTGATGTGTGTGTGTCACACAGGCTTGTCCTGGTGTGTGCCGGTGCTTGCTCAAGCATCTGTTGATGCTTGCAATGATCCTCTGGATCATGTGCAAGTGTTCCAGTTACTGGTGATTTATGAATTTCATTTATCTGTATAGCTTTTCCTTGTTTATTGGATAAATGAGATGAACTGCTTGCAGTGATGACTCTTATAATTAGCTTGATTGAGCTAGAGGGATGCCAACAGCTGTTGGGGATCCTAGCTCCTCTTTGAACCCATCTGGGTGATGATACAAGTGCTTGGCTTGATGGTTTGGGTTGTTTCAGTGGTTGAGGTGACCCTAGCAGTAATCATATACTGCTTTTGGGTAGCTCCCCTCTTGTTGGCTTGCTGTGGCTCACTAGATGCTTTCTGGGTGATCCTTTTGTTGGATTGCCAGTAGCTTTTGATGTTGAAATCAAATAGACAATGATTTGTCTAATGTCTGATGGTTAGTGAACCATTTAGTGCTAGGTGAGTTGGGCTAGGCTAGCTGTGGATCAATCCTTGCTGGATTCTTTGGTTTGCCTCAGTGATAATACACTTGGCTTGACCATTTCTTCCCTAGGATGATTTTCTTCTGGCTTATTCCCCTTTTTGCCAGCATCAAATGGTTTAACACCAAATGATGATGCATACAGGGTAATCATACCCTCTGGCTTGTGTATGTGTTATGCACATGCTGGTGTTATGAGCAAAACTGATGTTTGCTCATGGATTTGAGTATACCTCGCTCCAGCTCCTAGAATTAATTGTTGGTGTAGAGGATTGCTTCAGTGATGTGCTTGTGCTTGCCCTGCTCCTCCTTGCAAGCTGATGCTACTTGGTTAATTTATGTGGGTTGCTAGAATAGGTGGAGCAGCTCTTGTTGTTCACCTGTTCTTGCTGTTCTTGATGTGTTCTTGCTGTTCTTACCCTGATGTTCCTTGTCAATGGAATGGTTAGGGTTTTGGCTGTGAAAAGCTTATATATGACCTGCCTTTGCTTCTCTGGTCGACAACAAGGCCTGGCACCCTGTTGGTGACTCCCTGGCCGTGTATGTGTGCTGTGATGCATGCACACACCATGGCTTGCTGTTGGGCATGCACCAAGGCTGTGTGAGAAGCTTGTGTGCTTGCTGGTTGGTACTTGATCCAGTGAATGGATCAGCTCGGCTGATCATGGTCATATCCTCTCATTTTCACTTTTCTTGCTAACCTGCCAAGTGGCAATGCCACTTGGCATAACCCTTGTTTGGTCTTTGTGAGTGTGCAGGGACAATGTGATGATCAAGATGAAGATCAAGATCATCAAGAGCAAGAATTACATGATGGTAAACAATGTAGTTTAGGACATTTAGTTGACTTGTAATTTTCCTTTTTCTTTTTTCCTTTTATTCAATTCATGTAATGTGTTGTAATATTTCATAATTCAGTTCTGGATATTGTAAATGACAATGTATCATGTGTGATTATCAATAAAGCTCCAATTTTCCTTAATAAGCTTTATATAATAGTTGTACTATTTATTTTCTTGATTATTTATATTTGTTTAATGAATTACCTCAATTTTGAATTATAAAATAATCATGTGATGTTTAAATTCGAAATTCAAACACAAGTTTGTTTGGATTCAATCATGCAACTTAAGTTGTAATGCACTAACTCTCCTCTCTTCTCAAAAACCTAATTTAGTTAAGTGAGATGCAAGTTTATCGCACTCTCGAAACCCTAACCCTGTAAGGTGTCGAGAGAGAAACTTGTCCCCCTTCGATGCAGTTTTCTTTTAAAAGCGCGAAATTTCCCCAGAATTTACGATGCAGTGCACATCCCTTTCTAAAACCTACCCCTCGATCGTCTCTAAACCTGGGACATTACATATCCCTCCCCCCATAATGCCAATAGTAAGAAATCATTCTCTTTATATCATATCTTGATATGTGAGCTTCAATGATGAGTATTGGTTTTGGACCCAAGATATATCTTCGCGGTGACATACCATAACACTCATACATGGTGGCCTAGGCCACCAACCTCTTCTTTGTCAAGACTTGGTGTTATTTGGATTTCATCGGGCTTTATTTTCCATCTTTGTGTTCTTATGGGAAATCACTCAAGTTTGGCTTTTATTTGATCTATCTTGCAAAATTGAGTGACCATGTACCGTCTAAAGTGGGAGCCCTCTAAACCCAAGCCTATCCTCATCTATAACCATTTCCATCTTGCACACAAGTCATTTTTGCTAAAACTTGGTTCGGAAGGTGTTGGACGGAAATTGTTGGCCTCTCATCTAGTTAGTCAATTTGTCACATATACATGACATGATACTAATTGTATTATCTCATATATGGGTGAGTGTAAATAACTAAGCTTGATGGACCAGATATTTCGAATTTCTGAGTTCTTTAGAAAACCGGAATATCCGGCCTGGGCATTGTGCGTGGGATAACCTAGGGCACACGGGGTAGGCAGTTCCAAGCAACCAGTTCCCCACCCCAGCGCCCCTCTTTATCCCCACAGCCACCGCCGGCCTCCCTACCTCACCGGAGCAACTCCAGCCGCTCCCCTTCGTGGTTCTTACTCGGGGATTACTCCCCTCATCCCTAGGGTCATTTCCCTCCAAATTGTTTTGTACATGGACTCCGGTAAATCTTGCTATTAATTTTTTTAGTTTGCAATCTATTTTGTCATTGTGTTTGGAGGATCTGCATCCCTAGTGGTTAAAAAATCTTGCAATACATAGTAGAATCAATCTAGTGTGCCGATCTACTATTTGGACCTAGATATTGCTCAAATTGTGTGCTGTCGCCGGGGCAGAATTTCTGGCCCCGACACGGACCGGAATTTCCGGCAACACCAAAAATTCTGGCCTGGGAATTTTTCCTGCAACACCCTTTTGGAACATCTATGTACATAATTGTTTCAAACCTAGATTGGTATTACTGTATACTGCATGTTTATTTGTTTTGATTTGTGTGCTTACTCGTCCCATGCTATCCATCTATCTCTCATCGTAGGTAGCTCGCGCCCGAGACGTCGTGCTCGCAAAGACCGCTCTAGTGAAGAGGTTGGTCAGTCTGCTCCGAGAAAATCTGCCACCATGAGGTGGATAGGGAAGGAGATGAGGATCAATTACAAGTATATGTATTCCATTGATTATGCAGAACTCAGGAAAAAGAACTGGTATGTGGATGGGGAGCGGGACTTGGATATTGAGGATACCCGTTTCTGGTGTTTGGAGCAATTGTTCATCTACAAAGACATTTATCAGAACATGGACAAAGTGAGACCTATGCATCCCCTTGATTTGGATACTCTCGCGGAGAAGGATCAATTCCAGGATGTTGTGTGGGTGACTGAGAAGATGGTGCTGCACAAGCTTATGCGGCTCAAGCATGACTACAACATTCCACGCATTCAACGATTTTACTCCACTCTTGCCTTCAAAAAGGATGAAGAACACACTATGATGTGGATGACTAGCTCTACTCCATGTGAAGCCAACTTCCACAGGTTTGCTGAGCTACTTCGATATCCCTTCCGTGATGGCCATCATCTCCATGGTCCAAATCGCCCTGAAAAGGATTTGCTCTATACTAAGAAGGGTGAAGTTGGCACTATTACTGGTCTCCTTCCACTATATGATCAACTTCTTCGTTTCTTCTGGGACAACATTGCCCCAATGGAGGGAACCGTGATGCTATTCGGGGGGCACTGGTGAGCCTTCTTGCTCTTGCTGGAGAGTGTGCTGAAGATGAGGAGAACAAGGATTACACTGTTGATGTTATGGATTATATCTTCCATGAGATACATGATGCGATGGTGAGTCGGACCACTATGCCATATGCTCCTTATATTCAGCTTATCATTGACCACACAATTGTGACTGGGGATTTGAGTGAGTACCCTCGAGTGGACCATAAGGTCAAGAAGACCTATGTGAAGAGGAATACTGCTGACCCCACCTCTGATTCTTTTATGGGAGATGCTCGTGCTAGTGGCACCACACTTGGTCGCGCATCTGCTTTGCCTCTTATTCAGAAGGAGGTGAAGAAGCTGAACTGGTTCTAGAGGCATGTTTTGTGCATGAACATTGAGATCCACAAGGAGAACTTCAAGGCCAGTCGTGAGTGCACCGATATCCAGCATACTCAGGTGGTTATTCTTCACAAGCTCAGTGGTGAGAAAGGTTCTCCTCCTCGGCCTCCTGTCTGCCCTACCTATAGCAACTGGAACTCCTCTCAGGTTCACTGCTCCGAGATTGAGCAGAGTCTTATGAGGAGCGGCATCTCTCGCGCTTCTCCACCAGCCGCAGAGGACAACAAGGATGAGTGTGAGTCAGGCTCGGACTGATTCCCTTGGGATGCGTAGCATCGCTATTTTCCCTTTTTGGCGTTTAGATGCCAAAAGGGGGAGAAGTGGTTCTATGTAGGGTATCTCCGGGATTTGCATGGGAGGAAACAAGCATATGCTTCTACCACTCTCTGAGAGCTTGTGTCCCTTTTATTTGTTGAACATTTGGCTTTCATTTATGTTGAACTATGTTATTTGGGCTTCTAGTATGGTTTATTATGCGAGACATGGATTTCGGTATTCTATATGTTGAGACTATGCATTATTATATGGTCTGTAACTTATGGTATTCGGTATTCTTTCACCATATTGGTATGATGTCTATCTCAAAGTATCAACTATATGTGATTATGTCTCTTTCTCATATTATTGTGTCATGTTGCCTAGCTTATCTTTCGAGGTCACTCTAACCTATGTGTGGTGCATTTGTATTCAAATGCAAATTACGTATATGCACACCTCTACGGGGAGTGCCTCGATCTTCTTGGCAACATGTTGTTTATTGCTAGTAATTTTTATTGCAAATCTGTGTGTTGTCATCAAACACCAAAAAGGGGGAGATTGAAAGAACATCTCTCCATAATTATGGTTTTTTGTGTTCGATGACAACATGTGTGATAATCTAACGTGTCTTAGTGTGCAAATATGATCTATAGTACGTTTGAACTGGGAAGAATTAAAATGTAAGAATCATTTGATGAAAAGGAAAAAGAAACGAAGGAAACATGAATTTACAGGCTGAAAATTCTGGGCCGGAAATTCCCCCAAAATTCGGCTAAGGACCTGAGGTTCGGGCTCTCAGTACACCCCCCGGAAATTTGGCTGGACATTTCTGTCGAGGGGCCAGAAATTTTGGCCCCAACTCACACCGAAAATTCCGGCCCTAGATTCTGCAATGGCTTGATTTGGTGGGGGTATAAATACTCCCCTTCTTCCCCAAGATTAGGTTGCCCACTCCCTCAAAAGTTCATCCACCATTGTTGAGCCACAAGAAACACAAGATTCACTTGATCTCCTCCTCCAACCATCCAAAGTTCTTGATCTTTGGAGAATCGAAGGAGAAGACCCCGATCTACATCTTCACCGAAGCGATTTACATTTCCCCCTCATTTTCTTGAGGGCCCCCTTTGCTAGTGTTCCCTTTTGGAAACCCTAGTTTTTTGTGGTTGATTTGATCTTGTTGTTGTTACATTGTTGTACAGCTATTGGGAGCCTCCAATTCGGTTGTGGATGTGTGCCCCAAGAACCTTGTAAAGGCCCGGTTTCCGCCTCGAGGAAATCCCTTAGTGGACAAGTGAGCTAGGCCTTTTTGGCGTTGCTCACCGGAGAATAGGGTGAGGCCTTCGTGGTGTTGGTTAGGTATTTGTGGCGACCACACCCCTCCAAACGTACACGTACTTCCCCTCAAAATGAAGGAACTAGGGAATCATCCATGTGTCTCCGTGTGCTCCACTCTCGGTTACCTCTATCCGTCCTTGATTGCACTATTATATCTTGTCTAGCTATATCTTGCTTAGTTTTATACCTTTTCATCTAGGAAAATTCACATAGTTGCATATCTAGATAATTTACCTTTCTGTCAAGCCTAAATTGAAAAAGAACTAAAAATTGGGTAGCACCTATTCATCCCCTCCCTCTAGGTGCGGCATACGATCCTTTCAAAAATGAATGCATGTGCTATGTTTATCATGTGATAGTAGTGATGATCTTGTTTGTTCAAGGTAGCATATTTGATATTCAAACTTCATGTCAAAGTACTTATTGCTATGCTCTGTTAATTATTAATACAAGATTATGAAGTTTCTTTCTTGTGGAGTATAAGAGAGATGTGTTGCATCATCTCTATGTTAGGGCGTGATGCCCATATTAATTCTGATCTTACATATACTATTATCTGCACATTCATATCTTATTGATGAATTACTATTTGTCCACCACAACTTGAAGAGACAATAGTCAAGTGAACCCATGAACCCCGGTCCACTTTTTATCATAAGAAACACCTTTATATTGATTTTATCTTCTTTTCTACTTGCTGCACTATTTTAATCCGAAAATACAAAAATATTTGCTTCCAAAATACCAAAAACAATCAACCCCTTTTCAGTTTTTTACTCAGTTCTTTTATCTAGTTTAGGTTTTTACTTGTTTTATTTCCACTTGTGTTATTTACTTACATGAAACCTTGTGCTTGACAACCACACGGTGGATTTTGGGACACAAGGCATTTATTTTACCTGTAGGATTGCTAGAAGAAGAGAGAAGAGAATACTATTTTGTCCAGTTCCCCGAGAGTTCGAGATAAATCGTCGAGTCACCCTTGTGGGGGAAATACTCTGCTGATACAACACTCTGCACTTTGAGTCCCAACGTCATCAAGACTATTTTCTGGCGGGGAGCTGCAAAGAGTTGCACTATAGTTATTGCCAACTTCCACAACTGGTGCAAGAATTTTCTAGCACCGTGTCTCATCAAGTCTTGGGGAGGTAACATCACTATGAGCTCTCTTATCTCTTTTAGATTTTGCATCGTATTTATTTGTCTTGTTTTGCTTGTTAGTTGTTTTTCTTAAAAATTGAAAAACACTAAAATTAGTAGCAACTATCTTCTGAAAATCATGGTGGAAAGAAATACTAAATTCCTAATGATCATTTTATTGCTAAGCCCATTACTACACATGAGATAACTGCTGAAAGCTTTGAAGTAAGTCATGGGTTATTAAATCTTATAACTAGGGAACAATTTGGCGGTAGTGCTAGTGAAGATGCCCCTATGCATTTACATGATTTTTGCGAAATTTGTGATATGAAAATTTTTAAAAATGTGGAAAAAATATTGTTAAGCTAAAATTATCACATTTTCTCTTAGAGGAAAAGCCAAAGAATGGCTATTATCATTACCTACTGCTAGTATTAATTCTTGGGATGATCTTAAAGAGTCTTTCATTAAAAAGTATTATCCACCTGTTAAGATCCTACAAAATAGAAATAACATCTTGTATTTTAGACAAAATGATAATGAACATGTAGCAACAACGTGGGAAAAAATTAAAAGCATGCTTAGAACTTGCCCATCACATGGAGTTAATGAGTGGACTATCTTACACTATTTCTATAATGTATTAAACATAATGTCTAGAAGCATGATAGATTCTGCTGCGGGAGGTGCTTATATGGGTAAAACTATGCCTGAAGCTAAAGCCATATTAGAAAGCATGTTGCATAATCATAGTCAATGGCACACTGAAAGAGCACCTAATCCCACAAAGAAAGTGCATTCAATTGAAGAATAAAATCCCTTATCTAATAAAATTTGTGGGGACCCTGGACTAGCTGTCCAAAATCCCTGTTATGTATACAGTTCACGGTCCCATGATCAGTGCGCCGTGAACACATAACCGAACTGATATCAAATTACACCATCCATTACAAAGCGGAATAAGAAAATTACAATCAGGTCACATGACCAATACTTACATAATAGCCTCGAAGGGCCTAACTAAACATCAGAGTAGCATCATCACTTCAACATCGCGGAGCCCAAGTCATCTGTCATAACCCTACAGGCAACTGACTGGGAAGACGTTCCTAGCACGCATAGACGTCGCCAACTCCTTCTTCATTTGTCGAACTCCTTCAAGTATGGCCAAGTAAATAGCCAGGGACAAAGCCGTGAGTACATTGGAATTGTACTCGCAAACCATCAAGAAGGTATTTGGCAAGAATGGCAAGATAACAAGTGCTAATCTAAGATGACAAGAGGGAAGTGCTAATTTCTCTTGTGGAAATAGCATGAAGAAGAGAAGTAGTTTCTCTTGTGGATATAGCATCCCAACATCGTAGTTGAAGGGGACACTAAGAGGATTCTACGACATCTCTATATCTTTGTTGAAGAAGATACTTCGAAAGATACCCTATGACATCTATATATCTTTGTGGAAGAAGATACTTCAAGAGAGTTCTACAACATAAAACACTAGGATGGGAGTAGCCCTTTTTATATCCTTTCCGACCATCTCCATATGGTCAACAACCTTTCCCGTACCCTTCCGGTATTCCGAGAACAACTTTCTCTTTTCCTTTGAAAAACATTTCTTAAACAAAACTAGCCCAGGTTAAGTATGGCCATTTCAACTCGTCCATGATCGCAGACGCGGCTATTCGAATAGATTTGACTCTGCAGAGTTTGCACACTTTCCCCACAACTATCCAGATACCTATCGTGTGGGCATCCCGCATAACAACATATGCCACGACGGATACCCGAACATAACCTTTCGCTTATCTCCACTGGCATGAGTCCTTCCCTGCGGGCTTAACCCTTCCCGGCACCCCGGCAGCATACCTCATTTTTGAGCGTATCTCCGGCGCCACGACAGAAGACCCTCAGTAATCGTCCGGCTATTAGTTAATACAGTGTATTGCCTCCTCCAGAGCGCAACCCGGCTTCAGGGGCCATATCCACCCCTATAGAAAGTTCTGAGGTGTCCCACGCCAGCTTCAACAAACTACGGGCCAAGCCCCGTGCCACAACAAGGTAGTGCGGTTGCGCGATAAAAAGTTGGGATGGCGAACACTTATACGCAATGCCCCTTCAAAAACATTTTACCCACACTTCCTTTGTTTATCCACAACCAACCATACACCACTTTCCAAAACATCAAGACCTTTCTCTTGAAACAACGCTTGGGCAAGACAACATCTTCCCAAGGTTTTCAAAGTCTTTCCAAAACATAAAACATCGGGGTTTCCCAAACTAAGGTTTTATTGTGGAGAACTAAGCTATCAACAAGGGCATGATGCTAACCATCATACTACTAAGGAGATGATGATTCTGGTGTCAAAAAGGAGTCATACATGCTTAGGGAAAGCTTGCATAGGGACAACATCAATAGGATGATTCAACAAGGGTCATGATGTTAATCATCATACCACTAAGTAGATGACAATATAGGTGGTCAAGGGGGCATGAGGGAAAATACTTTCAGATTTGTGGTGTTAACCAACCAACACTAATAGCAGTGATGGGGATCAACGGTATTTGACATACCTAAGGTAGGTAGGCATACTCATCCCAAAATGAGAGTACACCAAGATTATGATGTTATTACTACTACACTAACAAGGGGTGTAGGAGTGAATTGACAAGAAGTGTCACATGCTTAAGGTAAGCATGTAACTCAAAAAGGTAGGATGGCATAGCCATGATCATCATATGCTCCAACAAATGCTATGATGATCATGAAGTATGACCAAGAGGATCATCATGCTTAAGACAAAGCATGCGTCGACAAGATAACGAGACTAACACAAACAAGATCAAGAGACAAGAATAATAACAAGGTGACAACAATATGAGACACAACAATCAGAGATCAAGAGATGGCTTGCCTTGGTTGGCTTATTTGTCCCTGAACTTCTTCAGCTCCATCCAATAAGAATTCCAACAATATAAATAAAATCCTTGTCCAATCCACTTCTCCTTCTTCTCCGGAATTGTTCGCATCTATCGCCGGAAAATATAAAAGGAACACAATCAACACATTGCACCAACATAACAACAATCAACAATCAGTAGCTAACCACCCTACTAAGGGCTAACATACAAAGTACTTACAGTTACTACAAAACAACTTTATCAATTCTATTTCAAGAAAACCCCATTTATTTACCTAGTAGAGGTATGAGTGCATCACAATTTAGCAATTGCCTCTCTCGGTTATCACCATGGTATAAACTGAATATCCCCTGGTAGATGACATCATAAAGAGGACAAGTGCATTAGTTTGGCATTAAAAACATTCACATTATACTTTCAAACATTTTTGGAAAAGCGGGAAACCACTCTTCCTATTTTAATTGGCTTACATAACACTAGACAAACAAATAGAAAGCAAGCAAGATACCACACCTTTTAAAATCCTAAGCAAAACAATAGAGCTAATGTTAAATTGCAGAGGTTTCGTTTTGCAAGAATAAAACAAAGGTTGACCATTTTCAAATAAAAAGAGTTGGTCAAGGGTTTTAAATAAACCAAAAAGTTTTGACTCAACACTCATGTAGCACACACATGTTATTATCTGTAACCAAAATGCATGAACAGAGACTAACAGTATTTTTACTAGATGACCAGTACTAAAACAAGACTAACCCAATTGGAATTACTCAAACAGGTTAATCCTACAATTTTAGGACTTTGCTTGAATTTGAGTGTACAGAAAACAAGATCTGTATGCCAAAAATCGTAGAAAAATCCTAAAAATATGGGGTCAGTTTGATACGTCCATTTTGCATCACTATTTTATATCATAATTTACTGTTATTCATTGATATATTTCGTATTTAGAGGTGATACTTATGTTATTTCATCTATTTTGCATGTTTCATGATTGTTGGAGGATCGCGCACCGGAGTCAGGATTCTGCTGGAAAAAGTGCCGTCAGAATGCAATATTTCGGAAGATCAACAATTGACGGAAATTATATGAAAAATCCTATTTTTCCAGAGGACGAAGGGAGCCAAAAGGAGGAGCCGAGGAGGGCCACCATGGGCCCACCTCATAGGCCGGCGCGGGCCCTGCCCTGGCCGCGCCGCCATGTGGGGAGGGGGCCCACAGCCCCCTCTGGCCTCCTCTCCTTCACGTACATATTCGTCCCGAAAACCTAAGCTCCAGAGGATAGTCGCGAAGAGACACAGCCGCCTCTGCGGGGCGGAAAACACCAGAGAGAAAAGAGATCTCCGGCAGGCTGAAATCTGCCGGGGAAATTCCCTCCCGGAGGGGGAAATCGACGCCATCGTCACCGACATCGAGCTGGACATCATCTCCATCACCATAACCATCATCTCCATCATCATCACCGCCGTCTCCACCGCTGCACCTCGTCACCGCTGTAACAATTTGGGTTGGATCTTGATTGTTTGATAGGAGAAACTCTCCCGGTATTGATTTCTACTTGTTATTGATGCTATTGAGTGAAACCATTGAACCAAGGTTTATGTTCAGATTGTTATTCATCATCATATCACCTCTGATCATGTTCCATATGATGTCTCGTGAGTAGTTCGTTTAGTTCTTGAGGACATGGGTGAAGTCTAAATGTTAGTAGTGAATTATGGTTGAGTAATATTCAATGCTATGATATTTAAGTTGTGGTGTTATTCTTCTAGTGGTGTCATGTGAACGTCGACTACATGATACTTCACCTTTATGGGCCTAGGGGAATACATCTTGTACTCGTTTGCCAATTGCGGGGTTGCCGGAGTGACAGAAACCTAAACCCCCGTTGGTATATCGATGCAGGAGGGATAGCAGGATCTCAGAGTTTAAGGCTGTGGTTAGATTTATCTTAATTACTTTTTTGTAGTTGCGGATTCTTGCAAGGGGTATAATCACAAGTATGCATTAGTCCTAGGAAGGGCGGTACATTAGCATAGGTTCACCCACACAACACTTATCAAAACAATGAAGATTAATCAGCTGTATGAAGCGAAAGCACTAGACTAAATTCCCGTGTGTCCTCAAGAACGTTTGGTCATTATAAGTAAACAAACCGGCTAGTCCTTTGTGCTAAAAAGGATTAGGCCACTCGCTGCAATTATTTCTCTCGCACTTTACTTACTCGTACTTTATTCATCTGCTACATCCACTACAACAAAAGAGTCACCTAAGGACGTTCAATCTAAGACGCTTTTATGTTCGTCTTAGAAATCAAAACCAATTAGCACCTAGAGACGTCTTTTGAGACGATGTACAGAACGTCGCATCTTTTAGCTACACCACGTTTAGTTTTGTTTTCGAGGGGAACTACCCCACGTTTATTCAGGCCTATCCTCTTGAGTTAGGGAAAAAATCACGCCTCCTCCCACCACGATAAGATCTGAGATAATGCCTTCTGCCGCCGCCGGTTCCCATCCCCACATCGTTGGCGATCTCTTTATGCCGCCGATCTTTCCCCGCCGCCCCATCTTCTTCCTGCCCCTCCTTTCGCAACCATCCTCTCTCACAGCATCGCCAGCCCAACAATTTGTGAGGCCCGTGGTTCTGCTGGTTCAGTCAGGCGACATCCACAGGTTTGACCACCGTTGCCTTCTATCCTATATCTATACATGTAATTGTTCCATAATTTCAGTAAGATTATTCTTTCTATCCCTGTAGATAACTTCTACAACATGGCATCTGGTTTCCTGAAGCTAGGCTTCTTCTATTTTTCTGAATCTTTGTTACTCTCGGAAATTCCAAATGATGGCACAAGGTACCGAACTCTACCAGATTCCCCCGCTAGATACATTACAGGCCGTATTATAATATTTTGCTTAAATTTCGATGTGCATGGATTGATTAGATGATGATGAATTACATCACTGCTCCGCATGATTTGCCACTCTCCTCCAAGTGATATTATGTTCGATGTTCCAGCACGTGCTTCACAGACTGGATCTCATATGTTGTGCCACATCCTTCTTTATTTATTAACTATGACTTTTGACACTAAATTCTAGAGCATGTTTGCATGTTGTTTACCCTTTTTCCCTGTAGACCGTGCAACAAAGAAGATGGAATATGAAAGTGAAGACATCGTGCTCCTCTGCTATGGATGCTGCTCCCGATGGTAGAATAACTGAACATCTATGCATTCCCACTTTGGTTATGAATGATCCAGTTGATTTGTTCAGCAATTGCAGGGATATGTCGATGGTTTGATAGGACCCTAGTGATGGACCTTAAACTTGCCTCTTATTTGAGGAGATAACACAAATTTATCCAAGGTAGCAAAACACAGCCACATTAGTCACTAGTTTCCCGAAAATGATCTCATGCATGTTCAACCAAATATATACTCTTCCTATGTATATATATTTATTCATTGATATATGTCATTAATTTATCTTATTCGTGTGCCTGTTGAAAAGTGAGACTTGCTATTGAAGTTCCCTAGTTTAATATGATTGTGTTTGATTTGGCATTTTCTACAGGATAACCTTTTCTGATGATTCTTGAAGCTGGACATTGGACAGCAAAAATACCACAGAAATATATAGAGTAATAAAGATGACGACCTGTGGATTTTTGATTTCATGTACTGTTATCAGCATGCAGAAGCTTGTAGATAGATATATTATAACTTGGTAGTATGGTAGACAAGAGGGTAGACAGAGTATTCTGGAGTCATGTGATTTTTTGTGGTGAGGGTATAAATTTTGTAATGAATGTATCGTTGGATTGTAAAATACAATTGTCTGAGAAAATAAAGATATTTCTTCTGACGAGTTGTACTTTTATGTTTGTTTGGTTCTTTGTAACAGTAACATAGCTTGTAATTTCTTGTTTGGAATTAATAATTGTCAGCTATACCCAAAAAATAAGTGATATTAAAAAGGTAAATGTGTTGGAATTATTTAAGACACAATAAACCTGCTCAAAACAAGAGACGGTCGGTAAGGGCATCTACCAAAACGTCTTTACAATGATGGGATGCTTTATAGACGTCTCAATGTCTCTTAAACACGCTTGCATAACGTCTGTACAGATTTTGAGATGGTGCATAACTAGACGCTTCTAAGACGTTTTACTTAGCGACTCTAAATACACGTAGGGACGAAATTAAGCATCTTTATCATATAAATTGGACGTCTCTACATGCCATTTTTCTTGTAGTGATCAAAACCCCCTGAATACTTGTCTGTGAGCATTTACAGTGAATCCTTCATCGAAACTGCTTGTCAACACCTTCTGCTCCTCGTTGGGATCGACATTCTTACTTATCGAAAATACTATGATACACCCCCTATACTTGTGGGTCATCAAGACTATTTTCTGGCACCGTTGCCGGGGAGTGAAGCGCTATTGGTAAGTGGAATTGGTAAGGGAAACTTTTACTGTTAGTGCTGATTTTATTCCTACCTGCTGCTATAATTTATTATGGAGAGATCTTCTCTTGAATTTTTATTTGGAAAATCTACTACTACTACAGCAAAGGTAGTGGATGAGGCGCCAGGTGAGGAAGAAGTTCCATACAAAATACCTATGAAAATTATTGAACGTGTTGTGGATAACCGTTATACAGGGGATGGAACTGTCCATCCTGGAGATCATTTACTGTTCTTACATGAATTATGCGGTTTATTCAAGTGTGCAGGTATTGCTATGGATGAAGTGAGGAAGAAGCTATTCTCTATATCGCTGTCTGGTAAAGCGGCGCATTGGTATAAATTACTGGATGATAGGGATTCTCTTGAATGGAATGATATTGTACCCCGATTTTATTCTAAGTTCTATCCTCCAAGTGAAATTCACAAAGATCGGAACCGCATATATAATTTCTGGCCTCATGATGGAGAGAGTATTGCCCAAGCGTGGGGGAGATTGAAGTCTTTAATGCTCAAATGCCCCATTCATGAGCTTCCTGGTAATATTATCATTGATAATTTCTATGCGCGCAAGACTTTCTTTTCAAGACAAGACCTTGCTGGATACTTCTTGTTCTGGATCATTTACACGCAACAAAGAAGAGTTTAAAAGGGACCTTCTTAATCGGATCCAGGAGAATACTGAAGGATGGGAGAACGACAAAGATAGAGAGTCTGGTATAAAATATGATTATAAATGCATTGAAGTTTTTATGGATACTGATAAATTTCGTAATATTAGTGCTACTTATGGTCTTGATTCTCAAGTCGTTGCAAATCTTTATAAAGCTTTTGCCTCTCATTATGAATTGCCTAAGAATAACTTTGATAAGTATCATGAACCGTATAAAGATAAAACTGATTCATCTATAAATAAATGTGTTGTAATTGAAACTGTTGATCATGTTATTCCTGAAGCCTATATTGAAAAAACTCCTTTCCCTGCTAAAATGAAGGAGTATTCTGTTATAAATAGTGTTGTTAATAAAAGTGAAAAGAAACCTATAGAACCTGAAAAGCAAATAAAAGTTGAACCTGCTGTTGCAATAGTTAAAGATCTTGTGACTGAAAATGTGGAAGATGGTCATATTATTTTCTGTGAAGATGCTTCTAATATTGTTTCACATCCTAATAAGTCTAGGAAAACTTGTCGTCGTGGCGAACGAGCAGATGCCATGGGATGGCTTAAGTTGGAGCCGAATGGGCGCAAGAGGATTCGGGGGAGGGTTTGTGATTAGATGGGATGAACTTCCGGATGCTTTCCTCAAGAACTCAGCCAAAGGCAGTGATACAAGAAGAAACACACAAGGAAGAACTCTGCTCTAGATCACTATCTTCATTGATCTCAACAGGATACAAGTTTCTGGCTACAAGGTCCTTCGTCTACAGGGTAAGCTTCTACTAGTTCATCTTCTGTGCAATCGTGCCCGTAAGGGCTATGCCCCCTCTCCTTATAAAGGGGAGAGGGTGGCTTACAGGGCAAGAAACCCTAATGGCATCTTTGACTGGAAAACTACTTTAATCATATATGACACCGGGGTCTTCTTTAATCAGGGAGGCTGACATCCTCCGGCTTCTTTCAGCGTCATCCTCCTCTTTGGCGCCAGGGCTTCGTTCAAAGCTACTTTGCTTAGCTCATCCTTGTCCTCTAGCTCTGAAGAGAATCTTTGACCAGTCTTGCCGACATGCTCTTCTTACCGGTAGCCCGGTGTCTTCTTCATCCGGTTCCGGTATACCCCTCGTGGGGATACCAGCCTGGCTTTACTTAGCCAAACACTTATCTTTATGCTCCGGTATGAACATTAAACCAGTATCTTGATGGCTCAAACCATCCGGTTTGGCATGCCTTTGGTATGCCGGGGGACATCCCCCCAACATTAGTCCCCGAAGCTGGTATAGTCTGGTGGATTCTATCCAACAGACCATGCCAGGTTCTCATATCTTAGGATACCGGTTTAATCTTTCCGGTGGTTATCTTGGATCCGGCTTCTTTGCTCGGACTCACGCTTCCTCTCTTTGCAAGGTATTTTCCGGTATCTTATTCTCTGGTATCTTAGTCATTAAGCCTTTCCTCGGCGAAGTCGAGAATTTCTCGAGTACAGAGCCTGTCAGTGACATGCGCACTGTAACTGACGCGCCAGTGTCATGGGTCACCTCCCTTCGGCTTCTGCGCCCGCATTTACTGCTGCACACCGGATCCTGGCTGCCATTCCGAATCCGTGCGGCCTCCCTGTGGCTTTCTGTTTTCTGCGCGTGTATCCCTGCGCCACGTGGCGGCCCGCGGAGCGAACATCGCGGCCCAGTGGTTTTCGGCCCATTTCTTCCTCTTCCTTTATAAGGAGAAACCACCCCTTCTTCTTCCTTTCTTCGCATTCCCCACTTCCTCGCGCACAGAGCTCTTCGCCCTCTGCGCTTCCGTCGCTCCCGTTCGTCGCTCGAACTTCGCCGCCGGTCGAACCTCCGCTGCTGCTCCACCGGACCTTGCCGAGCTTCGCCGCGCGGTGAATCCTCGCGGTGCTTCCCTCGCAGGCGCGGCACTGGTACTCCGTCACGCTTTTCTCCACCTCTCCGTCGCCGGACTCCCTCGGCAACCGCAAGTTCGCCGCTCCACCGGCGAACTCCTTCCTCAGCAACTCCGCCGCCTCAGGTTGGGCTCAATCTGCATTTGCCCTTCTTTTGCTCGTTTTCTAGATCTTGGGTCGGTAGAATATTTACTTCCTCTTTTCTTTTGCTTTTTCTCTTACTCATAGATCTTCGCGCGAGGGTAAATCTTGGGGATTGTGTTTTTTCGCCTCGATTCTCATGTCTAGCGAAGAGTCCTCCTCCGCATCGTCCTCTAGTAGCCACCACCGTGATTCTTCCGACGGGCTAACCGCTGATATAGCCCAGATGGACACCGACGCCAGCAACGAACAAGATGCCGGCAGTTCTAGCCGATCCTCCGGCATAGATCTTACCGGTATCACACGCGGAGCCTGGAAAGGCTCCGATGTTAGCCAATACGAGATAGACTGGCTCTACCGGTCTAGAAGGATACCAGAAGGAGTATCCTGCTAGCTTCCTGGCGATGAAATCGAACCGGTGCTTCGGCCCGGTGAGTACGTCGTCTTTCTTGCTCACTTCGAGCGCGGCTTCGGCCTTCCCGCCTCCGATTTCTTCCGGAGTTTTCTTGATTTTTACCAACTTCAACCTCACCATCTTCCCGGCAACGCCGTCTTCTATCTTTCTTGCTATGCCACCTTTATGGAGGCCTACATCGGCATTCGTCCCACTCGCGAGACGTTTGCCCGTTTCTTTGCTCTTCGGATTAACTCCGTTCAGGGCAAGGAAATTCCTAAACCCAAACCCCCCGTGCAATGCGGGTCTTGCATCATCGGCTCCCGCCAAGGGAGCCCTTTCTTCAAATTTTCTGGTCTCGAGTCATGCCGATTATGGCAAGGGACCTTCTTCTATGTGAAGAACGACGGCGCCGCAGATCTCATCAATCTGCCACCTTTTAATCCGGCGCCGCCCAGGAAAGTCAACTGGAGCTTCAACCCGGGGACAAACTATGTCGAAATGAACCGGGTGATACGCTTCATGGAGAAGCTGATGAAGGAGACTAACATCTGCTCCGATGATATCATCCGCACCTTCATCTCTCGTCGGGTGCTTCCTCTCAAGCGTCGGGCTCACAAGATGAGCGAGATGCACGGTCTCACAAGATCACCGGCCTTCCTCTCAGCAAAAAGGATATAGTCCTTAAGGCTAGGCAGATCTGCCAGACTGCCATGCCGGATGAATGGGAATGGGGCTTCCGGCCTCTCAGTTCCACTAACCCTCCAACTCAAGAAGTAAGAGTTTGTGTAACCCGGGTTGCTGTACCGGTAACTTTTATGCTGTGGCTAACCTTCTTTTCTTTTGTTTTCAGGCCAAGGACCGCTTCCCCCGCATCGACTCGGATCGGCGAGGCCCTTGCCGGAAGCGTCCTCTGGACAAGGTAGACCCGGACCCCTACATCCATTGGCAAGATCTGAAGATGGGCCGGACGCAAACTTCGCGCCTCGGTAAATCCCCACCTGAAGCATCCGGTTCCGCCGATGATCTGACCTTGCTTGAGGTAGTTCCCCTTGTCGATCTCTCATACTTTTCTGTTATTGTTCCTCTGTAGATGTTCCCTCAGCCAGCACGAACCCGCAGGTCCACGAGCACGCGGCCCCCCTGCAGGCTGAGGCCGGTCACGAGTTTCTGGAGAAGCTCGTGGCCCAGGGCCAGAAGAACAAGGTTCCGGCATCTGACGCCGGTTCGAGCCAGGCCCCTCCTTCCAAGCGCTTCCGGACGGAAGCCTTTGCGGGCAAGGTCGCAGGCGTGAGGCGCTATAAGGGCAAACAGATGCCGACCTCCTCTGGGTAAGCTCCCGTTTCTCTGCTTTCTTTTTCTTTACCAAGTTCTTTTCCCGGTTGCTTTTTTCCAACTCTTTCTTTTTCTCTTGTTCAGCCCTGCGCTCAAGCTCGGCCCCAGGACTGAGAGCTCTGAGGGACCCGCAAGGGCCTCACCTCTTCCTCATCGAAGCCCAGCACCATCCGGTGCCGGCAACGCTTCAGCCTCCCCTTTGGGAGGCACCTCAAGTGCGGAGAGGAGGAACTTATCTCCCCTCCAGAGAAACAAGATGCCGGCGCCAGCAACATCGGCACCGAAGAAGAAGCTGTCGGGCGGGCGGAACCTCTGGTTCCTCCCGTCCAGAAAAGAAAGAAGAAGAAGACCAAGGAGTCTTCCCCCTCCAGAGCCGCGCCGGATACTTCCGCGCCGGCTTCCTCTAACTTGGGTCAGGACGCGCCTGACGCTTCTCCCTCTCCCAAGACTACGCCTGCACCACCGCCAGAAGCTCCCCGCGCCGAACCAGCCGGGGCCACGCCAACGCCGCCGCCAACAACCTTGAAGACCGTCAAGGGGAAGGCGACGGCTCCCAGCACTTCCTCCGCCGGCCCGCAGCCCTTGGTGCTGCACGCCGCCCGCGCCGCTGTCGCTGCCGGCGAGAAGGCCACCGGCCTGCTTGGCCGGATTACGGAGTTCAAGCGCGAGGGTCGCGAGCTGGGGCACCTGCTGCCCTACGCCGAGAAGTGGAACGCCGCGGACGTGTCCGAGGCTACCCGTGGCCTGGGAAAGGACCGGCTTCCGGCGCCTGACCATGCTGGCCCTCGGTGCTCTGAGGAGCACTTCATGCGGCTACGTCGCGCCGCGAAGGAGCTGGACAGTGCGTGGTTCGACGCCACGAACAATATGATGGTAAGTCCCACCAAACCTTTTCTATTTTTCAATTCACGCCGGTTTCTCTTCTTCCGGATCTTGTCTATCTTCTCTTCATCTTTTAAATCTATGCCGGTTTCTCTTTTTCTTTTTCCTTGTTCTTGTCTATCTTCCCAGTCCCCGAGTTTCGTGTTGAGAGCGTAGCTCTTAGCGTGAAACTTAGCTAGAAACGCGCGCAACCGGCATAGCCAGTCCCCGAGTTTCGGGTTAAGAACTTTGCTCTTAGCGCGAAACTTAGCTAGAAACGCGTGCAACCGACATAGCCAGTCCCCGAGTTTCGGGTTAAGAACTTTGCTCTTAGCGCGAAACTTAGCTAACACTTTTTCTTGAACAGACCACGGCCGACGCCCGGAAGATCCTCTTTGAGGAGCTTCTTTGGGAGCACCGGGACCTTGCTGAGTCGCACAGCAAGTGCCAAGGTAAACTTTTGTGCCTCCGACATCTTCTTACCGGAAAGCTTCCTCTTTCTTAGTACTTACGATTCTCTGCTTTGACAGCTATCCCGGAAGCTTCCCTTGAGGCCCTCAGGACTCAGCTCGCCGCGCTCCAAGGTACTGCTTACTCTTTTCCGGTTGATTTGCCTTCCCTTCCTTTTATCAGTACAACCTTGCTACCATTTTCTTTCCGGGCTCCAGGTGAAAAGGACCAGCTCATCCGGCAGCACCAAGAAGCTTTGAGCGCTCAGAAGGCCATCTCCAAGGAGCTGAAGGACCAGCTCATCCAGCTTGGGCTCAAGCATAACGAGTAGATGAAGGCCGCCCAAGCCGCTGCTGACGCCAAGCTGAATGAGACGCTGGAGGATGCCAGCAACTCCACTGTGGTGTTGCAGGCTGAGCTGGAGGAGGCAGCCAAGGCGTGGAAAGCAGCCGAGGACCAGGCCGCACGTCTGTAGGCGGAGCAGAAGGAATATGACCTTCTGGTCACACAAACTGACGCGCTTGCCCTCCGTAAGTTTTTCCTTTTATCTTTTCCGGTTTTTGCTTATAAGCTTATCTTTACCGATAGCACGTACTTAGCTTTTTTCCTTTGTCTCGCAGGACTCTTTCCGGACTCCCAGGCGTTTGCACAAAAGAAGGTTGGAGAGCGCCGGGTTGCACAGGCATACTAGAACCTGGATGCGCCCCTGGGACCCCTATGACCATTTGGTCGCGCTGAATGCGCGGGTTTCCCACATGCGTGCCGTGGACCGGAACCTCTCCAATATCCCGCAGGTGGCCACCCAGCTCTTCAGGGTTCTCTGGCCTGGAGAGGTGGTGCCAGACACCTTCTCGCTCATCAACGACCGCCTGAAGGGTGCCGGTCGGAGGATCCGGGAGTGGCAGTGTTCTGCTGCTCGTGCCGGAGCGGACTCAGCGCTGCGCGTGGCCTGCTCCTGGTATCCGGACCTGGACCTGGACGCCCTCATCGGCGTGCGCGAGCAAGCTCCAACCGACCTGGACCCGGTCCTTACCGCGAAGCGGCAGGATCGAGCGTGCCGGATCGCGGAGTACGCCGAGATGCGCACCTTCATCCCCCCTCCTCCAGACGTCAAGGACTATCTGAGTGACGAGGAGGAAGATGAAGACGATGAGGAGGCTGGAGCTGGGGACGCGCCTCTGGAAGGTCCTGACACCGACGACGCTCCTCCTGAAGCCCCTGCTGCCTAAGTACTTCATGTTATCTGTTTGCCTGTCCTGTGTGACTTTGAAACAATGCCTGTTAAATTCTACCCCGGTATGCCGGGGTCTTATGCTATAAGATAAAACTTATTCGCTCTTTTGGTTGTGTTGCAACAGTTTATGCCGGTATGTGATACCGGTAGCATATTAACTTATGTTTGTCTTAGCTTTTTTGCTTGTTGTTTTGCTTTTATCCTGCACTGCAAAGATTCCGGAATTTTTCCGCATCCAATTCGATGCATACTTGGCTCTTTTGCTTTGGCTCTGCCTGCCTTCTCTGGGCGTTCTTTGGCGTATGAGCACAAAGTTCTTTTACCAAGCAAGCACTTTCTTGAACTTAGAAATAACTCGAAATTTTCGCAAAAAACCGGTTTAACCGGGGTTAGTTAAACTTTTCCGGATTGTTCGTTCCCACTCTCTCTTTTCGCAGTTCACGTGCTTAATTGCTACCGGGTTGCCATGAAGCCGGGTTGCGGACAGCAGCAGAGTCGAAGACTCCAGTAGGTTTAGCACGCTACTAAACCGGAAAGAAAAAATGTTCACTAAGCAACCGGTGAACTGAAAAAATAAACATATTGCATGTAATTTAGCAGAGGTAGTCCCCGAGATTCATTCGAGGTCCCGACATCTTTTATTCATAGCATATAAGGTACAAAAAGGAACTTCTTACACCACAACTTCAAGAGTAGAAGGGACGCAACAGAGCTACGTTCCATGGACGCTTGCTCTCCTCTCCGGACCTGTCCGCCTTTCCTTTTTTCCATTCCTGTGCATCGATCAAGTAATAGGCATCATTGTGGAGAGCTTTGCTCACAATGAAGGGACCTTCCCATGGAGGTGAAAGCTTATGCCGGCCTTCAGTGCGCTGCACCAGGCGTAACACTAGATCTCCTTCCCGGAATACTCTCGGGTTAACCTTCCGGCTATGATAGCGTCTGAGGTTTTGCTGGTAAATGACTGTTCTTGCCAATGCCAATTCTCTTGCTTCTTCTAGCAAGTCCACATCATTTTCTCTGGCCTCTTTTACCTCTTGCTCGGTATAGAGCTGCACTCTTGGTGAGTCATGGATGATGTCGGTTGGTATGACCGCTTCTGCTCCGTAAACCATGAAGAATGTAGTGTATCCGGTGGACCAGTTTGGAGTTGTTCTTATGCTCCACAACACTGATGGTAGCTCATCAAGCCAACACCCCGGTGACTTTTCCACCGCCTCGATAAGTCTTGGTTTGATACCGGAAAGCACCAGAGCATTCGTTCATTCCACCTGGCCATTGCCTTGTGGGTGTGCTACCGAGCACAAATCCAACCGGATGTTGTTATCCTCACAAAATCTTTTGAACTCACCTTGAGCAAAGTTGGTTTCATTGTCAGTGATAATGCTATGAGGGTATCCATACCGCGAGATAACATCTTTTAAAAACTTCACCGCTGTGCGCCCATCACACTTTGCGATAGGTTTGACTTCTAGCCATTTGGTGAATTTGTCCACCATGACCAAGATGTGGGTCATATTCCCTCTTGCAGTTTTGAATGGGCCAACCATGTCAAGGCACCAAACAACAAACGGCCAAGTTAGTGGTATGGTTTTTAAACCGGATGCTGGGGTATGATTTTGCTTGGCGTACCTCTGGCACCCGTTGCATTTTCTTACCAAATCCTCAGCATTTTTCAAAGCCGTGGGCCAATAGAACCCATGCCGGAACACCTTTGCTACCAGCGCCCTTGATGAAGCGTGGTGCCCACATTCTCCCTGGTGAATCTCTTCAAGCATTTCTTTTCCCTCTTCCGGTTCCACACATCTTTGAAGGACACCGGTAACACTTCTCTTGTACACCTCACCATTGATGATGGTATATGCTTTGGATCTCCTCTGGATCCTTCTGGACTCATTTTCATCAACCGACAAGGTGTCGTTGATCAGGAATTCCTTAATAGGTTTAACCCATGATGGTGCCTCTCGAACCAGAAACACCGGTGCGTCTATCTCCATGTTATCCACCAGCATTGTTTCTTCCAGTATGGCCGCAACAGTCCTCGAGCTTACCGGAGCAGTCCCCGAGTTTACCGGAGCAGTCCCCGGGTTCACCGGAGCAGTCCCCAAGTTTACCGGAGCAGTCCCCGGGTTCCCTTCATCGATATCCATGGGTACTATGTGTGATTCCGGTACGAAAATCGATTCCGACTCCGGGCTTGGTTTGATCGATGGTACCCTTAAGTGTGCCAAGGCTATTCCGGGAGGAATTTCTTGCCTAGATGAGCCCAACTTGGAGAAAGCATCCGCGGCCTCATTTTCCGCTCGTGGCACATGGTGAAACTCACAGCCCTCAAAGAAGCCGGCAATCTTTTGCACGTGAAACCGGTACGAAGCCATGTTTGCATCTTTTGCGTCCCAATCTCCGGAACATTGTTGTACCATGAGATCTGAATCCCCGTAGCAAATGATCCGGTGCACACTGATTTCTTTTGCCACCTTAAGTCCATGAATCAGAGCCTCGTACTCAGCGACATTGTTTGATGCCCTGAAATGTACTTGCAGAACATACCGGAGACGATCTCCCTTAGGTGAAGTAAGCACCACACCGGCACCTAGACCCTCTTTGAGTTTGGATCCGTGAAAGTGCATCTTCCAGTACTCTATTTTTTGATCCGGCGGCTTGTATTGCATTTCCGCCCAATCAACAAGGAAATCTGCCAAAGCTTGCGATTTTATGGCATCTCTCCTTTCGTACACCGGTACGTATGGTGATATCTGAATTGCCCACTTTGCAATCCTTCCGCTAGCATCTTTGTTGCACATGATATCGGAAATGGGTGCCTCACTCACCACTTTCATGGGGTGTTCCTCAAAGTAATGCTTAAGCTTTGTGGCGGCCATGAACACGCCATAAGTCATTTTCTGGAAGTGAGGGTAGTTTTGTTTTGAGAGGGAGAGCACCTCGCTCAGGTAGTATACCGGCCTCTGGACGGTTTTTCCTTCCTCTTCTCTTTCGATCACAACCACTACACTCACAACCCGGTTTGTTGCTGCTATGTATAATAGCATAGGCTCTCTTTCTAGAGGTGAAGCCAGTATCGGCGCTGTGGCCAGCATTGTTTTTAGCTCTTTAAACGTCGCGTCTGCCTGAGGGGTCCAGACGAACGTATCGGATTTTTTCATGAGAGCATAGAGTGGCAGAGCTTTTTCTCCCAACCTGCTTATGAACCGGCTTAGCGATGCCAAGCTTCCGGTAAACTTTTGCACGTCCTTGAGATCGCGCGGTATAGTCATTCTTTCAATTGCCCGGATTTTTACCGGATTGACCTCAATGCCCCGGCTTGATACGAGAAAACCAAGCAGCTTGCCGGCAGGGACACCGAAGGTGCATTTTGCCGGATTGAGTTTCATCCGGAATCTTCTCAAGTTATCAAATGTTTGCCGGAGGTCGTCGATTAAGGTTTCTTTTACTTTGGTTTTTACCACAACATCATCCACATAGACTTGCACGTTTTTTCCGATCTGATCAAACAAGCATTTTTGCATACAGCGCTGGTACGTTGCACCAGCGTTGTGCAAACCAAAAGGCATAGTGACATAGCAATAAGCCCCGTGCGGGGTAATGAACGCAGTTTTTATTTGATCTTCCTTTTTCAAAGGGATTTGATGGAAACCGGAATAAGCATCCAAGAAAGACAACAGCTCACACCCTGCAGTGGAATCAATCACTTGATCGATCCGAGGTAAAGGGAAAGGGTCTTTCGGGCAAGCTTTGTTCAAGTTGGTGTAGTCGATGCACATGCGCCACACCTTTGGAGCTTTTGCTTCCATGTTCTCTTCTTTCTTCTTCTCGACCAGCACCGGATTGGCTAGCCACTCAGTGTGCAGTACTTCCACGATGAAACCGGCAACCAGTAACTTTGTCACCTCTTCTCCAATGATCTTTCTCCTGTCTTCAGCAAACCGGCGCAGCGGCTGCCTTACTGGCTTTGCATCTTTTCGGACATTTAATGAGTGCTCAGCCAGCTCCCTCGGAACACCTACCAAGTCATCAGTAGACCAGGCAAAGATATTCCGATTCTCACGGAGGAAGCTGATGAGTGCGCTTTCCTATGCCTCATTCATGCCGGCACCGATACGAACGGTGCGCTCAGGGTAAGCCGGGTCCAGCACAATGTCCTTTGTTTCTTTTGTCGGCTTAAATGCCGGTGTGCCCAAGTTTGCACTCATTGCCACTAAGCTCAGCTGTGAGGACTGAGCCAGCGCAACAGCAGTTTGCATCCTCCTCTTTTCCTCAGCGATCACCAGCGATTCTGCCAGGTTTGATCTGGCTGAAGCAGTTTCCAGTGAGACTTTGTAGTTTCCCACCACAGTTAAGGGTCCACGAGGTGCCGGCATCTTCATCTTGAGATAGGCCGTGTGAGTTGAGGCCATGAAAGCAGCCAATGCCGGTCTCCCCAGCAACGCATGGTAAGGACTATCTAAGTCCACCACCTCGAACTCAAGGTTTTCAACCCGGCAGTTGTCACGTCCTCCAAACGACACATCCACCCGGACTTTTCCAACCGGTGCGCAGGACAGGCCCGGAACGATTCCATGGAAAGTTGTACGAGTTGGCTGAAGCATGTTTTCTGTTATGCCCAGCATATTCATGGTGTGCCGGTACATGATGTTTATGCTGCTCCCATTGTCTATCAGCACCTTGCTGAATTTGACTCGAGCGTTTGGCCCTTGCATGATTGGGTCCAGGACAAGAGCATAGCCACCCGGGTCAGGCATGATCTTGGGGTGATCTTTGAACGACCAAGAGATCTCTTGATCTGACCACAGCATGTATTTTGGCACTACCGGCATCACAGTGTTCACCTCCATAGAATGGCGATGCAGGCTCTGTCTGTCGGTTGGCTTAGTAACGAACACAACGCAGCACATATCTGGGTCATGGTAAACGTTCCGGCCCAAAGGTGCCGGTGGAGGCGGTTGGCCATTGCCCTCTCCCACCTGGTTAACTTGCTGGTACTGCTGCCGGTTTGGCTGAGGCTGTACCGGTAAAGTGTTTGCCCCGGTAAGCGGTGGTGGTGGTGGTAGTTGCTGCTGCCGTAGCATATCTTGGGATGGTGGTTGCATGGTTGAGCACCCTTGTGCTTGTGCATCTTTCGCTGCTCCCTTCAGCATCAAGTACTTGGTCCAGGTACAATCCTTCGTCAGATGATTTGACGGGTGAGCCGGATTCAGTGTGTGCCACCGGCAAGGTTGATCCATGGCGGCTTCCATGGTGTACTTCGCAGGTTCTTGCCAGTTCTTTTTCTGGCCCCAGGGTTTCTTTTCGACCCACTATTTCTTAGGACCCGCCCATGGCTGCGATCCGGTTCTTTGCCTCTGACTGCCGCTGGCCTCAGAGTTCTCTTGCACAACAGCAACTTGCTGCGGGCCGTACCTTCGATCCGGGAAATCGTCCCTTATTTTGTTGTTCCGGTTATCCCGGTGTTGCTCTTGGCGTTGCTGAGGCGGGTTTGACTGCTCCGGCTCAGGTTGCACTACCGGTTGCATTGGGTCTCCCAACGCATAGTTATCCGCCACGCGTATCATTTCCGCTAGCGTTGTCGGCATGTTCCGCTGCAGCTTTTGCCACAACGGTGAACCTCTTCTGCACCCACTGCTAAACCAAGCAATGGCTTGCGCCTCTATCACCCCTTCACAGGAGTTCCTTGTGGTGTTCCACCGGGCCAGGTAATCTCAGTCTGTTTCATTTGGGCGCTGCACGCACAAGGCGAGCTGCTGCGGCCTGTTTGGCCTCCGGTACGTGCTGCTGAAGTTACTCACAAAAGCCTCCTCAAAGTCCAACCAACCGTTTATGCTTCCTGCCGGCAAGTTGTTCAACCAAATTCTTTCCGGTCCACCAAGAATGATGGTATGATTCTCACGGCCCAACGCCGGTTTCCTCCTCCAGCTACGGTTCCTCCGCCACCAGTGACGTATACCGCGGTCACGTAATCCGCGAGCCAGTCTTCCGGCTTAGTGGTGCCATCGTATGTTTTTGTGTCACGGGGCAACTGAAAGTTGCGAACCGGTGGCCCCTCTTTCATGATCCTTGGACCAAAGCACTTTCGGCCCGGGGGACCTTCTGCTTCGATCATCTCTGACAAGTATACTCTATCCAGACGGTGCCTCGCATCCCCTTCTGGCAGGTATCTTTCTCCCAGGCGTTCTCCCAATGGGTTCCGGTATGCTGCCGGTCTTGTTGAATCAACTTCGTCATCATACTCTGGTACCGCGGCCCTCGCCTGCCGGTACCTCGGGGGAAGCATTTCCTCCTCATCATACGCTGCCCTTGCAGCTTGATAATTTTGCCCGGTTTCGTGTCTACCGGCATGATTGTTTCCGGTATACCCTTCTTTGGCGTAGCCTCTGTTTGCCCCTTGGCTTTTTCTACCGGCATCGTGTTGCCCGGCTTGTTGTTTTCCGGCAAGAACCGGATCATACACAGTCATCTGCTGCGCATTCATCTCTTTTTCTCTTCTTCTGTCCGGATGGGGGGACGAGGCCTGCCCATGGGACTTGCTACCGGCATTCTTTGTTGAACGCACGGATTTTGAAGCCACAGCCTTGTTCAGCTTAGCTAGCTGCTCAGCGTTCTGCTGCTCGATAGTTTCAAGCAACTCCCGGACACGCTCTTGTTGTTTTGCCAGAGCGTCCCCGGAAAGCGATTCACACAGCTCTACCGCAGCCTTAGCAGCTTTTATAGTATTATCCGGGCTACTGTACTTAGGCTTCTCTACAATGCTCACAGATGCAGAGGTACTTTTTCCGGCATGAATCTCCTTACGCAAATCCTGATCTAGATTGCGAGCCTTAAGCTGGTTCTCCGGTATCCTAGCAGCATGAGCGCTAACGGAAGCAAAGCCATGGGCAGCGTTATACTCACGTATGGTTAGATTCAGCTCGCGCTGCACCCTGACGACGTCCTTGCCGTTCTCGAGCAGCTTCTAGCGCTGCGCCTCCAGCTCCGCCTGAGCCGCTGCCGGGTCGATGTTCTGCGCGATGGGCGTGGCGAGGACGCTCATCGCCGCTTGGAGCGGTGTCTTCGGTAGCGCGGACGATGCTCCCGCAGCGCCTGCGTCGCGCTCCAGCAGTGGCTTGGCCGCACGGGTTGCCGCACGCTCAGCACCTTCTTCCACAGCTTCTTTGCCGGCGCCGACCACGCCTGCCATCATCACCTCCACGCCGCCGGGTGCGCGGCCAGCATGTAGCCACCTTGGCGGATCCGGCGCCACCAGCACTGGCGAGGGGCGCTGGCGCACAGGGACGGTGCCGAAGTAGACGCGGTGGCTGCCGAACTCGATGATGCGGCCGTTCTTGGGGAAGATACCGCCGTTGGCGAAGCAGCCCGTGTTGTCGTTGAAGAAGTCCATGTCATAGAAGCGCTGCACCAGCGCGAACACTGTACGCTGGCCGGCGACGTCGAGGATGCCCGCCCGAATGTGAACTCCAGCAAGCGCCACTTCATGCCCCACGGTGGGCGCCTACTGTCGTCGTGGCGAACGAGCAGATGCCATGGGATGGCTTAAGTTGGGGCCGAATGGGCGCAAGAGGATTCGGGGGAGGGTTTGTGATTAGATGGAATGAACTTCCGGATGCTTTCCTCAAGAACTCAACCAAAGGCAGTGATACAAGAAGAAACACACAAGGAAGAACTCTGCTCTAGATCACTATCTTCATTGATCTCAACAGGATACAAGTTTCTGGCTACAAGGTCCTTCGTCTACAGGGTAAGCTTCTACTAGTTCATCTTCTGTGCAATCGTGCCCGCAAGGGCTATGCCCCCTCTCCTTATATAGGGGAGAGGGTGGCTTACAGGGCAAGAAACCCTAATGGCATCTTTGACTGGACAAACTACTTTACAAAGCTACTTTAATCATATATGACACCGGGGTCTTCTTTAATCAGGGAGGCTGACGTCCTCCGGCTTCTTTCAGCGTCATCCTCCTCTTTGGCGCCAGGGCTTCGTTTAAAGCTACTTTGCTTAGCTCATCCTTGTCCTCTAGCTCTGAAGAGAATCTTTGACCAGTCTTGCCGACATGCTCTTCTTACCGGTAGCCCGGTGTCTTCTTCATCCGGTTCCGGTATACCCCTCGTGGGGATACCGGCCTGGCTTTACTTAGCCAAACACTTATCTTTATGCTCCGGTATGAACATTAAACCGGTATCTTGATGGCTCAAACCATCCGGTTTGGCATGCCTTTGGTATGCCGGGGGTCATCCCCCCAACAAAACTAGTGGTCCTATGCTATCTGTTAGAATTGGTGATCATTGTTATTATGGTTTATGCGATATTGGTGCAAGTATTAGTGCTATTCCTTATGAGCTTTACACGGAGATCATGCATGAAATTGGTTCTTGTGAACTTGAAGATATTGATGTGGTTATTCGGCTAGCTAATAGAGAAACTATCTCTCCAATTGGTATTGTTCGAGATGTGGAAGTTCTATGTGGTAAGATTAAATATCCTGCTGACTTTTTGGTACTTGGTGTCAACACCCGGATTTTTAAGTCCAGATGCCTATTATGCCGTACATCGCAATCCCAGGAATAATGTTTTTGCGAGACATAATAGTAAGTAGCATAGAGTCATCATTTATTACAACACATATTGTCTTACAACCATAGATCACATGATCCAATATTACACGAATATATTGTTCAACATCACAAATAGTAGCGGAAGCGAAGTAGTAGTGGACTATCTATTCCACAGGCAATGCTTGACGTTAGAAGACGATCCTAGTTATCGTAGACGTCCTGTTGTCCGTCATCCTGATACTGGTGCTCTCCTTCATAGTCTGGCATTTGAATAGCCAGGGCAAAGCCATGAGTACTTTTAAAGTACTCGCAAACTAACTCTAAGATAAATACTCATTAAGTGCAAAAAGGGGGTGCTAAGCTCTAGGTTTATTTGCATAAAGCCAAGTTTTAGTTTCGTAAATCTTTGGTAAAGCCTTATCATGTGCTAGACTAACTCAAGTGGGAACATTAGTGTCATTCCCACAACTCATTATGGTTCACCATAATGTCACCTTTCAATCCACCATTCATTTCTAGAATCAAAACATTTTAATGATAACGGAGATAGTATGGCCTTTCCAATCGTCCGTAACCGTGGACACGGCTATTCGAATAGGTTTAACACTCTGCAGAGGTTGTACTCTTGTGCCACAACTTTTGATTTCATCCGTCGAGGATAACCCCGAATCATCGTAACACAGTACGCGGATCATCAATCGAAACCTTTCACTTATATATGCTAGTATGAGCACCTCTCCCCATGAGCTTGGCCTCCCGGTGGAAACCGCAGTTAACCCGGGAGCGCACGAGGCTTGGGCCGTACATTCACCTCATTTCAACATCAATCCACACTTAACGGAGGCAGCCGCAGCGTAACCCCTATGATGTTTGTTCAGAGGGAACCCATACTAAAATACACAAGTTTCTAGTTAAGCCCTACCCATAATCAGGTATTGTGGGGGTACTTGTATAATTGGAAGGGTATCGCATTCAAACCCAATCATCAATTTTATCAAAAAAATCACCATCTTCTCTTGTTCAAATCCACCTCCACTTTACTTTCTTTCAAAGTCATTTCACTTCACCATGTTCCCATCTAGAGTAGTCAATTTTAATTGATTAGCACTAGCAACTATATGAGGGGTGCTATCTAGCTTTGGGTGGTGCTAATCTATTCCAAGTATTTTTCTACTCTAGACCAAGTGAATCATAAATCAAAAGTACTTTGAAATAAATAAGCAAAAGTAAATGTAAGTAAAAACATGGGATAGGTAATACATAAAAGTAAGGTGTGATGGTGCCTTTGCTCTTGTAGAGCTAAGCACTTGTGTTTAGCAAGGGTTAGCTTGCCTTGAGCTGGGTAGTTATCGAAGTTCTCTTCTTCTTCCTGAGAGTAGCCCTCCTCCTCTTGGTATTCCTCGTTACTAGCGTCTATATACGAATACGAGGTATAAATACTAAACCAAGCTCACATACTAAACTAGAAACACTCAAAGAGTTCACACACTAATCCTATCATCAATCAAACATGGCATGGTGGATTATTTGATTTGTCTTTATTTGAAAGAAAATAATTTCCTCTCATTATTCCTATTTCTTAAATTTGGTATGTAGATCCTTAGAGGAATTCATTTCTTCTCAATACCTCTTATTAAGATTTAATCTCATCATATAATAATAAGGTATGAAATATAGGTTGACCCAAAGTCAACATTTCATATTTATTATATGTGAGTACAATTTAATTGAAGTGCTACACTTCACATAGTTTTTAAAACTTAACATTTAAATGAATTAAAATCTCTAAGTAATAATTCTCAAGGGTTCATTAGCCTAAGTCATTCCCCCTGGTTATTAGTACTTAGGATCAAAATTTAAATGAGAGGTAGCTCTCATATTAGGGTTGAGTTTGAATTCCACTTTATAATGCTCTAGAAATGACTACATAGCCATTTTATTTGATCTAGTCCATGATCATACAAACAACAGGGCTATGTTATTGCATAATCAATTAGAGGACATCATTTGTGATTTATTAGAATTGGAAATACTTCAAAATCTATTCTGGTTGAATTTTAAATAAAGTTTGAATGTTCAAAAGTCCCTGTCTTGTCTTTTTTGTCAAATTAAATATACTCTGAGTTCGGAGGTGGGGCCAGTGGCATTGGATAGATAAATTCATGCGCTTTCCAACAGTATAAAGTTTGCTAAATTTGGTTTGGCAGATTTCAAACTATTCAAAATTTACTAAACCTTCAGCAGAGCAAATTTGAATAAAGATTAAAACTAGATTTGAATTCCTGGGCTAGGCGGGAAACGTTACTGGGCCGAAACGAGTTTAAATTATACTTCGCAGCCCAACACGCATCTGGTGCGCTCGGGCCGCGCTGACGAGGTGGGGGCCACCTGTCGGTGACACTTTAAACAGCGAAGCGGTATTTTCAAACTGGACCGTAGGATTAGAATGAAGATCGACGGCGTGTGAGCGTCGTTGTCTCCGACGAGCGGCGAGCTCCCTGGCGGCGAGCCTAGGGGGTGGGAGGGAGTACCAGGCCGTTGCAGGGGTCTGGCAGAGTGCGCGGAGAAGATGTAGTAGATGAGGAAGCCCTGGGAGCAGCGGCGGCGCTCGGGGAGGCGCCAATCGAAGCAGAGCTTCCGCGGGCTCCGGCGGACTTGAGCTTGCGATTCGAGCAGCTCCGGCGAGGTGGTGCTCAATTGATGTGGGGAGATTGTTCAGTGAAGGGAGGGGAGCAGATGGTGTGAAGGAGTTGTGGGCTGAGGAGCTCTATTTATAGCAGGCGATGGAGGCCGTGAGGTGCTGCGGAGGAGCGTCGACGGCGTGGCCTCTCCATCGATCGAAAGGGCAAGGCGAGGACGGCATCTTGTAGGCGTCGTCCTGGCGATGCTCAACGGCTAGCTGGCGCAGAGAAAAGGCGACGGGATGGCTCGGCAGCTTGCAGGGTTTGTCACGGGGCGTGCGGCATCATTTGGTCGAGGACGACGGCGATGGTGCAGGGCAGGCATGGGCGCTTGTCTAGCGTGTAGAGGGCGGGGAGTAGCTGCTCAACGTCGCGGTAGGGATGCAGGGTGAGGACGGTCGCGATCGAGTGGGCGACGTACTGGCGCGGCCAGTGCGCGCTCACCGCGTTGGCTGGCATGCCCTGGCATGCTTTTGGGCGCGCGCGTTCTGGCCAATGCCGAGCGTTGGCGTTGCAGGGGCTGGTACGGTGAGGTTCCTGGTGATGCCAAGATGCTCTGGGACAAGGGGAAAGGTTGAGAGGAGGGCTGGAGAGAGGGGTGCCCAAAGGTGGCTGGGGTACATGGCATGGCATTGTTTTAGGGTTTCTCTTCTTCCTCCTCTCACTTTAATCGATCAAGGCAAGTACTGAGGTGAAGCAGGGGTTGTAAGAGAGTGCAATGATCAAGGATTAAAGGGGTTTAGTGAAGAATCCAGAGGATAATAGGGTGTAGCCAAATTCTGGATTCATGCCTGCCAAGTGTTTGATGAAATGGTCGCATGAAGTTTTTCTTTGAATTTTGGAAATCTTTTTGGTGAATCTCATTTATATAATTAATGTGATGTATTGGTGGTGGTGGCACTCAATTTGGAGTTGTTTTGCAAAATGTCAAAAGTGACATGATCTTCACTTTATTTCAGCATCCCTTCTTGTCACTATTATTCTGGTCAACCTAGTCAACTCTAGCCATGATGGTCAACATCAAAGTTGCTCACCTTGACATGGTCTTGGATGACATAGCTTTGGTTGACCAAGTTTAGTTCAAGAATTGAGAAAACCAGGGGGGTAAAGAGGTGAAGAAAATATTTTGGGGAGAAGTGACCATTATCATATGTATGTGAGATTTTTGATTTCCTTGTATTTGATTCTTGATCCAATGATGCATTTGTGTTAGTTTATCACATTGAAGTATTTTAGAAGCAAGGGAGCAAGCAATTATGGCCTTGGTTGAGGATTTGCTATTTTGCATAAAGTGTATGTGAGTGAGAAATGGGTTTTTCCCATTTTCTCCAATTCCCCTCAAATTAGGGTTTGGTGATCTTGATTAGGGTTCACATAGCAATGGTTAAGCATACCAACACTCATCATGGCAATTGCACAAAAGAAAATCACTCAAATGCATGAACCTATATGTGGCACTTATATGCAAAGAAAAAGTTTTTGTTAATTGCAAATTTTGGGTTTGGGGAAATTATCTCTCTTGTTTATTATTGGTGAAACTTGGGATGTTACAAACCCTTCCCCCTTACAAAAGATCTCGTCCCGAGATCTGAGAAAACTAGGTACTAAAGAGATCTGGGTACTCAGTCCTCATAAAGTCTTCTCTCTCCCAAGTGGCTTCTTCTTCGGTGTGGTTACTCCATTGGATCTTCAGAAACTTGATATTTCGGGTACGGGTGGTTCTGAAAGCTTCTTCCAGGATGCGAATAGGTACTTCGCGGTATGTCAGATCTGAGTTGATATCCACAGCTCGATGGTCGATGTTCTTGAAAACCTCGGTCTTCTCAGGTACCTCCAAACACTTCCGGAGTAGCGAGATGTGAAACACATTGTGCACCGCTGACATTTCTTCCGGTAACTCCAGCTGATAGGATACTTCTCCTCGGCGGCTCAGGACCTTGAAAGGTCCGACATATCGGGGTGCGAGCTTTCCTCTAAGCTGAAATCTCTGCATTCCTTTAAGAGGGGACACCTTGAGATATACGAAATCTCCGATCTCGAAGGTCATCTCTCGGCGTCTCTTGTCGGCGTAGCTCTTCTGTCTTGATTGGGCTGTCCTGAGGTACTCGCGGATCTTGTGAACCTTCTCTTCGGCTTCTCGGAGAATATCTGGTCCAAAGATTTGACTCTCTCCTACTTCCGACCAATTCAGAGGGGTACGGCACTTCCTTCCGTACAGTGCTTCGAAGGGGGCCATCTGCAAGCTGGCTTGGTAGCTGTTGTTGTACGAGAATTCTGCGTACGGCAAGCAGTCTTCCCACTTAGATCCATACTCTAGCACACATGCTCTCAACATATCTTCTAGTATCTGGTTGACTCTTTCAGTCTGTCCATCTGTCTGCGGGTGATAGGCGGTGCTGAAATTCAGACGAGTTCTGAGTCCTTCATGTACTTTCTGCCAGAATCTGGAGGTGAATTGGGATCCTCTGTCGGATACTATCGACTTCGGGGTTCCGTGCAGGCTGACTATCCTTGAGATATATAGCTCTGCGAGTCTCGGTCCTTGATAGGTGGTCTTGACGGGGATGAAGTGGGCGACTTTGGTCAGTCTGTCGACCACTACCCAGATGGAATCATTTCCTTTACTAGATTTGGGCAATCCGGTGATGAAATCCATTCCTACGGAATCCCATTTCCATTCGGGAATCTGTAGGGGTTGCAACAGTCCTGCGGGACGTTGGTGTTCTGCTTTGACTCTTTGACAGATGTCACACTTGGCGATGTAGCTTCCAATTTCTCTCTTCATTCCATGCCACCAGAATTGTTCCTTCAAATCCTGGTACATCTTGGTTCCTCCGGGGTGAATGGAGTACATGGTGTCGTGGGCTTCTTTCAGAATAACTTGCTTCAATTCTGAGTCTAACGGCACGCAAAGGCGCTTGTTATACCATAGCACTCCTTCTTCATCTACGGTGAATCCCGGTGCCTTTCCGGCGGCTATTTGGTTCTTGATTCCATCAATGCTAGCATTTCCTTTCTGGGCTTCCTTGATCTGACTAATCAGGGTGGGTTGGAGTTCAATGCTGGCTAGGTATCCTTCGCTAACCAGTTCAAGCCTAAACTGTTCAAACTCTTCAAACAGGCTAGGTTGCTCAATTGCTAACATGGAGTTCAACTGACACGGCAGTCTACTCAGAGCATCCGCTACCACATTGGCCTTGCCGGGGTGATAGTGGATTTCCATGTCGTAATCCTTGATTAACTCTATCCATCTGCGCTATCTCATATTCAGCTCGTTCTGCGTGAAGATATACTTCAGGCTCTTGTGATCCGAGTAAACCTCGCATCGATTACCCATGAGGTAATGACGCCATACTTTCAGTGCTAACACCACCGCTGCTAGCTCTAAGTCATGGGTTGGATAGTTCTATTCATGCTGCTTCAGCTGTCTTGATAGGTAAGATATCACTTTGCCTTCTTGCATCAGCACACATCCAAGACCAATCTTGGAGGCGTCGCAGTACACATCGAAGGGCTTGGTAATGTCCGGCATAACCAGTATTGGGGCTGTTGTCAGTCTTAACTTGAGCTGTTGAAAACTCTCTTCACACTTGTCGGTCCATTCGAACTTCCGTCCTTCTTCAACAATTGGGTCATCGGTCTTGCTATGCTCGAGAATCCTTCAACGAATCGGCGGTAATATCCCGCCAATCCGAGAAATGCACGGACTTCGGTCTGGGTGGTTGGGGCTTTCCATTCTTCAACAGTCTTGATCTTTGCGGGGTCAACGGCAATTCCTCCGGCTGACAAGATATGACCCAAGAATCCTACTTCTTTCAACCAGAACTCACACTTGCTGAACTTGGCATACAACTGATGTTCCCGAAGGGTATCTAGGACCACTTCCAAATGTTGCTCATGTTCTTCCTCGGACTTGGAGTATATGAGGATGTCGTCGATGAAAACAATGACAAACTTGTCCAGGAAGTTCATAAAGATCTTATTCATGAGATTCATGAAGTAAGCGGGGGCATTGGTCAATCCAAATGACATGACATTGTACTCATACAATCCATATCTGGTGGTAAAGGCAGTTTTGGGGATATCGGTGGCACGAATCTTCAACTGATGGTATCCTGTCCGCAGATCAATCTTCGAGAATACTTGGGCTCCGATCAGCTGGTCAAACAGATCTTCTATCTTGGGCAACGGATACTTGTTCTTAATGGTGACATCGTTAAGCTTACGATAGTCCGTAACCAAACGAGTGGCACCGTCCTTTTTATCCACAAACAAAACTGGCGATCTCCAGGGTGACGCACTTGGTTGAATCAGACCTTTGAATAGCATATCATCCAGTTGCTTCTTCAGTTCCACTAACTCTGCCGGGTTCATGCTGTAGGCTCTCTGGGCGATAGGTCCGGTTCCGGGGATTAGCTCGATGATAAACTCGATATCCCGATCTGGGGGCATACCGGGTAGATCATCCGGAAACACATCAGGATATCGACAAACGACCCTAATCTGATCCAAGGTGGGGTTGGCTAGGCTTTGGTTACAAGTGAACTTTCGGGGCATCTTTTCAGATATGTGTTCGACTATTATTCCGGTGCTACTAGTCATGGTGATGGCCTTCTTGGCACAATCAATCAGTCCATGATGTTTCACCATCCAGTCCATTCCCAGGACTACTTCCAAACCTTTGGCTCCCAGAACAATCAAATTTGCATAGAATTCTATTTCATGTATTCTGATTGGCACATCTTTGCAAATTTTTCTAGCTTTAGTTGTTGATCCAGGTATTTGAACTATCATGACATGCTTCAAACTGATGGGTTGAATCTTACTAGTGCATGCAAAATCTTCGGTAATGAATGAATGCGATGCTCCAGAATCAAACAGCACTCTTGCGGGTATTGAGTTAACAGAGAACATGCCCAGCACAACGTCTGGGGCTTCCTGAGCTTCTTCTGCATTCATGTGGTAGAGGCGGCCGTTGCGGTTGTTCGGGTTGTTGGGGGCGAACTTCTTGTTGGTGGTGACACGACGCTGCTGCTGCGCAGGGCCCGAGGTGTTGGCGGCAGTCTTGGCGAGCTTCTTGGGGCACTCATAGGAGAAGTGCCCAGCTACTCCGCACTCGTAGCAGTTGTAGGTGGACTTGTCCTTGGGGGTGATGGGAACAGCGTTGCTCCCAGTCCTTGGAGCAGTGTTGGAGTTATGGTTGGGGGCGCGGGGTGGAGCGCGGTTGAAGTTGTTGTTGTTGTTGTAGTTGTTGTGTCCTCCTGACCTGGGGTTTCCTCCACTCCGGTTCTGATAACTCGGACATGGATTTTGCATCGGGGGCTTGTTGTTCCTTGGGGCGAACCCTCCGCTTGAGCTGGGGCGATACTTGTAGTTGTTGCTGGGCCCACTCTGGTTCATCATACGGCGCTTGCGGTTCTCATTGGCTTGGTGTATCTTCCCCTCCATCTGAATGGCGGAGTCAACGAGGGCTTCTAAGTCAGCAAAGGGGATATTGATCAGCACAGTCTGCATCTCATCGTGCAGTCCATTCAGAAACCTCTCCTTCCTTTTCTCGACGGTGTCCGTCTCATCCGGGGCGTACCTTGACAAGGTGAGGAACTTGTCGCGGTATTCCACCACGGTCATTCTGCCTTGCTTCAGTTCCCTGAACTCATCCCTCATCTTCTTAATCAAACCCGGGGGCACGTGATACTTGCTAAACTTGAGTTTGAAGTCTTCCCAAGTCATCATGTTCCCCGCATTTAATGCGCGGGTACTTGTCCACCAGGCACGTGCAGGTCCAGCCAAATAGTGGGTGGCGAACAACACCTTCTCGTTGTCCTCCACTCCGGCAACCTCGAGATTGTTCTCCATAGTTTGGAGCCAATCATCAGCATCGAGGGGTTCCTCTGTCTTGCTGAACACCGGTGGGTTAGTGTTCTGGAAGTTTTTCAGCTTTGACCCTGGATGGTCGTGGTTTCCGTGGCCTTGGTTGCCCTGAGCAAGTTGTTGAAGTGCAGCTAGGTTGGCTTGACGGTCAACTCTCTCAGCTTCTCTTTCTGTCATCATCTGTTGCAACATCTGCATCATTGCGGTCTCGTTGCGAGTTGGGGGTGCCATCTGAACAGTGATAGGGATCATGAGATAAGAGGGAAATGTCTATGGCTCATTTTGGGATAAAATATCACACAACTTAAGACTTGATTCATAGTAGTAATAATAATAATATTACACACACACAAACATAGTCATGGAGGTAGCAAATATTACAAGCCAAATGTTCAGGAGGGTTTTAGGAACCCTTTCAACAAACTACGATACATGGGGCGGGTACAAAGGACCGATACATAACACGGGACGCAAGTGCTCAGACGGGACTACTCGCCATCGACGTTGATAGGGTAGACATTGTCTACCCCGGCATCGAGGTGCTCGTGGCCATCCTCGTAAGGGTGGAACTCCAGGTCGTCGTCTTCCTCCTCCTCGTAGTCGTCGTCGTTGCTGACGTAGGAGTAGCCGTCCCCCTGGATGTTCTCTCCTTCATCTTCGCCTTCCAGCTCCTGGATCTGCTCAGCTTGGGCAGCGATGGTCGCCTTCAGAGTGGCGATCCTGGCCTTCAGGCGGTTGATGGCGTGATCCTTCTTCTGGTTGGCACGGCGGAGTGCCCTGCGTTCTCCGGCGATCACCCTGATGGTGTTCGCCTGCTGCGCCAACTGGATGTGAGTGTGGTTGGCGTATTCGCGGGAGTTGTCGAGGTCGATGCGGGTCTCACTCAGCATGAAGTCAAGATGATCAACATGGTGGCGAAGTTGCGGGTGCGACGGCAGGTTCATTGGCACTCCGAGGGAGTTGTGCCTTGCATAGTGCACAAAGCGACTATCCGTGAAGTCCATGAAGTTTTGCCCGCACAGACGTGCGAGTCCTTCCTGAAGTCCCCTTGCGAGACCATCCGCCCAGTTGTTCTCCCTGAAGGAGAACTGGATCCTTGCGCTCATTGGGAGCGTGAACCTTCCACGAAGGTCCACCATGATCACCCACTGAAGTTGACCACCGGGTTGGTCATTCAGCATTCCGCCAAAGACTTCCGGTGGTGGGCGCCCGAGGAACTCTGAGAGGGAGAAGAGGTCCCTCTCAAAGATGATCTCTCCACCGTTCCCCAACTGATAGAACTCAGTCTGGAGAAAGGGCTGCGCATCCACGACGTGATCCATCTGTAGAGAGATTAGATGATTAAGTTAGAGAAGTGCAAGTGTTCCAAATTTTAATTTGCTTATAAGAAGGGCATGAATTTAAAGTTTGTAATAGACTCTTCAAGGTAAGAAGGTGAATAAGGTTTTCATAACTAGTCAAATCATGGAATTTGAAACTAAGTTTTTGAGCGTCCATTCTAACTAGGGTCTCCTAAGGTCAAACAATGGCTCTGATACCAACTTGTCAACACCCGGATTTTTAAGTCCAGATGCCTATTATGCCGTACATCGCAATCCCAGGAATAATGTTTTTGCGAGACATAATAGTAAGTAGCATAGAGTCATCATTTATTACAACACATATTGTCTTACAACCATAGATCACATGATCCAATATTACACGAATATATTGTTCAACATCACAAACAGTAGCGGAAGCGAAGTAGTAGCGGACTATCTATTCCACAGGCAACGCTTGACGTTAGAAGACGATCCTAGTTATCGTAGACGTCCTGTTGTCCGTCATCCTGATACTGGTGCTCTCCTTCATAGTCTGGCATTTGAATAGCCAGGGCAAAGCCATGAGCACTTTTAAAGTACTCGCAAACTAACTCTAAGATAAATACTCATTAAGTGCAAAAAGGGGGTGCTAAGCTCTAGGTTTATTTGCATAAAGCCAAGTTTTAGTTTCGTAAATCTTTGGTAAAGCCTTATCATGTGCTAGACTAACTCAAGTGGGAACATTAGTGTCATTCCCACAACTCATTATGGTTCACCATAATGTCACCTTTCAATCCACCATTCATTTCTAGAATCAAAACATTTTAATGATAACGGAGATAGTATGGCCTTTCCAATCGTCCGTAACCGTGGACACGGCTATTCGAATAGGTTTAACACTCTGCAGAGGTTGTACTCTTGTGCCACAACTTTTGATTTCATCCGTCGAGGATAACCCCGAATCATCGTAACACAGTACGCGGGTCATCAATCGAAACCTTTCACTTATATATGCTAGTATGAGCACCTCTCCCCATGAGCTTGGCCTCCCGGTGGAAACCGCAGTTAACCCGGGAACTGCACAGGGCTTGGGCCGTACATTCACCTCATTTCAACATCAATCCACACTTAACGGAGGCAGCCGCAGCGTAACCCCTATGATGTTTGTTCAGAGGGAACCCATACTAAAATACACAAGTTTCTAGTTAAGCCCTACCCATAATCAGGTATTGTGGGGGTACTTGTATAATTGGAAGGGTATCGCATTCAAACCCAATCATCAATTTTATCAAAAAAATCACCATCTTCTCTTGTTCAAATCCACCTCCACTTTACTTTCTTTCAAAGTCATTTCACTTCACCATGTTCCCATCTAGAGTAGTCAATTTTAATTTATTAGCACTAGCAACTATATGAGGGGTGCTATCTAGCTTTGAGTGGTGCTAATCTATTCCAAGTATTTTTCTACTCTAGACCAAGTGAATCATAAATCAAAAGTACTTTGAAATAAATAAGCAAAAGTAAATGTAAGTAAAAACATGGGATAGGTAATACATAAAAGTAAGGTGTGATGGTGCCTTTGCTCTTGTAGAGCTAAGCACTTGTGTTTAGCAAGGGTTAGCTTGCCTTGAGCTGGGTAGTTATCGAAGTTCTCTTCTTCTTCCTGAGAGTAGCCCTCCTCCTCTTGGTATTCCTCGTTACTAGCGTCTATATACGAATACGAGGTATAAATACTAAACCAAGCTCACATACTAAACTAGAAACACTCAAAGAGTTCACACACTAATCCTATCATCAATCAAACATGGCATGGTGGATTATTTGATTTGTCTTTATTTGAAAGAAAATAATTTCCTCTCATTATTCCTATTTCTTAAATTTGGTATGTAGATCCTTAGAGGAATTCATTTCTTCTCAATACCTCTTATTAAGATTTAATCTCATCATATAATAATAAGGTATGAAATATAGGTTGACCCAAAGTCAACATTTCATATTTATTATATGTGAGTACAATTTAATTGAAGTGCTACACTTCACATAGTTTTTAAAACTTAACATTTAAATGAATTAAAATCTCTAAGTAATAATTCTCAAGGGTTCATTAGCCTAAGTCATTCCCCCTGGTTATTAGTACTTAGGATCAAAATTTAAATGAGAGGTAGCTCTCATATTAGGGTTGAGTTTGAATTCCACTTTATAATGCTCTAGAAATGACTACATAGCCATTTTATTTGATCTAGTCCATGATCATACAAACAACAGGGCTATGTTATTGCATAATCAATTAGAGGACATCATTTGTGATTTATTAGAATTGGAAATACTTCAAAATCTATTCTGGTTGAATTTTAAATAAAGTTTGAATGTTGAAAAGTCCCTGTCTTGTCTTTTTTGTCAAATTAAATCTACTCTGAGTTTGGAGGTGGGGCCAGTGGCATTGGATAGATAAATTCATGGGCTTTCCAACAGTATAAAGTTTGCTAAATTTGGTTTGGCAGATTTCAAACTATTCAAAATTTACTAAACCTTCAGCAGAGCAAATTTGAATAAAGATTAAAACTAGATTTGAATTCCTGGGCTAGGCGGGAAACGTTACTGGGCCGAAACGAGTTTAAATTCTACTTCGCAGCCCAACACGCATCTGGTGCGCTCGGGCCGCGCTGACGAGGTGGGGGCCACCTGTCGGCGACACTTTAAACAGCGAAGCGGTATTTTCAAACTGGACCGTAGGATTAGAATGAAGATCGACGGCGTGTGAGCGTCGTTGTCTCCGACGAGCGGCGAGCTCCCTGGCGGCGAGCCTAGGGGGTGGGAGGGAGTACCAGGCCGTTGCAGGGGTCTGGCAGAGTGCGCGGAGAAGATGTAGTAGATGAGGAAGCCCTGGGAGCAGCGGTGGCGCTCGGGGAGGCGCCAATCGAAGCAGAGCTTCCGCGGGCTCCGGCGGACTTGAGCTTGCGATTCGAGCAGCTCCGGCGAGGTGGTGCTCAATTGATGTGGGGAGATTGTTCAGTGAAGGGAGGGGAGCAGATGGTGTGAAGGAGTTGTGCGCTGAGGAGCTCTATTTATAGCAGGCGATGGAGGCCGTGAGGTGCTGCGGAGGAGCGTCGACGGCGTGGCCTCTCCGTCGATCGAAAGGGCAAGGCGAGGACGGCATCTTGTAGGCGTCGTCCTGGCAATGCTCAACGGCTAGCTGGCGCAGAGAAAAGGCGACGGGATGGCTCGGGAGCTTGCAGGGTTTGTCACGGGGCGTGCGGCATCATTTGGTCGAGGACGACGGCGACGGTGCAGGGCAGGCATGGGCGCTTGTCTAGCGTGTAGAGGGCGGGGAGTAGCTGCTCAACGTCGCGGTAGGGATGCAGGGCGAGGACGGTCGCGATCGAGTGGGCGACGTACTGGCGCGGCCAGTGCGCGCTCACCGTGTTGGCTGGCATGCCCTGGCATGCTTTTGGGCGCGCGCGTTCTGGCCAATGCCGAGCGTTGGCGTTGCAGGGGCTGGTACGGTGAGGTTCCTGGTGATGCCAAGATGCTCTGGGACAAGGGGAAAGGTTGAGAGGAGGGCTGGAGAGAGGGGTGCCCAAAGGTGGCCGGGGTACATGGCATGGCATTGTTTTAGGGTTTCTCTTCTTCCTCCTCTCACTTTAATCGATCAAGGCAAGTACTGAGGTGAAGCAGGGGTTGTAAGAGAGTGCAATGATCAAGGATTAAAGGGGTTTAGTGAAGAATCCAGAGGATAATAGGGTGTAGCCAAATTCTGGATTCATGCCTACCAAGTGTTTGATGAAATGGTCGCATGAAGTTTTTCTTTGAATTTTGGAAATCTTTTTGGTGAATCTCATTTATATAATTAATGTGATGTATTGGTGGTGGTGGCACTCAATTTGGAGTTGTTTTGCAAAATGTCAAAAGTGACATGATCTTCACTTTATTTCAGCATCCCTTCTTGTCACTATTATTCTGGTCAACCTAGTCAACTCTAGCCATGATGGTCAACATCAAAGTTGCTCACCTTGACATGGTCTTGGATGACATAGCTTTGGTTGACCAAGTTTAGTTCAAGAATTGAGAAAACCAGGGGGTAATGAGGTGAAGAAAATATTTTGGGGAGAAGTGACCATTATCATATGTATGTGAGATTTTTGATTTCCTTGTATTTGATTCTTGATCCAATGATGCATTTGTGTTAGTTTATCACATTGAAGTATTTTAGAAGCAAGGGAGCAAGCAATTATGGCCTTGGTTGAGGATTTGCTATTTTGCATAAAGTGTATGTGAGTGAGAAATGGGTTTTTCCCATTTTCTCCAATTCCCCTCAAATTAGGGTTTGGTGATCTTGATTAGGGTTCACATAGCAATGGTTAAGCATACCAACACTCATCATGGCAATTGCACAAAAGAAAATCACTCAAATGCATGAACCTATATGTGGCACTTATATGCAAAGAAAAAGTTTTTGTTAATTGCAAATTTTGGGTTTGGGGAAATTATCTCTCTTGTTTATTATTGGTGAAACTTGGGATGTTACACTTGGTTCCGCTGCTAGTAAGTATTGTCCTATCATTTTTGGTAGACCTTTTCTAAATACTTGTGGAGCTGTTATAGATTGCAAAAAAGGGAAAATTTTGACTAAATTTGCTGGTGAATCTTATGAGTTTAATTTCTCTAAATTTGCCAAAACTCCTTATAAAGCTGATTCGCCTAATAATGATTTTAGAGTTGAACAATGTGCATCTATTGCTCTTGCTCCTAATAATCCTTTGCAGCAACATTTGGAGAATAGTGAGAGTGAAGTCTTTAGGGAAGAAAGAAATGAGCTTGATGAAATTTTCCTTCGTCAACCTATTCTTAAGCATGATTTACCGGTAGAAGATCTAGGTACAACACTGCCACCAAAAGAAGATCCTGTTTTTGATTTAAAACCATTGCCTGATAATCTTAAATATGCTCATATTGATGATAAGAAAATATATCCTGTTATTATTAGTTCTAAGCTTTCAGAGTTCGAGGAAGAAAGGTTATTGGAAATATTGAAGAAACACCGGGGAGCTATTGGCTACACTCTTGATGACTTGAAGGGGATTTCTCCCTCTATTTGCCAACATGCCATTAATATGGAAGATGATGCAAAGCCTATTATTGAACATCAGCGTCGTCTAATTCCTAAGATGAAGGATGTGGTAAGGAATGAGGTATTAAAACTTCTTGAAGCTGGTATTATATATCCTATTGCTGATAGTAGATGGGTTAGTCCTGTGCATTGTGTTCCTAAGAAAGGAGGAATGACAGTTGTACCTAATGATAATGATGAGCTCATACCTCAAAGAGTAGTTGTAGGGTATAGAATGTGCATTGATTATCGAAAAGTTAATAAGGTTACTAAGAAAGATCATTACCCTTTACCTTTTATTGATCAGATGTTAGAAAGGTTATCTAAAAATACTCACTTTTGCTTTCTTGATGGTTATTCTGGGTTTTCACAAATTGCTGTTAAAACTAAGGATCAAAAGAAAACCACTTTCACTTGTCCCTATGGAACTTATGCTTATAGACGTATGCCTTTTGGTTTATGTAATGCTCCTGCTACTTTTCAAAGATGCATGTCTGCTATTTTTCATGGCTTTTGCGAGAATATTGTGGAGGTATTTATGGATGATTTTTCTGTCTATGGGAATTCTTTTGATAATTGCTTGCGGAACCTCGATAAAGTTTTGCAGAGATGTGAAGAAACTAACCTTGTTCTTAATTGGGAGAAATGCCACTTTATGGTTAATGAAGGAATTGTATTGGGACATAAAATTTCCGAGAGAGGTATTGAAGTTGATAGAGCTAAAGTTGAAGCAATTGAGAAGATGCCCTATCCCAGGGATGTTAAAGGTATTCGTAGTGTTCTTGGTCATGCTGGGTTTTATAGGAGGTTTATTAAAGACTTTTCCAAGATTTCAAAACCTCTTACAAATCTTCTTCAAAAAGATGTACCTTTTGTTTTTGATGATGATTGTAAGGAAGCTTTTGAAACTCTAAAGAAAGCCTTAACAACTGCTCCTATAGTTGAACCTCCTGATTGGAACTTACCTTTTGAAATTATGTGTGATGCTAGTGATTTTCTTTGTAGTATTTGTTCTTGGACAGCGAGTAGATAAAAAATTGAATGTTATTCATTATGCTAGTAAAACTCTTGATGCTGCTCAAAGAAATTATGCTACACCTGAAAAAGAATTGTTAGCTATAGTCTTTGCTTGTGACAAGTTTAGATCCTATATTGTTGATTCAAAAGTTACAATTCATACTGATCATGCTGCAATCAGATACCTTATGCAAAAGAAAGATGCTAAGCCAAGGCTTATTAGATGGGTGCTTCTGTTGCAAGAATTTGATTTACATATTATAGATAGGAAAGGTGCTGATAATCCTGTTGCTGATAATTTGTCTAGATTGGAAAATATTGCTTATGACCCTGTTCCTGTTAATGATAGTTTTCCAAATGAACAATTGGCTGTAATAAAGGTGAGCTCGCGAGATAGCCCTTGGTATGCTGATTATGCTAACTTTATTGTTTCCAAGTACTTGCCTCCAACCTTTTCAGCTCAGCAAAGGAGGAAATTCTTTTATGACTTGAGGCATTATTTTTGGGATGACCCACACTTATATAAAGAAGGAGTGGATGGTATTCTGCGAAGATGCGTCCCCGAATATGAACAACAAGAGATATTGAGTAAATGTCATGGTAGTGCTTATGGAGGACATCACGCCGGAGATAGAATCGCGCAAAAGGTTCTACAATCAGGTTTTTATTGGCCAACTCTCTTCAAGGATGCAAGGAATTTTATTTTATCTTGTGATGAATGTCAAATGGTTGGTAATATCTCCAGACGCAATGAAATGACTATGAATTATACTCTCGTCATTGAACCATTCGATTGTTGGGGATTTGACTTCATGGGACCTTTCCCCTCTTCAGAAGGTAACACTCATATACTTGTCGCTGTTGATTATGTTACTAAATGGGTGGAAGCCATACCCACAAAAAGTGCTGATGGTGAGACTTCTCTAAGAATGCTTTTAGATATTATTTTTCCTAGATTTGGAGTTCCTAGATATATTATGACTGATGGAGGTTCTCATTTTATTCATGGTGGTTTTAGAAAACTCTTGCTAAATATGGTATTAATCATAGGATTGCTTCTGCTTATCATCCTCAAACTAGTGGGCAAGTAGAACTATCAAATAGAGAGATCAAATCTATCTTGCAAAAGACTGTTAATAAATCTAGAAAGAATTGGGCTAGTAAATTGAAGGAAGCGCTATGGGCTTATAGAACTGCTTATAAAAATCCCATGGGTATGTCACCGTATAAAATGGTTTATGGGAAAGCTTATCATTTACCTTTAGAACTAGAGCACAAAGCTTATTGGGCTGTAAGAGAACTAAATAAAGATCCTAAACTTGTCGGTAAGAAAAGATTGCTACAATTGAGTTCTCTAGATGAATGGAGAAGTTAAGCTTATGAGAATGCTAAACTCTTTAAAGAGAAAGTTAAGAAATGGCATGATAGAAGAATTATCAAAAGAGAATTTAATATTGGGGATAAAATCCTATTGTATCGGTCTCGTCTCAGATTCTTTGCAGGGAAATTACTCTCAAAATGGGAAGGACCATATGTCGTTGAGGAGGTATATCGTTCAGGAGCAATTAAAATTAGTTCTCTCCAAGGTGATGCCACACAAGTGGTGAATGGACAAAGACTCAAGCATTATATCTCAGGTGATTCTTATAATGAAGATGTTGATGTTATTCGAGTGGAAACTCCGGAAGCTTTCATCAAAGGTCAAATTGATAGTCCGACATAATTCGACTTTGAATAGGTAATAGTACTGGTAATAAAAAGTTCGCGTTTTACTTTCCGAACAATGTTTTTGCTGTTTTTGGAAAATTTGAAAAATTACGAGATCGAAACGGAGTGGAGGAGACGCACGAGGGCGAGCCCCCATAGGCTGGCGCGGGCCCCAGCCTGGCCGCGCCGCCCTATGAGGTGGGTCCCTCGTAGCCCCTCTCCGACTCTGGTTCGACCTGGTACTTTTCTTGTGTCGTAAAAATTCCTGCTATATAATCCCCCGGACTCCTGGAGGTCCGTATATCGTTTTCTCGACGTGTTTTGTTTCGAGCTATTTTTGCCAGGATCTGTTTTCAATCTAGAAGCACCATGGTCTCCAACAACAAGGGCAAGGGGCTTTCGGATGAAGATATTCAAGATCCCGAGTGGAAAGAGGTGGACGAGAGCGTCAAGGAAGAAGATGAAGAAGAAGTGCAGGAAGACTCGCGTGCGTACCCGCGTGCTGCCATCGCAAGCATCGAGGTGGTGGAAAACCCTTTCAGTGCCAAGAGGAGCGCAAGAATTCGCACCGGAGGAAGGGTTCCACGTCACTACCTAGCTCCAAAGACATCTTCTCAAGGCACTTACCATCCCTTCCGCAATCTAATTTACAATAGTCAAATTGAAAGGACTCCCAAGGCAGCATTGCCTAGCAATTGGGATATAGATCGTTCTAACACTGTAGGAAGGATGAAGCCTAAAGCTGAAGAGTGGGGGAATAACTCCAAGAGTTGGGACTCGCCGTCGGACATACTTCTTAGCCGCGTCGAGCACAATTCGGAGATGATCCACAACCTCATGTACAAGATTGATGAGCTTCAGGAGCTTGTTGAGAAGCTTGTCAAGAATGCATCACCACCACCGCCGAAGGAGTAATTCATCATCGGTATTGGCATCCCCTTGGTTTGTTCCAAGCTTGGGGGAGTGCCGCGGTATCACATCATCACTATCTTTTACTTTTTATTGTCAAGTAGTGTCATATCATGAGTAGGGAAGTTATCATATAAGATGGGTTGCAGTGTGGAAGTATCTCTCTTTAGTTGGTTGTCTATGTATCCCTTGGTGTGAGTTATCGTTATGGAATATTAATGAGAAGTCTTATCATTTACATATTGCACATCTTATTTTAGTTTGCAATTTCTGTTATATGATTGATCTTGTTATTAGTATTGGTATCACTTTGGGAGCATTGAATAAATCTATTTGGTTTTGGCAAACTTAGCATTGGTCAATAGCAACAACACTTCGAGGTTTAGTAGAAAAGAGAAATACATGTAGTTGTTTCATTGTCTTTCTTTCTTGTTAGCTCTTAGCTTATTATTCTGAAGTTAAAATTGTTTGTGCTTACAAGAAAGATGCATGATTGTTTCTATCACATGTATATTTGTTTGTTTCCCTCAACTCTTATGCTTGCTAATTAACCTTGCTAGCCAAAAACCTGTACTGAGAGGGAATACTTCTCGTGCATTCAAACCTTAACCCAAACCTATGCCATTTGTGTCCACCATAACTACCTACTACATGGTATTTTCTGCCATTCCAAGTAAATACTTCGTGTGCTACCTTTAAACAATTCAAAATTTACTATCTCTTATTTGTGTCAATGTTTTATAGCTCATGAGGAAGTATGTGGTGTTTTATCTTTCAATCTTGTTGGGCAACTTTCACCAATGGACTAGTGGTTTCATCCACTTATCCAATAATTTTGCAAAAAGAGCTGGCAATGGGGTTCCCAGCCCCGATTAATTAACCTAAATAGACACTCCTCCATGGTGATTAGTGACAGGCAAAATTATGCATGTCACTAGTAACCATAATCAGCGACAGGCACCTATGAGCATGTCACTGGTAGAAAATAGTAGTGACAGGCGCGTGAAAAGAGATGTCACTGGTTATTTTTTTGAGGCTAGCCTGGATGGAGAAGTGGCTAGTGACAGGCTAGTAAAAGAGCCTGTCACTAGGCATACGCTGGTATTTCACGCGCGTATCCTCCTTGTGAGATTCTTTCCAGCACGCCATCTTCATGGGCTGGCCTTCCCCGCTCTTGTTACCTGGCCGGCTGGTCCGCACGGCAGCAGTACCGTTGGCCAATCAATCGATCAGGAGGCAGCTGTGGAGCTTCCGCGAACAATGCCACGCGCAGTTCTGGCCAAGAACTACGGCGATCGCCTCGTAACCGTTCCGGAGTGTCGCGCGTCCAGCCGAAACAGCCGCCAATCGTGGCGGCCTCGTATCCGTCCTGGAGTCGCGCTGGACTACAGGTCGCAGTAGACGTAGAGTCGGACCAGGTTCCATCACCTCACCTCTACTATTAATTAATTAGTAATTAATCTCGGCCGTAAAACATACACATCGAACGTCCCAAATTTAGCCCGTCTTTGACGCGAGCGGACTACATCCGCCGGCCTAAAAAAATCCAAAGGGCCAAATCGCTTCTTCCTCCCTTCGCGCTCCCTCCCCACGAAACCGCCGCCTCCGCACTCCGCCACGCACGGCTCAGATCCCGCCGCGAGGGACACGAAAGCTCTTCCGTCGTTTGGGACGCGCTGCCGCCGCCCATCCTCCTCTCGACGAGGGTGTCGTCGTCGCCTCCACCAATCTTCCATGCCTGTGGAGATGCTGCCGTCCGCACGGCCAGGGGCGGTTCAACACCGACGTAGCCTGCGAGCTAGGGGTGAGGAACATCGATTCTTTTTTTCATTCTGTAAATCGGTTGAGAATTCCTATGATTCAGTTTATTATTATTATTTGATTTGTTCCTCTTGTAACTCCAGTGCCGCATATGGCGCGTCCAGCGTCCTCAGCCAAGAAGCACGCGATGGTGCTGAAGAACGTCTCCAGCTATTCAACTGTCCAAGCGTTGCGTGTTGAAGCCGCTGGAAGTTGGCTCCGTGAGATCAAAGACCAATCGGTCCATTACCACCCAATCTTGCCTTGCTATGCCAATCAGACCCTTGCCGCTTACATGTTTGACAATTTGTTGCTGTCCATGCAGTGCGTAATGCGAGCAGCAGCACCTGTTCATGGACATGGGCGACACGAAGCCGAACGAGCAGGGCAAGTGGAGACCGAGGCGTTCCTTATAGCAATTAGTGCCAGTTAACTCGCCGCATTGCCAAGCTCAGATGGATCATCCGCCTCCCGTGCTACAAGACCCAGGTCCGCCTCAGGGTCAACAGGCGGCGCCGGAATGCTGGATCCCCATCATGGCACCCTTTCACCGTACTAGGTACTGTTGTTTTCCTTGGAGATTTAGCAGATAGCTTAATTCGTAAGCGTAATCGTCAATCACTGACGTGACTGGTTAACCTGTAGTCGATCTTAATTGATTGAGCTTCTGAACACACAGTAATGTATTTATTTTTATGATATCAGATTTGAGGGAATATGGTACCCTGTGATGCAGTTGGATGGTTCTAAATCAAAGTGTAATCTTTACCGTTGTATGTACTGCAGCCACGATTATATTCTTGGTGTATAAACCTGCAAAGAAACTATATTATATATATCATGACTTGAGCTAACAGTATGTGTTTTCTGATTGCAGCTTTTGATCAGGACCAACCGGCAATGAGTGACCAAAGTTGCTTTGTTTACTTTCTCTCACAAGCTGCACATCACATCCTGATGTCTTCAGTTCCAAGCTTCAACTTAATTCTGTAATAATTATCTAACACTAATCTGCATGCCCACCATTTGCTATGTACCACTTCTATATGAGATAAAATAATTTGGTATTGAGGATCTCATTTTTCCTTGGAAACTACTTCGAACCAGTAAGCCACTATATATTGGTGGTACTTCTCTGATGTTTCCTTCGGTGGGATGTTACTCCAATCAGTAAGTTGAACAAAAACTATGCATATTGTATTTAATAAACCTTGGGCCTTAGCCCTTTGCTGAGAACATGCAATATCTATTTAAGTTGTTTACATCTTGATTTACAAACCAGTTCGGTTTTATGAGTTATGGACTTATGTCAATTCAATAGTTGTAGGTGATAAACTGATAACCCTTAAATTGTTACTGGTAGAACCAGCGCGTCTACCAGGTCTCGGGCGGAGATTATAGGGGAAGGAGGGGATGGCGTGTGAGCGGAGGCGAGGGCGCCGGCGGCAGGGCGCCGTCGCGCGGCGTGGGGGAGAGGCGGCGCACACGCAGGGAGGCGGCTAGGGCTTGGAACTCCGACTCCTGAGGGAGTCGGCAACAAAAGATTGTTTATTGCTTGATTGATCCTGTCTATTACAACTTGTATTTATAAGAGAAATCACGAAACCCTAATCTGCTAATTGGGCTAAGCCCCTAACTAAGCCTGGCCGGCCGGGCCAGTGGGCCCCCTCCGGCGGTAGACCAGACCGGTCATAACAGTTACACACATATCTGCAGGCTAATTTTTTTTAATCAAGTTTGTTGATCTTTTGAGGCTGTTTGGCTAGCTGATTATGCTCTAGGTGTAACTGGAGTATCTCCAGTCCTGGAAAATCCATTGGTATATACCATTAGTATGTTGCTATTTCAGTTTCCGAACGCAATTTGAAAAGACCCAGTGCATGCAAATGGAAGATGACGACTTCTTAAAGGGGTAAATCTGAAACTACCCATTCTATACAGGATTTCTGTACAAATATATGACTAAAGATGATCTCCATGTTTTAAAGTTGATTTTATCATATGTTGCTATTTCGTTGCACTCCTCTTCGTACCATACTGAAGTCTGTGTGGTTGTGTCTCGCTCATCTGCATCTAGGAACGTTTGGTCTTCAGAATCATGTGGTCTATCTGAACATTGAGAAGTGGTGTGACATTCGGGCGTGTATGATAAATAATCTGCAACTTTATAGATGAGAGTATCTGAATGCCAGCTGATGCATATTTGAAGGCTCTCGAGATCTATGCCGCATAACTTTTTATTTCATATGAATGGATGCATCCAATTATACAGTGATACAAATGCACGCTGCAAAGCGCATGGTATCATCTAGTTGTATTAATGTTCATTACGGCAATATAAACAGTGGAAATTGCAAAGTCTGACATTGGATGCTAGTTCCATTATGCTCCTTATGCTTCCGGTGTATTTCTTAACCAGGTTAGGCTGGAGTACATCGTCCAATGGCTTAAATTTTATGAACCTTGTCGTCTATTGTTGGTTCTAGCTGCATGACTTACTGTTCTGCCATGCTTCTTCTTGTTCCCGCGGGTTAATTTAGAGAGCTATAGTAAATACTTATGATGTAAATTTATAGAGTAATGTTGACAGTTGGTAACTTGATTTTGCCTGCTCTTTGGTATAGTGTGCTTTGGTTCAACCCGTGCAATGTACAGAAATATATTGCACTATAATTTCGAAATGGGGTGAGCATCAAGTGCATTTGTTTTGAGTACTACAACACTACCGCTACTTGCAGCTAATGTTTTGTTTGCTGGTTTATTGGTGATATGTTTGCAAGTCCAATGCACTACTGGTTTATATCTTTCTCTTGCGTTTGAAAAATATAGATTTAGAATATGACTGCTTTCCTTTTTTTTTCCAGGAAGGCAAGGCTGGGACTGATGGTGCTCACGTTGGAGGTGATCCAGGGATGTTGGTGTCTTTCAGTTCGCCGAGTAGAATATGTCGAACTGCATGGTGTTTGGTTTCTTTTGGTTCGCCTCTAGTTGCCATAGTGTTCTTTCCGCTTAGTTTTAAATTTTGTGTAACTCTTCATATGTTTCCTATATTACGCTTTGTACTGTGCTTTTCATGAATTCAATATGAGACTGCGCCTATGAAATGCTATATTGTACCTACTTGTTATTGCATGTTCGTCGAAAATGAATTTTTTTTTAATATCAAAATTCATACCAGTGACAGGCATAATAATGGACTAGTCACTAGTGAACCCAACATGGATGTGGCCTTTCATCACGCCAGTGACACGCATTTTTTCTGCCTGTCACTAGTGCACCTACTAGTGACAGGCATTCTTCCCATCACTAGTGACAGGCAGTACCAGTGACTGCACACTAGCGACAGGCGTACTGCCTGTCACTGATGAGTAAAATGTGCTTGTCACTGATAAGGATTTCTGCAGTAGTGTGCACCTAAAAATAAAACTTTATGGGAGCCGCTCTTCGAGAGTTTGTCTGGCAAGGGGGTTAGAGAACCCGCTACCAGTCGTTGACAACAACAAACACCTCTCAAAATGTTACTTTTATTCTCTTTATATGATTTCAAAACTGAAAAATCTCTAGCACATGATTTAATCCCTGCTTCCCTCTGCGAAGGGCCTGTCTTTTACTTTATGTTGAGTTAGTAAACCTATTTCCCTCCATCTTAAGCAAGTATTTGAGTTGTTGTGATCAAACCATCTATATTGTGATCTATTTCATCATGTATTTTACTCTTCCTTGTTTAGTACAAGTTTTATCCGAATGAATATAGCTTTGAAAGTTATCAATGATTATGAGAGATTATTATGATTGAGTATGCAAGTTATGCCATATAAACTTTAACATGAGAGCGCTGCTCGATAGATAAGTATAACCTGTTAATTGTTCTCTGACCAAGAACGAAGTTTGCCATCACCAATTATGATTTCTTATGCACCTTTATTCGTGATTACCTTATACTTGTTTCAAGTTGAATTATATGAGGAAGTTGTTCACTAGAATGTCTTGTGTGAATTAATATGATGCTTCTTGTCCGTATTTTATTTATCGACTCTTCACTCCATAAACATGTGGTCCTGTTTACCGAGTTCAGTTTCGCTTGGGGACAAGCGAAGTCTAAGCTTGGGGGGAGTTGATACGTCCATTTTGCATCACTATTTTATATCATAATTTACTGTTATTCATTGATATATTTCGTATTTAGAGGTGATACTTATGTTATTTCATCTATTTTGCATGTTTCATGATTATTGGAGGATCGCGCACCGGAGTCAGGATTCTGCTGGAAAAAGTGCCGTCAGAATGCAATATTTCGGAAGATCAACAATTGACAGAAATTATATGAAAAATCCTATTTTTCCAGAGGACGAAGGGAGCCAAAAGGAGGAGCCGAGGAGGGCCGCCATGGGCCCACCTCATAGGCCGGCGCGGGCCCTGCCCTGGCCGCGCCGCCATGTGGGGAGGGGGCCCACAGCCCCCTCTGGCCTCCTCTCCTTCGCGTACATCTTCATCCCGAAAACCTAAGCTCCAGAGGATAGTCGCGAAGAGACACAGCCGCCTCTGCGGGGCGGAAAACACCAGAGAGAAAAGAGCTCTCCGGCAGGCTGAAATCTGCCGGGGAAATTCCCTCCCGGAGGGGGAAATCGACGCCATCGTCACCGACATCGAGCTAGACATCATCTCCATCACCATCACCATCATCTCCATCATCATCACCGCCGTCTCCACCGCTGCACCTCGTCACCGCTGTAACAATTTGGGTTGGATCTTGATTGTTTGATAGGGGAAACTCTCCCGGTATTGATTTCTACTTGTTATTGATGCTATTGAGTGAAACCATTGAACCAAGGTTTATGTTCAGATTGTTATTCATCATCATATCACCTCTGATCATGTTCCATATGATGTCTCGTGAGTAGTTCGTTTAGTTCTTGAGGACATGGGTGAAGTCTAAATGTTAGTAGTGAATTATGGTTGAGTAATATTCAATGCTATGATATTTAAGTTGTGGTGTTATTCTTCTAGTGGTGTCATGTGAACGTCGACTACATGATACTTCACCTTTATGGGCCTAGGGGAATACATCTTGTACTCGTTTGCCAATTGCGGGGTTGCCGGAGTGACAGAAACCTAAACCCCCGTTGGTATATCGATGCAGGAGGGATAGCAGGATCTCAGAGTTTAAGGCTGTGGTTAGATTTATCTTAATTACTTTCTTGTAGTTGCGGATGCTTGCAAGGGGTATAATCACAAGTATGCATTAGTCCTAGGAAGGGCGGTGCATTAGCATAGGTTCACCCACACAACACTTATCAAAACAATGAAGATTAATCAGCTGTATGAAGCGAAAGCACTAGACTAAATTCACGTGTGTCCTCAAGAACGTTTGGTCATTATAAGTAAACAAACCGGCTTGTCCTTTGTGCTAAAAAGGATTGGGCCACTCGCTGCAATTATTTCTCTCGCACTTTACTTACTCGTACTTTATTCATCTGCTACATCAAAAACCCCTGAATAATTGTCTGTGAGCATTTACAGTGAATCCTTCATCGAAACTGCTTGTCAACACCTTCTGCTCCTCGTTGGGATCGACATTCTTACTTATCGAAAATACTATGATACACCCCTATACTTGTGGGTCATCACAGTTGCATCTGAAATGTATTGACAATACGGTTCTAATGCAATTGGTTTCACTCGCAAATTCATCTCCAAGCTCCTGGTGTAAACAGACAAAGTCATATCTGACCAAAACTTGATTTGTGCACCATTTCAATTTAGGTGGTCATTTGAAGTGAAACCAACGGCAAAATGAATCTATGACAGAGGGCTTTCACCCAGAGTTGAGTTTGCCCAAAAATGTTTTTAGAAATTTTAGATTTAACAAACAGTGATTCTGAATGTTTTCAGAACTTTATTTATTCAGGAAATTCTACAGCGAATCTGAGGATGAAACCAACTCCAAGTTGTAGATCTTTTCACTTGTTATCCGTGGAACTTTTAATCACTCGATTCTGAGCTGTACACGAGTTTTCGTGGATTTTCCAAGTTCGAACAAAATCTGAAACAACAAGATTGCAGAGATTACTTAATGTTTTTGGACGAAGTTTGGTCAAAGACTCCAGATCTGAGGATGGGTGAAGCTTCTCCATGCTTGGACCAACATGCAACTGCATCAAGGTCCAATCTTGTGAGAGGGGAAAAGAGAAAGAGAGATGGATTTAGCTAGGGTTAGGGGAGAAGAGAGTGAGAGGGATGCTCTCATGGTGACCAAGGGAGAGGAGTAGCTTGAGGGAGGAGGGGAGCAGCATTTTGGCAAGCTCTCCATGGCCATGGGGCGGCCAAGGTAGCTAGGATGAGCAGCAATTTCGTGGGTGGTGTGGAGAAGAGGGTTATGAGAGAGTAGATAAGGTGGAGGAGTGAATGGGGAGTGAAAAATGAGAGCAAAGGGTGGGGGTGTGGCCGGCTAAGGCCTTTTTATAGAGGGAGAGGGGTGGCTGCCTCCTTCTTTGATTGGCTAAGGTGGGTGGCTGGCTTGTGAGGGAAGAATTTGACCCAAGCTGAAATTATTAGTGGCATTGGGAAGGGACAAAGAGTGAGAGGCTTCCCAAGGTGGAGTAAAGTAGAGAGAGAGAAATGGAGAGACATGATGCATGTGTGCCATGGCATAGCCGGCCACATGTTTTTGGCCATGCACAAGTGATCAACTAGAGAGTATTGCCACACATGCCTCACAATGTTTGCTAATATGGTGTTCTAATGAAATATAGAATTTTGTTGAAGTGATAACAGTTGTACAAGGGTGCTAAAGTAGATGGGGTGGTATTGTCTTGGTGAAGTATGAATGAAAAGAGAGAGAGATGATAATAAACATTGGTATCAATGTTGAGGAGTAAAGCACTTGATCAAATTATCAATTTGGCCAAGAGATGATGGTGATGATGATGGTTTAGACAATGGTGGAGGAAGGCTAAGAGAGATGGTGAGTGAAGTAACCATATACTAACAAGGATAAAAATGGTGACCCAAACTATCAATTATGAGACCAAAGGTGAGCCAATGTTTCGTCAACAAGGACCATATAGAGGAGCTAGATAATAGGAATGAGGAGGATAAGTCACAAGATTAAATTAGACAAAGGTTTAAGAGAACCTTCAAAGAAGAAGAGATGGGCATGGGACACTATTCATTTGAAAGTGTCAAATGATCATCATCCGGATCATGCATTGGAGGATGAGGGGATACAATGAGGCAGATCAGAGATGTGCATAAGATGTGCAAGAGTTGCCACTTTAAAATGAATTCATTTGAAAGGGATTTGAAACACCTCAATTGTCTAGGGACAATTGGGAATGAACTCAAGTGGAATGGAATTTGAAAATGTTGATAGAAAACTAGTTGGAACATAGGAGTTCAAAATGTTATACTTACTTTCTCAAGTAAAATAGAGTTTTTCTCAATTGTAAAATAAGCAAGAGGAAAACAAGAAATGGTACAGGTACCATAAACAAGCTTTTTCGTTAAAAAAAAGCAAGATAGAAAATAATGTTTTAGAACTCAATACTTGGTAGAAATCGGGTGAAAAACAAAACCCATTTCAGTTCCTTGTTTTCTTTGAAGAATTTTTTTGAAAAGATTTAATAAAACTAGAAGTAGTTTTGTGGTCAAAACTAGAGAAGGAAAAACAATAGGGTTTTTGAGAAAGAAAACTAATTTAGGGAGGAGTGTTTTCAAGGGTATATGGTGTCTACAAAATGTACCCATCATTCCTACTCTTGGTTTTGTGAAGATTAAACTTGAATAAAAACAAGAGGTAAAAGTGAAAGAAGTGATCTAGAGTTGAAACATTGGATATGGTATAAGATCAAGTTGGATATATGTGTTGCAAGGATAGACTGGGACATGCAAGACGTGGAGGTTGTAGAGAGGGTGTTGCATAGAGGAGATCCATGCATTGAGGTCACCAAAAACAGTTGTGGGTGCTAAGAGATCAACTGCCAAAGTTGGAATCTTATAAGCCCGCCAAAACAGATTGTTGACTTGGCTTCAGAATCAACCAGGATGAGTGGGTATAAGAGAAGGGTGTAGCAAGGGGTAGATGATCCCATGTTTTGAATTAAGGATGATTTGATCTAGATTTAAAACAAAGAGGAATTTCAAGTAGGCACACCCATGTTGCCATCAGGAGAAGGTTTGATGTAGTAAAAAGGAAAACAAATTTTCCTAAGTCACCCTTGTGTTTTGTTAGGTGAGTTTCTTATTTTACCACTAGGGGTGTTGTTCCTTGAGGTAGCTCAATACAAAATTCAACAAGCAAAACAAGATAATACTTCTACCAACAGATCAAATCAATTCATCTTAGTTAGCCTTTATAAAAAGTTTTTGTTCCCCCTAATTTTTGCACTCAGGACAACTAAACATGGTTGCAAAAGTCGGGATGTGACAAAATTGATGCCATACTTTCCTACATAGCTAAAAAATAATGATAATAACCCTTTACAAGATTTAGTTGGCAACAACAATCAAAATGTGGATGTGAATTTTATAAGGAACTTTGGCAACAATGGGTATGGGAACAATTATAATAGTGTTCGGCCCCCTTATGTGCCCAACAAATATGCTACTGGTAGTAACTCTAATGAATTAGAAAACACCATTAGATCTTTTATTGCTTCACAAAAAGAGTTGAATAAGGAATTCATAGCAAAATTTGAAAGGCAATATGCATTGATTGATAAAGTTGAGCTCTTAACACAAGAAGTTGTGTCTTTCAAAATATCTTTCAACAAAAGAGCCAGGAAGAAACAATTAAATATGTGCAAGAAGTTATAGATAAATCATGGGAAACTTTGAATGCTATGGATGAAAAAGAAGTTATAAATTATGTTTGCTAATGATAAACATATTGAAGAATTTAAAATTCTTAGTGAACTTAGGGGACCACTCTTGGATCTTGATAAATGTAGCTTGAATGAATTGATTGTTATACTTGATAAATTTGCTAAATATCCCACTATTAATGGTATTCAAGATGGTTTTGGTTCCTATATTGCTAACTGTGTCATTAAAGACAAGATTCAGAGGTATAATAATGAGACCATGATACCATATTTTCTTGTAGATGTATATATCCCCAAGACTTTAATATCTATTGACAAAGAAACATACCATGTCATTCTAGATTTAGGATCTAGTGTTTCTGTCATATCAAAAGAGTTATATGAATTACTTAATCTAAAAAATATGGAAAATGCTCTATTGATTTATTATTTTCTGATGATTCAACCAAAAAGTTATAGGCAAAGTAAAATATGTAATTGTTGAATTGCATATGACATATGTACCTATTGATTTCATTGTTATGGACATGGGGATAAATACCTCTAGTCCTATAATCCTTGGAAGACCTTTTCTCGGAACGACATGAGCTATCATCGATTTCAAAGAAGGGAATGTAAAGTTTCAATTTCCTCATAAGAAGTGTATGGAACACTTTCCAAGGAAGCAGGAGGTAGCATTTATGCTACCACATAATTTCCATGACACTTGAATCAAGTAAGTAAGCCTAGCTATATGGCTATAAAGAAAGCGCTTTACGGGAGGCAACCCGAGATGTTTTTATTTGTGATTATTTTTACTTTATGTATCATGTTAGTTTTATTTTTATTTTACTCTCTGGTTTTTAAATAAATTAGCAAATTTGTACCCATTTGGATGTTTAAAGTTGCAAACATAATATTGAGTTGCTGATTTCTGTGCTGCACTTTTTAGCGCATGATTTTTGTCTTCTTACTGGTACTTCCTAAAATCTAGATAAAAATACAGTATCTGCAAAATTCCATCCTCTATATTAAAGTAAATTATCTTAATTTTTTGAGGTGTCTAAGTCATACTAAAAATTCATTTTTGCTGCAGCAAAAATTATGTACAGATTCTACCTTACTTGGTTAGATTCATTATTTTGAGTATCAAAATGATTTTCACTTGAAAATGTTTATATGCTAGAATGAGTAGAACATTATGTTTTCTCTGTTTCATGAAGATTTAATTTTATTCTTGAGTAAAATAGCAGCAAGCATGATTTTTTTGTACTTCTAACATCACCCCATAGAAAGAATGGGCTGAAAGTTTTGTGTTGAAGTTTATTCACAGGGAATGGAGAAATATCACACTAAGATGATTCAAGTATGATGAATATCATAAGCTTGGGGATGCCCATGACACTCCACTGGACTCATTTAAAAACTCCTGGTTTGAGCACCTCCAAACTCTGTTCTTTTAGCAACATAGAATTTTCGTGAAACTTGAAGCATCCTTGTTTTATTTCTTTCTAGTTTTTTTTTATGAGAGGAACACCATATTGAGTGTTTATAATGCATATGAATGAGCTACTGGACCAAACTATTTATCTCTGAATGTTCAAAGTTGGAATTTATTTTGTGTATGTATTTCTAGTTTCACATACTCTATTAAGTGATTATTTGTTATGAGCCTTATTCAGAGCTACTTCCTGATAGAATACATAGATGTTTAATTTTATGTATCATTGTTTTATGATGAATGAATAGCCTATGGATACTATTGCATGCTTTTAGACCTCTTGCTAGCCAAAAGATTTAAATTCTTACACAAGCATAGGCTTGTTTCCAAGCTCAACTCAAATCCAATGTATATTATACTTACCTATATAGCAGTTTCCATTCCAATCATAATGTGTGTATTTTGCCTCCAAACTTTTCAAAATTTCATTTTTGTGTAATTTAAAGCTCATACGAAAGTAAGGTTTGATAGGAAATACCACTATGCATGATGTTGGTTTGACTGATTATGAGTAATGAGCTAGACCGTAACCATGTTTACTGGGGAAGTCTTTCAACATTGCACTTTTTGGGTATTGCACCCTGCGTTGATCATCATTTATTTTGTTTTTATGGCTATATGTTGTGAAATAAGTAGAGGTTATTTAAGCAAGTAAGTATGCATTGTTAGAGAAGCGAAATGGCCGGTAACCGAAGCCATGCTTAATCATGGTGGGAGTTTCAACAATGACCATCCTCGATGGGAAGAGTAAAAATAGAGTTGCGTAAAAAAGAGTTGTGAAAAAAGAGTTGTAAAAAAAGAGTGAGATAAGAAAGGAAACAAAAAGAGTATGAGAAAAAAGTGAGAGAGAGAGAGAGTTAGAGAGAGGATGCTCAGCATTTGTTGTTCATGTTGTCCTGGTATGGATGGCCTATAGTTGAGATGCACATCTCCTTTGGTCCTTTGTACAGTGGCTTGAAGTTACCCCATTGCGACACTTGGTTAAACTGTGTATGTCGAAAAGTCTTGGTAACCCAGAGATGAGTAACAAGAGGTGTAGTCCTTAGAATTCAAGAAAGTGAGGAAACACTTACTCATAAGTGGTCAAACTCATGACACATAGATATCTTTATACATGAGATACTTGGTACCCCATCCTTATTATTATTGTTGACATGAATTGCATAGCTCAAAACCATGTTTTATGCTCTTTAATTTTTATTTTGTTGGAGGTTTGGCACATACATTTCATGCTTACTTTCTTGTGTTCAAGAGTCAAAAGAAATATTCCTTAAAAGAGAGGACAAAGAGTCTTCCAACAATTCCACATGATTCTTCTAAGCATGCTTTATGATTCATAATACTCCCTCCATCCCAAAATGTAAGGTGTCCAAGGATTAATCAAAAGTCAATGTTTTTAAAGTTTGATCAAGTTTACACAAAAATATGAACATTTGCAATACTAAATCATTATCAATAGATTCACCCTAAAGTATATTTTCTTAATTTGTCAATTTTATATTATAGATGTTAATTTTTTTCTAAATATTTGGTCAAAGTGTGTAAGGTTTGATTTTTTACCAATCCTTAGACGCCTTACATTTTGGGACCAAGGGAGTACTTATCATTCATGTTTCTTACAATGCTATTTACTATTATGCATGCTTTGTAGAATGTAAGAGTTATCACTTGATTAGTTCATATTACTTATTATCATTCTTTATTGACTGAACCTTGTGATACTTTGCATGATTATTTAGAAGCTAAATATTATAAACTCCAAAGTTCATGTTAGTTTCGTCACCTTCATGCTCGGGACGAGCATAGGTTAAGCTTGGGGATGTTGATGCATGTAAAATGCATACATGAACTTTGTCCTTTATCATACTGAATTCCCACATATTTGCAACATATATGATGATAATACCATGTTTTACATTAATTTATGGGGATTTAACAATGATCCCCTTTATTTGAGTTATAACACTGCAGAACATGAAAACCTTGTTTTGTGTATTTTTCACTTTCAGAGACCTATACGGAGTCAAATTGACATGAGATTTTTGAAGCGTCACTTTTTCATCGGGAGAAGCACCCCGGGCCCTGAAAGCACACCTGGAGAGGCATGAGGGCCGAAAGAGGCCAGGTGGCACGCCCAGTAAGTTAGGGCGTGCCACTCCTCCTCTTTCAGCAGTCGATCGTCCGATTGCCCTGATTCTTTCGCCCACAGACGTATTTTTCCCTAAAAACGATTATATATATGACACCGAAGAGTTCTCGGGAGGAGAGTGCCGCACAAACATAGAAACACGGAAACGGAGGCAACTGCAGATAAGATTGGAGGGGGAAACTCCGTCGAGATCACCGTCCAACATCTTCATCATCATCACCATGGCCAAGAGGGAGTAGTCCACCTCTGGACTACAGGTTTGTGGCAGTAGATTGATCTATTTATCTCATGTTCTTCATAGTTCTTAGTGCTATATGAGCTGCCTATCATGATTATTGTCATATTTCTAATACATATGTGGTGGATCCTTATTCTATAATATTTTTTTATGAGATCTGATCATATTATATTATTGGGATTTCTATTTTTCGTGCCCTCGGTTCCTTAGTTGTGCTCAGTTTTCCCCAGCTCCTTAGTTTTTCGTCAGTTTTCCCCAAGTGATTGTTTGAAACCCGCAGAAGCAGCTCAGACGGCAGGATTCCCGTTAAGTTGACCGTTCCGTGCTGACGTGTGGGGCCGCGTCGTGTGGGCCCTCGTCGCGTGGAGCTGGTAGAAAGGGACCGCGTGGGACAGGACGAGATAGCGTTTGGTTGCACGTGAGCAGGAGCTGAGTTTTGTCTCTCTCGGCCCAAATTGGCATTTTCCCTTTTAAGAGCACCTTTTCCCCTCTTTCTCTCTCTCTGTCTTTTTCACGAAATTAGTATCAAATCTAGAGAAGCTTCTATTTCTGCCTTTTGACCCTCGTTTTTTGCCCAATATGGCGGCAAATCTAGAAGCTAGTATATGATAAATTCACAGCAGCATAATCAGAAAACTAAGTATAATACATAAACTGGATACAGCAGCCAAAAGCGGCCAATAACATTGTTAATGTTCACGACAAACTAAGATGAAAAAAATACAAGACGCACGCAATGTATGGCCAGCTAGAAGATTCCTCATTGCTCATATATTTCTTCGTCACCCCATTCGTGCATTATCCCAAGGAAATATTCATTGAACTCCTTCTGCCTACGATGTGCGGCCAATACATCCTCCAGACGGTATGGCCTGTGTTCATTTCTCAGACCGTAGTTTCCCATTCTATCCACATATCGTGGCCACTCATCCCAGGCGTTTGTATCATGAATGTACTCTCTGATATAACCCAAATCGGCGTAGTAGATGCAGCCAGGTAGAAGTGTCGGGTGCACTCTGGTGTCGATGGAGATACACCGGATATAATGCACGAAGAAGGCATGACTGCCAATGTTACTGGCCGGATGGAGAGAGCGGCTCTGAGTGTCCACACGGTACACCAATGGTTGGTCCTCCAAAAGCATGTTGTCCAACAACACAAGCAGCAGATCACCATCTGACTTCACAAGATAGAACTTGTCATTTCCAAGTTGTGGAAATGAAATTAGTTTCTCCATCTTGACAGTGCTCGCGCGCTGCTGCAACTGTACATTGGTGCACACTATTCTTCCGGACTCAAAATTATCCACAGCTATTGCATACAGTTCACCATTGAACGGGGTAATGCAACGCAAACCATGGTTCTCCATCGAAAAACTACCATCTCCCCAATCTTCATATATATCCTTAGTTGGAGTGCTCTCATCGACCCAACTAATTTCGTTCGGGTAATGTGAGCAAATGAAGACCATAGTCGGGGATTTGATTACATCGACTGAATTCAGAAAAACAGATGGCATCTGCGCCTCAAACATAGTGTTCGATGCCTTTGTGAGTGGGTTCAGAAGCCGTATCTTGTGCGGCGGGTTCTTCTGGGCAAACACGGTGACACCACGGCAAAAGCCGACGAAGTAGTATCTAAAATATATTGATGAAGATAACATTCAACACTAAGATTGAAAATAAGAATAGATTAACCCTATAGATATGGAGGAATTTGGAGGAATTTGAACCTTGCACGAACTTCCGATAGATCTATGGTGACGTAGCGGGATGTGCCGAGTTGGAGGAAGGTGAACTCAGCGGCGCGGGGAAGGGCGTGGTCTACCATGATCCATTCGTGCAGGTGCACGTCAGGCTCAGGTAAACCTGAGCGCCAATTTCTACAGACTTGCCTCATAGCAGAGTAGGCGTCAACGTACTCCTCATTCACCAGTAAGCATTCGCCGATCTTGTGAAGTGGTCCGTCACCCATGAGAGAGGCCCAGCTCACGGAGGCGCCGCGCTTGGATGCGCCGCCCTCGGAGGTGACGGGCTCGGCGGCGACGGGCTCTGAAGCGCCGGGCTCGGCGGCGACGGGATCGGCGGCGACGGGCTCGGAGGCGATGGGCTCGGAGGCGACGAGGCTCGGCGGCGACGGGCTCGGAGGCGACGGGCTCAGATGCGACGGGCTCGGCGGCGACGGGCTCGGCAGCGACGGGATCGGAGGCGACGGGCTCGGGGGCGATGGCCGCCGGCACATTCTTCTTCTCCATCGCCGGCATGGCTCGTACGGCGGTTGGGGTTTTTCTGCGGTGACCCAGCATACCACTGCATGTTGTAGTATACAAGTCGTTGATATGATCTTTGTGAAGGGACTTCTTCACATATTGCCATATCCCTCAGAATGGTACAACAGAAATATTGCAGGTCATAACACTCCATATATTATTACAAACATTGTCTTAACAAGTTGGTATTCTCACAGGTCCTATGAGAACACCCTAAGATACTACTTAAGTACGGTTACAACTCATAACCAAATATAAAGAGAGCTCAACAACTTATTTAGGTAAGTTCTACGTTGCTCGGCTCTATGATGCTAGGGTATATCACTACTCCTCCACCTCCGTGTCATCGGTTCCGTACACTATCCCATAGTCTACTCCTTCAACTCCGCCGGTAAGATCAGGTTCCTCGTAGACCAGCTCGTAGCTTCCTTCTGGTGCTCCATCGTTGATGGCCTCCACTTCCGGATCACATTCTAGCAAGGGTGTCGAAAGAAAGTGAGTACAGAGGTACTCAGCAAGTTCTAAAAGAGTAAAAAGGTGTTTGATGCACTAGCTACGACCATTGATCAGGAAATCGCAGGTCAATGCATGTTTTGAAATCATTTCTTCAAAAGGTTGCTTTTATTATGAAAACTATGCCCGTCAGTCTTCACAGGTTGACTAGAACTTCGTGGAGTTCCTTTCCTGCCGCGTTCGCAGTTCCCTTCCCAGAACAGGGAGTGACAGCAACAATTTGATACACTCTGCAGAGGTGCGTTACTTTTCCCACAAGAGATCCCACCCTTTTTGCCATCCGCAGGGACTTGCCCCCGTTCACACTTCCTTTGGTGTGAGGCCAGGTATAAAGATCCAAGCCCACACCGCCTTCTCCGCGACTGCAAACCCACCCTTTTGTCCGACCCTACACCCCCACTAGACTTCTTCCGATAATACGGCTTTACTCACGGTGTACTCCGGACAATCCATCATAGACCGTAGATCTAACATCACTAATGGATGGGGATTTAAAAGGCTATCCCAACCTACGGCAGTGCCTCCAACACCCCACAGCTCTACCAGTCCGTTGGCGTGCAGAAGGGAAAAGATAGGGCTGGCTTCCCCAGAGCCATTATAGATCTCATGGTTAACGCGGTTTGTACGGCGCTAGAATCACTGGACGGCATTGGTGGTTAATCCTAGGTTAATATAACCCATGCAATGGAACCTCCACCATATCAACACATACCTTGGTTCTATTGCCAGCCACATAGTCATATTCATAGTTGGAAAGTAACATTTTATTTGCGATGCAGGAATGATAAGTATATAGCTTTGCATTAAAGTAGTAGAAAATAATCAAGTTGACATGAGCAAGGGTGAACTTGCCTGTGGACTGCGAGATAGTGCAGTTCAATACAGTTGATGGAACCTGGACCTCGGGTTCTGTAAGAAGCATCATTGTCCTGTAAGGACAATGTTATAAAATCCAAATAATGCAATCATGGATGTATTATTTTATGTTGAATCCCTTTACCCCAATGAGTTATTACAATTTAGGGTTGAGTTAAGATTTATGCCTTTGGCAGTAACTTGCAATTGCTTTAAGGTGTAAACCATTTTAATTCACATAAAGTAAAATACTTCAAAATAAAACTACTTTACTTGGTGATTCATTTATTCATTCCAAAAATGATTTGAAATCATAGAGTTGCCTCTATAGTTTTGGAATAAAAAGGAATAGAGTATTTTTCTTTGAAAAATACCTTTCTCAATAGAAATGACTTGGAATAATAGAATTTCCTTTTGAAATGTTTGAAAATAAGTATTTGAACTTATTTGAGATTTTTCCTTGAATTTTAAATACAAGGAAATAATAGTTTGAAATTCCAAGTTATTATTTTAAATTCTTCAAATTCATAATTTTGAATTTGTTTCTTAAATTCTATTTCATATTTTATTCTGGTTAAGATTTATTTTTCATTCACTAATCCAATTTTTAATGGATTTTTAGAGTTGTATTTTATTTACTAAAAATTGGTGAAATTCTGGCCTTTTTCTAAATTGTGAAAAGTCCAAAATACCCCCTGGCCCTTATTGGACCAGCCCATTAACCTAAGCCCATGGGATAGCCCACTAAGGCTTGCCCCATAGTGGCTCGGTGGTGCCGAAGCGGCCCACCTCTCTCACTCACGCGTCTCTCTCGCTCACTTGCCCTAACCCTAACCTCTCGTGACCCCGTGGCGATGGCGTCGCCGCCATGGCCGCCGCCGTGCTCCAGCCACCTCCTGGCCTCCCTACCGTCGCCACCTACCTGATCTGGACTGCCGTGAGATGATCTATCGATCTATCCGCGTGCTTTCTCCAATCCCCTCCTCTCCTGGCGAATCGCCTCTGATCTGGATCCACTGGAGAATCGCCTCGGGCGATTTGGTGGTCTCCGGCGAACTTTCGTCCTCGCCGTCGACGTGCGTGCCCCATGAGACCGACCTGGTGCGGTGCTGCTTGCAGTACCAGTGCCGTCGTCTCCGTGCCATGCTGTTGTGGTGGTGTTCGTGCTCGTCGGCGTAACGCCGGCGCCTACCCTGGGTCTTGCAGCTGCTATGGCCGCGCGAGCACTGCCTCGCCATGCCATAGCCTCTGCCACCAGGCGCATGTAAGTGTTCTGCTCCTCCTCCTTCTCTTCTCCATGCCTGTGCGCCTCCAAAGCTTCTGTGCTTCTTCTTCCTCCTGTTCTACTGCTCTCTGGTGATCCTGTGATCGCACAGAGCCTTGTCCTAGCTGCCTAATGTTGCCTGAGCTTCCATTTTCTGCAAGCTATGGCCAATCTACCAATTTCTGGTACTGGCCAGTGTTGCCTTGCTTGCTATACATGCCATGTGTTGATTATCTATTGCTCCTAGCATGCTCTGATCTTGCTATGCTATGCTGTGCTTGCTTAGGGGCTTGATATACCATGCTGTTCATGCTTATGGGCTTGCTATGCTTACTGGCAATCTACACTTGCTTGTCTAGGTGTACTGCTGTGTATCTGTGACACTTGTGAATGCCAGAGATATGTGTGAGGTGCTCTGTGTCTTCTGTGTAAGCTATTGATCCATTGGATCAACCATTCTTTGTTGGCTAGCTTATCTGTGTGGCTTGACTTGATTCAATTGATCCATTTGATCAATTAAATGTCAGTGCTTGGTTGCTGTTTAATTCTGTGACTAAGTGAAGCATTTTCCTTGTTGATGCTGATGCTCAAGCATCCCTATGCTACTGCATACATGTGTTGTTGCTTATTCTAGCTCACTGGACTTGATCCAGTGGCTATGATGCAGTGATTTGTCTTTGTGTTGCCCTACAGTATGCTACTGTCAGTAAATAGCATGGATCTGTGATATATTCATGCTTGAATAAATTGATTTATGATGAACTGCTTATGCAGTGATGATTTAAATTACTTGCTTGTATATGAATTTGCTGTTTATAATGATTTAACAAGCAAATGAATCTGAATCCAACTCTGGATGATGATGTTCTATAGTTGGCTTTACTTTAAATGGTGCTAAGTGTGATGTGACCTCAGTAGCCTTGCTACTGATTGGTTGCTCACCTATTTGGTTGGATCTTGTGGGCTACTCAACTTTGCTTGCATATTTGGGGATCATACTAACTATGAATGCCAATATGCTTGCCTGTGATGATATCTAGGGTTTTACTGATGGTTATGTGCCTAGGATTTTCTGTGTAGTCTATACTAACTACTAATTATTGCAATACATCTACTGGTGCTATCTATGCATCAGATCTTGCTTCTGTGCACAAGATCTGTATCTGGATGGTTTCTATTTTGGTGGCTTTTTAGACTAGCAGTGATCCTTGGTGAAAACCAAGTGATGATTCACCCTGTTGAGCATCTGCTCAACCCCATGACTGTGTCATGCATAATTTATGGATGAGATCCATTGGATCTGTTCCAGGAACTTGGTATACCTTGTTCCAGCTCCTAGAATGAGATTTTGTGTTGATGCAGACTTGTGGTTTGTTCACAGCCCTTCACCTCCAGTTATGGTGGATCTTCTAGGTCACCATGATTTCTGGTGGCTTAAGTGGTTGTGTGGTTTGGTTCTGTTCTTGAGCAAGAACTGGATGAACTCTGTGTTGCTCTAGCTTCACCCTTACCTGGTGAATTCCTTATCTGGTCGACTGCTACAGTTTCTAGGGTTTGTGTTGCTTTTATATGAACCCTACTTCTACCCTGGCCTTGACACACAAGCCTGGCTTGCTTTATGACTAAGCCCTTGCATGGCCTTGCTGTGCCTTGCATAGCACACATGAGCTGGTGCTCTCATATGCTGAAACTTGAGCCCTCTGGTGTTGCTCAGTTCTGGTCTGCTTGCTCTTATCTTGTGCTGTCCAGGATTTGGACAAGCACAAGTGTGCAGTGACAGTTGGTTCTGTCCAAACTGAATTTCTGTGATGACTACACTCTGTCCAAACTGAATTTCTAACACTTAACATTCTGGCTAGCATTTGCTTTTCTGTTTTGCAGGTTTTGAAGTTGAATATGACCAGAAGATATTCTTCAAGACATTTAGTCTAGGTTTTAGTTTAGGATAATATTGTAATTTTCCTTTTTCATTTCTGTTTATTATTCCATAATTCTTGTATCAAGAATATTGTAATGACATTGTAATTTGTGTTGTGTATCAATAAAGCTCAAGTTTGGTTTATGAGCTTTTGTCTTATGTAATGTTTATATTCTTGATTAAATATTATATTTAATATTCCATTTGAAATTCAAAGTCATTTGGATTCATAAGTTGTGTTTGTATTGTGAATTCCATATTTATATTGTGTAATGCTTATTGTTAAATGTATGAACACTTGTCAAATGAAATCATTCCCCAAATCAAGAAGATACAAAAGAGATCATGTCGAAATTTCCCTAACTCACATGGCCTAACCCTAAGTGCAAAAATGAGAGAGAACCTCGATCCCTCTTAGGTTTAGTTGCAATAAGGCGCGAAAATTTCCCCCATTTTGCGATGAAATGCACATCCCATTTCTAAATCTACCCTTCGTTGTTCCTATGTTCTGGGTTATTACAGCCTCTCCCCCTTAACAGAAACTTCGTCCCGAAGTTAAGATTGGTACCTGAACATCTCGGGGTAAGACTTCCGGAGTTCTTCTTCCGTCTCCCAAGTTGCTTCTCGCTCTGGATGATGTTGCCATTGAACTTTGCAGTATTTGATTGCTCTGTTCCTTAACTTCTTCCATTGTACTTCTAAGATCTTTTCTGGTCTTTCCACATAAGTTAGATCAGATTGTAATTCTATTTCTTCATATGTGATGGGATCATCCGGTGCCTTCAAACATTTTCTGAGTTGGGATACATGAAATACATTGTGAACTTGACTTAGTTGCGCCGGTAATTCCAACTCAAAAGCTGTTCCTCGACTCTGACTGAGTATCTTAAATGGTCCTATATATCGAGGACTTAACTTTCCTTTCACTCCGAACCTCTTAAATCCTTTCATTGGGCTAACCTTTAAATATACCATGTCACCCACTTTTGGTTCCCAATCTCTTCTTCTTAGGTCGGCATAACTCTTTTGACGACTCTGAGCTATTTTGAGTCTATCCCGGATCACCTCAATGACTCCTTGTTTCTCCTTGATGTAGTCCGGTGTAAACTCCTTGTTCTCTCCGGTTTCAAACCAACAAATTGGTGACCTACACTTCCTTCCGTACAATGCCTCGTACGGTGCCATCTGGATGCTACTCTGATAACTATTGTTATATGAGAATTCCGCCAAAGGTAAATGGTCCTCCCATGAGCCTCCAAAGTTCAGAGCACAAGCTCTAAGCATGTCTTCAAGTATCTGATTGGTTCTTTCGGTTTGTCCTCCGGTTTGTGGATGATAAGCTGTACTGAAATCCAACTTGGATCCCAAAGCTTCTTGGAGTTGTTTCCAAAACGCTGATGTGAAAATTGAACCTCTATCTGAGACTATTTTCTTTGGTACTCCATGCTTGCTAACAATCTCCTTCACATATATATCCACAAGCTTCTCCGCAGTATCTTTTGTATTTACGGCTATGAAATGAGCACTCTTGGTAAGTCTATCCACTATTACCCATATCATATCCTTCTTCTTACTAGTCATTGGTAGACCATTAACAAAATCCATTCCGATTTCATCCCATTTCCACTCCGGTATCTCTAGTGGTTTGAGTAATCCCGCAGGACTTTCATGTTCTGCCTTCACTCGCTGACATGTATGGCATTCCGAGACATACTGTGCTATCTCTCTTTTCATGTTGTTCCACCAGAACATCTCTTTTAAATCCATATACATCTTAGTACTTCCCGGATGTATTGAATAAGGGGTTTCATGTGCTTCTTTTAATATGATTGACTTCACTTCTGGATCATCCGGTACACATATCCTTTTCTGGAAGTATAGTGAATCAAACTCCCCTAGATGGAATTCCGATGGTCTTCCCTCTCCAATCCTTTTTATTTCTTCTTGGATGAACAAATCATCCGCTTGTTTCCGGATAATCTCATACTTCAAGTCTGAGTACATCTCATCCATAATCCTCATGGTTGCTACATGTCAACACCCGGATTTTTAAGTATGAATGCCTATTATGTCATACATCGCAATCCTAGGAATATTGTTGTTGTGAGGCATAATAGTTAAGTATCACAGTCATCATTCATTACAAACCATAAAGTCTTACAACTTGGAGTCACATGATCCATATTACACGAATAGTTGATCTATTGATCAACGAACAACACAAGTTCATAGCGGAAGCGTAAAGATAAATGGACTCTCTAGTCCACATGCCAACGCTTGACGTTAGAAGCTCCTAGTTGTGGTAGACGTCCTGCTGATCGTCATCCTCGTACTGCTGCTCGGCTTCATAGTCTGGCCATTTGAATAGCTAGGGACAAAGCCGTGAGTACTTTAAGTACTTGCAATCTAATGCTAATGTAAGTACTAACATTGCTACTTTAGAGTGTTCTAAGCTCTAAGGTTATTTGCATAAAGCCAATTTTATTTGAGAGACATTTTAGTAAACAACTCCTCATGTGCTAACTAACTCAAGTGGGAACATTAGTGTCATTCCCACAACTCTATTGTAATTCAAATTCAAAGTCACCTTTCAAGTTCAAGTTCAAAATCACCAGTCACAAAGATATAAATTCTGATGACGGAAACAGTATGGCCTTTCCAACTGTCCATGACCGCGGACGCGGCTATTCGAATAGATTTACACTCTGCAGAGGTTGCACACTTGTGCCACAACATTTGATTACATCCGTCAGGGATAAACCCCGAATAATCGTAACTCAGTACGCGGATCATCAACCGTTAACCTTTCACTTACACACCCTAGTATAGGCACCTCTCCCCATGAGCTTGGCCTCCCGGTGAAAACCAACTGTTAACCCGTGAACTGCACAGGGCTTGGCCGTACAATTCACCTCAATTCACATCATTTCTCAACAATGGAGGCAGCCTCAAGCATAACCCCTATGATGTGTGTTCAGAGGGAACCCATACTAAGACACATAAATTTCCAGCTAAGCCTTACCCATAATCAGGTATTGTGGGGTACTCAAAAATTGGAATGGTATCGCATCCAACTCAATCATCAGTTTTAGTCATTTCATCAAGTCAAATTTATGTCATATTCACCTTCAAAATCTTTCAATGGAAATGACTCATCATTCCAAGGTTTTCAACTTCATCATTTCACAAACACATGTTCCCATCTAGAGTAGTCATTTTTAATTTAGCACTAGCATCTAAGTATGATGGGTGCTAATAATATGCTTTGCTTCTAGGCTAACTTTGATACTCTTGTACTAATCCAATACTAACCAAGTAAATCATGAATCAAAAAGTACTTTGATAAGACAAAAAGTAAATAAAGCTTGGAAAGTAAAACTGGGAAATATGATCATAAGCATAAAGTAAATGGGGTAATGCCTTGCTCATGGTGAGCTTTGCACTTTGCAAGAGTATTATCTTGCCTTGGTTGGAAAATTGGTCAAAGTGGTCTTCTTCTCCTTGGACGTAGACCTCCTCCTCCTCTTGATACTCCTCGGTACTAGCGTCTAAAATATGAATACGGGGTACACAATCATCATACCAAACTTATTTACTAAACTAGGCACACTCATGATTCACACACCTAAACTAGCATCACACATTACTATTAAGTTGGTGGATGTGTTTTTCTTATTATTTAAGAAAAATAATTTCCTCTCATACTAATTTAGATGTTACTTTTAATTACTTAGAGCAATAATTTCCTCTCATTATCTTATTAAGATTCAATTTCTCTCATGAATAATATGTGACCTAGGTTGACCAAAGTCAACCTCTTCACACTTATCATTTAAGAAAATAATTTAAATGAGGTGAGCACCTCATACCATTTAATCCTAACATGGTAAAGATTTAATATCATCAACAATTCATATGAGACCTAAATGACCAGAGTCTCTACCTCATTTTGAATTGGTTGTGACAAGATTTAAATGAGAGAAAAACTCCCATATGATTTCTTAATAGTTTTGGACAATATCTTTGACTAGAAATAGCCATAAAGTCCTTTAATTAAACTAGGCCATGATCATTCAGGGTAAGCATGGCATATTTTTGCGGAAACAATTAGTACAAGTGAAATTTGAATTACAGGAGTTGGAATTATCTTAAAAGCATTTATGGTTGATTTTTAATAATTATTCTAAGACAGAAAAGTCCCTGCCTTGTTTATTTTCTCACTTTAATTCTATAATAGATCTAGGGTTCAATCCAGTTGCATTGTGTAGATAATTTCCTAAGGTTTCCAAATATATAAAATTTGTAAAATTAGGCCAAGTAGATTTGCCCTATTAAATTTCAAAGTTGACATCACATTGTATTATTTCTCTATTTTCATTTTTGAATTTGAAACGTGGGCTGGCGGGAGAAATAACGGGCTGTACAGTGCGGGAAGGAAATGGGCCGGCCCAGCTTTGCAACGGGCCAACTGACAAGGTGGGGGCCACCTGTCATTGGGCTGAAACTAGCGAATCGGTACGGGAGTTAGCAGCCGTGCGATTAGAACACGATCGCACGGTCGAGGTGCGTCGTCGTCGCCGGCGAGAGGTGGACTTACCGGCGACGGCGGTAGGGGGTCGGCGAGCTCGTCGGAGCTCCGGCGGTCGTCGGAGATGTGCGCAGGGACCGTGTCGTCGATGAGGAAGCCAACGGTAGCAGTGGCGTCGCCTGGGGCAGTCTCCTTCTCCGGCGAACTCCGTGTACTGGCGGCGGCGGTGATCTTGCGATTCGAGCTATGCAGTGGCTAATCGAGCAAATTGAGGTGTCGAGGAGAGTCGTGGTGAGGAGGGGAAGAGATTGGTGTGCTCAATTCGGTGGGAGGAGCCCTCCTTTTATAGGAGCGGGAGGTGGCCGTGGGGCGGAGCTGGGGTCGTCGTCGTCGTCGCCGTTCCAAGGTCGCGATGGGCAAGTCATGGGCGCGTCAGGTTGCTGCTACACTGGCGATGATGATGCGCTTGATCGTGGCGCGGCAGGGGCTCTGTGGCGATGGCGCGTTTGATGGGAAGGGTCAATGCCGTGGCGGGTGATCGGAGTCGTTGTCGTCGACTGCGGCGTTCCCGCGGGCAGGTGGCCGTGTCCAGGCGCTTCAGTGAGTCGTCGTGCGTCGACTGGCGCTGAGAGGAAGGGCTGAGGTGAAGCGAGGCAGTGGGCATCGTCATGCTCTGGCGCGTCCAGGGTTGGCGCCATGCGCGCTCTGGCGAGTCATGGGCGTGTTCTGGGCGCCACTGGGCACTCGTGTTCTGGCGTCTCCGGCGCAGGGATTCGTCGAGTCAAGGGCTGGGCAGGGTCAGGTGAGTGTGAGGAAGAGAAATGACAAGGTGAGGCAGGCCTGTGGTGACCAGAGGCGATGGTGGCATGAGGGTGGCATGCCATGCCACGACATGGCAAGCTTTGGTCAAATTTGTGCAGCAGTGGTGAATGCAAGTGGTAGCACTGATGTTGTGAAGTGAGAGGAGGCTCTAGGGATGCAGTGGTGGCTCAGGTTGGACTTGGTCTTCTCAAAAAATCCAGCATGGGCACAAGTAGATACCCTGCCCTAAAGGTGTTTGATGAAATGCCCGAGAGAAAAATATTTTTGAATTTTGCAATTATTTTTGGTGGGTTGTAATCATATATTAAATGGAGTATATTGGTGGTGGTGGTGATCAAAATGGAAATGAAATGCAAAAACTCGTTTTGCATATGATCTTAGTTTTGTTTCAATGTCCCCACTTGGCTTGCTTCTAGTTTGAAATTGAGACAGAGTTTGGGGTGAGGGTTTTGAGGAAAGTTGTTGTCCTTGATGTGATCTTGGAAGAGGTGCAAAGAGTTGGGCAAGTGTAGAAAGGAAATTTCAAAAACCAGGGGCTCAAAGTAGGTATCATGCTAAAATTGTCACATATGACCATAATCACATGTGAGCACAAATTTGATTCAAATTTGATTTGAATTGAGTTTGATTGTTTCCAAAAGGGTTAATAAGTGTTTAGTAACCATTTACAACTAATGGTGCCAACCTAAATGGTCTAGGTTGATGTTTTGCAAAAATGGCATAGGCCATATGTGTGTGTGGAATTGATTTTTATAATTTCTTTTCCATTTTCTTTTTCTTTGACTTTGGATGGTCAATTAATTATTGCTAGGGTTTTAGAGTAAGAGAGATCACATAAGCAAGCATCATGGCAAAGGCACACTCAAATAATTAATAAGGTGAGCTATATGATAGTCCTATATGATGAGAAAAAGTTTTTGTTGGCTCTGATATTTGGATTCTTGAAATCTCTCTCTTGTTCCTTTTATTGAAAACTTGGGATGTTACAAACCCTTCCCCCTTACAAAAGATCTCGTCCCGAGATCTTAGAGAAAACTAGGTACTAAAGAGATCTGGGTATTCCTTCTTCATATCTTCTTCGCGTTCCTAAGTGGCTTCTTCTTCGGTGTGATTACTCCATTGTATCTTCAGGAACTTGATATTTCTGGTGCGGGTAGTCCTGAAAGCTTCTTCAAGGATGCGAATAGGCACTTCGCGGTATGTTAGATCCTTGTTGATATCAATGGCTCTATGGTCGATGTTCTTGAACACTTCGGTCTTCTCCGGCACTTCTAGGCACTTCCGAAGCAGTGAGATGTGAAACACGTTGTGCACGGCGGACATTTCTTCCGGTAGTTCAAGCTGATATGAAACTTCTCCTCGGTGACTCAGAACTTTAAATGGTCTGACATATCTGGGGGCGAGCTTTCCTCTGAGTTGGAATCTCTGCATTCCTTTGAGGGGTGAGACCTTGAGATACAAAAAATCTCTGATCTCGAATGTCATCTCTCGGCGTCTCTTGTCGGCGTAGCTCTTCTGTCTTGACTGGGCGGTCTTGAGGTACTCGCAGATCTTGTGCACCTTCTCTTCAGCTTCTCGGAGAATATCGGGGCCGAAGACTTGACTATCTCCGACTTCCGACCAGTTCAGGGGGGGTATGAAATTTCCTTCCATACAGGGCTTCAAAGGGGCCATCTGTAAGCTGGCTTGATAACTGTTGTTGTATGAGAATTCTGTGTAAGGTAGGCAGTCTTCCCATTTGGATCCATACTCTAGCACACATGCTCTCAACATATCCTCCAGTATCTGGTTGACTCTCTCGGTCTGTCCGTCAGTCTGCGGGTGATAAGCTGTGCTGAAATTCAGACGGGTTCCTAGTCCTTCATGCACTTTCTGCCAGAATCTTGAGGTAAATTGAGATCCTCTATCTGACACAATTGACTTCGGTGTTCCGTGCAGGCTGACTATTCTGGAGATGTATAACTCAGCTAGCTTTGGGCCTTGGTATGTGGTCTTGACAGGGATGAAATGTGCAACCTTGGTCAACCTATCGATGACTACCCAGATGGAGTCATTTCCTCTGCTAGATTTGGGCAATCCTGTGATAAAGTCCACACCGACAGAATCCCATTTCCATTCAGGAATCTGTAAGGGTTGCAACAGTCCTGCGGGGCGTTGATGTTCTGCCTTGACTCGTTGACATATATCACACTTGGCGATGTAGCTTCCTATCTCTCGCTTCATTCCGTGCCACCAGAATTGTTCTTTTCAGGTCTTGGTACATTTTGGTTCCTCCAGGGTGAATGGAATACAGTGTATCGTGAGCTTCCTTCAGAATGACTTGCTTCAACTCTGAATCTGATGGTACACACAGGCGTTCGTTGTACCAAAGAACTCCTTCTTCATCTACGGTGAATCCTGGTGCCTTTCCTGCAGCTATCTGATTCTTGATTCCATCAATTCTGGCATTTCCCTTCTGGGCTTCTTTTATCTGGCTCATCAAGGTGGTTGGAGCTCAATGCTGGCTAAGTATCCTTCGCTCACTAGCTCTAGTCTGAAATGTTCAAACTCTTGTTACATGCTGGGTTGCTCTATTGCGATCATGGAGTTCAACTGACACGGCAGTCTGCTCAAAGCATCCGCTACCACATTGGCCTTGCTGGGGTGGTAGTGAATTTCCATGTCGTAGTCCTTGATTAATTCTATCCATCTGCGCTGTCTCATGTTCAGCTCCTTCTGGGTGAAAATGTACTTCAGGCTCTTGTGATCTGAATATATCTCGCATCGATTACCCATGAGGTAATGACGCCAAACTTTTAGGGCTAAGACTACGGCTGCTAACTCCAGGTTATGAGTTGGATAGTTCTATTCATTTTGCTTTAGTTGCCTTGATAGGTATGATATCACCTTGCCTCCTTGCATTAATACACATCCAAGACCAATCTTGGATGCATCACAATAGACATCGAAAGGCTTGGTGACATCGGGCATGATCAGTATTGGGGCTGTGGTTAATCTGAGCTTGAGCTGCTGAAAGCTTTCTTCACATTTGTCATTCCAGTCAAACTTCTTGTCCTTCTTCAGCAGTTGAGTCATCGGTTTTGCGATGCTGGAAAATCCTTCAACGAATCTGCGGTAATATCCCGCTAATCCCAGAAATGCTCGTACTTCAGTCTGGGTGGTTGGGGCTTTCCATTCCTCAACGGTTTTGATCTTAGCGGGATCTACGGCAATTCCTCCTGTAGACAAGATGTGTCCCAGGAATCCTACTTCTTTCAACCAAAACTCGCATTTGCTAAACTTGGCGTACAACTGGTGCTGCCTGAGGGTTTCTAGGACCACTTCCAAATGTTGCTCATGTTCTTCTTCTGATTTGGAGTAGATAACGATGTCGTCGATGAAGACAACGACAAACTTATCCAGGAATTCCATAAAGATCTTATTCATGAGATTCATGAAGTAAGCGGGGGCATTGGTCAGTCCAAAGGACATGACATTGTACTCGTACAGTCCATATCTGGTGGTAAAGGCAGTCTTCGGAATATTTGTTGCACGGATCTTCAGTTGGTGGTAACCTGTCCTCAGATCAATCTTTGAGAATACTTGGGCACCGATCAGCTGGTCAAACAGGTCTTCTATCTTTGGCAAGGGGTATTTGTTCTTGATGGTGACATCGTTAAGCTTACGATAATCCGTAACCAAACGAGTGGCACCGTCCTTTTTATCCACAAACAAAACTGGTGATCTCCAAGGCGACGCACTTGGTCGAATCAGACCTTTGTACAGCATATCATCCAGTTGTTTCTTCAGTTCCACTAGTTCTGCGGGGTTCATGCTATAGGCTCTCTGGGCTATAGGTCCTGTTCCAGGGATTAACTCGATGATGAACTCGATATCCCGATCCGGGGGCATATCGGGTAGATCATCCGGAAACACATCAGGGTATCGACAGACGACCCTGATTTGATCCAGAGTTGGCTTGGCTACACTTTGGTTGCAGGTAAATTTTCTGGGTAGTTTTTCAGACACATGTTCTATTATTATTCCGGTGCTACTAGTCATGGTGATGGCCTTCTTGGCGCAGTCTATCAATCCATGATGTTTCGCCATCTAATCCATACCCAGTACTACTTCCAATCCTTTTGTTCCCAGAACAATCAAGTTTGCATAAAAATCTATTTCATGAATTCTGATGGGTACATCTTTGCAAAATTTTCTAGCTTTAGTGGTTGCTCCAGGTATTTGAACTATCATGACATGTTTCAAGCTGATTGGTTGAATCTTACTAGTGCACACAAAATCTTCTGTAACAAACGAATGCGATGCTCCAGAATCAAACAACACTCTTGCTGGTATTGAGTTAATAGAGAACATACCCAGCACCACGTCAGGTGCTTCCTGGGCTTCCTCGGCGTTCATGTGGAAGAGGCGACCTCCACGGTTGTTCGGGTTGTTGGGGGCGAACTTCTTGCCGGTGGAGACACGGCGTTGCTGCTGTGTTGGTGGTGCGGGGTTGCCTGCGAGCTTGGCGAGCCTCTTGGGACACTCATTGGAGTAATGCCCCACTACACAACACTCATAGCAAGTGATGGTGGCCTTGTCCTTGGTTGCAACGGGGATGGCGTTGCTCCCAGTCCTTGGTGCGGTGTTGGTGTTGTTGTTGCTGTTGTTGTGGTTGGGGGCTCTCGGCGGAGCGCGGCTGTAGTTGTTGTTGTTGTTGTTGTTGTTGTTGTTGTTGTTGTAGTTGTTGTTGTTGTTGTTGTTGTTGTTGTTGTTGTAGTTGATGTTGTTGTTGTTGTTGTAGTGGCCTCCTGGCCTCGGGTTTCCTCCACTCCGGTTCTGATAACCCGGACGCGACATCTGTGCATTGGGCTTGTTGTTCCGGAAGCCTCCGCTTGGGTTGGGGCGATACTTTGGGGCATTGCTAGGCCCACTCTGGTTCATCATGCGGCGCTTGCGGTTCTCGCTGGCTTGGTGCAGTTTGCCCTCCATTTGGATGGCGGAGTCAACAAGGGCTTCGAGGTCGGCGAAGGGGATGTTGATCAACACAGTCTGCATCTCATCATGCAGTCCATTCAGGAACCTTTCCTTCCTCTTCTCAGTAGTATCAGTCTCATCCGAGGCGTACCTTGACAGTGTTAGAAACTTGTCGCGGTATTCCACCACGGACATCCGGCCTTGCTTCAGTTCACGGAATTCATCTCTCATCTTCTTTATCAGACCCGGGGGCACATGGTACTTGCTGAACTTGAGCTTGAAATCAGTCCAAGTCATGAACTGTCCCGCGTTCATGGCACGGGTGCTTGTCCACCAAGCTCTTGCTGGTCCTGCTAAGTAGTGCGTGGCAAACAACACTTTCTCATTTTCCTCAACTCCAGCTACTTCTAGATTGTTCTCCATAGTTTGGAGCCAATCATCTGCATCCAGTGGTTCCTCAGTCTTGCTGAAAACTGGCGGGTTTGTGTTCTGGAAGTTCTTGAGCTTTGATCCTGGATGATCATGATGGCCTTGATTTTTGTTGGCAAGCTGTTGAAGTGATGCAATGTTGGCTTGTCTTTCAGCTCTTTCTGCTTCTCTACCTTCTAGCATAGATTGCAACATCTGCATCATTGCGTCTTGAGTCGCGTTGCGAGTTGGAGGGGCCATCTGAGCATTGAGATAGATCATGAGATAAGAGGGAAATTCTCTATGGCTTGTTTTGTGTTTAAGTTCAAAAGTTTAAAACTTGAAATCTTTTCATGATAACACAAACATACATTCATTCATAACAAACAACACACATTACAAGCTAACACACTAAGGGTTTTAAGAACCCTTCTTCTCCAAGCTACGATACATGGGGCGGGATACAACTCACACCTACGATAGTGCATAAGTGAACTACTCATCATCTATGGTGATGTGGTCATCCTCTCCGGCGTCAAGGAACTCGTAGTCTTCCTCCTCGGTGTTCTCGTCCTCCTCGAAGTCGTCATCGTCACTCAGGAAGGCTCTTCCTCCCTGAATGTCCTCTCCATCCTCCTCCATCTTCTTCATCTGCTCCTCCTGGTTCTTGACGGTGGCCTCGAGTGCTGCAATCTTCGAGCGAAGGCGGGTGATAGTGGCATCCTTCTTTGCCCACTGCAGGCGGAGGGCCTTGCGGTCGTTGTTGAGTAGCTTGATGGCTTCGCCTTGCTCGATGATGTGGGCGTGAGTCTGGTTGGCGTACTCACGCGCGTGGTCGAGGTCCTGCTGAGTGTGGTACAAGATGAAGTCGAGATGCTCCACATGGTGCTTCAGCTCCGGGTGGGGCTGCATGTCCATGGGCTCTCCAGCAGAGCTACGCCTCGCGAGGTGAGAAAAGCGAGGGCTCTTGAGTGCCTCCCCGCTCATCCCGCACAAGCGTGCGAGTGCCTCCTGAAGGGCGCGGGCAAGTCCGTCCAGCCAGTTGCTCTCCCTGAAGGAGAAGAGGATCCTCTCAGAAGTGGGAGGCTCCATCTTGCCCCTCAAGTCAGCGGTGATGATCCACTGCAGCTCACCTCCTGGCTGGTCATTGACCTGAACTCCGTGGAACTCCGGGTGAGGGCGATCAAGGTGATCGGAAAGGGCGTTGAGGTCGTGCTCGAAGACCAAGCTTCCCCCATTCCCGAGCTGGTAAAACTTCGTGTTCATGGGCTCCATCTGAAAGTGAAGGATTAAGTTAGAGAAGTGAACAAGTGTGGCAAAATTTTAGTTATCTTTTTAAGGAAGAGTATGACTTCTTACTTTCTCAAAGAACTCAAAGAGAAGACAAAGACTAAGCTTTTCAGAAATACTCCATTCATTTTTGGAAACTAAATTTTTAGAACGTCCATTTCTAACTAGGGTCTTCTAAGGTCAAACAATGGCTCTGATACCAACTTGTCAACACCCGGATTTTTAAGTCCGAATGCCTATTATGTCATACATCGCAATCCCAGGAATATTGTTGTTGCGACGCATAATAGTTAAGTATCACAGTCATCATTCATTACAAACCATAAAGTCTTACAACTTGGAGTCACATGATCCATATTACACGAATAGTTGATCTATTGATCAACGAACAACACAAGTTCATAGCGGAAGCGTAAAGATAAATGGACTCTCTAGTCCACAGGCCAACGTTTGACGTTAGAAGCTCCTAGTTGTGGTAGACGTCCTGCTGATCGTCATCCTCGTACTGCTGCTCGGCTTCATAGTCTGGCCATTTGAATAGCCACGGACAAAGCCGTGAGTACTTTAAGTACTCGCAATCTAATGCTAATGTAAGTACTAACATTGCTACTTTAGAGTGTTCTAAGCTCTAAGGTTATTTGCATAAAGCCAATTTTATTTGAGAAACATTTTAGTAAACAACTCCTCATGTGCTAACTAACTCAAGTGGGAACATTAGTGTCATTCCCACAACTCTGTTGTGATTCAAATTCAAAGTCATCTTTCAAGTTCAAGTTCAAAATCACCAGTCACAAAGATATAAATTCTGATGATGGAAACAGTATGGCCTTTCCAACTGTCCATGACCGCGGACGCGGCTATTCGAATAGGTTTACACTCTGCAGAGGTTGCACACTTGTGCCACAACATTTGATTACATCCGTCAGGGATAAACCCCGAATAATCGTAACTCAGTACGCGGATCATCAACCGTTAACCTTTCACTTACACACCCTAGTATAGGCACCTCTCCCCATGAGCTTGGCCTCCCGGTGAAAACCAACTGTTAACCCGGGAACTGCACAGGGCTTGGCCGTACAATTCACCTCAACTCACATCATTTCTCAACAACGGAGGCAGCCTCAAGCATAACCCCTATGATGTGTGTTCAGAGCGAACCAATACTAAGACACATAAAGTTCCAGCTAAGCCTTACCCATAATCAGGTATTGTGGGGGTACTCAAAAATTGGAATGGTATCGCATCCAACTCAATCATCAGTTTTAGTCATTTCACCAAGTCAAATTTATGTCATATTCACCTTCAAAATCTTTCAATGGAAATGACTCATCATTCCAAGGTTTTCAACTTCATCATTTCACAAACACATGTTCCCATCTAGAGTAGTCATTTTTAATTTAGCACTAGCATCTAAGTATGATGGGTGCTAATAATATGCTTTGCTTCTAGGCTAACTTTGATACTCTTGTACTAATCCAATACTAACCAAGTAAATCATGAATCAAAAAGTACTTTGATAAGACAAAAAGTAAATAAAGCTTGGAAAGTAAAACTGGGAAATAGGATCATAAGCATAAAGTAAATGGGGTAATGCCTTGCTCATGGTGAGCTTTGCACTTTGCAAGAGTATTATCTTGCCTTGGTTGGGGAATTGGTCAAAGTGGTCTTCTTCTCCTTGGAAGTAGACCTCCTCCTCCTCTTGATACTCCTCGGTACTAGCGTCTAAAATACGAATACGGGGTACACAATCATCATACCAAACTTATTTACTAAACTAGGCACACTCATGATTCACACACCTAAACTAGCATCACACATTACTATTAAGTTGGTGGATGTGTTTTTCTTATTATTTAAGAAAAATAATTTCCTCTCATACTAATTTAGATGTTACTTTTAATTACTTAGAGCAATAATTTCCTCTCATTATCTTATTAAGATTTAATTTCTCTCATGAATAATATGTGACCTAGGTTGACCAAAGTCAACCTCTTCACACTTATCATTTAAGAAAATGATTTAAATGAGGTGAGCACCTCATACCATTTAATCCTAACATGGTAAAGATTTAATATCATCAACAATTCATATGAGACCTAAATGACCAGAGTCTCTACCTCATTTTGAATTGGTTGTGACAAGATATAAATGAGAGAAAAACTCCCATATGATTTCTTAATAGTTTTGGACAATATCTTTGACTAGAAATAGCCATAAAGTCCTTTAATTAAACTAGGCCATGATCATTCATGGTAAGCATGGCATATTTTTGCAGAAACAATTAGTACAAGTGAAATGTGAATTATAGGAGTTGGAATTATCTTAAAAGCATTTATGGTTGATTTTTAATAATTATTCTAATACAGAAAAGTCCCTGCCTTGTTTATTTGCTCACTTTAATTCTATAATAGATCTAGGGTTCAATCCAGTTGCATTGTGTAGATAATTTCCTAAGGTTTCCAAATATATAAAATTTGTAAAATTTGGCCAAGTATATTTGTCCCTATTAAATTTCAAAGTTGACATCAGATTGTATTATTTCTCTATTTTTCATTTTTGAATTTGAAACGTGGGCCGGCGGGAGAAATAACGGGCTGTACAGTGCGGGAAGGAAATGGGCCGGCCCAGCTTCGCAGCGGGCCAGCTGACAAGGTGGGGGCCACCTGTCATTGGGCTGAAACTAGCGAATCGGTACGGGAGTTAGCAGCCGTGCGATTAGAACACGATTGCACGGTCGAGGTGCGTCGTCATCGCCGGCGAGAGGTGGACTTACTGGCGACGGTGGTAGGGGGCCGGCGAGCTCGTCGGAGCTCCGGCAGTCGTCGGAGATGTGCGCAGGGACCGTGTCGTCGATGAGGAAGCCAACGGTAGCAGTGGCGTCGCCTAGGGCAGTCTCCTTCTCCGGCGAACTCCGTGTACTGGTGTCGGCGGTGATCTTGCGATTCGAGCTATGCAGTGGCTAATCGAGCAAATTGAGGTGTCGAGGAGAGTCGTGGTGAGGAGGGGAAGAGATTGGTGTGCTCAATTCGGTGGGAGGAGCCCTCCTTTTATAGGAGCGGGAGGTGGCCGTGGGGCGGAGCTGGGGCCGTCGTCGTCGTCGCCGTTCCAAGGTCGCGAAGGGGCAAGTCATGGGCGCGTCGGGTTGCTGCTGCACTGGCGATGATGATGCGCTTGATCGTGGCGCGGCAGGGGCTCTGTGGCGATGGCGCGTTTGATGGGAAGGGTCAATGCCGCAGCGGGTGATCGGAGTCGTGGTCGTCGACTACGGCGTTCCCGCGGGCAGGTGGCCGTGTCCAGGCGCTTCAGTGAGTCGTCGTGCGTCGACTGGCGCTGAGAGAAAGGGCTGAGGTGAAGCGAGGCAGTGGGCGTCGTCATGCTCTGGCGCGTCCAGGGTTGGCGCCATGCGCGCTCTGGCGAGGCATGGGCGTGTTCTGGGCGCCACTGGGCACTCGTGTTCTGGCGTCTCCGGCGCAGGGATTCGTCGAGTCAAGGGCTTGGCAGGGTTAGGTGAGTGTGAGGAAGAGAAATGACAAGGTGAGGCAGGCCTGTGGTGACCAGAGGCGATGGTGGCATGAGGGTGGCATGCCATGCCACGGCATGGCAAGCTTTGGTCAAATTTGTGCAGCAGTGGTGAATGCAATTGGTAGAAATGATGTTGTGAAGTGAGAGGAGGCTCCAGGGATGCAGTGGTGGCTCAGGTTGGACTTGGTCTTCTCAAAAAATCCAGCATGGGCACAAGTAGATACCCTTCCCTAAAGGTGTTTGATGAAATGCCCGAGAGAAAAATATTTTTGAATTTTGCAATTCTTTTTGGTGGGTTGTAATCATATATTAAATGGAGTATATTGGTGGTGGTGGTGATCAAAATGGAAATGAAATGCAAAAGCTCATTTTGCATATGATCTTAGTTTTGTTTCAATGTCCCCACTTGGCTTGCTTCTAGTTTGAAATTGAGACAGAGTTTGGGGTGAGGGTTTTGAGCAAAGTTGTTGTCCTTGATGTGATATTGGAAGAGGTGCAAAGAGTTGGCCAAGTGTAGAAAGGAAATTTCAAAATCCAGGGGCTCAAAGTAGGTATCATGCTGAAATTGTCACATATGACCATAATCACATGTGAGCACAAATTTGATTCAAATTTGATTTGAATTGAGTTTGATTGTTTCCAAAAGGGTTAATAAGTGTTTAGTAACCATTTACAACTAATGGTTCCAACCTAAATGGTCTAGGTTGATGTTTTGCAAAAATGGCATAGGCCATATGTGTGTGTGGAATTGATTTTTATAATTTCTTATCCATTTTCTTTTTCTTTGACTTTGGAAGGTCAATTAATTATTGCTAGGGTTTTAGAGTAAGAGAGATCACATAAGCAAGCATCATGGCAAAGGCACACTCAAATAATTAATAAGGTGAGCTATATGCATAGTCCTATATGATGAGAAAAAGTTTTTGTTGGCTCTGATTTTTGGATTCTTGAAATCTCTCTCTTGTTCATTTTATTGAAAACTTGGGATGTTACACTACACTTCCCTTAACATCACCTTGAATAAACAAAATCTGAGCATCCTCTAGCTCTTTCCGAAGTTCCTTTGGAATCTCCCATTTCATAGGTTGATTTTCCGTACTCTTCCTGCTTAAGGCATCTGCGACTACATTAGCCTTGCCTGGTGTATAGTTGATTGTAAGGTCATAATCCTTAATCAACTCTAACCATCTCTTCTGTCTCATGTTTAATTCCTTCTGAGTGAAGAAATATTTCAAACTTTTATGATCGGTGTATAACTCGCACTTGGATCCATATAAAAATTGTCTCCAACTCTTCAAAGCATACACAACTGCCGCTAATTCTAGATCATGTACTGGGTAGTTGTGTTCATGTGGTTTCAACTGTCTTGATCCATAAGCTATTACCTTCCGATCTTGCATAAGAACACATCCAAGTCCATTCTTGGAAGCATCACAATACACCGTGTAATCCTTTCCAGGTTCAGGAACTGCTAACACCGGTGCTGTGGTTAACTTATCCTTGAGTGTTTGGAAGCTGGCTTCACACTCATCCGTCCACACAAATGGAGTATTTTTCTTGAGTAACTTGGTCATTGGTCCTGCAATCTTCAAAAATCCCTCTATGAATCTCCGATAATAGCCTGCCATACCAAGAAATCCTCGTATCTCCTTAGCACTTTTGGGTGATTTCCATTCCAATACTGACTGAACCTTGCTTGGATTCACCGCTATGCCTTCTTTGGTTATGACATGTCCAAGAAACTCAACACTATCTAACCAAAATTTGCATTTGCTGAACTTCGCATATAGCTGATGTTCTCTCAAAGTTTGCAGAACTATCTTCAAATGATTGGCATGTTCTTCTTTATCTTTGGAATAGATTAGAATATCATCTATGAACACTATCACAAACTTGTCCAAGTACTTCATGAATATCTTGTTCATCAAATTCATGAAAATTGCTGGTGCATTTGTTAGTCCGAATGGTACAACCAAGTATTCATGGTGTCCATACCTTGATACGAACGCTGTTTTTGGCACATCCTCCTTCTTGATCTTGATTTGATGGTATCCTGACCTTAAATCTATCTTCGAGAAGACTCCAGCTCCTTGAACTTGATCAAAAAGGTCTTGTATTCTAGGTAAAGGATACTTGTTCTTGATAGTTACATTGTTCAGATTTCTGTAATCTCCACACATTCTCTTTCCTCCATCTCTTTTATCCACAAAAATAACTGGTGTACCCCATGGTGACACACTTTCTTGAATGAATCCCTTTTGTTCTAACTCATCTATCTGAGTTTTCAGTTCCACTAATTCCTTTGGCCCCATCTTATATGGTGGTTGAGCTATTGGTGCTGTGCCTAGAATCAGATCGATTGTGAACTCTATCTCCCTATCGGGTGGCATACCCGGTAGTTCCTTAGGAAATACATCTTGAAAGTCATTCACTACAGGGATATCTTCAATCCTCACCTCCTTCAGACTATTGAGTTCCAATCCTATCTCCAACTCACTGTATTTGTCTCCTTGGAAAACGATTCGGCCTCCAATGAAGTTGCGAAGTGATACTGTTTTGTCTCCACAGTTGATCACCGCTCCATTCTCTGTCAACTAGTCCATCCCTAGGATGACAGATATGTCCTTCATGGGAATGATGAATAGGTCCGCGAAATACACACAGTCACATATGGTTATGACTTGTGCTTCTTTCACGTGGGTTACTAAGATCGTCCCCCCCGCGGATAGAACAGTTATAGGAGTTTCTAACTCAGAACATCTAAGCCCGAATTTTTCCACAAACTCCAATGCAAGAAATGATGTGGTTGCTCCAGTATCAAATAATACTTTGCCAGGTTGAGTAAGAATGCTTAGCGTACCTAAGACTGTTTGATCCGACTCTTCCGCTTGCTCCAAAGATGTGCAATTCAGCTTTCCATAAGGCTTTCCCCTCTTGTTGTTGTTGTTGTTGTTGTTGTTGTTGTTGTTGTTGCGGTTGTTGTTGTTGTTGTTGTTGTTGTTGCGATTGTTGTTGTTGTTGTTGTTGTTTCCACCTCGTCCTCCTGAGCTCTGCCGGCTCCAAGACACCTTGTTTGGACAATCCGGCTTGATGTGTCCATCCTTCCCACAACCATAGCAAATGATTCTGGGTTTCTGACAATCCTTTTGCATATGACCTCTCAGGCCACAATTGTTGCAGATGATCTGATTGATTGGGTTCTGACTCTGACCTCCCCGGTTGTATTGACTACCAGTAGTAGGTCGAAATCGGGGTTTGAAACTCCGATCAGGTGTTGGTTTACTAATTGGGTACTTTCTTGGCTCGATCCGAGCCCTCTTCCTCCTATCCTCCTGGACTTGCCTGTAATCATCCTCGAAAGTGATTGCCGAGTCAATCAGTTCCTGGAATTCGGCAGTCCGAGCCAACCTCAGTTGCATCTTCATGTATGGATTCATGCCTTTCATGAACCGCTTCTTTCTCTTCTCCTCCGTATCAACATCCTCAGGTGCATACCTGGATAGCCTGTTGAAATCCCAAACATACTGCATAATGGGTGCAGTGTTCTGACGTAGTTCGTCAAACTCCCTCTTCTTCAGCTCCACCACGCTCTCCGGAACATGGGCATCCCGGAACTTCTTCTTGAACTCCTCCCAGGTGAACACCTTATCTGGAGGGTGTACTGCTACAAGATTCTCCCACCATGACGCTGCTGGTCCTGACAACAGATAAGTAGTATATCTAATCTTCTCCTCATCGTTGCAACCAACGGTCTTCAGCTTCCGTTCCGTATCCATGAGCCAATCTTTAGCGTCCATTGGTTCTGGAGCTGATGTAAAAGGTAGTGGTCTTGCATTTTGGAAGTCTGATAGGGTTACTCCCTTGCCTTCATTACCCTTATCATTGATGACGTGGGTAAAGAAGTCTTGCATGTTCTTGCTTTGACTTTCCTGGTAACGCCTCCTATCTTCCTCCATTGCTCTCATATACTGTTGGAAGTCTGGGTGCATCATTGGGTGTGGTGGTGGTGGTGCATTCTCTGCTCTAGCTGTTGCATCTGCCTCCTCTTTTTCTCTCGCCTCCCGCTCTCTGCGAGCCTCTTCGGTTTCTACTAACGCCATGTTCCCCCTAGTCCTGTAACAAACAGCGATTACTCATAATTACACCATGCAAATGTTTTCTGAGCTCAACTCATTGCCCAGAACTATTCACACAATGAAATCAAGAAGCAAATACAAAACAAACATTTATTATGCATATACTTTGTATATTACATAACACACACACACTTATATTACATGTGGTATATATAAACCACTTATCTTCTATCTCTTAATAGGAGACACCCACTACATGATTTCTCTGAGCTGTGGTGCATCCACGTCACCCCGTTTATTCTGCTATGTTTGGTAATTCCCGTTCCGTAACAAAATTGCAGCGGCATGCCAACATGCAGTCCGCTTCAAACAACCTGCATGCAGCGAATTTAAACGCACAAACCGGCTCCTTAGTTTTTCGTCCTGCCCGCTTCCTCTTCTGTATTAATTGATGAATCTCCGTGTGGCGCACTCTATTCCTCTCCCAAAAAAGCTGCGCACATTATTACTCTTCCCTCCATTAATCCTAAAATTAATACTGCAATTGAAACTTCCACGTATTGAGGACCTCTCCTCTCCGTTGGGGTTTACAAATCCTCCCTGTACCCATTCTCCCACCTCACCCTTCTTCATCTTCCTCAATCTCGCTAGGCGCCAGCTACATGAAATTTTTGCTGCTCTGGATCGATCGTACGATGCGTGCATCCGCTGAATCTGCTAGCTCCGGGGTAGCTATCCCGCTTTGACCTTTTTCGTTGTCTGTCTTCTCGCTTTTTTTCGATGGTGGTATCTTTCTTGGCATCAAGAGTTCATCGAGAGGATCGGTCTTGGAATTGTGGTTCGGATGCATGCGTGTTGAGTATTTGTACGTTGTATGCATATGCTTGCAGTCTTATGGCATATTCCAAAAGAGTGAAGATGATCAACGATATTCAAGAGCAGATAACTCACTCCGTGCGCTTCTACCTACATGCCAAATGTTCTACTTCGTTGTAACCTCACCCAGAACTATGCATGCACGTAATTCTTTTTCATGTTTTATGACAAGAAGTTTTCTCCTCTTTCACATCAGCCCTGCATATTTTCTCAAGAATTTGTTCCAATAATTGGAGTTGTTCTTCTCTACATATACACCTGGTTGAGATGTATGCACATTGTCAGCGAGTAATGAGCATCAGAACATGGAAGGGAAATTCCAAAAAAGAAATGGAAGGAATAAACAAAAGCATGTGCAGTGCTAATCTTCAGTTGCATATATCTGTTTTATAGGCTCGCAATTTAGATCCTTTTTGTTTATCCTCCTATTTTGTCTAATATCTTTGCTTCACATAAAAAGTTATCTTTCAGGTTTTGCGGAATTTATGTATATGATGATCAACATTTTAAACATTCTGCATCACCACTACATTTTTGATAGTAGTTTGCCAGTTCATTGATTAAATTGTCGCTTGCTACGATATTATTTTCCAATATATTTAGCAGGCGTTTTACATCTAAATGATAAGAGAAATTTTTATTTCATAATGTTTTTTCCTTCAGAAATTTTGGTGAGAGTGGGGAATATATTCTCCCTACATATGCTACCATGTATCCTACATGCCTAGCACGTTGAACTAAAGAGGACAATCTAATTGCATGTAGATATTTTGGTGCGTATCAAAATTATGTAATCGGTGGAGATATTGTATAATTATACATATTTTAATTAATCTTTAAGTTTTTTTGGCTGAACTTTGGTAGCCTCATTTTTTCACCACACGATCCCGCAGCAACGCGCGGAGTATTATCTAGTTTGGCTTAAAGCCCAAGCCAACGGAATTTTAAAATACGTTCTATTACAATACCACCTAGATTACTTTATTCTTCCTTGGAGCTCTACTCCTCGTCATCATAACTCGCCTCCGCGTACATCCCTGGGGTCCATCCGGTACAGCGGTTTGTCTTCCGAACACCGTCCGGAATGAAGGTTCTTCCAGTAGGTATGTAGTCTGAATCGGACGAAGTGCCGAGACAGAGATCTATCATGCCAAAGTAGCTGGATAAAGACTCATATGTATCCCCAGTGGGATACAGCTCACCTTCTTCTGACATCCATGGAGGATTCCTACTCACTTGACCTCTCATCTTCTTCTTCTTTTTCTTGGTTCCAGAACTCTCACCTACAACGTACTGGGATGTTTTGGGTAATCCCATCTCCAGATCTAAAGAAATGGAGTTGGTGTCTTTCTCTTCCTGCCCAAAGCTTTGGTTAACGTTCTGGTTAACTGTGCCTCCTTCATCCTCTGTATCACAAGTGATGGGTTCTCCTTCATCCCCATATGGTTCCCCGAAACGCCAACCAGTCGAATTCTCGATTGGTGACTCCGAGCAGTTTAGGTTCCTGGAATCATCTCCCCCATATCCAGACTCATACGATGCTGACACATGCGGATAGTGTGGAACAAAGTTGGGTGTGAGTGGATCTTTATGGGACAACTGGTCACTCAAATATACATAGCTGTCTAGGCTAAAGAAAGGTGTAGTATGTTGTGGTTGTGCCCTCAGATCACGCATCCGAGTTTGGACTTTATCAGGGTCCGTGAACTCAGTTAGCATGTGCTCAATCTCACCCCTCATCTTCATGTGTAAAAGGTACATCGTGGTCAATTAAGACTTACAGCTATCCATATGATGTGCTGCAGCTTCAGGGCTTCTGTGTGCTAACACCAGATGATTTAGAGTGGGATCCTCATCTTCCTCGGCATGAGGTATATGAGAATACTCTGAACATAGCAGCTCTACTGACTTGTGTTGCCTTATCTCAAGGATTGCCTTGAATAGGGCCATGTGATAGGCTGTGGTGATGGTTTTGGCTTCTCCGTATGGCATTATGCGACTCATCAGCAGTTGTGTCGGTAGTTGGACCGATACTCTGCATTTGGCTAGGATTTCCCCATCGTAATAGGTATACTTGATAACAGGTATCCGTGGGTCACAATGGAGTTCCTTCAGCATCCCACGCAGGAGATATGTGATTTGTCCATCATAATCACCGAGCCATCCCTCAACCTTCCTCAAAGTCCTCTTAGGAAAAGTGTTCGCCATTATGGATGTATACAAAAGCAGAATATTAGTAGTGATAATGCATCATAATAGCTATAATAAAGAATTATCGCACTAAAATATATGGTTTTGCTATTCTCATGTGAATAATCACCATATTTCTAGAGAATCCTTTACTATTTCTACTTGACTCCTACAGGTTTCTTCCCTATACTAGGTTTTTCCAACCTAAGGTCGCAACATTTGCTCACGATACCGGTACGGTGACCCAAAGATACCACGCATGTTGTAGTATACAAGTCGTTGATATGATCTTTGTGAAGGGACTTCTTCACATATTGCCATATCCCTCAGAGTGGTACAACAGAAACATTGCAGGTCATAACACTCCATATATTATTACAAACATTGTCTTAACAAGTTGGTATTCTCACAGGTCCTATGAGAACACCCTAAGATACTACTTAAGTACGGTTACAACTCATAACCAAATATAAAGAGAGCTCAACAACTTATTTAGGTAAGTTCTACGTTGCTCGGCTCTATGATGCTAGGGTATATCACTACTCCTCCACCTCCGTGTCATCGGGTCCGTAGACTATCCCATAGTCTACTCCTTCAACTCCGCCGGTAAGATCAGGTTCCTCGTAGACCAGCTCGTAGCTTCCTTCTGGTGCTCCATCGTTGATGGCCTCCACTTCCGGATCACAGTCTAGCAAGGTGTCGAAAGAAAGTGAGTACATAGGTACTCAGCAAGTTCTAAAAGAGTAAAAAGGTGTTTGATGCACTAGCTACGACCATTGATCAGGAAATCGCAGGTCAATGCATGTTTTGAAATCATTTCTTCAAAAGGTTGCTTTTATTATGAAAACTATGCCCGTCAGTCTTCACAGGTTGACTAGAACTTCGTGGAGTTCCTTTCCTGCCGCGTTCGCAGTTCCCTTCCCGGAACAGGGAGTGACAGCCACAATTTGATACACTCTGCAGAGGTGCGTTACTTTTCCCACAAGAGATCGCACCCTTTTTGCCATCCGCAGGGACTTGCCCCCGTTCACACTTCCTTTGGTGTGAGGCCAGGTATAAAGATCCAAGCCCACACCGCCTTCTCCGCGACTGCAAACCCACCCTTTTGTCCGACCCTACACCCCCACTAGACTTCTTCCGATAATACGGCTTTACTCACGGTGTACTCCGGACAATCCATCATAGACCGTAGAGCTAACATCACTAATGGATGGGGATTTAAAAGGCTATCCCAACCTACGGCAGTGCCTCCAACACCCCGCAGCTCTACCAGTCCGTTGGCGTGCAGAAGGGAAAAGATATGGCTGGCTTCCCCAGTGCCATTATAGTTCTCATGGTTAACGCGGTTTGTACGGCGCTAGAATCACTAGACGACATTGGTGGTTAATCCTAGGTTAATATAACCCATGCAATGGAACCTCCACCATATCAACACATACCATGGTTCCATTGCCAGCCACATAGTCATATTCATAGTTGGAAAGTAACATTTTATTTGCGATCCAGGAATGATAAGTATATAGCTTTGCATTAAAGTAGTAGAAAATAATCAAGTTGACATGAGCAAGGGTGAACTTGCCTGTGGACTGCGAGATAGTGCAGTTCAATGCAGTTGATGGAACCTGGACCTCGGGTTCTGTAAGAAGCATCATTGTCCGGTAAGGACAATATTATAAAATCCAAATAATGCAATCATGGATGTATTATTTTATGTTGAATCCCTTTACCCCAATGAGTTATTACAATTTAGGGTTGAGTTAAGATTTATGACTTTGGCAGTAACTTGCAATTGATTTAAGGTGTAAACCATTTTAATTCACATAAAGTAAAATACTTCAAAATAAAACTACTTTACTTGGTGATTCATTTATTCATTCCAAAAATGATTTGAAATCATAGAGTTGCCTCTATAGTTTTGGAATAAAATGGAATAGAGTATTTTTCTTTGAAAAATACCTTTCTCAATAGAAATGACTTGGAATAATAGAATTTCCTTTTGAAATGTTTGAAAATAAGTATTTGAACTTATTTGAGATTTTTCCTTGAATTTTAAATACAAGGAAATAATAGTTTGAAATTCCAAGTTATTATTTTAAATTCTTCAAATTCATAATTTTGAATTTGTTTCTTAAATTCTATTTCATATTTTATTCTGGTTAAGATTTATTTTTCATTCACTAATCCAATTTTTACTGGATTTTTAGAGTTGTATTTTATTTACTAAAAATTGGTGAAATTCTGGCCTTTTTCTAAATTGTGAAAAGTCCAAAATACCCCTGGCCCCTATTGGGCCAGCCCATTAACCTAAGCCCATGGGACAGCCCACTAAGGCTTGCCCCATAGTGGCTCGGTGGCGCCGAAGCGGCCCACCTCTCTCACTCACGCGTCTCTCTCGCTCACTTGCCCTAACCCTAACCTCTCGCGACCCCGTGGCGATGGCATCGCCGCCATGGCCGCCGCCGTGCTCCGGCCACCTCCTGGCCTCCCTACCGTCACCACCTACCTGATCTGGACCGCCGCGAGACGATCTATCGATCTGTCCGCGTGGTTTCTCCAATCCCCTCCTCTCCTGGCGAATCGCCTCTGATCTGGATCCACTGGAGAATCGCCTCGGGCGATTTGGTGGTCTCCGGCGAACTTTCGTCCTCGCCGTCGACGTGCACGCCCCCTGAGACCGACCTGGTGCGGTGCTGCTTGCAGTACCAGTGTCGTCGTCTCCGTGCCATGCTGCTGTGGTGGTGTTCGTGCTCGTCGGCGTAACGCCGGCGCCTACCCTGGGTCTTGCAGCTGCTATGGCCGTGCGAGCACTGCCTCGCCATGCCATAGCCTCTGCCACCAGGCGCATATAAGTGTTCTGCTCCTCCTCCTTCTCTTCTCCATGCCTGTGCACCTCCAAAGCTTCTGTGCTTCTTCTTCCTCCTGTTCTACTACTCTCTGGTGATCCTGTGATCACACAGAGCCTTGTCCTAGCTGCCTAATGTTGCCTGAGCTTCCATTTTCTGCAAGCTATGGCCAATCTACCAATTTCTGGTACTGGCCAGTGCTGCCTTGCTTGCTGTACATGCCATGTGTTGATTATCTATTGCTCCTAGCATGCTCTGATCTTGCTATGCTATGCTGTGCTTGCTTATGGGCTTGATATACCATGTTGTTCATGCTTATGGGCTTGCTATGCTTACTGGCAATCTACACTTGCTTGTCTAGGTGTACTGATGTGTATCTGTGACACTTGTGAATGCCAGAGATATGTGTGAGGTGCTCTGTGTCTTCTGTGTAAGCTATTGATCCATTGGATCAACCATTCTTTATTGGCTAGCTTATATGTGTGGCTTGACTTGATTCAATTGATCCATTTGATCAATTAAATGTCAGTGCTTGGTTGATGTTTAATTCTGTGACTAAGTGAAGCATTTTCCTTGTTGATGCTGATGCTCAAGCATCCCTATGCTACTGCATACATGTGTTGTTGCTTATTCTAGCTCACTGGACTTGATCCAGTGGCTATGATGCAGTGATTTGTGCTGTGTTGCCCTACAGTATGCTACTGTCAGTAAATAGCATGGATCTGTGATATATTCATGCTTGAATAAATTGATTTATGATGAACTGCTTATGCAGTGATGATTTAAATTACTTGCTTGTATATGAATTTGCTGTTTATAATGATTTAACAAGCAAATGAATCTGAATCCAACTCTGGATGATGATGTTCTATAGTTGGCTTTACTTTAAATGGTGCTAAGTGTGATGTGACCTCTGTAGCCTTGCTACTGATTGGTTGCTCACCTATTTGGTTGGATCTTGTGGGCTACTCAACTTTGCTTGCATATTTGGGGATCATACTAACTATGAATGCCAATATGCTTGCCTGTGATGATATCTAGGGTTTTACTGATGGTTATGTGCCTAGGATTTTATGTGTAGTCTATACTAACTACTAATTATTGCAATACATCTACTGGTGCTATCTGTGCATCAGATCTTGCTTCTGTGCACAAGATCTGTATCTGGATGGTTTCTATTTTGGTCGCTTTTTAGACTAGCAGTGATCCTTGGTGAAAACCAAGTGATGATTCACCCTGTTGAGCATCTGCTCAACCCCATGACTGTGTCATGCATATTTTATGGATTAGATCCATTGGATCTGTTCCAGGAACTTGGTATACCTTATTCTAGCTCCTAGAATGAGATTTTGTGTTGATGCAGACTTGTGGTTTGTTCACAGCCCTTCACCTCCAGTTCTGGTGGATCTTCTAGGTCACCATGATTTCTGGTGGCTTAAGTGGTTGTGTGGTTTGGTTCTGTTCTTGAGCAAGAACTAGATGAACTCTGTGTTGCTCTAGCTTCACCCTTACCTGGTGAATTCCTTATCTGGTCGACTGCTACAGTTTCTAGGGTTTGTGTTGCTTTTATATGAACCCTACTTCTACCCTGGCCTTGACACACAAGCCTGGCTTGCTTTATGACTAAGCCCTTGCATGGCCTTGTTGTGCCTTGCATAGCACACATGAGCTGGTGCTCTCATATGCTGAAACTTGAGCCCTCTGGTGTTGCTCAGTTCTGGTCTGGTTGCTCTTATCTTGTGCTGTCCAGGCTTTGGACAAGCACAAGTGTGCAGTGACAGTTGGTTCTGTCCAAACTGAATTTCTGTGATGACTACACTCTGTCCAAACTGAATTTCTAACACTTAACATTCTGGCTAGCATTTGCTTTTCTGTTTTGCAGGTTTTGAAGTTGAATATGACCAGAAGATATTCTTCAAGACATTTAGTCTAGGTTTTAGTTTAGGATAATATTGTAATTTTACTTTTTCATTTCTGTTTATTATTCCATAATTCTTGTATCAAGAATATTGTAATGACATTGTAATTTGTGTTGTGTATCAATAAAGCTCAAGTTTTGTTTATGATCTTTTGTCTTATGTAATGTTTATATTCTTGATTAAATATTATATTTAATATTCCATTTGAAATTCAAAGTCATTTGGATTCATAAGTTGTGTTTGAATTGTGAATTCCATATTTATATTGTGTAATGCTTATTGTTAAATGTATTAACACTTGTCAAATGAAATCATTCCCCAAATCAAGAAGATACAAAAGAGATCATGTCGAAATTTCCCTAACTCACATTGCCTAACCCTAAGTGCAAAAATGAGAGAGAACCTCGATCCCTCTTAGGTTTAGCTGCAATAAGGCGCGAAAATTTCCCCCATTTTGCAATGAAATGCACATCCCATTTCTAAATCTACCCTTCGTTGTTCCTATGTTCTGGGTTATTACATTTTCCTTCGATTTGGAGAAGTTGATGGGACGTGAGAGGCGTGGTTTCGTGCGTGAGCGAGAATGAGACGTACTGTGTGCAGAGGGAGGGAGAGAGCGGCTTACGCGTCCTAAATGCGACCCGCGTCCTACGCGTCCACTAGTGCACGTTTGCACCGCGACACGCGTCAACAATGGCACGTCTTCCACTTCTGCACCGCAACACGCGTGCTCGAGTCTAACCCTGGAAATTTAGATATACTCAGGTATACCCTCGAGTCATATACTAGCATTTTTTGTGTGCTCAGTTTTCCCCTTGGGTGCTAATACTGGCTAGTGCAATATACTCAGTTTTACCCTCAAGTGGCTGGTCAACAGAGAGTCAACAAATGGGATTAACCAGTTAAATGAGTTATTTAATGTGCAAAAAATTCTGAAAAAGAGTGCCACTTACTCATGGAGTCTTCACCACAAGTTGCCACTTCTCACATCATAGATAAATCATAGATAAATCAAGTTTTACCACAAATTGCCACTTCTCAAATCACCTAGTAGCTATGAAGGTGCATGGTTTTCCACAATAAGCCCTACCCAAAACAGCTTTCCCCAAAACATACTTTGTCTGAATGAGGCCATAATTTTCACACTCATGTATATTTGTATTGCAAATAGTTTGAGGTAGGCCAAGATGGGTTTCATTGTACAAAACATGCATTTTTCATTTTTTAAATCTCATATTTGAAACCCTTAGTCTGTTTACTACTCACTTGCCCTTGGTTTCTTGATACTACTCAGTTTTGCCCTCTTCCTTCACAAATTCTCACAGACGCCCAACATTACACTGATTGGTCTAGCCCATGTCACGCGGATCGTGCCCGCCGACCGTTGATCGTATGATTTAACGGGCAGGATAACCCCTATCTCTCTCTGGTCGGGGCCACCACCCTATCTCTCTCTCTCTGTCGGCGGTTAGCTTCCACCCTCTATGTATGCTAAAGGGCGGTTACCCAGTACGCTAAAGTTTGGTTTTCTGCATTATTTTTCACGAGCTAAATTATAAACTCTTTTAGGCATTATTTTTCACGCAAAAAATGATAAACCATCACCGATTTGTACTTTTCACGCAAAAATGGTACACCATCACCCATTTGTTGTAGCCATTACTTTTCACGCAAAAAATGATACACCATCACCAATTTGTTGTAGCCATTACTTTCCACGCAAAAAATGATACACCGTCACCCATTTCTTGTAGCCATTACTTTCCACGCAAAAAAAAGATGAACAATCACCGATTTCTTGTAGCCATTACGGTAAAATGATAAACTATCATGAATTACCATTTCTTTTAGGCATTACTTTTCACGGTAAAATGATAAACTATATCACGAAGTTTCATTTCTGTCAAGATAGTCCGCATTACTTTTTTGTTGAGATATACTCCCTCCGTCCACAAATAAGTGTACTTTTAGCTTTTGTACTAAGTCAAATATATGATGAGATTTTGGTATAATTTGAAACTACATTTCAAAACGAATCTCGGGATACTAAATTAGTGTCATAAATGCTACTACTTTTTCCTATATATGTGGTCAAAGTTTAAAAAGTTTGACTAAACACAAAACCTAGATGACTACCCCCACAACGATCATGTCCTCCTTAATTTATTGTGTAAACCCCCACAACGGTCACCTCCTCCTTAATTTATTGTGTAAACCCCTACAACGGTCATCTCTCCCTTATAAACACCCACAACGGCCATCCCTTGTGTCAATAGGTTCTGCCTCTCTCTTCTTCGTTCACATACATTTGATCCATTGCCATGGCTTCCACGCCTCGGACGCGGACTGGAAGGGGAAGGGGAAGGGGCGGCCGGGGTGGTGGATCATCATCATTGCCACCACCACCGTCAACACTGCAATTGATCATAGAGGAGTTCTTCATCGTCGTCTATGAAGACCCTTTGGTCAAGAAGGTACGTCCGCGTTCCCACATATATGATGCATGTGATTAATTATGAGCATGTTCTAAAAAATCTTTAATTTCAAACGGATCAGCGCTCGATCTCTTTGCAGGCACTCCCAAAAAAGTTTGCGGACTATCTTGACGGCCAGGAGCCAGCTAAGGTGTATCTGCGGCGGTGGCCCATCGTGGTCCTCGTCTCTGGACCGTGGAGGTCCTATTTGACGGTCAAGGCCGGATGTACCTCGACAAGGGCTGGGAGAATTTCGCCATCGCGCACGGTGTGGATTTTGTCTGCTTCGTACACTTCAAATATGAAGGCGATGATGTGCTCACAGTGAAGGTGTTCGGCGGAATAATGTGCAGGAAGTACTACTACTCGGACGACGAAGATACTGACGATGAAAGCGACGATGACGTGAAGCCATGCATCCATCCCCTTTAGATAAGGGGATTATGACCAAGAATATATATGTAGCTTCATATGCATCGATTTAGAGATCTAGCTATTTTCCTATATATTATGCATTTAAAAAATTATATCGCAATTTCCACCATGATTCGAGCACCACAGCCTCCAAACGATGCCGATATCGGCATGGTCAGAATGGCTATGCTCGCCGCCACTGCTAGGTCACCGTCGGGAAGCACCATGTTTAGTATAAGATTCACTTTAGATTAAGCTGGGAAAATAGTCACCTGCCATTGGCTGAGGCGGCCCCACAGAGCGGCTCTATATGATATTCTCTAAATAAATAGACGACCCCAGCGGTCATTGGCTGCGGAGGCCCCACAGAGCGGGAATATATGATTTTCTCTAAATAAATAGAAGACCCCACTGGTCATTGGCTGCGGCAGCCCCACAGAGCGGTAATATATGTCTTTTCCTGAAAAATAGACGACCCCACTGGTCATTGGCTGCGGCACACCACGAGACGGTTATATATGTATTTTCTTGAAAAATAGACGAGCCTTTGGTCATTGGCTGCGGCAGCCCTATAGAGCGGCCCCATTTGCCATTGGCAGCACCGCGTATACAATCAGGAAATAAAACGGCCCACGCGTCAGCGACAAATGGATGGCTACCCGTCAGCACGAGACGGTCAGAGAGGAACTGCCCTCTGTGCAGCCCCACCCATTAGATTAACGGTAACGGTAAGGCCTCTAACCTGACGGCAACCCTCCCGTCCGAGGGGTTTCAAACTAGAGGGAGGAGAAAACTGAGGAAAAGTTAAGAGACTGGGGAAAACTAAGCACAACTAACGAACCAGGGGCACGAAAATAGAAATCCCTATATTATTAGATGTATTGATAGATGCATATTATGTAGCCCCTTCTTAAGTATTTGTTCTGATCAAGCATATGTGCAAGAGAGTGTGTGGGGTGATGTGTATATTAGATGGATTAGCATGGTTTTAGTGATTGGATAGTGATAATATGTTCAAGATCTATTATGGCTTTGCCTTTATTTTACTACATCACTAGGGATAAAGTGAATGCATATGCTATGTTCATCACGTGACAGTAGTGATGATCTTGTTTGTTCAAGTTAGCATATTTGATATTCAAACTTCATGTCAAAGTAGTTATTGCTATACTCTGTTAATTCTTAATACAAGATTGATGAAGTTTCTTTCTTGTGGAGTATAAGATAGGTGTGTTGCATCATCTCTATGTTAGGACGTGATGCCTATATTAATGTTGATCTTACATATACTATTATGTGCACCTTCATATCTCATTGATGAATTACTATTTGTCCACCACGACTTCAAGAGAGAATAGTCAAGTGAACCCATGAACACCGGTCCACTTTTTATCATAAGAAACACCTTGATATTGCTTTTATCTTGTTTCCTATTTGCTGCACTATTTTAATCCGAAAATATAAAAAAATACTTTTTTTTATTTGCATCCAAAACACCAAAAACAATCAATCCCTTTACAATTTTTACTTAGTTATTTTATCTAGTTTAGTTTTTACTTGTTTTATTTCTACTTATGTTATATACTTACACGAAACCTTGTGCTTGACAACCACACGGTGGAGTTGGGGACACAAGGCATTTACTTTACCTGCAGGATTGCTAGAAGAAGAGAGAAGAGAATACTCTTTTGTCCAGTTTCTCGAGAGTTCGATATAAACCCTCGAGTTACCCTTGTAGGGAAAATACTCTGCTGACACAACACTATGCCCTTGGAATCCCAACGTCATCAACATCGTTGTCCCCGCGTCACACCTTGGTTATTTCTACACCTGAGCTCTTTACTTATGCACTTTTCTTTATGATATCCTTCGTGCTTGATGTTGTATATCTTGCTATCACATAGTTGTTTGTCTTGCTTATCATAAGTTGTTGGTGCAATTAACCCTAGTTATATATGTTTTATGCTTGATAAATTAAATGTTAGTTTTATTCCGCATTTATTCAAGCCATAATCGTAAAAGTTCTAAACCTCCTATTCTCCGCCCTATAGGCGGTATACGTGTCCTTTCACCTTTGCATAGTTATGGGGATCGCTTGGATCAGAGTCATTATCTAGCGCTTCCGTTACTAGCTTCTTTAGTTAACCTAGATCTAATATTGATGTTGATTCTCCATAGATAGATCTTGGTGGTTCATGTAGGTCATTTTTTTCTCACGCATGTAACCCAACATCCTAGCCGAGGAAGCATATTCTGAAGGAAATTTCACTCTACACGATCATACCTTTGTGAATATCCATCTTAGCTGCACACTACGAGATTTCCCTTTTTTTCTTAGTGGTGTGCATGCACTCGTATGCCACATGAATATTATCTTTGATCATTCTACCAGAGCGAAAAACACTTTCCACATGGGCGATTACATCATCCAACATATGCTTTAGTCATAGAGCAATCATTTTGGAGGTTGCCAACACGATTCAAAGACTGGTAAGTCAGTATTGTGAGATGACCTCTGGGCTCTCCATCTTCAAAATTAAGACTATCACTATATCATTCTATCCATAAGGGATAACTTTAATGCCTTGAGAACCTCCTAAGTCAAAGCATACACAATACTCCATCCATTTATAGATATAAGGTGTATAGTTTTTTAGAAAAAAATTGTAATGTAAGGTTCATTGCGTTGCACCACTTGCCTGAACAACGTTTTTTAAGGATTTGATTATATTTTCTTCTCTTATGAAAACTACTCTATTTTCTCACATCAATTTTCCACCTATAATCCCAACCAAACCTGCTATAATTTTTTCTCCATGTGTGTTCTTTATTTTTCGTGCCAAAAATTATACGCCTTATATCTACAAACAGAGGTAGTAATATATAGTCCAGCATATTTTAAACAAAACTACATGCAAACCATCTGTTTCTTGTTCTTTCATATCGATAATAGAGAACAAAACCTTCTTCACATCGTCAGGTGTATAAGGTAATTGTAGGGCATCATTCATAGTTGTAGTTATTGTTCAATACCACCTTTTCTAAAAGAGCAGGATACACATCTTGCACCAACGTCGTAAACAGGCCTTGGATTTAGGTATGTAGTGCCCTCAACCCAATTGCTTTTATCATCCTTTAGCCTCTTTATTTTATTTTGTTGCCTCCTAGCATTCTTAAAGTTATGGAAATATGAAATATTGTTTATCTCCAGGCCGAAGACAATTAATTCAGTTTTGTTGTACCAGCGGATCTCCTCTTGCTCAAGAAGTTTCTCAATTTCCGAATTAACTGAATTTCGACGTGAAATACCAGCACCCGTGATAATATCTGTAGAAACAAGTTCAAATTCTCTTTGTACAGCCTCAATCCTTTAGCTTGTGCTTATGAGCACATTGTGACCCCCTTTATGGAGTTGTGCGTGCGCATGGGCAAGCCTTCCTGCAAAATCTCTACTGTTTGAATCTCGGGCCAGGCCTTTTCCACAATCTCATGGAAATGTGTCTCTTCTAACCAACAAGACTCAATCGGTAACACCTCTTTTGAGCTGTGCAATAAAGCATGTTGTGTGCATCGTTTGTTGCAGAAGCTGGAGCTATGTTGCCTATTTCAAATAAAATAATAATCTTGGGTCAATTGTTCTTCCAAACTTGGTAATAAGGGATGGTGATCAGACATGCTATGCGGAAGATTTTCCAAAATAATTTCTGCAAATTTATCTTTTCATGCATCATTAGCCAAGTCACGGTCAAATCTTTCTCTAATTTATCCTCCATGCCACATGAATTTATCTCCAATATAACCAATATCTAAAAGGTTACAATCCACAAATGTATCTTTTAAGTTTGCATAAAATGATTGGGCCTTGGATTACCACCTTCCTTTGCAAAAGGTGCAATAAATTTGTTTAGATCAACAATAATTAGCCAGGACATATCACATTCAGCATGAAGATTTCTGAGACTTGTCAAGTCAGATCTTTATCCTCCCATCTGGGCTCACCGTACATACCCGTAAGCCACTAACTATTCTCTAAGACCTTACAGCCGTGACATAAACATAGTTATCACAATTGAACCTTAGATCAAACCTGTCTCCTTTTATCCACAGTAACAATAGCCCTCTACTTGCATAGTTGCATGGGAGAAAGATGGAGAGGAGGGGCCATCACCACCATCTCCTTCGATGGTAAAGAGATATAAGAAGATAATCTCTCTCTCCTCACGAGGATCAAGGTATCAGCTACGCTCGAACAGAACCAACAATGTACACATGAAGATCAATGAATTAATCAGACAAGGGGTGAAGATAAATTTAAGAAATAAAATAACATAGCGTGGAAAGAGTCAGCTCACACATATTGCTTTTTTTTAGAGGAGGTCAACTTTATTGATACCTGAACAACAACAAAAACAACAACACTACAACACGCCAAAGACAATATATTTGTAAATCAATCGTCTCGTATCATTTATCTTTTCATCAAGGAAATTATCATCTCTTGCTTTAGAAGGAAATAAATTATTATATATTGTAGGCTAACTGCTTGAAGCTGATGGGCGTGGTAAGCTGGGCCGGGCCATTGAACACTCCGTCGGCCCCTAGCTCCGCAGCCCGCTGTGTGGAGTGGACTGAGTCCCAAAAAAAGTACGTGTCTCGGTTGCCGCACAACGTGGCATTCTTGATGCATGGACCCTCTGCGCCTAGCCTTCCGCTCCCGCAACACGCACTGTCCGAGCTCACGAACCCTTCAAAAAAAATCATGGTCTGGTCAACTCACATTTTACCCAAAACTCAAAATAGAAATACGAGATCATGTAGAATGTTTAAACATTTGGAAGAATCACCAAATTTCGCTTAAAACCACAATCCACTTCTAGTATGTGACATAGCGTACCGATTGACTGCGGGTTGGAGAAGATGGCCTGTGAGGCCGCAAAGGAGTCAGCAAGGGAGTAGGCGAAACCGGGGAGCTTTGGCGCGAGGGTGGTTAGCGCCGACTTCACTGCAGCGGCCAAACCAGCAGCATAGAGGTTCAGGGCGTCGTTGCACGCCCCTGTCACATTCAGTATACGCACCCGTGGCACGCACCCCACTGGGCCCACGTTGATGATCCCGAACTTCCTCGCCCCCAACCCATACAGATCCTACACATAAATTAAGAAGTTTAGTATTGTAGTTTTGCCTGATTTGTTTCAAATGAATTACTGTAGCAAGATTAGAATGTGTGTTTGTTACATACAGTGATGGCAGTAGAGTAGTTGGAGACGAGGGTGGCATAGAGCGCGGCGACTTCAGCTGGGGACTTTGGGTTGGTTTGGAATAGATCGTTGCTGCCAATGCCAAGGAGGAAGAAAGACTTGGCTAGGAGCATGGAGACCTTGCGGGTTCCCCAAGCAGCCTCCATCTCCGCCTTGGTTGACGCAAAGTAGCGCACCTGCTTTGACAGCGGAATGTTGTTCCCCGCATTCTGCAGCAAGGCACACGGGTTAATTATAAGACTGCAATTACAACAACTTCGGCTAACTAGACATTGTCGAGTTAGAATTGTGTCGAATATTTTTTTTCTATGGAGCTATGGGCGGCCTTAACCTGTTAAGTGCGATCCGGCCAAAGTTCCACTTCTAGTTTATTTTATCAGTTCTAGCTAGTTTAAAATTTGGATCAAATATTACACTAGAAATCATAAAATAAACTATTAGGGTTTTGACGAGATTTTCCTTGCATCTCTATTCTCCGGGTGGACTTGGGTTAGATAGCGTGAAAGGTGACTGAGAGACACAGGCGAGCACATGTAAGTGTAACCATGTATCACCATAAATTCAGAAGCCGCGCGTAACAGCGACTGTTAACTCCGGACTGACATAGATCATGTACAGGAGCGATTTTACTTCGACAAGCAGGCTAATATGTAGAGATCTAAGCCAAGGGAACGGAAGTCTAGTCATGCCCAAAAATACAGCAACCGACTTGACGATGAACCTGCAGTGAACAAATACCGGTGCCTCCATTTCGTTGTGTGTGCACATGTGTTGGCATCGGTACATTGATGCAATATGGCGATCGTGTCGATGAGATTATCTTACACAGAAAATGGAACTATCTAGAAACGTGTTGTGATTTGGAGGGCTTGGTGTTGGCTTGTGATGATTGCCTGATTAACTATAAACATCCTTAGGGAGCTCGCAATGCTCTTTATACCTTTGTTGATATATATTACATGTGATGAGACGTGATGTGAGTAATATATCTCGATGGGGTTGTGATCCCACGTTCCTCCCTCGGACGATGGTTGCGTGCCAAGTTAAAAACAGAGGCCTCTGTAGTTGTGCTCTCTAGCTAGCAGGTCAACGATCAACAAGCGTACGAACAAATCCACCGACAGCGTAAACGGCCTATTACCTGTTAAGACTTCAAAGTTTTCATTACTAAAATCGTTAAACCGTGTGTACTTGTGATTGTTCTGAAATCATCCAAATTTAGACAAGACTGTCTTTTATGGACGGGAGGGGGTGTAAATTTTGTGCCTACAATGCAACAGAACTAGTGTTCTAAGTGACATCTGCAGTGACATTTTAGAAGCCCTGTCAGAGCATCAGCACCCAAAACATAACTTATTTATGAACCAAAGGAATTAGTTTTAAGAACACTTTGTTTGCTAGAATCTTATAACAGATGGTCCCAAAAACGCAAACTTTAGTCACACTAGCTTACCGTTGAGTCTAGGATCCCCGCTCCAGCCGAAGCGTAGCTTACGCCTCTCGTCAGAGCGCTAGGGATGAGGTAATTGCGCGATTTGAGCACCAGATAGGCCAAAGGGCTTCTCTCGAACCCCAGATTCTTAGCTGCATCCATGAACGCATGCATGATCCTCATTTGAACATATGATCCATCGATACACATATGAACACATGCATATATGAGACCTACGCACCGATGTAGTCCGCGATGTTGTAGCCGTTGCTGAACCGTCCGGTGGGCTTGGCGGCGCCGGGGAAATCGATGCCATAGAAAGGCACGTTGGCCCTGGGTACGTCCTCCCCGGGCAGGTAGTTGTTGTTTCCCACGTCCAGCGTCGAGTCCCCCAGCACGAACACAGCCGGCACCACCGGCTGGGCGACGCCTGCACCGGCGGCGAGCGCCACCACCGCAAGGCCGAGAAGCACAAGACCCTTCATGGCCGCCTTCGCTTGTGCACAGCACCGTACGTGTACACACGTGTGTATGTACACGTATGCACGCTATAGCTATTTGATCATATACTGGGTTTTTTTTTGTGTGCGGGCCTGCGGGGGATCATATACTGGTTGTCGTTCCAGTTGATGGCAAGGGGTTGTACTTATAAGGCCGACTTCTTTCTTGGATCGACATGATCAACTGGCTAGTGAATTTAGTCTACAAAGACTCTACATACCAATTCCGGGTCTTCTTGTACTCCGTAGAATATATCATCAGAGAAGCAGCCTGTGGAGAAGTTACAGTTGGCCGGTTTCACGCATGCATATGCATGCGGACGTGTGATGCCTCCCTCGGAAAAGTTCCGGCAGACCGATCGAGGAGACGACTAGCTAGTTGTCTTTAGCATATGTTGCGTCCGCATCGACGACGATCCTTCCGTTGGCGTGTCTGCTGTGGATATCAATGTCAAGTTGTCAACTCTCCTGCCGAGCTAGCTAGCTAGCCAGCCAGAGATGGACGACGACCACGTTCTATCTTTTATCTTGCATAATTAACAGATCGTTACATCATCAGAAGGTGATGGCTCAACTAAACGCGCACGCATACACCTGCATACATATATATTTGCATATATCCACTTGAACTAGCAGCCTAGCTCACTCCAACTATTCAAAATGTTCAAATGATGTGGTCAGTGGCTGCAGTCTCCGCCTTTTCAGGCGTATGTGCTCAAGGTAGGATATGAACGTATGGGCTGGACCAATCGATCAGCTTGGCAACATTAGGTCAATAATAATGTACAAATTTTGACAATTTACTACCTGTCCATATATATACACATATATGTCTGCGTCATGTATCCTGCTTTCGGCTGCACCATAACCTCGTCAGTAGGGGTGGGCAAAAACCGATTTGGTCGGTTTAACAGTTTTGGGTCAGTTCATGTTTAAAACTAGATACGAATTCTTGATTGAGTTTTTTTTAAAGAGAAGGCTCAAAGAGCCCAGCTTTAAATTAATAAAGTCCCGAACGGCCACCGATACACTGACACTTACAGGGATACCAGCTTACAACAACAGCACAGCAAAAACAACAGAAAGGAAAGAGACAAGCTACACTAACTAGGACTAAACACTAGCTAGAGAGCTTGAACTTGTCGAGCAGGCCCAGGACTTCTGTTGGGAGGCGCGGAGTTGGAACAGACCAAAACAACAAATCTCCCTTGCAGCATCAAGCATCAGAGCACGCCTATGACCGAAGAGACGGAGAAGTCTTCCTGCCTCGAGAAACCGAAGGAGGAGGGCTAAAAGGAGACGCCTCCAAGGAGGAGAACGGCGCCCGAGGCGTCGTCGTCACCCGCAACGGCTGGAGCCTTGCCGAGCTTTCGCCCTAGCCCAGCCACCACCCCTAAAAACACGACCTTGACAATCATCCAACGACACATCGCGCCCACAGCGAAAGGAGAAACCACCGGCATCACCCGTGGCATGGCACCACCTAAGACAACCACCCCTGTGTTTCTAGGTAGCCGACCGAGCAGGCAATCCACAGTGTATATACAGCTGAGACGAAGACGGCGGCGATGAGCTCAAAAAGCGAGGCAAAAGAGTGTGCCTAAAGACAAAGAAGACAGCCTAGCCCCCATTGGAGAAGCGCGCAAGACGTGCACGGTGGCAGGATCCGGCTACGAGAAAAGAGGGACATTTTGGTGTCACCTCCAAGAAGGAAAACGGCGTCAAGAACGTCATCATCACCAGCAATGGCCAATGCCTTGCACGGCTTTCACCGGCGTCCCATCCTCTCTCGGAAGCCAGCCACCGCCATGAGATCGCAGAGAAGGAAACATCTCCAGCCCTGCCGACAACACATCAACGAGGGTTGTCGGCCCAAGAAGACGAGGTGGCCAAACCCTGAGACACCCGCGTCAAGCTCATCACCGACACCAACCACCCAGATCGAGAGAGCCCCCGCCTCTAGATCGAGCCTTGGCCTGTGTATGCCGCCCCAGTCCAGCCCAGATTATATCATCCGGTGGAAGATGCTTCGATGTCCGCAGCAACACACTGCGCCCCGCCAAAAGTAAGATGGAACAACGGCAAGAGACGGGTGCAGCCGCCGCCACCCCCGCAACACCTGCAGCGGCCCGTCGGAAGACACCCACGAACACCACCCACCCATGGTGTCAACACCCGGATTTTTAAGTCCAGATGCCTATTATGCCGTACATCGCAATCCCAGGAATAATGTTTTTGCGAGGCATAATAGTAAGTAGCATAGAGTCATCATTTATTACAACACATATTGTCTTACAACCATAGATCACATGATCCAATATTACACAAATATATTGTTCAACATCACACATAGTAGCGGAAGCGAAAGTAGTAGTGACGATATATTCCACAGGCAACGCTTGACGTTAGAAGATGATCCTAGTTATCGTGAAGCGACGTCCTGTTGTCCGTCATCCTGATACTGGTGCTCTCCTTCATAGTCTGGCATTTGAATAGCCAGGGCAAAGCCATGAGTACTTTTAAAGTACTCGCAAACTAACTCTAAGAGAAATACTCATTAAGTGTAAGGGGGTGCTAAGCTCTAGGTTGATTTGCATAAAGCCAAGTTTTAGTTTCATAAATCTTTGGTAAAAGCCTAATTCATGTGCTAGACTAACTCAAGTGGGAACATTAGTGTCATTCCCACACCACATTATGGATCACCATAATGTCACCTTTCAAACCACCATTCATTTCTAGGACCAAAACATTTTAATGATAACGGAGATAGTATGGCCTTTCCAATCGTCCGTAACCGTGGACACGGCTATTCGAATAGGTTTAACACTCTGCAGAGGTTGTACTCTTGTGCCACAACTTTTGATTACATCCGTCGAGGGTAACCTCGAATCATCGTAACACAGTACGCGGATCATCAACCGAAACCTTTCACTTATATATGCTAGTATGAGCACCTCTCCCCATGAGCTTGGCCTCCCGGTGGAAACCGCAGTCAACCCGGGAACTGCACAGGGCTTGGGCCGTACATTCACCTCATTTCAACATCCATCCACAAGTACGGAGGCAGCCGCAGCAGTAACCCCTATGATGTTTGTTCAGAGGGAACCCATACTAAAATACACAAGTTTCTAGTTAAGCCCTACCCATAATCAGGTATTGTGGGGGTACTTGTATAATTGGAAGGGTATCGCATTCAAACTCCACTATCAGTTTTATCAAAAATCACCATCTTCTCTTGGTCATATTCACCTTCAAAAATCTTTCACTTATGTTCACTTCGCAAATGTTCCCATCTAGAGTAGTCAATTTTAATTGATTAGCACTAGCAACTATGTGAGAGGGGTGCTATCTAGCTTTATTTGCTTAGGCTAACTTTGATACTCTTGTTCTACTCTAGACAAGGGAATCATAAATAAAAAGGGTACTTTGAAATAAATAAGCAAAAGCAATTGTAAGTAAAAACATGGGATAGGTAATACATAAAAATAAAGTGTGATGGTGCCTTTGCTCTTGTAGAGCTAAGCACTTGTGTTTAGCAAGGGTTAGCTTGCCTTGAGCTGGGTAGTTATCGAAGTTCTCTTCTTCTTCCTGAGAGTAGCCCTCCTCTTCTTGGTATTCCTCGTTACTAGCGTCTATATACGAATACGAGGTATAAATACTAAACCAAGCTCACATGCTAACTAGAGTCACTCAAAAATAGTTCACACACTAGTCCTATCATCAATCAAACATGGCATGGTGGATTATAGGATTGGTCTTTATTAGAAAGAAAATACTTTCCTCTCATTATTCCTATTTCTTAAATTTGATATGTAGGTCTTTAAAGGATTCCATTTCTTTGCATTACTTAATATTAAGATTTAATCTCTCCATATAATAATAGGGTATGAAATATAGGTTGACCCCAAAGTCAACATTTCATATCTATTATATGTGAGTTCAATTTAATAGAAGTGTTACACTTCACATAGTTTTAAAAACTTAGCATTTAAATGAATTAAAATCTCTAAGTAATAATTCTCAAGGGTTCATTAGCCTAGGTCATTCCCCCTGGTTATTAGTACTTAGGATCAAAATTTAAATGAGAGGTAATTCTCATATTGGGGTTGAGTTTGAATTCCACTTAAAAATGCTCTAGAAATGACTACATAGCCATTTTATTTGCTCTAGTCCATGATCATACAAACAACAGGGCTATGTTATTGCATAATCAATTAGAGGACATCATTTAGGATTTATTAGAATTGGAATTACTCAAAAATCTATTTTGGTTGAATTTTAAATAAAGTTTGAATGTGTAAAAGTCCCTGTCTTGTCTTTTTTGTCAAATTAATTCTACAACGAAAATGGAGAGGGGGCCAGTGGCATTGGATGGGAAATTTCATGAGCTTTCCAACGGTATAAAGTTTGCTAGATTTGGTTTGGTAGAAATTAAACTATTCAATTTTTACTAAACAATCAGCGAGCAAATTTGAATTAAAGAATAAACCAGATTTAAATTTTTGGGCTGGGCGGGGAAAAGTAAATGGGCCGAAACGAGATTCGGCAGCGCCGCAGCCCAACACGCGGCTGGCGCGCTCGGGCCGCGCTGACAGGGTGGGGGCCACCTGTCGGCGCCCTATTTAAACGCCGAACCGTTACGCGAGAGAACGGCGTTGGATTAGAACTGAGATCAAGGGCTGGGGAGCGTCGTCGTCCCCGGCGGGATTCCGACGAGGGCACGGCGGCCGTAGGGGGTCGGGGAGCCTACCAGGCCGATGCAGGACTCAGGCAATATGCGCGGTGAAGGTGTAGTCGATGAGGAAGAGGTTGGGAGCAGCGGCGCGGCGCTTGGGGTGGCGCCAATCGTCGACGGTGAGCTGCGTCCCCCGGCGGCTCCGATCTTGAAATTCTTCCTCCTTCGGCGGCAATCGAACTAATTGAGGTGGTGAGGATGATCAGTGGTGAGAGGGGAGTCGAGTGGTGTGAGAGGAGCTTGCTGGGAGGGCCTCTATTTATAGCGGCGAGGTTGCCGTGGGGGTGCTTTGCAAGGCGCGGCCATGGCGTGGCGGTTCCGGCAAGCGAAAGGGCAAGCGAAGGACGGGAGCGTGTAGGCCTTGTCCTGGAGATGCTCAAGGAGTAGCTGACGCGGCAAAAGGGGATGGGATCGCTCGGGCGCGTGCAATGTCCATCAACGGGCGCGCGGCATCATTTCGTCTCGGGCGCGGCGACGGTGCGGGGCAGGCACGGGCGTTCGTTTAGCTCGTAGAGGGTGCGAGGCGGTGCTTGATGCGGCGCTAGGAGATGCAGGGCGAGGACGAGGGCGTGCAAGTGGACGACGTCCTTGCGCGTCCGGGCGTGATCACCACGCCGGCTGGCGCGTCTGGAGCGTTTTGGACACGGGCGTTACGGGCAGGGCCGTGCAATGCCGATCGATTCGGTGGTACGGGCGTGATCCTTATGCATCGGGGATGCTCAAGGACATGGAGAAAGCGACAAGGGAGGGGCTAGGGAGAGGAGTGCCAAAGGTGGCCGGCATGGCATTGTGTAGCATGTTTTAGGGTTTCTCCTCCACTTTATTCAGCCATGCAAGCACTGGGCTAGAGGCAGGGGTGTAGGGGAGGCTGATGATCACTTTGCCAAAGTGGTTTAGGGTCAAAACCACTGGATAATAGCATGTCTCACTTATTCTAGAAGGCTGCCACACCTGTTCGATAAAATGCCCGCAAGAAACTTTCTTTCGAATTTTGCAAATCTTTTTGGTGATTCTCATTTATATAAACATTGTGATGTATTGGTGGTGGTGGCACTCAATTTGGAATTGATTTGCAAGTTTTCAAAATTTTGGGTGATCTTCTTTTCTCTCCCGGGTTCCCTCTTTGCCCTCTTGTTCTGGTCAACCTAGTCAACTTTAGGGGGGGTGGTCAACACCAAAGTTACTCACCTTGACATGGTCTTGGATGACCTGGCTTTAGTTGACCTTGCTTAGTTCAAGATTTGAGAAATACAGAGGGGTAAAGAGGTGAAGAAAATATTTTTGTGAGATGTGACCATTATCACATGTGTGAAAGAAAATTTGATTTCTTTTGGTTTGATTCTTGATCCAAGGGTGCAAAAGGGTTAGTTTATCACATTGAAGTATTTTAGAAGCAATGGGGCAAGCTAACTTGGCCTTGGTTGAGAGTTGGTTATTTTACAAAGAGGGTATGTGAGTGAGAGAGGGGTTTTTCCCATTTTCTTTATTTCTCCCCAATTTAGGGTTTAGTGAACTTTGTTAGGGTTCACATGGTAAGGTTTACACATACTAACACTCATCATGGCCATTGCACAAAAGAAATCACTCAAATGCATTTATCTATATGTGGCCCTATATGTATAGAAAAAGTTTTTGTTAATTGCAAAATTTGAGTTTGGGGAATTTCTATTTCTTGTTTTATGATTGTTGAAACTTGAGATGTTACAAACCCTTCCCCTTACAAAAGATCTCGTCCCGAGATCTGAGAAAACTAGGTACTAAAGAGATCTGGGTACTCAGTCCTCATAAAGTCTTCTCTCTCCCAAGTGGCTTCTTCTTCGGTGTGGTTATTCCATTGGATCTTCAGAAACTTGATACTTCGAGTACGGTTGGTTCTGAAAGCTTCTTCCAAGATGCGAATAGGTACTTCGCGGTATGTCAGATCTGAGTTGATATCCACAGCTCGATGGTCGATGTTCTTGAAAACCTCGGTCTTCTCAGGCACTTCTAAACACTTAGGAGTAGCGAGATGTGAAACACATTATGCACCGCTGACATTTCTTCCGGTAACTCCAGCTGATAGGATACCTCTCCTCGGCGACTCGGGACCTTGAAAGGTCCGAGCATATCGAGGTGCGAGCTTTCCCTTAAGCTGGAATCTCTGCATTCCTTGAGAGGGGACACTTTGAGATAGACGAAGTCTCCGATCTCGAAGGTCATTTCTCGGCGTCTCTTGTCGGCGTAGCTTTCTGTCTTGATTGGGCTGTCTTGAGGTACTCGCGGATCTTGTGAACCTTCTCTTCAGCTTCTCGGAGAATATCGGGTCCAAAGATTTGACTCTCTCCTACTTCGACCAATTCGGAGGGTACGGCACTTCCTTCCGTACGATTAGCTTCGAAGGGGGCCATACGCAAGCTGGCTTGGTAGCTGTTGTTGTACGAGAATTCTGCGTACGGCAGCAGTCTTCCACTTAGATCCATACTCTAGCACACATGCTCTCAACATATCTTCTAATATCTGGTTGACTCTTTCAGTCTGTCCATCTGTCTGCGGGTGATAGGCTGTGCTGAAATTCAGGCGAGTTCCGAGTCCTTCATGGACTTTCTGCCAGAATCTGGAGGTGACTTGGGATCCTCTGTCGGATACTATCGACTTCGGTGTTCCGTGCGGCTGACTATCCTTGAGATATATAGCTCTGCGAGTCTCGGTCCTTGATAGGTGGTCTTGACGGGGATGAAGTGGGCGACTTTGGTCAGTCTGTCGACCACTACCCAGATGGAATCATTTCCTTTACTAGACTTGGGCAGTCCGGTGATGAAGTCCATTCCTACGGAATCCCACTTCCATTCGGGAATCTGTAGGGGTTGCAACAGTCCTGCGGGGCGTTGGTGTTCTGCTTTGACTCTTTGACAGATGTCACACTTGGCGATGTAGCTTCCAATTTCTCTCTTCATTCCATGCCACCAGAATTGTTCCTTCAAATCCTGGTACATCTTGGTTCCTCACGGGGTGAATGGAGTATAGGGTGTCGTGAGCTTCTTTCGAATAACTTGCTTCAATTCTGAGTCGACGGTACGCAAAGGCGCTTGTTATACCATAGCACTCCTTCTTCATCTACGGTGAATCTGGTGCTTTTCAGGCGGCTATTTGGTTCTTGATTCCGTCAATGCTAGCATTTCCTTTACGGGCTTCTTTGATCGACTAATCGGGGTGGGTTGGAGTTCAATGCGGCAAGGTATCCTTCGCTAACCAGTTCAAGTCTAAAGCTGTTCAAACTCTTCAAACAGGCTAGGTTGCTCAATTGCTAACATGGCGTTTAACTGACACGGCAGTCTACTCAGAGCATCCGCTACCACATTGGCCTTGCCGGGGTGATAGTGGATTTCCATGTCGTAATCCTTGATTAACTCAATCCATCTGCGCTGTCTCATATTCAGCTCATACGCGTGAAGATATACTTCAGGCTCTTGTGATCTGAGTAAACCTCGCATCGATTACCCATGAGGTAATGACGCCATACTTTCAGGGGCTAACACCACCATTGCTAGCTCTAAGTCATGGGTTGGGTAGTTACATTCATCTTGCTTCAAATTTGTCTTGATAGGTAAGATATCACTTTGCGTTCTTGCATCAGCACACATCCAAGACCAATCTTGGAGGCGTCACAGTACACATCAAAGGGCTTGGTAATGTCCGGCATAACCAGTATTGGGGCTGTTGTCAATCTTAATTTGAGCTGTTGAAAGCTCTCTTCACACTTGTCGGTCCATTCGAACTTCCGATCCTTCTTCAACAATTGAGTCATCGGTCTTGCTATACTCGAGAATCCTTCAACGAATCGGCGGTAGTATCCCGCCAATCCTAGAAAAGCCACGAACTTCGATGCAGTGGTTGGGGCTTTCCATTCTTCAACAGTCTTGATCTTTGCGGGATCAACGGCAATTCCTCCGTGACAAGATGTGACCCAAAAATCCTACTTCTTTCAACCAGAACTCACACTTGCTGAACTTGGCATATAACTGATGTTCCCGAAGGGTATCTAGGACTACTTCCAAATGTTGCTCATGTTCTTCCTCGGACTTGGAGTATATGAGGATGTCGTCGATGAAGACAACCACAAACTTGTCCAGGAAGTTCATAAAGATCTTATTCATGAGATTCATGAAGTAAGCGGGGGCATTGGTCAATCCAAATGACATGACATTGTACTCATACAATCCATATCGGGTGGTAAAGGCAGTTTTGGGGATATCGGTGGCACGAATCTTCAGTGATGATATCTGTCCGCGAGATCAATCTTTGAGAAAACTCGGGCTCCGGTCGGCTGGGCAAACAGATCTTCTATCTTGGGCAACGGATACTTATTCTTAATGGTGACATCGTTAAGCTACGATAGTCCGTAACCAAACGAGTGGCAACTTGAGTCCTTTTTATCCACAAACAAAGCTGGTGATCTCCGGGGTGACGCACTTGGTTGAATCAGACCTTTGAATAGCATATCATCCAGCTGTTTCTTCAGTTCCACTAACTCTGCCGGGTTCATGCTGTAGGCTCTCTGGGCTATGGGTCCAGTTCCGGGGATTAACTCGATGATAAACTCGATATCCCGATCTGGGGGCATACCGGGTAGATCATCCGGGAACACATCAGGATATCGACAAACGACCCTGATCTGATCCAAGGTGGGTTTGGCTAGGCTTTGGTTACGAGTAAAATTTGGGGCATCTTTTCGGATATGTGTTCGACTATTATTCCGGTGCTACTAGTCATGGTGATGGCCTTCTTGGCACAATCAATCAGTCCATGATGTTTCGCCATCCAGTCCATTCCCAGGACTACTTCCATTCCTTTGGCTCCCAGAACAATCAAATTTGCATAGAAATCTATTTCATGTATTCTGATGGGCACATCTTTGCAAATTTTTCTAGCTTTAGTGGTTGATCCAGGTATTTGAACTATCATGACATGCTTCAAACTGATGGGTTGAATCTTACTAGTGCATGCAAAATCTTCGGTAATGAATGAATGCGATGCTCCAGAATCAAACAGCACTCTTGCGGGTATTGAGTTAACAGAGAACATACCCAGCACAACGTCTGGGGCTTCCTGAGCTTCTTCTGCATTCATGTGGTAGAGGCGGCCGTTGCGGTTGTTTGGGTTGTTGGGGGCGAACTTCTTGTTGGTGGTGACACGACGCTGCTGCTGCGCAGGGCCCGAGGTGTTGGCGGCAGTCTTGGCGAGCTTCTTGGGGCACTCATAGGAAAAGTGCCCAGCTACTCCGCACTCGTAGCAGTTGTAGGTGGACTTGTCCTTGGGGGTGATGGGAACAGCGTTGCTCCCAGTCCTCGGGCTTGATGTTGGAGTTATTGTTGGGGGCGCGAGGTGGGGCGCGGTTGAAGTTGCTGTTGTTGTTGTTGTAGTTGTTGTGTCCTCCGGACACAGGGGTTTCCTCCACTCCTGTTACGATAACTCGGACGTGGATTCTGCATCGGGGGCTTGTTGTTTCTTGGGGCGAAACCTCCACCTGAGTTGGGACGATACTTTTGGTGGTTGCTTGGGCCCACTGCGGTTCATCATACGTCGCTTGCGGTTCTCATTGGCTTGGTGTATCTTCCCCTCCATCTGAATGGCGGAGTCAACAAGGGCTTCTAGATCAGCAAAGGGAATGTTGATCAGCACCGTCTGCATCTCATCATGCAGTCCATTCAGAAACCTCTCCTTCCTCTTCTCGACGGTGTCCGTCTCATCCGGGGCGTACCTTGACAAGGTGAGGAACTTGTCGCGGTATTCTACCACGGTCATTCTGCCTTGCTTCAGTTCCCTGAACTCATCCCTCATCTTCTTAATCAAACCCGGGGCACATGATACTTGCTAAACTTGAGTTTGAAGTCTTCCCAAGTCATCGGGTTCCCCGCATGTAAACGCGGGTACTCGTCCACCAGGCACGTGCAGGTCCAGCCCCGGATAGTGGGTGGCGAACAACACCTTCTCGTTGTCCTCCACTCCGGCAACCTCGAGATTGTTCTCCATAGTGCGGAGCCAATCATCAGCATCGAGGGGTTCCTCTGTCTTGTTGAACACGGGTGGGTTAGTGTTCTGGAAGTTTTTCAGCTTTGACCCTGGGTGGTCGTGGTTTCCGTGGCCTTGATTGCCCTGAGCAAGTTGTTGAAGTGCAGCTAGGTTGGCTTGCCGTTCAGCTCTCTCAACTTCTCTATCAGCCAACATCTGTTGCAGCATCTGCAGCATTGCCTCTGAGTCATGTTGCGAGTTGGGGGTGCCATACGAACAGTGATAGGGATCATGAGATAAGAGGGAAATGTCTATGGCTCATTTTGGGATAATACAACTTAACTTGTTTCATAATAATAATATTACACACACACAAACATAGTCATGGAGGTAGCACATATTACAAGCCAAATGTTCCGGAGGGTTTTAAGAACCCTTTCAACAAACTACGATACATGGGGTGGGTACAAGGGACCAATACGTAACACGGGGCGCATGTGCTCAGACGGGACTACTCGCCATCGACGTTGATAGGGTAGACATTGTCCATCCCGGCATCGAGGTGCTCGTGGCCATCCTCGTAAGGGTGGAACTCCAGGTCTTCGTCTTCCTCCTCTTCGTAGTCATCGTCGTTCTTTGACGTAGGAGTAGCCGTCTCCCTGGATGTTCTCCCCTTCTTCTTCACCCTCCAGCTCCTGGATCTGCTCAGCTTGTGCAGCGATGGTCGCCTTCAGAGTGGCGATCCTGGCCTTCAGGCGGTTGATGGTGTAATCCTTCTTCTGGTTGGCACGGCGGAGTGCCCTGCGTTCTCCGGCGATGACCTTGATGGTCTCCGCCTGCTGCGCCAACTGGATGTGAGTGTGGTTGGCGTATTCGCGGGAGTTGTCGAGGTCGATGCGGGTCTCGCTCAGCATGAAGTCAGGATGGTCAACATGGTGGCGAAGCTGCGGGTGTGACGGCAGGTTCATTGGCACTCCGAGTGAGTTGTGCCTTGCATAGTGCACAAAGCGACTGTCGGTGAAGTCCATGAAGTTTTGCCCGCACAGACGTGCGAGTCCTTCCTGAAGTCCCCTTGCGAGACCATCCGCCCAGTTGTTCTCCCTGAAGGAGAACTGGATCCTTGCGCTCATTGGGAGTGTGAATCTCCCACGAAGGTCCACCATGATCACCCCTTTCCAGAAGTTGACCACCGGGTTGGTCATTCAGCATTCCGCCAAAGACTTCCGGTGGTGGGCGCCCGAGGAATTCGGAGAGGGCGAAGAGGTCCCTCTCGAAGATGATCTCTCCACCGTTCCCCAACCGATAGAACTCGGTCTGGAGAAAGGGCTGCGCGTCCACAACGTGATCCATACGTAGAGAGATGAGATGATTAAGTTAGATAAGTGCCAGTGTTCCAAATTTTAATTCTCTTAGAAGAAGGGCATGAATTTAAAGTTTGTAAAAGACTCTTCAAGGTAAGGAGGTGAATAAGATTTTCATAACTAGTCAACTCATGAAATTTGAAACTAAGTTTTTGAGCGTCCATTCTAACTAGGGTCTCCTAAGGTCAAACAATGGCTCTGATACCAACTTGTCAACACCCGGATTTTTAAGTCAGGATGCCTATTATGCCGTACATCGCAATCCCAGGGAATAATGTTTTTGCGAGGCATAATAGTAAGTAGCATAGAGTCATCATTTATTACAACACATATTGTCTTACAACCATAGATCACATGATCCAATATTACACAAATATATTGTTCAACATCACACATAGTAGCGGAAGCGAAGTAGTAGTGGACGATATATTCCACAGGCAACGCTTGACGTTAGAAGATGATCCTAGTTATCGTAGACGTCCTGTTGTCCGTCATCCCGATCTTGGTGCTCTCCTTCATAGTCTGGCATTTGAATAGCCAGGGCAAAGCCATGAGTACTTTTAAAGTACTCGCACACTAACTCTAAGAGAAATACTCATTAAGTGTAAGGGGGTGCTAAGCTCTAGGTTGATTTGCATAAAGCCAAGTTTTAGTTTCATAAATCTTTGGTAAAAGCCTAATTCATGTGCTAGACTAACTCAAGTGGGAACATTAGTGTCATTCCCACACCACATTATGGATCACCATAATGTCACCTTTCAAACCACCATTCATTTCTAGGACCAAAACATTTTAATGATAACGGAGATAGTATGGCCTTTCCAATGCGTCCGTAACCGTGGACACGGCTATTCGAATAGGTTTAACACTCTGGCAGAGGTTGTACTCTTGTGCCACAACTTTTGATTACATCAAGTCGAGGGTAACCTCGAATCATCGTAACACAGTACGCGGATCATCAACCGAAACCTTTCACTTATATATGCTAGTATGAGCACCTCTCCCCATGAGCTTGGCCTCCCGGTGGAAACCGCAGTCAACCCGGGAACTGCACAGGGCTTGGGCCGTACATTCACCTCATTTCAACATCCATCCACAAGTACGGAGGCAGCCGCAGCGTAACCCCTATGATGTTTGTTCAGAGGGAACCCATACTAAAATACACAAGTTTCTAGTTAAGCCCTACCCATAATCAGGTATTGTGGGGGTACTTGTATAATTGGAAGGGTATCGCATTCAAACTCCACTATCAGTTTTATCAAAAATCACCATCTTCTCTTGGTCATATTCACCTTCAAAAATCTTTCACTTATGTTCACTTCGCAAATGTTCCCATCTAGAGTAGTCAATTTTAATTGATTAGCACTAGCAACTATGTGAGAGGGGTGCTATCTAGCTTTATTTGCTTAGGCTAACTTTGATACTCTTGTTCTACTCTAGACAAGGGAATCATAAATAAAAAGGGTACTTTGAAATAAATAAGCAAAAGCAATTGTAAGTAAAAACATGGGATAGGTAATACATAAAAATAAAGTGTGATGGTGCCTTTGCTCTTGTAGAGCTAAGCACTTGTGTTTAGCAAGGGTTAGCTTGCCTTGAGCTGGGTAGTTATCGAAGTTCTCTTCTTCTTCCTGAGAGTAGCCCTCCTCTTCTTGGTATTCCTCGTTACTAGCGTCTATATACGAATACGAGGTATAAATACTAAACCAAGCTCACATGCTAACTAGAGTCACTCAAAAATAGTTCACACACTAGTCCTATCATCAATCAAACATGGCATGGTGGATTATAGGATTGGTCTTTATTAGAAAGAAAATACTTTCCTCTCATTATTCCTATTTCTTAAATTTGATATGTAGGTCTTTAAAGGATTCCATTTCTTTGCATTACTTAATATTAAGATTTAATCTCTCCATATAATAATAGGGTATGAAATATAGGTTGACCCCAAAGTCAACATTTCATATCTATTATATGTGAGTTCAATTTAATAGAAGTGTTACACTTCACATAGTTTTAAAAACTTAGCATTTAAATGAATTAAAATCTCTAAGTAATAATTCTCAAGGGTTCATTAGCCTAGGTCATTCCCCCTGGTTATTAGTACTTAGGATCAAAATTTAAATGAGAGGTAATTCTCATATTGGGGTTGAGTTTGAATTCCACTTAAAAATGCTCTAGAAATGACTACATAGCCATTTTATTTGCTCTAGTCCATGATCATACAAACAACAGGGCTATGTTATTGCATAATCAATTAGAGGACATCATTTAGGATTTATTAGAATTGGAATTACTCAAAAAATCTATTTTGGTTGAATTTTAAATAAAGTTTGAATGTGTAAAAGTCCCTGTCTTGTCTTTTTTGTCAAATTAATTCTACAACGAAAATGGAGAGGGGGCCAGTGGCATTGGATGGGAAATTTCATGAGCTTTCCAACGGTATAAAGTTTGCTAGATTTGGTTTGGTAGAAATTAAACTATTCAATTTTTACTAAACAATCAGCAGAGCAAATTTGAATTAAAGAATAAACCAGATTTAAATTTTTGGGCTGGGCGGGAAAAGTAAATGGGCAGAAACGAGATTCGGCAGCACTTACATGGCCCAACACGCGGCTGGCGCGCTCGGGCCGCGCTGACGGGGTGGGGGCCACCTGCTCGGCGCCTATGTTAAACGCAGCCGTGCGCGAGAGAACGGGTTGGATTAGAGGCGAGGATCAAGGGCTGGGAGCGTCGTCGATGCCCCGGCGGGATTCCGACGAGGGCACGGCGGCCGTAGGGGGTCGGGGAGCCTACCAGGCCGATGCAGGACTCGAGGCAATATGCGCGGTGAAGGTGTAGTCGATGAGGAAGAGGTTGGGAGCAGCGGCGGCGCTTGGGGTGCGCGCCAATCGTCGACGGTGAGCTGCGTCCCCGGCGGCTCCGATCTTGAAATTCTTCCTCCTTCGGCGGCAATCGAACTAATTGAGGTGGTGAGGATGATCGGTGGTGAGAGGGGAGTCGAGTGGTGTGAGAGGAGCTTGCTGGGAGGGCCTCTATTTATAGCGAGCGAGGTTGCCGTGGGGGGTCGGCAAAGAGGCGCGGCCATGGCGTGGCGGTTCCGGCAAGCGAAAGGGCAAGCGAAGGACGGGAGCGTGTAAGGCCTTGTCCTGGAGATGCTCAAGGAGTAGCTGACGCGGCAAAAGGGGGATGGGATCGCTCGGGCGCGTGCAATGTCCATCCTTTGGGCGCGCGGCATCATTTCGTCTCGGGCGCCGGCGACGGTGCAGGGCGAGCACGGGCGTTCGTTTAGCTCGTAGAGGTGCAGAGGCGGTGCTTGATGCGGCGCTAGGGATGCGAGGCGAGGACGAGGGCGTGCAAGTGGACGACGTCCTTGCGCGTCCGGGGCGTGATCACTCACGCCGTGGCGCGCGCACGTCTGGAGCGTTTTGGACACGGGCGTTACGGGCAGGGCCGTGCAATGCCGATCGATTCGATGGTACGGGCGTGATCCTTATGCATCAGGGATGCTCAAGGACATGGAGAAACGACAAGGGAGGGGCTAGGGAGAGGAGTGCCAAAGGTGGCCGGCATGGCATTGTGTAGCATGTTTTAGGGTTTCTCCTCCACTTTATTCAGCCATGCAAGCACTTGGGCTAGAGGCAGGGGGTGTAGGGGAGGCTGATGATCACTTTGCCAAAGTGGTTTAGGGTCAAAACCACTGGATAATAGCATGTCTCACTTATTCTAGAAGCTGCACGCCACCTGTTCGATAAAATGCCCGCAAAGAAACTTTCTTTCGAATTTTGCAAATCTTTTTGGTGATTCTCATTTATATAAACATTGTGATGTATTGGTGGTGGTGGCACTCAATTTGGAATTGATTTGCAAGTTTTCAAAATTTTGGGTGATCTTCTTTTCTCTCCCGGGTTCCCTCTTTGCCCTCTTGTTGGTCAACCTAGTCAACTTTAGGGGGGTGGTCAACACCAAAGTTACTCACCTTGACATGGTCTTGGATGACCTGGCTTTAGTTGACCTTGCTTAGTTCAAGATTTGAGAAATACAGAGGGGTAAAGAGGTGAAGAAAATATTTTTGTGAGATGTGACCATTATCACATGTGTGAAGAAAATTTGATTTCTTTTGGTTTGATTCTTGATCCAAAGGGTGCAAAAGGGTTAGTTTATCACATTGAAGTATTTTAGAAGCAATGGGGCAAGCTAACTTGGCCTTGGTTGAGAGTTGGTTATTTTACAAAGAGGGTATGTGAGTGAGAGAGGGGTTTTTCCCATTTTCTTTATTTCTCCCCAATTTAGGGTTTAGTGAACTTTGTTAGGGTTCACATGGTAAGGTTTACACATACTAACACTCATCATGGCCATTGCACAAAAGAAATCACTCAAATGCATTTATCTATATGTGGCCCTATATGTATAGAAAAAGTTTTTGTTAATTGCAAAATTTGAGTTTGGGGAATTTCTATTTCTTGTTTATGATTGTTGAAACTTGAGATGTTACACATGGGCAGCGTCGCACACGCTATCGAGGTCCCCGCCTCGGTAGCCAAGCCCGTTCCCCGTAGCACCACCATAGCGGGTCGTCGACCACCAAGGGAGGGCGCCAGGTTGACCGCAGGCCCCCGCCTGGTCAGATCTGGACGTGGCCAGCCATGGCCGGCCGTCGCCCACCCCACCGGTCGCAGCGAGGAGCATGGAGGGGTGCCTGGAGATCACGGGCCAGCGCCTGCGCAGAGAAGAGGGCTCCAGCGGCGCCGCCGCTGGCCAAGACGGGGCAGGTCCCTCCTACTACCCGCGTCCGGGCGAGATGCGTGAGCTCCCCGCCGCCCCTTTCCGCGGCACTGCACGGACTTGTCCGGCGGCCACCTCTGGGGGCGACGGGAGGGAGGAGATGGTGGGAGGGGACGGTGGCGGCGGGATCTAGGGTTTTCGCCCCTCGGTGCTTTGGAGGGCGACCCGAGGGGACGGGTCTTGGTTGTGTCCAATCTTTTCATTCTTGATTGAGTTTGTGAAGGGAAATGAACTAAATTCCTTTCAGGCGTTTTCAACGATTAGGACGGTGTTAGTTTTCGCCCACACAGACTCGTCGGACTATTCAATTTACTATCATTCGAGGCCTCAGGGCATCTCCATCGGCGCGACGTATTTTAGCGTCCGCGCTCGGTCCGTTTGCGTCGACCCTTTTGGTCGAAATCGACCGCGCGATCCGTTTGCGTCGGGGGTGGCTCCAGTAGCCACGACGCATCTTTTTAGGACGAATCATTTTTAACATGAAACATAATTTACATACTTAAAACATAAAAAATAAGCCTAAACACCCTACGCTTCTCGTCATTTGTGCTGCTCCCTCGTCATTGTCGCACGATGAGCTCCGGTATGACCCAAGGCCGATTGCCATCCGGGAGCGTACGCCGGGTGTGCCGCCCGCGGTGCTCGAGGTTGAGGAGCTGCGGGCTGTGGCGGCGGTGGAGCGCCCGGTGCTCGGATATGGCGGCGGTGGAGGCGCCCGGTCTTGCGGCTGTGGCGGCGGGGAGGCGCCCGGTGCTGCGGCTGTGGCGGCGGTGGAAGCGCCCAGGCCTGCGGCTGTGGCGGCGGTCGCGGAGCGCCGCCGACTCCCGGGAGCGCTGTCGCGATGCTTCATCCGCCGATAGGCCCGGCGGCATGGCGGCGGTGGCGTAGCGGGGCATCGGCGGCTGCACGGGCGCGTCGTGCTCGGAGACGAGGACGGCGACCTTCGCCATCTCGTCGTCCATCATGTTGTCCGGGAAGTCGAAGTTCCAGCCCTCCGCGAAGGCCTGCTGCCATTCGTGTGGAAGACAACAACGACGTAGTCGTCGCTGTCGTCCTTCACCTCCTCGCTATGGTCGCGCGGCGCCTCGACGTCGTCGTCGCCGTCGTACACGGCGTAGGCTTCGTCGTCGTCGTCCTCCTCGCGGTCATCGGCGTCGTTGTGCTGCGTCTCGCGACGTCGCGTCCCGCGCCTGCCGACGCAGCAGTCGGCGGTGCAGGGGGCCGAAGGATAATCCCTGTCGCCCCATGAAGCCTGCCCTTCGTCTCCTGTCCGGTCTCCGTGGACAGGTACGTACGCCAAATCTCCGAGTCGATGGCGTACGCCGGATCGGCGCGGAGGTCCGCGGCGGATACCGCCTCTCGCGCTGGATCTCCGCCGTCCGATCAGGCTCACGCGCGGTCTTGGAGGGATGGGCACCCAGCGGCAGCTGAGCCACCGGCCGCCCGGGTAGCTGCACGCCGGACCGGGCGTCGTCGCATGGCATCCATTTGCCGTGCATGAGCCTCCCCACCGTGACGGGAGCGGGATCTTCTTGGTACCGCTGCCGGAGGGCTCAAGTCGTTTTCTTCCCCATGGCGCTGCGGCGGTGGTGGTGCGAGTGGAGGTGTGGTGAGCGACGCGGCCGGTGGACTTTGAAGGGCGACCGCGCGCGGGATACGATGCCATTGAAGGCGGCGCAGAAGCCCAGCCGCCGCCCGCCAGTGTGCGCGCAGAACAGGCAGCCGCGTCATTGATGGCGAAGCCTGCGGCGTAGACGTGGAAGCGCTGACCGCCGAAGCGGTGCCCTCGGTGCAGACTCGCTGCCAGGCGGGCCCGATGGAGAGGCGAGCGGACACTTTGCGGTCTGCGCAGCGTCCGCCTAGACGCAAACCTGGCGCATATTTGGCCAGGTTTGCGTCTCCGCGGACGGCCCGATCACTTTGCGTCGCGTCGCTGGAGGTGGTGCACGACGCATTTTCGATCATGGTGGACACAAACGCACCGCTGGAGATGCCCTCGTGCCATCATGCATATGAGGTAGAGTAGTTGTTTGGGCCCTGGTAATGAATTTGTGTTGGAAATGGGTCCTTGGGCAAGTCAGGAGGCATCCTTTGTGGTATTAGATAAGAGACTTTGGAAGTCACCACTTATAATTGTAGCAAATCATATAATTCACTTCAACTTGTGTGATAAAAGGGTGAAATGGCAAGGTGGGATTTCTTTTAAGCCTTGAAACCCCTTTATCCATTTGAAATTATAGTTTTTTGTTTTCACTGTGACTACGCGGAGCAGAGCCGAGAAGAAGGGAAGAGGAGCTCAAGGAGGATCGTACGAGTTACACCAAGAAAGAAGAGCAAGGCGGGAGTCAACATGGCAGCACATATTGGCCCATGGTCTAATGTCTTCAATAGATCTTTGCACAACGAGGAGAAGAGGATTCAAAATTATAGTTATATCATTGCGGAGAAGAGGTACAAGAAAATCTGGAGGATTATCAAGCCAAGTTTGTTCAGCTGGTCCTCTCGCTACCTTGCCAATTCATGTGGGCAAGGTGGGCTTTGTTAACTGATTTTTGGTTCTGATATCTTGAAGAACGTAAAGAGGCTTTCCTGGCAGCGTTCGCTCCTTAGAGCATCTCCACGGCGTCCACTGATAGCGACTCCGATAGCGATTTGAGGGCCGAGACCAAAAATGGACTTCGCACCGGCGGCCCCCAAACGGCGCTGGCCAATTTCGAGCCCAATAGAATCGCCGGCAACCCTGTGCCGGCCTTTGCTAAAGGCGTGAATCGGGCGCGCCCGACGCCTCGCGAAGCTGAAAATTTTAGGCGTGAGAGCCACCTGTCAGCCACACATCACAAGGTCGACGCCAGCTGCACTGTCGGGGCCGACGCGTCGGCGGCTCATTCAATTTTAACCTAACGTTGCCTACCTCGCGACCGGGAGTTATTGGAACGCAGCGGCGTTGCGGTTTCTGCAGACACGCAACGAACCGTCCCGTCGCGCGTGCCTTGCTCTTCGTGCCTCGTTAGCATGAGCGCCACCGCTCCCCCGCCTCCCTCCGGCCTATAAAAAGGCCGCCTCTCATCGTCCCTCTCACACACAAACCCTAGCGCCTCTCTTCCCAACCCTAGCTGCCACCATCTGAAAAGACGATGCCATGTCTAGTCGAGGCCGAGGTCGGGGCCGTGGCCGTGGCCGCGGTAGAGGCTGCACGCACGCTGTCGCCTGCGACGCCGTCGTCTTCATCGTCGGACATGGACGAGGAGGGGCCCGTGCTGTTAGAGTTCGTCGTCATCCTCAAGGGCGACCCACACGGCATCTAGAGGCTGCCGAACACCTTCGCCGATTCGTCGCCGGCGACGAGCACCCAGGCTCGCTGCATCTGCGGGAGGCTGCTGCTGTGGCTTACGCCGGTGGACCGTGGAGCGTGATCTACGACGCGCGCGGCAAGATGTACCTCCACATCACGCGCTACCACCGCCTCGAAGCCGGCTTCATGCTCATGTTCTCCTACTTTGGCGAGAGGGGCATGATTGTCAAGGTGTTCGACGAGACGTGTTGCCGCCGCCACTACCACGGCGACAGCACCGAGGAGGACGATGACTGAGTGTTGTTTCTTCGCGAGAGAATATTGGCACGCATGTTTTTGGATGTTCTTCCTCGAAAGAACCAACGGGGGCACCCTCACCAGCTGGATTTTCCGGTTTGGGTGGTAGGTGTGCCCTCGAGTGTTCTTTCTTGGCAGCGAACACACGAAACCTGCGATGACCGGCGTAGTTAGGTTTAGTTTTTTTTGCAATGTTTTATATTTGTGTCAACCATGGTTCAAACTATGTATTAGTTTGTGGAGAACCATGTTCCAAATTATATCTTCATGTAAACCACGTTCCCAATTATGTATTAGTTTGTGGAATGGAATGTTTCTTCTCTTTATTAGATTTTCTATGCATTTATTTGTGATTTTAATTCAAAATATCTATCGCCGCCGGTTTGGGGTGCCGGTGTGGGAACAGCTCCCCCAAATAGAAGATACAGTGCCGGCGTCCCCTAAACGGAGGTACTGGTGCCTCTGCTGGCGACTATTTGGGGGCCGCCGGTGGAGATGCTCTTATGCAGTCGTACTGATGTATTCGTTTTGTTGATGGTGGCAATTTTAATATCCTAAGACAACATGGGGAGAAATACAAGAGAGCTGACTTAGCTTCCTTAACTCGTTCATCAGATCTTTTAAATTCTATTATTCATACTAATGGACCGAGAAAGACTCATTTGAATTGTGAAGCTTATACTTTTCTAATCATCAATTCAAAAATTAGATAGTGTTTATAAGGTATCTTCAACGCTGGCGATCCATTTGGACACCCCGTGTCCGCTTGTATCTGCGTGAGAGGGCAACGCCAGCAGCGACCCAAACAGACCGGTGCCTGTTTTGGTGTCGGTATGGACCCATTTCAGTATTTGAGCTGGACTTATGGTGGATAGCTCAAGAGTTAAATCGGCCGTCAGCGTGTTCGCCCGGCCAGCACCGGCCAATGAACCAGTCCTTTTTATAAGGCGGACGCTACGCGTCGGTCGCCGGATGGGACGGCCGAAAATCGGTCGTTCTCCGCGCCGTACGATAAAGATCCGACGTCCGAAATTTACCGCGGTGCGAGATTTGCATTTGCCCCCTGTTTTTACGAAACTTAACCCGCGGTCCTTATACTAAGTATTACAACAAAATATCTCACTTCGCTTACAAAAAATATGTACTATTACAACAAAAAAATTACAAAAAATATAAACAAAATAGGTATTATAAAAATGGTTAAACAACAATTGTTTTGCTATAGGTTGGTTTACAACAAAAATTGACAACAATTACAATAAAAAATCAAAAGCTATAACAACAAAAAACATGTGTTCGTAGCTGTGAAAATTTGATTGAAAATAACATATTTTATATATATCAAATTACAAAAAAAATCACCAGATATTTTTACCAAAAATTATTAGCGATTACAACAAAATAATTTATAGCAAACGTCCAGGTGAACATTACAACATCTCTGACATGCTTTCTCTATAACTTTTATATGCATTTTATTTACAAAACTAACGAACATATACAGCATCTTTACGAAAAAAGTGTCCATGACTAAAACAATTACACCAAAAATCACAAATAATTACAATAAAAAAGTCATCCGTTTACAACGTATCAAGAAACACACATTTTCGTAACATATCACTTAGAAAAATCTTACAAAATATGTCGTGTGAGTTTACAACAAATTTTTTATCTAATTGTTACAAATCTGGAAACAATCTGTACATTTCTTTAAAAAAAGCAACACTCGATTTGGGCGAAAACCAGGCCCATAAAGGGTCGCATGGGCGGGACGACGACCGATCGGCAGCGTCACCGGATCTGAAGCGTTTTCTTTTTATAATGGGGCCGCGTCGCTTTCCATTCCTATTGTGCCACCCCTATCCGCTCGTTGTCGTCCTTCCTCTCTAGCATTGGCCCCGCAACTGTCATGGCGGAAATAACGAAGAAATGGTGTAGCAGACGCACGAAGAACGACACAAGTCAGGATCCTCATCAGGGACATGCGCGTTGTGGCTCCCCTCCGTACATGGAGGCGCAGGTGGCTGCTCCACGGCACCAACGACTGCGGACGACCCCTGGTCACCTTGCCCGTCGTGGAAGAAGGGTACAGCGGGCCATCTTAGAATCCAGCGATGAGTACAGATGACACCCGCATCGACACTGGCACCTAGCACCGAGGAACACACCCTAATTTCGAGGGTTTATTAATATTTAAGTTTAAGATTTACTATTTAGTTGTATAATTATGTAACAGTTTCAGCCGCTTTAGATAATTATTTTAAGTCTGAAAATGTTGAAAAAATGAAAATCTAAAATGTGCAGACAGAAATGCGTAGGAGTGTGCAGACATGGGTTAGTCATTGTCCGGCGCACCCATTTACAGCACAAATTGAAACGGGCACATTTCCTATCCATTTTAGGTCGACGCGTTGCAGTTAGCCTTATGTTTGATTCTTGGGAATTGATTTTTCCTCCGGTGACCGTAAAGAATATTGTGACAGAACTCTTCTTATCTCTCAAACACATGCCAAAGCATGCGTCATAATATATTAGAAGAAAACCGAGAAGACGGGAGCATACATGGAGTAGCAGAGCTACAAAGGAAAACAAGAAAGAAAGAAAACTGTACAGGGCTAACTTTGTTAGTCCTGGGGACTTTAGGGGGGTTCTACATCGGGAGGTCTAGCGTGTAAGGGGAGCCGGCGCAGGGCTTTTGCGCCGGCTATCATCCACAGCTTAGCTTCCTCCAGGATCGAAGCACGACCAGGTCCTGCCTGTTAGGTGCAGTGTTTTTGAAGACTGCATCATTCCGAGTTTTCCAGAGTCTCCACATGATTAGGATGATAATCGACTTGGCACCCTTCCGAACTGAGCTCTGTGTATTTATCATGGGGGTCTCAAACCAGGTGTTGAACTCGTTGTTGCAGTCTGGTATGCATGCCTGTAGGTTTAGCTTGCTACACACGTCAAACCAGATTTGCTGCGAAAGGAGCACCTCAACAGGAGATGCGTTATGGACTCGGAGTCTTGATCACAGCAGCGTGCAAGTGTCACTGTTGGTCAGGCCGTGGGCGTAGGCGCCCGCTCATTGGTCCAGCACCGAGCCAGGGAGGCGAGCCAGGCAACGACATTGCACTTACGAGGTGCCCAACATTCCCAAATAGAGTTGTGGTGAGGCGAAGTAATAGTCCCTGCGAAGAGGGCTCTGTAGGCAGATTGGGAGGAGTACTCGCCAGAGGTCGATAGGTGCCAAATGATCTCATATTCAGCTACATGGTTTTTCTGTTGTTTATTGATGATATAGACAAAGTTGAGTTTAAAAAAAATAATGCCATCCATAGATAATTCAGCCGTGATGTCTTGTATCCAGGCATTTCGAGGGAGAGCTGTAGCCACTTTCGGGTTGGAAGTGCGGGCATTGACGGCGGAGAATGCCTGTGGTGCCAAGTCAGAGCTCTCCCCATGGATCCAACGATCAGTCCAGAACAGAGCTTTGCTGCCATTGCCAAGTTTGACGACAGTTGCAGCATGGAGCAGAGAGGTGATGTTTTTGTTGACCTTGATAGGGAAATTGGCCCAAGGTCTTGTATTATCTGTACGACCCAGCCAAGGCCATCTAGCCCGAAGTGCCCAGCTCATCCGTTTGATGTCAAGGGCCCTGATCCACCAAGATCAGTTGGGCGGCAGCCGTTCTTCCAAGCAACAGCGCAGCTACCACCGCCGTCGTCCCGCCCATTGGCCCAGAAGAAGGTCCTGCGGCATTTGATAATGGCATCCTTGATGAGCTTGGGAATATTGGTGGTGAGCATGATATGGATGGGGGTTGCAGCTAACACAGATTTGACAAGCACTAGTCTATCTCCTTTGGACAACAAGCTAGCACGCCAGCCAGAGAGTTTGTTGTGGAGATTGTCAATTAGCGGCTGCAAGTTCTGCACACGAAGTTTGCAGATAGATAAGGGACGCCTAGATAGGGAATAGGAAATCCTTGACTGGGCAGAGCAAGTGCTGCGCGATGATTCCTCGCTCTTCTTCGCTGCAACGAATCGGAGTGGCAGAGCTTTTGAGGATGTTGGTGTGTAAACCACTGGCCACCCCGAACAGCTGAAGCAAATCCTTGAATGTTTCACAGTCAGAGATGGTAGGCTTGATGAAAACAACCGTGTCGTCGGCGTAGAGGGAGGTACGACATGCCCCACGGCTCCCGAGGCAAGGTGGCTAGTAGACCCGGGCGGGCGGCGAAGTCGATGAGGAGGTGGAATACTTCCATGGCTAGGACAAAAAGCATCGGTGACAGGGGGTCGCCTTGTCGCACGCCACGATGGTGAAAGATTTCGTCCCCAGGGACACTGTTAACAAGGATGCGAGTCGAAGCCGTGGATAGTAGTAAGCAGACGATATTGGAGCAGCTCGATGATGAAAGGCCAGGAGACAGTGTCGAAAGCACGAGCAATGTCAAGCTTGAGTAGCACTGTAGGTGTGTTGGCATTGTGAACGGATTTAGCCATTTGCTGTACTAGCATGAAGTTGTCATGAATTGCCCTTCCTTTGATGAAAGCTGACTGATTTGGGAGACTAGAGTTGGGAGGATAGGCGCTAAGCGCAGAGACATGACCTTGGCGATAAGCTTGGCGATGCAGTGCACCAGGCTGATTGGACGGTAGTCTCGGACCGTGGATGCATCTTGTTTCTTAGGCAGTAAGGTGATTAGCGCCTTGTTGAGCTTAGCAAAACCGTGTGTGCGACCAAGGTAGACAGCTTTGAAAACTGCCATGATGTCTCCCTTAATAGTTTGCCAGCAGGCCCTTAAGAGATGTGCCAGTGAACCCATCAGGCCCGGGATCTATCGCCGGGAGTGTCTTTGATGGCAGCCCATACTTCCTCCTCGGTGAATTCTGCGTCTAAGAGAGCAAGGTTGTGTCGTGGAACTCCGATAGCATCAAGGTCAATACTGAAGTCACGGTCAGGGGTACTGAATAATTGCTCGTAGTGCTCAGCAAAAGCATCCTCAATCTGAGCTTGCTCAACCAGAATGGTGTCATTGTGAGTGATTTGGGGTATGTAGTTTTTGCTGACGACGATGGCTGGTGTGAATGTGGAAGTATTTTGTGTTGGCCTCTCCTCACGGAGCCAGTTGATGCGGGATCGCTGCCCGAGCGACGGTGCGTTGCAGCGAGCATAGCCCCAGATACTTCCTCTTCAGCTCGCGCCTCAGCCATGCTTCCAATGGGCTCAATTGCATGTCTTCCTGAGCTACATCGAGACGGAAAATGAGTTCCTTGGCCCATCGAGACAGAACTCTTCTTATCACAACCACCTTTTCCCCATGATTTTTTAATTTCCGATTTTGCAACCTCAACCATACAATTACTTGCATAAATCAATAGCTGAATATTCAGATACACCTGACCAAGTCGGTGGCCATCTCATACTTGAGTCCAGCTTAATTCCTATCTGTATCGATTATACAAGAGGGGTCAGCTTTTGTGCAAATTAACTGTAAACAAGTACTTACTAGATGTGTTTCCTTGGAATCTCCGGTATTGCCCTGTGATCTGAAGGAGATACGGAAGGTGTTAACACCTGCGTAAACAAGGGGTTGTTCTCACAGTTACAGCAACTGCACGTCTCATGCACAATAATTAATTATGTTCTACGCAGGAGATGGGATACTCCTTCACGGCTACGCAGGAGCCAGCCCCTTCCCACACAGCACAACTTCGTTCACGCACCGTACCTATTTCCTACTTGAACAAATAATACAAGCACCTGTGAGTACTGAGTGGTATATATATCACTTAGTTCCACTGAACAATGCAAACAAAAAGCGTCCTCACTACTGCAGGTCGCAAGCAACTCTAAAGAGGGCCTAATCAAACATGGCTATCCCCAGGGCTTCGCTACTTGTCATCCTTGGTTGTCTCTTCTTCTTTAGCTCTGCCCTCGCAGCTCGAGAGCTGAATGATGACTTGTCCATGGTGGCAATGCATGAGAGTTGGATGGCGCAATACGGTCGCGTCTACAAGGATGCTGCCGAGAAATCAGAAAGGTTTGAGATATTCAAGGCTAATGCTCAATTCATCGAGTCCTTCAATGCTGCAGGCCACAAGTTCTGGCTCAACACCAACCAATTTGCGGACATTAGCAATGATGAGTTTAGGGCAATCAATATCAACAAGGGGTTTATTGCAAACAAGAAGGTGAAGGTTCCCAGAACTTTCAGGTACGAGAATATGAGCCTTGATGCACTCCCGGCGACGGTGGACTGGAGGACAAAGGGTGCGGTCACTCCCGTCAAGGATCAAGGCCAATGTGGTAAGTACATTTAGGCTACAAATTAATTACATGCATATGAGATCCTTTACATCAAAATAGTGTGTGTGATTGCTTATGTCACAACAAAATCATTTGCGAGGTTGTTGCTGGGCACCTGTTTTACTGCTAACATTGCTGGCACACGAGAGAGCGTTGTTAAGATAAGTCACCGGCACTCTTATCTCGCTCTCGGAGCAAGAATTGGTAGATTGTGATGTCCACGGTGAGGACCAGGGCTGCGAGGCGGTCTCATGGACGACGCATTCCAAGTTCATTATCAAGAATGGAGGTCTCACACTAAAGAGTCCAGCTATCCATATTCAACGGCTGACGGACCAAATGCAAGAGCGGGCCAAGCAGTTGCTGCAACAATTAAAAGCTACGAGGATGTACCTACTCAATGATGAGGGTGCCCTCATGAAGGCAGTGGCAAGCCAACCCCGTGTCAGTTGCGGTGGACGGAGAGTGACATGACACATTTCAATTCTACTCCGGTGGTGTGATGATCGGTTCATGTGGTACTGAACAGTTTGGATCATGGGATTGCAGCCATCGGTTATGGTACACCCACCCGAGTGATGGTACAAAGTATTGGTTGATGAAGAATTCTTGGGGCACATCATGGGGTGAGAATGGATTTTTACAGGATGGAAAAGGACATTACTTGGAAACCAAGAAGGGTATGTATGTGGCCTTGCCATGGGAGCCCTCTTACCCCACAGCTTAAATAGAGCCTTTAAATTCCACATCTTTAGACACATACACAAGATTGAATAAGTACATGTATCATGTTATACTATTGTATGTCCATATGTATATGTTTGTGACACATAGTTTTATGCAAATACATATTATGTATCTACACTTTTTATACACTTATGAGTCATAACTACTATGCAACTATGATGAATTTATAATATGTTAATGCCTTAGCTGGGGAAATTTCAAAAACAATGATATTGTTGGATGTAAATTGGGGAAAAAAATGTTATTACCTCGAGCAACTTCTAAGTGTACATAAGGAACTTTAGAAATATCTTGTATATCGAAGCATTATTCCGAAACTAGCATAATGCATACCGAATGGAAAGATAGGTCATATTTATAGCTAATAACTGTTATATCACAAAAAGAGTGTCAAATGAATTTACAAAAACAATGATATTGTTGGATGTAAATTGAAAAAAAAAAAATGTTATTGTCTCGAGCAACTTCTAGTATACATAAGGAACTTTAGAAATATCTTGTATTATCAGAAGCATTATTTCGAAGCTAGCATATGTGCATACCGACCCGGAAAGAGATAGAGTCATATTTATAGGTAAGGGAATTTTATTACACTCCATTTCATCATTTTGGCACTACTTACCATCATTTTAAGCAAAAAAAATGAGCCAGATTCTACCTTTTTTTGGATTGGTGGGTCCAGTAAGTCCGGGTACCAGTGGTGGTGACATAATTGGTTCTCTCGTGATTTATTCACTTATGCACCGATGCCTCACAAAGGTCAAGAAGCACACCATTTGCTTCGTAGTCCACCTCTCCTTTTGTGCTTAGTGCCATCAAGAACGGCGGGTAATTTTCCCAACAAAGAGTAAAAGGTGGGTAGAATGGCCAAAAACCCAAAGCCAAAAAGATTGAGAGTAAAATCAAAAAAGACCGATCAAAAAATTGGGTATCAAATTTTACAGACCCAATTTAAGTTCCGCCAATCTGGTAACTTGTTTCCAGTAACTTGAATAGACCAAACTGGCCGAATATTATGTGGGAGCGTGCCAAATTTTTTTGCTGAACAGCTTCAGCCTCCTCGTGTTGCCTCAGATTTCATGCCCCTTTCTTTTTTGCGAATAGGACACTACCATTAAAAGAATATCAAACAGTACAAAGCAGGAGTCCAAGAAAAACGAAAGGAAATTGCAACGAGATCCTTGAGAAGCCTT